>NC_139028.1:62797420-64079042 GCF_964662115.1 Mustela nivalis
AGGAATACAAAGGTAAGTGATTTGGAATGAGAGAAGAGTTCAAATTCCTCACAGTTCCTACCATTTCCCTATAATTCCCTATAAATCCCTAACAGTTACAGTATGGATTTGAGCAAATTTAAATTATTTAAATTCTTTCTGCCTTGGATTATAGCAAGTGAATAAAGTATGTTTTTCTTTTTCTTTTCTTTTCTTTTCTTTTTTTTTTTTTTTTTGAGAGAGAGAGAGCACATATGTGTGGGAAGAGGGTAGATGGGAGAGGGACAGGGAGAGAATTTTAAGCAGGCTCCACTCTCTGTGGGGGGCTTGACAGTGGGGCCGATCTCATGACCTCAGCTGAAACCAAGATTCGGAGGCTTAACCAACTGAGCTATCCAGGTGCCCCAAATAACATACATTTTAAAGGATTCTAATACATCTGGCATTTCACAATCTGGTTTCTCTTCATATCATATAAATCTTTCACCTTTTACTAATAATACATCTGGTATTTAGTTGTTGCTCAGTAAATGGGTAAAATCTGATCTTCTGATAGAAAAACTGCCTATATAGAAGTAAACTGCAATTTCAAAATAGACAAATTTTTTTCTGGTTTGCTGGTTGCACCTGAGTTCCTACTGGAAAGCTAAAAGTAGAATTCTTTTTTTTTTTTTTTTTTAAGATTTTATTTATTTATTCAACAGAGAGAGATTACAAGTAGGCAGAGAGGCAGGCAGAGAGAGAGGAGGAAGCAGGCTCCCTGCTGAGCAGAGAGCCCGATACGGGACTCGATCCCAGGATCCTGAGATCATGACGGACACGATCCCAGGATCCTGAGATCATGACCTGAGCCGAAGGCAGCAGCTTAACCCATTGAGTCATCCAGGCGCCCCTAAAAGTAGAATTCTTAATTCTACGGATTCATCAGTCACTCACAAATCCACCTATGCATATACTAATTTGAGTATAACAACCACACATAACATGTCAAACACATGATAATGGATTCTAAGTATCTATGGATGAATTTTTGATGTCTGGACCTAGGATATCATCACAGTAATAGTATCTTAACATTTACTGTGCCACAACAGTGAATCATTTTGCCAAGTAATTTACAGGCATGATTCCATGGGTGGAAGAAAATATTTGCAAATCATAGATCTGATAAGGAGCTTGTATCTAGAGTATATAAAGAACTCACAACTCAGTATAAAGACAAATGACCTGTTTTTTTAAAATGAGCAAACAATTAGAATACACATTTCTCCATAGAACAGCTCAAATGACCAACAAGCACATAAAAAAATACTCAGCATCATTAGTTACTAGAGAAATTCAAATCAAAACCACAATGAACAACCACTTTACACAACCAGGATGGCTATAAACAAAAAGATCAATAAAGACAAGTGTTGCTGAGGATATGGAAAATTAAAACCCACATAATATTGCTGATGAGAATATAAAATGGAGCAGCTGCTTTGGAAACTAGTTTTGTCAGTTCCTCGAAAAATTAAACACTGAGAAATACCATGTGATTCAGAAATTTCACTCTTAGGTATACCCAAGGGAAATGAAAACAAATGTCCACTTTAAAATATGTATAGGGGGGCGCCTGGGTGGCTCAGTGGATTAAGCCGCTGCCTTCGGCTCAGGTCATGATCTCAGGGTCCTGGGATCGAGTCCCGCATCGGGCTCTCTGCTCAGCAGGGAGCCTGCTTCCCTCTCTCTCTCTCTCTCTGGCTGCCTCTCTGTCTACTTGTGATTTCTCTCTGTCAAATAAATAAATCTTAAAAAAAAAAATAAAAAAAAAATAAAATATGTATAGGAATGTTCACAGCAGCATTGTTTGTAATAACTAAAATGGAGAAAAATCTCAAATGTCCATCAACCATTGAATGGACAAATTAACTCTGGTATCCAAACAATGGAATAATCATTCGTCAATAAAAGGAATGAAGTTTTACAACCTGCTATAACATGTCCGAACCTTGAAAATACTATGTTGAGTGAAAGAGGCCAATCACAAAAGATCACATACACTATATAATTCCATTATTGTAAATGTCAAGATTAGGTAAGTCTGTAGATAGAAAACAGATTAGTGGATGCCTAGGGCTGGGAGGTTTGAGGGAACATGAGGGCTAAATGCTAATGGGCATGAGGATCTTTCCTAGGGTGCTGAACGTGTTGTAAAATTCATTGTGGAACTATGTTACTATGCTAAAAAAAAAAAATGTATACTCTAAATGGGTCAGTTGTATGGCACATGAACTTGATACTCAATAGATTATAACACTAGTACACGATTAAAAAAAAAAAATAGAATGAGAAGAACCCAGGTCAGATGGAACAAAATATAAAATAAGATCATAGAAATAAATCCAAATATATCAAGGATAGATTAAACTCACTAGAATATTCTCTAGGATAATCCATGCAAAAAAATGAAGCTGATCTGAAACAAATATCCTCAGAGGAGATTTTTTTTTTTATTCCAGCTGTATACTATTTTATTTTCTTTTTTAAAAAAGATTTTATTTATTTACCTGACAGAGAAAGAGAGACAGCAAGAGCAGGAACACAAGCAGGGGGAGTGGGAGAGGGAGAAGCAGGCTTTCTGCTGAGCAGGGAGCCCGGCATGAGGCTCAACTCCAGAATCCTGGGATCATGACCCAAGCCGAAGACAGACACTGAACGACTGAGCCACCTAGGTGCCCCTGAGACAAATGTTCCAAAGTAAGAGAGACAAAGACATTGTAGCCAGATACTAGCCACAATAATTTAAGGCTAAATATTCTTTCTCAAAATTCAAGGGATTTTTCTATCATTATCTAAGAAAGGTACTATTGTTGAGATTTTTTTAAGATTTTATTTAATTGACAGACAGAGATCACAAGTAGGCAGAGACACAGGCAGAGAGAGAGGGAGGAAGCAGGCCCCTTGCTGAGCAAAAGCCCGACGCGGGGCTCGATCCCAGGACCCAGAGAGATCATGACCTGAGCCGAGACGCTGTTTCTCTTTCTCTGTCAGGTTTTTACCCACTGAGCCATCCAGGCGCCCCGAGATTTTTTTTTTTTTACTAAGAACCTTTTTATCTCCTATATTTCTGAATTTTGATGTTAAACTAGAACATGCGACTGTCTAGAAGATTCCTTAAATTTTCTCTTCTATTGAATTTATATCTACTATACATATTTTCATTCCCAAGAGCTATTTCTTGTTCTCTGAAAAGAGGTCCCCTCCCCTCTTTTTTAAAGAGCACTCTATTCTTGTTTCATAGATGCCATATTGTCTCTTGTCTCTCTGACAAGAGATACTAGATTTTTTTAGGATTTTATTTTGTTCTATGCATTATTATTTCTTTTTCTCATTTTGTCTTTGCACCTGTCTTTTGTGTTGGAGGCTTTCCCTGGATATCTGGTGATTCTATGAGAGAATAGAGCTTGCTGACTAATAAATATGACATACAGTTAATAAGTAGAGATCTAACCTTTTAAATGGGGGACTCTTCCCCAAACATCAGAGTCTGCATGTCTTTTCTCAGGCCAGTCATTTGTCCGGAAAGAAATCCTCCAATCTCCTGCCTGGGGACATAAGACTAACTGTTAGCCTTCTGGGAAAAGATCTGAATAGTCTCATTTGTTTATTCATTCAACCAACATTCACTGAGCACGTATAAGATACTATTTTAGGGACTGGGGATACCTTTTGTCTGAACAAAACAGACAAAACCTCCTACTATTCTGGTGTTTGCACTTCAACAGAAGGAGACTTAAGTAAAAATTTGTCAGGTAGTGGTGTCATGGATAAAAAAATAAAGGCGGGGCGGTGGACAATGAATGTCAGGTTAGGAAGGGCTATAGTTTTAAATCAAGGGGTTAGGAAAGGCACCTTTAAGCAAAGACCTGAAGGTAAGGGAGCAAGCCTGAGCGTGTCTAGAAGACAGAAGGTATACCTTTACTTAATCCCTGCTCTCATCCTATTGCTTTACCTTTGTTGCCATATTGTCTCTGAGTCCAGAGACACTCTGGTCCAGTTTCTCTAGAAGTTAACCATCACACTGAGGGAAAGGAGATCTGGGACTTTAAAGGTGCTTTATACAGATTTTCAATCAATATTCCTGTTTTAGCCCCCTTTCAAAGATACTTAGCTCCTACAATTCCTGAGCCTGTATGGGGTTATGATATGGATTAGCCTGTACTTTCATTTTCCTTCTGTGGGTAGTTTTCAGTTTGCTCTTCTCCGCTAACAGTCAACTTGCTATCTTCCTAAATCTTGGTAGCCTATCTATATTCTCTCCTCTATTTTGTCCTGTGGTATTATTCCTTTTTCCAAATCACTCTAACATAAATTAATAGGGTTTGATAAGAGAATGAATGGATTAATTTCCACAACTCCTCTCTGGGGTAGCTATTCCTATTTTGCAAATGAGAAAACTAAAGCCAAGGGAGGTTAAGTAACTCATCCAAGACACAGAAAGCAGCTGAGCTAAAATCTTATTCTCAGGGTTACCTCTATATCAGTTTTCAATACTACCTTCAAAATAATACTAGGTTCTCTATTCTTGAAATCACCCAAGCTAGCAATGAGCATGCACAAATAAATCCCTAGGAAGAGGTGATAGAGGATTAGTTCTTGCTGTAGGGATAGTGACTGGCAGAGGACCTTCGTAGCAAGCCTGAGTACCAGGGAGACTAAAGAAAAAGTCAAGGTTATAAATGTAGAGGCCATGGGACAGAGCAGGAAGATGGAGCGAGAAGGAAGAATCAAAAACTCTCAAGTTTCTGTGATGCCATTCACAAAGAGAGAGCATAAGAGGCCATTTTAAAGAACTCTGGGTTAACAAATACTGATTTACCATGGGATTGAAATCCTAGATTCTATTCCTATTAGTTTTCTTTGTTAGCCATTGGTAAATGTTGTTAATTGGGCATCATGGAATCCAAAAATGAAAATAGTACCATTTACCACAACAGCCTGCATTAGATAGGACAGGATACTTATGGCTCCATATATGATGTGGTTTCAAGCAAATGAATGAAAGCTTATCTCACTTAAGACCACTTTCAAATAGGGTACTTAATCCATGGGAACTTCCAACCTGCTGAGTCAGATCATGCAAAACTATACATTTAAAATGGATGGATGAAGACAGACTGCTGCAGCACTGGAAGAACTACTGTAATCTTATACCTCCAATAATAAAAGAATTCTGCTTTATTTAGGTTTAGAAAAATGTCTCTATTTTATTTCTGCCACTTACCTAACCTAATTAATAACTTATTTTTCCAAAACCCTAAAAGTAAAGAGAAAAAAGATATTAAAAATTTAGTACAGTGATCTGGCCTCAAATAAAACAAAATCACTGAGATATCAGTAATGAAAGCAAGAAAGAGTACAGGGCTTTTTTTTTGATGCTTTACAAGGGCTAATTGTAGCTGCTTACTCTTATAATCAATGTTTGTATCTGTACTCAGGGATCAGAATTATGTAAGCTACTATTCTGTGGACAGTACCACAACAGGAAGAAAGCAAGCGGGTCTGGAGTCAGAGTTTCCAAGCCAATAAAGTCCATATAGAAGCCTCTAATAAGTATACAGTTCAGAGCCAACCACCATATAATTCTCTTCTCAGACTCACCTGAATGTCATAATAATGTAGAATATAAGACATATTTCATAATATATTTCATTTCAAATATGTTTAGGGCAATTATTCTAGAGCCTCTTTCCAGTTATGATTTGCTTGTATAATCAACAAAGTTAATTCCAACTCAATTTTTGAGTATGCCCTTTATGATGGGCCCTGATATACTTCCTGGGCATTTGGGAAATCAGCAGGCCGAAAGTTCCTACTGATGAACAAAACTTGGTTCTTGCCCTCAAAATGCTCATGCCTGGGAAAAAAATAGGTAAGTAAACAGTCACTGTATACTAAAGCTAGGGCAGAAATACGCCTAGCATGCCACGAAAACTCATAGATGGCACATACAATCTTGTTTGGAACACTGATGAGAACGGAATCAGGTCAGGGAAGGATTCACAGTGATAATGTCCAGTGTGGAAGATTTTCTTAAATGTTATACAAATCTGAAGTACTATCCTTATTAAATATCGACCTAGATTGGGAAAGTAATTTCTCTAATTACCAAATAAAACTTCCCGAAACTCTGTGAGAAAAATGTTAGTATAAAGATTCTACAACTTAGGGGCGCCTGGGTGGCTCAGTGGGTTAAAGCCTCTGCCTTCAGCTCAGGTCATAATCCTAGGGTCCTGGGATCGAGCCCCACGTCGGGCTTTCTGCTCTGTAGGGAGCCTGCTTCCTCCTATCTCTCTCTGCCTGCCTCTCTGCCTACTTGTGATATCTGTCTGTCAAATAAATAAATAAAATCTTTAAAAAAAAAAGATTCTACAACTTAAAAATGGGTTTCTACTCCAAAGGTCTGTGAAGTAGTGGTTGGGAAAAATGAAGCACATTTTCCCTGAAATATTAGTAAATTCTGAAATATTAGTAAATATTATGAAATATTAGTAATTCTGAAACATTAGTAAATTCTCTGGGTAGTTCTACCCCCAAGACTACTTAGCCATACAACATAATAAAATGCTATTTGTGATGAAATTCAGCTAATAACAATGTAGTTCAAGTGATTAACACAGAAAAGTGAATTTGAAGTGACTTTACTGTAACTTGAACCATGGTTCTTATGCTTAAGGAAAAACTGATTTAATTAAAAAGGGGTGGGAAGGATTAAACGAAACAAACCATTAATGTATTTGTGCTAGGCACTTTACAAGCATTACCTAAATTTAATCCTCCTAATAATCTGAGTTATATTTTCTTAATAGAATAAAAATAGAAGAATATAAATGTGAAACCACAGAAGAATAAAAAGAGGCCACAAGTTTATTTTTGCACACTGTGAATAATTACATTTTAAAAATCTCATTTCTATATTCCACAAATCTATGACTTCCTTCCCTACTCAGTTCAGGGTGGACAATTTTAAACTATTGGAAACAACACCATCTGTCCACTGTATTAGAGCATCATTCATTCATTCATCAAATGTTTACTGAGCTCCTATATGCTACCCACTTTGGGGCAAGTAAATAAAACACAGGAGTTTACAATTAAATTAGGGAAGACTAAACAAGTAGATTACAATGGAGTTGTTAGAAGAACAGATAAAATACTGTATATATACAGCAATGTCAAAAATAAGATGAAAAAAAAAAGATAAACTATAATTTTACATACCACTAAGAAAAAAGCTACCAATTAAAGACACACTTGACCACTTGGAATTCATTTTGAATTTCTTAAAAAGCTCTTTAATACTTATATTGATTCAACATATATCAGTTATGGCTATAAATAAAGGAAAATAAGAGCAAAATAAAAGTATTTTTAATCAATGTCTTCATACCGAGAATTCTATTCTCTTTTGAGTAACTTTGACTAATATAGTCCTCTGTGCCTCACAAGAACATTGGTGATGGAATGTTTCCTAAAACTATAAACACCAGCTCATATGCTGACTTTACCATTATATGGAGAGCTATATTATTTTTTTACTCTAACTTTAGGAATAATGCTTAATTCATCTGATTGAATACCCACTACTTCTCATAACCATTCAGTTTTCAGTGGTTAAGAGGGTGCTCCACTTTTGTCTCCAGGAATTTCTTCCAAGCTACCAACACCTACTTTGCAAGATTTGATGCTGGTTTTGGTGTTTGCTCAAACAAGCAGGGAGAACCAAGAGAGGGCTGTTACTTAACCAACAGCAATTGTTAAGACACTATCATTTTATTTTATTTTATTTTATTTTTAAAGATTTTTATTTATTTGACAGAGAGAGATCACAAGTAGACAGAGAGGCAGGCAGAGAGAGAGAGAGGGAAGCAGGCTCCCCGCTGAGCAGAGAGCCCGATGCGGGCCTCGATCCCAGGACCCTGAGATCATGACCTGAGCTGAAGGCAGCGGCTTAACCCACTGAGCCACCCAGGTGCCCCAAGACACTATCATTTTAAATACAAAAAGAAATGTATCTTAGAATCCATGAATTATAGTAAATAGGTTTCCTTTACCCAGTTTCATAACTTAAATAATGATTCTACATATACAGTACCTCTTCTCAAAAACAAATGAGGTTAGTAGTACCCATATTAAAATCTTAAAAAAGTTTTTATTGAAGTATAATTAACATACAATGTTATATTTAGTATTACTCACATTTTAAGAAAATAAAAGTCAAGCTTATACTACTTTAGTAGTATGCAGTATGCCAGAAAGGGAATCCTAGTTTATTGATTTAAAACCTATATTCTTTCTCCTACAGAAGAAGTACAAAATAAATAGTATTGATACAGGGTGGGCAAACTATAGCCTATGGGCAAATCCAGCCATTGCCTGTTTTGTATGGCTCAGGAGCTGAGAATGGTCTTTACATTTTTAAAAGCTGGGAGTAAAGAAAAAAGAATAATATATAATAACAAGAGAAAATTACATGAAATTCAAATTTCAGTGTCCACAGAAAAAATATTGTTAGAACACAATCACATTCAATTACAAATTGTCCATGGCTGCTTTCACCATACTCAGCAGAGTTGAGGAGCTGTTATAGAAACTGTACTGCAAACCATGAAATGGTTACTATCTGGCCCTTTACAGGAAAGTTTGCCAACCTCTAGTATAAATGATAGGTCTTACAAAAGGACAGAAAATGGAAAGATCTACTTCAGGATGAATGGAAAAGATTTAGGATCTCATTTTAAATGAATGTTGTGTGCCACATGTCCATTAAGTGAAAACTGACAAAAACATGAACTATGCTACTATAGAAATGCAAAGAAATGAAAACAAAGGCTCCTGCACTCCAGACCTTCCATTTTAGGGGTAACTTTAAAAAATTTCCATAAAATATAAATTAGGATAATTATGGTAATTGCCAAAGTACCATAAAAATTGATAGATTTATTTAATATAACATTTTTAAAAATGCGATACCAAGTAGTAATGCACAATAATTGATAAGTGAGTGGAAATGACAAAAAGTGTAATAGAGCTCAGAGGAGGGATAGAACAAGTGAATGAGCTAGAATAGTCTGAAAGAGCTTCATGGGTTTTGTAGAAAAGTGAAATGGGAGGCATTGCAAGTACAATAAACTTGGCAGTTAGTAAGTTAGTTAATAAGCTAGTAGGTGCCAAGAAACATTTAGGGAACTGCCATTGCCTGGAACATGAATGTTGAGCTTTTATGGAGAGCTTTTAACAGTAGACTGCCTGCTCTGATCCCTACACTTGTTAGAGTTACCAATGTATAGGTATCATCTCCTTGGAAAATAGTCTTCACCCTTAGAGAACAGGGGATAAACCAAGCAAGGGCAGAAAAACCCAATCCTATAAAATGCAGGTCCTTCCAAAAATAATTGCTAATTGACATTTGTTCTCTTATAGTAATAAGAGGTTTGGGGAATCACAAAAGAAGAGATAAACTGCTATAAAATAAAATCAAAACCAGGCATAAACCTTTACATATAACAGACTAATTGGGGATGCCTGCCTGGCTCGGTCAGTTAGATGTCTGCCTTCATTTCGGATCAGGCTCCCAGAGGCCTGGGATCCAGTCCCACATTGGGCTTCTTACTCGGCAGGAGCCTGTTTCTCCCTCTGCCTGCTGCTTCCCTTGCTTGTGCTCTCTCTCTCTGACACATAAATGCATAAAATCTTTAAAAAAAAGAGAGAGAGAGACTAATTGTAGACATGAGCTACAACCATATGAGTATGTTCAATTCAAATTAAGACAAGGTATTTGGAAGCACTCACAACACACTTTGCCTAAGTGCTGGTGTTGAAATAAAGTATAGATTTCATTATTTCATGAAGTGAAACAGCTTTCAGAAGAAAGAGAATACAAGTTTAGTTATGCCATCTTCATGGAACTGGTGAAGAAAAAAGATTGTTCTTGCAAAATGAGGCCAAATATGTCTAGGATAGGTCAGCACTTAGTAGCCAGCATGCTTGAAACCAGGGAAATTAAGATAGAACTTTTACCCTTAAGAAGTTCATCATCTTGAAGAGTAGACCGTCAAGCAAAAATTACAAGTCAGAAAGAGAAGGGTTAAACTACAGAAGGCTATGGGGATAGCTGTGCTGTTGCCTACTATGTGATGATACCTACCAGGATTATTATATCATTAACTGCTCAGGGAAGAAGGAAGGGTAGGGCAGAAGAGGAGGAAGGGAGGAAAATTTCTCCCTGCATATTTAGAGAACAAGGAATAAGAAAAATTGTATGTTTTGAAGTGAATGTCTCAAGTCTAAATAGGCATAATAACCTCAACATTGACTAGGCTGCTTAAATCTGTTAAGAGAGTTATGAATGAGTCATGAGCTGCACAGTAGCAGTCCTAGTCACTGTTGCCACAAATTCTCTAGTCTAGGAGTCTTGCAGTGGAGGCAAAATACTGAAGTTTAATTGCAGCGAGCTATTTAAATCAAGGCATCAGCGCTAAAAAAAAAGAAAAAGAAAAAGAAAAAAAGAAAGAAAGTCCTCATTAGGAACACTTTGAAGGGAATGGAAAGAAGGCAACCAGATGGCTGTCTGGGTTGTGGTAGTTTAGAGTGTTTATTACTAGTGATAAGGGCATGCTATTAAAGCAGCAGAGTGAAGATTCTAAAAACTACATACTGGATCAGATTATTAGAGATCATCTAACCTAAATCTTGTGTTATGGAAGGGGACAATTAATTAACTGCCTATTATGTGTCAAACAGATTTTTCAGTTCTGCAAGAAACGTTTTCCTATTTATTTATTTATTTTTAATTTATTTATTTGACAGAGAGAGATGAGGAGAAGCAGGCTCCCCGCTTAGCAGAGAGCCCGATGCGGGACTCGATCCCAGACCCCTGGGATCATGACCTGAGCTGAAGGCAGAGGCTTAACCCACTGAGCCACCCAGGTGCCCAAGTTTCCCCATTTTAAAGACAAGGAAATACAGACTCAAATGTAAAATGATTTGCCCAGAGCCACTTTCAGTACCACTGGAACTTGGAATTAAATTCAAGTATATGTCTGGTTCCAAAGTGCTCTTTCTATTACACCATCATAGTGAGTCCCCGAGAGAAGGAAAGATAAATTGACCAGAGCCACAAGGCTTATTAGCAACAAAGACAGGATTTCCACTTAAACCAAGAAAAAGTCCAAAGCAAAGAACACACATAGATGCATGGTGGAAAAGGAGTGACAGTAAACAACTTCAGCCCTCTCCTATGATTTGGATGACTGGATTCTTCAACACAACTTCCTTCTTTTCTTTTCTTTCTTTTTTTTTTTTTTTTTTTTTTTTGGCATATGTGTGTGCAAGAGTGGAGTGGTGGGGCAGAGGAGAGCGGGAGAGAGTGTTTAAGCAGACTCTGTAATGAGCGTGGAGCCCAATGTAGGGCTTGATCTCACGATTCTGAGATCAGGACCTGAGCCAAAACCAAGAGTCAGACACTTAATCAACTGTGCCATCCAGGCAACCCCTCAGCATACCCTCTCATTCAATTATCAAAATTTATTAGTAGTATGTGCTTGGGACGGATTGGCAAAACTATATTTTGAAGAACAGCTAAGTGTGGCATATAGTTGGACCACTCCTTAAATAGCACTACTAATTAACTTTCTTCTCTAAAAGAAAAAAAAAACTAATTTATGACATTAAGGAATAAATTTTTCCTAGCCAACCAGAAGTGTTTTCTCAAATCTGACATCAAGCAACACATAAAGGAGGGTGACATTTAAAAACAAACCAATTATCCAATTTTGCAGACACTAAGAAACAACAGATTTGCTAGTAATAAGTCTAGCAACCATGGAAAAAGGGATATTTACTCAGAAGTGCTCAGATCAAGGGGCTCAACCCTGGCACAAGGTGGAAAGGGAGAAAAGGGGGAGAGAAAGAGATCTATTACTTTCTATATCTGTGCTGCAGTGAAAACAGTGGAGAATGTGCAGTCAAAAGATAAGTCTCCCCCCCCATTTGCTAACATCAGGGCTTGGAATACATGTCCTATACTGTCTACTCTAGACATACCTTCATTTCTCACCACTCTCTATTTGCTAGCAGAATTCCAGATTGTTTTAGTAGAGATATTTGGTTATCTTTCCTCCACCCCAAGAGAATTAATGAGAATCGGTCTAAACCAGTCATAGTAATTTCATTCCCTACTGCCAGTGATTGGTCTTAGGATGCACATGTAAACCAGTTCTGGACAATGAAAATTAAGGGAAAAACTGGCTGGGAAATTTACCTTTCCAGAAAACAAAGAAAAGAAAAAAAAGGGGGGGGGGATGAAAAAAAGACAAGCTTAGCTAGCAAAAGGCCTTTTCTTCTGTTCCTTCCTTTTTATTTGGAAAGATGGAATAAAGGTAAGATGAAAGTTAAGTTGCAGCAGCCATCTCACAACCAAAAGGTGATAAGCAAGAAAAGGAAAATCCAACATTCCTAAGGATGGCAAAATTAAGGATGCACAGGGTCCTTAATATAGTTGAATGACTAAATCAACTCTGGAATTTCCTATTTCCTTTTGGTTTAAAGCACAGTAAGGGGGCGCCTGGGTGGCTCAGTGGGTTGGGCTTCTGCCTTCGGTTCAGGTCATGATCTCAGGGTCCTGGGATCGAGCCCCACATCGGACTCTCTGCTCAGCGGGGAGCCTGCTTCCCTTCCTTTCTCTCTGCCTGCCTCTCTGCCTACCTGTGATCTCTGCCTGTCAAATGAGTAAATAAAATCTTAAAGCTCAGTAAGTTGTTAACAGCAAATACAATTATTTCACATTAATGTAATACTGCTAATTTGAATTTGGAGAGTTTTGTAGGTCTAACTGCACTTAAATAGTATATCTATTGAGTTTTTTAATTATATAAGAATAATATGTTTACTTATACATAAAGAATTTATCCCGGGGCGCCTGGGTGGCTCAGTGGGTTAAGCCGCTGCCTTCGGCTCAGGTCATGATCTCAGGGTCCTGGGATAGAGTCCCACATTGGGCTCTCTGCTCAGCAGGGAGCCTGCTTCCTCCTCTCTCTCTGCCTGCCTCTCTGCCTACTTGTGATCTCTGTCTGTCAAATAAATAAATAAATAAATCTTTTAAAAAAAAAAAAGAATTTATCCCTTAGTTTTATAGTGTACATAATTAAGTGATACTACATTAAATATAACTTAGGCCAATACTAGGCATCTGAAATATTTTTCCTTCAAAAAGGATTCATACACATCCTCAAAAAAGACTCAACATCATAAAAATGTTTATTCTAAGTTAACTTAGATATTTAATGTAATCCCAATAAAAATACTGTTAGTACTTTTTTTCTGGTACTAGTTTGATTATAAAGTTTATTTGTATATTTTCAGCCATAAAAAGAATGTGATCTTGCCATTTGCTAACAACATGATTGGACCTAGAGCGTATTATGCTAAGTGAAATAAATAAGACAGAGAGACAAATACCACATGATTTCACTTATAGGTGGAAACTAAAAAATAAAACAAATGAATTAACAAACAAGAAGCAGAAAAAGACTCATGAATACAGAGAACAAACTGATGGTTGCTGGAAGAGGGGAATGGGGGAATGGGCAAAAACGGGGGTGAGGAATGGGGAGATACAGGCTTCCAGTTAACAGAATGGATATGTCACAGGGAGTAAGAGGTATAGCATAGGGAATATAGGCAATGGTATTGCAATAGCATTGGATGGTGATTGATGGTAGCTGCACTTGTGGTTAGCACAGGATAAAGTATAGACTTGTGGAATCACTATGTTTTACACCTGAAACAAACATAACATTGTATGTCAAACATATTTAAAAAAAAAAAAGTTTATTTGTAAGAATAAACAAATAACCAGTAAAATCTTAAAAAAGACTCTACCACCTACTAAAACATATTTAAAATGCCTCTGTAGGGGCGCCTTGGTGGATCAATCGGTAAGGCGTCTGCCTTTGGCTCAGGTCATGACCCCAGGATCCAGGGATCTAGCCCCGTAACAGGTTCCCTGCTCAGTGGAGAGCCTGTTTCTCCCACTCCCTCTGCTTGTGTACCCTCTCTTGCCATCTCTCTCTGTCAAATAAATAAATAAAATCTTAAAAAATAAAATAAAATGCCTCTGTAATTAAAGTGTAGTAGTGGCACATCAGTAAGTAGGCAGGCCAATGGGAAAAGAAACTACACAGATCCAAATCTATGTGAAAATTTGGTACATGATAAAGGCATCATTTTTTAAAAAAGATTTTACTTATTTACTTGAGAGAGAGAGTGAGTGCGCACAAGCATGAAGAGAAGGGCAGAGAGGGAGAAGAAGACTCCCCACTGCGCAGGGAGCCCGATGCAGGGCTTGATCCCAGGACCTTGGGATCACGACCTGAGCTGAAGGTAGATGCTTAACTGACTGAGGTGTCCCAAGGCATCATGTTTTAAAAACAATTTCATTTATTTGAGAGAGAGAGAGAGAGAGAGTGCAGGAGCAGGGGGGAGAGGTGGAGGGAGAGGAAAAAGCAGACTCTCCGTTGAGCAGAGAGCCCAACTTGGGGCTTGATCCCAGGACCCTGAGATCATTTTAATCCAGGGGAAAAGACTAATTTTTATTGAGGTAAAACTCATATAATGGGAAAAAGACTTTTTAATAAATGCTGTTACAACAATTGGATAATCTGTGGGCAAAGACAAAACTGAATTGGTTCCTCACTTTGCACATCAAGATAAACTTAAAACAGGTGTTTAGAAAAAGGAACCATAGGGGCGCCTGGATGGCTCAGTGGGTTAAGGCCTCTGCCTTTGGCTCAGGTCATGATCCCAGGACCCAGGTCATGATCCCAGGGTCCTGGGATGGAGCCCTGCATCGGGCTCTCTACTCTTTGGAGAGCCTGCTTCTTCCTTCTCTCTCTGCCTGCCTCTCTCCCTACTTGTGATCTCTGTCAAATAAATAAATAAAATCTTTAAAAAAAAAAAAGAGGAACCATACAGTTCCTGGGGAAAAAAATACATGAATTCCTTTATAACCTGGGAGAAGTAAATGTCTTTCTGCAATTCAAAATCCAGAAGCAACATACATTAAATTTGAGTACGTTAAGATCTAAAACCAAAACTTTTGGTGTGCCTGGGTATTTCAGTCAGTTAAGCATCTGACTCTTGATTTCAGCTCAGATCATAATCTCAGGGTCGTTAAGATCAAGTCCCTTGTTGGGCCCTGCACTGGGCACGAAACCTGCTTAGGATTCTCTCTCCCTCTCCCTCTGCCCCACCCCAAAACCCTCTCTTAAAAAAAAGAAAAAAAGAATAAATAAAAACAAAACATTTTACATAGCAAAATATATTGTAAGCAAAGTAGAAAATCAAGTTGGAAAAATATTTTTAAGATTTATAAAGAAGAAATATCCTGAATACACAGAGCTTCAAAGAGCAACTTTGGAAAACAGTTTGGCAAATTTCTTAAAAAACTATATATAATTCACCATATGACCCAGCAATTCCATTCTTAGGTATTTACCCAAGGGAAATCCAAATATATTTCCACAGAAAGATTTGTATGTGAATGTTTATAGCAGTATTTATAAAAGCAAAAAAATGGAAACAACCCAAGTGTTCAGCAACTGATAAACAAGTTAATTAAAATGTGACATATCTACACAATGGAATGTCATTCAGTAATAAAAAGGTATGATGTACTGATAACATGATACAACATGGATGAATCCTGAAAACATTGTATTAAATGAAAGAAGCCAATCACAAAAGGCCACCTACTGCATGATTTCATTTACATGAAATCTTCAGAACAGGCAAATCTTTGAAGTCAGAAAATAGATTAGTGGTTCCCAGGGGACGGGGGAGGGAGAAATAACTGCTAGCAGGTAAGTAGTTTCTTTATGAGATAATGAGAATATCCTAAAATTAGTGACAATGACTGTACAACCATAAATGTACTAAAAACCATCGAACCATATACTCTGAAAGGGTAAATTCTATGGTATGTGAAATTTAATTTTTAAAAACCTAATAAGTTTACCAATAAATTTACTGATTTTAATAACAACTTTAATATTTAAAAACATAATAAGCAACAAAAACAGAGATGCTAGGATTTGTAACTCAATATATGAGCTTGAGCAAGTCACTTCACTTTGTCCTTTATTTCTCCATTTGTTGAATAGCTCCTTAAAGGCTTCCTAAGAGGCCTGATATCCATTATAAATTTAAGACATTGAATGAAGGACTACCTAATCAGATATGAGTAATATACAGCTTACAGGGAAAAAGCTGACATTTTAAGAAATTGAAAGGAGAGCTTCTACCTTATAAAGAATAAGTCTTTTTCACCATTCTCAATATAAAATAATTCATCAGTTGTCATTCCTTAAGAGCTTGTGTGTCAGGAAGCATTAAGTGCTTTGCATGTATTATTTCATTCTCACAGAACTCTAAAGAAAGCAGAAATTAAAAGAAAACAAAGACTATGTGAGGTTAAATGACTTGACCAAAGTAAATACACAAGCTGGACTTCAAACTCAGATCTTTATCATCATTTTTTTAAAAGATCTATATCACTTTAAACAACAATTTCTACACCAAGATATTACAAGAGCAACCATGGACTAAAAATCTGAAGTCTGGGTTTGAATCCTGTTTCTGCCATTTGATGATTCTGTGTTTTTAGGCAAGTCAAAGAACATTTTCATTTTCTCATTAAGAGAAAATATTAATCCCTGCCTTAATGTATCTCATAAAATAATATAGAAAGTCACTAATATATCTTCCAGTTAAAGTACTGTAGAAATGTTAAGGGATTACAAAATGTAGTACTATTGATAAACCAAAAACATGGTGAAAATGAAAGGTTTTAAAAATCTCTATAGTCTCTCTAATGGTAACATGTACTAAAGCAGTGATTTTCAAAACATACTCCTCTCAAGCACACTCAGGTGCTGTAGACTAAATGGTTGTGATCCTCCATCCCACCCCTCCAACTCCAAATTCTTGATAAATCTTAACGTTTAATGTCATGGTATTTGGAAGTGGGGCCTTGGGAGGTGATGAGATCATGAGAGTATAACCTTCAAGACTGGGATTAGTGAGTGCCCTTAGAAAACAGATGCCACAGAGCTTCCTTCCTCCTTCTGCCATGTGAGGACAGATCAAGAAGACTGCCATCTATGAACCAGCATGTGGTCCCCACTGGACACGGAATCTTTCAGCAGCTTGATCTTGGATTTCCCAGCCTCCAGAAATGTGAGAAATAACATTTCTGTTGTTTACAAGCCACCCAATCTATGGTGTTTTGTTACTGCAACGCTAACAGATTAAGATACCAGTTACAAGTAGGAATCACAAACCAAAGCAGCTCCAAAATCTATAATAAAAAAAGGTCAAAATCACTGTTTTTGACATCATCTACTGGATTCTATCAAGGAATAGTGAAACCAGGATTTCAGGCCTTACCCAAAACACAAGTGTAGTGTTTTGAGACTAAACATAAATTTAATCCTGGTTCTGCCACATATTAGTTGGGTGACCTTTAATCTCAAGTCTGAATTTCCTTACTAATAAATGCAGAGAAATATCTACCTTCCAAGGCAGATTAAATTAAGTAACATACATAATAAAGCTATTACCACAATGACTGGCACAAAGTAACCTACCTGGAAAAAGAAAGTAATTGTTATTACTACATTATCTAGAAATATTCTGGAATTACTTAAGTCTAATTTGAAAAACTGAATTATGGAAACTCAAGAAAAATCATACACTCAATACCACCCTGAATATGCAAACACATTTAAATAAGGCTTAGTGAAATTAAAAGGCCAGAGATTATGAATTGAAAGAGTTGAAAGAGTAAGTCATGTAAGAGATTGTGAAAGGAACAGGTCCAACTTGAAGTAAGAGATAGATGGGAGAATGGAAAAAGATACATAGATAAGAAAAATGAAATGAATGAACAGAAGAAGAAATAAAGAAGGATGCTTTAAAATTGGTTAAAGTGAGACTTCATAAATCAAGACTCAGCAAAAGCAAAAGGCTGAATGTTAGTGTATTTGGAAAGAAATAAGATGCATGACTCAAAATTAAGTATGGCCAGGATAACAACTATGAATCCAAAAAACATAACGGGTCTCAGAGACTCAAGTCTTAGTTGTTAGCGGCCCTACCATTAATGTTCTACTGCCTTAGTATGAAGAAGACTTGATCTTTCTTTCTTTTTTTTCTTTAAAGACTTATTTATTTTAGAGAGAGAGTGCAAACAAACAAAAGGGGTAGAGGGAAAGAGAATCTCAAGTAGACTCCACAATGAGCGTGGAGCCCAACTTGGGGCTCCATCTAGGACCCTGAAATCACAACCTGAGCTGAAACCAAGAGTTGGACACTTAACCAACTGCACCACCCAGGCACCCTGAGTTTGTTTTCTTATTTATTAACAAAAAATATTGTCCCCTGCCTTTCAGTTTTTACCTTAGAGAATACAGAATTCTCTGAATGGTTTTCTTACCATAGTGCCATGAGATCATTTCAAATGAAAGCTCTCTTTCTAGGGCAGGGAGAGAGTCTGTATTACCACTAACTTTAGATTCAGCTGAGGCCTGCCAATGTTCCAATAAAGAAACAGAAAAGAAAAATCTATGAAAACAAGCCACTTTAATAAAATTCACCAACATAGCTCTTCTCTTCACAATATTATAAAGAAGGATTTCCCTGAGGAGCTTTATTTTCTAGGATAAGCAGTTAACAAAGAAGACCAAAGCATCTGTTTAAGAGGGTAAGTTAGCAACAGTCATACAATCTTCTAATAAGCAGATTTTTTATTCATTTTCTCTTAGTATTTTTCTTTTCAGTTCTTATCATCAGAGAACTTGTTTCAACAAACAGGGAAGCTGAGCTCTAAACTAAGCTGTAGCATATACAGTTATTAAAAAGTTAATATTTTTATATTTATATATTTTTACAGAAGAGTGCTGGTATACTAAAGGACCAAATTTTAGTTTAAGAAAGGCAGCAATTAAGAAACATACCAATAATAAATGGTACATTTATTTTTATACTCCAGGTTAATTTTCCCAAATAATCTATCATGGATCAGTTTCCAGATCCTTCTCATTCCTGTTACAGTCTTACCTTTCTGTCATCTAAAGCCAAAACAATCTCCATTTTACACCTTGTATGAGGCCTTCTACTATTTCTTTTTGTTGTGCATCCAGCACCTATCTTCTGTTAAGATTTTCTCACCTTTCTACTGTGTGTCATAGGTCTCCAATCCTTAATTTCCTCCCATGGTTTTTTTCAAACCTAGCCCCCTCAATTCTCACCACCTTTCTACCCTACTGTTTTAATTTATGGGATTCTTCTTTCTCTTTATTCTAAGGACCTTCTTTCATAGTACTGCATCTCTTGTCCTTATCTCCTTTTTCATCAGTTTTGTACATAGTACTTCTTGTCTTTATTCCAAGTATATCAACCCATCTCCAGAATTCCAAACACACCCTTTTAACTACCTCATACGTATTCTTCCTATCCCTTTTCTCTTTACAGTTACTAGTCTTCAGAATACCACTTGATACTAAAAATACCCCTCAAAAAAACCTGCCTATTCAATTCCCTCTGCTTCCTAGTAGTTACCTCTCCCATGATCAATTCATACCCTTCTCTCCTATACCTGAGTACCCCCTAATCTGGCAAAAGCCATTCAACAACCTAAAATTCCCCAAACCTATCTCTTCAACACAATTCCTCCTTTCCTAGTAAATGGTTTTCCCTAAAACATTTTAGCTGGCTACTCTGAATGCTTCATTAATTCTGAGTCTTCTTAAACCAGTGTATCCCTTCCATCAGACTTTACCTGGCAAAATCAACTGCCCAAATATCCTCTTTAAGCTTCCCCTACCTTACCTCTGCAGCACTTTCATTCACGAAACCCTGTTCTCAGTCTTTTCTCCATCTCTAGAGCCCATAGTCACTCTCTAACCACCTCATCACTCCTCCCCTTACTCCCTACCCTCACTTCTTAGCACGTTCCAATTACCCTTAACAGTCTACTTAACTATATTCTCCATCTTCCTCAGCCCTGTTTTCAAAATTTCTCAGGTCTCCCCTAAGAGACCTAATCTCTTAATCATCCCCTCACTCCCCGAATCTCTCTCTTAACACCCCTAGGAACTCTCTCTAGAACCTTCTGCTCCCTAGTTTTCTTTCCTTCAACCCTGCCTCGGATGTTCTCAATTCCCTCAGCCTTTCTTTTCTTTTTTTATTTTTTTTAAAGAGGTTTTTGTTTTTGTTTTGTTTTTTAATCTTATTTATTTGACAGAGAGTACAAGCAGGGGGAGCAGCAGGGAGAGGGAGAAGCAGGCTCTGGCTGAGCAGAAAGCACCAAGTGGGGCTCCATCCCAAGATCCTGGGATTGTGACCTGAGCGAAGGAAGACCCTTAACCAACTGAACCACCCAGGCAGGCCTCCCTCCCTCTGCTTTTCTAATATCTAGTTCTTTTAGTCTTTATTCTACTCCCAAATCTTTCCCTAGTTGTTCCCCTAATTCCCCTCAACTTTTCTCAGTCATTCCCCATGTCCCTCAATCCTCCCCGACAGATATTCCCGATTTTTGTTACCTCTACTACCTTTCCTCAAACCTTCTCCATCACTTATTCTGAAGGTGCCTCCTACTTCTCTTAAACAATCCTCTCAGCTTTCTCAGTCTTTGCCTCATTCCCTCCTTCCTTCAATACTATTTGTCCTCCAATTTCCATGGACTTGGCGCCTCCCCTAGTTCCCAAATCCGCCTACAACACCATCTAAACGTCTCCAGGCCGCCGCCAATACTCTCTCCCATCCTTAGCTTCCCTTGACGTGCAGCTCTACACGCCCAGAGACACCATTCTCCAATGGCCGGCCCCTGGAAGGGGTATGGGTCACGTACCCCATTCGCATCTTGGCTCCGCTCTGACTGCCCCCGCTGCCGGGGAGAGGTGGGCGAGAGGGCAGACGGCCGAGGTGCATGCTCTTCTCGAGGGCCGACATGAGGGGAAGGCCTCAGGTAATCAAACAGTAGCCTAAGCTTCGTCCCACGCTAAGTGCGGCCCAGCTGGTCACAGCTCGCTCCCCTACCGACGCCCAGCGCCTTTGGACAGCACCCAGCTACCGGCAGCACCGCCCACCGCCCACCGGCTCCGTAAACTCCACCTTCTCTCCTCAGCGCTTCCACCGGAAGTGCGCAACAGCCCTCCACAAAGGAAGCTGGGTAACGGAGTTTACGGATCTCTCGGACCCCAAGCGGAGACCTCATCGACCCTCGCCGGAAAGACAAGCGCTCCTAAAGGCAATGCACCCTGGGCAATGAAGTCCTCAAAGGGCGTATCCCTTTGCGCTTGCGCAGCTGGAGGCGATAGCGTCAAATCTCGCAGAGGTAGTTTAGCAGAGCTTGCTGGGTATTGTAGTCTATTTGCGGGAAGAAGTCTTGGCGCCTTTTCTTCTCACCGCTTCTCGCAGACTGTTACCGGAAGAGCCCCTTCTTCCTGCTTCCCAGGCTGCCCGGCGGCTCCTGTTGCCGGGGAACGCAGGCGCCTTGGGAAGGGATGGCGGGAGGCTACAGCTTAGGTGCTGGAGCGGGAACTCAGTTGGTGAAGAAAAGCTCTGGCTCGTCATGAAACAACGAAAAGGCCAGGGGCCTGTGGGCATCCGAGGCCGCAAGAAAAGAGGTAAACTGAGCGACCAAAGGTCGAGGAAAGAGTAAGGAGCAGAGTTAAGGGAGCAAAGTGTAAGGAATTCTAGAAGACTCCCACACGCGCCTGTAAAATAAGCCGGGAGAATGGAAGAAAGTGGGAAACAACCAGGGAATCAAAGGGTTGGAAGAGAAGGCAATTGGCTCTCCAACGGATGGAAAGGAAATAGGGGCTGAGGTGGGGTCACAAAACGGGCAAGTAAATGGGGCAAGGTAAGGGCTAAAAGGGTGCAGGCAGAACGTTTGTAAAGAAAGGGAATTTAAAAAAATTACCAGGAATTTTTTAACTTTTTGGAGTGAGATATACTCGACATATAACATTGTCTTAACTTTAGGTTGTACAGCATCATTGAATATTCCTATATATTGCAAAATGAGCACCACAGTAAGTCTAGTTAGCATCCATCACCAATCACTAAAAAAATTTTTTCTTGTCATGAAAATTTTTTTAAAGTTTTTATTTATTCACCAGAGACAGCGAGATCGAGGCGGAGGGAGAAGCAGGTTCTCCGCTGAGGAGGGAGCCCGTTGTGGGACTCAGTCCCAGTACTGTCAAGATCGTGACCTGATCTCAAGGCAGATGCTTAACTGAGCCACCCACGTGCCCCTCATGAAAATTTTTAAGAGTCTTCTAGCAATTTTTGTTTAAGATTTTATCTATTTATGAGACAAAAAGAGAGACCAGGGGAGGAGGAGGGTGAAAGGGAGAAGGAGACTCCCTGCTGAGTAGGGACTCAGTCTTGAGACCCCAGGATTATAACCTGAGCTGAAGGCAGTCCCTTAACCAACTGAGGCACCCAGGTGCTCTCTTTTAGCAGCTTTCAAATATACAGTACATCAGTAACTATAGTCACTCTGTGGTACCTTACATCTCTATGACTTAGGACTGGTTGTTTGCTTTAAAGATTATTTATTTACCAGAGAGAGGAAGAAAGACAGTCTGAGAGTACCCGGGGCTGGGATGCAGGCAGAGGAAGAAGCAGGCTCCCGGCTGAGCAAGAAGACTGATGTGGGGTCCATCCCAAGACCTTGGGATCATGACCCTAGCTGAAGGCATGCTTAACACACTGAGCCACCAAGGTGTCCCTGAGGTGTTTTTGATAACAAATGTGTGTTTGTGTGTGGGAAGGTATACGTTTGTGGAGTTCCACAGCTTATGTGGAAGACACATAAGTTGGAAAGATGGTATATCAATAATTATAATAGTCAAGGATCATATACATTACTGAAACCCTAAGAGCTAGCATAAAGCAGGAGTCGGTAAGTGACTGAATGAGTCAAACATAAGACAATCGTGACGAATGAAGGGCTACAGGCAGGAGTTGGAAAAGATAGTTGTGGAGGAGAGAGGAAGAAAGAGTGGGGAGTGACAGGGTGTGGTGGTGTTGGAGTGGGGGTGAAGGCATGGGGATCTCTGAAGGATTTGAGAGGATAAAAGATTGTGTAGCAAGAGGACCTTATCAGAATAGTAGGCTTAAGGAGAAACATGCTCTCCAGAAGAGCAGGGAAATGTTAGCTGCAAAGAGAACAGTTGCCCTGGTAACCCAGGACAAATCAGAAAACTGGAAATTGAATCTTTATAGGGCTGCCTCCAAACAACAAACAAACAAATTTTGTGTGACTTTGCCTTTTTACATTACAGGTAAATTGGTATTAAGAATAGTGATAGTACATTAGGTCATTGGATTGAGACAGAATCTACAGTCTGGAAGTAAATCTTATCCAAGCCATTTAAAGATAATTAATGCAGTTTTGAGGCAGTACCTTTCCGGCCAGGAATGATGGGAGGATATGAAATGGAAGCATGGGTATGTTCGATGCTGGTGCTTCCTATACCAAACCAGTCAAGCATATTTGGTTTATAGGAGGAAAATAAAAATAGAAATAATGTAAGAATCTCCTTCTTGCTGTACCATGTGTGTATATATCTGTGTGTGTGATACACACACACACACACACACATATATATTTGCTGTAATGCTCATATACACACCTCTGTATTATTTTTACATCAAAACTAGTTATCCATAAAGATTATGGTGGGTCATCTTGAACTATAGAGACCAGAGAAGGTGTTTGCTTTACAAATCTAAAGACTGACGTATATAGATCTCCTGATCTGATGTACTCCAATGTATTTTCTTCCTGTTGAGTATGATCACTCTCCAAGGGAAAAGTAATAGAAAGATGTGTGTAATATAGGAATGGTTTCCTTTTTTTTTTTATTCCAGTATAGCTAACATGTAGTGTTATATTAATTTTAGGTGTACAGTATAGTGATTCAACAATTCTATGCATTACTCAGTGCTCATCATAAGTATGCACTTTAATCCCCATCACCTATTTCACTCAACCCAACCCCCAGCCTCTCTCCTGGTAACCATCAGCTTGTTCTCTATAGTTAAGAGTCTATTTCTTGGTTTGTCTCTCTCTTTTTTTTTTCCTTTGTTCATTTGTTTTGTTTCTTAAATTCCACATGAGTGAAATCATATGGTATTTGTCGTCCTCTGATTTATTTCACTTAGCATTATACGCTCTAGCTCCAGCCATGTTGTTGCAAATGGCAAGATTTCATTCTTTTATATGAGTGAATAATATTCATATTCATATATATAGTTTCTTAAATCCTCTCTAAGTCATGATTAGGAGATAACTATAAGTGGAAGATAGTCTGGATCATTAAAGGAAAGTTTTATAGAAAGTCATGATTAGGGGCGCCTGGGTGGCTCAATGGGTTGGGCCTCTGCCTTCGGCTCGGGTCATGATCCCAGGGTCGTGGGATCAAGCCCCACATCGGGCTCTCTGCTAGGCGGGGAGCCTGATTCCCCCTCCCCCTCTGCCTGCCTCTCTGCCTCCTTGTGATCTCTTTCTCTCTCTCTGTCAAATATATAAATAAAATCTTTAAAACAAAAAAAGGAAGAAAGAAAGTCATGATTAAATGCCTTGTTTACATGTATTATCTGTCTGAAATCCAATAAATATTATAAAAGCCAATAAATATTTTGAGCCCAGTACTGTACTAAAAAATGGTGGCAGAATCTGAAGATAATGGTGTCTGTTTTCATTGACTGAATGATGTTGGCAGGAAAGAAAATACACAATTTAAGGTGGTCTTTATTGGAATGCTGAGTCATATGCTATAAATCATTTGAACATTGAGTGAAGGGAGTCATTGCTGTCTCATGTTTGGTGATGGTTTTAAAGTAGGAGGTAAAGATAACATATCTTCAAACCTGGACATTGCAATAATAAAAAACAACACTACTTGGAAGTAAAATTTAAACTACTTCTGAGATTTTTAAAAACCTATGTACTCTGTTGTTATGCTTATATTTTTGAAATGGTATCTTTATAAATTGAAGTATAGTTGACATGCATGTTATGTTAGTTTCAGGTGTACAACATCGTGATTCCAGACATCTATATGTTATACTACACTCACCACAAGTGTAACTACTGTCTGTCCCCGTACAACACTATTACAGTACCATTGACTATATTCCTATGTTGTACGTTTTATTCCCATGACTTATTCATTCCATAACTGGAAGGCTTTATCTCCCACTCCCCTTCATCTATTTTTCCCGTCCTCCTGCTCCTCTCCCCTCTGGCAACCATCAGTTTTTCCTTATATTTTTGGGTCTGTTTCTACTTTTTGTTTGTTTAGGTTCCACATGTAAGTGAACTCATATATTTGTCTTTCTCAGTCTGACTTACTTCACTTAGCATAATACCCTCTAGGTCCATCCATGTTGTTTGAAAGGCAAGATCCCCTTCTTTTTTTATGGCTGAGTAATATCCCATTTTGTACATACACCATATCTCTTTTATCCATTTATCTATCAATGGGTTACTTCCACATCATGGCTACTGTAAATAATGCTGCAATAAATATAGGAGTGCATATATCTCTTCTAATTAGTGTTTTTTGTTCTTTGGGTAAATACCCAGTAGTGGAAATTATTGGATCATGGGGGTGATTCTTAATTTTTCATAAGAGGGGTGATTTTTAATTTTTTTAATTTTAAAATTAATATATAATGTATTATTAGCTCCAGGGATACAGGCCTGTGAATCGCCAGGTTTATACACTTTACACCACTCACCATAGCACATACCCTCCCTAATGTCCATAAACCTACCACCCTCTCCCTAACCACCTCCCCCTGACAACCCTCAGTTTGTTTTGTGAGATTAAGAATCTCTTATGGTGATGCAACATGGGGGCTTACGTGGGTAGAAGAAGAATAAATGAAACAAGATGGAATTGGGAGGGAGACAAACCATAAGTGACTCAATCTCACAAAACAAACTGAGGGTTGCTCGGGGGAGGGGGGTTGGGAGAAGGGGGTGGGATTATGGACATTGGGGAGGGTATGTGCTTTGGTGAGTGCTGTGAAGTGTGTAAACCTGGTGATTCACAGACCTGTACCCCTGGGGATAAAAATATATGTTTATAAAAAATTAAAAATTAAAAAAAAAAAAAGAATCTCTTATGGTTTGTCTCTCTCCCGGTCCCATCTTGTTTCATTTATTCTTTTCCTACCCCCCAAACCTCCCACGTTGCATCTCCGTATTTTTTATTTTTTAAGGAACATTCTTACTGTTTTTCACAGTAGCTGCACCAGTTTACATTCACAGTAGCTGCATGAGGGTTCTTTTTTCTCCACATCCTTGCCAACACTTGTTATTTCTTGTCTTTTTAATTCTAGCCATTTCAACAGTATAAGGTTTTATCGTTTTAATGTGCATGAAATTATATCTTTCAGTTAAAGAGGAGTTTGTCTTAGCATATCTTAAGTTGGTATTACGTTTTAGAAAAACCTGAATCAGACCCTGAATACTAATTAGTTACCAAGGTCACTTAAGTGACCAGGTAGGTTATTATATGGTCCGCTTTGCTATTTGCTTCTCATGTATTAGAATACATAAGATAAAACATCTCTCTGTAGAGACGAAAATGCATTCTCATTCAAAAAGCAGATTATTTTTCTATATTTTGTTTAAAGTTTGACTTAGTGTTTTTGGATTTCTCCACAGGTTTGAGTGACATTTCTCCGTCTACAAGCCTACCACCTCTTGTTGAAGGCCAGCTACGCTGCTTTCTGAAACTTACAGTCAATAAAGTCATATGGAAGATCGCAAAGCCTCCCACTTGTGTACTTGTCCGAGTGAGATGGTGGGGAGAAACATCAGATGGAACCCTATTTTGTCCTAGGGACGCACTGCAGACTGAACCAAAATCTGTGAGAACAACTACCCGTTATGCTGTTCGCTGTGGTCCAAAGCAGTTTACCTCTTATCTAACTGGTATGTTTCTGTCTTATCATTTTACCTTCAGGCCTAATAAACATGTATTATGTTGTTAGCAGTGGGTGTTATTGTGTACATACTATCTATTGAGTGAAAGAAGTTTTATAATAGCCCTTTTATTGACAGTGTACTATGTACCAGCAGTTGATGCATATTATTTTTAATACTTAATAACCCTGCAAGAAAGACATTTTCTGTTTTATAGGCAATGAAACAGGTTCAGAGATGAAATGAATATTCTTTAAAGTTACATAGTTGAGAAATGGCAAAAGTTGGATTTGAACCAATTTCTGTCAGACACTGAAACTCACACACTTTCACCACACCATGTTGCTTTAAGAAATAACTGTAGTCTCTGCTCTGGGACTTATATTATGCTCAAAGAAAGAATATATATATATGTTATATAATATATATGTTATATAATATTTATGTATGTAAATATGTATATTTACATATATAGAAATAAAGTATGTGTAAAAGTATATGTGTTAGAATTCATATATAATATGTATGATATATAATTTTTGTATAATGTGTGTATATATATATACACACACATTACATATAGTACATATGTATATAAGCTTTACTAATAGTGCAAGATAACACATGCTAAATGAGTGGGTTAGTGGATTAGTAATACTGGTTTTCAGAGCAGGGAAGGATCCCTTTACAGAATAACCAGGAGTCAAGTTTTCTTCATTTCTGTTCAAGGAAAGCATTCTAAATGTACTGTATTTCTCTCTTTGGATCAGGTTTTTGCATAAACACATTTTGGATAGTGGGGTTATTTATCAAATCAATCCAGTTCAAGTCAGTAAAATTAAGTAGCATGTAAACATTGTTGGTCTAAAGCTATTAGAGAATCAGAGTTGAAATAAAGGTTAAACTGTCCTTAAGAAGGTTATATTCTATCAAAGAAATTTTGAAAACCTCAAGATAAAAAGAACAAAAAATTCAGTCTCTCAAAAGATACATACTGAGCACTTAGCATTTCATAGTCATTGTGTTGTAGGCACTGTGGGGAATTAGAAAAATGAACCAATTTAATCAGAATTGTATCTAATTCTAACTAAATTCACAGAGAAGTTTAGTTAAAATACTAAGTAGAAAGTGATAATTGCTATTATAGGATACCCATAGATATTCTGGATACTATAAACCTAATTTAACAAATGAAGAGTAAATAAAAATTCTTCAGTAAGACAGAAGATATTTATTAATATGATCAACAAGTCAGACATTTATTTGAGCATTTTGTGGTATAATAAAGAATGTATTTGAACTTGAGATTGATGTTATCAGTTGCAGTATTTGGGGAAAGTCCCTCCCCATTTCTGACTCCCCTTTTTTCTCATCTGTAAAATGGCATTAAGTTGCTACCCTTTCACCTTGCTTTTTCATGAAGAAGCAGCTTGGTTGAATGGGAAGAACATGGGCTTTGAAGTCAGTCTTGAATTGGAACTCTGGCTTCAGAATTGGATGGCTGTGTGCTGCTGAGATGTTCCTTAAGATCTTGGAACCTCGGTGTCCTATTAGTTAAATGGGGGATAATAACACTAGTGGTAGGAATTGTTGAGAAGATTTAATGAAAAAAGTTGTGTGAAGTGATTGGTCCACTACCTGGCACACTGTAGGTATGAATCTTATAAAAATATAAAGTCTTGGGCAGTGTGGGGAATAAAGAAACTCTAGATGCAATATCTGATCAAAAGGAACTTACAGATTAGTTGAAAAAAACAAAACTTTTATGTATGATATAGTAGTAAACAGTGCCAGACAGTAAGTAATTAAATGTCTGATTACTTGGCACATGTAGTAAATATCATATGAATATTCCAGGAAGTTATTAAGAGCCAAGGTTATCCTAAGTTCTTAGGAAACTAGAATCCTACTTCCTTTTTTTTTTTTTTTTGATGTTTCATCTTTTTTTTTTTTTTTTAAGATTTTATTTATTTATTTGAGACAGAGGTACAGAGAGAGAGCATGAGCAGGGGGATAGGGGCAGAGGGAGAAAGAGAACCAGTCTCCCCACTGAGCAGGGATCCCGATGCAGGGCTTGATCCGAGGACACCAGGATAGTGACCAGAGCCAAAGGCAGATAGATGTTTAACCATCTGGGCCACCCAGGTGCCCCAGAGAATCCTACTTGTGTTGTGCACTAATTGGCTGCTTGAATTTGAGTAAGCGATTTCATCTTCCTGGGTCTTTATTTTCCCGTTATTAAAATGAAGGGGTTAACCACCAAATGGGTCAGTATTCACATTTTATAAATCTATTAGGAAAGAAGCTTTGTAGAAGGTAGGATTTGAATAGGAGATGGATGAGGTGAACCTTGTAAGTGAGGCCCAGCTGTGGACATGAATATGATGTGTTTATTAGAAAATGAAGACACAAGAGATCAAACATCAGTTCACAAGATGTATGCTCTAACTGTAAAGTTGGGGAAAATATAACTATTTCTTAAGGTATGTGGTAGGTATTTGGTTTATTATTCTTTTATGTACTCTTTTGTATGCATGTTTTATGTGAAAGAAAATAAGTGCATCGTTCTGGAAGCCATGAGGAAGCAGCCTGGTGGCCAGCCTGGCAAAGCCAGCAGTGGGCCCCAGTCCCATGTAAGCCATCACCAGGCTTCAGGTGATGAACCCATCCCATCCCTGTAGACTAGGCAAGCTGCAGCAAGCGGAAACAGTTGGGTTCTTTTATATAAAAACAGCAAAACACTGAAAAGGAAGTTGAGAGAACCTCACTCTTTAACAGCCAAGCTACACACAAGCCTTCCTCACACCCTGTAATCATTGCTAATTACATCAATGTAATCTTTTTTTTTTCTTTGTAAGGTATTTGTCATTCTTCCCTAAAACTTTATTCTTTTGATAATGGGTTCACTCTTGCCCAGCCCCAGACTGATACGTGGTAGGTAGTGTTTTATTTGAAAATAAAATATATTTTTTTAAGTAAACAAGTATTCTGATGTATGCCCCTCTGCCCATTTAAAAAAAAAAAAAAAGGAAAAGAAAATAAATGAAAAATATCTGTGTATCTTGTAATTGTTTCTGATTAGATATGGCTGTGCTGGTGCTGGAAGTAATCACCAAAATTGACCATCTTCCAATTGGTAGAGTTCAGATCAGTGGACTAGCCCAGCTTTCTCCAACCCATCACATCAGTGGATTTTTTACCATTGTTTCACCAACGTCCAAGAAACTTGGAGAACTCCAGGTAAAAATATTTTAATTATTTTCTATGTAGACTAAAACTTTTACAGCACCAGTAGTTGAGTGTGTTTGTAGAATAAATAGGTACATGACTCCCATATATCATGCTAATTCCCACTTCATGCCTTTGTTCATGTTTTTACCCAAAGAATATAATGTATCTTACTTATCCAAATCCTCTTAGTGCTTTACTGCCCATCTCAAGTGCCAAGTCTTTCACAGCTCCTACTGCATTCATCTTCTCTGTACTCTATTAAATTTATAACATTGATTATATAATTATCGTTCAGTTATAATCCTACACAATCTCTAAAATTATGTTTTAGTAGTCTTCCTTTAACTTCCCTTCTTTCTAGTATCTAGATTCCCTGGGAGGCAGGACAGTGTTTTCTACTTTCTGTGTTTCTTCTATAGCTCCTAACATAGTGTCAAGCATTAATTGCTTGTTTGACTCATGTAAGTGGTATCTTTGGTGTGTTCATTCATTGATTCAGCCTTCCTTTTTTTTTATACATTATTATGTGCCACTAAGGATAAAGAGATAAGAGATGATTTTTTTCATGTAGTTTTCCAAAGTCATGTAGGAGGAAATAGAAGAATAACAGGTAGAACGCAGACTGATAGGTGTATACTAGGTGCATATTGCAACATGTATGTACAGGATGGTGGGGAAGAACATTGAAGGATCCTTTTTGAGGGACACTCTTTGACAGTGTTTCTTAGAAAGCTCTAAGTATTCAAATCACTTAGAAATTTCATGAGTTTTATGCTTTGTCAGATGTATTCTAAAATACAGAAATTTAGACAGGTATATGAGAAAATAGTTTTAAAAATATGAGAAAACATATACAGCATTACCAGATATAAGAACTTTTTATAAAATGACAAGCACAGGAATGGCTGATTCAGTCAGAAAAGCATGTGACTCTTGACCTTAGGTTCCTAAGTTGGAGTCCCACTATTGGGTGCAGAAATTATTTAAAAAGAAGAAAAAAACTACAAGCACATAATCACATTGGTGGAACAGAATAGAGTTGAAAAATAATTCCATCTGAATGAAAGAAGCAACATTTTTTTTATTGTATTTACCATATTTTTATATATATTAAATTTAAAAGGTGACTCCTTATGTTCGTAACTTCATGGTGGAGTCTGGTTTACTCCTACTTTTCTGACAATGATAAAAATTCCCATGCGATCTACAAAACAGTTTGGCATTCTGTTTCAAGAACTGGTAATTCTACTCTTAGGAACTTATCTTAAGGAAATACTGTAAAAATAGGGAAACTGTCTGCCTAGGTCTAGTTACAGAAATACACTTTTAATATTGAAAAAAATGAAATAAATTATTTAGTAATATTAAAATTATAGTCTAGTAGTGGAGTATTTTGTTTCCATAAAAACAAAATTACCTAGTTATGATTATGTAGCTGCATGGATAAAATGGATTTTGGGTTGATGACTAAAGAAAATTAAAGTTAACTACATAATCAATGACTGGGAAAAAATAAAATTGAAAACAGTTGAGAGTATAGGCTTCTAGGTAGTTTTTTTCCTATTTTTAAAATTGAGACATAATTTATATGTCATAAAACTCACCCTTTAAAGTATAGAATTTACTCATTTTTATAAACATCACTACTATTTAATTCCAGAGCTTGTTATTACCCTAAAAAGGAGTGCTGTGGCTGAACTACATAATCAATGACTGGGAAAAAATAAAATTGAAAACAGTTGAGAGTATAGGCTTCTAGGTAGTTTTTTTCCTATTTTTAAAATTGAGACATAATTTATATGTCATAAAACTCACCCTTTAAAGTATAGAATTTACTCATTTTTATAAACATCACTACTATTTAATTCCAGAGCTTGTTATTACCCTAAAAAGGAGTGCTGTGGCTGTTATCAGTCATTCCCCGTTTCACCCTACCCTAGTCCCTGGCAACCACTGGGGACTAGTGGTTATGCAAAACCACTAGTGATTATGCAAAATATGCAAAATATATTTGCATATTCTGGACAGTTCATATAAGTGAAATAGCATATTATGTAGCTTTTTGTAACTGGCTTCTTTCACACAGCACAATGTTTTCAAGGTTCATCTTCATTGAGGCATGTCTCAGTACTTCATTCTCCTTATGGCTGGATAATATTCCCTTATATGGATAGACCACATATTGATCCATTCTTCAGTTGATAGACATTTGGATTTTTTCCACTTGACTGCTATGAATAATGGTAGTTCTGTGAACATTCATGTACAAGTTTTTTCGTGAACACATTTTCATTTCTCTTCGTATATACCTATGAGTAGATTTGCAGTCATAGGGTAAGTATGTTTAACTTTGAGGAATTGTCAGACTGTTTTCTAAAGTGGCTGGATCATTTTTTTTTTCCATATTTAAGTATCAGTTGATAAAAAAATGTGTGTGTGTGTTTTATTTAAATGTTATTGGGCTTGTTAGAAAATTGTATAGAGCATTGGAGGCAAAATTCAGATTTTAAAAGATTATGGAATAAGGAAATAAGTAGTAATTAGAGATTTCTATTTCCCAAATAAGTGTCAGTGAAAGGAGGGAGAGGTGGTGTGATCTAATGGAAATAGCACTAGAGTTTGGACATGGACAAACAGTTATGAACAGTGGAGAAACCAGAACAAAAAGGGTTACAAAACAGTTCTGATGTTCACTTGTCCACTCTGAGCTTCCATATTTTATTTTGTAAAAAAAAAAAAAAAGTACTAAAACGTTTACCTCACAGTGTTGTTGCAGGGATTAAATGAGATGGAAAAAATATGAAAACACTTAACATCGTGTTTAGGCATGTGATGGCAACATGCCAAATTTACTTGAATTTGAGAGAACACGACTGATAGTGGGTAGTAGAATTCAGAAGTTTTTTGGTACTGTTTTAGAACAGGGGTTGACACACTTTGCCTGTTGCTCCATTTGTGGCCTTCTAACTAAACATGGTTTTTACAATTTGAAAAGGTCATTAAATTGTCTTTTTAAGATTTTATTTATTTGAGAGAGAGAGAGAGAAACAGGGAGTGTGTGGTGCACCAGCAGGGTGGGGAGGGGGAGGTGGCAAAAGGAAGAGAAAAGGCTGCACTACCCACTGAGCAGGGAGCCCTACTCAGGGCTCAATCCCAGGACCCTAAGATCATGACCTGAGCCAAAGGCAGAGACTTAACGGACTGAGCCCTTAGGTGCCCCTTAAGAGATTATTTAAAGAAGAAAAATATGCCATAAAGAAAGCCTAAAATATTTATTCTCTGCCCCTTGACAGAGTAAGTTTGTGTGACTCCTCTTTAGAATATAAGAGACCTGATTTGTTTTTAGACCAAAGAGAAGCAAGTGAAGAAATTGAAAATAAGAGGATAATTGAGCCAATAAGATCATGAAGAGAACTAAATAAGAATGGGTTTCTACCATAAACACAGTTACTAGGGTCGCATACATTGGGATGGAGGAAGGCAAAAGAGGAGGAGCATTTTGAGATAAAATTGAAAGCATTCATTCTGTTTATTTTAAAAAATTTTTTAAAGATTTTATTTATTTGACAGAGAGAGACATAATGAGAGAGAGAACACGAGCAGGGGGAGTAGGAGAGAGAGAAGTGGGCTTCCTGCTCTGACCTAGCTGAAGGCGGACACTTAACGACTGAGCCACCCAGGCGATGCTCTGATCATTCTCTTATCAACATTTATTGTATATCTACCATATGTTAGACACTATACATTTTATTTCACTTAACTTTTTAAAAATTTTCAGGGATATGCAAAACAATATCTTCTATATATAAGATATATAAATAACCATATAGTAAACACAAATTGTCCCCTCACCCAGGTTAAGAGAGTAAGTGAACAAAGCCAATTTTAGAGATTCATCCATACTATTTTGTGTATCAGTAGTTCCCTTTTGCAGAGGTGTGTTCCACTGTATGGATATTCCATGATTTTTTATCTATATGCTACTTAGTGGACGTTTGGTTGTTTGGGGCTTTTTTTGTTTTTTGTTTTTTGTTTTTTTTTTACAATTTTTTTTTGCTGCTTATGAGTAAAGCAACTCTATGTAGATGTGTTCTACATAGAATGGGATTGGTGAGTCATGTTTAACTTTTTAAGAAACAACCAGGGACGCCTGGGTGGCTCAGTTGGTTAAGCAGCTGCCTTCGGCTCAGGTCATGATCCCAGCGTCCTGGGATCGAGTCCCACATCGGGCTCATTGCTCAACAGGGAGCCTGCTTCTCCCTCTGCCTCTGCCTGTCATTCTGTCTGCCTGTGCTCGCTCTCTCCCCCCCTCTCTCTCTGATAAATAAATAAAATCTTTAAAAAAAAAAAAAAGAAAGAAAGAAACCACCAAACCATTTTCATAGTGATGGTATAACTTTACATTCCCATCAGTGGTATATAAACATTCTCCACGTATCTGCCAGCAGTTGGTTTGGGTAGTCTTTTCAGTTTTTGTTTTTCTAGTGAGTATGTCCTAGTATCTCACTGAGGTTTTAGTTATCATATCCTGATGATCAGTATGTTAAGTATTTGTTCATATGCTTTTGCACCGTTCTTTTATTTTCTTCAGGGAATCACAGGCTATAACCCCCAAGGCAAATCTGACTTGCTTACCACCTGTATTTGTAGATCTATGGCAGCTTTCATGCTGCAAGAGCAAAGTGAACTACAGTAGTCCCCCCTTGTCCTCGGTTTCTCTTTTGGTGGTTTCAGTGCAGTCAGGAAGCAGCTGATGCTCCTTCTAACTTTTCCTCATAAGAAAAAGTTGTGGCTATGTCATGATACCTATGTCTTTCACAGCTCTTAATCTCATCACATAGATCTTTTGTCATTTTTATCACTAAAAGGGTGAATATAGTAATTTTTAAGAAAGCACATTCACATAGCTTATTTTATTATTGTTGTTGTTATTCTCTTACTGTGCCTAATTTATAAATTAATCTTTGTCATAGTTATGTACTTAAAGGGAAAAACATAGTGTATATATAGGATTTAGTACTATCTTCAGTTTCAGGCATCCACAGGGGGTCTTGGAACATAACCCTGTGGATAAGCAGGGGGACCACTCTAATTATGACAGAGACTATATGGCATGCAAAGCCTAAAATATTATTTCTGTCGCTCTTTCATTGGAAAGGAAAAGTAATCAGTGCACCTAATGGTTCAGCTTTAAATAGAACACATGCTCATATAATAATTTTAGTTCAATCCATAATCTGTGTTTATAATAAAACTAGATGGGCAGGTTGGGAGATAAGGAGGTAGAAGGATATGGGATTGAGCTAAATTTTTATCTTCCATATTAGAAAGTCAAAAGATAATGCCTGAAAACTGAGGAGGGGATCAAGATGTGAGAGAAATATAAGCACATTATTTGGAACTCTAGAGGTAATTCCATAAGAATCAAGGGCAGGAGTTGAAAGTAGTTGCCTCTGGGAAAAGAAAAATATGGGGGTCTGTGTGAGGGACTCATTTTTGTAATAGAACTCTCTAATTCATTAAATTCTATGAATGTGAAATGTTAATTTACTTTTCTTTTTTTTTAATTTTATTTATTTATTTGACAGAGAGAGATCACAAGTAGGCAGAGAGGCAGGCAGAGAAAGAGAGGAGGCAGCAGGCTCCCTGCTGAGCAGAGAGCCTGATGCGGGACTCGATCCCAGGACCCTGAGATCACGACCTGAGCTGAAGGCAGCGGCGTGAAATGTTAATTTAAAAATCACTTTTGGGGAGCCTCGGTAGCTCCCAGGTAGGTTAAGCATTAAACTCTTGATTTCAGCGTAGGTAATGATCTCAGAGTTGTGGGACTGAGCCCTGCATTAGGCTCTACGCTCTCTACACTCAATGGAAAGTCTGCTTCTCTCTCTCTCTCTGCCCTTCCCTGAGCTCGCTTTCTCTCTCTCTCTCTCTCTAAAATACATCTTTTTTTAAAAATAAAAAAACTTTTAAAAAAAGAGCATGTAGTGAGTGATGGGATTTATCATACCATTGCTTTGCTGTCCCCCAAAGCAGTCATGAATTGACTAAATGTGGAATCCTTCTTGTCAAGTGGTAAGGGATGCCAATGGGCAGCTGATAGATTGGAAGATGAATAGAGGTGGTTTTAGATTGTTGCTCTGATGATCAGGTTTAGTCAGACCTCAAGAAGACAGATGCATAGTTACTAAAGGGAAACTGAGATTATGGAGTTAGAACAGTTTAAAATAATAAGAAGGCCAAACTGGCTGGAGGGTGCTCAGAGTAGTTTGACAATAAAGATCATTAGAACCGAGCTGTTGGTGTATTCCATTTTTGGTATAGGTCAGATATTGACAATAACGAATGAGTCAAACAGGCTGGCTATAAGAATAATCAACAGCCAAAAATATAATAAACTTTTAAAAAATACTAAACTTGGGATGCCTGGCTGGCTCATTTGGAAGAACATGCAATGCTTGATCTCGGGGTCATGAGTTTGAGCCCCATGATAGGTGTAGAGATTACTAAAAAAAATAAAAACCAAACTTTATTATGTGAGCATGTAACATTATATACATATATGTGATTATTTTACATTGAAATTGGAAAAAAAAAACCCTTAATTATAAATTCTTGGCTTTGAAATCAATTCCTTTGATTTAGCTAAAGTCTTGATACTTGTACTTCTCTACCAAGTTATCAGTACCAGATGATTTATATTTGATGGGCATTACAGCATTCATTTTTTTAAACCATTTGAGAATAAAATTTAGTTTTTATTCGGTTTCATAACAAAATAGCTGTTCACAAACATGGCTGCCTTTATTTCCAAACAAAGACAGAATCTTGGCACAGTATTTTTTGAAGTTGGATTTTATTTCTAAGATATTCTTAAAATTTAAGATATTCAAGCGTATTTAAGCTTAAATATTGTACAACGCTGCATTAACTTCCATATTATACTTTCAGTATAAACTGAGTAAAGCAAAATGAGCAGTGTTGGTTTTCATAACATTTGAAATCCAAAAAGTCTTTTTGCGATGTTGGTCTTTAGCTCTACAGTTTTAGAAATGTATTTCATGCCATCACTTTGATGTCTGGAAATCCTATTTCAGCATAAAAAATATAGAAAAGTAGGATAGATGGTTCTTTGCCAAATAAATTTTCCAAAGATATAATCAAAAGAATGAATAAATTGAATCTCATATTGTATGATTCCTTGTGAATGCACTTGCAGATAAGTAATTAAATGCTTTATGTAGTCTATAATGTCAACTAAAATAGTCCTGTATTTGATCAGCACTTGCTGGTGATCTGAGGCTGGGATTTCTCCTTCGAAAACATAAACCAGGTGACTTCTTTTAATTCAAGCAAAAACGTGTAACACCACACACAGTTTTATACCCCCTAGTATTCATGTAGCAATAACAGGTTGCAATACTGCTTATCCATTGTCAAACAAAACATTGACCACAGGAGTTTAATTAATTTATATGTTAATTATATATATGTGTGTTGTTTGATTTTTAGCGTTTTAGATGAAATAACCAAGACAGTGTGTTTATGGTTCTTTGTCTTGGCAAAATGTTGCCACTTTGAATTTAAATTTTGAAACACGTCTATTGTCAACAAAAAGACATCATCCATTGTTATCAGTCTTTTTTTTTTTTAAAGATTTTATTTATTTATTTGAGAGTGAGAACACAGGAGCAGGGGCAGAAGAAGAGAGAGAAGCAGACTCTCCTGCTGAACAGGGAGCCTGAAGTACGCTTGATCCCAGGACTGTGGGATCATGACCCAAACTGAAGACACATGTTTAACCAACTGAGCCACACGGGCACCCCTGTTATCAGTCTTTAATAAACTTTTTAAAACATTTCTCAGTTTGGAGAAATACCATTTCCCAGGATGCCTGAGTGACTGAGTCACTTAGACATCTGCCTTCAGCTCAGGTCATGAACCCAGAGTCCTGAGACAGAGCCCTGTATCAGTTTCTTGCTCAGCAGAGAGCCTGCTTCTCCCTCTGCCTGCCTTTCCCTCTGTCTCCTATTCCCCTGCTTGTGCTCACTCTCTCTCTCTGTCTCACAAATATATAAATAAAATCTTTAAAAAAGAAAAAGAAATACCATTTCCTTGATTTGTTTGCTATGAGCATCTCCAAAAGTTTTTCACTCACATAAAAATTTCACTGATGCTCTAAATAAACACAGCTGTCAAGAGTTGTTTTTATTTGTGTTCTTCTCAGCTACAGAGAAAAATATCACAAATTGTTTAACATTTTTATTCAGCTCACCTTGTAAGTTTGTAGCCATACCACTAACATTAGGAACAACTATAATTTTTAATTAGACCTACATATGCAAATGTTTATAATTCACAAATTCTGTTGCATTCTTTAATAAATGTTGCCATTTATAAGAGACTTTGATACTTTATAAAGTTTTTTTATCTTAAATATTTGATTTTATGGGGCACCTGGGTGGCTCAGTGGGTTAAAGCCTCTGCCTTCGGCTCAGGTCATGATCCCAGGGTCCTGGGATCAAGCCCACATCGGGCTCTCTGCTCAGTAGGGAGCCTGCTTCCACCTCTCTCTCTGCCTGCTTCTCTGCCTACTTGTAATCTCTATCAAATAAATAAATATTTAAAAATATATATTTGATTTTATGTCACAAGAGTACCACTTATTTTATTTGCATTTAAAAAACAAACCCTATTTAAAATAGGTATCTTTCTGTTTATTCCATTTTTATCATGCATCTTTTCTACTAAGTAATTATAATCCTATTGTGCTTCGTTTCATAATGCTGTCTTTGACAGTCACACTTTCTTTGCCTTATGAGCAATTAGGGATATTCTCTTCCACAAAGAAATACGCGTTCTGACATTTCTTTTGAAAATCATGGGGCTCTAGTTCTTTCTTGGATGCAAGAAATATTTTACTTTCCTCTTGATTCTAATGTGAGAGAGACCATAGCCCACAAAATCCCAAAGATAGGGAATAGTATAAACTCTATACACAAAAATTTGTTGATTTAGATGAAATCAATCGATTCTTCGAAAACCACAAACTACCAAAAATCACTCAAGATAAAATATATAACCTGACTAGACTTGTAACTATTAAAGAATTGCTTTTGCAGTTTAAATCCTTCCAAAAAAGAAATCTCTAAGCTCTAAGAAATCTCTAAATCTCTAAGCCAAGATAATTTCACTGGTGAATTCTTGCAGTCATTTAAAAAAAAAGAGGTAACACTGATTTCCACAAACTTTTCCAGAAAATAGAACAGGAGAAAATACTTTTTGACTTATTTTATGAGGCTTACAGCACCCTGATAGCAAAATAGAGGACAGTTTAAGATCTAGACCTAAAAATAAACCTAAAAATCCTCAAAAAAATATTAGCAAGTTGGGTCCAGTAGTATATAAAAAGAGTAATGAGACCATGTCCACCTGGGGTCTGTACCAGCAATGCAAGGCTATCTCAGTCTTTGAAAGTCAACCAATGTGATAAGCCATGTTAACAATAGAATACTACCAAGTCAGTAAAAAGGCATGAACTGCTAATACACGCACCATGTTGATGAATCTGAGAGGCCTTATTCTTTTTTTTTAATTTAATTTCTTTGCAGTGTAACAGAATTCATTGTTTGTGCACCACACCCAGTGCTCCATGCAATACATGCCCTCCATAATACCCACCACCAGGCTCCCCCAACCTTCTGCCCCCCACCCCTTCAAAACCCTCAGATTGTTTTTCAGAGTCCATAGTCTCTCATGGTTCATCTCCCCCTCCAATTTCCCTCAACTCCCTTCTCCTCTCCATCTCCCCATGTCCTCTGTGTTATTTCTTATGCTCCACAAATAAGTGAAACCATATGATACTTGACTCTATCTGCTTGACTTATTTCACTTCCAGTCTGGTCCATGTTGCTACAAAAGTTGGGTATTCATCCTTTCTGATGGAGGCATAATACTCCATAGTGTATATGGACCACATCTTCCTTATCCATTCATCCATTGAAGGGCATTTTGGTTCCTTCCACAGTTTGGCAACCGTGGCCATTGCTGCTATGAACATTGGAGTACAGTATCTTTGGGGTAAATACCCAGTAGTGCAAATGCAGGTCATAGGGAAGCTCTATTTTTAATTTCTTAAGGAATCTCCACACTGTTCTCCAAATTGGCTGCACCAACTTGTATTCCCACCAACAGTGTAAGAGGGTTCTCCTTTCTCCACATTGAGAGGCCTTATTCTGAGTGAAAGAAGCCCATCTCAAAAGGTTACATACTATATAGTTACATTTGTATGACATTTTCAAAAAGCTAGAACTATAATGGTTGAGAATAGATCAGCTGTTGCTAGGGATTAAAGGTGAGGAGAGAGTATGGATACAGAGGGATACTCCCAGGGAGTTTTTTGGGTTAATGGAGTTATTCTCTATCTTGATTATGGTGGTGGTTACATGCATCTATCGATAGGTTAAAATTTATAAAAATGTATAAACAAAAATATCCATTTTTTTGTAAGATAGTAAAATTTTTAAAAGCCTGGCAGACCAAGTGGGATGATAAATAATAGTTATCACTCTGCCTCATTGGGACCTGGCTGGGGACTTTTCAGATCGGAACATGTGCCCTGACCAAAGCCACTAGTCTGCTTCAGCTAATTTTTGCCACATTGAAATGGAGATCTAGCTCCATTAGAGTTTCTGAATTTTTAAGAGAACCAGAATTCCAAAATTTTACGTAAACTCTGGTATTTTAAATAATACCATTTAAATAATTAAATAACTTTAAAATTTTTTTAAATGCCATTTTGGCCAGCATAAGTCTGAAAAATAGGCATACTAATGTGCTATCATTGTTACTGATAGATGTTGTAGTCAGTGATTGTAGGCAGCTTAGTGCTAAAGAGAGCCTTGAGTTTTTGAGAAGAATGGTAAATGTCCCTAGGGTTGCTCTATTACGGATGTGAGAATCTTGTAAATTTGTGGTATTTGTGGATGGCATGGGTTTCTGAAAAGATGTGAAATCTTTAGGTGACAGAATGATGGTCTAGGAAAGCAGCAGAAAGGCACTTCCTTTATCCTGGCTAGTAAAAGAAATAGTTTCCATTACAGAAGACTTTGGAAAAATTGGGGCATTTTAAGAAAGAGATGTTCAGTTGAAGTGGTAAAGTAGTTTGTATAAATAGAAATCCTACAGGGCTCCATAAAGAGGTTGGCAGAGGAGTGAGCACAAGAGTGAACATGATTGGGGGAGGGGAGCATGACTGAGGTGGACAAGAATGATGATCTGGAAGATGAATATAGGAGTATTTTGGGTGAAAGCAGAGGGGTTAGGAGTGGCAATCCCTTGAACTTGTAGGAATTGCTGGAACAGTATTTTATACCTTTAAAGTTTGACTCAAGCTCTTCCCTCTGCCTGGTATGTTTTACCTCAGTCTCCTCTCCCTCGGCCTTACCTATACCATTCATATTTAAGATTCCAAATCCAGATGTTTATGTTTCACTTCTGGAAACCGTGGCACTCCTTCCTCACCTCTGCCTCAGTTTCAGACCCCTTTTTCTCTTACTGCCTGATACACACCCTTATCTCAGAGTGAACCATTTTAAATTAAAATTTGTCTCTTTAAGGTCCTCTACAAGATACCGCCATCCTCTGGGTCAGGCTCCATGTTTTATTCATCTCTTTGCCTCAGGCAGGTAGCACAGAGCCTGGCACTAAGCTAGTATCAACAGATATTTGTTAATTGAGTAGAGGAGTTAGGCTGGCACATGTTTTGATTGTAAGATTGGTCTGGCAGGTACCTGGACTTACTTATCTCTTTAAGGGTCACTGGTAGTATAGGCCTATGATCTGTTTTGTGATTGGTTTGGATCTGCTTAGAGAAAAAGCAAAACTCAGTAGCCAGACAGCAAGTCATTGTTAAGGCCAGGGACATATGCCTTTATTCTCAGTGTCTTCTTTGTTTATAAAATATAGAGGCAGTTTTTTGGGAAATGATGAATGGTAAGGGAATACTTTCTGACATTTATATTAGGCAGCCAGGACTTTATGTGATGCTATTATAGTGATCACTACACAGAATATTTATCCTACTGCATTCCTGTCATTTGTCTTTGTAAAAAAATCTTGGTGGTGAATAGATTTAAAGGACTTTATGTTAACTGTTCAAGAACAAAATTCTCATCAAGACCCAAGTATATTTTATTGAGTCTGGACCTTGGCAGTTTCTCTGCACAAATTATCCCATTGACCTTTCGAGAGACATCTTGAAATATCTAACTTCAACCTTTCATCTTTGTTTTAGCCCCTTCATCATTATTTGACTTGGGCTGCTGGAACAATGCCTTCTGCTTTCTCCCTCATTGTAATAGAACTTTCAACACCATTACTCTTTCTTTTGCAGTATATTCTTCAACTTCTTTCCTAAAGTTTTGCTTTAGACTCTATTTTTTTAGGCTTTGTTCTTCCATTAGGCTTTTCAGAGGACTGGAGAGCCATTTAATAGAGAACCTGAACTCACAGGATGAGATGATAAAATAAACTTCAAGTGATTTCTTTTCATATTAATGTTTCTTCTTCTTTACCCTGTCTATATCCAGCATAGAACTAGGGCCTTATTTTTCTTAAATAACCAACAATAAGGATGTAGAAGGTGTTGTTATTCTCTTATTCATCAGACATAATAATTAGACATTATTAAGCATTAAAGGCTTGTATGCCAAGTGTTTATTGTGCTGATTAGCCCATACAAAAATGAAAAAGACAAGTGCATGCCTTCAAGGAATTAACCTAATCAGGGTAGTGAATAAACTAAAGTTACAAATACCTCCTATAAGCTTTCTTAAAAAATCTTCAAATAGAATAATATACTTTCCTGATGGAGTTATATCATCACATGAGCTTCTCCATGTGAGCAACTTAGCATACCTTATGGCCTGTAGTAAAGAGTTCAATAAACGGGGGTTATATTGTTGGGTAGACACAGAAGAAGTGGAAACGTAAAGAAGGGAGTGGCCATGACATCTCTACCTGGGCACAGAGAAGTTTTCGAAGGGACGCCTGGTAACTTACTCGATTAAGCATCTGCCATCAGCTTAGGGATCAAGCCATAAGTCTGGCTCTCTGCTCAATGGGTAGTCTGCTTCTCCCTCTGTCTACCTACTCCTACCCCCCGCTTGTGTTCTCTTTCTCAAATAAATAAAAATCTTTAAAGAATTAAAAACAAATTTTCACAAAGAAAGTAATACTGGAAGAAATTGCATATACAAGGCCTTAGGGAATGAAATGTAAGGTACATTGAGAGAATCTTAAGTGATTGGTATATCTGGGAGAGAGGAATGGAGGAGGAGAGCAAAGTAAGAGATGAGGCTTCTGCAGGAATTTGAACTTGATCCTACAAGGAATGGGGACTATTCATTTATATTAAGCAGGGAGTCTTAAAATTAGTCAATGCAGGGACGCCTGGGTGGCTCAGTTGGTTAAGCAGCTGCCTTCGGCTCAGGTCATGATCCCAGCATCCTGGGATCAAGTCCCACATCAGGCTCCTTGCTCGGCGGGGAGCCTGCTTCTCCCTCTGCCTCTGCTGCCACTCTGCCTGCCTGTGTGCTCGTGCTCTCGCTCGCTCGCTCTCTCTCTCTGATAAATAAATAAATAAATAAATAAATAAATAAAAGCTTAAAAAAATAGTCAATGCAGAAGAAAATTTATGGTATATTACATGTATGTCTCTTTCAGGTCTCACTTGCCCTGGAGCCTCTGTCAGAAACTTATGATAGCTACAACTCTCTTCCATCCACCGATGTGAAAGAAAATGTGCTTTTATCTGAGCAGGAATTCAGAGAATATACTGAACCCAGCAGTAGCCAGTTTCTGGTTCCATCAAGGCCCCATAGGATGCCTACCACCAAAGTTGATGGAAAAGAGTTAGCAGCTAACAGTAGTAGATCAACCACTCCAAGGTAACCAGTAACCAGTCTTTCAGCTAACTCCCACTTCATAATTTCTGTTTTTTATTTGTGTTTGGATGAAATACTGAAAATAGTCGTTCATTCAGCAAACAACTATTAAGTACCCACTGTGTGCCTGGTCTAGTAACAAGTACTAGGCATAGAAATTAATAAGACACAATTCTTGTCTTTGGGGACTGCTCACAATCTGGTGGGGAGGCCATTGTACAGATAAATAAGTATAACTAAGTCATATACAGATGCCATGATAAATGCCCATAAGGGAAAAAGAGGGAAAGGGCAGTAGTTCATGAAACAGGATGGAGTAAGAGCAATAAGTTAGTTTGTTTTTTTTTAAGATTTTATTTATTTATTTGACAGAGGGAGAGCACAGGCAGGCAGAGCGGCAAAGGGAGGGAGAAGAGAGAGGCAAAGGGAGGGAGAAGCAGGCTCCCTGTGGAGCCAGATGCGGGGCTAGATTCTAGGACTCTGGAATCACAACCTGAGCCAAAGGCAGATGCTTAACTGACTGAGCCACCCAGGCACCCCTAGATTTTTGTTTTAAATAATTACAAAGCATTTGCTTTGTGTTGGGCTCTGCACTAAGTTCTTTCTCTTTTTTCAAGATTTATTTATTTGAGAGAGAGAGGACACACACTTGCATGTGCACAAGTGAGGGGAGGGGCAGAGGGAGAGAATCTTCAAGCCGACTCCCTGCTGAGCACAGAGCCCAACATGGGGTTCAAGCTTATGACTTGAGATCATGACCTGGGCCGAAACCAAGAGTCAGACACTTAACTGACTGAGCCACCCAGGTGCCCCAGCTGAGCTCTCTATTTCATTGTCTCACTTCAGCCACAACCATACAACTGTAGATAAAACATGTATTTATTTCATTTGGGAGATGAAAAACAGATTTACAAAGTCGAAGCAGTTTACACTGCTATAAACTACTGATACACTTTCTGTCTCTGACAAAGTGAAATGTTACCACAGTAGGTAATATATTGCTAAAGTTCTCCTTTATTTTATAACAGGGGGAAGGACCACTTGTACTTTACAGAGAACTCTGATACAATAAAGGACTCTTTCTTCGAACTACAACACCATCTTAATTCAGGACGGAGTTTAGAGTCTATGACTCTGAAAGGCAAGGCCCCAAGGAAGCAGATGTCCCTTCTTAACAGTTCTGAATTCCAGCCTCAAATTAGGACAGTGGCCAAGAGTCACAGCGACTCATGCATTCTTTCTTCAAACAACCCCCCTACCAAGGACCTTCTTTCAGGTATGTATGTATTTGTGACAAGACTAAGCTATATTTATTGGGATTACTCTGCTTGTCAGCCAGTCTTCAAAGAGAACCAAGACTTCTGTTTGAAATAAATAACCAAATAAAAGTGAGTGATCTCACTAAAGTTCTGAATTGCTCACCATTTAAAGGCAGCTCTTTTAAACCAGTAAGTTACTTCTAAATAAATACTACGTACTTAAAATTGTATGTTTAGGGAAGGAGCCATTTAAAATGAACCTGGATATGGGGGAAAAGTTTATCATAGAGAAATATTATTCTTTATTTTTTTCCCAAATAATTCAAGGCAAATATAGTTTTTATCTCATCAGGAGATTTACTTGCACTCCTGTACAGACGCTTGTACCAAATCTGCTTCATGTCCTGAAAATTCTTGGTCTCAGTGGGAACCTTCATTGCATAGCAACTGCTGATCTTAAGTCTGGGAATTAAATATGACTTACAGCTAAGCAGAAGTAGAAAGGTGTCAGTTTACTTGTATAAGGGCTTAAACTGAAATAAATCCAAATAGGATTATTTAGAGGTGATATTATAAAAGCAATTGAGATGCCTTATGTTATGTGTAATGCTCAACCATTTATCTCTGTGACATCAGGAGCATGATGGGGATTTGTCTCCATCCTCACTAGTAAATTTCCAAAGTAGAGTATCTGCAGCATTAGTAGAAAAATCTCTAAAATAACTATTTGGGTACAAAATTTACATTAGTAAGGATTTTTTTTTCATGAAGAAAGACATTCTGTTCATTTTTTTTTTTCAACTGAAATGTCTGTGATCCTCTGTTTTTGAAAATATACTCTGATTATAATCTTTTTTATTTTTTAAATTTTATTTAAATTCAGTTATTTAACATATAGTGTATTATTAGTTTCATAGATAGAATTCAGTGATTTATCAATTGCATTTAGCATCCGGTGCTCATTACATCAAGTGCCCTCCTTAATGCCCATCACCCAGGTTACCCCATCCCCCCCCCCACCTCCCCTCCAGCAACCTTTAATTTGTTTCCTATAGTTAAGAGTCTCTTAGATAGTGTATTAATTTTAACCTTCAGGGCAATCCTAGGCTACATTAACAAGAACAAATTGTTCCATTTTACTATACTGCTTGTACTTGTAAGCTCACACCTGCAATATTTTGCTTAGGCACCAGACTTTGAGAAAGATTATTTGTTTACTCATTAAGCAGTTACTTATTTAGTACCTATCAAATGTCTGGCATTCTTCTAGGTTTCAGGAATACAGTAATTTAAATGAAAACAAAAATTTCTGCCCTAAAATTTCTGGATAAATAAGTAACTATGTAGTGTTAGATGGTGATAATGGCAGTTGGAAAAAAAAAAATGAAGCAGGGCACATAAGAGGATGTTAGTTTTACATAGGTTGGCAAAGGAAAACCTCATTAAGAAGGTAATATGAGAGTAAAGATCTAAAGAAAATGAGTTCCTTTTAAGGAAAATAACTACGTTTATGAAAGGACTAAGAGATATTTATCTTCACAAGAGGCTACCATTTAGTGAGCATTCATTGTATGCTAACTACTATGCCAAGTGCCTTATACACATAATCTTACAAAAACCAAGTGAGGTAGGGATTGTTACCACCATTCTTTTTTCTTTTCTTTTTTTTTTTTTTTTTTAAAGATTTTATTTGTTTATTTGACAGACAGAGGTCACAAGTAGGCAGAGAGGCAGGCAGAGAGAGAGAGAGAGAGGGAAGCAGGCTCCCTGCCGAGCAGAGAGCCCGATGCGGGACTCAATCCCAGGACCCTGAGATCATGACCTGAGCTGAAGGCAGCGGCTTAACCCACTGAGCCACCCACCCAGGCGCCCTGTTACCACCATTCTAAAATGAAAACACAAGCTCAGAATTAGGAAGCTCCTGTCCTATCAAAGTGGAAGCTGCTCTTCAGCTCCAGTTAGAGTCTAAGGTAAGGTCCTCTACTTTATCCTACTGTAAGTTCATTGTTTACCTAAGCCAGCCTTTTTTTTTTTTCTTTTTTTCTTTTTTTCTTTTTTTCTTTTTTCCTTAAATCAAGACTTTGCTGGCCAACTGTTGAGGCCAAACAAAATATGACAAGTACAGCCCACGGACTGCCAGTGTTCAGCCTCTTCCCTGAGAGTTATGAGGATCAATTGGCTTACAGATGTAACAAGACAGATTATGACTCAGTCTGAGTTAATAATAACACCTGTGCAGAATGGGAAAGGACAGCTTCAAGAGGTAGTGGATTCTCTATCGCTGGAAAAGAGGAGCTAGCTAACCATCCTGTCAGGACTTTTACAGATTGTATTGAATCATCAAATGGACAGATAGGATCTTTTAAGATCCCTTCCAGCCACAAAACACTGGAAGACTAAGTCGCTCATACTAGTAAGTAGGTCTAGAGCTGAGATTGTGAGAGGGATCTAACAAATACTTAAATATCTTCTTGGTCTTTATTGGACTGACATGACACCAGAAAAGGGGTACAGGGCTGAATTAGTGAACCAGCTAGTATTGATGAAACAAACTACACATCCTGCTTTTGAGAATTGGGTTTGGAATAGATAGCAAGGAGTTGGACCAAAAATCAGAAGCTGCACATCTTCTTGTGTTTAACAGGAGCTGTGCCCATGGCATGTGCGTAATAAACAAGGGAAACATTTGTTCTAAACCCACCTGGGTGCCTTCTTTGTGTTCAGGGAGTGATTATTGAGTTGAAGTACAGGTTGATGCCATGACAGCTCTTAGAATGTAGGTACCAGCTTCCCTTGAGAAGGGAAGGTCAGAAGTTTTTTTGTTACCATGCCTCAAACTTTAGAAAAGCTTTTCCAAGAATGGCTGTTTCAACTTGGAGGCTAGTGGATGGACCACCTGTGCTCAAATTTGTCCTACTTGTTTTCCTCAATGTTTATTTCCTTTTTAAAACCTGATTTTGGAAAGTATCTTAAGTACTTTTTACCATTTAGATGTAAATGACTGTTTAAGTCCCTTTTGAAATATTACCATTCCCAGAGGAATTTTTTTTTTAAATGAGATAAAAACTTCAAGCCCAATTTAATTCAAGAAGTAACTTTTGAGTGAGTCAAAACAAAACACTAACTAGTCTTTTAGATCAGTCATTGTTTTGAGTATTGGGGTTGCAGTGATAAATAAAATATAGTCTTTGACCTTAAGGAATTCAGTCTAGTAAAGGAAACTGACTCTAAAGCAGATACAGTACAATTATGTCTGATATAAGCAACAGTGGAAGAACATTTTATTAAATGCCTGATATATACTAGGCACTGTATGAGACACTGATGATACAAAAATCAACAAGGACCAATCCCTTGTCTCAAAGTTCATTGGATGAAATAGACAATTATAATACCGAGTGATAAATTATTTGATAGAATTAAATACCCAGAGCTTTGAGAATACGAAGGAAGTGTTGTGTTTAAGGAGTTGAAGATAGTTGGGTATGGTTAAGGTACCAAGGATATTATCTCTCCAAAAACATTTTGAGTATTGATAGAAAATCCGGTTTTCCTCATGGTCCTGAAGTCAAGTGAGGTTTATTATCAACACAGCTTGTTATTATCCACTTTATTCATAAAACATTTGAATGTGCCCACCTCGTTTGAGGAACTTTATATTGAGCCAACTAGAAACTAAAAGAAGGTTTCTGGTCACATAGCAATCTTCAGCCAAATTTCTAATGCTAGCAAGACCATGTTTTCCTTACCCTTTCTCATTGAGTAAACAAGATAGCCATTTTTTGGCTGAATCTCAGAGATTAAAAAGAAAAAAAAAAAAAAACGGGCGCCTGGGTGACACAGTTGTTTAAGCATCTGCCTTCGGCTTCGGTTTTGATCCCCAGACCCTGGCTTCCTACTTATTGGGGAGTCTGCTTCTCCCTCTTCCTCTGCTGCTTCACCTGCTTGTGCTCGCTCTCTCTCTGTCAAATAAATAAATAAAATCTTAAATAAAAAATACAATGAATTCTGAATGAATTTGTGCAGCCATTATTTACATAGAAATAAGTTAATGTATATTAAGTGAAAAACAATTTTAAATCGGTATACATGTTTTTGCAAAAGAGGAAATCTATATATAAATACATGTATATTTATGCATAGATTTTAAAAACTATAACAATATTCCAGAGTAGTAGCATTAATGGACATACTAGTTTTCTGTTGCTGCATGACAAATTATCACAAATTTAATGGGTTAAAACAACATCCATTTATTAGCTCACAGTTCTGTGGCTCAGAAGTCCAACAAGGTATGGTTAGGTTTTCTGCTTAAGGTATCGGATATCAACCAAGCTAAATTCTCATCTGTAAGTGCTGGGGGAAAATGCAGTCCCAATTTCATTCTTGTTGACTAAATTCAGTTCCTTGCAGTTATAGGACTGAGGTCCCATTTCCTTGCTATCAGCTGCAAGCCACTGTTAGCTTCCTAAAGGCCACCTGCATCTCTTCCCATGTGGTCCCTTCCATCTTCAAGACAGTGATGATACATTAAATCTTTCTCGTGCTTCAAATCTCTTTTGTCATAACCTGCAAATGGCCAGAGAAAACTCTGCTAAAAGGTTTGGACTACCAAAATGATCTCCCTATCTTAAGATTGACTGATTTGGAACTGATTTTACATCTGTAAAATCCCTTTAAAGCAGTACCTTTAGATGAGTGTTTTAATCAGAGAGAAGATACATGAGTCGGAAATCTTGGGGAGAACTATCTTAGAATTCTGAATGGTTGATCTTTATTTTCTTTTAATTTAGTTGTATTGTCACTGAATATGTGATATTTCAGTTTTTGGTTTTTTTTTTTTTTACTTTGTAAGCTATATTTTGAATTCTTTGTACTAACAAATGTTAGATGTTTATGGATCTTCTTGGCTTCTTTTTTTTTTTTTTCTTGGCCTGACCACCGTATCATCATCATCATCTCCTCCTCCTCCTCCTCCACCTCCTGTACCTCCTCTTCTTCCTCCCTCTTTCTTGAGAGGGAGTACATGTATGCATATGTGTGCAGGACAGGGGGCTGAGGGGTGGAGGAACAGAGAGAGAATCCAAAGCGGTCTCCATGCCCAACACAGGCTCGAGGTGGGGCTCTATCCCACAACCCTGAGATCATGATCTGAGCAGAAACCAAGAGTTGGACATCCACCCAACCGACTGAGCCACCCAGGGGTCCCTATATCTTCTTTCGTTTTAGAAGCTATAAAACTCTAGACTAAGAGAATGGACAGTTGGTGTCTAGTCTCAGTTACCTCCAAAGCAACTGTGGAACCTCAAGGGAAAAATACTTCCCACTGTTCCTTGGAATAATGCCACTGGCCCTAAGCTTTTTAAAAGATGTCTAAGAACTAAAGTGGGGTTATATGTAGTAGTATAGTGATTAAAATCATAGGATGTGGAGCACCGAGCTGGGACACTTTGGTGGAGCATGAAACTCTTGATTTCAGGGTTGTGAGTTTGAGCCCTGCACTGGGTGTGGAGATTACTGAAAAAGCTAAAGTCTTAAAAAATAATAACAATAAATAAAATTATAGGCTCTGATCATTCTGGTTATACAGTGTGTATAACTTGAGCAAGTTACATATCCTCTCTGCCTCAATTTTCTTAATCTAGAAGATGAAATAGTAGTATCCATCTCAGAGAATCGTTAGGAGGAATAAATGAGTAAATATATTTAATTTAATATACACAGAGTAGTGCCCAGCATGTGTTTAAGACTTCAGTAAATTATTATTGCTGTTGTTATTATTTTTACTCAGGGATGGGTAAATTTTATCAGGAAGTCTGAAGATTTCATCCTAGCTTCTCTATTAACCTGCTGTATCATCTTAGACAAATCACGGACATTTTTTGGCATTCTTTATAAAAGTATGAATTTGGAATAGGTAAACACTGTAGCTTCTTAAAGTTATAACTGGTATAGCTGTTAGTGTTTTTTGGTGACATTAATAGTGACATTAACTACTACAAGTAATAGAATACAGTATGATTTCTGGATATAAAAATAATTATGTAGACATTATTAACTTTAATATGTATAAAAACCAATTGGAAAAGTCAGTGCATTCATGTAATGATTCCCATTGTATAACAACTCTGGAGAGACTGACCTCCCTCCAGAACAAACTCCATTCACTGCTGTAATGCCAGCATTTGAAACAGTCCTCTCAAATAAATAAATAAATAAATAAATAAATAAATAAATAAAAAACAGTCCTCTCATAGAAGTTCTGTAAACTGTTTATTGTAAAGTGAGTGTCCTCAAGAAATTCTCAAACTAGTGGGAAAAGCAAACAGGTAGGTCATTACAATATGCTAAGTCTTATAATATGTTAAATCTTGTCAGAGATAGAAAGGTGCTGAATATTGGAGGTATTGCTGTTGGATTTTAGATTTTCCATGTTCTGCTTTTGCCTTCTTCAGCACTGTTAGAACAAGGTGATAAACTGCGTAATGCCATGGTGATCTCTACAATGAAATCAAGCCCAGATACTAGCATGTTGTTGGATGAAGTTCATCCTCCTATGAAGGAAGATTTTCTTAAAGCCTCAACACAGTAAGTTACAGAATAAAGATGATTCCTAACAGTTCATTTCTTAATTGTTGCTAATGTATATTTTTTGTTAAGTTATAGACTTATTCAGCAAATAATTCTTAATGTGGTGAAAAGGAAGCCTAAACTAGGAGTTTATATACTCACAATCTAGACATAGTACTGGTACTTGCTAAATGTGTAAATAGTTAAATTCTTTGCTCCCTGTGAACTGGCAGGCTTATACGTATAATGGAGATATTCTCTCCTAACTCTCTTACAGACATGAAATTAGAATCTAAGGTAGAAAAGGGTTTTGTAAATTGTGAACTTTTGTATATATTTAAGGTTGTTATGTCTGAAGGATGTTAAGTGTTCCATGTTGATCATCTCCATGTACTATCTCTTAGTTCAGTTAATTCTGATTTAGATTTTTCCTGTATATTAGCCACTCAGAAAAGTACTTTTCCACACCACAGAATCAAAGCTTTGTCTAGGGACCAGTTTAAAGATCACATAACAGATCACCTCCTCCCTCCAACTGAGAATACATTTTGGAAACATGACACAAAAGATGATACCAGAGCTATCCAGCTGCTATTGGGCAGGTAAGGACTTTTAACTATCTTTCTCCTTTTTAAATTCTTCCTTCAATTCATTGTGTATATTGGTTAACAGATTTATCTTCTGAAAGCAATACTTGTGTGGAGTAGCCAAGTCATTCCCTTGGTTACTCATTGCATACTAAATAAAAATCACTATTTATTACCTACTAAGTAAAAATCTAGTCTTTAGCCTTTTATTCTTAGCTTCACTTACAGAATGGTCTCCAGCCCACCTTTCCATTCTTATCTCCCAACTTTATCTTCATCACCATTATTAGGGTACAATTTTAAAAACTCAGATTTTAGGGGCTTCTGGGTGGCTTAATTGATTAAGTGCCCAACTCTTGGTTTCAGCTCAAGGAACCATCTCAGGATTTTGAGATTGAGCCCCGTGTTGGGCTCCATCACATCAGGGAGCCTGCTTGAGATTCTTTATCTCTCTCTCTCCCTCTGCTCTCCCTCCAACGCTCTCTCTTTCAAATAAATAAATTTTTTAAAAACCTCAGATTTTAAGCAAACACAAGTTAATTCAGGGTCTTAGTATGTCTCTTATATAGCCTATGTTGCCTATGTAATTAGACAGAAAAAAAAATAAGAGGCATCCAAATTGGGAAGGAAGAACAGCTATATTCACAGATGACATGATCTGGTATGTAGAAAATCCTAAAAAAATCCACTAAAAAAAGTTAGAACTAATAAATTCTGGAAGATTGCAGGATATGAGATCAATACACAAAAACCAATTGTATTTCTATATACTTGCAATGAGCAATCCAAAAATGAAATTAAGAAAAAATTCCATTTATAATAGCAGTAATAAGAACACTTAGGAAAAATTTAACAAAAGAAGTGTAAAACATAAACTCTGCAACTACAAGACATTATTATTAAAAGAGATTATGCTGAGTGAAATAAGTCAAGCAGAGAGTCAATTATCGTATGGTTTCACTTATTTGTGGAACATAACAAATAGCATGGAGGACATGGGGAGGTAGGAGAAGGGAGTTGGGAGAAATTGGAAGGGGAGGTGAACCATGAGAGACTATGGACTCTGAAAAACAATCTGAGGGTTTTGAAGGGGTGGGGGGTGGGAGGTCGGGGTACCAGGTGGTGGGTATTATAGAGGGCACAGATTGCATGGAGCACTGGGTGTGGTACAAAAATAATGAATACTGTTAAATGCTGAAAATAAAAAATTAAAAAAAAAAGAAATTTTAAAAGATCTAAATAAGTATAAAAATCCCAAGTTCATGATTCAGTGCAATCCCTATCAGTATTGTAGCTGACTTCTTTGTAGAAATTAATAAACTGATTCTAAAATTCCTGTGAAATTGCAAGGGACCCAGAATAGCCCAAACAGTCTCAAAAAAGAGAAAATTAGGGGGATTCACACTTCCTTTATTTTTAAAGATTTTTTTATTTATGGGGGGAGGTACAGAAGATAAGATGGTCTTAAGCAGACTCCACATTAAATAAGGAGCCAGACGCATGGCTTAATCTCACTACCCTGAGATCCCAAACGGAGCCAAAACCAAGAGTCGAATGCTTAACTGACTGCACCACCCAGGTGCCATTCACACTTCCTTATTTTAAAACTTAGTACAAAGAAATAACAGGTCCATTTGGTACTGATATAAGGTCAGACATATAAATTAATGGAATAGAAATGAGCTTATAAATAAACCTATGTCAGACAAACCACGAGAAACTCTGGACTCTGGGAAACAAGCTGAGGGTTACAGAATGGAAGGGAATGGAGGGTAGGTGTGGCCAGGTGATGGGTATTAAGGAGGGCAAGTGTAGTGAAGAGTACAGGGTGCTATATGCAACTAATGAATCATTGAACACTACATCAAAAACTAATGATGTATACTGTATGGTGGCTAACTGAACATAATGGAAGGAAGGAAGGAAGAGGAATGGAGGGAGTAAGGAAAGAAGGAGGAACCTATGTCTGTGGTTGACTAATACAAGGATATCAAGACCAATTTGTGAGGAATAGTCTTTTCAACAAATACTATTGGGACAACTGGCCAGCTACATGCCAAAAAATGAAGTTGGATTATTATCTTAAACCGTATACAAAAAACTCAAAATGGATGAAATGGCTAAATGGAAGAGCTAAAACTGTATAGCTCTTAGCAGAAATATAGAGGTAAATTTTTATGTCCTTGGATTCAGAAAAAGATTCTTTAAAATGACACCAATGGGTTAAAGCCTCTGCCTTCTGCTCAGGTCATGATCCCAATGTCCTGGGATCAAGCCCCACATCGGGCTCACTGCTCAGCAGTGAGCCTGCTCCTCCCCCCTTCTCTGCCTGCCTTTCTGCCTACTTGTGATCTCTATCTGTCAAATAAATAAAATCGTTAAAAAAAAAAAAATGACATCAACAGGACAAGCAACAAAAAACCCAGATAAATTAGAGTTAATTAAAATAAAAAATGTTTGTGCTTCAAAGGACATTGTTAAGAAAGTAAAAGGACCATAGAATGGAAGAAAATATTTGCAAATCTCATAAAGGATTTATATCTAAAGTATATAAAGAATTCATACAACTTAATAATTAAAGGACCAGTCATTCAATTAAAAATATGGGCAAAGGATTGAAATAGAGATTTTTCCCAAGAAGATAGTGAAATAGCTAATATATGCATGAAAAGATGTCAGCACCATTAGTTGTCAGGGAAACGCATATCACCACAGTGAGATACCACTTCATAAGCACCAGGATGGCTTGAATCAAAAAATCAGGTAGTTTAAAAAAAAAAAAAAATCAGGTAGTAAAATTGGTGAGGATGTGGACAATTTGGAACCTTCATACCGTGCTTACAGCAGTGTAAAATGGTATACTACTTCGGAAAATAGTTCACCACTTTCTCAAACTGTTATATGTAGAGTTAACATATAACATATAACTCTAACATATGTAGAATTAACATATGACCTAGCAATTCAGCTCTTAGATATACACCAAAGTGAAATGAAAGCTACATCCATGCAAAAACATGTACATGAATTTCCATAGCAGCAGCATTCATTATAGTTAAAATGTTCATGAGATGAATGAATGAAAAAAAAAAGTAATATATTCATAAAATCTAATATTATTTGGCCAGAAAATGTAATAAATTACTGATAACATGCTCTAGCATGGACGAACATAGAAAATATGTCAATGAAAGAAGCTAGTCACAAAAGAGAACATATTTTGTGAGTCCATTTATATGAAACATACAAAATAGACAAATCTAGAGAAAAGAAAGTAGATTAGTGGGTTCTTTATCCCTGGGTATGATGGGAGGGTAAGTGATAATAGCTAATGGATAGTTTCTTTTTAAGGTTTTAAAGTGACTCTGGTGATGGTTGTTCATATCTGTAAATATACAAAAAAACTAACTGAATTACTCACTTTAAGTGAGTGAATTGTATCTTATGTAAATTATGTCTAAATGAAACTTTTTTTAAAACCCCCAGTGTAGTACTATATAGTCAAGAGGGAACCTCTACATCCTGACTTCTTAAAGAGTGAAGGATTTGGACCCCACATTTAGCCTCAACTTTTAAGCCTCCCACTAGAGGTATGGGCTCCAAAAACACTTAATTCGAAAGCCAGTGTGACTCATAATAATACACACTTTCCCAGCTGCTATTTGGGGTTCAGCTTCCAATCAGAGTGCATCTAGGCACTGACTTTGATCCTCCTGTTTGGGACACTGATGGGTCTTTGCATGGCCTCAACTACTGGGATCTACTAAGGACAATGGAGGAGGCTTGGAAATCAGAAAAATTTATGAGGAGGTAGGGGCTTGCGAGCCAAACTAATTGCTGAGGTTTATCTCCTACTGTCAAGAATAGAAACAGGTCAGAACTGTCTGTTAGGACATTATGACGGGACTGAGACAGGTAACTGTTTTGTCTAATATGCAGAATTCAACAGAGAAAGTCAAAGAAAATGAAGAAACAAAAGAATATGTTCCAAACAAAAGGACAGAATAAATATCCAGAAATAGACCTTAGGAAAGCAGAGATAAGTGAGTTACCTGACAGAGAATTAGAAATAACAGTCATAAGGAGTACCAAACTGGGGTGCCTGGGTGGCTCAATGGGTTAAAGCTAAAGCCTCTGCCTTCGGCTCAGGTCATGATCTCAGGGTCCTGAGATTGAGCCCTGCATCAGGCTCTCTGCTCAGCATGGAGACTGCTTCTCCCCCCACCCCCTGCCTGCCTCTCTGCCTACTTGTGATCTCTCTCTGTCAAATAAAAAAATTTATTTATTTGACAGAGAGAGATCACAAGTAGGCAGAGAGGCAGGCAGAGAGAAAGAGAGAGTTGGAAGCAGGCTCCCTGCTGAGCAGAGAGCCCAATGTGGGACTCGATCCCAGGACCCTGAGATCATGACCTGAGCCGAAGGCAGTGGCTTAACACACTGAGCCACCCAGGCACCCCAAATAAATAAAATCTTTAAAAAGAAAAAGTACCAAACTAATTATAGACCTAAAGAACACAATAACTCACTGAAAAATTTGAGAGGGCTTCAACAGCAGACTAGATCAGTGGGAAGAAAGAATCAGCATACTCAAAAACAAAGCAGTGGAATTCAGTCAAGAGATACAAAAAGAAAAAAGAATGAAAAGGAGTTTAGATCGCATAAGGGACTTACGAGAAATCAAGAGACCAGTATACACATTATAGGGGTCCCAGAAGAAGAAGGTGAGAGAGAGAGAAAAGAGCAAAAATAGTCAAAAAATAATGGCTGAAAATTTCCCTAGCCTGAGGAAAGAAACAGACATCCAGAATCAGGAATCCCAGAGAGTTTTAAGTTAGATGAATCAAAGGAGACCCATACTGCAGCACAAGATAATTAAATTGTCAAAGGTTAAAAGGAGAGAATCTTAAAAGTAGAGAGCAAAAAGCAACTTGTTACTGGCAGGGGATACCCCATAAGACTTTTTAGCAGATTTCTCAGCAAAACCTGTAAACTAGAGGTGCCTGGGTGGCTCAGTCAGTTAAACGTCCATCTTGTGATTTCAGCTCAGGTCATGATCTCAGGGTCATGAGATCAAGCCCAGTGTCAGGCTCCACACACATTGGGGAGTCTGCTTGAGATTCTCTCTCTCTCCTTCTGCCCCTCCCCTGCCTCTCTCAAATAAATAGATAAGTCTTTAGAAAGAACAACAGAAGAAAAACCTGCAGACCAGAAGGCAGTGGGATTATATATTCGAAAGTGCTGAAAGAAGAAATACTGCCAGCCAAGAATACTGTATCTGGCAAAGCTGTCCTTCAGAATGGAAGGGAAGATAAGGAATTTTCCAGATAAACAAAAACTGAAGGACTTAATGACCATTAGACTAACCTTACAAAAAAACATTAAAGGAAATTCTTCAAGCTGAAATAAAAAGATGCTAAGCAGTAACAAGAAAACATACAAAATTCTAAAACTCATGGCTAAAGGTAAATATATAGTTAAACTGAGAATACTGTAATACTACAATGGTGATGGTTAATTCACTTATAAATCTAATATGAAGGTTAAAAGACAAAGTATTAAAAATAAATTTAACTATAATAACTGGTTAATGGATACATGATATAAAGCTACAAATTGTGACATCAAAAATTGAAAATGAGGTAGGGGAACTTTTGTATGTGTGTTGGTATATCACCCTAAAAGAGGCTGTTATTTATAAATATGTAAGCCTCATGGTAACCACAGAGCAAAAGTGTATAGTAAAATATCTAAAATATAAAGGAATTAAAACATGCCACTCCAGTGAATCACCAAAACACAAAGGAAGAGAACAAGAAAGGAACTACAAATCAACCAGGAAGCAGTTAACAAAATGATACTAGTAAGTTCATGCCTATCAATAATTGTTTAAAATGTAGGTAGAAAGTCTCCAACCAAAAGACAGAGAGTACTCAATGGGTAGAAAAATAAGACCCAACTATATGCAGCCTGCAGGAGACTTTAAGGATTTATAAGCTCAAAATGAAAGGATTTCATGCAAGTGGAAACCAAGGGAGAGTATGGGGTAGCTATTCTTAGGTCAGACAAATAGACTTTAAGCCAAAAACTATAACAAGAGGTAAAGAAAGTCATGATATAATGATAGTTGGTCAATTCCTCAAGAGGATATAAATGTAAATATTGATGCAGCCAAATACATAAAGCAAATGTTAGTAGATCTGAATGGAGAGACAACAACACAATAAGGCAGGGAACTTTAAATCCCACATCCCACAATGGATAGATCATCCAGACAGAATATCAGTAAGGAAATCCTTGACTTAAAAGACACAAACCAGATGGACCTGATATACATATATAGAACTTTCCACCTAATAGCAGCAAAATACATATTTTTCTCACGCACACATAGAAATTCTCTGTGATCATAAACTGGGCCATAAAATAGTTATTAATACATTTAAGGAGATTAAAATAGTAGGCATTTTTTTTCTGACCACAGTAGTATGAAATTAAAAATCAATTACAAAAAGAAAACTAGAAAATTTACAAGTGTATGGAAATTAAACAACATGTTCCTGAACAACCAGTGGGTCAAAGAAGAAATCAACAGGGAAATCAAAGTAACTTGAGACAGAGGAAATTGGAAACACAATGTACCTAAAGTTACGGGATGCAGCAAAAGCAGACCTATGAAGAAAATCAATAGCATAAGTGTGTTTATTAAAAAATAAGAAAGATCTCAAGTAAAATAACTAAATTTATATCTCAGGGAACTTAGAGAAAGAACAGACTAAGCCCAAAGTTGGTGGAAGGAAAGAACAAAAATCAGAGTGGAAATAAATGAAATAAACTACAAAGAATATAAAAGATCAATGAAACTAAGAGTTGGGGTTTTTTTGAATAGATAAACTATTAGACTTATGAAGACAAAAAGAGAGGACTTAAAATTATAAATGAAATCAGAGATATTATAACTGATACCAAAGAAGTACAATCATAAGAAACTACCCTGAAAAATTATATGCCAACAAATTGGAAAACCAAGAAGAAATTGGTAAATTCCTGGAAATATACAGCTGTTAAAACTGCATTATGCAGAAATAGACACCTGAGCAGACTGATTACTAGTAAGAAGATTAAATGAGTAATCAATAATCTCCTAGCAAATTGAAGTCTGAAACTAGATGGCTCCACTAGTGAGTTCTAGTTCTTCATGTAAAGAACTAGTATCAATCCTTCTCAATCTCTTCCAAAACACAGAAGAGGAGGGAACACATCCAAACTCATTTCACAAGGCCAGCATTGCCTTGCTGCTAAAGCCAGACAAAGATGCTACAAGAAAAGAAAATTATGGGCTAGTATCCCTGATGAACATAGATGCAAAAGTCTTCAGCAAAGTAGCAAATAAGCTCAACAGTACATTAAAATGATCGTATACCATGATCAAGTAGAATTTGTTCCGGGGATGCAGAAACAGTTCAACAGCCACAAATCAGTAAGTGTGATACACTGTATTAACAAAAAGAAGCATAAATGTCATATGATCCTCTCAATAAATGCGAAAAAGCATTTGATAGAATTCAGTACCCATTCACGATAAAACCTCCCAAGAAACTGTGTATAGAACCAGTGTACCTTGGGCGCCTGGTGGCTCAGTCAGTTAAGCATCTGACTCTTAGTTTGGGCTCAGGTCATGCCTCAGGGTCCTGAGATCAAGCTCTGGATCAGGCTCCATGATCTCTCATTCTCTCTTTCCAGAATAAATAAAATCTTAAAGGGCGGGGGCAGTGTACCTCAACGTAATAACAAAGGCCATAAATCACTAGCCCACAACAAACATCATAGTTAATGATGAAACACTGAAAGCTTTTCCTATAAGATTAGAAACAAAAGATGCAGGGCGCCTGGGTGGCTCAGTGGGTTAAAGCCTCTGCCTTCGGCTCAGGTCATGATCCCAGAGTCCTGGGATCGAGCCTTGCATCGGGCTCTCTGCTTGGCGGGGAGCCTGCTTCCTCCTCTCTCTCTCTCTCTGCCTGCCTCTCTGCCTACTTGTGATCTCTGTCTGTCAAATAAATAAATAAAATCTTTAAAAAAAAAAAAAAAGAAACAAAAGATGCTTGCTCTCACCATTTTAACTCAGCATGGCCTTTTAATGTGTTGTAGACAGTAGAATAAGTTCAAAGAACTTAACTGAAAAAAAAATTAAATGGGGAGGACTGAATACTGAACAGTGGTGATCTTGGTAACTTCAAAGGTGTGTAGTGGAGGGAAAAAAGACGTAACCAAGTGAGGGGTAACTATAAATAGCAAGTGATTGTTGTGTAAAATGCCAAGAAGTAAAGCTTCAAAAAGGAACAGTGCTCTGGAGCTAGAGATGCCCTGTGTTTGGGAAGTTGTTAGTTGGGTTGTAGCAGTTAGAGAGCTATTCTTACCTTTGAGAGAGAGATTTCTGTAGATCAGTAGTTGTCAACTGAGGGGCAGTTTTCTCCTACTCCCAGCCCCATGGCACATTTTGTAATGTCTAGAGGGGTACAAAATGTACAGGATAGCTCCCAATGACCAAGAATTATCTGACCGACCGTTGAAGTAGTGCTAAATTTGAGAAACCCTGCTTTAGATTTTTAAAAGTGAGAAAAGGAACATTTATTGAGTATCTGTTTCTTCCAAGAAATGTAGGAACATGATCTAATTTGAAGGTAGTAATTATATGCTATTCTCTTGAGAAATTAAAGACAGAAATGGGGCACCTGGCTGGCTCAGTTAAAAGAGCATGTGACTCTTGACCCAGGGTCTTGAGTTTGAGCCCCACGTTGGGTATAGAGACTGCTTAAATAAACTTAAAAAAAAGAAGGGGAAAAAGTATAGCAACTAGCATGAAAGGGAAGCAAAGTTGAAAGAATTAATAACAAATACTTAGCACAGTGTCTGGTACATTTAATAAATTTTGCTTTTATTTTTAATAACATGTTCATGAAGACTTCAGTAAGTCCTTTACAGGTATCTGTTCAGTACCAGTTATTTTAGGAGGACAAAAATGAAGTATACATGTATTTGTATGCTTACTTTCCTTATCAATTTACAAACTTTTGGGGACTCTTAATCTCAAAAAACAAACAGGGTTGCTGGGGGTTGGGGGAATAGGGATGGAGTGGCTGGGTGATGGACATTGGGGAGGGTATGTGCTATGGTGAGGGCTGTGAAATGTGTAAACCGATGATTCATAGACTTGTTCCCCTGGGGCAAATAGTCCATTATATGTTAATAAAAATAATTTTTTAAAAAAATTCACAAACTTTTTGTAAGTGGGGTATCTGTTTTTCTTATTTCTATATCACACATGGAATTAATCTTGCCATAATTAACCCTAAATAACATATTTTTGCTTAATGGAAGAAGGCATATTTATGAATTCTTCACAAAAACAGCATGAGCTTTTAACTCATTGAATTATAGATAATTCTTTACCTTCTTTTCCTCCCTGCTAGACCATAAGCAGTGTAAGAGTAGAGCAAGTTAGTTTAACCATCTCTGTATCACTCAAGACCTAACACCATGCCTGGCACATAATAGCTGCCCAGAAAAGAAAAATGTTTGTTAAATAAATGAATGAGATCATAATCAGGGTCAGTAGTTTATTTTTGAATACTAGCTGTTGGCATCCCAGAGGAAGGAGAATATAATATGAAAATATTTATCAGATAGTCTTCTCCCTAATGTGAGTCTTTTGCTTAACATATCTTCTTTAATGTTTAGAACTTTAGAAGGTTTTCAATTAGAAAACTGTAGTGCAACTGAAACTTCTTTTAATGTTCTTTTGCTTTTTTTTTTTTACCTCTACAGTGCTGAATTATCCCAAGGTCGGTACTGGAATGGGCTTGGCTCTCCTCCAGATTCCCTATCTCCTGGGAGTGATGTGGATTGTAGCAGTGAGCTGAATGATCCTCAGTATGACCAGAGTCTCCTGGAGAGCTTATTTTACACGGCACCTGTAAGTCATTGAATCTACAGCTTTGGAAATTAGAGAACAAGACTTGTCAGATATTTTATATATGTCATTGTTCTTTTCCTTTTAAAATTTTTAAAAAAATTAATATGTAGCATACTATTTGTTTCAGGGGTACAGGTCTGTGAATCATCAGTCTTACACAATTCACAGCACTCACCGTAGTATATACCCTCCACAGTGTCCATAACCCAGTCACCCTATCCCTCCCCCCAACCTCTAGCAACCCTCAGTTTGTTTCCTGAAATCAAGAGTACATGTCATTTTATAGATGAGGAGACAGGCCTAGTAAGGTTAAGAATTTTAGAGGTGGCTGGCTGGCTCAGTTGGTACAGCATGGGACTCTTGATCTCAAGGTTGTGAGTTCTAGCCTCATATTAAGTATATATAGAGCTTACTTTAAAAAAAAAAAAAAAAGCATTTAGAGAGATAGAGGATATGAAATGGTAAAAGAAAGAATGACCCGTCTAGAGAAGCAAGGGATCTAATTTGAACTGACGAGAAGATATGTGCGAAAGTCATCATCAGTAAGGCAGCCTGGCATATTGCAGAAAGCCTTTGAATATCAGGTGAGGAGAAATGACATGATCAAACTGGTGGTTAAGGAACGTTAATCTAGCAAAGATTTAGGGAGCTAATTTAGGGGAGAATACCTGGAAGGAGATAGGAAGCTACTGGGTTATTTGAGGTATGTATGAGAGTGACAGCAATGCGGTTGGAAGCGAAGAGATGAATTTAAAAGATATTATGAATTATTAGCATTTCATGACTTTCTGTTTTAAAAATCATCACTGAGGGGCACCTGGGTGGCTCAGTGAGTTAAGGCCTCTGCCTTGGGCTCAGGTCATGATCCCAGAGTCCTAGGTTCGAGCCCTGCGTCGGGTGCTCTGCTCAGCAGGGAGCCTGCTTTCTCCTATCTCTCTCTCTGCCTGCCTCTCTGCCTACTTGTAATCTCTCTGTCAAATAAATAAATAAAATCTTTAAAAAAAAAAAATCATCACTGATACTCTGTTACTTGTGGGATAAAGAGAGAATTTAAATTTATTACACATTATTTTATTTGTATTTTTGTTTTGTTTTGTTTTTATTAACATATATTATTTGCCCCGGGGGTACAGGTTTGTGGATCATCAGGCTTACACATTTCTCAACACTCACCATACTCTCCCCAATGTCTACAACCCAGCCACCCTTTCCCTACCCACCACCAGCCCCCAGCAACCCCAGCAAACAATCAGTTTGTCTTGTGACATTAAGAGTCTCTTATGGCTTGTCTCCCTCCCAATCCCATCTTGTTTCATTTTTCCCTTCCCTCTCCCGACAACTCCCCACCCTCCCTCAAATTCTTCATATCAGAGAGATCATATAATTGTCTTTCTCTGATAGACTTATTTTGCTCAATGTAACACCTTCTAGTTCTATCCACATCATTGCAAATGGCAAGATTTAATTTCTTTTGATGGCTGCATAGTATTCCACAGTACATATATACCACATCTTCTTTATCCTATAATCTGTTGATCGACATCTAGGTTCTTTCCTTAGTTTGGCTATTGTGCACCTTGCTGCTATAAACATTCAGGTGCTTGTGCCCTTCAGATCACTACTTTTTTTTTTTTTTTTTTAGATTATTTATTTATTTATTTGCCATAGAGAGAGATCACAAGTAGGCAGAGAGAGAGGGAGAAGCAGGCTCCCCGCTGAGCAGAGAGCCCCATGCAGGGCTCGATCCCAAAACCCTGAGACCATGACCTGAGCCAAAGACAGAGGCTTAACCCACTGAGCCACCCAGGTGCCCCAGATCACTACATTTGTATCTTTAGGGTAGATACCCAGTAGTGTGATTGCTGGGTCATAGGGTAGCTCTATTTTCAACTTTTTGAGGAACCTCCATGTTGTTTTCCAGAGTGGCTGCACCAGTTTGCATTCCCACCAACAGTGTAGGAGAGCTCCCCCTTCTCAGCATCCTCTCCAATATCTGTTGTTTCCTGACTGTTAATTTTACCATTCTGACTGGTGTGAGGTGGTATCTCATTGTGGTTTTGACTTGTATTTCCCTGATGCTGAGTGATGTAGAGCACTTTTTCATGTGTCTCTTAGCCATCTTGATGTCTTCTTTGCAGAAATATCTATTCATGTCTTTTGCCCATTTCATGATGGGATTATTTGTTCTTTAGGTGTTGAGTTTGATAAATTATTTTTGCTTTTTTATAATTTTTTAGCATTTTTTTTTAATTTTTATTTTTTATAAACATATATTTTTATCCCCAGGGGTACAGGTCTGTGAATCGCCAGGTTTACACACTTCACAGCACTCACCAAAGCACATACCCTCCCCAATGTCCATAACCCCACCCCCCGAGTTTGATAAATTTTTTTACAGATTTTGGATACTAGCCGTTTATCCATATGTCACTAGCAAATATCTTCTCCCATTCTGTCAGTTGTCTTTTGGTTTTGTTGACTTTCCTTTTTGTTGTGCAAAAGCTTTTGATCTTGATGAAGTCCCAGTAGTTCATTTTTGCCCTTGCTTCCCTTGCCTTTGGTGATTTTTCTAGGAAGAAGTTGCTGCAGCTGAGATCAAAGAGGTTACTGCCTGTATTCTCCTTAAGGATTTTGATGGATTCCTGTCTCACATGGAGGTCTTTCATCCATTTTTAGTCTATTTTTGTGTGTGGTATAAGGAAATGGTCCAGTTTCATTCTTCTGCGTGTGGCTATCCAATCTTCCCAACACCATTTGTTGAAGAGACAACAAATTCTATTCTGTTCCATTGATCTGTGTCCTTTTTTCTGTCAGTACCATACTGTCTTGATTACAGCTTTGTAATAGAGCTTAAAATCTGGAATTGTGATGCCACCAACTTTGGCTTTCTTTTTCAACATTTTTCTGGCTATTTGGGGTCTTTTCTGGTTCCCTATGAATTTTAGGATACTTTGTTCCATTTCTTTGGAAAAAATTGATAGTATTTTGATAGGGATTGCATTAAATGTATAGATTGCTTTAGGTAGCATAGACATTTTCACAATATTTGTTCTTCCAATCTATGAGCATGGAACGTTTTTCCATTTCTTCATGTCTTCCTCAGTTTTGTTCATGAGTACTTTATAGTTTCTGAGTACAGATTGTTTGCCTCTTTTGTTAGGTTTATTCCTAGGTACCTTATGGTTTTGGGTGCAATTGTAAATGGGATCGACTCCTTAATTTCTCTTTCTTCTGTCTTGCTGTTGGTGTATAGAAATGCAACTGATTTCTGTGCGTTTATTTTATATCCTGGCACTTCACTGAATTCCTGTGTGAGTGGAGTTTTGGAGTGGAGTCTTTTGGGTTTTCCACATAAAACCCACATAAAGTATCATATCATCTGCAAAACTGAGAGACGACTTCTTTGCCAATTTGAATGGCTTTTATTTCTTTTCATTGTCTGATTGCTGAGGCGTGGACTTCTAGTACTATGTTGAATAGCAGTGGTGATAATGTACATCCCTGCCATGTTCCTGACCTTAGGGGAAAAGCTCTCAATTTTTCCCCATTGAGAATGGTATTCACTGTGGATTTTTCATAGATGGCTTTGATGATACTGAGGTATGTACCCTCTATCCCTACACTGTGAAGAGTTTTGATGAAGAATGAATGCTGTACTTTGTCAAATGCTTTTTCAGCATCTATTGAGAGTATCATATAGTTCTTGTTCTTTCTTTTATTAATGTATTATATCACATTGATTGATATCTGGATGTTGAACCAGCCTTGCAGCCCAGGAATAAATCCCATGTGGTCATGGTAAATCATCCTTTTAATATACTGTTGGATCCTACTGGCTGGTTTTTTGGTGAGAATTTTTGCATCCGTGTTCAAGGATAGTGGTAAGTCATCTTTTTGATGGGGTCTTTGTCTGGTTTGGGGATCAAGGTAATGCTGCCTCATAAAATGAGTTTGGAAGTTTTCTATCCATTTCTATGTTTTGGAACAGTTTCAGGAGAATAGGTATTAATTCTTCTTTAAATGTTTGGTAGAATTCCAAACATATATATACAGATATATTCCCCAGTATATCTGTAATGTCCAGAAGCCGTCTGGCCCTGGGCCCGTTTGTTGGGAGATTTTTGATGACTGCTTCAATTTCTTACTGGTTATGGGTCTGGTCAGGTTTTCTATTTCTTCCTGGTTCAGTTGTGGTAGTTTATATGTCTCTAGGAGTGCATCCATTTCTTCCAGATTGTCCAATTTGCTGGCATATAGTTGCTCATAATATGTTCTTAAAATTGTTTGTATTTCTTTGGTGTTGGTTGTGATCTCTTCTCTTTCATTCATGATTTTATAATTTGGGTCCTTTCTCTTTTCTTTTTGATAAGTCTGGCCAGGGGTTTATGAATCTTATTAATTCTTTCAATGAACCAGCTCCCAGTTTCATTGATTTGTTCTACTGTTCTTTTGGTTTCTATTTCATTGATTTCTGCTCTCATCTTTATTATTTCTCTTCTCCTGCAGGTTTAGGCTTTCTTTGTTGTTCTTTCTCCAGCTCCTTTAGGTGTAGGTTTAGGTTGTATACTTGAGACATTGTTTCTTGACAAAGGCTTGTATTACTATACTTTCCTCTCAGGACCTCCTTTGCTGTGTCCCAAAGATTCTGAACAGTTGTGTTTTCATTTTCATTTGTTCCCATGAATTTCTTAAATTTTTCCTTAATTTTCTGGTTGACCCATTCATTCTTTAGTAGAATGCTCTTTAGCCTCCATATATTTGAGTTCTTTCCAACTTTCCTCTTGTGATTGAATTCTAGTTTCAGAGTATTGTGGTCTGAAAATATGCAGGGAATGATCCCAATCTTTTGGTACTGGTTGAGACCTGATTTGTGACCCAGGATGTGATCTGTTCTAGAGAATGTTCCATGTGCACTAGAGAAGAATGTGTATTCTGTTGCTTTGGGATGGAATACTCTGAATATATCTGTAATGTCCATCTGGTCCGGTGTGTCATTTAAAGCGTTTATTTCCTTGTTGGTATTTTCTTAGATGATCTGTCCATTTCAGTGAGGGGGTTGTTAAAGTCCCCTACTATTATTGTATTATTGTTGTTGAAATTCTTTGCTTTTGTTACTAATTGCCTTATATAATTGGCTGCTCCCATGTTAGGGGCATAGATACTTAAAATTGTTAGAACTTCTTATTGGACAGACCATTTAAGTATGATATAATGTCCTTCCTCATCTCTTATTATAGTCTTTGGCTTAAAATCTAATTTGTCTGATATAAGGATTGCCACCCCAACTTTCTTTTGATGTCCATTAGCATGGTAAATTGTTTTCCACCCCCTCACTTTAAATCTGGAGGTGTCTTTGGGTCTAAAATGAGTTTCTTGTAGACAGCATTTCGATGGGTCTTGTTTTTTATCCGTTCTGATACCCTGTGACTTTGATTAGGGCATTTAGCCTCTACATTCAGGATAACTATTGAAAGATATAAATTTAGTGCCATTGTATTGCCTGTAAGGTGACTGTTACTGTATATTGTCTCTGTTCCTTTCGGGTCTATTACTTTTAAGGTCTCTCTTTGCTTAGAGGACCCCTTTCAATATGTCCTGTAGGGCTGGTCTGGTGTTTGCAAATTCTTTTTTTTTTTTTAAGATTTTATTTATTTATTTGACAGAGAGAGGTTACAAGTAGGCAGAGAGAGAGAGGAGGAAACAGGCTCCCTGCTAAGCAGAGAGCCTGATGCGGGGCTCAATCCCAGGACCCTGGGCTCATGACCTGAGCCAAGGCAGAGGCTTTAACCTGCTGAGCCACCCAGGTGCCCCTGGTGTTTGCAAATTCTTTTAATGTTTGTTTGTCCTGAGAGCTTTTTATCATTCCTTCTATTTTCTTTCTTTCTTTTTTTTTTTTTAAGATTTTATCCATTTACTTGACAGACAGATCACAAGTAGGCAGAGAGGCAAGCAGAGAGAGGGGAGGAAGCAAGCTCCCTGGTAAGCAGAGAGCCCGATGTGGGGCTTGATCCCAGGACCCTGGGATCATGACCTGAGCTGAAGGCAGAGGCTTTAACCCACTGAGCCACCCAGACACCCCTCTCCTTCTATTTTCAATGATAGCCTAGCTGGATATAGTATTCTTGGCTGCATATTTTTCTCGTTTAGTGCTCTGAAAATATCATGCCAGTCCTTTCTGGCCTGCCAGGTCTCTGTTTACTGATGCCAATCTAATATTTCTACCATTGTATATTACAGACCTCTTGTCCCAAGCCGCTTTCAAGATTTTCTTTGTCACTAAGACTTGTGAGTTTTACAACTAGATGAGGGTATGTGGACCTATTTTTGTTGATTTTGAGGGGGCTTTCTGTGCCTCCTGGATTTTGAAGCTTGTTCCCTTTGCCATATTAGGGAGATTCTCTCATTTGCTCCAGTATACCTTCTGCCCCTCTCTGTCTTTCTTCATCTTCTGGGATCCAAGTTATTCCAATTTTGCTTCATCTTATGGGGTCACTAGTCTCTCGAATTCTCCCCTCGTGGTCCAGTAGTTGTTTGTCTCTCTTTTGTTCAGCTTCTTTATTCTCCATCATTTGGTCTTCTATATCACTAATTCTCTCTTTTGCCTCATTTATCCTAGGAATAACAGCCTCCATTTTTTATTGCACCTTATTAATAGCTTTTTTTATTTCAACTTGGTTGGACTTTAGTTCTTTTATTTCTCAAGAAAGGGATTCTCTAATATCTTCCATGCTTTTTTCAAGCCCAGCTAGCACCTTGATAGTCGTCATTCTGAACTCTAGTTCTAATGTATTATTATGTCTGTATTGATTAGGTCCCTAGTCGTCAGTACTGCCTCTTGTTATATTTTTTTTGTGGTGAGTTTTTCTGCCTTGTCATTTTATCCAGATAAGAATAGATGAATATGGAAACAAAATACTGCAAGGGTCTCAAAGACTCCAGAAAAATATACCCTAACCAAATCAGAAGAGACCCGAAATGGGGGGGAGAGGAAAAGGAGGGGGGAAAAATATATACATACATTCATACATACATACATATTAGACTGGTGAATGGAACAGAGCCACCCATTTGATTTTGGGTGTATTCTGATCTCTTAGAAGAAACTACCTCTGAAAGTTCAAGGAAAGGAAAAAAAAAAATATATATATATATATATATACACACACACACACACACACACAAATAAGGGTAAATATGGTGAAGAGATGGAATATGACTCTAAAGATGAAAATATAAAAAGATTCTAAAAAGGAATTTATAAGATAAGTTGGTTGGAAAAAGAAAAAAAGGAGGAGAGAATGTGATCAGGCTGGAGACTAAAACAAAGCCATGTGCTAGATTTAAGGTATATTTTGATTAGAAGAAATTGTATCCCAAAATTTTAAAGAAAAAAAAGTATGTATACAGAACATAAGGGTAAATACAATGAAGGGATAAAATATGACTATAACTATGAAAATTTTAAAAGATTTTTTAAAAGTATTGATAAGATAAAATAGTTTAAAAATGTTAAAAGAGGAAAAGTTAAAAAATAGAGTAAGAAAAAAATTAAATTAAAAAAATTTAACTTTTTAAAAAAAAATTTTAACTTTGCAAGACTAAAGGATCATAGGAAAAAAGCCATGAATTCTAATGTGTTGCTTTCCCCTAGCTCTGAAGTTCCACAGTTCTCATTGATCAGTTAACTTGGTCTTGGCTACATGTTCTTGCTGATCTTCTGAGGGAAGGGCCTGTTACAATGATTCTCAAATGTCTTTGCCTGAGGTGGAATTGCACCACCCTTGCCAGGGATCAGGCTAAGTAATCTGCTCATGTTCACTCTTAGTAGCTTTTGTTCCCTGAACGCTTTCTGTAGAGCTTTGGAGAACGGGAATAAAAATAGCAGCCACCCAGTCTCCAGCCGTCCAAGTCGAGAGCGGGGGGGCCTCACTCCTCAGTGTACCCTCAGAGAAAAGTAGTGAATCCCTCCTGTCTCCCTGGTGTCCGGCCATACTCCATGCTCACCTGGCTTGTGACCCAAGCATTTCTGTCTCAGGCACACAGCCCTGTTTGGAATTTCCAAACCCAGCAGACTCCTGCTGTGTGCTCCTGTGCTGCTCCTCCCTGAGGAGGAAGCAGGAGGTCTCTCTGGGTCTGCCACTTGTGGGTCTCTGCTCAAAGAGCAGTGGCCCAACTCTTCCTCAGATCACGATTTAAGGTAACCGCGAGCTGAGAATATACTCTTCAGCTCCATCTCTGAAACCGGCTTCCCGTCTCCAATACCTGGGAGCTCTGCCCCATTCAGACACCCTGGTCTTTCTGTGACCTTGTGGGACCTGAGACCACATGGTCTCAGCAAGGATTCCACTCCACGCTTAGCCACAGGTGCAGCATCCCTCAGCAGAGCAGACTTCTAAAATCTCTTGATTTTGTGCTCCGCTGCTCTACCACTTGTGGGGAGCCAGCCCCTCCCCACTGGCTTCAGATTCACTTCTCCACACATCCTACCTTCCAGAAAGTAGTTTATTTTCTGTTCCTAGAATTGCTGCTCTTCTTCTCTATCTCCTGTTGGGTTTGTAGGTGTTCAGAATGATTTGATAACTATCTAGCTTAACTCCTGGGACCTAATGATATTTCAGTCTCATACTCCTCCACCATCTTGCTTCTTATCTATTATTTTTGAGTACTGTGCCAAATGTTTCAAATTCATTATTTCATTTAATTCTCTATCTAGCCCAATATGATAATGTTTTCTTTTATACATCATGATATAAATGCTTAGGAGTGTTTATTACTTGTAAATAATGACATCATCTCATAAGCCTTAGGTATGCATTAGAATCTGATCTTGACTTACCTCCCTAACCTTATCTCCCACATTTGCCCTTTCCCTCCAGTCATACTGATTGTCTCATCACTCCACAAACATTGTAGTTCTTTTTTTTATCTCTGTATTTTTTGCTTATACTGATTCTTCTACTTCGAATATTGAAATGCTTTTATACATCTGATAAACTCTTTATTCTTTAAAAATCAGCTGATTACCTCTCTGAAGAAACCATTGTACACTTCTCCAAGCAGAATTTATTGCCCAGATTTCCACAGGATCCTGGGACATTCAGGCAGTGTTTTATGATACACTTTCTCAAGAACAAGACCATGTCTGCATTATCTTTGTATTACCAGTACAACAAAGCCTGATGAATATTGAGTGTACTCAGTGAGTACTTAATGAATAAAGGAATGAGTTTATGAATGGCACTGTATAATCCCCCATGCCATTTGACCAAAATAATCTTAGAAAAGATTGGCTGCTGAGGAGTGAACCAATAGACCATGATGCAATGAAAGATTAGGGAGTTAAAATGTACATGTCCTTTTCCAGGGTTTGATGTTCCTTAATATTGAATAACATCCAGAGCTTAGAAATTTACCATTATGAAACTGTGTTTGGTTCCTAAAATTCTTAATTAGGTGACATTGTTCCATTTTGCCTCAAACTGTGATAGAAATACAGGCTTTGGTATCTGGCTTTGGTACTAGATACATAATAGATAGTAAATAAGTAATGATTTGAAATTTAAAAGAAGAGTCTATTTTCATTTATTTTCTTTGAACTGAATTTGTAGGTTATTTTTATATACCAGGAGAATTGTGGGATTATCTCCCTGGCATCAGTAATCTCAGAGAAGAATTTGATTACCTTTAGAGAAATGTTTTCATTACCACTCTCCCTAAAACAATTTTTTTTTAGTGCCTCTCTTTTTGTTTCTTCCCCCCATAGAAATCCAATACCAGCATCAGTGATTTCTTCAGTGAAGATGATATTGTCGCTTCTAAAAAAATGAACCAGTCAAAAGCTCTTGCCAAATCTCCTAAGCTTGTGGAGTCAAGTGATCCTAAGTTGAAGAAAAGGGCAGCGGGCAAGAAAAATAGGTGAGGCTATGATTGAGGAAAAAGCAAAGGAAGATTATTTTTACAAGATCTCCTAGGGGCGCCTGGGTGGCTCAGTGGGTTGGAGCCTCTGCCTTCGGCTCAGGTCATGATCCCAGGGTTCTGGGATCGAGTCCTGCATTGGGCTCTCTGCTCAGCAGGGAGCCTTCTCCACTCCCCCATCTCTACCTGCCTTTGCCTACTTATGATCTCTCTCTCGCTGTCAAATAAATAAATAAAATCTTTAAAAAAAAAAAAAAATCTCCTAAAGTAAATGATCTGTATTTGCCCAGCACTATCATCCTAGTTAAGTGAGTTCACTAAGTAGTTCACTAAGTATTGAATCCTTAAAAGTGTAATAATATGAAAAGATGGATACAATAAAATGGTTGAGAAAGCAGAATTCTAGGTTGAATGTGTGCTATCCTAGACTGTAGAAAATATGAATAAAGAAAACAAATGAAAACGAATACACAGAAGTGATGATAGTAGTTATATTGAAGTAGTATGTTAACTGAGGTGTAATGCCTGTAGCCCTTATAAGAAAAGCTAATTCTGGGGGCTCCTGGGTGGCTGTCTTTAAATGTCTGCCTTTGGCTCATGTCATGATCCCAGGGTCCTGGGATCGAGCCCCACATTAGGCTCCCAGGGAGCCTGCTTCTCCCTCTACCTGCTGCTCCCCCTGCTTGTGTTTCCTCTCTGGCTGTCTCTCTGCCAAATAAATAAATAAAATCTTGGAAAAAGAAAAAAGAAAACCTAATTCTGTAACATCCGTTTCTATACTTGTGTGGAGATAAGTCTTTATATTAGAAGAATGGTTTTGCATTTTTTGAAATTTCTTTCACTCTGGGTTAGGACCAGAATTCTATTGATTAAAGTCATCTCTTAGTCCTTGATAACTTGTGAATTAGATACCTGACTGCCCTTCCTCTTTCCTCTTTTTCCTCTTTCATGCTGGCCTTTGGACTGTCTGTTTTACTGTCTATGTGAACTCCTTTCAGAAATTTGGTTGAACAACAGATGATATCAGAAACTCCAGAAGATGCCCAAGTGATGACACTAAGTGTGGATAGATTGGCCCTTTTGGGTAGAACACATTCAGTCAGAATCATCATCGAAACAATGATCGTTCCTCCAGATAGTCCCCAGATGACCCCTGGCAAGAAAAGCTTTTCTGGCAGACCACTTAAGCTGACAGCAATAAAAAAGCGGTACGTCTCTAACATGGAAAAGCTAAATTTGATATTTCTGGAATGTGTGTGATGGTAATAGTAATTAATAAATAATATATATAATATATAAAAATATATAACATGATAAAAAATAAAATTATAAAATAAATAATTGTATAACATTTTATGATTTATAAGTTACTTTAATATGAATCCATCAACAAAAATGTTTTCAAAAATGAATTCCTCACTAGGTGTCAAGACCAATACTAGGTAAGTGTGAGAAAAAAGGAAATTGAGACCCTGACTCTGTTGTTATATACTTTACAGTCAGCACAATACAGACATATTTAAGAGGCTGTAGGATGCAAAATAGGTGTTTTATTTTGGAAAGATTAAAAAATACTTTGGAAGATTTGTAGACATTCTGTGATAATTTTCCAGCTTCTACAAATATCAAATCATTGTTATAGCCTGAAACTAATATGTTATATGTCAGTTATGTCTCAATAATAGATAGGTAAAAGACAGAGTAAGTAAACTATGCGAGCACAAGGTAAAACTTGCCTGATAGGATTGGTGAAGGCTTTCAAGAGACCAGATAGGTCCTCTGAGGATCTGAGATGCTGAATATAGGACCTTGAAAGATATGTAGGATTGATCAAATAATAAATATGTTCATTTGTTAGTTGGTTTATGTTTAAATCACTTTTTTTGGTTTTGATTTTTAGCACCTTCTTTGTGGAATATCACTTTCCTGTGGGCTTTTCTAAAAATGGATTGGGAAAGACAGCTTTGATCACCGAGGTCGTTCGACTTGCCTCCAGTAAAATTACAGATGGAAGTAAGAGAAAGACTAGTTTTCTCTTCCTTAGACATTTTTACTGTGGAAGAATTTTTCAATCCCTAAATATTCATCTGACTTTTATAGTACCATAAAATCACAGAGTTAGAAAGAGTTGTGAAGTGAATCTACCGCCATTCTTTTATTTTATAAGTGAGGACACTGCCCCAGAGGCCCTATGACTATCCTCTTGCAAGGCAGCAAGTCAGTAACATACCTGAGACTAGAATGCAGAGCTCCTGATGCTTAGAGCACATTTGCTGGACTCTTACCATCTTTCTTTTATTCCCTTTTTTAAAAAACTTTATCAAGATATAATTCACAGGGCGCCTGGGTGGCTCAGTGGGTTAAGCCGCTGCCTTCGGCTCAGGTCATGATCTCAGGGTCCTGGGATCAAGTCCCGCATCGGGCTCTCTGCTCATCAGGGAGCCTGCTTCCCTCTCTCTCTCTGCCTGCCTCTCCGACTACTTGTGATTTCTCTCTGTCAAATAAATAAATAAAATCTTTAAAAAAAAAAAAAGATATAATTCACATATTATACAATTTAACCATTTAGAGTGTTCGTTGAACCCATTGAAGAGTTCAGTGGTTTTTGTATATACAAAGAGCTGTACAACCATCATGATCTAATTTTAGAACATTTTCATCCCCCCAAAAGAAATCTCTTACTCATTAGTATTCACTCTTCATTTTCCTGTCTCCACCCCCACCCACACTAAACAACCCCAATCCATTTTCTGTCTATCATTTTACTCATTCTGAACATTTCATGTAAATGGAATCATACAGTATGTGATTTTTGTAACTGGATTCTTTGACTTACCGTAATATTTTCAAATTTGATCTATGTTATGATATGTTTCAGTACTTTTTTCTTTATTGTGGCTGTATAATATTTCATCATATGACTTTTATCACATTTGGTTATCCATTCCTCAGCTGATGGGCATTTGGGTTGTTTCTGCTTTTTGGCTATTGTGGAGAATGCTTTTCTGAGTATTTGTGTACACGTTTTTGTGCGGATATAATGTTTTCATTTCCCTTCAGTGTATACCTAAGAGTGGACTTGCTGGGTCATATGGCAACTATATGTTTTAACTTTTTGAAGAACTGCCAGACAGTTTTCATTAGTTGCTCTACTATTTTACATTCTCAGCGGCAGTGTGTGGAGGTTTTCAATACTCCACATACTCACCAACCCTCGTTATCTTTCATTATTTTTTATTGTAGCCATCTTAGGGGTTATGAAGTAGTATCTCACTGTGGTTTTGATTTGCATTTCCCAATAACTAATGGTGTTGAGTGTGTTTCCCGGTGCTTATTGTCTGTTTGTGTATCTTAGAGAAATGTCTGTTGCAATTCTTTGTCCATTTTTAAGTTGTTACCGGATTACAAGAATTATTTATATATCCTTTATATATCCTAAGGTCCTTATAAGTTACATAAGGCCCTTATGAGTTACATATTCTGGATATGAAACTATTGCGAGAGCTTTGATTTTGAGTATCTTCTCCCGTTAGTGGGCTGTCCTTTCAGTTTCTAAGTACTATCATTTATAGCACAAATGTTTTGAATTTTACTCTTGCCCAATTTTTTTCTTTTTTTGCATGTGCTTTTGATACTATCTTTTTTTTCTATTTTAAGGGTTTCTAATACAAAAAAGTAAAAGGGTAATATAATAAACATTTATGTTCCTGTTATCCAAAGTTATATAACTTTATAACAGATTTTGTGAGTTTCTTTGCATTGGTTATCCAGTTTGATCCATGAACAGTTCATCAGTATTCCTTCTCTGGGAGGTAGCTTATTTATTTATTTATTTTTCTCTGGGAGGTAGTTTAAAGAGTAAAAGATATGGTCCTAATTCTCCTACACATTCAAGTAACATTCCAGTACAGCCTGGTAATGATGGATTTTTAAATTTTTATTTTGCTTTGTTTTATTTGTTTTTTTTTTAACTAGATAGAATCCATTCACTTGGTTCAAAATCTTTGTAGGCAATGTTGTAACTTTTCTATTATTCCTAAGGTATTTCATGCATATTTAAGCAAGTATGTTTATCCTTTTTCGCCCTCTCATTTTAATCCAAGTATTAGTGTACCTTATGCCCTGTTCTGTACATTGTCTTTAACAGTGTATCTTAGTAATTTTTTTCATACCAGGACATAAAGAACTCAGTCTTCCCAGTCCTTTCTGGCCACATAATATTCCCTTGTATGACTATGCCATAACTTAAACACCTCTTATTAATATATTACTGTTTAGGTTGTTTTCAGTCTTATTGTTAAAAACGGTGATTCAATAGAAAAATTTTGAACATGCATCATTTCTCATTTATGTGAGTATATCCAGTACAAACATTAAAAATACTTATTTACTCTTCCTTTACATTTTTAATAATTTAAATTCAGTTTAACCAACATATACTGTATTATTACTTTTAGAGGTAGAATTTAGTGATTCATCAGTTGCATATAACACCCAGTGCTCATTCCTTCAAGTGCCCTCCTTAATGCCCATCACCCTGTTACCCCACCTCTAGCAACCCTCAGTTTGTTTCCTAGAGTTAAGTCTCTCACAGTTTGTATCCTTCCGTGTTTTTAGTTGTTTTTTTATTTTTCCTTCCCATATGTTCATCTGTTTTGTTTCTTAAATTCCACATATGAGTGAAATCATGTGATATTTGTCTTTCTCTGACTGACATATATCATTTAGCATAATATCCTCTAGTTCTACCCAAGTCATTGCAAATGGCAAGATTTCATACTTTTTAATGGCTGAATAATATCACAGCGTGTGTGTGTGTGTGTGTGTATACACACATACTACATCTTCTATTTTATCCATTCATCTATCGATGGACATCTGGGCTCTTTCCATAGTTTGGCTATTGTGGACATAGCTGCTATAAACATTGGGGTGCATGTGCCCCTTGGAATCACTATATTTGTATCCATTAGGTAAATACCTTGTAGCACAATTGCTGGGTCTTAGGGTAGCTCTATTTTTAACTTTTTGAGGAACCTCTTTTCTGTCTTCAAGAGTGATTAGGCGCCTGGGTGGCTCAGTGGGTTAAAGCCTCTGCCTTCAGCTCAGGTCATGATCTCAGGGTCCTGGGATCGAGTCCCACATCGGGCTCTCTGCTCAGCAGGTAGCCTGCTTCCTTCTCTCTCTCTCTTTCTCTCTCTCAAGCGCGCGCGCGCTCTCTGCCTGTCTCTCTGCCTACTTGTAAAATAAATAAAATATTTTTTTTTAAAAAAAACATTTAAAAAAAAAAAAGAGTGGTTGCACCAATTTGCATTCCCACAGTGTAAGAGGGTTCCCCTTTCTCCATATCATTGCCAACATCTTTTTTTTTCCTGTGTTGTTAATTTCAGCCATTCTGACCGTTGTTCCATTCTGTAGATATAGCAAAATTTGTTTATCCATTCATCTGTTGATGAGCACTTGGGTTGTTTATAATTTTTAACTATTACCAATAAATCTGTTATAAACATTCTTGTACAAGTATTTGTATGGACATATATTTCCTTTTTTCTCTCTCTCTTTTTTTATAAAGAGTTTATTTATTTATTTGACAGAGATCACAAGTAGGCAAAGAGGCCGCAGAGAGAGGAGGAAGCAGGCTCCCTGCTGAGCAGAGAGCCTGGTCCGGGGCTGGATCCCAGGACCCTGAGATCATGATCTGAGCTGAAGGCAGAGGCTTTAAACCCACTGAGCCACCCAGGCGCCCCCTGAGCGCGTATGTTTGACATGCATTTCTCATAGCAAAACTAGAGCAACAGAGCACTGCTTATCTTCTCTGTACTATATTCAGGGTTTTCTCTTTGTCTCTGCTCCTTCAATCCCTACAACCCTAACACTTTTGTGAAATTATGCTGACTAGATTTCTTTTTTTAATTTTTAAGATTTTACTTATTTATTTATATGAGAGAGAGAATGTATAAGCAGGGGGAAGAGCAGAGGGAGAGGGACAAGCAGACTCCCTGATGAGCACAGACCCCAACCGACTGTAGGGCTCAAAACCAGGACCCCTGAGATTATGACCTGAGTAGAAGTCAGACCCTTAACTGACTAACCCACCCAGGTGCCTGACTAGACTTCTGAAAGAGATTTTAGTTAGATCAAAAGGGAAGCAGGTTGTGTCAAAGCTTGGATTGATAATGGCTGTAGTTGGGTGGACTGACATGTGCTTATGTGTTTGGTTCTCCTTACAGTGGTGAATTTCCAGCAGCGATTTGTGTTTCCGGTACATTTTGGAGGCCCAATGATAGAACACTGGTGGAATTCCAACCTCACTTTCCAAATTTACACAAAAAAAACCCCACAGAAAAAGGTACTTAAGTGATTTTGACCTTCGCCTTATCAATACACTAGGGAATTAGAATATACTTAAAATTATATTCCTACCTAAACTAGGAATTTCTCCAGGCTCAACCACTGCTTATTATTGTTTCTAATCTCTGTTTGCTATTTGTTATAAGCAAGATATACTAAAGACACTACACAAACACACTAGCAAATTTAATCATTACAACTCTGTGAATTAGGTACATTATTATCTTTATTTTATAGACAAGGAAACTGAGATTTGGTGAAGTTCAGTAACTCGTTTAAGATCACTCAAGCTAATAAAAGATAAAGCCAGGCAGGACTCTACCTTGTGTTCTGACTTTAGACCCTAAGTTCTTAACCTCTTCACTGTATTCCCTGCAACAGAGAGGGGACTATTTGAACTGATACAGGTTATAAGCCTTAATTTGAGACTCTATTTCTTATTTTCAGGTAGAATATATAGAGGTCCAAGATAATACAATGTGGATAGCAGTTTTGATCATCTTATAAACTTATTCCAAGTTTATAAAATTCACTTGCAATTGGTACAGCATAAATCGATAAACTATGTCCTGAGTAGTTTTTACACCAAAGAGCCAATTAAAGCAGAAAAGAAACGCTATGTCCTGAGTAGTTTTTAACTTATTTTAGTAAAACTACTGAAATCTTTCTAATCTTTGATCTCCTCTTGGTATGGATAGCATGAGGAATGTATCTTGAGGGTTTTTTTTTTTTTTTTTGGTCTTTTCAGAGGATATAATTAATACAAGTTCTTTTTGAAGAATATACTAAAATAAGAAGAGGTGGAAAAACACATAATTCTACAACCTCAAGACTGCCTCTGCAAATATTTCAGTATATTTACATTGAATCACCTAGCTAATGGCTTCTTTCTAATAAAAGAGTTGTACGTGTTTTTGGCAGAGAACTTGAGAAAATATTTCTGAAAAGCAAAAACTATCTATAATCCCATCACCAAGAAATAACTGTTAATATTTTTGTTTCACTTCTGTTTTTTTTCAAATGGTTACAATACATTGGCAAATCTTTGACAGTATTGGGATAATTTTATTTACAGTTTTTTTATCCTGCTTTTTAAAAAATTTAACATTATGTTTATAAATATTTGAAGATTTGCTGTATGTTACTTAACACCCTCTTTTTACCAAACATGGTAAATACTGTTCATATTGTTCATATTATTTCAGATTTTTTGTAAACGCTATTGACTGTATATTATTGCATTATAACAATGTGCTGTAATTAACTTAATTCCTGATTATTGGACCTCTTGTTATTTCTAATTGTTAATTTTTGAAGTATACATATTTGTCTATAAGCTTTTTATGTATTTGTTACTTCTATAGTATAAATTCCCAGAAGTGGAACTACTGGGCTTAAGAGTGAATATTTAAAGCTTCTAATATTTAATGCCAAATTTGCTGTTCAGAAGTATGTTGCCAGTTTATATTCCCAATTTCACACGTTTTGAAGTTGAACCCTTTTTGTAAAGAACTAACTCTTAAAATAGAAAAAATATTTTCTTCCAACCTCTTGGTAACTTATGAAACCCTCTATAATCTTCTAGAGAGAAGTAGTGACCCCAGAATGGGGACGAAAGTATGGCAGAATGTAGGTTGCCACTTAAAGATGCCTCAGTCAAATAGTTAAGCTATTTACTTCATAAAGCCTGGGCTCCTTTCTAAGCTGTACTATGTTATCACTTCAGTTAAAATACCCTGTGGCTTGTCTTTAATTTAACCTAAAGTTTTTCTTTTCTTCTTCTCTCAGCCAGAAGTCATTGGATCTGCATCACTGCCTTTACGAACTGTCATTCAGTCTGAGTTGCTTTCTTTCAGTAACCAGCTTCCAGTGCAACAAGAGAATGGTCAGACTCCACTGGGCCCCCTTAAGGTACATAGATACACATTCAGGTAGTCAAGTATTATGAAATATATCTTACTGGCTGGCACTGAATGAGAAAAATCAGAGTCTCTCCTCTTGCAACTTCTGTTAAAATAGGGCAGCAGAGTTGCTGTGAAGGAAATAAACAGTAAAATGTGAAAGTGAATATGTGGGAGAAAGTAGGGGGCTTTTGGTCAGAGAAGGTCTAAAGAAGTGACATTTTAGGTAAGATTTGAAGGAGAGGAAGAGACACCAAGTAAAAAGTAGAGGGAAAATCATACCAAAGAAGGGAAATAACACATGCAGAGGCCCTAAAGCAGTGTCGTTGCCATAGGATAGGGAGCCAGGAGGGAGAATGGTAGAAAATAAGATTGGACTGGCATGTGGAAGCCATATCATTCAGAGCTTTGTAGATCTATGTAAATGGTTTAGATTTTATCATAAGAGCCAAGAAAGGACATCGAAGTGGGACAGTGACATTTGAATTACCTTTTTTTTTTTTGAGAGAGCGAGCACAAGCAGGAGGGGCAGAGGGAGAGGGAAGCTGAAGCAGACTTCACGCTGAGCATGGAGCTCAATGTGGGGCTCAGTCCCACAACCCTGAGATCACGATGTAAACCAAAACACTTAGTCAGATGTTTAACAAGCTGCATCACCTAGGCACCCTGATTTACATTTTTATTTTATTTATTTATTTATTTATTTATTTTTTAAATATTTTATTTATTTATTTGTCAGAGAGAGAGAGAGAGAGAGAGCGAGCACAGGCAGAGTGGCAGGCAGAGTCAGAGGGAGAGGCAGGCTCCCTCCGAGCAAGGAACCCGATGTGGGACTCGATCCCAGGACGCTGGGATCATGACCTGAGCCGAAGGCAGCTGCTTAACCAACTGAGCCACCCAGGCGTCCCCTGATTTACATTTTTAAAAGGTAACTGTGGAAAATACATTGTAGGGGACAAGAAGAAAAATAGAAACTTACATTAGTCCAGAAAAGAGATAACTGATGGCTTGGAGTAGAGTACTTGGATATAAACAAGGAAAAAAGTGACTGAGTTTATGGTCTGGTGGAATGAATTCTGATGTATAATTCTTTGGAGAGAGGGTTCTTTCCTTGTATTCAGAAGCTACAGGATTTCTTAGATGGCAGAATTTGAATGTGTGGCTTCAATATAGCATTGTCTTATTGTTCTTGTGAGCTTTTAAAATAATCACAGCCAGGGGCACCTGGGTGGCTCAGTGGGTTAAAGCCTCTGCCTTCGGCTCGGGTCATGATCCCAGGGTCCTAGGATTGAGCCCCACATCGGGCTCTCTGCTCAGCGGGGAGCCTGCTTCCTCCTCTCTCTGCCTGCTTCTCTGCCTACTTGTGATCTCTGTCTGTCCAATGAATAAATAAAATATTAAAGAGAAAAAAAATAATAATCACAGCCATACCTATGACATTTCCATGGCTCTTCATTATCCAAAAGATAAAAATACAGGGCTCCCCATAAGGTCCTAGCCTATCACTTACAGCTTCCCTACCAATAGCCATGTCAAACTATGTAAAGAATCAATAAGGTATCATGCTGGTTTTTACCTCCATGGTTTTGATCTTGATTTTCACGCTACTGCCTCCTCTTGGAAGCCCTCTCTGCCTACTTTTTGGTCTTCTCAGTAATAAATAACATTTAGTTTTAAAGACTGGTGTGATTGTCATTATGAAAAATTAACACTACATTTCTCTTCCATAATCAAAAGTTTTATTTTTTGTTTGCCTAGTTCAGTTCTGGACTGCAAGTTTAAAAATCAGAAAAGAAGAATTAATGGAACTGATGGACTAGAAATTGTTTTTGTCCTGGCTATATTGTGGGAAATACTGTTCTAGATAGATTGCTGTCGGTTTTAAATAAAGGGAACATCAAGTCCCCTTTTATTCCTAATGACTTTAAACTTAGAGAAAAATTGCAAAAATAGTACAAAGAACTCACCCTTTACGGAGACTCACCAATTACTAACATTTGTCACATTTGCTTTACAATCATCTACCTCCTGTCTCTCCCTTTCTCACTTGTCTTTTTTCCTTTGTCTCCCTCTGCATCCCCCCCCCCACACACACCCACACACAATTTTGTTCTGAACTATTTGAGAATATGTTATAGACATCTTGCATCTTTCCCCCCAAATTCTTGTATTTCCTAAGAACAAGGACATGATCAGACACAACACTGTACAGTTATAAAAATCAACTTAACCTTGATAATGTCCACAGTCCATATGCAGATTTCACCAGTTGTGCCAATACATCCATTTATAGAATTTTTTTTCCAGTCCAGGATTACCTATCACATTTGTCATCTCTCTCTAATCTTTATTTTTTTTTTAAAGATTTTGGGGCGCCTGGGTGGCTCAGTGGGTTAAAGCCTCTGCCTTCAGCTCAGGTCATGATCCCAGGGTTCTGGGATTGAGCCCCACATCGGGCTCTCTGCTCAGCGGGGATCCTGCTTCCTCCTCTCTCTCTGCCTCCTTGTGATCTCTCTCTCTGTCAAGTAAATAAATAAAATCTTTTAAAAAAAAAAAAAAGATTTTATTTATTTATTTGACACACAGAGAGAGATCACAAGCAGGCAGAGGAGGGGGGAAAGCAGGCTCCCTGCTGAGCAGAGCGCTCAATGCAGGACTCTATTCCAGAACCCTGAGATCATGACCCGAGCGGAGCCAAAGGCAGAGGCTTAACCCACTGAGCCACCCAGGCACCCTCTAATCTCCTTTAGTCTGTAACAGTTCTGCAACCATTCTTTGTCTTTGAGTACTTTGATATTTTTTAAAAATAAAGCCTGTTATTTTGTAGACTGTCCTCCATTGAGGTTTATCTATATCACTTACCACTATAATGATTGTAAGGTGATGATTTTCTAACTCCTCCCTTATGTTTTTACTAGTTGTGTTCTACTATACAGAAGAGTTGTCCTTTCTCCCATATTTATTTTTGTTGGGATAGACTCATGGACTTTTACATTATTCAATAGGTTCTAATCCATTACTATTATTATTCATTTTGATGCTCAGATTGTCCCAGATTTGGCCAATGTGAGCTCCTTTGATTGAATTCTGTATCCTTTCTCCTTTCAATATGCCTGCATCCTTTTCTGAGCACTTCCTTATTTTCCAGCACAAGATGATGTTCCACGTTCATCTTGTATTATTGATAAATCATCTGTCTAGCTTCTCTTAATCCTAATAAGGTAATGTATATACAGTCTATTAGTGTTCTTACTATTATGGTATTTGAGAATGAGTTAATTATTTTCTAACAATCCAGTTTGCCTCTGGCTCCAAAATGCTGATTCTGATTTCAGAAGACATACTTGCTAACTCTCTTCCTTTTGTGTTTTATAGGTAACTATAGAGCTTGTTATAGATAACAAGGATTTCACTGGTGTGAATACTAAATTAAGTAGCAGCACCCAACATAACCCACCTTGTGCTCTTACAAGTCCAGATAAGACACTTTCAGAACCTGGTCAATATGTTACCTGTACCAAAAATCCAGAGAACCTCAATCAAATTCACAAAGAAGCTGCAAAGAAAGTGCAAAATTTGGTGCTCCCCAAACCAAAGTCACCAAGTCCTGTCATATCAAATCCTTCAACCTTCATGAATGTGCCAGCCTCTCACAATTTAGCAAATCAGACAAATGGGTCAACAAAAGAGACTGCTTTGCTATTGCATGTGCTGTTGATGGTTCCAGATGGGAAAGATTTCATTACTGGAGAGTCTGACAAACAACCACCGTGCAATGTTTATTTAAATTGCAAACTTTTCAGCACAGAGGAAGTCACCAGATCTGTCATCGCATGGGGCACAACACAACCAGTCTTTAACTTTTTACAGGTAACTTTGTACATTCCATATCCATTAGGGATGTATGGGGGCAGAGACGTGTGTGTTTCCCAAATCATAATTCCATTATGAAAGAAACCTAGAATGTTCAGACTGGGAGAGACCTTTGTAATTGTCTGTAGATCTATGTATGTAGATCCATTGCCACTGTGGGACTGGAAAAGGAAAGGACATTGTCATCATTTTAAAATTTGTGTCTTCATTTCCTTGTGTTCTGTCTCAGCTGATATGGTTTCCCACTGTTTCTTTGCCCGAGTTCTGAATTGTATTCCTCTCGGCTTCCTCTAGAATTAAACTTTCCCCATTCTTTTCTGTATCTCCAAACTCTTCACTCAGTCAACTTTTTAATATATTTTTTCTCTCCTTTATTCCTCTGCTTATTTTAGTACTTATCTTGCTTGATTTCTCTGTAGGATTTGATACTTTTGCTTAAATTGTTTCCTTTCTTGATATTTTTGTAACTCTACTCTCTGACTTTCTTCCTGAATCAACAAGTATTCTTTTTCAGTCTATGGGCCAGTAGGAAAAGAGTGGTGACCCCAACACTTACTTTCTTTCTTTCTCTTACCTTTAATTACTGTTGCTCCTGTTCATTGTTCCTTGGTACTCTTTCAAACTAGTCCTCTTTTCCCACAGCCACTACATCTATTCCCATAGCTTCAGCTATTATTTTTATGAAAATAACTTCCAAATCCATATTTCCATGTAGGCCAGCTTTTCTGATCAGGTTTCTGATCTCTCTAACTGCTGGTCATCATCCCCAGATGTGTCAAAAGCATTGTACACTTGGCTTAGACCTAATGTGCTGCCTGCCATATCAGTGATATTCAATAAAGGTTTTAATTTTAATTTCTCAATAAAAAAGGAATTCAGATATGTCAAAATCTGATTTTATTATTTCTTCCAGATCTGTTCCACCTCCTCCTATCTGCCCTAATTCATATTGTAATGTACTCAGAAACCCAAGCAGAACCTGAGAGGTATCCTCAACTCTTTATTACATAATTATTCACCAAATCCAATAGATGCTGCAAACTTAATTATCTCCAGAATAAATCTTCTTACCTAAACTCAGTTGCCAGTGCTTTCATTCACACCCCCTTTCTTATTACAAATGGCCTTCAGTCTAGTCTGTTTCTGGTCTTTCCCTATCCATTCCTTTTTGTATCAGTAGGGATGATCTTTCTAAAACATTAACCTGAATATTTTCCTCCCCTGCTTTAAACTTTTCAGTGATTTCCCCATAGCCTTCAGAATAGAATCCAGATGTCTACTGTGGACTGCAAAACCCTTTAAGAACTGTCTTCCCTTCTGAATTCTTCCCTCCACACTAGATAGTGGCAGTTATGTTCAGCTACTTGAGGTTTCATAAACGTTCTCTTTCCCTACTGCCGGGTCTTTATTATTTTTTTTTATATTTATTTATTTGACAGACAGAGATCTCAAGTAGGCAGAGAGAGAGGAGGAAGCAGGCTCCCTGCCGAGCAGAGAGCCCAATGCGGAGCTCGATCCCAGGACCCCAGAACCATGACCCAAGCCGAAGGCAGAGGCTTTAACCCACTGAGCCACCCAGACGCCCCACCGCCGTGTCTTTACATGTACTTTTCCTTCTGCCTTGCATTTCCTACTCTACCTTCATGATTCCTATTAAAGGTTTTTATACTAGCTAACTGCTTTTTTTTTTCCTAAAATTTTATTTATTTATTTGACAGAGATCACAAGTAGGCAGAGTCAGAGAAAGGGGGCGCAGCAGGCTCCCAGCTGGGCAGATCGATGCCAGGTTTCAATCCCAGAACCCTGGGAACATGACCTGAGCTGGAGGCAGAGGCTTAATCCACTGAACCACCCAGGCACCCCTGTACTAATTAACTTCTGTTTATCCTTCAGAATTTAAGGTTACTTTCTGCCAGCAGCTTTCTCTGGAATCTCCCTAATTGTAGGTTAGGTCGCTATGTTTCACTCTTTTTATTTCACAGAACAGAAATGTACTCAGGGTACCTTATGTAATTAAAATTTCTTAGATGGGGCGCCTGGGTGGCTCAGTGGGTTAAGCCGCTGCCTTCGGCTCAGGTCATGATCTCAGGGTCCTGGGATCGAGTTCCGCATTGGGCTCTCTGCTCAGCAGGGAGCCTGCTTCCTTCTCTCTCTCTCTCTCTCTCTCTCTGCCTGCCTCTCTGCCTACTTGTGATCTCTCTCTGTCAAATAAATAAATAAAATCTTTAAAAAAAAAAAATTCTTAGATGGATACAAAAGTAGGTCTGCTCAGGTTCTCTGCTCTTGTCTTTCTCTCATCTTGCCATACATCATTTCTGGTTTCACCCTTTTGCCTTTCATATTTTCTGTTGGTTTTATCCTGGGGCTTATCTCCTCTGCTGATTCAGTTATACTACAGTGTGGGTCCCTTCAAATTGGTGGACCTTTGATTCTACCATTAATTTAACTGACTCGCTCTTAGCTGCAGATCTCTGCTTCTCTTTGTGACTTTTCCTTTCTCTTTCAGCTACTAGCTGACAGGCCAGTTCTAGAATAATTTTACACTGATGAACAGTTAGCTTGTTATTCACCATGACGTTGTTGGGCAGAGCTTTTTGCACTAGGCCATACCACCTAACCCGTGGATTGGCTGCTCTTTGATTAGGTGCTCAGCACTTGTCTAATCAGTAGCCAGCTTTCTTTCAAAAACATGGGGCGGGGGCAGTAAAAAAAAAAGTATCTCTCAGCTGGGGTTTACAAATGGGTTATTTGGCCTTAGAACTAGGCTTGGCCGAGGTGGGCAGGCAGTGATTGACATGTCTCACAACCTTCTCTGTGTCGTCAGAGCCCCATCTGTATGAGATTTGTCATCAGAGAACTCATACCATTTTGTATTTGGCCTTTATATGTTGGTCACTTACACCAAACTGACTTCTCTTGAGGATACAGAGTAGGTTTTACTTTAATGTCTTCAGCTCCTAGCACTATACTTGGCTTTCGGTTCAAATTGAGCTTTCAGTTAGTACTTGTTGAATAAAAGCATAGATTAATCCTTTGTCTCAGGTGAGGGTTTTTGTTTTTTTGATTGTCCTCTCCCCAGGTGATTCCTGTCTCTCTGTCTTCCAAATACCTGGAAAGGCTGAAGAACAACGTGATGGTAATTGAAGCATGGAACAAATTGCGGAGCCCTGGACAGGACAAGTTGCTTGGGCTGGTGAAACTCCCCCTCCATCAGTTTTACATGTCATTCAAGTAAATAGGATCTTTTGGAGTGTTCTTTACTTTTCATCTTTAGCTTTGTATGGACTGAAGAGGAATTCTTTTGGTTTGCAAAAATAACTAGCGCGATAAAACCTTAGAGGACTTTTCTCAATTTTACCACAATTGCTGCACTTTCTCCTGTGTTAAAACAGTTCTACAATACTGCTTACCATGTTTCAGGCCCTGTGCTAAGAACCTCACATATATCAAGTCCTTTAATCCTATTAGAGTTTTCTAAGGCAGGTAATTTTTATTTCTCGTTTTACAGATGAGTTATCAAAGGCGCAGAGGATTTAAATAACTTTTTATATATATATTGTAAGTAGTAGAACCAGGGTTAGAACCCAGCAAGTTCTGCTGCTTCACCAAGAAGCTCTACTGCCAACCCTAGTCCTAACCTCACAAAACTAATGGTTTAGTTCTCTCTCACAAAACCTTTAGTACTGTTTATTTCACCTATTTGCAAGATTTCTATACTGAGTGTTGTCTTTTGGACCTTCACATTTGATCACTGTACCTCACTTTTCACTGTGCCACACCCCAGTGGGGTATTGATTTATCTGAAGGTTATTTCTGTCCTCACTACAGACTGTTCATTTTTTCTTTTGGTTCATGGTACTGATTTTTAGTTATTTTAGTGTTGACTTCTTTTGTAACAGCCTTCTTATGGTTCTGTGTTTTAAATGCTGTTTTACATTTTACGGAGAGCCCTTTTGTGGGCACAGTTGACGAGAGCCTTTCTGTAACCCTGGGAAACTATTGTCATTATCCCCTTTTTACAAATTAGGAAATTTATCCTTTGACTTGCAGAAGTCAGCCTCTTTGGCTTTTCATCATCTATAAAATGAGGGTAATGATAGACACCACTGTCTTCCTTATGGCACAATTGTGACAGTCCAGTGAGAAAATAAGTGGGTAAGCCTTCTGTGAACAGTGAAATACTTATAATAGTAACAGTAGAAAGCATGGTCAGGCTAAGGAGTGCTGCTGGAATCATGCCATCTGTCAACTGTAGGCTTTTTCCACTTTTTTAGTTATGATTAATGTGGTCTCATACTTCCCTTCCCTTCTCACTTCATTAGACCCCATTCTTTGCTGAAAGAGCATAAAACATTAGCTACTCAGTTACTGAGTACTTTTACCTACTAAGTATTATAGTTGGTATTTTAGGTTTGTTATCTCATCTAATCCTAATAATTGCCCTTTGATGGAAGTTTTATTACCTACATTTTACAGAAGAGGAAACAGAGTTAGAAAGGTTAAATTGATTACTGAGAGTCATTCAGCAAGTAACAGAGCTAAGACTCAGCATGGTATAATGAAGAGTATTTGGACTTTTTCTCATCTATTAATGGTGGATAATACCAACTTTTGCAGTGGTAGGATTATAGATGGCAAATATTAATGATAATAGTATCTACATCGTATCTGCCAGATTCCAAAGTCCATTTCATGTTGACCACTCTTCCTCCCTGTAAAGTAATGCAATTCAGCAAGCCTGTACTGAGATAGTGCACAAGTCCAGATGCTGGGTTTGGGGTCATGATGATAACAGACATAAATCAGACATTCTCTGCTTTCAAATTGCTACATTTGGAAGTTAACTGCCTGATCATTTTTCTTTGATGAGCTATGGTAAAGTCGTGTTTTTCAAAGCAGTATTTTCTAGTTTGTAGACCCATTTTTAACAAACTGAGAAAATAAGCCAAGTAGGAAATGCAGTAGCAGCTCTGTGACATAATTGATGATTGTTATTTTTTCATTTGCAATATTCTCTCCCTCTAGAGATCCCAAAATTTCTCGCCTGCTGCTTGATGCTCAGTACCCAGTTGTTGCTGTTGACAGCTACATGCCTGTGATTGATGTGTTCTCAGGCCACCAAAACGGGAGTCTTCGTGTCTTTTTAGCCATGGGTTCTTCAGATCAGATAATGGCACTGCAGAGATTAAAGAATGAAGAAGGAATACTTCCTCCCTTCAGTCCTAGGCCAGCCCATTTTTTGGACCAGCCATCTACAGCATCTGTTAATGTGGTAGTGACTAAACACTTGATTGTTTACAAAAGCCATAATCTCATTTTAAGTGTACAACGTGATGCTTTAATATAGGTAACATTGTGAAAGGATTACCAACCACAGTGAAGCCATTTAAAATTATCAGTCACTTCATCGATTTACCTTTTTATGTGTGTAGTTGAGAGCACTTAAGATCTATTTGCAAATTTTAAATTTCATAATCTCATTTTATCTTGTGTGTTTTAATGAAACCATTGTCCCAGATCCTTATTTCAGTAGAGAAAAGAAACATATTTGCACTCCAATGCATGCTGTAGATCCAAGCAATTATTTTTGTGTTTTAAATATATATCTGTCCTTCTGAGATTTTGAATTTATAAAAAAAACTCTAATTGTCAACCACATCCTAATCGTCTAATTTACTAAATTAATTAATTGTCTTTTAGAAAGTTGGGGTGAACCTAAGACTGCATTTTAAAAGGTCTTAATTAAAAAGAAGATAATCCGGGGGTGGGGAATAGGGGTGGGAGGTTGACAATGATCCCAAATGTAGGCCCACAAAATCTTACTCTGTTTCTTAACCAAATCCACACTGGGAAGTTATAGTGAAGTTCCTTGCTTTTCTACCAGTAAATTTTTAAAAGTAATTTGTACAGTGCTGTACAATTGAGAAAACACATTGATATACTTTTGCATGTTTATTTCCCTAATACTACATGAGGGGAACCATTGTCATTCACTTTTTAGGTGATGAAACAGAGTCAAAAGAAGTTATTTGTCTAGGGTCTCATGGCTAAGAATGGAAGAATCAGAGTTCAGACACTGGCTTTTTTTTTTTTTTTTTTTTTTTTTTTTTTTTTAATTATTATTAAGAGAGAGAGAGAGCATATACGTGATGGGGGGAAGAGCAACGAAGGAAGGGGAGAATCTTAAGCAGACTTCCCGCTGTGGCGCCCTATGTGGGGCTTGATCTTACAACCCTGAGATCATGACCTGAGCCGAAGGCAGAGGCTTAACCCACTGAGCCACCCAGGCGACCCTAGACTCAAAGTTTATTAAATTCCATACCAAAAATTAAAGAATGTTACTATGAGCATAAAAGAGCTATTTTAAAGATTAGATATCTATAAATACAGTTGTTTTTCTTCCTACATTCATGTCGCTCATCCATTTCAGCATCTGCAGAACTGAATTAATAAATTACTGTAATACTGTATGGCCAAATTAAGCAGCTGCTGAGATTATGAGAGGTTTTTTTTTTTGTTTTTTGGTTTTTTATAAAAGATTTTATTTATTTGTCAGAGAGAGAGAGGGAGAGCGAGCGAGCACAGACAGACAGAATGGCAGGCAGAGGCAGAGGGAGAAGCAGGCTTCCTGCTGAGCAAAGAGCCCGATGTGGGACTCAATCCCAGGATGCTGGGATCATGACCTGAGCCGAAGGCAGCTGCTTAACCAACTGAGCCACCCAGGCGTCCCCATGAGAGGTTTTTTTAACCCATATTTTTCTTCTCTGGGGAATCAAATTGAAAGTTCTCTGTTTCCCTATGTAAGGTTTTGGAGCAGGTATTGCTGATATGTTTTTAGAATACAAAGCAAAGACTTTATGCAATTTCTATTCCAAATTCATGGGATTATTAGTTAGAATATTAAGTACATACAGATCATACAGTTTGACCCCTGTCTGAATCCTGAAGTCCCTCTCTATAAATATTCCCAATTACCAGTTGTGTCTGTTGAAGCTGTTTAGAGTAGAAGTAAAGAGCCTGGCTGTAGAGTCAGGCTACCTGAATTCAAACCCTGGTTCTGCTGTTGTTAGCTCTGCTTGTTAAATTAGCTACTGCAGGTGAAGGGCTTAGTATAGTGCCTGGCTACAGTAAATAATAAAAACCTTAAATTATTACCAGTACTTCAGTAATGATATGTTCACAACCTCCCCTAATAGTCCTTACCATTAATGAATAGTCTCAGTGTTATTCTCAACCTAATTAAAAATAGTAAGTAAATTGGGGGTTCTGACTAGCTCAGTCAGTGGTGTGCGCAACTTTTGATCTCAGGGTTGTAAGTTTGAGCCCTACATTGGGTGTAGAGCCTACTTAAAGAAAATTAGTGTGTTAATACATATTTGCTTCATGTATATATTTTTTATCCTATTGGGGTTTTTTTTTTTTTAAGATTTTATTTATTTATTTGACAGACAGAGATCACAAGTAGGCAGAGAGGCAGGCGTGGCGGGGGGGGGCAGACTCCCCGCCAAGCAGAGAGCCCAATGTGGGGCCTGCCTGATTACAGGACCCTGAGATCATGACCTGAGCCAAAGGCAGAGGCTTTTACCCACTAAGCCACCCAGGTACCCCAGGATATTCTTAATGTATTCTGTTCTTAGGGTACTAATAATCAGGAGCCAGTGTTGAATTTTATTAAATACCTTTTTAGCATTTATTGAGACAGTCATGTTTTTTCCTTTGTTCCATTAATGCAGTGAACTACATTTTTAAATTTTTTAATATTGACCTGGTCTCATAGTCTAGAGTAAATCTTTCTTGATCTGATTACAGTGAGCAGTTGTGAGATTTATACACAGTGAAAATGAAGTATCTGTTTTATTATCAGCTAATTACACCTATTCATCTAGACTCAGGTTTCATAGAGAAAAAGGAATATTCTAAAAAAGTTTTTCTTTAAAGCTTACAACAGTATCTCTGTTTCATTTAATAGATGGAGGACCAAAGAAGTGGATTAATGGAGCATCACTTTGAGCTCCATGTAGAGAAAGTTAAAGGGTTAGCCCCTCTTCAGGCAACGGTCTGGGGAGAAGCAGATTGTTATGTCCAATACTACTTTCCAGTTCAAGACTCCCAATCCAGTGTGCTAAAAGGATCTGAGTTCCCTGAAAACGGTAGGTTTGGGAGGTTAGAGTTTCTCATTCTTGTGTGGTTCTTTCCTTGGCTATACTTAGAATTTTGTTTTTTCCTGAGTGAATTCTGTGTTCCTGAATGTTTCTAGTCTTAACCTGGGTAGTACAGGAGATGGGCTAATCCAAATATTTTCTTATGTTATTTATTGTAACTTTTTATTTTGATATGATTTCAAATTTACAGAAAATTTAACAAAAATGGTACAAAGAACTTCTATATACCCTTCTCCTAGATCCACAAATTACTTATATTTTGCCCCATCTTATTTCATTTACATGCCTACTCACTCTTAACCTGTACACATACAATTGATTCTCATTACTCACAATAGTTATATTCTGCATAACATAGCAATATCAGGGGTACTGAATTTAAAAATACCGAACCACTGCTCTTAGGGGAAATATGTACATATATATCACACATAGATCATAATTATAAGTCCTAAAATAACTTATTCTAGTAGATTTTACTTTATTTTTTGAAAGCGAGAAAAGGTTCAGAAATGTTAAGTGACTGAAGCTGCCCAAGTGATAATAACAAGGTTCACATTCAGACCCCATTCAGCTGGCCCCAGAGCCAGATATTCTCGCACTACACCACACTAGCCTCTGCCGTCTCCATCATCTGATCATCCCTGAGAGCTGAAACAAGAAGTCAGAGTGTCACTTTGTTCAAGCTCAGCTGGGAATGATCAAGTCAGGTGACTCACATGTTTTGCCATTCCCAGCACATCCACAAATAACTGCAAAAGCGATGCCAGTATTGATTTTGGGGGTTGAAAATAAGGGACTTGGATCCAGAATATATTTTTTAAAAAAAAACCTTACAGATAATAATAAAAAACAATCTGACTAAAAAGTATTCAGAAGATCTGAATAGACATTTCTCCTAAGATGTACAAGGGCCAATAAGCACATGAAAAGATACTCAGCATCATTAGCCATTTGACAATGAAAACCAAAAGCAACACAAGATACCACTTCTTTTCACCAAGATGGCAATAATTTAAAAACCAAAAAACTAAAACAAAGAATAGGCTAACAGGTATTGACAAGAAAGTGTAGGAATTGCAACCCTTAGATATTGTCCAGCAACAAAACGATCTCTTTCTTCTGTATTATCATGGAACCTTTGGGTACCATAGCTACTAGGGAAATGGACCTTGGTAGAAGTAACATAGAAGATAAAGGTTTTGGTTCCAGGTCCATGACCTACTACCTCTAAGGCCTTTGGATTCACTATGGAACCTCAATATGTCCATATTCTGTCTGTTAAGTAGAAGTAATAGTTGTTTTGTTTTCCTCACATAGTGAGGATAAAATGGAATAATACTGGATATTAACATATTGTCTTACTACATGCAAAACACTAAATGTTATGTTGGATTATTCTGAATTGCTTTTCTTTTCCAAAGGAATCTCTTTGAAGCCTTTCAGATCTGCAACCACACTCTGTGTTCCAGATCCCATCTTTAATAGTGAACACCATCACTCTCTCCTTTTGCCAAGTGAAGTTCCAGTGCAAAGACTTCTACTGAGTGCCTTCTCTGCACAGGGGCTTGTTCCTGGTGGTGGAGTCCAGTTTGAAATCTGGTGCAGGTATAACGTGAAACCAGTTTTTGTATCTAGAAAGGAAGTACGCAGTCATAGATCATGCTTCCCTTCACAGCTTAGGCTGAAATGTAAGGAAACTAAGCAATCCCTTCTACCCTACTTTATATCATCTGACTTGTTAGTGAGTGACTCTTCTCCAGATTTTACTGAAATCTGAATTATTAGGCTCTTGGGAGCAGTTATATCTCGTGCTTTTAACCATGTGTAACATTTGGAAGTGAAGTTCTATCAGTTTTACCTCCTGTTGCTCTTAAGTATTCGGTCACCCATTTTCTGTTTACTTCCCTTTTTGGTTCAGTCCCTCATCCTATCACGCCTAAATTGCTAATGGCCTCCTAACTGGTCTCCCCACTTCTAAACTTATTTCTTATAATCCTTTCTTCCCACCACCCAAAGAGTAGCCTTCATAAAATATAAATCCACTCGTGTCACAGACTTGACCTGAATGTAGATGCTCACCCTCCTTTGCATCCCTACTCCCAAGAAACCAACAAAAATGACAAAGGGTATGTAGATATAAAAGAAGACAGAGCATCCGGGGCAGAAGTAAGGAAGAGTTCGATTCATTTGCCAGAAACTTTTCCCAAAAACAGGTGAATTTAGGTTTGATTTAAAACAGACATAAGGAGGGGCGCCTAGGTGGCTCAGTGGGTTAAAGCCTCTGCCTTCGGCTCAGGTCATGATTCCAGGGTTCTGGGATCAAGCCCCACATCAGGCTCTTTGCTCAGTGGAGAGCCTGCTTCCTGCTCTCTCTCTGCCTGCCTCTCCGCCTACTTGTGATTTCTGTCTGTCAAATAAATAAATAAAATCTTAAAAAAAAAAATTAAATTAAAAAATATAAAACATATAAGGATGAAATATTTTGACAAGAGAAGGAAATAGAGTAGGTACTAAGAGATCCTTTAAATTTGAGGGACTTAGGCCTCAAGCCACAGAAGAAAATTGAGGCTGCTCCACTTAGAACCACTTTTGCTGCTACAGGATGAATGCTCTCAAAAGTGACTACTCCCAGAAGTCCAAGTCAGATGCAGATAACCAAACAAAGTTTGTAGTTTCTGTAGAACAGAAAGTTGTTCTGTTGTTTGTATAATTTATGGAGTTACTTCTCCACATGACAGGCAATAAATCCAGCCAGACATGACCACAACTGTATGCTACCAATACAGAGCAGCCAGGCTCCAAAGATAACTTGATACCAAAAACTGATCCCTTGAGCAAATTGAATCATTTATCCATGTAATTCTTCCTACTGACAGCTTATGCTTTTGCGGCTTACAGATACTATTATCCTAACGTGAGAGACCAGGTGGTTGCCAAAGGAACCTTGCCATTATCAAGGATCTGTGCCATGGTAACCATGCAGCACCGTGAGGATGTGGGAATACAGACCTTTAATCTCCCTTTAACCCCCAGGCTTGAGAACAGGAAAGAATTGAGGAACCAGTCATCAGGTAATTGAAGACTGCTTTGTCTCTCCCTTTCGAAATCAGTACACGTAAATATCCCTTTTCTCAGTAAACAGTGACTCTTCATATTTTGAGAGACTTACCCTTTTAAGAATCTCATGAAAACTATGATCTAGCAGAGTCGCGCGGCGGAAGCGTGCTGGGCCCATGAAAACTATGATCTACCTTAGAAAAATGAACATATGAGTTTATTGCATGTAAATTTTGTCTAATTTTATAAAATTCATATTTCCATGGACTGTCTGCATAAATGTTGCTTGTCTCATTTCACCTTTAACTTCAGCAAGCATTTAAGAAGCCTCACAGCATAAATCCTATGTGTTATGTAGGTGTACTCAGAGAATTATTATTCCAGGGTAACATGAGCAGATACGGGATTGGTGAGATACAGTTAGCATGACAAGGGAAATCACTGTAAGGGAGGAAGAGGTTAGGATTTAAAGTTGAAAGGGATTCATTAGAATTTGGAGTTTTGAATTATATCCTAATTGTTTCGGTAAGCTGACCTTCCCTCCAGGTACGTCATCAGATAACTAGAACTGGACTCCTAAATCAAGTTAATGTGCTTACTTGCTGGAGAGTATCTGCCAAAGCAAAAGGGGTTTTTTGCCACGATAAAGATTGAGGTGTTCCTCCTGTCACTGATCAGCTTGTTCTGTTGTTTCTTAACACTTTCTCTGAAATGTGATAATAGGAAGGTAGAATTTTTATAAAAGGATGGCATATAAAGGGTATTTCAGGTGGTGGTTAGTAGAAGGGTATTAAAAGTGTAAGTGTGAAAACCTTTTAAAAGTTTAAAAAAGGGGGGCGCCTGGGTGGCTCAGTGGGTTAAAAGCCTCTGCCTTTGGCTCGGGTCATGGTGCCAGGGTCGTGGGATAAAGCCCTGCATCAGGCTCTCTGCTCAGCAGGAAACCTGCTCCCCCCCCCTCTCTGCCTGCCTCTCTGCCTACTTGTGATCTCTGTCAAATAAATAAATAAAATCTTTAAAAAAAATAAAAGTTTAAAAAAGAAGGGCGCCTGGGTGGCTTAGGCATTAAGCATCTGCCTTCGGCTCAGGTCATGATCCCGGGGTCCTGGGATCGAGCCCCGCACCAGCTCCCTGCTCAGTGGGGAGTTTGTTTTTCCCTCTCCCTCACCATTTTCCCCACCCTGCTCATTCTCTCTCTGTCTCTCTCAAATGAATAAATTTTAAAAATCTTTAAAAAAAAATAATTGGAAGTTTTAAAAAATCTGAAATTGAGTTCTGCCTCTGACATAGTTTCTTGGATACAGAGTAAAAATAGTAAATTTTCTTCTGCTTTTATTAGTCCTGGCATACAATTGTTGGGTCCCCAATGTTGAGTCCCCCAATAATGGATTCGTGATTAAAGGAGCAAGACTGATACAAAGCGAAGGTCAAGCAAAGCTTTATTTTGCGCCAAGTATCAAGAATCAAACCGACGGTCAAACAGACGGGTCGGGGCCGCCCCTTACAGAGAGGGCGACCCCTCTCTGTTTCACAGACTAGCTTTTATAGAGCAAAGGCCGTGTGGTTGGGCCTGGACACGCACAGGTAGCCAATGAAATTGTAACACATAGAGAAAGCTGCACAGTCCTGCTAGGTGACCAATTGAATTACAATTACCCTAGTAGACATTTGAACCAGCCTATCACCTTGGTCAGAATTGATGCCCAAAAGGTGCCCAAAGAGCGGGGCCCCTACTCCTTGGTAACTAAGGAGACAGTATGCCCCACCACCACCACTGATCGGATGTCGCCACCTGGCCTGACCCACCCTTGTATTTGGGCTTTGTTACCTGGGACTGGTTTCCAGGACTTGTTTTTAAGTAAGTTCCCCTGGGGTGGGGGGGGCTGGTAGGCAGAGTCAATTTAAGTTTTACAACAAAATGGCAGTTCAACTGGTGTGGGGCCGCTCTGGCTGAATAGGCCCTTACACAATAATATAAAGTAATTCTGGCCATGGACATTTTGTCTCACTGCTAATGCTCCTTATTGTTCATTAGGGTGTTTATCCTCTTCTTTCTGACCAGGGCTTGGGGTTTGGTAGAACAGAGACTCTTCCAACTAACCTTTTTATCTTTTTTCCTTTTGTCCTCATAAGGTTTACTGGATGTGGGACTAAGGTACAGGCGTACTCCCAGGACAGCAGAGGGAGTTCTTGCTGCCCAAGCTGTCTCTATCTCAGTCCAGGTTATCAGAGCCTGTGGCCTGCAAGCAGCAGCCAAGTAAGTCCACCTTGGAAGAACAGTCCTCGTCTTTTTCTCCTGTAGTCCACACAGTATATGAGACTCAGATATGCAGAACTTCCCTTGTATACAAATTCCAGTTTATTAAGCACAGCTTTATTTTTCTTTTTCTCTTAAGAAAGCATGTAAGAGTATACATGAGTAAACCACTTATAAACTTTATTATTTCAACTGTTATTAGCAACTTTGTACCTTAATCTTATCCTCTATTCTGCTTACACTCGTTTACACAGGCATACCCTATACCGTCAAACCAAGCCAGGACCATCACCACAGCTCTTCTGTAATCCCATATTCAGTCTGTGATTACCACCTCCCATTTTTCTAGCTTGTTCCCCTTCAGTCTGTTCTCAACACAGAAACCAGTGACCCTATGAAAATTTAAGTCAGACCTTGACCACACCTCTGCTTAAAGCCCATCAGTGACTTTTTCATCTCATTCAAAGTAAAAGACAACTAAAAATGGCTATGAGACCCCACATGACCTGGCTCCTTATTATCTTTATGACTTTATCTTCTGCTCATCTCCACTCTGCTTACTGTACTCCGGCCCCTGGCCTTATTGCTTCTGAACACGCCAAGCTCATTTTCCCCTTAGGGAATCTGTCTTGCTGGTTCTTTTCTGTTGAGCACTGTTGCTATATATGAAGAAAATGGCCCTCTCTCTCTCTTTTTTTTTTTTTTTTTTTTAGGATTTTTACTTAAATTTATTTGTCAAAGAGAGAGAGAGCACAAGCAGGGGCAGCTGCAGGCAGGGGCAAAGGGAGAAGCTGGGTCCCCCCTGAGCAAGGAGTCCAGTGCAGGACTTGATCCCAGGACCCCAGGATCATGACCTGAGCTGAAGGCAGATGCTTAATGGAGTAAGCCACCCAGGTGTCACAGCATGGCCCTCTTTTATCTCCTTTAGGTATTTGTTCATATTTCCCTCTATCTTGAATGTTCTTCCTTTTGTCCACTAAAAACCCGTTTTCTTTTGACTTCGTAGCTTTTTTGCAGCCTTCCCTTATTTCTTCCTACATGTAGACAGACGTGGCACTTTGTCCTTTGTCTTTTGTTTCTTTTGAAAGATTTTATTTATGTATTTATTTATTTATTTATTTACTTGAGAGAGAGCACAAGTAGTGGGAGTAGCAGAGGGAGAGAGAGAAGCAGGCTCCTTGCTGAGCAGGGAGTCCAGTATGGGGCTCAATCCCAGGACCCTGGAATCATAACCTGGACCAAATGCAGACAGCCGACCAACTGAGCCACTCAGGTGCCCCTGTCCTGTCTTTTAGCACCTTGGTTATAAGTCCATATTACTCAGTTTCAGGGATTTGTATACATGAGTTTCCCCCACAAGGCTGTAAGTTCCTCTAGTCACTGTCTGAACTTCTCTCTGCCCCCTGCCACCACATAGCATAATTCTAGCACATAACAAGTGCTAGTAAGAAAGAGAACTAAGTCAAGCTTCTACCATAGACTATTTCACTTTGGACAGAAGTTCAAGAAAAAAGTAGGTAAGTGTTCCCTAATTTTTTCCCTTGTTATAACTTTAGAGTCAGATCACAGATCACTTTAACTTTAGTCCGTAAAAAACGAATTGAATTACTGCCATGTGAGATCTGACACTGAAGCAGTTGGAAAAATGTTCAGCCTGGTTAATATTTTTCATCATCAAATCTCTAAATGGACTTCCGGTGATTGATGGAATGACTGTTAAGCAATCATTGCTGGAATATTCATTTTGGTGTACGTGGTACCAGGGCAGTTTTTAAATCATGTCATTCCCTCACATTAAAACTTTTGATGGTTTTCCCATTGTCAGTAGCAGTGGTCTAATTTTAATCATCCATTCCTATTAACAAAAACGTTTAGCATACAATCTGAATAACTGTATACTTTTTGTGTATAAATCTTCATATACTTACATATTTCATATATAAATATGTTATAAAATGTATTTTTATATAAAAATTATATACTTATATACTTCATGTATAAATACATTATAAAATATACAGTAACATATACAAAACAAAATAACATACACAAACGTATACAAAACTTAAACATGTGAGATAACAAATATAGACCTTTTAATGTTTTTTTCCTATGCCCAAGTAGTTTATCTTATATATAAATTCCCTAGGTTATACACACTCTAGGGACTACTGGTTCAGGAGAAGCTCTAACTTGCTCAACTTGGCATTCAGAGCCCTCTTTAATCTCAGTCTTGAAAGAAGAGTGGGAGTTACCAGAATGCCCAAGAGAAAACTATTCTGTTCACAGGGAAGAACATGTGCAATGTATGGAGGAATGAAACTTGTGTCCAGGGAGTACCTGTTCTGTGTAAGACCCAGCAGGGGTCAGAATTTGCAAATTAACCACAATTTAATTGGCAGAGAAGGACTTGGAGCTTAGATACTCAGTAGCTCTCTCCTAGATAAGCTCAGTAGTCCCCGTCTCGGGATCATAAAAAGAGTCAAATTGGGTGGCAGGCAGTTTGTTGTAAACCCTTTTGGTCTGTGTTACTATTTCAAGAAGGAAGGGTAAGAAGCCAGAGCAGTTCTAACACTATATTCTCTTTATAGTTTGGGGCAGTCTTACAGACTATGTATAAACATACACAGACAGGGTATAATGGAAACAGAACTGCACTAGAAATTGGACTTCTTTCCTTCTAGTCCCATCTTCCACTAGCTGTATGTGATCTCGGGCTAGTTTCTTTACTTCTCTGTGTCTGTTTTTTCATCCAAAAAATGAAAATTATGAATACCTCTCCTGATTTTATAAGGATCAATATAAGAATTATAATGTGCATATATATACATATTTATATTATATAATATAAATATGAAGTCATTTTATAAATTATTACTAGGGGCGCCTGGGTGTCTCAGAGGGTTAAAGCCTCTGCCTTCGGCTCGGGTCATGGTCCTGGGGTCCTGGGATCGAGCCCCGCATCGGGCTCTCTGCTCAGTGGGGAGCCTGCTTCTCCTTCTCTCTGCCTGCTGCTCTGCCTATTTTTGATCTATCTCTCTGTCAAATAAATAAATAAAGTATTTTAAAAAAATAAAAATTAAAAATAATTTTTGAAAATAAATAAATTACTACTATACAAGTGATTAGTTCCGTTTGTATAGATAATTAACATTACCCTTCTTAGCCAGCAAAATATAGTAAAATCAGAAATAAGTTTTACTTTGCATCTTATTGAAGATAGGAATTCTTGGTATCCAGATAGCAGGTCCTCTGAAGTCAGCCTTCTCTTACCAAGAGACACCAGCCCTCAGGGCACCTGGGTGGCTCAGTCAGTTAGTTAAGCATCTGACTTAATTTCAGCTCAGGTCATGATCTAAGGGTCTTGAGATCAAGCTCTGCATCTGGCTCCCTGCTCAGCGTGAGTTTGCTTGAGATTCTTTCCCCCTCCCCGAACACACTCTCCATCTCTCTCAAATAAATAAATAAATAAATCTTTTAAAAAGAGAGAGACACCAACCCTCATCTTAAGTGCCAGAGGTCTTCCTGAAATTACATTTTCGATGTCTGTGTAAACAGATCCCTTCTTTCTTATTCATGAGAGTCTTTTAACTAACCTCATCTTTACCTGAGAATGAGTAGAAAATTCGTGAACATACATGGGTTCACTGATTTGCTGGTGAAGTACTAGCAAAAAGATAATTGGATCAAAGGAAGAGAAATCACAGTCTAGATGTAGTCATTTATTTGACAGCAGAGGCCCTGCAATACTTACTAAGTTCCACAAGAGAAAGAAATTATAGTTATTTCACTACTATATGTATCTAGCTCTGAGCCCAGTGCATGACACACAGAGCTGATGCTTGGGAAATAATTACTGAATGAATAAATTCAGACCGGCTTTGGGCCCAAACTTTATTTGCTATCACTGCCATCTCTGAGAGTTTCCTATATTAAGAGTCCTTTCATGACCCATAGGCAGGTACTCTGCTTTGTATATATTATATAATTTTTATGACACTACTCGAACATTTTATCCTTGTTTTTTTAGCCACTACTAACATTTGACTTATTTCCCTCATTTTTCCTATTCACAATATACATTTCCGAGTATGCTATTTTATAGACATATACCAGTCTACTTTAATGATCATTTTAGGTTAATTTCATTAGAAATGAAAATGCAGTACATATATAACTATGTATAAACCTTTAGTATTTGTTGTATCCTTATGCTATCCTCATTTTAGTAGAGAAGACAATGAAACTTGGAAGAGTTTGAATAACTTGTTCAGGGTCACACATCTAATTAAATGATAGAGCCAAGATTAAAACCCAGATCTATGTAACTCCAGATTACTATCCTCTAAAAATGCATATCAAGAACAATAAAGAAGGAACCCCTCTGAATGCTTTGTGGTTATCAGGAAATGCTTCAAAAAGAGGTGACCTCTTTGGGATTCCTGGTTGGCTTTGTTGGTAGAACATGAGACTCTTGATCACAGGATCATGAGTTCAAGTCCCACATTGGGCGTGGAGCTTACCTTAAAAAAAAAAAATTATAAAAAGAGGTGACCTTTGCCTCAATGTCAGTTTTGTAACCTTGGGGAAGTTGGGATGAGGGAGTTTGTCTCATACTATACCCACACATGAAAGACTTGACGACTTTTTACGAGTATCAACTAAAGGCGGATAGGTTCTGTCTGTGTGTTGTGGTACATCTCTACTGAGAAAAACAGCTCCAGAGACATCTGGAAACTGATGTGACACTTGTAGCTGGGCTTGGCGTTTTCATGCTGAGCATAAGCAATGTCACAGAACAGCAACATCAGATAAGGCTGCTTTGCAACCACAATGAAGACAGAAAAAAAGTTACTCTGTAATCTTGCCTAGATACAAACCAAAACAAGGTCATTATGAGTCACAAAATACCTAACATCCCCCCATCTTGGCCAAAATGAGTTATTGCTGCTGTTTTACCAATTACAGCCTTAGCCTTATTCTAGTCTTCCTTCCTTCCTAGGTAAGATTCATTAGAATAGCAATACAGAGCAAAGCCCCACTTCCTTGAACAACCTCCAAATCCGCAAATGAGTTGAGTGTTCTAGAAGTCCTTTTTGATAGCTTTTTACTAAAATTCCCCATAATTTCCCTTGGTATATATTCTTTCTCATCGTAATGAACAATAGAACCAGCTTGTTCAACTACCATGGCTCCCTGGTAGTCTTTGGCTGAAGGTCATTGACAGTACAAAGGAGTGTTCTTGGAGTATCACTCTGGTAAACATGTGAATGTTGTCTTCCCCCATCCCATACACATACACTATGATCTAAATGATGACTAAGAAAGCACGTTACGGCTCTGCCCAAAGCCTAGATAGGAAATACATGATCAGTTAGTGTTCCTGGTAGCCTCATGAAAATGGTGCAGATGTTTTCTAGGCAATCTGCTGACTTTTGATACTACCATCTCATTCCCATCCTTATTCCTTTACAGAGCTCTGGCCGAGCAGGAACCCGCTCTACAATTCAGTGCCACAGTCGGGGTCAATGCCTTTGTCACCACACATCTCTCCTTCCTGCCCAAGGGAGAACAGCGCCGAACCCGCCCCATAGCCTGTTCCTTCTGCCCTGAGTTTTCCCATCACATTGAGTTTCCATGCAACTTGGTGACTCAGCACTGCAGTGGAGAGGCCTGTTTCCTGGCAGAACTGTTGGAATTTGCAGAGGTCACTTTTGCTGTTTATCATGAAGATACCAAGTCAGGTGAGCACCAAATGACTAACCACAATCAGAATTAAAAGGGGCTCTGTTTTGAATATTATAGCTCTTCCTAGAAAATACATGCTGAAATATTTAGCCTTTGGTCAGTAAAGCACTAAATAATTTCTCTTTTTTGTTTGATTTGATAGCCAGTGATATAACCAGTATTCAGTCATTCAGAGATTATCTGCTTGGAGTAGTAAAGATTCCAACAAAAGAGCTGCTGGTCAAGAGATCTGGTAAGGGTGCTGGATAATCACTTTCTAATTCTACTCCTTCTCATTTCCTTCCTACAAGAGATCATCTTGCATGGCTCCCTGTAAGATATGCAGAAGAAAACATGACCCCTAAAAAATGCTTTGAATTCTTGCAGGTACCTTAGAAGTTTACTGAAAAGTATTTTAAGTCCTCTGCTAATCGTTTCGAAAGTCTTCTAACAAAATAAAGTAACTCAAAGCTTTGTTTGTATTGTCGTCTTACTCCAGGAAAGATGATGGTGATGGTGATACTACAAATAGTAAATATGGTGATACCCATTGTGTTATATAACATTCTGTGAACTATTTCCTCAGATACTGTGTGAGCCTCATTATAACCCTGCTTGGTGGGAATACAGGGTCTTACTATTTTTATTTTACAGATGAGGAAACTTAGGCTCACAGAATTTAAGTGATTTGCCAAAACCACACAACTAGTGAGTGGTGGTACAGGAAATCAAGTCCAGGTTCACCTATTCTTTTTCACTGTATCTTCTTCTCACTGTAGAAGGAATAAAGAATGAGGTAACAACCTAAAAAGGGACAGCCACCAAGGCAGTCTGGAAATAATGGACCTGTCCTACTTAACTGCTAGCTCAGTGACCTTGACCCTTCTGAGCCTCAGTTTTCTTATCTCATGAATGGAGACAGTTAATCCTGACAGATCTGATGGAGCTGATGAAATCAGATATATAAAGTACCCAACACATTGCAGGCACTCGGTAAATGTCAGCTTTCCTTTTCTTGCCCATCATCCTCCCTAGGACTGTGTGTTCTAATATCTAGAATCCTATCACACATCTCCTAAATTTAATTGTGAATTAAAATTTGAGCAGTACTGTCTAACGGGTACTCTGTATGCCTGCCAGAGAAAAGTCTGTACAACTTAGTATAGAGGGTTTCTTACTTATGTCACTTATTTGTTCAAGGTGGTAGCTATAATTATCCAGGCAGGTCTCTGAGCTTCCATTTTCTCATCTGTAAAATAGGGATTATTATCCCAGTTATCAGGAGAAGTAATATATATGTGAGTTATTATATATGAAGCTCTAAGAGGATGTCTGACACACAGTGGATACTCAGTAAAGAGTAGCTTTTATTATTTTGAAATCTAGTGCCTGGTCCTAAGTGGCAGTTCCTTCAGTGGGAGACTTAGGACTAGACCCTAGATCTCCTGACCCATGCCTTTTCCCCAGTATTTATAGCACTTTTATAACATTTCACTTTTTTCCCCCTAAGTGATATGTATGTGTTTTAATGGGTTCAAGGGGAATGATTTAGGATGTAGGCAAGTTTCGTTTTAATTCCTCTCAGTGTATTCCTCCTCTTCTCCATCCCTCATGTAGACACAGTTCTGAATTATACATTCTTAAATTCAGGAAGGCCTGTAGAAGCCTAATTTCCTCATTTTGCTGATGAAAAAACTGAGGGTTGGAGAAATGAATTGGTACATGGATCATATGAGGCAAGTTGGTTGTTTTGTTTTGTTTTTTTTTAACATACAGTGTTATATTAGTTTCAGGTGTATAATGTAGTGATTCGGCCACTTAGTACATCACCCCATGCTCATCACAAGTGCACTCCTTAGTCCCCATCACCTAATTCACCCATCTCTCCACTGGTCTCCCCTCTGGAAACCATCAGTTTGTTCTAATTAAAAATCTGTTTCTTGATTTGTCTTCTCTCTCTTTATTTCCCCTTTACTCATTTAGTTTTTTAAATTCCACATATGAGTGGTATCATATGGTATTTGTCTTTCTCTGTCTTTGTTTAGCAGTATACTTTCTAGCTCCATCCCTGTCACTGCAGATGGGAAGATTTTATTCTTTTTATGGCTGAATAATATTCCATTGTGTATATATACCACATTTTTTTAAAGTTTTTACTTTAAACTAAACTAATACAGTATTAGTTTCTGGTATACTATGTAGTAATTGTAGTAATTCAACAATTCCATACATTATCCTCTGTTCATCATGACAAGTGCACTCCTTAATCCCCACCACCTATTTAACCCATCCACCCAACACTCCTTCCCCTCTAGTAACCATCGCTTTGTTCTGTGTAGTTAACAGTCTCTTTCTTAGTTTGTCTCTCTTGCTCACTCTCTTTTTCCCCCTTTGCTCATTTGTTTTGTTTCTTAAATTCCACACAGGAATGAAATCCTTTGGTATTTGCCTTTCTCTGATTTATTTCACTTAACCTTATACTTTCTAGGTCTGTCCATGTTGTTGCAAATGGCAAGATTTCATTCTTTTTTGTAGCTGAATTATATTCCTCTGTGTGTGTGTATCTCACATCTTTATCCATTCGTTGATAATGTACACAGCGTTGATAATGTACACAGCGTGGGCTGCTTCTGTATCTTGTCTATTGTAAATAGTGCTACTGTAAACAGAGGTGTGGGTATCCCTTTGAATTAGTGATTTTGTATTCTTTGGGTAAGTAGCCAGTAATGCGATTCCTCAATCGTAGGGTAGTTCTTTTTAAACTTTTGAGGAAACTGCATATTGTTTTCCACAATGGCTGCACCAGTTTATATTCCCACCAACAGTGTAAGAGGGTTCCCCTTTCTCCACATCCTCGCTAACACCTGTTGTTACATGTGTTGTTGACTAGCCATTCTGACAGGTGTGAGGTGATACTTCATTGTAGTTTTGATTTGTGTTCTCTGATGATAAGTGATGATGAGCATCTTTTTATGTCTGGGGTGGCCATCTGCATGTCTTCTTTGGAGAAATGTGTGTTCATGTCTTCTGTCAATTTTTTAATTGGAGTATTTGTTTTTTGGGTATTGTGTTGTATAAGTTCTGTATATGTTTTGAGTACTGACCTTTTTTTTTTTAAGATTTTATTTAGTTATTTGACAGAGATTACAAGTAGGCAGAAAGGCAGGCAGAGAGAGAGGAAGGGAATCAGGCTCCCTGCTGAGCAGAGAGCCTGATGATGCAGGGCTCGATCCCAGGACCCCGGGATCATGACCTGAGCCAAAGGCAGAGGCTTTAACCCTCTGAGCCACCCAGGTGCCCCTTGAATACTGATCCTTTATCAGATATGTCATTTTGCAGATGTCTTCTTCCATTTAGTAGGTTGCCTTTTAGTTTTGTTGTTTCTTTCACTGTTTTGAAGCTTTTTATTTTGATATAGTTCCAGTAGTTATTTTTGCTTTTATTTCCCTTGCTTCAGTGGATATACCTAGAAAAAAGTTGCTATAACTGATGTGAAAGAAGTTACTGCCTGTGTTCTCTTCTAGGATTTTTATGGTTTCAGGTCTCATACTTAGGTCTTTAGTCCATTTTGAATTTATTGTTGTATATGGTTTAAGAAAGTGTGGTCTAGTTTCATTCTTTTGCGTGTTACTGTCCAGTTTTCCCAACACCATTTGCTGAGTGGTGTCTTTTTCCCATTGGATATTATTTCCTGCTTTTTCAAAGATTAATTGATGTTATAATTGTGAGTTTATATCTGGGTTTTCTATTTTGTTCTATTGACCTATGTGACTGGTTTTTTTTTTTTTTTTTAAGATTTTATTTATTTATTTGACAGACAGAGATCACAAGTAGGCAGAGAGGCAGGCAGAGAGAGAGGAGGAAGCAGGCTCCCCGCTGAGCAGAGAGCCCAATGCGGGGCTCGATCCCAGGACCCTGGGATCATGACCTGAGCCGAAGGCAGAGGCTTTAACCCACTGAACCACCCAGGCGCCCAATGTGACTGTTTTTGTGCCAGTACCATACTGTTTTGATTACTACAGCTTTGTAGTATAACTTGAGGTCCAGAATTATGCCTCCAACTTTGCCTTTCTTTTTCAAGATTTCTTTGGCTATTTGGGGTCTTTTTTGGTTCCATACAAATTTTAGGATTGTTTATTCTAGTTCTGTAAAAAGGACTATTGGTGTTTTGATAGGGATTGCTTTAAATGTTTAGATCTTTGAGTAGTATAGACATTTTAACATTATTTTTTCAGCCCATGAGCATGGAATGTCTTTCCATATCTTTGTGTTGTCTTCAATTTCTTTCATCAATATTTTATAGTTTTCAGAGTATAAGTCTTTTAACTCTTTAGTTTGGTTTATTCCTAGGTATCTTATTATTTTGATGCAGCTACAAATAGGATTATCTCCTTAATTTCTCTTTTTGCTGCTTCATTATTGGTGTATTTATTCAACAGGGCGAATGGGTGGTTCAGCTGGTTAAGCATCCAGTCTTGATCTCAGCCCAGGTCTTGATCCTAGGGTCGTGAGTTCAAGCCCTGCATTGGGCTACTGAAAGGAAGAGAAGGGAAGGAAGGAAAGAAGGGAGGGAGGAAAAGAAAGCAAGCAAGCAGGGAGGGAGGGAGGAGAAAGATGCATCAGATTTCTATATCTTGATTTTGTATCCTACAACTTTACTGAATTTGTTTATCAGTTCTACCAGAGTTTTGGTGGAATCTTTAGGGTTTTCTACATACAGTATCATATCATCTGCAAATAGTGAAAATTTCACTTCTTCCATACCAATTTGGATGCCTTTTATTTCTTTTGTTGTATGCTTGCCAATTTTGTTTACTTTTTTCCAAGAAACCAGCTCCTGGTTTCATTGGTCTGTACTATTACATTTTTAGTTTCTTTATCATTTATTTCTGCTCTAATCTTTATTATTTCTTTCCTTCTACTAGTTTTAGGTTTTGTTGTTGTTCTTTTTCTAGGTTAGGTGTAAGGTTAAGTTGTTTATTTGAGATTTTTCTTGCTTCTTGAGGTGGACTTCTGTTGCTATAAACTTCCCTCTTAGAACTTCTTTTGCTGCATCCCAAAGATTTTGGACCATTGTGTTTTCATTTTCATTTGTTTCCATCTACTTTTGTTTCTTTTATTTCCTGGTTGACCCAGTAATTGTTTAGTAGCATATTATTTAACCTCCGTGTATTTGTGTTCTTCCCAGATTTTTTCATGTGGTTGACTTCCTAGTTTCATAGCATTGTGGTCAGAAAAGATGCATGGTATGACTTTGATCTTCCTGAATTTGTTGAGACTTGTTTTCTGGCCTACTATATAATCTATTCTGAAGAATGTTCTATGTGTATTTGAAAAGAATGTGTATTCAGATGTTTTAGGATGGAATGTTCTGAATATATCTGTTAAATCCATCTGTTCCAGTGGGTCATTCAAAGCCATTGTTTCCTTATTGATTTTCTGTTTAGATGATCTACCTCTTGATGTAAGTAGGATGTTAAAGTCTGCTAATGTTATTTTATTGTTATCGATTAGTTCCTTTATGTTTGTTTTTAACTGTTTATGTATTTGGGTGTTCCTATGTTGAGTACATAAATATTTATAATTGTTATATCTTCTTGTTGGATTATCCCCTTTGTTAATATACACTGTCCTTCTTTGTCTCTTTTTACAGTTTGTTTTAAAGTCTGTTTTGTCCAAAATCAGTATTGCTACTCTGGCTTCCTTTCGGCATCCATTTGCATGATAGATTTTTCTCCATCCCCTCATTTTAAGTCTGCAGGTGTCTTTAAGTTTAAAATGTGTCTCTTATAAGCAGCATGTAAATGAGTCTTGTTTTTTACCCATTCTCTTACTCGATGTCTTTTGATTGGAGCATTTAGTCTATTTACGATAGATAATATTTATTGTCATTTTATTACTTATTTTTGGTTGTTTCCGAAGATTTTCTCTGATCCTTTCATGGCCTGCTGATTTTCTTTAATGATATATTTGGATTTCTTTCTCTTTATACCTTTCATATTTATTAGTGGTTTTTGATTTATGGTTACCATTAGGTTAGCATATAACCTCCCCATTATGTGTTCCAGGTGCTCTTCAGATTGTTCTTCCTAGACTATATTTTCTCAGGCTGTTTGCCTCCTCTCAAGAGCAGCCCTAATGCCCTCCAGGCTCTATCAGAGCCAAGCATACTAATTTAAAATTCCAGGCTTTAAGCCCCACTTGTTGCAGAAACTCATGAAATTCAGTTCCTCTCACTTTCCAAGCCAATTGCTATGGGAATTTGTTTTCCCGTGAGCTCCTCTGTGTGCTAGTGTATCTCTTGCCCTTCTCTGTGGCCATGACTCCCTCCCCACTGCAACAGTCACAAACCATTTCTCTCCTAAACTGTGTCTCTACACTACCTACTCTCTTTGATGAGTCCTCATCTCAACCTTTAGTTGTGGGGTTTGTTCTGCCAGTTTTCAGATCAATTTCTGGGGTTCTTGGAATGATTTGATTAACTAGTTATCTAGTTAATATTTGTGGGACAAGGTAGAGCCTAGGGTCCTCCTACTCGGCCTCCATCTTTCAACCCCTCAATTTCACATTTTTTTATAGCACTTCTCTTTTCAAACTCTTCCAAAACCATTATCTCATTTGATGATTATAACAATTTTGTCTGGTGGGCAAAATTAGCACCAGTTCTCCTATTTGTTAGGTAAGGAAACCAAGGTTGAATGAAATTAATGACTTACCTAGACTGAACTGCTGGTTTGTGGCTGAGCCTAGGAGAGAATTCAGGTCTTCCAATTCCTAGGTTTTGTTCTTCCACATGATCTCATAGTCTTTGAGTAGTCAGGGAAAACAAACTCCTGTGTTCTGTGGGTATATATATATATTTTTTTAAGACTTTATTTATTTGACAGAGAGAGACCACAAGTAGGCAGAGGCAGGCAGAGAGAGAGGGGAAGCACACTCCCTGCCAAGCAGAGAGCCCGATGCAGGACTCGATCCCAGGACCCTGAGACCATGACCCGAGCTGAAGGCAGAGGTTTAACCCACTGAGCTACACAGGCACCCCGGATATATGTTTTCTGTTCTGTCTTGGGCCAGAGTGATGGTGGATCTGGAGTAGGAAGTGGGTAAATCATTTTATTCTTCACTAATTGAAAGTCTTACTTGTTTTTCCATAAGGGATCACAGGATGGTATCCTATCATTTTGCCAGAGGATGGGGCCCTGCCTCATGGTTTGGAGCTCATGCAGAAGATTGTGGGTGGCCTGGAGCTTTCAGTTTCCTTCACGCATCCTGGTGATAGAGAGCGGGTATTGGAAGCTGCTGAGCTATTGGGCTGGAACTTTGAGAATAATCTGAAGAATCTTGTCAAGATGAATGAAGATGAGCCAGCCACTGTCACCATATCCACCCCAAGGCTCTGGCTGCCCATCCATTGTGTGCTTCTTGCTGGCCAGAGCCACATACATAAGAACACATACTGCTACCTCCGCTATAAGCTGTATGATCATGAGGCCTTCTGGACCCCTCTCAAGAAGCCTAAGGAATCTACAAACAAAAAACAGGTCATGGTTACTTTCAAGGCATCCAGAAGAGCAGAAGTCACTAGGGGCCCATCACTCCTTTGGTATTTCAGGGAAGAGAGGTTAGAGATCCAAGTGTGGCGGGCTTATGGCAATGACAGTTTGGAGAGGCCCCACCAGACGGACAGTTGGATTGGCTCAGCCTATGTGGACCTGGCCAGACTTGGGGAGAGGTCAGCAAGAACATTAACAGTCAGTGGTAAGTGAGGAACTGGCCTCAGCTCTTGTGGTTTTATCACCTGCTCTGTGACAAGCACTATGTGATAAGCTCCCTCAGACATTATTTTATTTGATCCTCCTAGCAGTGTTGGGAGGTAGATATCAGACCTATCTTACAGTCATGTAAATGGAGGCTCAAAGAGGTTAGATTACTACCCAGGCTCACAGCTAGCAAGTGTTTTCTTCTAATATTGTATGCTGAAAGATTAGTAATAATTTAGTAATGCTTCCTATAACTAAAGAATTTTCAAAAGGAAAGAGCACCACTGGCTGCTTAAAAGAGGGCATTGCCTCATGACAGTATATCTTGGTAGGGTCACCACAGATCTGAAAAGTGGCTCTGAGCTTTGTAGCTTTAGAATGCAGTCAAATTTAGCAGATTTAGCACTAACGTAGTGCCTAGAATATTGTACTCAATTTGTGTAAAATAAAAATGGGTGAATTGGCAGGGGGGAGCACTATCTTTAAACTCATGTATCAGAGCCTCTATGATAATCTAGAATGCTAGTTTTTAAAATACACTGAAAAACATAGCTGCTGGTGAGACTAGGATATCCTCTCTCTCTGGTCAGCACATCTTGAAATCATAAAAGAAAATGTACAAAGTAATAAATTGGCTCACAAGGCAGAAAGGAAAAAGGTAACATTTTGCAAGCGGCATTATGTGCTAGATGCTTTCTTTTAAACTTTTGTTCAGTACTTGATACATATAATTGGCTCTAGGAATTCAGAGATGAGTAAGAGATAGTCAATGGGAGAATAGAGTAGTAAATAAACAATTACAGTGAACCATAAGAACTATGAAAAGGTATCCTCAGTGGTATTGTGGAGCACAGGAATGCAACATCTCTTTGGTTCAAGGATGACATCTCAGTGGAAATGATCCTTGACCTTAGTTTCAGAGGATTTAGGAATAAGCCATGAAAAGAATTATATTCTAAACAGGAGAACAGCCTGTGAAGGTACAGAGGCATGAGGCAGGTTGATACCTTTTAGGCACTGTAAGTAATTTGGTACTGCTAGATCATAAGATATATAGGATGGAAGATAATAAGGAGATGAAGTTAGAAAGGTGGACAAGAGTACCGGACTTCTATCTGAGAGCTATGGAAAGCTATTCTAATGGGGTCTGAATAGAAGAGTGATAGTTTTGTATTTTAGAAGACTCCATCTAGTAACTATAATGCAGAATGAATTGAAGATAACCAGACTAGATTCTTTATAAACATATTTATTCATTAGGATAGTCCTTGTAAGATTGGTTGTTATTTCCTCTACTATACAACTAAAGAAACTGAGTCACAACCCTGTGTAGCTCTGATAGCCTTGTGTTCTGACCCTGTTGCACAGATGGCCCAAGCTAAGTAAGAACTAAGTATTTGGGTGATCATCTCAGATTCTCTGGTTCTCTCTGGACCCAGCACGTGTAATTCTGTCTCCGTTGAACACCTCATTAGATTCCATGTGCCCTATTTTGTTGGGCGAGCCTAGAATCACTTCAGAGAGCCTGCAGAAAACATCTTTGAAGTAAGCACAGCTCACTTGAACTAAAGTTCATAAAGATGGACTTTTAACTTCACTCTGCTGAAGAAAGTAGGTTTGGAACACTAAATAAAGATTTAAAGATCAGAACTCAAGAAGAAATATCTCTCTTTATTGACTGATACAAAGGAAATACTTAAGTTTTATGATTATCCATTTCTCTCCTACTTCTCCACCTCTCATCAGTCTACGCTTTTTATCTTCTTGTAAATGGGTTTTGTACAAGGTGTGGTATTGGATGTATTGATTGAATGACCCAAGCAGTCCATTCAGTCATCCACCCAACTGTCCTTCCAAGTAGCTGTTGAGTTTCTTGAGGATAAGGCTTTAGCTCTGTTGCTTATGGATGTCTTGCCTCCTATTGGCCTTACTTTCTCCTTGTAATAATGATGATAATTCACACATTGCATCACAAGAAAAGAGGTTACCTAAAAAACTGACAAAGACGGGGAAAGTTGCATGTTACTACTTCCTGTGAATCAGTTAACTCCATTTTCCTGAATTGAGATGAGCCTAATGAACCAAACTTTGAGATTCTGGAAGAATTCTCAGTGCCTTCTGCTATATAATGAAATCTCATTTTAATATCCAGGAAGCTTATAAGTTCATATCCCTGAGATTAAATCTGCCACTTTGGAGAATTCACCTTAGCAAGTTACCTAACTCCTCAGATCCTGGCACATGAGAAACAGTCAACAAATAGGAATTCCCCTATTTTTCTTTCTTGCCTCCTTTGCTGAAGCCACCTACTTCATTTCCAGATGATCTTCAGGGCTACTGCCAGACATATTTAGTTGCTGAAACAGGCTAAGTTGAGCACCAGGATAGCTTCCTAAGAAGAAGACCTTAGGAGAAAGCCTATAGACGAGAGCCAGAGGGACATGTGACTGAGAGGACAGGCCACTTCCGCTTTAATAATAATGTTACTTTCAGAAGGCTTGAGAAGTCATCTAAGTCTGCTCACCCCAGCTCGTGAATCTCTTCCACAGCAGCTCTGCCTAGTAGTCATTTGGCTTTGGCTTCAAATCTGAACTTGCACTGCTTTCCATTGATGGAGATAATGTGCATATTGGGGAGAAGGGAGTAAACATTTTCACACCATATACTGACTTCACAGTTTCTTTTACAAATTGGTATATTGGGACCTATAGGCCTGTTGAAGGAGAAAGGACCACAAGCACTCTCAGTGAATCATTTCCAAGGTTAGAGAGTGTTGTTGGTTCCTGCTTGCTTGGGCTTATCCTCCTTCATCCTCTTGTAGGTGTGTATCCTCTATTTGGACGAAATGCTTCCAACCTCGCAGGAGCTGCCTTACGAGTTCATGTGGTTCTTTCCTCTCCTTCTCCACACCCTGGGCCTGCTCCTGAGCTGGATTCTGTGGACTGCAGCAGCCACAGTGAGTCTGAGCAGTTCCCCAGAAGGAATGATGAGATTCCGCTCTCTCCATCACCTGCCCACCAGAAGTCTCCTGCCTCCACCCATGTCCCTTGCAACACCACAAAGGAAGTCAGCCCAGCCGAGGAGAGTGCTGCCACATTGGATGGAACTTTTGCAGTCAGTATCCTGGTAGAAAGAGCAATGCATTTGAGCTTAAAAGGTAGGTATGAGCTTAAAAGGTATGAACTTAAAAAGAGCATGTATCTGACTCCTTAGATTATGGTCCTGGCTTCATAAATCCTGGAGATCATGACAGAATCTGCAACAACATCTTAATCGATAATTATATTTCTCAAGCCTAAAAGTTGAAGCAACATGAAAGCCTTTCTGAACTTAAGTGGACATTGCCAGTTATATATTAATTTCGCATATCATAAGTTCCCCAGTCCAGAAACCTGAGTATCAACTTAGGTACTTCTCTTTTCCTTTATCTACCATCATATCAAGCTTAGGTACTTCTCTTTTCCTTATCCACCATCATATCAATTTCATTAAATTGTTGTATCTCTTAAATTTCTCTCAGGACTCTTTTTCTCCTTTCCCTTGCTACCAACTCAGACCATCTTCATTATGTACCTGGGACCAAGAGTTCTTAACACTGCATCCCTAAACCCCAAAGGACCTAAGAATAAAAAGTCAAGATGGTGAACTTGGATAGGAAAATAATCACATCTGGATTTTATTAACCTCTAACTAAAATTAAACATTTCCTACAGTTGTGATCATAAACACTAGACCCCAGTAATATTAATAGTACCTGTCTGTGAGTTGTCAGCAATAGAAATCACAGGTATTTTCCTATCACACTGTAGTTCTTGCAAGTATCTTTTTATACCTATCATCACTTCAAAATTACAGTAGTTGTAAAACCTATAGTTAGATCTTGTCACATATTAATAAAGCATATATACTAGTAGGTCACTGCTTTTTTAGCATTTTGATAATGCTAATGTAATTTGATTTTTATGTAATCCTGTGTATCTTACATTATGCATTTTAAAAAACACACAGAGCAGCACCTGGATGGCTCAGTCAGTTAAATGTCTGCCTTTGGCTCAGGTCATGATCCTGGGGTCCTTGGATCCAGGCCCACATCGGGCTTTCTTCTGCTCAGTGGGGAGCCTGCTTCTCCCTCTCCATCTGCCTCTCCCCCCCAACTCATGCTCTCTCTCTCACTCTCCCCCCCAAAATAAATAAATAAAATCTTTAAAACACACAGACGTGGGGTGCCTGGGTGGCTCAGTCTGTTAAGCATCCAACTCTTGATTTCAGCTCAGTTCATGATCGCAGGGTCATGAGATTGAAACCCACGTCAAGCTCCACATGGTGTGGAGCCTACTGAAGATTCCTCTACCTCTGCCCCTCTCCCTCCTTTTTGCCCTCTCTAAAGAAAAAAAAGAAAAGGGGACACCTGGGTGGCTCAGTGGGTTAAGGCCTCTGCCTTCGGCTCGGGTCATGGTCCCAGGGTCCTGGGATCGAGCCTCGCATCAAGCCCCGCATCGAGCCCCGCATCGAGCCCCGCATCGGGCTCTCTGCTTGGCGGGGAGCCTGCTTCCTCCTCTCTCCTGTCTCTGCCTGCCTCTGCCTGCTTGTGATCTCTGTCTGTCAAATAAATAAATTTAATTTAATTTAAAAAATTAAAATTAAAAAAAAAAAGAAAAGGGGAAAAACCCACACATACTGATTATACACACACTATTAAGAAGGAACCCTTACCTTACTCTTTATTCAGCCTTGTAATCACTTTTAAAACTTTCTCTTTGCCATCACACTTCTCTTTTCCCTGGCTAATTCCAACTCCTCTATTAAGACTTGATGTTTATCAGTTTCCCTAACATAAAGGCCCCTCTCCCGTTTGCTCTCCCAGCACTTTTTGCCCTCTTTACCATAGTGTATAGTGCTGGACATAAAGTAGTGAACAAAATAGCTAAAAATCGTGCCCATGTGGAACTTACATTCCAGTAGAAATACCCTCAAATATGTATTCCCAGCCAGTAAGTTGTATGTGTGTGACTTTGAGTAAGTTATTGTCTCCCTCTGTCTTGAATTTCTCATCTATAAATGGTTGGAATTAACAATTCTGAGATGTGTGATGGCTGTGTAAGCCAGATAATCAAAGCCCTGTGAGCTCAGGTTTCAACATACATCTTTTCGTTTTGCCTCCGTACTTAGCTCCTATCATCTCTGTGTTGGCCTCTCTCAATCTGTGCTATGTTGGAACAGAAACAAAATTCACGCCATGGTAACTGTTGCTTACCTTTCATTTCATTTCTCTCTGTACACACCACCAACGGGCATTATTCCCATGAGTATAAGCTGCTATAATGACCCCTGAGGTTCTCTTATCCTTCTCATTATCTTTGAAACCTTGAAATGGTTTATCTCAAGACAAAGTCTTCCCCAAGTACAGCCCTTGCTGTACTGTATTAGAGATAATGAGATCCCATATGAGTCACAAAACTGGGAAATAATTTTTTTTTATTGACCCACGAAAGCAGGCTATTTTTGACAACTATAATATATAAAAAGTGAAATTTTTTAAAAGATTTTATTTATTTATTTGACAGACAGAGATCACAAGTAGGTAGAGAGGAAGGGAATCAGGCTCCCTGCTGAGCAGAGAGCCTGATGTGGGACTCCATCCCAGGACCCTGGGATCATGACCTGAGCTAAAGACAGAGGCTTTAACCCACTGAGCCACCCAGGTGCCCAAAACGAATTTTTTAAAAGAGAAAAATCAATAGATGAATGAATTTAAGGAAAGCAAGAAAAAGTTTTATTTTTTGCAAGGATTGTTCTGTTTCATTGTTATTGCATAAAATAGAATTTAAAATAGCAAAGATAGGGTTTACATTCCATTTTAGGGGGAATCCCCATATTGCAAAAGTGCAAATATTCTTGTAACTTTTCCATTAGACAGCAAGTTACTTTTTTTTTTTTTTTTTTTTTTTTTTCTGTTTTTACTTTTATTTGCATTGCATTTACTTTTTGCAGAATTTACTCCCAGGCCATAAGTTTTTCTTTCTTCATTTCTTCTGGATATCGTTTTTTTCTGTGCAACTTCCTCTTCAGTTTATAATCAACCAGCTCTTTTCAGTAAAGATCTTCTCCATGTGGCAGGGAGAGTCATGTGTGGGTTCATCCAGCCACGAGCCCTGTCAGTTCTCTGAGGCATCTTGGGGCCTTTTTTCACTGGATGTGCTCCATGACCAGAGAGTCTACATCTAAGCTCTCTTCTTTCTTCTTCTTCTTCTTTTTTTTTTTTTTTTGTCAGATTTTGTTATTTATTTGAGGCAGAGAGGGAGAGAGCACAAGTAGGGGTAGAGGGAAGGGCAAGGGAGAAGGAGAAGCAGACTCTCTGCTGGCAATGGGGGACTGATGGGGGACTCAATCCCAGGACCCAGGGATTATGATCTGAGCTGAAGGCAGCCACATAATCAACTGAGCCACCCAGGTGCCCTACATCTAAATTCTTAAGTTCAGCAATACTCTGCATTTTGAAGGCTATGCAGTAAAACTTCAGCACTCTTCTTGGGCTACTGACCTTGTGTCCAACCCCACTGTTTAGCCTGGGCACACCTACCAACTCCACCACTGGAGTGAAGGATGGCATGTGTTGCTTCTGCACAGTGACATCCTTCACATACTTGGTGGCTTTTCAGATATACATACCCTTGATGGCGTGGGCAGTTTCACCTGTGTTTTTAAAGTCAGCATGAAGATTTGAACCTCCCAATTCATGTGATTTTGTAGGCTTTTCTGGGCCAAGTATATAGCAAACCATTTTCAGAGCTCTCTTCAGACTTCTTACGGGAAGAACATTTAGTATATTTTTAAAATATGACTTGGCAAAGTAATTCAACAATAATTTATTGAGCATCTCCTTGTACGGAGTTTTATTCTCATTTTTGTGCATTAAATCTCATTTCATCCTTACCACAAGTACAATGATGGTGTGATTAGTTTATAGTACCTGCCCATTTTATAAAGCTCAAAAAGGTAAAGTGACATGAGTTACACAGTTAATAAGCTCTGGAAAGCCAGGATTTGATTCCAGCTATGTCTGGATCTGAAGCCAGTGCTCTTTTCCTGTATACCATTCTGCCTTTCAGGTATGAAATATGGCTGTGTTTGCCAGTTAATCCTGTCTACACTGTGTTTACCCGTCACTCTAGCCCAGGGTGGGTATATATATTGCAAGTCCTGGGCTTGCATTGCAAGTGGTAAATCTCTGCAGGGCCGATGCCAAATATAGAGAGGATGGAGCAAATGACACATGGCTTCTGTCCTCCAAGAGCTGATTACCCCATTGAGAAGGTTAGCAGCCACACGGTTAAGGATATATAAAGCAAAGTGTTCTGAAGTCCCAAAGGGCACTACAATATGTAGTCTTTAGAGAGTTTAGAACAGAGAGATGAGAGATGTCTGAGAAATCAGGAGAATCTTTTAGAATGAGTAGGATTGCAGGAAGGTGGAGATAAAACTCCAGGTGGATATTTCAACTTAAACAAAGGTATTAAAGTGGGAAAGTGTATGTTCTGGGCTTGCTTAGAGAGGGCATCAGGGATCACGATAGCAATTGATCCTCTTTGACTGGTCATTGCAAGAGAGCTGTGAGAATCATGGTAAGAAGATTGCTGAGCTCGACCAAGGGCTCAACTGAGACTAACTGACATGATTTTAGAGTGGCTAAGAATGGCAAAATGGTGATTTCCTCCAGTACTGCGTGGCTTCCTTTGCTTTCCTACCACCACAAACGACAAGCCATTCCCTGGGCCTTTGCTCACACACCTTTCTTAGCCTGGATTCCTTTCTCCCTTTCCCCAGCTACCAAGGTCCAACTGGCATCCTGCCCTTCCCCTCATTTACCCTGTTACAAACATGCTGGCTCCTCTTTGCTTTTTCTGAAATACAAACAGACTCCTGTCTTGGGACCTTTGGATCTGATATTCCTCTGCTTGGAATATTCCTAACATCTTGCATGTCTTTAGTGAAATGACTTTGTCTCACAAGGCCTTCCCTGACCACCCATCTAAGATTTCTAGCTCCTCCCCAACGTTTTCTATCCCTCTTTCCTGCTTTCTTTTTGTCTGTAGCCTTTAATAATGTGTTTTGTTTATTTTCTGCCCTTCCTAGAAGAATATGAGTCCTACAGAAACAGGGATTATTGTTTTATTTATTAACACTAAATTCTTAACACCTAGAACTGTATCTGACACATAATAAGCCGGAAATATTTGTTAAATGAGGAAGTGGATGACCCTGAGGCCTCAGCCCAGTGCTGCCTTCTCCTTAATACCTCCTCTCGTTTCCTACTTTGTCTCTCCTGTAGGAGAGTTGCTTATGGAGAATTTAACAGGGGATAAGTCACAGGGATTAATAGATTATTCAACAAATACTTACCAAGTTCCACTGTATCCAGATACATGGTATAGGACCACAGCCTCTTGCACAAAATTTGTCACCTTTTCTCCATTCTTAGTGCTACCTTGCCTGCTCAAGCCTCAGAAACTTGCACAAATGGGATAGCCCTCTCAATGGTTGCTGCTTCCAGTATTCTCTTCCAATATCTTTTTAATTCTGCTCCTGAGGTTATATTCTGGTCCACAAATAACGATCTCTCTCAACTGAAAATACTTTACTGTTATTGGCTTTGTTTCCCCCACACTCTCAGTGACAGCACACAGAGTTCCTCCCATGTGGCCTCATCAGTCTTTTCAGCCTCATCTTTCACCATATCTTAATTCCACAATTTGCATTTTGCCAAAGCCCTTTTCTCTCTCTTACTAAGCCTTTGATCTGCTCCTTTCTTTTCCTAGAATGCCTTTTTCTCTCCTTTTCAACAAACGTACTCATCTTTTGAGAATGGACTAAGGTGACACCATCACTTTGAAGCCTACTGACTACCTCTCTTAGCACAAAACCTCATTCTAGGTTCCCCAGTCTCCCCCATACCACCACCCCTACTCCCACACAATTTTCCTCCTTCATATCACATATTAGTCTGCATTGAAAATGGCTAGAAAGGTGTCTCTCCACTAGCTGTGTATTCTTGGAACTGTGCTGTTTATTTCTCTGCCACAACACCCTCATCTTCCTGATGCAGGAAATAATGTCCTCTTGTTTGTGAATATGATACTTAATACCTCTAAAATCTCTAATATGAATTATAAATCACAAATCTATAAATCACTTTTTCTTTGGCCTCTTGCTGTTATCCAGGGCTGAACACTTATCAGGGTGGATATCTGACTTTCAGAGGTCTCTGTTGTCTCCCTGATTCCCACCCTCAGTGATAGATCCATATAGTCTTTCCTCCCACGAAGTTTATGTGTCTTTCAGGCCCTTTGTTTGGTCCTGAGAATACAGACCTGCGTGTCATCTCTCTGAAATGTGCCTTCCAAATGATGATATGATAGTAGTAGTTCTGGAATGGGAGTCAGTGGACTGGGTTCTGACCTTAGCTAAGCCATGAACTTGCTTTATGACTGAGCAAACCCATTTCCCTTCTCCACAACTATAAAATGTGATGCTCATACAAGTCATCTCTCAGATTCTCTTTGACTCTTATCATCTGAGAACATGTAGCTGAGGGCAACTCATGCCACACTGTCTGAGTCAGCCATAATTTGCCAAGCTCTTGTGAAAATCATTTTGCATACAAGGTTGCATGCAGAAAATCTCCAAACAGTCCTGAATTAATGAGTTTTGCCCTCAGCAGAGCTTAAATCTGAAGGAGTTTTGAACTTTCTGTGATCCCCATTGTGGTCCTGGTTCTGAAAATAAAAGCTTCTTGAATATTTTTGTTAGAGAAAGTTCTGAAGACCCTTTCTTTATGAGTCACCTTGAGTACTTGTTAGAGTTGTATTCTTACACTAGACATGACAAGTGTCTCCAGCCCTGTCTTACGAATAAGGCACTGAGGAACAAAGAGGTAAAATTATTTAGGTTAATCTAAGTTATACTTAGTAAAAACCAAAATTATCTATGGTATCATCAGTCTTTAGAGGTTCTCTTTTACCTACTCAGGCACAGTTAGGAGCCCCTTTGGGTTCCCAAATCTCCCTTGTGCTTTCTCTTATTTTAATTGTGTGTGTCTGTCTCCAATCAGGAATCAAACCTGACTCCTCTGGGCATGTGTGTGTATCACAGAGAAAAGTGTCAGTTAATGTTCCTTTAATGGAACTGGACTAAGTTTTTGTTAATATGCAAATTTGGGCATCACTTGAGGGAAAAGTTACCATGGATTCATTCCAGGCCAGAGGGGAGCTCTTAACCAAATAGTTAATTAGACCTATTGCAATGGAAAAACCCTGGAAACTCAGGAAACCTGGCTGGGTCTTACAGACACTAGTTAGCCAGATGTGCAGTGAGCAAGCCACTTTACCTCTCTATCACCTGGTTGTCTTACTGTGGCCTAGAGCTGCCTTGCTGAAGTCCCACAAAACATGCACCGCAGAGCTGATCATTGATTGTGTGACTCCTGAGTCTAGGGCGTTTTGCAGTTCTACTTTTTCTTCTCAATTCAGTATTTTCCATCATCCCGCAAGGTATACAGAGATGAGAGGAGTGATCCCTCACTGGGGAATATTTATGAACTGAGCCTTGAAAGGACAGTTTTAGTAGCAGAAAGGACACTAGAAACACTTCAGATACAGAGAATAATAGCTCAAGCAAAGACCTAAAGGTAGGATAAGGCTAGAAATTATACCTTTATAATGGGAGGCTTCTAGCATGTTCTTTCTGACACCCTAAAGTCAGTCATTCCATTGTGTTCTATTTCAGGGAGTCCCTTGACAGAACGGAAAGTATTGATACCCAGTTGTTGTGTATCTTTTGCAACGGCTGATGATCCATCTCCTATCTACACCCACGTGGTTGAAAACACAGATTCCCCCATCTGGAATTTTCAACAGCAGTCAAGGTTTGTATTATATGATATCGCATCAGCCTTCCAGAATCTCCTTTTTGTTCCAGGAGACAAACTCAGATCAAGGGATATAACAAAGGGAACAATATTAAGCAGACCTGGAAAATGCTTTTCTTATCAAGCAGTTATTTAATCCTGGTGCTTATGAATTCACAGTTAGTAGTGGTTTAAAGATCTTACTGCGGTATTTTTTTTTTAACTCTTTTTGAGCTCAGTACAACTCAAAAATTATTCAGTGAAAACCGCTTAGATACCCCACTCTGTTCTAGAGACTGGGAATTAAAGATGATTAAGACAGTCCCTACAATTGTAGTACTCATGGTCTACCTGGAAAAATATACATTAGAATGTGACAAGTGCTGTAAAAGTAGCAAAAAATAATTCTAGTGCCTCAGAAAGATAATTTAGATTAACCTAGAAGTTCAGGGAAAGCTTTTTATTTTAAATAAGATAATTCAGCTGAGTATTGAAGAATGTATACAATTTATTTGGGGGAAGAAGATAATATCAAACTAATTTCAGGAAAGGCTATGGATTGTACTTCCTTGAAAAAGATTTCTGCTGCATTGGAAAGAGCCTAGGCTTTGCTCTTAGAGAGACCTGGCCTCCAATCCCATCTCATTTACTAGCTGCGTGAACAAATGAAATTGTATCTCTGAGCCTCAGATTCCTCATCTGCAAAGTGGGGTTAATTTTTATAGGGTTATTGTGAGGTCCAAATTAGGTGACATTTAGAAAAATGACCTCATGGTACAAAGCAGGTGCTCCACAAATGTTAGATGTCCTTTGGAAGACTCAAAGAATTGGAGGTGGAGCCCTGTCGGTCATGCTGCAGTACAGTTCAGAGGTCAGGGGCTGACATTCAGGCCCAGTGCTTGTCCTCCCTTTTTTTCATTACATCTGTTTCATCGTCACTGAAAGTGTGAGTTCTAGTATAACAATTTACCATTATCTTTATCCTGCATCACCTTTTATAAGGTTTCTCACTTGTCCACCAACACTAGCCATACCACATGGTGTCTGATCTGCTGCTTTCTCACAGTGTTTCCATACCTAGTTGAGCCCAGCAGTTGTTCACACGTCCAGTGTTTTGAAATTTGAGAGGCCAACCTGAGTCAGGAGCTAGAACTACAGTGGCAACTCAGTACTATCTATGGTGAATTAGTGGAAATGATAGAAGTTCTCACCATTATGGCCAGGTACTTGATCTAAAATATCAAATCTGCCTTAAAAGGGAGGAGGCTAGAGGGCTAAGCTTCTAATTGAAGGTGATTTATTCATTCAGAGTGTAACATTTTGAACTTGACAAAGGGACATTGACGGTCTTCTAATTTTATCCCCTCACTTCAAATTTAAGACTATAGACCAGGGAGGTTACATAGTCTGTTGGTAGCAGAGGAAAGAAGAGAAGAAAAATGAGTAAAGGTTCTGTTTACAATTGCTTTATCACAAAATTATTTTATTTGATGCTCCTATTTTCTACCTCATAGGTAGAAAATAACCCATTTAACAGGTAAGAAAGCCAGGGCTCAAAATGTTTGAGTCTCCAAGGTCATTCATGTAACCATAGCAGAGCTGGAATGCAGAGGTGGGTATTCTGAACACCAAGTAGAATTCAGATTTTTGACACAGTACTTATTTCATTTTATCACAGTGCCTCCTGTTGTCTTAAAGTGGGTTCTCTTCAGTTCCTCAGGGTTATCTAGGGAAGGAAATTAAATCTCTTAGTTTTCCTTGGATTTCCTCCTAAAGCAATGGCACCTGGTGTGGAACTTTCCAAATCTTTGTAATTTAAAATGGTATAAGTCATTTTTTAAATAAAATGTGTTAGAGGTGTTTATTGAACTGCATATCAACTTCTTTTCTGATATGAAAATGGATACTTTCTTATTTTGGTGCCTTTCCTCTGTAGAGTGTGGCTTTTAGAATTAAACAAACTAAGCTTTAAGTCCAGCCCTGCCACTTACTGATTCTCATGTGACCTTGAGCAAGTCACTTCACCTCTCTGAGCCCACTTCTATCATCTGTAAAGCAGGGATAATAATGCCAATGTCTAGGCTTCTGTGCAGATTACACATATATGAAATATTAGGCACTGTGCCTGTCCCACAGTAGGCACTCAGTGGATGTTGTTTTTCCCCTCTTCTCCCTTTTTACCATTCTGTTTTCCACATTAAATAAAAAGAATCCCGGCTCTGCTTCAGTAAAACTGTTTCTTACATCTTGAGGAGCTCCCTCTCCACACTCCCTGTCATACTGAGAAAGAGAGTTTGAATGTGGCAGATACCATCAGGTGGGAAAGTACTACATCAGGGGAGCCTGATTCCAAGTCTTGGCAAGTTACTTCTCTCTGAGCTTCCATCCCTCATTTTACCTGTGAAAGTAAAACTATATCCTCGGAGATGACCATGAAGTTGAAATGAAAATGTTAGGAAAGTGCTTTGCAAACTACAAAATGCTCTTCAAATCTAAGTTTCATATGGCAGATGCTTCCTACACCATTAATTTATGGTGGATGTTTTTCTTAATAGGCTATCAAAAGAGCTTCTTTTGGACCCTCAACAAACTCTGGTCTTCAAAGTTTGGCATAAAGGAGGTATGAACTCTATTCTGTGAATATCTGTCTGAAAATAAGCTCACATCCTGTTGACAGTTTCCAATCCTTTCCTTTTTTAACCAAGTGAAACCATAACCATGGCACTTGTGATGCAGGGACGCATGTATGTGTTAGAGGGATTCTCACAGAAGGCCACGTTAGTCTCCCAGGAAATTTAAATCCTTAGAAGTCATGTCATTTTGTTTGACTTTCTGCTTAGTGCAGAAGTCCAAGTACATTTCACCTTTCCAATTATATCTCATCGGTCACAGTGTACACCCTACTATACATAAGTGATTTCAACCCCCTGTATGATGTTGTACCTTCTATTGGCTAATTAACCAAGACCCCAGCATTTTTAAGCTGTACACAAAACTAGAGTCTTGTTTCAAGAGCCTCTAAGAGGTGTTGGTATCATGATCCTTGAACCTAGTTTTATTCAGCTACCATTATTAATAGGCGTAATCCAACATCAAGAGCACAGACTCTAAAGCTACACTCTGGGATTCAGATACCAGTTCTTACCCCATACAAGGTAATATGACCTTGGGTGAATGACTCAATTTCTCTTTGCTTCAGTTTCTTTATTTATAAAATAGGAATAATAGTACCTACCTCAGTGGGAGAATTAAATGAGTGTCTGATACTTGATAAAACCATCTGTTTTTATTGTTCTTATTAGTGAATGACAGTGTGCTGAGAGCTTTACAAACATTTCTAATCCTACAGTGTAAAAACATAATTCATTCATTTTTTTAATTCTTTTTTTAAGATTTTATTTATTTATTTGACAGAGAGAGAGAGAGCAGAAGTAGGTGGGGGGGGGGGGAGCAGGCTCCCCACTGAGCAGAGAGCCTGATATGGGGCTCGATCCCAGGACCCTGAGATCATGACCTGAACCAAAGGCAGAGGCTTTAACCCATTGAGCCACCCAGGTGCCCCTAATTCATTCATTGTTACAAATGTAACAGCTCAGGCCCAAAGAAATTAGAAGGTCATATACTTATTAATCAGTGGAGTCAGGATTTGAACCCAATTCTGACTGGCTATACAGCCTTCACCATTTGTACTTCACCATGCTGGTAACATTGGATGGGGAAAGTGAGTGAATGAGAACATCCAGCTATCTCACAGCTTCTGTAATTAGAAAATTTTGTCTTAGTTAAATCCCTCCTATAAACCTAGCTTCTTTAACATTCTTACTAGGGCCTAGTTTCTAAACCCTCAGTTGTTTTGAGTCAATAGCCTTACAGTTTTTATTTGCCAGTGGTAAGTTTCACAGCTAACCCCAGAACCTAATAAAGACCTGAGAGTAGTCAATGTGTAAAGGAAATAGACTTACCTGTCTCTCCTCTAGTGCTTCTGTTTGGAAATCATGCTGTGAATCCAATTTCGATGATTCGTCCCATGCCCCTGCCTTGGATTCACCTATCATGTCCCCCACCCCACCTAATGTCGTAAATGTGGCAGAACTGATCATAAATCCATTTTCTCTGAATCAACATAAGGAATTCCTGCTGTATTTAACTAGGATTCACCCTTCTGCCTGGCATTCTATTCTTCTCTTTTCTCTAAAGTACTCCCCACAGATTGTCAGGCAGACTAGGGTTTGCCTCAGTTCAGCTCTTACTATAACAAGGCAAAAAAAAGAGTAACTTCGGTCTTAATACAGACCTGGATTCAAATTTTGGTTTTGCCATTCACAATTTATATGACCTAAGCCAAAACACTTTACCTCTTTGAGCCATTGTTTCCTTAATAATAAAATTGGGACAATAGTACCTGCCCTTCAGGATTTTTATAAAGATTAGAGATTATGTTTGGCACATAAATGCCAAATGCTTAATAAATGGAGCTATTTTTATTATGCCTACTATGTGTCAGGTACTGTGTTAGGGCTGTTTGGTATAGAGAAGAACAAAATTCCCTATCTTCCAAGACCACTAGAGAACCCTGTAAAACCCTGTTGTAAATGGAGATAGAGAAAATGCCTAGACCCAATTGACCATACTTACCTAACTCTGTCTCTGTGGAGGTAAATGCCACTCTTCCCTTAACTCCAGCCTTTCCACACAGCCTTAGCTATGCAAACAATAAATATATTCAATAAATATTTGAGTTCCTACTCTGTGATAGGTACTATGCTTAAGTGCTAGGGATTCAAAGGTAAAATAAGGCATACATGGTCTTTACCCTCATGGAGCTTGTGTCCCCTGGCAGCAGGTGGGGTCGGGGGGCTTGTGGAGATAAACAATTAGAAGACAGTATGATTAGGCTAATACAGGCAGGGAATATCTAACTCAGACTGACGATGTCAGAGAAGGCTTCCTGGAGCATACTTCAGCTGAGAAATGAAGGGGCATGACAGAGTATAGTCAGAGGCAACAGCAAATACAAGAGTCTGACGTAAAGAAAGTATGAAGTAAGTTTGAGATCATGAGAACATAGAACTGCAAAGAAAGAATGCTGGGTTGTCCCACTAAATATGATATTAAACTGAGCTCTTCAAAGCTATTGTTTTTCTCAGTGATCAACTTAGCCTGATTTCTCCTCCGGTATGTTTAAGATGTAGTGTTAGGAAAAACCCTCAACCTGTTACCTAAAGTTACAGTCTATCAAGAATAGGTTATGCATGGGTAACCAAATAAAACAAGATTATTTTTCTTTGCAAAGCTATAAAAAAAAAATCTTTGGAGTGCAAATTAATGGTTCTAGCCGTCATTCTTCACTCCCATTAGGTAAGAATTACTTGACTCTACTCTGAGGAACACAGTGTCAAACGTTCATAGACTCTTAAAAAGACTGTCCAAGTTGAAGAGGATCTTAAATGTGGTTCAGTTCTTCTCATTGTGTATATGAGACAAGGTTTGGGGTGTTAAAGTAATGTGTTTTCAAATCAAAGCCACACTCAGATTAGCTGTTGTGGTGCACTGCTTCCTTGTCCCACTCTACATTGGCAGTTCATTTGTGTTCTCAGTGGTGGTTTATCAACTTCCTCGTGATGGGGGAAGATTTATGCCGGAATGAAGAGTGTAGGAAACATAAAGCGAATGATATTTGGTCTTAGCTTTTAGGTAGGTCCTAGGCTAAAGAAGAGAAAACTGTCCAAACAAATGTTAGTGTGTAATGAGTTCAGTGTCACCAGCGGAATGTACAAGAAACTGGGAAAACTAATGAACACTCCTCTTAGAAATTTACATTCCTTGACTTACTGAGCAAATTGAAAACTGAGAATGGTGTCCACGTTTGGTAGTCAGCCTTTGATATTCATTATAGGGATTATAGCCCATACAATAAAGAACTTGTGGAAGGAGAGGAGCCTGTTCTTCTCCAGCTACTTCCATATCAGAAGTGAGGAACAAGAAGCAATGAGTCTGAGAACAAAGGCCATTGCATGGTTGCTTATCCAGTCAACAAGGGGTCTTCTTACTCACTAAGGGCAGCCCTATTACAAACCTGAGTCCCAGCTCTTATTTTGCACCATGTACTGGTTTTCCAGAGGGTTCTTTGTCTTTCTTTTGTGATTTGTATCACTTTTGTTCTTAATTAAATATAATACATATGAAAATTTGAAAAATACAGACAAATGTGAATGGGAAAATGCAAATCCCTCATAATTCCAAGGGTGATGGGTCTTGCAAATGATTTCTTTCAAGACCCACTGCCCTGAGGAAAATCACTGAGACATGATAATGTAGGGAAAAGATATAACTGCTGTTTAAGGTTGTTTTCCAATTGCCTATATCAAGAGAATAAAACTCAAATCTGCTAGCTTTTCCCTGCCATACAAAAAGGGAATTCATGGTAGTGAAAGCAGGCTGTCTCTCTCATTCTCATTATCTGTCTTCAGTGTTGATTTTGGAATCACTTGAGCCCCTACACACACACCCCGCAGTCTCCTGATTCAGCTTCTCTGTGTGCAGCCTCTAATGTCAGTGGCAAGACCTGCCCAGCCACACTACCCAGTTCTTGTCTTTCCCCCACAGATGAGGAGAGGGTGATTGGCTTTGCCTCAGTGGACCTCTCCCCGCTTCTTTCTGGCTTCCAGTTTGTCTGTGGCTGGTACAACATCACAGACTTCAGTGGAGAGTGTCAGGGGCAGATAAAAGTTGCTGTCTCCCCTCTGGAGAGTTTGATGCACTTCAAAGAAGAAAAACAATCAAGACGTGGGGTAGAGACCCCAGGATTGCTGGTACGTATGCTGATTCACGGTCTTAACCAGTAAGCGTTCTGCTGAGCCAAATCTGTAAGAAGATCCTTTACATGTGTTTGGTGCTCTCCAGCTTACAAAACACATTATGTATTTGTGTCTCATAATGACCTCATGACCTGTTTAGGATGATAAAAATTACACAGTGGTGACAAAGTGGAATTATACAAGGGTGACAGACGCACAACTCTGAATATATTAAAAACCACTGAATTGAACAATTTCAAAGATGAACTTTATAATACACTGACTGTATCTCAATTGAAAAAAAAATTTCTACTTGAGTGTAGTTGACACACAGGGTTACATTGGTATCAGGTGTACAACACAGTGATTAGACAAGTTTATATGTCATGCTCACAAGTGCAGCCACCATCTGTCATCATACAGTGCTATTACAGTACCATTGCCTGCATTCTCTGTGATGTGCCTTTTATTCCCGTGACTTATTCATTCCTTAACTGGAAGCCTGTATCTCCTACCTACTTCACTGATTTTGCCCATCCCCCTCCCCTCTAGCAACCATCAGTCTGTTCTCTATATCTATGGGTCTGTTTCTGCTTTTTTCTTAATTAATTTGTTTTGTTTTTTAGACTCCACATAAAAGTGAAATTATAGGGTATTTGTCTTTCTCTCTTACTTCACATAGCATCATACCCTCTGGGTCCATCCGTGTTGTCACAAATGGCTGTATCTTAATTTTTAAATAAAATAAGATTAATTGCAGCATGGAGTTTGAAACCACATTGGTTAAACTCTTTAAAAACTCTATTACATTAAAATCCTTGTTCTTTCTTTCTTTTAAGGTTTTATTTCTTTTTCCGAGAGAGAGAGAGAGAAAGCACACAAGCAGGGAGCAGCGGAGGCAGAGAGAGAAGGAGGCTCCCTGCTGAGCAAGGAGCCTGATGCTGGACTCAGTCCCAGGACCCTGAAATCGTGATCTGAGCCGAAGGCAGATCATGCTTAACTGACTGAGCCACCCAGGCGTCCCTAAAATCATTGTTCTAACAAAACAATGAGGAAAAAAATATAAGATGAAACCAGAGAGGGAGACAAACTATAAGAGACTCTTAATCATAGGAAACAAATTGAGGGTTGCTGGAGGGGAAGGGAGTGGGGAGATGGGAAAATGGATGATGGACATTAAGGAGGGCACGTGATATAATGAGCACTGGGTATTATATAAACTGATGAATCACTGACCTCTTCTTCTGAAACCAGTAATACATTATACGTTAAATTAATTGAATTTAAGTAAAACGTTTTGGGATGGCTGAGTGGCTCCGTCAGTTAAGCATCTGCCTTCAGCTCAGGTCATGATCCTGGAGTCCTAGGATCAAATTCTGCATCAAGCTTCTTGCTCAGTGGAAAGCCTCCTTCCCCTTCTGCCTGTTGCTCTCCCTGTTTGTGCTCGCGCTCTCTCTCTGGCAAATAAATAAAATCTTTTAAAAATAAATATTTTTTAACTGTCAAATAAAATCACTGTTCTGTCTTATAGAAAAAATAAAAAGAGAGGGAATGGAAAGAGGGGAATCAGTGATAGTAAGAACACTCAGGGAGTTAACTATAAAAGAATTTTCCAGACTGTCCCAGATGAGGGAGCTCTATCAAGACAAAGATTGTAGGGTGGTTTTTTTTTTTTTTCATCTCTGTTATCATGCATGCCTGGCCCAGGTTCTAGCAGGGTGGGCATCTCTCTCATGCATGACTGCGTGAGAAAGTGACAAAGAGTTAAACAGTCACTGTATAAGAAGGTCTTTTCTTCACGTTAGCCCTGTAGTCATGAGGTAAGAAATACCACTTGACATGTAAGGTAAAATGATATCCAGTCAGGAATTTACAAACTAGCTGGAAGAGCCAAGCATAAATACAAATAAAGCAACTAAAAAGTAATCTGATAGCATGGTATATAAAATGGGAATAATAGTACCTATCTTGTAATATTATTGTGAAGTTCAAATAAGAAAATGCATGTAAATTGCTTAGTACATCATCCAACACATAGAAAGTACTCAGCAAATTATATTTATCTACATACAATAAATTTTTTAAACACAAATTTACAAACTTATTTGTACTTCTTTGTTCCAAAAGGATTTGTGGTGACAGGCACACCATTTTTCTCATTGTTTCTACAGAACCCAGTATATCGCCCCTTTTCCTTCCCTGCCTCTGCATTCCTCAGCAGCATTGCAAGATGGACCCCAGAACAATTTACTCACACCTCATCAAAGGAACTTGATTTCTCCTCTCCTGAGAGGTGAGTGAATTTTTGATGGGAAGAAATAGAGTTGAAAGTCTGCTAACTAGTTTGTCATCTCTCTTTACTTTATTGGAGGAAGAAAATAGAGACAGGGAAATAGCTTTGTTCTGTCACAACTGCTGGGAACTTCGGGATCCTACGAAAGCAAATTTTTTTTTCATAAGATGGAAACTTGAACTTTTACTGCTATCTGAAGGGTAGCTTCAGTGGAAAGGATGCGGTTCTCTTTTCCTTAGAGGCCTTTAACGTTTAACATTTATCCTTAAAATCAATCATCAGCTATCTGAAATCTTTCCCTTTCCAAATGTAGGAACCAGGATATTTTATGAAGAGCAACTGGCCCATCCAGATGCTTCACCTCGTCAACCATAGACATGCATATGGATGACAGAGCTAGAGCATATTCCATTCTCTCAAAGGAAGAAAACAGGAGTAAATCTTCATGACCTTAGATTACGTAAATGATTCCTTACATAAGAGACAAAAAGCAGAAGCAACAAAAAAAAAAAGTAAATTGGATTATAAGATTAAAAACTTTCATGCCACAATTAAGAAAATAAAAAGGCAACCTATAGATATGACGAGACATATCCAGAATATATAAAGAATTCATATATATATATATATATATATATATATATATATATATAATTCCTATAATTCAATAATAAAAAGCAAATAACCCAAGTAAGCATGGACCAAAAGGGGCACCTGGGTGGCTCAGTGGGTTAAGCCTCTGCCTCCAGCTGTGGTCATGATCCCAGGGTCCTGGGATCAAGCCCCAGTTAGGCTCCCTGCTCAGTAGGGAGCCTGCTTCTCCCTTTCCTCCCCACCGCCCTGTGCTCATGCTTGCTTACTCTCGCTCTGTCTCCCTTAAATAAATAAAATCTTGGGCGCCTGGGTGGCTCAGTGGGCTAAGCCGCTGCCTTCGGCTCAGGTCATGATCTCAGGGTCCTGGGATCGAGTCCCACATCAGGCTCTCTGCTCAGCAGGGAGCCTGCTTCCTCCTCTCTCTCTCTCTGCCTGCCTCTCTGCCTACTTGTGATCTCTCTCTGTCAAATAAATAAATAAAATCTTTAAAATAAATAAATAAATAAAATAAAATCTTAAAAAAAAAAGACAAATGATCTGAATAGACATCCAAAGAATATCTGAAAACATCCAAAGAAGATACACAAATTATCAGTAAGCACATGAAAAGATATTTAACATCATTAACCAGGGTGCCTGGGTGGCTCAGTTGGTTAAGCAACTGCTTTCAGCTCAAGGTCATGATCCTGGAGTCCCAGGATCAAGTCCCACATCGGGCTCCCAGCTCCACGGGGAGTCTGCTTCTCTCTCTGACCTTCTCCTCGCTCATACTCTCCCTCACTGTCTCTCTCTCTCAAATAAATAAATAAAATATTTTTTAAAAAATCATTAACCATCAGGAGAATGTAAATGAAAGCCATAATGGGATACCACTTCACACCCACTACAATAACTAATCAAAAAGACAAATATCACAAGTGTTGGGAGAATGTGGAGAAACCAGAACCCTCATACATGGTGGGCTTTTTTAAATTTATTTGTCTACTTATGTATGTATTTATTTATTTATTTTTAATGATTTTATTTCTTTTTTTGACAGAGAGAGAGACAGTGAGAGAGGGAACACAAGCAGAGGGAGTGGGAGAGGGAGAAACAGGCTTCCCGCTGAGCAGGGACCCCGAAGTGGGGCTCAATCCCAGGACCCTGGGATCATGACCTGAGCCAAGGGCAGGCACCCAATGACTGAACCATCCAGGGATGGGATTTTAAAATGGTGCAGCTGCTTTGTAAAACAGTCTGGCACTTCCTTTTAAAAGGCTAAACATAGAGAAATCATTTGATCCAATAATTCCGCTTCTAGGTATATACCCAAGAACAGTAAAATAATATGTCTGCACAAAACCTGTACATGAGTGTTTGTTAGTAGCATTGTTCCTTATGACTTAAAAATGGAAACAACCAGGGGCACCTGGGTGGCTCAGTGGGTTAAGCCTCTGCCTTCAGCTCAGGTCATGATCTCAGGGTCTTGGGATTGAGTCCCGCATTAGGCTCTCTGCTCAGCGGGGAGCCTGCTTCCTCCTCTCTCTCTGCCTGCCTCTCTGCCTACTTGTGGTCTCTGTCAAATAGATAAATAAAATATTTTTTTTTTAAATGGAAACAACCAAAATGTGCATCATCTGATGTATAGAAAAATAACGTGTTATCTCTACATAATGGAGAATTACTCAACCACAAGAAGGAATGAATTACTGATATATACTATAGCACGGGTGAAGTTTAAAAACATGCCAAATGGAAGAAGTCAGTCACAAAAGACTCTATACGGTTATTATTCCACTTATATGAATTATTCAGATTGGGCCAATCTACAGAATCAGAAAGTAGATTAGCAGTAGCCTAGAGCTAGGAGGTTTGGGTTGAGGGTTTGAGGGAGTGGAGGAAATGTGGAGTGATTGCTGATAGGTATAGAGTTTCTTTTTTGGGTGATGAAAATACGTGGTGATGGTTATACAACTCTGAATATACTAAAAACCATTGAGTTGTACACTTTCACTGGGTGAATTGTATGTGAATTATATATCGATGAAGCTAATATTTAAAGAGAAGACAATTATTGCTGGAGTCAAGTTCATGAATACCTTGCGAAGAAATTTGAAAATTTTTTTATAGATTTAACAAAACAAAACACCGCAGCTATGTCAAATTCAGTGCCCGCCCATGCCATGGCTGGCACTGGCCCAAAAGGCTGCCACAGAAACACTGTGATCCATGGGCCTTGATCCCAACTGTGCTGGGCCTCAGGGATAAATTTGGTCACAGACACCTTGTGCCACCCCTCCCCGCCCGCAAAAAAAGAGTGACCAAAGCTAGAAAGGAGCAACGGTGATTAAATAGGGAATAGATTAGTAAACAAATGCTTAAACAGTGCTTGGCTCATTAATAAGGACTCCATAAATAGTGTTGTTGTTCTTGTTATTTCAGACCTATGTTTTTAAAAAAATCACTCAGGCTATAATGTGGAGAATTTATAAAAGAGAATAGGTAACACTTAAATCAATGGAAACAAACAGAAAATCAACAAGAAAACAGTGGCTTTGAATGACATATTGGACCAGATGGATTTTACAGATATATTAAGGACATTCCATCCTATAACAGTAGAATACACATTCATTTCAAGTGCACATGGAACGTTCTCTAGAATAGATCACATATCAAGCCACAAAACAAGTGTCAACAAATTTAAAAAGATTGAAGTCATGTACATCTTTTCTGACCACAACACTATGAAACTAGAAATCAACCATATGAAAAAAAATTATAAACATCACAAACACATGGAGGTTAAATAACATGCTACTAAACAATGAATGGATCAACCAAGAAATCAAAGAAGAAATCAAAATATATACAGAGAGAAATGAAATTGAAACACAATGGTCCAGAATCTTTGGGATGCAGCAAAAGCTGTTCCAGGAGGCAAGTTTAGAGCAATACAGACCTACCACAAAAAGCAAGAGAAATCTCAAATAAACAACCTAACCTTACACCTTTGGAGCTCAAAAAAGAACAAACAAAACCCAAAACCAGCAAAAGGAAATTAATAAAGATTAGAGCAGAGGCAAATGATAGAAAAACTAAAAAAAGAATAGAACAGATTAATGAAACCAGGAACTGTTTCTTCAAAAAAAAAAAAAAAAATCAACAAAATTGATAAACCTCTAGCCAGATTCATCCAGAAAAAAAGAGAGAGAGAAAGGACTCAAACAATATCACAAATGAAAGAGGAGGAAGGATATTCAATAACACAGAAATACAAATAATTGTAAGAAAATACTAAGAAAAATTATATGCCAACACATTGGACAACCTCGAAGAAATGGATGAATTCCTAGAAACATATAACCTACCAAACTGACACAGAAAGAAATAGAAAATTTGAACAGACTGCTTATGAAATTGAATCTGATCAAAAAACTCCCAACAAACAAAAGCCAAGGACCAGACAGCTTTCAGGTGAATTCTACCAAACATTTAAAGGAGTAAGGGGCAACTGAGTGTCTCAGTCGGTTATGCATATGAGACTTGATTTTGGCTCAAGTCATGTTCTCACATTTGTGGGATAAAGTCCTATGTTGGGTGCTGCACTTAGCTTATAGTCTGCTTAGGACTTTCTCTCTCCCTCTCCATTTGCCCCTCTCCTTGCCCATGTTTTCCCCCTCCCTAAAGTAGCAGAAAGAAATTAAGAAAAACAAAAAGACAATCACATTTACAATTGTACCAAAAATAGTAAAGTAGTTAGGAATAAATCTAACCAAAGAGTTCGAAGGACCTATACTCTGAAAACTATAAAATACTGATGGAAGAAATAGAAAGTGACACAAAGAAATGGGAAGACAAGGTCTCCTGGTTGGTTCAGTTGGTTAAGTGTCCAAAACTTAATCTTAGCTCAGGTCTTGAGCTCAGGGTTGTGAGTTCGAGCCTCACATTGGGCTCCACGCTGGGTGTGGAGCCTACTTTAAAAGGTGAAAAGAAAAATGGAAAGACAATGCATGCTCATAGATTGGAAGAACAAATACTGTTAAAATGTTTATGCTACCCATGGCAATCTACACATTTAAAGCAATCCCTATCAAAACATCAATAGCATTTTTCACAGAACTAGAACAAACAATCCTAAAATTTGTTTGGAACCAGAAGAGACCCAAATAGCCAAAACAGTCTTGAAAAAGAAAAGCAAAGCTAGAGGCATCACAAATCTGAACCCTTAGTTTGTATTACAAAGCTCTAGTGGTCAATACAGTGTGGACTGGCACAAAAATAGACACACAGGTTAGTGGAATAGAATAGAAAACGCAGACATAAGCTCACATTTATATGGTCAATTTTCAATAAAGGAGGCAAGAGTATGCAATGGGAAAAAAGCAGTCTTTTCAACAAATGATGGGAAAACTGGACAGTAACATGCAAAAGAGTGAAACTGGACCACTTTCTAACACCATACACAAAAATAAGCTTAAAATGAATTAAGGACCTAATTATGAGACCTGAAACCATAAAAATCCTTGAAGAGAACATAAGCAGTAATTTCTCTGACATTAGCTATAGCAATATCTTCGTATAAGTGTCCACCTAAGCAACGGAAACAAAAGCAAAAATTGTTGGGACCACATCAAAATAAAAAGTTTCTGCGCAGCAAAGAAACAACCACAAAATTAAAAGACAGCCTACTGAATCGGAGAAGACATTTGCAAATGATGTATCCAATAAGGGGCTACTATCTAGAATACATAAAGAACTTATACAACACAACACCCAAAAAACAAATACTCTGATTAAAAAATGGGCAGAAGACAGGAACAGACATTTTTCCACAGAAGACCTACAAATGGCCAACAGTGACATGAAAAGATGCTTAGCATCACTCAACATCAGGGAAATGCAAATCAAAACCATAATGAGGTATTACCTCTCACCTTCAGAATGGCTAAATCAACAGTACTAGAAACATATTGGTGGGCGCCTGGGTGGCTCAGCGGGTTAAGCCTCTGCCTTCAGCTCAGGTCATGATCCCAGGGTCCTGGGATCGAGCCCCACATCAGGCTCTCTGCTCAGCAGGGAGCCTGCTTCCCCCTCTCTCTGCCTGCTCTGCCTACTTGTGATCTCTGTCTGTCAAATAAATAAATAAAATCTTTAAAAAAAAAAAAAAGAAAGAAAGAAACATATTGGCAAGGTTGTAGAAAAAAAGAACCCTTGTGCACTGTTGGTGGGAATGCAAACTGGTGCAGCCACTGGTGAAAACAATATGGAGTCTCCTCAAAAGTTAAAAATAGGGGGACACCTGGGTGGCTCAGTCGGTTAAGCGGCTGCCTTCAGCTCAGGTCATGATCCCAGAGTCCTGGGATCAAGTCCCACATCAGACTCCTTGCTCAGTGAGGAGCCTGCTTCTCTCTCTGCCTCTGCCTGCCACTCAGCCTGCTTGTGCTCTCTCTCTCTCTCTCTCTCTCTCTCTGACAAATAAATAAATAAAATCTTTTAAGAAAAAAAAAAAAAATAGGGGCACCTGGGTGGCTCAGTTCATTGAGTCTGCCTTCAGCTCAGGTCATTGTCTCAGGGTCCTGGGATTGAGCCCCATATCAGGCTCAGCTTCTTCGTCTCCCTCTGCCTATTGCTCCCCCACTTGTTTGTCCTCTCTCTCTCTTTGTCAAGTAAATAGATAAAATCTTTTTTTAAAAAAGTTAAAAATAGAACTGCCCTATGATTGAGGAATCACACTACTGGATATTTACCCAAAGAATACAAAAACACGAATTCAAAGGGCAAAAGCCTCATGTTTATTTTTTATAATAGCAGCATTATTTGCAATAGACAGACTATGGAAGCAACCCAAGTGTCCATTCACAGATGAATGGATAAAGATGGGGGGTGTGCACGCATGCACACACATACACAATGGAATACTATTCAAACATTAAAAAGAATGAAATCTTGCCAGTTGGAACAACATGGATGGATCCAGAGTGTATAATGCCGAGCAAAATAAGTTAGAGATGGGGTGCGTGAGGGGCTCAGTGAGTTAAGCCTCTCTGTTCAGCTCAGGTCATGATCTCAGGGTTCTGGGATCGAGCCCCACATCAGTCAGGCTCTCTGCTCAGCAAGGAGCCTGCTTCCTCCTCTCTCTCTGCCTGCCTCTCTGCCTCCTTGTGATCTCTCTCTCTCTCAAATAAATAAATAAAATCTTTTTAAAAAAAATAAGTCAGAGATGAATAGCATATTTCACTCCTGTGTGGACTGTAAGAAACAAAGCAAACAAAAGGGGAAAAGAGACAAACCAAGAAGCTGACTCTTAATTGTAAAGAACGTATTGTTACCAGAGGGGAGATGGGTAGGGGGATGGGTGAAACCCTGAAGGGGACTAAGAATAGACTTATCCTGATGAGCACTGAATAATGTACAGAATTGTTAAATCACTCTATTCTACACCTGAAACTAATACAACACTGTATGTTAACTACACTAGAATTAAAGAAGAGAGAGAAAAATAAAGGGGTAAGACTGAAGGCAAGATTATTTGGAAGATAGTTGTAATCCAAGCCAGAATCATGGGAATGGGAATGGATTTGCAGTGTCAGTTTATTTGTTACTTGTTGATTGTCACATTAGGAGTTTTCTTATTTCTTACTCTGGCCCCATTTATTCCTGACAGAAGCAGTACCACAAGAAGTCAGGCATCACGCCATGAAGAGCATGTGCAGAATATCCGCCGATTTCATGAATCCCTGCAGCAGGGAGAGGCGGTTTTGCCACGTGATGACAAACTGACCACATTGCCTTTGTCCTCCCGTACTTCCATTCTGACTTCTCTCAGGTAAGGCCCGGTGCTGAGGAAAGACACAGGAAACCATAGTGAAGCACAAGGTAACTGGCAGTGGCAGCTGGCAGGACTGCTTTTCTGTCCGCTGCCGCGGCCCTGAGAGCTTAGGAGGGACTTTTGTCTAGGTTAATGCTGAATTGGACCCTGGAACCTCTCAGGATTCCGCATAGATCAACCTTTCTCAAGCGTGGGGCCTTCTGTTCCTTCACGGGCTCTATTACTGGTCCACCTAGTAACACAGGAACTTGAGGTTATTCACCAGACGTAATAACCACTCTATATAGTTTCGTATCTACTTTAAAGTTACAGAGCCTCCTTCTGCCCACTGTCTTCTCACAACCACTGAATTCTTCCAGACCAGAATCTGTCCTGTTAATGTTTCCCTATCTCTTTCTTAATTTAGTCAGCATCTGAGCCAGAGAAGAAAGGGCCATTATAGATCATCTGAGTCAGCCCCTGGGTTATATAGTAAGAAGTGTGGTGCTGTGAGGTCTTGGCTTCAGAGTCCAGTAGTCTTGGCTTCCGATCCTGGCTCTGCCATTCCCAGAGGGGGAGATAGCCTGTTACCGGATAATTATAATGATGTGAGGTAAGAGCTGCAGGTTTTCTGGCCAAGGGTAGATGGAGGAATAAGTAACATTCTAAGTTGGTAATGGAAGATTTAAAGAAGTCACACTTGAACTGGTCTTTGAAGGAGCAGGTCAATGAATTTGAAAGACATTCTATGCAGAAAACATGCTAAGACCCAGAGGGATGAAACAGCAAGTCAAGTTTGGAGGAATACCAGCAGTACAGTTAGGATACAGCTGAGCATAGGATGTAAAAAGCAACAGGCCTAGTCAGTTGAGCGTCCAACTCTTGGTTTCAACTCAGGTCATGACCTCTAGGGTTGTGGGATCAAGCCCCACTTTGGGCTCCATGCATTGTTGGGAGACTGCTAGAGATTCTTTCCCACTGCCCCTCACCCCACTCACATGTGCTATCTCTCTCGCTCTCTCTCTCTCTCTCAAATCAATCAGTCTTTAAAAAAAAAAAAAAGATGTAAAAAGTAGGACAAGTTCTGTGGGACCATCTTGAAGGGCCTTAAATGTTAGCTAGGAGTTTGGACTTCAAGAATGAATGATTCTCAAGTGGAAAGTGATGGGGAGGGGAGGAAGAGAATGTGTAAAGTTGAGGGGGAAATATTTGACATTTTGTATTCGGAAAACTAACTAACCTATTATTTGGTTTCCTAAAGCAAACTCAGAAAAGAAGTGGCAAAATGTTTTTGATTAGTGGAACGTGTTAAAAGAATTGAACACTCACACTATAGACTATGGGAAACTGTTCAGATTTTTATATCACAAGAAAGAGGTATGCTCAGATTCTCATTTTAGATTCTCAGCCAGAGACTGTAGGCTATTTAAGTAAAACCATTAAGAGTGTGGCTACATTTTATTGGGTCATTCACTGAGAAAAGAGAGAATGAAACTCTCCTGCACCCTAGAGCAGTTTCTCTCCGTGTCGGCACCACTGACTTTTGGGCCAGATGCTTTGCTGCAAGGGCTTGTCTTGTGCATTGTAGGATATTTAGCAGCAGCCTTGGCCTCTCTCCACAAGATACCAATAGCACCCCTCCCCTGACTGTAACAACCAAAAATGTCTCCACACGTTGCCAAAAGACTTCTTGGGGCCAAATTGCCAGGCTATAAACCATTGCCCTAGAGGAGTGGTTCTCAAAATTGGGTGCTTTTCAGAATCACATTAAGAGTTTGTTAAAACAGCGATTGCTGGACCCACCTATGCAGTTCCTGATTCAGTAGGTCCAGGATAGTGCCTGAGAATTAGCATTTCTAATAAGCTCTCAGATGATAGTGATGCTGCTAGACCTAGAACCACATTTTGAAAACTGTTAGTAGATGAATTCCCTACCCAGTGGAGATGAAACAAGATACCAATTTCACGTGACTTCCTTGGGTTCACAGAGCCCTAAAACTGCTTCATTTGAGTCTCAGCAATACTATGAGGCCTGCAGAGCAAATATTAATAAACCTTTTTACAGATGAGAAAATTGCAGCTTAGTGTTAATAGTTTCTATACCCAGAATCTCTGACAAGGCCAGCTGGGTTTGCACATTTTCTCAAGTTCCACCAGGTTCACAGTTGTTTGCATGTTCCTGCTACAGGTAGCATGTGGTGTACACCCAGATGTAGACACTTAAGTGTCTACACCTAAGTAAGTCCACCATATTTTGAGAGTTGTGGTCTCTAGTGACAGATTAAGGATCAGCATTGTGCTCCCTCATTTAATTTGAATTTGACTGTAGGACATGCAAACTGTAGTTCCTAACAAAGGATAGAGAGACCTTCAGTTTACCTCACAGGTACTTAGCTTCTGTGTTTTGCCAGTGCACCAGGCACAGTGAGTGAACCAGAGAAAGAGAGAAGTTTGAAATACTGTCTTCTATCACCAAGTGCTCACGGCCTAGTTTGGGAAACTGATACGTAATGAGAAAACTAAAGGGAAATCTAAGACAAAAGGTTGATGGAGATGCCAAGAGTGAAGGAGTTCAGAGGAGAGGTGGCCCAAGGATTTGGGTTGATGGACTTTTGGAAAGGAGAAATATGAGCACTTTAAAAGTTAAATAGCATAGGGACACAGCAAGGGGAATAGATTGAACTCAGGTTCCAGGATTCAGAGGTATGAGGCTGAAATGAACCCAGCTGGGACAGAACCCATCTATCATCATGGAGAAAACCCTACGCTGAGTACAGCAGATGTAAAGGGAGCAGCACACAGCTCATAGTACATCAGGGGAAATGGATATGATTGGAGAGTACAGAATTGTGGAGCACAAAAGGGGACCTCTTAACCCAATTTAGAGGTTCAGGGAAGACTTGCTAGGAGAGGTCACTTACTTGAAGGATTGGGTATGGTTATTGAGTAGCAAAGGCCAGTGTTAGTCCAGAGTAAGGCCTTCCTCTGTCGGAGTAAGAGGATGTGAAGACTAGGCATGAATGGTAGTCAAGAATGGTTCCTTCCCTACAGGAGGTGGGGGTTTTACTGGACATCAGAAGAGGAATCTCATTAGCCAGACAGAAGGAAGGAAAGTTGTCCTGAGCAGCAGGATCATAGTCTGGTAAAGGATGAGTTGATGGATTGGAGAGGGAGGGCAGGGTCAGTCCTAGTGTTAATAGACCAAGTGAAGTACTAGAAGTACTAAGCTCCTGGGAAGCAGTGGACTGTCAGGGAAATGCAAAGATGCTTGTAATCCCAGTGAATGACCCTTTGGTCTTCTCCCTTTTTTTACAGGAGGAATCTGAATGAGCTAGATCAGATCCAGCAGTACTTCAGTCAGAAGCTCTCCAAGCCTTTGCTGCCCCTCAGTCCTCAGAGTTATAGCATCTTGCAATGTCAGGAGAGCCACAGGGATCATCGTGGACCTGGAGACAGCAGCCTAGACCCAGAGAGCCAGAGCATCCTGGAGAAATCCAATAACCTGGTGTTGCAAGTCAGCTCCTTAATCACGGGTATGGCTCAGGGCCCCTCTTGTTGAGCAGTTATACTCCCTGGGTGCCTAGTCAAAAAGCATTTGAATGTCTGCCCTCAGACAAATCCCCATGACAAACAGAGACCAACAGCTTTCCCTATCTGACTTACTTACTGTCTTCCTTCTGGAAGGAGAGATGTAGAAGCATGGCACAGAAATATGTGAAGTGGAAAGAGCATCACACTGAGAGGCAGGAGACTCGAGTCAGGTCTTTGGTGGCTTGCTGGCACAGGCTTACTATTTGACACTGTTTACCCTGACCCCTTTCCTTTCTTGAGGTTTCCCCAGCCAAAAAAAAAAAAAAGACTAGCATGGATTAGGTGAGTTCTTCAGTAGCAGTTCTTAAGCTTGTGCAACCCTGTTTTCAGGGAAAAACCAACTACAGATTTATTTAAAATTGTAATTCTCAGAAAGCAGAAGTCTGCATATTTAGCAGGTACCTCGTATGACTAGATGTTGGTGGTCCGTAGTCGACCCATCGAAAAACCCCGTAAAGTGGTGCTCCTCACCTTGGCTGCATATTGGGGTTCTTGAGGGAACTTTTCAAATTCAGGTGCCCAGGCTGCACCATAGGTTAGTTGCAACAGATCTCTGAAGATGGGACCCAGGCATCAGTGTTCATAACTCCCACGTAATTCCACTGTGCAGCCCAGAGCCTGTTGCAGAACAAGTATTTCTCAAACTTGCCTGAACATATAAAAAATCACTGGATCTTACTCCTTTCTCTTGAGTCAGAATGCAGGGTTAAGACCTGGGAACTTATATATCAGTTTAGGGAGTTGTGAGAAAACAATTAGATCAGTATCTTTAGCCATCACTTGGGTGTCATTTTTGTTCAAGGAAGAGATGCTTATTGTACACAGGGATGAATAAGTTCAGTTTTCTTTGTTTAAAGGGGAGAGCAGCCACCATGATTGATAATAGATACAAACCTCTTTCCTGTCCTCTTGCCCAGAGAGCTGACCTGTTGGTAGCCAGGGCTCCAGAGCTACATGCTGTATTTGGTTTCTACTTGCTTGGAAATATTCAGTCGTCTATTTACTGAGCAGCAACTATGCCAGGCACTATGTGTTACAAGTTCTAGGAGGATAAAATGGTGGACAAGACAGGAATTGTCTTTGCTTTCATCAGGAGTACATTCTATAGTCAACTGAAGAAACTGCCTCCTAGAAAGAAAGCATAAAAGCAAAACAGAGGGAGGTTTGTTTGGAGTAAAGGTGAAAGCAGATTGGGAACCCCTTAAATGGGTATATTAGGAGAGTGAATGAGAGAGATGATTGGATCAAAGAAAACAGTTTAAATGAATAAACTCCTCCAGCCTCCATCATGTCTCAGTACACGTTTGAAGACGTCATTAGACAAGTAGATACAAGTGAAGCTTGAGAGTGAGTTAACTGAGTAGAGATCTCATTTATGGCACATCTATGTGCCAGGTCCTTTGCTGGACTCTAAAAATGCAACATGAATCAGACACATGGTCTCTGCCTTTGAGAAGCTCACAATCTGATGAGGAAAATATACACAATAGCATCTTAAGTGCTTCTTTATAGAACAACACTGTCTAGCCATCCCACAGGTGATACACCTAGGAAGGCTTCCTGGAGGAAGTGCAGTAGAGCAGGGCCTTGGAGGATGGGCTGGTTTGTAAAAAGCAGAAAAACTGCTCCAAGACAGAAAGGATAGTTTAGGCAAGGGGATCAGGATTAACTAACCTGCTTCCTGGTTCCTCTTCCTGTTTGTAGGTAGGGATGTTCTGTTTTCATACATCTATACCCCTTTGAGACATGACAATTGTTAATGTATTAAATTCAGCCAACACCTCAGGTAGGCTGAAGATTTCCATTTGGTGCTGTGAGGGAGTTATGACCCCATACTCAAGGAGTCAAATTTGCCTTTTCTTCTTAGATAACCATGCAAACAAACCATTTACTAAGCCTATTGATTTATTCCCTCCCATTTAATTGCAAAACCATTTGAAATGACTGGTAGCTTCTATTTATTGCTTATACATGTGCCATACCACTTATGCCCATTTATTGCATGTATTCTTTACCATAACTCTGTGCAAAGGGTGATGTTAATCACATTTTTCGAAAAATTTTTATTTATTTTTATTCAGTTAGCCAGCATATATAGTATATCTTTAGTTTTTGGTGTTATGTTCAACAATTCATTAGTTGTGTATAACACCCAGTGCTCATCACCACACATGCCCTCCTAAATACCCAACACCTGGTTACCCCATCCCCCACTCCCCTGTTAATCACATTTTAAAGATAAACAGGGTCAGAAAGGATAGTTTGCTCATGACCAAAAAGTTGCTAAGTGACAGTCGAGATTTAAATCCAAGACTGACTGGCCCCCAAAGCCTCTGCTCTTTCCACACACCATGCTGCCTCTGTTTTCTCTGTAAACCTCCCCTGCCTTACAATTTGGGTAACAGATGACTTGGTTTTATTTTCCAAGTAAAATATATAGTTCTAATAACTGTCATCAAATCTCATTTTGATTTTTAATATAGGTAATTACTGAAGTAAATGGAAGCATGAACATGCCCGCCAGGACTCCTAGCTCCCAAGAATTCCTGAGCAGATAGTCTCTGAAAGCCTTTCCACAGATGTAACCACAACTATAAACAGATTAGATTTTGGTCCTCTGATGTTAGAATAAAGTGCTAGAAATTGTATACTGCCTTGAATATAGTTTCACTGACTCGGGTGGATTAATGTAAGATTTGTTCAAAGTCTGATTGCAAGAATACATCTGAAGCTAGAGCCTAGCATGGGAAAATTGAGTGGTCTGTGGCCCTACCTTGTAGTAAGATATCTGTTGCTGTTCAGATCTGCAGACTATCACCAAGAATACTCAAGCATCTTTGAGTTCTCACCGAGCCAGGAGTAGAAGCGGAGAGGTTCCCACCCTACCAGATGGTCAGGAGACAGTGGTCATGGAGGAGCGAAGCACAACTCCAGAACTGCCATTGGCAAGAGCTCCGGATGGGGGCAGAAGCCCCTTAACTCGCCCTACTCTTGAAGAGACTTCAAGTGGAAGAGGAATTCTCCATGAGTCCCTGGGGCACACAGTACCCATTACAAGGATGCAGAGCAGTGAAGAAACTGAGGCAGGCCAAGCCTACAGTGATGAGGAATATGAAGAAGACATCATTGAGCCCAGGACCCTCAATGATATCACCACCGTGACAGACAAAACTAGCCCTTGGTCCAGTTTCATGTCAGACACAAGTGAGGTTAATGAGGTGCATAGGGAAGGCCCTTCTTGTTGTTCTTCAAAGCATTTCCCCAGAGATGAGCTCAAGGGCAAAAGTAGCCCTCTGTCCAGTCCAGGAAGGGCGGTTCAGCCCCATCTGCTTGGGCAGGGTTCTTCTAGCCAAAGTCTTACTGCTTGTGAGGGTGAGTCTTCTCACTCTAGGGATGGAGAGTCTGCTTCAGCAGTCCCTCATCTCGTCTCACAAGTGACTATCTCAGAAGCCCAGCAGAGCAATACTTCTGTTGGACTGAGCTCGCCAAGAGCAAATCAGGACCAGGAGGGCAGGCTAGAGGCGCAGACTGAGAATGAAGCTGCCTCCAGTGAACTAAGTGACTCTGCTGATAGCTTCAAGAAATTCCCTCTCCACCTAGCCTCCCGGAGCAGGAAGGAAAGCCATCGGGGGCTACCTATCAACTGCTCTGAGATCAGGCAGAACCAGGCAACGTCTGGAACAGAGGTGTCCACAAGGCAGAGCCTCCTGTATCCTTTGGTATTTCCCTCAAGTAGCCCCTTAAGTCATTTGTAGGCATTTTGGACACTGGCACTTGGATAGCCTAGCGTGTGTGTGAGCAGGAGCGGTGGCCTTCCTCATGTAATGCACTGGGAGGTACAGGAAGCCTCTTCCTTCAGAATACTCACCAAGGCTTTAAGGTGCTTTGGTGCTATATTAATATCCACCCTTGAAGCATGATGCTTTGAATTGGGTGTAAGTGTTGGTAGCACATTCATTAGCCTAGCCCAGCCTGATTTACTGGATCAGTCTATTGGGTATTTTGCATTTGAAGGTAGTGTTCTGGATGTAAGGAATGAGACCATTAATCTCAGGTGAAATCAAAGTGGAGGGTGAGAGGGGAAAGGAGAGTACCAGCACTGATTAAGTATTTACTATGTGCCAGGCACTTTACATAACTTTTTCATTCACTCTTCATAAGTCTAGAAGGTCAGTATCATCATTTCTATTTTGCATGTAGGGAAACTGAGGCTCAAATTTATAGTAACTTGCCTAATTAATTTTTTTTTATAAGAAATGCAAGTGATAGGGAAAAGGAGAGAGGAAGAGGGCACGGTTGAAATGTACTTGCCCAACTCTCCCTCCCCCTCCAGAATGGCAGTGTTGAGTGGGGGAAGGGATATCTAACGTTCCCCATTCCTGCTTTGAAACACAGATGAGCATGTTATGGGAAAAAGAAATCACTTAGGACCATTGGCAGCCCTCACGTTTGTTGCCTAACCCCTATCAAATCAGTGCCACCAGCATCCCATAGTAAGCAGGGGTTACTGTGCAGGTGCTGGTGAAGGAGGCTGTTTTACTGAAGAGATCTTTCTCTCCCAGAAGCCAGGGGGCCTGTTTTTTACCCTTCTAGACCCTGTGAAGTCAGACCTATAATTTAACCTTTCTGAGCCTCAGTTTCTTTCCCTACACAATGGAGACATCAGACTGTACACTCCCCAGGTAGGTCAGGGACCTTGTCTTTTTCTGTATCCCCTGTACCAGACAGCACAGAGGAGGAATCGGTAAATATAGACTGAATTGAACTGAATTTCACAGGATTTTTGAGAAAATCAAGTCAGATTGATTCTTTTTTTTTTTTTTAAAGAATTTATTTATTTATTTGACAGAGAGAGATCACAAGTAGGCAGAGAGGCAGGCAGAGAGAGAGGAGGAAGCAGGCTCCCTGCCGAGCAGAGAGCCCGATGCGGGACTCGATCCCGGGACGCGAGATCATGACCTGAGCCGAAGGCAGCGGCTCAACCCACTGAGCCACCCAGGTGCCCCAAGTCAGATTGATTCTTGAGGAAATTAAATGAGTACCCACTACATAAATGTGATTCGTGTTGCAGAGCAGAGAGAAACTAAAGGGTAGGCAGGCAATGGGGACTCAGAAAAGACTGAAACCATGAAATGGCTGGAGTCTGACACTGAAAGGAGACTACCTCCAATGGAGTTCCTTCCTGGCTTCTGAGGCTGCTGCCTTTACAGCCAGCTTACTTGTGCTCAGAACGCATATGGTCTGTGCTGGAGCAGTCACTTGTGCCCAGGTACTAAGGATACTGCTCTAATTTGAACCTTCCCAAGTAGTAATTCATCAAAAATGGGTGTTGCCAGGCTGTGTGCTGCTACTGAAAACAGATTTGAAATAGACCTTACTCCAGAAGTTCCCCTTATGAGGTAGGGACAGGCAGTGATACAGTTTCTTATTCTAAGTGCTGTGATGAAACATGGACAGAATGCTAGGGAACAAGAGGAAGAAGCTCTTGTAATACTGTTTGGAGGCATTCCAGTAAGAGAAACAGTAGAGCTGGACCTTAAAGATGAATAGGCATTCTGTAGGCAGAGGAGAGAGAAAGATCTAGTCACAGTGAACTGCGTGTCCAGAGGCATAGCCAGTTGAAAGAGCCTGGCCTGTGGGCAGCGGTTCACTCTGGGTAGAGCCCAGAGGTATGTGGAATGGTGAGAGGTGAGGCAGGGCTACCTCTGAGAACCTTTTATGCCCGGCTAAGGTGGTTGGACTCTATCCTGTAACCAAGTTCAACTTCAGTGTCCTTATCTTTAAAACAGAGATGATAATAGTACTTCTCTTGTGGGAGTATTGTGAAAAGTCAATTAACAGTGTAAACTACCTAGCAAATGCCTGGTACATAGTGTTCGGTAAATATTAACTGGTAAGCAAGCAGGAGTGTGATTGGTCAGGTTTACGTATTAGAAAATTAGAGGGTGGATGATGGGTTAGATGAAGGGGAGGCCAGAAACAAGGAGACAAGGTGGGAAACTTGAAATAGTAATAAAAGATAAAGTGTGACCTAAAGCATAGTCTGCTTTATGGTGAAGAGGAGGGGCACAGATTGGAGAATTAGATAGGGGCAGGGAAGAGGAAGAAGGAAATAGAAAGGATGGCTTCGAGAGTTCTGTCACAAGTTGCTAGGTAAGCGAGGTGATTGACTGGATAGGGAACAGCACAAAAAAATAGTTTGTAGGGGAGGGGCACGTTTCCACTTCGGACATGTGTGCCTGTAAGACCTCCTGGAGGACACCAGCTATAAAGGTAGGTGCCTCTGAAAACAGATGAGGGCAGCAGGGAGAGCGTGGAAACGGAGAAGTACACACACAAGATGGGGCCCTGAGGAGCCCCCAGCTGTAAGCACGGAATAAGACACACCACAGAGGAGGTGGAGAAGAGCTGGTTGGAGATGGAAAAGCAGGACAGAGGCCGTGCAGGAGCAGAGTTTCAGGGAGAAGTAGTGGTCAGTGCTCTGACACTTCAGACAGGTCCTGTAGAATGTGGACTGATGGTGGCATTAGCGTTGAGGAGGATGGTGCAGAGGTGGGAACAGAAGGCAGACTTCAATGGCAGGGAACCTGAGGGGTAAAGACAGAATAGGCACCTTTTTCCCATGAACCAGGAAAATAAGAATAGCTGATGTTTAGTGAACACTTGCATCTATAAAGTCATGTAATCCTCAAAAGATACCATTGCTATAACCAGGTGAAAAAATAGGTGCAAAAAATGAATTTTCCCGAAGTCACTGTCTAAAAAGTGACTGAGATGGGGAGCTTTGGAGCTTCAGACACATCCGTGACCCCTCATAACAAAGCTTTTCTTTCCCCACAGCATCAACTAACTGGAAGAGTCCCCAGTAGTCAGAGCAGCCAGATCCTGCTTCACTTGGGCCTCTAAAAAAGGCTTGGGTAAAAAGGCTCCTCTCCTTCAGGGTCTCCACCTCCACCTCCACCTCTTTATAGAAAAATTAGGGATTTGAGCCAAAGCAGGAAAGGATGCATTTCATTCATTCAGTAGACACTTACTGAGCACTTACTATATCCCAGGTACTATGCTAGGTGACAGGAATATGACTGTGAAAAAGAGATCAATTATCTCTACCCTCTTGGAGTTCAAAGTCTAGCCTGGAAGAACCATGATAAACCAATTCGAACCAGAACCATATTTGGCTTATTGAACAGAAACAAAAAAATTAGAACACCAAAATAGCCCCCTCCCAAATGGAATCATTGCTTTGAGTGAACAGATGTTATTGGAACACGGGTGTTCTTGCACAGTACTGGATTAAGTCAGAGGATATGGAGAAGTACAAGATGTGGTACTTGCTTCTAGGGCTCAGATGCAGACCGGGTAGACAAGCCGTACCACAGAGAGCCCCTTCTATAGAGTCCTCATTCCTGGGTGTTGTAACTGGCAGGACACTGCCCTTGAAGCCGCCTTTCCACCCTGACCCTGTCGGACTCTAACAGGTCAGTTTTGGGTCAGCAGGTCCTCAGCAAGTTGAATGAAAATGAAAAAACAAATTGAAATGTTGCTGCCTATCAGCCTCAACCCTTTCAGGGCTCTAGGGAAGTAGTGAGGTAACTGATGGAAACTGCCCTTGCCTTTGAGAAGTTTCTGGAAGGAATACTGAAACAAATCAAGACTCCTAGCAGAGTAAAAACAAGCAGTATCTTGTGTTGCAGACTGCAGGAATCACAATGGGCTGACTTTAGGAGAGGCTTCCAAGAGGAGGAATTATTTTAACTAACACTTGCAGAAAGTATAGACTGATTTGTTAGGGGTGGGCAGGGTCTTCCAGGCAGAAGGCACCACTGGAGCAGAGGTTTCATGGACAAGAATAAGTTGGAGGAACTGAGTGGGGGTGACTAAGCCCAAGGGAGATGCTGGTCTGGCAAGGGGGGAGATTTCTAGGTAATTGTGTCCCTTAACTACCGTCTAGGCCAGAGCCCATTGTGGTACCCAACTTCTTTTTGCCTCCCCAGCAGTTGGAGGCTTCCATGCGGATGCTCTCACTCTCTGCAGCTATGCCACCACCAGCCGCAACAGATCAGGTAAGAACAGCCAGCTGACTTCCCTCTCCTAGAATCCTCATCTCTTCCATGAAAGCATGTGCAGAATGCAGAGCTGCCCTGGACCAGCTTTCTGAAAAGGCAGCAGCAATTGTCAGTCTCCAGGCTTGTGCTGAGCATATTCTGAAGGCCCAGGGGTACACAAGGAACTCATCTGGGGTGAACTAGGCACAAAATGAGGAAGAGTAAATATGTAAAGAGCAGGGCATCATCAGCTAAGTTATGTGGAAGAAATAGTACAGAAATGTTAAAAACAGGACTCAGCCAAGAAATGAATATAGTGAGTGCTCTGGGAGCGCCACTAAGTCACGGTGGGCATGAGCAGAGGAAACTTCAAACAGGAGATCCAACCTCAGCACCAGGTGAGAGATGTGTAAGTCTAGAAGAAGAGAATAGTATCAGGGCTGTACCCATTTGTTGTTTACAGAACATCTTGTAACTGTTCATCCTTTAGCTGAGCTAGATGGTTACAGATCCCAGCTCTCCTCTTTTCTGCCTTGGCACCGCACCAGTATAGTAATAGTAATAACTACTTCCGTAATCATTCAGCATATATTTCTAGAGTACCTACCTGCGTCAGGCACTGTGCTAGGTTCTGAGCATACAATAGTAAACAAGACAAATTCCCTATCTTCATGGAGCACAAAGAATAAACAAAATATTTACAGATTGTGATGAGTATTGGTGTTCTGAAAAGAACAGGGTCTCTCTGAGGAGGCAGTGTTTAAGCTGAAAGATGGCGGTCATGGTGGTGCTTGCTGGGCACTGTTCAAAGCACCTTGTATTGAGGTGCTATTCAGCAACCTAATGAGGTACATGTTTTATCCAGTGTAGGAGGGTTCCCATTTCTCTGCATCCAGGCCAACACCTGTCGTTTCCTGACTTGTCAATGTTAGCCATTCTGACTGGTGTGAGGTGGTATCTCACTGTGGTTTTGATTTATATTTCTCTAATGCCGAGTGATGTTGAGCACTTTTTCATGTGTTTGTTGGCCATTTGGATGTCTTCTGTGGCAAAATATCTCTTCCCTTCCTCTGTTTCTTTCTTTTTTTTTTTTTTTTAAGATTTTATTTATTTATTTGACAGAGATGACAAGTAGGCAGAGAGGCAGGCAAAGAGAGAGAGGGAAACAGGCTCCCCGCTGAACAGAGAGCCCGATGCGGGGCTCGATCCCAGGACCCTGAGATCATGACCCGAGCTGAAGGCAGAGGCCTAACCCACTGAGCCACCCAGGCGCCCCCCTCTGCTTATTTATTTATTCTTTGGATGTTGAGTTTGATAAATTTTTTATAGATTTTGGATACTAGCCCTTTATCTGCTACATCATTTGCAAATATCTTCTCCCATTCTGTTGGTTGTCTTTTGGGTTGTTGACTGTTTCCTTTGCTGTGCAAAAAAAGCTTTTGATCTTAAGGCCCAGTAGTTCATTTTTGCCCTTGCTTCCCTTGTCTTTGGTGATGTTTCTAGGAAGAAGTTGCTGCAGCTGAGGCCGAAGACGTTGCTGCCTGTGTTTTCCTCAAGGATTTTGATGGATTCCTATCTCACATTGATGTCTTTAATCCGTTTTGGGTCTATTTTTATGTGTGGTGTAAGGAAATGGTCCAGTTTCATTCTTCTGCATGCAGCTGTCCAATTTTCCCAACACCATTTGTTGAAGAGTCTGTTTTTTTTCCATTAGACATTCTTTCCTGCTTTTTCAAAGATTAGTTGACCACAGAATTCAGGCTCTCTGTTCTCTTCCACTGATCTGTGTCTGTTTTTGTGAAAGTGCCATACTGTCTTGATGATTACAGCTTTGTAACAGAGCTTAAAGTCTGGAATTGTGATGCCGCCAACTTTGGTTTTCTTTTTCAACATTCCTCTGGCTATTTGGGGTCTTTTCTGGTTCCCTATAAATTTTAGGATTATTTGTTCCATTTCTTTGGAAAACATTGATGGTATTTTGAATAGGGATTGTGTTAAATGTGTAATTGCTTTAGGTAGCATATACACTATATATATTTCACAATATTTATTCTTCCAAACCATGAGCATGGAATGTTTTTCCATTTCTCTGTGTTTTCCTCGATTTCTTTCACGAGTACTCTATAGATTTCTGAGTATGGATTGTTTGCCTCTTTGGTTAGGTTTATTCCTAGGTATCTTATGGTTTGGGGTGCAATTGTAAATGGGATCGACTCCTTAATTTCTCTTTCTTCTGTCTTGCTGTTGGTGTATAGAAATGCAACTGATTTCTATGCATTGATTTTATATCATGACACTTTGCTGAATTCCTGTATGAGTTCTTACAGTTTTGGAGTGGAGTCTTATGGGTTTTCCACATGAAGTATCATGTCATCTGCAAAGAGTGGGAGTTTGACTTCTTTGCCAAATTGGGGATGCCTTTTATTTCTTTTTGTTGTCTGATTGCTGAGGCTAGGACTTCTAGTACTATGTTGAATAGCAGTAGTGACGTGGACAGCCCTGCCATGTTCCTGATCTTCGGGGAAAAGCTCTTAGTTTTTCCCCATTGGGAATGATATTCACTGTGGGTTTTTCATAGATGGCTTTTATGATATTGAGGTATGTATCCTCTATCCCTACACTGTGAAGAGCTTTGATCAAGAATGGATGCTGTGCTTTGTCAAATGCTTTTTTAACATCTATTGAAAGTATCATATGGTACTTGTTCTTTCTTTGATTAATGTATTATATCACATTGATTGATTTGCACGATGTTGAACCAACCATGCAGCCAGGAATAAATCCCACTTGATCATGGTGAATAATCCTTTTAATGTACTATTGGATCCTATTGGCTAGTATTTTGGTGAGAATTTTTGCATCCATGTTCATCAGGGATATTGGTCTGTAATTTTCCTTTTTTTTTTTTAAGATTTTATTTATTTATTTGACAGAGATCACAAGTAGGCAGAAAGGCAGGCAGAAAGAGAGAGGGGGAAAGCAGGCTCCCTGCTGAGCAGAGAGCCTGATGCGGGGCTTGATCCCAGAACCCTGGGATCACGACCCGAGCCGAAGGCAGAGGCTTTAACCCACTGAGCCACCCAGGCGCCCCTGTAATTTTCCTTTTTAATAGGCTCTTTCTCTGGTTTGGGGATCCAAGGTAATGCTGACCTCATAAAATGAGTTTGGAAGTTTTCCTTCCATTTCTATTTTTTGGAACAGTTTCGGGAGAAAAGGTATTAATTCTTCTTTAAATGTTTGGTAGAATTCCCCTGGGAACCCACCTGGCCCCCAGCTTGTTTATTAGGAGATTTTTTATGACTTCAATTTCCTTGCTGGTTATGGGTCTGTTCAGGTTTTCTGTTGCATCCTGGTTCAGTTTTGACAGTTTATATGTCTCTAGGAATGCATCCATTTCTTCCAGATTGTCTATCTCTGGCACACAGCCCTATTTGGATTCTCCAAACCCAGCCAATTCCTGCAGCATGCTCCCGCATCCCTCCTTCTAGGGAGGAAGGGGGTGGCAGTGACCCGACTATGCTGGGAATCATGGTTTATGGCAACCCTGAGCTGAGAGCCCACTCCTCAGCTCCATCTTTGCAGCCAGCTTACCCGCTCCAACACCTGGGAGCTCTGCCACACTCATGCACCCCTGGTCTTTCTGTGGCCCTAAGGGACCTGAGACCACACTGTCTCAGCAAGGGCTCCATTCCCCACTTAGCCTCTGGAGCAGCATCCCTCATTGGAGTAGACCTGTAAAAGTTGTGACTCTGTGCTCCTCTCTTCTATCGCTTGCCGGGAGCTGGCCCCTCCCCGCCACAATCTGTCTTCCCGTATATCGCCTCAGATTCACTTCTCTGAACATCCTACCTTCCAGAAAGTGGCCACTTTTCTATTCCTAGAATTGCTGCGATTCTTTTCTTCAATATCTTTTTGAGTTCATAGGTGTTCAGAATGGTTTGATAATTATCTAGCTGAAATCCTGGGACCCAACGAAATTTAGGTCTCCTACTCCGCCATCTTACTCCTCCTTCCCTCTTAAATATATTTTATTTTATTTGTTTATTTGACAGAGATCACAAGTAGGCAGAAGGGCAGGCAGAGAGAGAGAGGAAGAAGCAGGCTCCCCGAAGAGCAGAGAGCCCAATGTGGGGCTTGATCCCAGGACTCTGGGATCATGACCTGAGCCAAAGGCAGAGGCTTTAACCCCTTCACTTAAACATTTTTAATGCTTTTCCAGGACCTACTTTGATGACCAATGGAGTCCATCCAGAAGCATCTTGAGACCCTAGGGTATATCCTAAAGAGAAGCCATCAGATATCTGATCCTTTTACTAGTTTTCCCTCCTCCTCTCTCCCTCAACTTCCCTAGCACCATTTTCAGGACATCTGATTTTTTTAGTAGACAGATCAGTCTAAGTTCTCACACATCTCAGTTCTCATCAAATTTGTAAATCCTTTCCTGGAGAAGGAAAGATGCCTGCCCCTACTCAGGAGCTCTGCATTTTGTAGGCTTTATTTCTGCTCTGGTTTGTACTCTCCAGCTCATCTCCTTCCTCTTGCATGTCCCATACATACTCACCAGCATTTATCCTGGAGTCACCAGCCTCTATCCAGGTACCAGGCACAAGCTTTTGAGGGAGACACCCATGAGGTCAAACACTGAAGCTGCTACTAAGTAATTAAGGGATCTTGAACATGACCTTTCTGAGTTTCTGTTTACTTTTATGTACCATCATGCTAAAATAATTCTTACCTAATAGAATGATGGCAAGAATTTTCTAGAGGAAAAAAGTAGACACTGTTAGTTCCTTTTCTCTCTTCCCCTCCCAGCAAAGTGGATGAAATGTCAAATGAGTCACACCCATAGGAAGGGAGTCTATGAGCCACTCCGAGCTGTTGTGTCTCCTACCACGCAGAAATGCTGTTCTTGCTTTTCTGTTTCTGCCTTCATTATATACCAGCTCCCAAGGGAATTATCGGTCTTTGATCTGTTAAACATAAGACACAAGTGTAGGAGAGGGAGAAATAAGAATTTTCACTTCAATTAAAGGGCAAGTCTGGGGCGCCTGGGTGGCTCAGTGGGTTGGGCCGCTGCCTTCGGCTCGGGTCATGATCTCAGGGTCCTGGGATCGAGTCCCGCATCAGGCTCTCTGCTCGGCGGGGAGCCTGCTTCTCTCTCTCTCTCTCTCTCTCTCTCTCTCTCTCTGCCTGCCTATCCATCTACTTGTGATTTCTCTCTGTCAAATAAATAAATAAAATCTTTAAAAAAAAAAAAAGGGGGCAAGTCTAGTTTTGAGAATGTAAGTCTTAAATACTTTTCAGCTGTTTCTCTTTCTTAGTCACAGCAAAACTCCATTGTTTATCTGCTGTTCTCAGTGCTCTTCTCTCCTCAGGACCTCATCCTGGATCTTGCTTAGGGTAACTAATCATCACACTCAAAACTGGCCATTTCAGCACTGAAAGTCCCAGGACACCTCAGGAGGCTGATTGTTCTCACTAGCAATGACCCTGTCACTACTGGATGCATATTTTCCGAGTCTTGTGCTCTGGCTGGCTGCTGCCCAGTGCTGGATAACCTAAGACTCAAATCAAGTTTGTGTTTTAGACTGTAGCAAGTGGAGGCACCAAAAGTTAAGGGAAAAAAATATTAAGAATTACATTTATTTTTGAAAGCATTTGACATAGTTACCATGGGATAAGTCAGAACTTCAACTTCACTACACTTATGGTTTATTTTAGATCTAATTATGAATTATACTTGGGCAGGAGCCCCATAATCTCAGCTTATGGTCTCGGAAGGTCTTCAGAGTAACCTCTTTGAAGAATTTAAGACAAAAACCAGACGTTCATATTTGCCAACATACTTGCTGGTGTTCTCCATTCCTTCTTCACATCCTGATTTCCGGCCAGGATCATTTCCTTTTAGCACAAAGAACTTCCTTTAGAATTTCATGTACTGCAGACCTACTGGCAACACCTTCAGTTGTCTGAAAATATCTTTATTTTGCCTTCATTTTTCAAGAATATTTTTCCCCACTGGCTATAGAATTCCAATTTGAATTTTGTTTTAGCACTTTAGAGCAATCCTTCCACACTCTGACTTACATTGTTTCTGATGAGAAGCAGGCATCATTCTTTCTGTTGCCCAGAATGGTAATGTGACCTTTTTAACATTTGACCACAATGTTCATGATTGTGGAGGCAGGGGTAGGATAGGGGAGGAAGAACACAGGTCTATACAATAATATTAGCAGTGTTTGAGTTCTTAGGTTGATTCTGCTAACGTGGGGGGAAAAAACAAAACAAAACAAAACGGGTTATTTTACCAGTTTATTCTGGAATAGCAGAGGAATTGCAGTTTGGGGACCAGCAAACTATATCAAAACAGGCAAGTCTGCAGAACAGAGGAGAGGGGCTTACTTTTACAGGGTGAAGGGAGGAACCTGGGAGGGACTTTTCTGCTGAGTCCACCTTGTCTACTTTGTTGCTGGGCAAGGAGGAATTCTTCCTTTTTCCTGTTGGGGTATGGAAATAAGTAAGCTTCTTTCTGTTGACAAATGCTAGGTCTGCTTCTTACCATCAGAGCTAGTGTGTGAGAGCTCTCCCTTCAGGGCTTCCTGACTCCATTTTAAATGAGGTTTCCTTTATTTTCACAGTCAGACTGGGTTGTGGATTCACAGATGTTCATTTTTATAATGCTTTATAATTTACATATATCACATAGTTTCTTTGGTGTTTAACACAATGAAATCACAAAACTGTATGTAATTAACATTTTAAGAGTGATTGAATGGTGCCAAAATGGAGATACCAACTCCTTCCATAAATCTGGCTGTGACTGTGAAGCAGGGAAATAGGGTAGTGGCTAGAGTAGCATGTGAGGTAAAGGGAAGGTTTTGGGGTTTGGTTTTATTTAATATGGGAATGGCTACAGCTTTCTTTATGTGAATGCAGTGGTCCCATAAAAAAATGGGAAGATGCAGGAGAAGAAGAGAAAGGATGGTCCTTGAGTCAGAGAGGGCATGGGATGCAGAGCACAGGTGGAGGTAGCCTTTTGAGAGGAAAAAGAAAACACCTTGAAGCATGAAGAAAGATGGAGAAGATCAAGAATATCGGTGCTGGGACGCCTGGGTGGCTCAGTTGGTTAAGCAGCTGCCTTCAGCTCAGGTCATGATCCCAGCGTCCTGGGATCGAGTCCCACATCAGGCTCCTTGCTCAGCAAGGATCCTGCTTCTCCCTCTACCTCTGCCTGCCGTTCTGTCTGCCTGTGCTCGCTCTCTTCCCTCTCTCTCTCTCTCTGATAAATAAAATCTTGAAAAAAAAAAAAAAGAATATCAGTGCTAAAGCAAGTAGGATTAGAAATTTGGTGGTGTTTCCCATTTGATGGAAGCTTCTATTTTCTTTACTTTTTTTTTTAAGATTTTATTTATTTGACTGAGAGAGAGAGCACAAGCAGGGGGAGCAGCAGGCAGAGGCAGAAGGAGAAGCAGGCTCCCTGCCAAGCAAGGAGCCCAACATGGGGCTGAATCCCAGGACACTGGGATCATAATCCCAGCCAAAGGCAGATGCTTAACCAGCTGAGCTACCCGGGTGCCCATCTATTTTCTCTTCTTGTCTCTTCTTGTCTTCTATTTTTTGTAATGTCTTGGGCCTTGTCAACTGTAAAAGTGAGAGTTAGGGACAGAAGGGCAGCAACCCTGTCCTATACCCTCGTTTGAGAATGTCATCTGTTCTGCCTCCTCCTAATGCTAGCCTTGGCCCTGAAGGTTGAAGGGGAGCATTTTGAGAGGCTGCTGGGCTCTTCTCAACCAGTGTCCTAGGACTGCTGCACTGTAGCTAACCTGCTTCAGGGCCGGCAAGCAACCCGTCCCTGCAGGAGGAGAGACTCTGCAAGCACTGGTTCAACTGTTCTGGCCTCACCAGCTCTAAGGGAAGGCCTGATCCTTCACTTCATGTTGAAATGACGCCCTAGAGCCCAGAAACCTGGCTCTAGGTTTCTGGCTCAGAAACACGTCCAGCTTTTGTGAAGCAGGGTTTTTTCCACCCTTTCCCCAATGGTGTAGTGGATACAGGTCTCTATGTGACATTAGTCAAGTCTGATCTTGCTGAGTCTGTTTCCTCACTTGTCAGATGGGGTTATCGCGTCTCACAGGGAGGTTGTAGAATACCAAGTGCCACAGAGATAGGGAACAGAGGCCGACCCTTAGCTCTGCTTCTCATGATTGCCTCCTTTCCGGCTGTCACGCTTTCAGAAGGAGAGGAGGAGGTGGGTGGCTGTTGAGCAGGACTGCTGCATGCCAGCCAGTGGCAGTGTTGTAGTACTTGTGCATCAGTCAAGTTCTGCTGCCTCTGCTTTCTCTTACCTCCCATGATAAAGGACCTCTTCGCTGGGACGGCTTCCTGGTTTTATTGAAAGTTACGTCTGATTCTGTTTGCTTTGCTGCTTGTGGGTAAATTAGTTTTATCAACTTCCCTAAAGGGGAGGAAAGAGAAGATGAGACAGCAGCATCTCACATGTTGTTTTCCCCCAGGTTTCTGTCCTCTGCTCTTACAGCTGTTTCTTTGGGGAAATCTCAACCACTTCAAGTATTTAAGTTATTTACATTTTGACGACCTGTCAAATCCTTATCTTCATCTAGACTTCTCTCCCATGCTGCAGACACACTTGCATCCAGCCGCATCCTAGCCATCTTTTCCCTGATGTGTCACAAACAGTGCACTATGTCCAAAACTTGAGCTTGGCACCTCCCTTTGCACAGCCCTTCTGCCAGAAGCTCTTTCCCCCCTCTTGCTCCTTTACCCCCCACACCCCAGAGCTCTTCTGTTAGCAGGGTCTGTTAATTCAGCCCACTAAATATCTTCTACATGTACTCACTTCCCACCATCCTGTTATCTGTCTTCATCATCTCCCTCATGACTTCTAACGAGTCTCACTCATGTCCACGCTTTCCCACAGCTGGAAGGGAGGCGGACTCTTCAGGGTTGTCAAAAAGCAAAACCTTTTTATAATTTAAAAACCCATATTCCTGGGGCACCTGGGTGGCTCAGTGGGTTGAGCCCCTGCCTTCAGCTCAGGTCATGATCTCAGGGTCCTGGGATCCAGCCCCATGTCTGACTCTCTGCTCAGACCTCAGCAGGTGAGCCTGCTTCCCCACCCACCCACCCTTACTGACAAGTAGGCCTTTCTGCCTACTTGTCATCTCTGTCAAATAAATAAATCTTAAAAAATAAAAACCCATATTCCTAAGCCACCTATCAAATCTGAGTGCCCCATTTATTTGCCCTCTCAGCAGTGTGTGACATAGTCGATCTCTCTCTCTCTCTCTCCTTTAAATACTTTCTTCACTTGTTTCTAAGGCATCAGTTCAAATAAGTTCTCCACCTCCCTCATGGCGATTCCCGCTCAGCTGCCTTTGCTGGTTCCTCCTTATTTCCCCTACTTGTTAACAAAGGAGTAACCCTGGGCAGAGTCTAGACTGCTCCATTTACATTTGTTTTCCAGATGATCCCATCTGATCTCAGAGCTTTAAAATCCTTTCTACGTGCTGACCACTGCTAACTGTTACCTTCACTCAGACTTTTGTCAACTCTAGGTTCATGTGGCCCCCCTGCCTACCCAACAGCCCCACTTAGGTATTTAACAGATACTTCAAATTAACACTCACTCCAGATTTTATTCCATAAAGCTCTTCCTCAGTCTTCCCCATCTGTTAACAGACACCCTATCCTTCTAGTTCTGTGGTTTAGACCAAAACCCTTAGAATCCCCCCTGACACCTCTATTTCCAATCCACCAAGAAATTCTGGCAGCTCTGTCTTTAAAATACATCCAGGAGAACAATAAAGATTCGCAAGCTTGTCAAAAAAAAAAAAAAAAAAAATACATCCAGATCTAATTTATCACCACACCAGCCATTACCACCCCAGTCTAAACCACCGTCACCTCTTGCCTAGATTATTGCAGAAATCTCTCTTGCCGTTCTGCTTTTGCCCTTGCCCCTGGCAACCCATTCCGCATACAGCATCCTTTAACCTTTTGAGATGTTGAGTAAATCCTGTGACTTCTCTACTTGGAACCCTCCAGTAACTTCTCATTAATGACTAGGAGAGCCAGAACAGGGCCTGAGGACACATAGGCCAGAGCATAGGAAGGTAATTTCGGCCTCAAACTTGACACATACATCTTTTGGCAAATTAAAGTCATAGTCCTGAGCTAGGTTCAGAGAGGATAGAAGGCCCCTTCTCTCAGGAGCTCACAGTTCCCCAGGGTAGCCAGCTTTATATTTTATATCCAGCTCCTATCAAGTACCTGTCATGCTTAAAGGGCTGGACCTGGTACTTTAGACTGTGTCTGCAGGGAGCTCGGTTCCTAGGGGTACTGGCCTCCAAACCACTCTAGCTTTCCCAAGTGATGTTAGCCTACAATAACACTTATGGAAAACAAGACAAAAAAAGAATGAATTTAGGGAAAAGAAGCCAGAGCCACAACAGTGGCTTGAGTAGAATTCAGAGATGAAGGAAAGGCTTTATAAGCTGTGATTCTGGAGAAAAGATACCTCTCAGGGAATCAGCAGAATTTGGCAACTCAGAGGTCCAAACAGTGTACGCTAGAAAGGAGGTCAAAGGTAGGGAGGATTTGAACTTAACCAGAACAGTTAGGTTGGAATAGAAATCAGAAGCAAAGAGCAAAAGTAACCTGTCATCTGAGTTTTGGCCTCCCTGCCTGCCTGCACGGCACTTCTTTACTGTGAGATGGGCCTTGTCTTATTCTGTGCCCTCCTGCCAAGGCCAGGCTCTCCACACAGCAGGAACAAGTTCCCGGACGAACCACAGGCATGGGGCCAGGTGCTGTTGTTCCCAAGGAGTAAATAAATCTTTTTGAGAGAGAGAGAGAACTGTATGAGTGTTAGCTATTATTATTTTTATCATCATTACTATTGAGATGTCTCCCCTCTTATTTATTGTTCCATTTTGGGGGGAACTGGTAAAATGAAACGCTAAGGGATAGGGGCATGATCAAAAGCTTAGCACCAAGAACTGGAAGCTGGGAAGTTAAGCCCCACAGAGCAGCCTTGAAGTATGGAAGCAGTTTTCAAGCTATAGCGGTAGACTCTTTGCTCCATTCAGATCCTGAGTTAGAGGCCCAGGGTGATACACCACCCCTATCTGAGGGTAACAGATCCCTAGCCTCAGAAGTCTCTGGTCTGCCTGTATATGAGTCTTAAGGCTTTAAATTTGCCTCTCTTCTTACAGGAGTTCAAAGAATTTTTCTGCCTCTTGGTTTCCCTTCCTCAGGCCTAGAGGCATCTAAGAGATGCACAGTCCTGGTAGAGAAACCCAGCTTCCATAAAACTGTCAGATCAGGTCAGCTGGGGCCCAAGGGAACTTCCTGAGCCCAGTATCCTCTCTCTTCAACCTGTGGTCTAAGCCTGATGGCTGAGATGTCCCTCTTAATGTACTGCCTCACTTCTTTGAGCCACCAAGTCCCCAGCTCTCTGCAGAGTGCCAAGAAGAATCCTAAAGGTCCAAGGGTTTTTGATAAAAGTCCATACAGAGAGCTTTTAGGAGATGAGCTCCCTTGCCAAGGGTGTACAGAAGTCAGGGGTAATAGCCAGAATTGGCTGGTGCCCACCCTGACCCAGAATGCAACTTGGCAGGCACCTTAAGGGAAAGGGCCCACAGGACCTTTAGGCAGACACAGGGCTCAAGTTGCCTGAGCTACTCTGAAGCCAGAGTCTAGGAGGAGCAAGGACCTCTTCCAGGAGTGACAGTTTAACCTTTCCCTCTCAGGAGTCGGGACTTTCAACCCCTCTCCCTAGCAGGGTGTGAGTTCAGAGGGTCAAAGGGTCTTGATTTAGTCAGGCCTCTTCATTCTGTAGATGGGGAGACTGAGGCCCAGGGTGAGGGAGTGGCTCTAGTCCCTATAGAAGGGCCTCTTTGTCAGGGAAGGCTCCTCAGAGGAAGGATAGGGAAGGAAGTGGGTGTGGTGAGGAACGGAGGGAGCAGTAGGTGGTAAGAACCACGTGACCAGGGCTCTACTGCAGAAGCAGAGGGTGAGCTCAGAGTAGGGAGCCCAGCCACACTGCACTTGAGCTGAGTGATCAGGTTTAGGATTGGCCTCTCAGGGCTAGGCCCTTGGTCTGTGTTTTGTCCCCACATTCCCCCTGCTCTTAGCTGTAGCTGCTGAATCTGCAAACTCTCTTTAGCCCAAGGAAGTCCTAATTCCAGCCGTGGGAGAGAGGACTCTGGGAGCCACTGGTGCCAGGTGAAGGCAGCTAGCCAAGGGGGTGAAAGTTGAGGAAGACAGACAGCTGTACTGAGCTGTCTCTGGGGCAGCAATCCCATTGGCAAGCCTTCCTAGCCAGCCAGAATCAGGGAGCTGTTTACTTTCAGTTTTTAGCTCTTGCAAAAGTTTTGTTTCCAGCAACTAAGTCTGTGTTTATGTTACCTAAGGGGATCGCTCTGGAAAAGAACAAAACTTCAGTCCTGATGCCAGGTCCAGAGGTTCACTGGGCAGAGGGCAGTGGAGCGGGGAGAGCTTGGCCAGACCTGGGGGCATGCCTTGGGGAGGTACAGTACCTTACTTTTGCTCTGCCTGGCGTGAGGTCTGAGAACAGCAAGTCCTCTCTGTAGCAGGTGTTTCACAAGATGTAGCTGACCAGACCCTTGGTCACATATGAATTTCATTTCACCTTCATAGTAAACCTGGATTAGAAGGCCAAACAGAAGTTCTTAGTTCCCTTTGGTAACAAAGATACCGAGACCCAGAGAAAGAGTGTGTCTTGGCATCAAGCAAGTGGATAGTTGAGTTTGGCCACAGACCATTTTCCTTCCACTCTACCCCACTGCCTCCCTTCTGAGAGTCTCAGGAACACCCTGAAGCAGGGGTAAGTGGGGAGACCTGCACCCACCACCTTCCTGGCAGCAGGTGATCTATTCAAGAGGATCCACTGGGGGACTAGAGTGAAGAGAATCCAGAATATAGTGGCTTGGACCAGACCACATTTCAACCCAAAGAAGAGGGCTGGGCCTCGGGGCGCCTGGGTGGCTCAGTGGGTTAAAGCCTCTGCCGAAGGCTCAGGTCATGATCCCAGGGTCCTGAGATCGAGCCCCGCATCGGGCTCTGTGCTCAGCAGGGAGCCTGCTTCCTCCTCTCTCTCTGCCTGCCTCTCTGCCTACTTGTGATCTCTGTCTGTCAAATAAATAAATAAAATCTTAAAAAAAAAAAAAAAGAAAAAGAAAAAAAGAAGAGGGCTGGGCCTTCCTGAGGGAGGTTTTGGAGAAGATACTATGTCACAGGGACCTGGCCAAAGAAGGATCTAGCAGCTGGAAGCCATTCCTGAGTGACAGAGCACCTCCTCTCCCATCATCTGTTCATGAAGCCCAGCCATGCTGCAGTTGGGCTGGGGGCTCAAATTTAGGATTTGTCTCAGGGCTAGGACCCTGGTCTGTGTATCTTGTCCCCATTTCTGCCCTGCTCCTAGCTGTGGCTACTGAATCTGCTACTCTCTAGCCCCAACAAGTCCTAGTCCCAGCCTAGGGGAAGGCAGCCAGCGAAGTGGGTGGAAGTCGAGCAAGGCAGGTATCTACTGAGCAAGGGGACCTGCTCAGGGCTTGGGCCCCAGGGCTCCAGCAGGAGCATGTGAGGATTTCCGAGGAACAGTCAGAACATGGAGGGGTGTCCTTGTTCTGAGCAATTTCACCTCTGCCCAGCCCCTCCTTAGTTGTGTGTTTTGGAGTAATAACTAATGAAGGAAGAACCTTTACTCCCAGTCAAGATGTTTTTTAGACCCTACTGAGGTCAACAAAAGCCAAACGCTGCTGAGTGTGTGTTCTCTGTCCTTCCACACCCCTGCCCTGCCTAGTAGACAGAGCCAAGCCCTGTCCCTGGGCCTGGGCCATACAGATAAAGCCCCTGGGTTGCCAGTGGGGATGTGAATGCTGGGAAGTCGGTTGAACCAGCCACACTTGATTCAGCTCCAGGGCAGACAGATGTTGGCCCAGCCAGTCAGGTGTGGGCCTATGCTCATGCCGTTCCCCCCAGTGAAATGACCTCATTCCACCTCCAGTTCAGCTGCCACTCTGCCCAGCTAGGATCTCACCTCTGTGTGAAGCCTCCCCTGGCCATCCTGGCTGTCATGAATTGCTCCCTTCTCCATGCTTCCGAGTTCTAAGCTTCATCTCTGTGATTGTTGGGTGGGTTGGTATCGGTCTTCTCCCCTCTAGCCTCTGGCCCTATGAAGACAGAAACCATGGCTACTTATTGTCCTTAGAAATTGATCAGGTTGAGGGACGCTTGAATAACTCAGTCGGTTAAGCATCTGCTTTCAGCTCAGGTCATAATCCCAGGGTCCTAGAATGGAGCCCTACATTGGGCTCCCTGCTCAGCAGGGGACCCTGCTTCTCCCTCTCCCACTGCCCCTCCCCCCGCAAATCATGCATATGAGCATGCATAGGCATGTTCTCTCAAAAAAAGAAAAAAAAAAAGCTTAATAAATTTATTTTTTAAAAATTGATCGGGTTAGATTGATCTTAGGCTCCTAAAAGGCTTGATGAGTCACTAACAAAGCTCTTTAATGGTCATTTCATAAACTGAAGTACCCAACTGACCCTTCCAAGGATAAGACCTACCAGAACTTCTTGAAAACAGTGCTTCTCGTCTGGCAGATGACACAGATGGTTTAGGATTTGAAATAGGGGACTATGCTCTTAGGCCTGTTTTCCCATTTAGCTTTTAAAAACAAACATCTCTGTCCCCTTTCACTGTCGCAGAGAAAGAAATGGAAAGTTAAGGTACAGCTGGTGACCCAGAAGATCTGTCTGCAGTGGAGCCAGGGCACTAGAAGGGGATTCATCATTACCTCTAAATCCTTAATAGCTCACAAGACAACATTCTTAGATCTTGGGAGTACAGAGGGGTATATGAGGACTTAATGTGTTTCCAAGCGCCTGAGAGGATTTGACCTAACCAAAGGCCTGGCATTTGGTAGACCAACAACCACTGGTTCTAGAATGAATGAATAAGATGTTTTTTTAAGAGGCAGCCTCCTCCCAACCCAATTTCAGCCTCTGGCCACCAGGGCTTGGTCCCACCCATTACTGGTCTAGCAGTTAACAACCTCCTGTCTTGGACCTGGCACAGTTGGAGTCATAAGCATCAGACTCAGTCTGTGTCTTGCAGAAGCACCCATCCAGTGCAGAGGAGGAGGGCAACAGCCAGGGACTGGGCAACTGGTCTACCCTGGCCTGAGGCATTAAACAACACCTCTCATATTCTGGAAGGAAGAACTCCAGTCATGAGCAAAGTAGTTTTCCTTTTAGCCTAGGCCTCCCTAGAAGACATAGAGCTGTGGGTTGGTTCTCAGGCAACCCTAACTGTGGGCTTTCAGTGCTGAGAGTTTGCTCAGGTTCTGTGGACTCCTTCAGCATTTAGAATTCCAGATTGGGGGCGCCTCGGTGGCTCAGTGGGTTAAGCCGCTGCCTTTGGCTCAGGTCATAATCTCAGGGTCCTGGGTTCGAGTCCCGCATTGGGCTTTCTGCTCAGCGGGGAGCCTGCTTCCTCCTCTCTGTCTCTGCCTGCTTGTGATCTCTCTCTGTCAAATAAATAAAATCTTTAAAAAAAAACTATTAAAAAAATAAATAAATAAAATAAAACAAAGAATTCCAGATTGGCAGGTAGTCCTCAAGGCTGCCTGGCTTTCCACTCCCCTTATCACATTCTGACTGCTATTCTAATTTTTTTAGTAGATCACTCTGTCCTCTCGGTGCCATGGAAGTCAAGAACAGGGTTCTGAGGGCACCTGGGTGGCTCAGTTAAGTATCTGTCTTTGACTCAGGTCATGATCTCAGGGTCCTGGGATCGAGCCCATACATTGGGCTCCCTTCTCAGCAGGGAGTCTGCTTCTCCCTCTCCTCTTCCCACCCCCCCACTCATACTCTCTCTCAAATAAATACAATATTTAAAATAAAAAAGAAAACTGGGTTCTGTTCATTTCTGTCTCCTCACAGTACGCATTAAAAAGGTTAAGTGAAGGAAGGGAATTACTAAATGTTACTGATCCCAAAAGCAACTCTCGCTGGGCCTCAGTTTCCCATTTGCAGAATCACAAGTGGCATGGAGGTAGTTTCAGATCTCTGGGGTCTCCACCAAACTGATTCTTGGTGCCTGGGGAGTGGTGCAGTGAGCTGCCTATGCCTCCATCAACTTGTGAAGACCTCAGCACATGGATTTGGAGGCAGAGAAGAGCTACCCTTCCATAGGGCAGGCTGCATGCTGTTGAGGTCAGCCAGGTTGACCTGTGGTGGTGACCCCCATCTCCTTTTAGCACTGCCTCTTCCTGTCAACTGGCTGCCTATGTTGGCTTTTTTGTATAGCTTTGAGCTCCTTCAGGGCAGGAACCTGGTACAGAAAATAAAGTGGAGTGGGGAACAGTTGAATGAGCAAAAGAGTGAGTCCTAAAGGAGTCCAGAAGACCACCATCACATAACCCAAAAGGGACCCAAGCACTAGGACCTTAAAGGGGAACTGGTGATACCCTGTCAGCCTGAGGCAGGTAAAGTTTTGGTAGGAGGGCAGTGTTGGGATGTGGTTCATGTCACCTGCTGGCTGTCAGAACTCCCAGGGGCCATACTGAGAGTGTAGTATTCACCAACATCTCCTCCCTGGCAATTGGATATATTCCCATGGTGACATGTAGAACAGTTACAACTCAGAAGACGAATAGCTTACCCATATTCATGCAGCAAGAGAAGGGATGAGGCTTTAGTCCTGTCCCAGAGGGGACTGCTGCTCCTCCACAGGCACACAGAGTCTCAGCTAGGGTTCACATCCCGGCTCTGCCACGCCAAGCTGTGGGACCTTGAGTTTATTTAAACCTGAACTCTAGTTTCCTGTCCATGACGTAGGAACAACGTGCCCACCCGTGGGGTTGAGATGAGGGTTAAACAAGGTCAGGTCCATAAAGTGCTTTGTAAACCAGTCAGCTCTATGTCAATATTAGCCAGAGAACCAAGATATGAGAGGAACCAAAGTCATTTCTTGGAGGTGCCATATCCTCACCTAGCTGACTTCTTCTTTCAGGACAAGAGTGAGGCCTCCAGCAGAGTCTTGTCCAGAAGGCCTTGTCGTCCCAGACCCAACTCGCTGCCTCCCAACTTGCCTGAGGAAGAAACTCGCAGGATCGCACGGATATTTTCTTCCCAGTACTCCCAGAAAGACTAATACAGACTGAAAGACAAAGGGAAGGATCCGCCTCCCACCTTCCTTTGGCCTTGTCCGGCTCACATGAGACACAAGGTCTGCTTCCTTCAAGGCCATGAGAGCCCTGAAACAACCACCAGCCTAGTCCATGGGTGCCTTGGGACCCCATCCAGTGCAGCCTGGAGGAATGTCCCAAACCAGTCCAAAGTCCACCTGCTAGGATTTCAGCTTCTTCCTTCTAAACAAAATGGACTCCAGTACCCAAGTGGAACCACCCATCTTTTGACCAAGGGACCCAAGCAGGCATCTCTCGGCTGAGAAACTCCTTCCAGTGTCCTTGATAGCCTACTGCTGACATGAGCCCACCTTCTGCCTGAATATCATGGGCCATTTTTGACTTAAAGTTTGGGTGGGGTAGAGGTGGGGGTGGAGATTGTGTTGTGCATAGCTGAGGAAGTCCTTGGGCCACCTCCGCTGATTTGCTTAGAAATAAGGGTGTTTTATAGATATAAATTATTTTTATGCTGTGTTGAATTAATCAATAGAAAAGGAGGGGGGAAAATCACCTCCTTTGGACTTTTTTTGATTATCTGAAATTCTAACCATGCTTTTAACTTATTGTTTTTACCCAGCTCTGAAGGTCCTTGTTCCTGCCTGTGTTTGAATAAAATCATATTGGTATTTGTATTCTGTACCCAGGTGTTTCCTGGATTGGCTACCGGACTGGGGTGTTAGGAATCCATTTGTGCTCTAACAGCCAAAGGAAAGCTAGGGGCCAGGTCACCACAAGACTTCACGGTGAGAGATCAGATTGGGCAGACACTCCATTATTCCTTTGCTTGTGCCTCCAATCCAGCAACAAAGTGGAGGAGTCTCCTGGAACAGGTCTGCTTAGAATCCCTGATCTCACTAGAGTGAATTGCTCTGGGTTAAGACTGTCAAACTCCAAACATTTGAGCAGCTGCTATAGACAAGGCTTGTGGGGAAGATAAGAAAAGCACAAAGATGTGCAGAATGGCTGGGAGAGAAGGTTGGAGGAGAACTAACATGGAGGGTCCCGCTTTCCTCCCCAAGCACAGGCCATTTTGCTTAGTCCTCATAACAACTCTATAACCTACACGTCATGATACCCATTTTATAGTTACTGAAACTCACCAAAGTCAAGTTCTTTGCCTCTGTTTATGTAGCTAGGAAAGGAATCACCACATACAACATTTCCAGAGGTGTCACAAGGCTTCTGCACACAGGAAGTAGCCAGTGAGTTGTCTGAATTGGGGAAACTGATAGAGAAAAACCATGTGGGCTGGAGCAACCAGGGGGTGCTTCCCAGAAAAGTCGGAGGATGAGCCCAGAGAAAAAACCAGGAGAGCACTCAGAGCCACATGCTGCTAGGGACAGGGAAGAGACATGTCTTGACACTGCCACTTCCCTCATAGGTCCCCTCCAGCTTGACTGTCCTTCCATCTGAGCCGCTGTTGCCTGTCTGCAAAGCAGAGATAATAACGCTTCAGGGGGTTGTTGTAAAGACTAAACAGATGACATTTGTGAAAGTGCTTCGCCTGCACTTGGCACTTGGTGGAAGCTGAGGAAATGTCAGCTCCTCCCACCACCCCACCCCCGGAGCTCCCGAGCTAAGGGGCAGACAGGCAAGCACCCCAACAGCTCTGAGACAGGCAGGACACGCCTGAGGGTGTAGGGTGATGCACAAACCCCGAGGAGGAACAGGGTGCCCCCCCCATCATTGAAGTGCCCTCCCACCAGGCTGTTCCCTTTTTTTTGTTCTTGGCCCCCCAGTTTTCAGCCTTCAGCCTGCCTGCTCACCCCTCCCCCCCATCTCAGGTAGACAGTAAGAGCTTTCAAGGCAAGGGCTCCACCTGCCTTAAGGCCACATAGAACCTATAGAGGGGCAGTCGGGGGCCCAGGCCTGAGGGGTTAAGCCTCAGGTGAAGAATATTCCTTCCAAATCCTGCTCCAGCTTCTGTAAATAACCTGATTGGGTCAAGTTGGGATAAGGCCACAGCAGGACACAGGCTGTGGCTACCCAGGCGGTTTTTCCTACCCAGGCTCAGAGCAACCCCCCAAAATAAAAGGGCACCCTAAGGGTCTGTAAACCATCACCCCCACTTAAAAAGAGTGTGCTCGAGGCGCCTGGGTGGCTCAGTGGGTTAAAGCCTCTGCCTTCGGCTCAGGTCATGATCCCAGGGTCCTGGAATCGAGCCCCGCATTGGGCTCTCTGTTCAGCAGGGAGTCTGCTTCCTCCTCTCTCTCTGCCTACCTCTCTGCCTACTTGTGATCTCTGTCAAATAAATAAATAAAATCTTTAAAATAGTGTGTTATTTACCAGTATCCTCTCCTTGAAAGTTGGATCTCTTTCCCGGTGACAGCTCAGAGGTGAAATGCCTTGTGAGCCATGCAGCCTGGCTTAAGGGCATGAGGTACGTACTTGACAAGGAGCCATCATCTCCCTCGCTTCCTTTCAGGCAGTGCCTCTGCAGAGACCTGAAAATGGATATTTCTGCTCACCAGATGCTGGCTACTCCCAGCCCTTGCCACCAACCTTTGAATTTTCAGTGTCTGTTGGATTCTGGGGACAGGGAGCCACAGCAGACACACCTGGCCCTGCCCTCAAGAAGCCTCCCAGGCCAATGTAAGCTGAGTCCTCCCTCTGGGGACTCCAGGGCCCACGGCCTCCTTGTTTGAGCGCCTGCTGTTTATCCCTTCCCATGTACCCACTGCAATCTACCCACCACCTTCAGGCCAGCATTTCCAGCTGGAGCCGGCACCTACTTCCTGAGCCCAGCCTCAGCAGTCCTAGCAGCTCCTTCCCTTATGAAGGGAACTGCCTGTGCTACTGATGTTAGGGCAGGGCCTGCTCCAAGGGAGAGGACAGACACATCCCTGGCTTTGCACTTGAATGTCTAGACTTGTGACCACTTGCTCTGTGGCCATGGCTCTGTGCCCAAGTCCAGAAATGGGCTCTGCCTACTCCTCTGCCCTACCCAGTTAACTCCCTTCTCACCCCAGAATTCCCCTCTCTTCTCCTGTCCCCATCCCCTTTTCTGTGTCACCTGCGTCCCAGGTTCAGATGTGCCCCACCCTGCCCCTCAGTGCCTACTGATGGAGCCTACAGTAGTCGCAGCTCCTAGGAGCCCTCCCTGCCGTGCTCCACACACCTCTGCCCACTCCCTTTGGCTCCCTTCAGTGTCATGTGTGAGAGAGACCCAGAATTTTAATTACTAATTTATAATTATAAATATTAAAGGACTGGGGGTTGGGCAACACCATATACTAGCAATGTGAGTGGGGTTAGTCCTTGTCCCTCCCTGACACCGTTTTCTCCTCTGTAAAGGGAGCATTACAAATGTTAGATGCTCAGCGAGGAAAGGAATGAGGTACTGATACATGCTATAGCACAGACACATCTTGAATGTACTATGCTAACAGAAAAGCCAGTCATATACAATAGGATTTTATTTATATGAAAGGTTCAGAAATCCATAGAGATAGGGGCACCTGGGTGGCTCATCAGTTAAGCATCTGCCTTTGACTCGGGTCATAATTCCAGAGTCATGCTTCTCCCTCTGCCTCTCAGCCGGCTCTTGCTCTCTCTCGTTCTCACTCTCTCAAATAAATAAGATCTTTTAAAAAAATGAAATCTATAGAGACAGAAAGTAGATTAGTGATTGCTTGGGCCTGAGTGTAAGGGAAAAAGGAAAGTGATTATTGATGTACACAGGGATTTGGGCGGGGGGGCCTGTGGGGAGTGGTGAAAATATTTTAAAATTGTGATGATGGGATGCCTGGGTGGCTCAGTTGGTTAAGCTGCTGCCTTCGGCTCGGGTCATGATCTCAGGGTCGTGGGATCGAGTCCCACATTGGGCTCCCTGCTCAACAGGGAGCCTGCTTCTCTCTCTGCCTCTGCCTGCCACTCTGCCTGCTTGTGTGCTCTGTCTCTCTCTCTCTCTGACAAATAAATAAATAAATAAAATCTTTAAAAAACCATTAAAAAAAATTGTGATGATGGTTGGATAACAACAGTTAAAACCAATGAATTATATTCATTAAATAGGTGGACTGTATGGTATGTGAATTATATCTCAGTAAAGCTGTTATTTAAAAAAACAGAATCCTGGGCACCTGCGTGGCTCAGTCAGTTAAGTGCTTGCCCTCAGCTCATGTCATGATCTCAGGTTTCCAGGATGGAGCCCCATAGGCAGCTCCCTGCTCAGGGGGAGTCTGCTTCTCCCTTTCCATCTGCCCCTCCCCACTCCTCACGCTCGCTTTCTTTCTTTCTCTCAAATATTTAAAAACAAACAAACAGAATCCTAATAGTACTCACCTCATAGGGTTGTGAAAAATAGAAATAATGTCTCTAAGGTATCTGGCACACAGTAGGCACCAAGAAATGACCGTTACTATCATTGTTAATGTTAGGACAGCCCTGCCCAGCCTATCCTGTGTGTGGCATTGACCTTTGAATTCTCAAAGGTGACAGGTCCAACCCCTGTCTTCATATGTGCCCTCATTACCTGAGGTAGCTCTTTTAGCAGCTGGAAGGAGCTATTTTAAAGAACCCTAAGTCAGAGGAACTAAACCAGATCTGGAACTCTGACCTTTCCCCTCACCTCCCTGCCACTCACCAGCCAGCCGCCTCTTGTCAAGTGATCAGGCTGTCAGCTAAGCTTCTGTAGAGTAAGGTTTCAAGCCAGCTGGAGCATATAAAGATAGGTGCCAAGCCGGAGGCAGAGAGACAACAGTGAATGGTAAGGGGGCAACTAGATCCCTGCTGCCCCACCCTGGGATGGAGCCCTAAGGAGCCTTAAGGAGGCCCGGTGCTTCCCCTGCCCTGGCTGGACCCACAGGTAAGACCCCATTCTCCACCACCCCCTTCCTCCTCCATGCTCTGCCCTTCACGGCAGCTTACAGAGACAGCCCGGAGTGAACGGAGATCACTAGCCTGGGATCACTACAGAGCTGGTAGATTTCATTCCTCCCCCACCAAGTTAAGAGGGGGTAACGACAACCATAATGCAGGGGCACCATGGTTGGGCAGAGGCTCGACCCGAACGTCTGCGTCACTCACCCACAACTCACTGTCCCCTTTTGCTGCTGGCCGCCTCTGCTCTGATTTTGCAAATCTCCGTAGACAAGAGTGGCTTTCTCCTTAGTCTAGCACAGAATCTCCAGAATTCCTCTAGAGCATTAAGGCCTTTCCCCATAAGGGTTCTGGGGACTCCTTTCCTGAGTAGAGATGGTGCATGCACCTCTGGCCTCACAGGGAGGGAGGTTTACGAGCCCACACAACTCTACTCAAGCGGCGTCCTCAGCAGGGATATGCTGTGCAGGCTTTGCCAGGAGGGTGAGATCAGGTGGGGCATCTCAGAATGGGGTTGTCTGATCCCTGCTTCTGAGCTGCCACGGAGAACAGATTCCCCAGTCCCAGCCCAGACGTGAATCAGGATCTCCGGCGCTGAGGGCCTCTGAGAATCCACTCCGTAAACAAGCAGTTCCAGGGATCCTGAGCTCTCCCTGAAGAGTGAGGCTCCGGCCAATGGCACGGCCGCAGTGTCACACTGACCTGGGCTCCAGTCCCAGCCCCATCCCTTCCGTCAGTCTTATGACTAGCTGAAGCCCTCACAGCCTGAGGTCCCTTGTTTATGAGTGGGAATCTTTGTGACAACTACCGTATAGCCTTATAAAGGGACTGAATTAGTCAATACCCATATAGTCCTCGGCACCATGCCTCATGCAAGGAGCACTGGGCAGACATTAGGGTTAGGGTTACTGGAACATCCTGTGCCTCAAGTGCCCCAACAGAGCTATGGAGAGAAGAGTCCTGCTCTCAACTTCCCCTTTGCCACTGACAAAAATCCGCTGGCTGCTAGATTTCCTCAAGTATCAATTCAGGATGCTGGAGTCAAGGGAGAAGGGAAGTGGGAAACGGTGGCCTCAGGGTAGCTCCTGAGTCTACCATTGTGGCCTCCCTCTCCACCACAACTTGACTAATGAAAGTTCTAGCGCACCCACCCCCCCAATGAGGTAGGGCTTTTAACTTGAGTCCCTGCCCATCCATTCTGCCTCCCACGGCTCAAGGCTGCGTCCAGAATAGGCTGCGTCTTCACGCGTGGCCGCTGCGTGGCTCCAACAGCTCTGGCTACACCATTCCAACAATTTCCTCACTGGTCTCTCCCCTTCCAATCCAGCCTTGACATTTGCACCTGCATACTCTGAACACTGGCCTGACGATGTCATTCCTCTACTTGAGAACCACCAATCACTCCCCATTCTCTGATTCAGTACAGCCCTGGCATTCCAGATCCCTCCATGAAAGATCACTGTGGGCTTCTCTGATTTCCCATTTCTCCACTTCAGCAAGTGGGGTTCCTTGGTCAACTGGTCCTCCCTGGGCCCCCCTGGTACCAGGCTACACAGAGAAGCAGGATAAGTAGACCCTATCCCAGCCTTTACGGCTCCCTATCTAGTGGGGAAACAACTACAGCTACTAAGCTAATCAACAAAAAGCTGTGGGAACAGAGGCCAGGCCAAAGGAGTTTGAGAGTTCAGGCTCCCCCAATCCTCCCACCCAACCCCCAGGCCAGGGGAAAACAGGCTTCCCCCAGGAGATCCGGCCCATGAGACAAAACCCATGAAGTGGGATTCCTGGGGCTGATGTTCTGCTTTGGAGGAGGGAGGAAGCCTGGTCCTGGGCTCCTCTGCTGCTCTGCCTCCCATGGCTCCCAGGGAGATGGGGCTGCAAAGCGTCCTGCTGCTGATGTTGGGGATAGTGGCAGCTGCTCTGCCTGGCTCAGGACAGGCCCCTTCCCCTCACACCTTTGAGGACATCCCTTCTCAGCTGAAGAGAACGGGCTTCTCAGACAGAGGAGGGTCCATCTTGGGTCAAGAGAATGTGTCTCCTCTCCCTGTGTGCACTTGGGCCTGCATCTGTCCTATTCCTGGCTGAGCAGGGGCATGAGTGTATCCGAAGGTCCTGGCTTAGCTGTGGTTACCTGGGGGAGCTGGCACGCCTGGCACAGGCAACCCTGCATTCTTATCACCTGTTCTTCTGGGTATCTGGTTTTTGGTGCTGATGCCATTTCTTAGCAGGTCACACCCCCTGGCACCCATTTCACACATACCCCTAGTATGCTGGGATCCTGGATTCTTCAGTGTCCTCACCCCTTAGAGTCAGGGCCAGTGCCAGAGTTGTGAGGCGGGCACAGTGTTTGTCCCTTTCCTTCTGGGGATAGGGATTTCCTTCTGGCAATAAAAACTCTGCACACAGGGGACAGGTGGGGACAGGTCTGGATGGCCCAAGTTCCATCTGCCTCCTCTGGTCTGTCTCTGACAGCCTCCTCCCTGCACTAAACCTCAGGATTGCAAAGCAGCCTCTCTCCTTGGACCTCTCTCCTTTCTTCTCTCTCCTGGGCCCTGGAGGGACCAGGCAGAACCTTCTGGGACCATGGCTGGACTAAAGCCTTCAGAGGTACCTCCTACCACAGCTGTGAAATTCCTAGGGGCAGGCACAGCAGCCTGTTTTGCTGATCTCCTCACCTTTCCACTGGACACAGCCAAGGTTCGCCTGCAGGTAAGTACTTTTTGGCAAGGGTCGTTGCTCAGATCAAAGGCAGGACTGAGTTCTCCACTCCAGCACCTCTAGCGTGTGCCAGCCTCACGAACCCTGCACAGGCCACTCACTCCACTGCTTACAACCCTGTGCCACCATCATCTGAGACAAAAAAAAAAAAAAATCGTGGGTCCTTGGGCCCTTCCTGGCCTCACCCGACTTTGTAAACCATGGAGTGTGAAGGAAAAGTAACTGTGTGACCTTGGGCAAACCACTGACCACTTGTTGTGGGGAAAACAATCTGCCCTCCCTGTGCTCTGAGGGCTGAGCACCACACCACGGATCATAGTTTAGGAACGATGCGCTGGGGGCACACACCTTGTTTTCACGGGGACGTGGCAGCTCCAATCGCCTGGGCAGGCCCCTCTGCACACGGCCCCCTCCGCCCCGCTCCCAGCTCCTCACCCTCTGCTGGGCCGTTCCTCAGATCCAGGGGGAGAAGCAGGCGACCCAGGCAGCCCAGAGACCCCAGTACCGCGGCGTGCTGGGCACCATCCTGACCATGGTGCGCACCGAGGGCCCCCGCAGCCTCTACAGTGGGCTGGTTGCCGGCCTGCAGCGCCAGATGAGCTTCGCCTCCATCCGCATTGGCCTCTACGACTCTGCCAAGCAGCTCTACACCCCCAAGGGATGCGACTGTGAGTGCCTGGCATCCCGGATACACGGAGGGGTTAGGCAGAAGCAGACTCTAGGTTAGCGGGTCAGGGATGCAGGTGGTGCAGGGATGCAGGCAGGGCTGGGCCACTGAAAGCCGGAGACAGTCACCAGGAGACAGAGGCACGGTCAGGACCCTGAGCCTGGGAGAAGAGGCAGGCGTCAGGCAAAAACAGCCCCACAGAGAAGAGTGTCCAGCCCGGAGGAGCACTGGCTGGCCGAACACTGACCCCCTCTCTCTCCTCCTCTCCAGACTCGAGCATCACTACCCGGATTTTGGCAGGCTGCACCACCGGGGCCATGGCAGTATGCTGTGCCCAGCCCACAGATGTGGTGAAGGTCAGGTTTCAGGCCGGCATACACCTTGGGGCTGCGAGCAACAGGAAATACAGTGGGACAATGGACGCCTACAGGACCATCGCCAGGGAGGAAGGGTTCAGGGGCCTATGGAAAGGTAGGTCTGGACTCCAGGCTCAGAGGGCCCGGGGTAGAGCATGCCTTACCCTGAGTTAGGGCGGAGAACCGAGCGAGGAGGGAACTCCCAGCATGGTATAGTCCAGTGATTCTGCAAGAACATCCCAGCCAAAACTCTCACACTGACCTGCCACAGTGCCCGAGTTCAATTCAATTTGGCAACCCTTCAGCATGTGCAGGTTGCTGTGAGGGAGACAGAAAGGAATGGAAGATACCTTCCCTACCCTCATGGCTCTCACAGATGGAGAGGGATGAGACATGTCAAGGAGCAGCCAGCCCACAGGGTAGGACGTGCAAAGGTCGCATAGAGGCAAGAGAGGCTGTGCAGACTCCAAGGTCGGGGGGGAAGGCGACACGGAAGCTGGGCCTCAAGGCTCAGTGGGCTCTAGGTGTGTGGAGATGGAAGGGGAGGGCTTCCCCAGCAAAGTTCTCTCAGGGGTGATGACTATAGGACATAGGTCTGTAGGACTACAGGACTCAGAGAAGAAACAGAGGCCAGCGGAGGAGGCAACCGTGAGTTGTCGGGTGCAAGGAGATTCCATGAGGAGGGGGTTTCCTCAAGAGTAAGGCTTCTGGGGTCCCTATGTGTCCCCGTGGAGGCCACCGTGACAAATGTTGGAATCTCTCCCACATGTGGACCAAGGATCACACCAATCCTTGCAGAAGAGAGAGTGACCCAGTGAAGGTTAAGCACAGGACCCCTTGGTCACAGCCTGATTTGCTCTGCACTCTCCCAAAGTCCAGCCCTCTCATCTGTGATATCAGTGGCTGGGTCTTGATGCTCTCCTAAGGCCTCCCTTCCTGTCACTGCTCCAAGAGCCTTGGAGCTCTTGGAAAGAAGAAAGGCTTTCTTGCCTGACTTTAGCCGGGTCTCAGGGAGGCATATTTTAATTTTGATAGATATTACAGATTATTCTCCAAAGTGTGGCTCGGACAAACATAAGAGGGCCTCTCTGTTTCCTGTCTCTGAGGTGGACACGGATAACCTAAGAGTTAGCCCCAGAGAGGAAAGTGTGGAACCCGCTCAGTTGAGGCAGTCTCCTCTGAGACCCCTGGAATGGAACATTCTGCCCCCAAACTGGAGCCCGGGACCTTGCAACCACGGAGTCCACGTCTCGTTTTCACTCATCAGCCCCCACCCCATCCTTCACAGGAACTTTCCCCAACATCACAAGGAACTCCATCGTCAACTGTGCTGAGATGGTGACCTATGACATCATCAAGGAGAAGCTGCTAGACTATCGCCTGCTCACGGGTAAGGCCCTGGGCTCCGGGGAGCTGCCCTCCCACAGCAGGGAGGGAACCTGGAATTCCACAGAGTGGGTACCACTCAGAGGTGACTGTTAGAAGGAGCAGAGAGGGGAGCAGTGCCCAGAAAAAATGCCCAGTATAGGAGGGCCTCTTAACTTGCTAGACGGGGTGCTGCCCAATTCATGAATCACTTAATAATGCCAATTAGAGCTTTAAAAAAAAAATACCCTGCCATCACTGTGATGACTGGGAAAGAAGCCTGCTTCCCACCGTGCACCTTGAAGCAAGGGTCACCTTCTCGGACTTCGTTTTCCTTTAATGAGATCGCTGGGCTGCAGAGCCGTCCAGCAGTGGGACAGCCCTGTTCTATTTTGTGAGTCCTGTGAGAGCTTTAGAAAGCTCTGTCCTCACACTCAGAAGCTTCCAGTTTAGTGAAGGACAAATGACGACCACGGGGAACAGAAAGGCAGCGCTTTGCCTCCTCACAGCTCTGCACTTGCTCCTCCCTTCCCCGCTGCAGACAATTTCCCCTGCCACTTCATCTCTGCCTTTGGAGCCGGCTTCTGTGCCACAGTGGTGGCCTCCCCAGTGGATGTGGTGAAGACCCGGTACATGAACTCGCCACCAGGCCGATACCGCAGCCCCCTGGACTGTATGCTGAAGATGGTGGCCCGCGAGGGCTCCATGGCCTTCTATAAGGGGTGAGTCTCCCCCTCCTGCTCCAGCACCCCCTCCCAGAGAACCTGGGCTTGCTTCCTTCCCTTCTTTCTCTCCTTCCTTCCATTCTTCTTTCTTTCCTTCCTCCACATATAATGTGCCTACCATGGGTCCACCTGGGGACGTGGTGGTGAACAGCACAGATATATAAACACCACAAAGGACAAATACAAAGAACTACAGAAGTTTAAAAAAAAAAAAAAAAGTGGACCAAATCTGACCTGGAGAGTCAGGGGAGGCTGAGAAAAAAGAATTCAAGGCATAGGTCAAAGTGTTGTCTATCCCCAAACTTATAGGGTAAGGGAGGAAGGAAGGGTGGTCGGTCGTCCTGAGACTTGCCTCCAGCCCACTGTCATGACTGTGGATCAGCACGGATGGCGGCCGAAATGCCCAGCACACATCACTTTTTTTTGCTTTTGGGTCTGCTTTTACCATTCCTTCTTAATGGAATGCCTTTCCCGCCTCATGCACATGCGTCAGAACTAGTTCAAAGGCCACCTCCTCCCCAGTATTCTCCAGTAGGAATCTTTCCTCCTCCCTGTGAACTTCACCAATACGTCCTTGATTCCACTGTTTAGGGTACTTACCACCTCCTACCTTGTGTTATAGGATTTGTAAGGCTAAAATATTCCCCATGCTGGGTCACAAGCTCCTCAAAGCCAGAATGGAGGCTTATCCGTCTTTCACCTCCCTAGCCAAGAGCCAGCGCTCAATAATGTAGGTTGTGAACAACCACCATGACCACTAAGGCGCTAAGTACAAGACCTTACGCAAAGCACTTTACACAGATTATCTGAACAACCCCTGAATTGGATGGTCTACTCCACATTTACTGAGGAAGAAATGGAGACTCAGGAAGGTCAAGTGACTTACCCAAGATCCCAGACTTACAATGTCAGAGCCATGGCTCTAAGCCAGATCATCAGATGCCACCCGCCGTGTTGTCATCTGTCCTATTGCCAGGCTCTTGGCTTGGCCCTCACCCCTCCCACCACTGATGCCTTCAGCAGATAGTTTTCTGGTGCCCCATGTTAGATGGGACCCATCATGCAATCAGGTCCTCAATCCTGTAAGTGACATATAAAACTCCTTCTGTTGCCAGGCTGTTCTTCCCCTGTAAGTGCTTCTCTCATTACAATCAGCAGCCGCTGCCGCCTGTCTCAGTTTATTCTTTCACTTGGAAAACAATTTACTGAGCATCTCCTGTGTGCCAGGCCCTGTGCTTGCCTCAGAGAGCAGCAGACACAGGCGACATTAATGGAGCATTTACGGAGACTGGGCCCTGCACTGTATGCTGTTTATTAACTCATTTAGTCCTTCACAACAACTATATAAGGTAAATGCTGTTATGTTCCTCATTTTACAGATGAGGACACTGAGGCTTAGAAAGATTAAGTCACCTGTCCTAGGTCATGCAGCTAGAAACTGACAGAGCTAGGGTCTGAGCCCAGCTCAGACTCTGGAGTTCACCTTCATTGCCCCAGTGCTATTCTCCCTGGGGAGGCTAGGCTGAGGCATCTGGAGAGACATTGGTATGAGTCTGTGGGGCCCAAGCCTAGTCCTGCAGAGCCAAGAGCAACCAGCCAGGCAAGGAGGAGAGTAGGGGACATTCCCAGGCAGAAGGAGCAGCTCAGACAAGGGCACAGGAAGCAAGTCTGGCAGGAGAGTATAGGACCAGGAGGGGGATTAGTAGAGAGGCCAAAGAGGGAGCAGGTCAGGTCCCAGACTCCTCCCTGAGTCTGTGAAGCTGAGGTGGAGACTGGCTCCCAGCTGTGTTATCACAGGACAGGCAGGCTCTCTGGAGATTATAAAGCTGGTGTCACTCAGTCTTCACCCTCTGGTGTGCCAGCTTCTAGGTACCCTGGTAGGGCCTCCGCAGGGATGGCCCCTCAGCATGTAAATGATTCCAGAAATACCCAGCAGCAGGGTGGAGTCAGATAGTTTTAGCTGAACTCCTTAATTGCCCTGGGCTTCAGTTCCTTTTTTTTTTTTTTTTTTTTTTTAAGATTTACTTATTTGGGAGGGAGAGAGAGCACACACACACAAGCGTGGGGTAGGGGTAGAGGGAGGCGGGGAGAGAGGGAAAATCCCGAACAGAGTCCCCACCTCACCACGGAGCCTGACAAGGGGCTCCATCCCACAACCCTGGGACCAAGACTGGAGCCAAAACCAAGAGTCAAACGCTTAACCAACTGAGCCACCCAGACACGCCTGGGCCTCAGTTTCTAAAAAAGAAACGTGGCAACCATCATAGCTTCCTTATAGACTTGTGGGAATTAATTGCCTAACACAGAACCTGATTCAAAATGTGCTTTCTTTCCTTTCTTGACTCCTGCTTCTGCCTAAATTCCTTCAGCAGAGGAGAAAAAGCCTGAACAGACTCAGAGAATGTTTGTGATTAACAGAGTCCTAGGTCCTTTGGCACTAATGCTGTAAATGCGGGGAGCGCCCGACATCCATGTGGGGTACTTAGTCCACGCCACCTGATGTTCTGGTTGTTCTCTCATCAGATTTACACCATCATTTTTGCGTTTGGGAACCTGGAATGTGGTGATGTTCGTGACCTATGAGCAGCTGAAACGAGCCTTGATGAAAGTCCAGATGCTACGGGAATCTTCATTCTGAATAAAGCAGGGCCACTTAGTACTTAATTGGAACAAAAACCAGTGGGTCCCACACAAACCCACACATGTTTACACAACTGTTTACTTCCTGCTGAGTCAAGAAACAGAAGCAGAGAAAGGATTCTGGTCTTCAGTGCTTTGTCTTAAGAACACATTTGTTTTGTATGAACAAGATGGAAATTAAATTATATTAATTTGAGGGACCCATGATGTTGGATGCCTAACATTTAGGCAAGAGAAAATAAACCAAAACATCCATTTGGATAAAACAAAAGTCTGAAAACCTATGTTCTGTACAAAAAAAAAAAAAAAATTAAAAAAAAATCTAATGAGATGATGAATTGTAAACAGGAAAGACTGCAAGCGTGAGACAGCAGTGGTACATGACACCTGGAAACCAGCTAAGGAGTGTGGAGGGACGCTGCCGAAACAACATAGCTGTGACTGCAGCCTTTGGTTAACTATGGATCATCAGCCATCTGTGTAATGTGCCTGCCACTTAGAAGCCACTAGGATTCTAGAAAATAGGAGACCAAAAAAAAAAAAAAAAAAGAGAGAGAGAGAGAACGAGAAAACCGGGAACCTGTGCCAAAAGAACACTGCTGGGCCAGCATGAGGCTGAGATTCTTAACTGTTCCCTGATGACACTGCAGAATCAAGAGGGCAGACCTCATCTTCTTTCCTGTAAAATGGGAGTAATAAACCCCTCCCTCCTCTCTCACCCGGGATGTTATGAGGATCAGGTGACAGGGTGGACATGAAAGCACTTTATAAAAGCAAAAGCTCTGATATTTACAAGTTCTTGGGAAAGATATTCTCAGGACAGTAAAGAACTGCCAGGGAAGTTTGAAAGGTTGAAAAGTTGTCTAGAGGTTAGACCAAAGGAGCCAGGGGCTGGGGGGCCAGGGGTGACAGAATGGTGTGCAGTCACCGAAGGCCCACTCCCACGCAGCCCTGGCTTCCCAGCAGGACTGTAAGACCCCTGAACGGTACCAGGCTTGGGGAAAAAGAGGTAGATGCCAGGCTGACAGCCTAAAGTAGCAGGGCTCAGAGTTCTTTTTTTTTTTTTTTTTTTAAGATTATTTATTTATTTATTTGACAGAGAGAGAGATCACAAGTAGGCAGAGAGGCGGGCAGAGTGAGAGGGGAGAAGCAGGCTCACCGCCGAGCAGAGAGCCCGATACGGGGCTCGATCCCAGGACCCTGGGATCATGACCCGAGCTGAAGGCAGAGGCCACTGAGCCACCCAGGTGCCCCAAGGGCTCAGAGTTCTTTGGAAAATTATTATAATTCAGTAAAGGGTGTGGGAATGAGAACAGCTATGTCTTTTTTGCCTTCTCTTTCTTGGACAGAATGTCCCTTTCTCACCAGGTTTCCTGTTTGCCAGCACTGGGCCTTTGTGACATTAATAACAGTACTGGGTTCAAATGTCCCCTCCCCTCATCTTACCAGAAACCTAACCACCAGGAATCCTAATACCTCACTGTCCTAGCAGAGAAGTAGAAATAACAATCCCCCACCTTTGTAGAAGTGCTCAGCAACGTCATCTCTCCCTCCCCACTCTGACACGGCTGCATCCCAGGAGGGGAAAAGTAAATGTCCACTCACCCTTAGCACTCTCCTAAATTTAAATGATAATTTGAGATTATCAACATATATAAACTGGAAAGTTCAAATAAAAGCAAAAAAAAAAGAAAGAAAGATTATTTCTGTTTAATATCTGGTTTGATTTTTAAATAAAACCCATATTTAAAATTTTCTCTTTCTTTTGACTTGACTGGAATGTACAAGTCATTCTTAAACTCCTGGTCTCAGTTTGTAAATTCCTAGGGCCAGGAACTATGTCTTCTATGAGTTACTATGCAACAATATGTATTTATTTTAAATGTATATATTTATTTCAGAAAGAGAGAGAGCATGAGCAGGGAGAGGGGGCCAGGCAGAGGGAGAGACGGAATCCTCAAGCAGACTCCCAGCTGAGTGAGGAGGCTGATGCAGGGCTCAATCCCACGACCCTGCGATCATAACCTGAGCCAAAGTCAAGAGTTGGCCGCTGAACCAACTGATCCACCCAGGCACCCTCCCCATAGCAATGTTAACACATCCTCCACCCAAAACAAACTATCTGGATGATGATACCAAAATAGAGAAAGGATCAATTCTACCAAGAGTTACTTTGATTGGGAGCAGCACCTTAGTGACCTCTGAGTCCAGACTTTTGAAGAAAGGAAAACCAGGGGTGCCTCAGTGGCTCAGTATTTAGGCATCTGCTAAGGTCGGCTAAGGCGTCTAGCTTAGGTCATGGGATCAAGTCCCACATCAAGTTCTGCATTGGGCTCCCCGCTTGGTGGGGAGCCTACTTCTCCCTCTCCGCTTCTTCCTCTCCCTCTCCACTACTCCCTCTCCTGCTACTGCTCCCCCTGCTTGTGTTCTCCCACTCTATGTCAAATAAATAAATAAAATCTTCAAAAAAGTAAGAAAGGAAGGAAGAAGGAAAAAGAAAGAAAGCCCAGATTGGTGGGAGGTCTTCTATAGTTTCTTGGGCAAAATATTAGCTCTCTTTCCCCACTTTTTAAAGGCAGAAGTTGAACCAAATGAACTAAAGCTCTAAAGTTCAGTGATTCTAAGAACTGAAACAGCTTCTTCTAAACCACAGCATGCAAGCCCTTCCTAGTTCTATCCCCAATTTCTGCCACAAGGAAGTCAGGGATGAGATCTTGTAAAATGGTCAGGTCACCAGCTGAGGCCCCACAGGGAAGTTGGTGTCTTAGCTCTGTGCACCCATCCCCCACAACACACCCACAGACACTTACTCCATCAAGTCATTAAGAGGAAATGTGCTCTGGGGCTCCTAGGTAGCTCACATGTTCTCACTCTTAAAGGAAGGAAGGAAGGAAGGAAGGAAGGAAGGAAGGAAGAAAGAAAGAATGAATGAATAAAGTTTACTTTAAAAATGCACTTGGGGCACCTGGGTGGCTCAGGTGGTTGGGTGTCTGCCTTTGGCTCGGGTCATGATCCTGGGGTCCTGGGATCGAGCCCTGCATCGGGCTCTCTGCTCGGCAGGGAGCCTGCTTCTCCGACTTCCTGTGCCTGCTGCTCCCCCTGCTTGTGCTCTCTCACACTCTCTCTGTCAAATAAATAAAATCTTTTAAAAAAATGTTGTTTTAATTTAAAAAAAAATAAATAAATATGCACTTAATATGAAAAAGGGATCACGGGTGATCTCCAAGAAACATGTGTGCCTGTGTATCTATGTGTGCAGGGTATCTGTATGTATGTGTGAGTGTGTGTGTGTATATGCAGGGATGATGAGAGGAGCTGGCCAGGATAAGGAAACAAGCAGCCCACAGGCCCTATGGGAATGAGCTTGACATGTTCAGAGAACAGAAAGAAGGCTGTGTGTGGCTGGCATTAAGTGAATGAGGTGAACGTGAGATCATTCCTTTATTCATGCATGAAATATGTAAGAGCTGTGCCAGAGGCTGAGAAGTCAGAGGACAGCCAATTGTCTGGAAAGTGTGGCAGAGAAAGGAAGGAGGGGGGAAAGCCACTGTAGAAGGGGTAGGAAAGTCCTGAGGGTTTCTTTCCATTTACACACACAGAGTAGAAGAAAGGAAAGATTGAAGATAAGGCAAATAGATTGCAGAAACAGGATCCTGGAGAAGACAGAAGAGGACAGAATAATGGGGTAAGGTGGTAGGGATCACTCTGGAATGGATATGGAAAAGCCAGAAATAAAACAGCCATAAAGGTAAACATTTTGAAATGCAGAGAAGCAAAATGAAAGCATTCTCCAGTCTTCCCATCAAAATTTCAGGAATGGTTATATAGGAAAGTCGGTTAGGGCCTAGAGAGTTATTTATTAAAAAAAAGATCTTAAAAGCTCTTTCTTTCTCCCTTAAAATATAATTTAATGAACAAAATGGGTCCTCTGGTACACCCCTCGCACCATTCTCTGTTCTCTGCCACGCTGAGCTGTCTGGAGCCCTCACCATCGGGAATTCCAAAGTGTAAGGCACCAGGCCCCTAGTGAGCTTCCCCCAGCTGTCTCAGGGCTCCCACACCATAAACATGGAGGTCCACATAAAGCACATCACCCACAGAGCAAGCTGCTAGCCAATATGTGACAGGGTCTTTAAAATTCACAGAGAAAATATGCCAAGTAGATAGTCCTCTATATACCCACCATCAGCTATGATATGGAAATATAAACATGTCAAGAAAGATGACTGCAAATACTTTGAGGACCTATTATACTCTCGATTTTTTCAGGCTTTACCTTCACCATTTATTGGATATTGTGGGTCTGAAGATAATATTTTTGTATCATGCTGAGGTTACAGAGGACATTTTGAAAAAAGAGAAAATTTCTGCTTCATTGTCCAATGTTATTAGAGCTGACTGTCTACGGTTTCTTGGCATTAAAAGACAGTGGTACATTGATATTATGAATCAGTATAGATCAAATTTTTTCTTTTTGAAATTTGGAGGAATGATCACCTACCAATAAAGCCAGTAGAAAATCCCACAGAGACATGGTAAGGAGTGAAAACTGGTCAGATCACAAAAATGATGTAAAAATATGCATCTTGCCTGAGAAATATATATAGTTAAGATCATTGATTCAAGTCAGTCCTTAACTCTCTGGATCACTAGATTATAATGTGGTGTATAGTTTATATAATAAATGATTTATTTATTTGAACCTATCAATCTCTGATGACAATTTCATTTTTTTTAAAGATTTTATTAATTTATTTGACAGAGAGAGATCTCAAGTAGGCAGAGAGGCAGGCATAGAGAGAGGAGGAAGCAGGCTGCCAGTTGAGCAGAGAGCCCAATGCAGGACTCGATCCCAGGACCCTGAGATCATGACCTGAGCCGAAGGCAGCGGCTTTAACCCACTGAGCCACCCAGGCACCCTGACAATCTCATTCTCTTGAAGGTTCTGTAATGAACTGACTGCAACATGACTAGTAATTACTTTGGAACTATAGTTCTTTCAATAGGTAAGCATATTAATGCTGCCGAGCTTGCAAATGTCCTTGAGATACACTTATCATTGGTTATGAATGATTTGTCCAAGTACTGCTGATTGGGCCAACTTTGTGCATAAGAAGAGACAAGTAAGAAACCGGGATCAACTTCATTATCATGGTGGAATGTACCCTCTGTAAACAAATTTAAAAGTAGTCTACATCCACAAAAGATATTCTTACCAGGGCAGGTGGAGAAAGTAGGAGTCCTGAACGAGAAGCTTTGTCAGCTCTGATACTGAAACTAGATCCAGCTGACACAGTCTGTCCAAGCAGTGCGGGTCTGTCCCCAGGATATACAAAGATACTGCTTCCCTATTTGACTCCACTACCTTCTTTTTTTTTTTTTTTAAGATTTTATTTATTTATCAGAGAGAGAGAGGGAGAGAGAGCTAGCACAGGCAGACAGAATGGCAGGCAGAGGCAGAGGGAGAAGCAGGCTCCCTGCTAAGCAAGGAGCCCGATGTGGGACTCGATCCCAGAACACTGGGATCATGACCTGAGCTGAAGGCAGCTGCTTAACCAACTGAGCCACCCAGGCATCCCCACTATTACCTTCTTAATGATGGGAAATCTTTCACCAAAAGTTAGCAAACTCTCACAGGAGTCTCTGGACAGCTTCCTTACAGAATCAGAAAAGATTCAAAATACTTGGGAAGGACAAGCGGAGACTACAGAGATATCTTGATCTGGCACTTAGAGAAACAAATACTGTCTGTGCATTGTAATGACAACCTGATTATGTTTTTCTTCTGAATCTCTTACACTGTAAAGCCTTCTTGATTTGAACCCTACAACTTGCAGCAGACTTCTAAACAAAAATTACAAATTGCTTGTTACCATGGCTCCTCTCACTGACAGATCCAGCTGGATCATTGGCAGGAGGACAGCTCGGCATTTTAGACCCATTATCCAGAAGTCACCACCCAGAAGTTAAATCCCCATTTTTTTATTACTGTCCAAAAGTGTAAGACTTCAAAAACAGTCAGATATAATTCATGGTCATTATTAGGCACTAATAATGTCTTAGAGTCATAAACCTGAAGTAAGAGGTGCCTGGGTGGCTCAGTGGGTTAAAGCCTCTGCCTTTGGCTCAGGTCATGATCTCGGGGTCCTGGGATCGAGCCCCACATCGGTCTCTCTGCTCAGTGGGGAGCCTGTTTCCCCCTCTCTCTCTGCCCGCATCTCTGCCTACTTGTGATCTATCAAATAAATACATAAAATCCTTAAAAAAATAATAAACTTGAAGTAATTCCTACTTCACACATATTCACACATATTGAATGATGGGATGAGAGAAACTTTTCCCATTTGATAAAACAACTACAAGGAGAGGCGTGAGTCATAAAGCATTGCAAATATTCCGAACAGGATGAGTTAGCAGGGATTTCTGTGGTTATGTCACCATGCTCTACACTTCTAAACAACCTATAAACAGAAAACTTGGTGATGTTTCTGAGAAAAAAAGGAGAACCTGATTTAACTTCTGACTCAGAGCAAATGAACGTACAGAATCATTTGAAATAGTTACTGAGGAAGCAACTACAGATTCAACAACAAAACAGAACTCTAATGTTGCCACAACAGAAGCCGACTGGTTTCCCCTTGAGCTGTGCTTTGAAATTCCTGGTTAGCTCTGAATTAAATGAGAACGTTTGTAGGAAACCTGCTACACACAAACTTTGCAGAGAAAAAAGCCTTCAAAAACCCCATTCAGAACAAACAAACCACTCCACTCCGTTCAGAGAAAACTCTGTCTACACGTCCTTAATTTTTCATTCATTCCAGGAAAGAGATTTAAACACTGGATATTCACACTGAAGCCAGTTTTTCAAGTTTGCTTTACCATCTTATGCTGGTATGGAAGTCCCACTTCCTGCAAATAATGCAATATTTAAAGACAAGAAATCTTATCAATCTTATCAGAATGGAATAGAGGGTCACCCTCCTCACTCCTCACTGCTAATCTTCACTTGCAGTAATTTGATAACAACATGTGTTATTCACACTGGGTGTTTTTTTTTCTTTCTTAAAGCTAGCTTTATAATGACGGTCACTAAAAAGCATCCTGCTGGTGTAGTGTAACTAATCACTTAAATGATGTTCAAAGTGTGTTGTGGTATAGTTTGGGAAACATTTAATATTGTTTGGCATCTTGCTGACTATAGCACATCCTAATGCAACAAAGAGCTGCTTTATTCTTTTTAAAATTTTATTTATTTGACAGAGAGAAAGAGCACAGACAGGGGGAGTGGCAGGCAGAGGGGGAGGGAGAAGCAGGCTCCCCGCTGAGCAGAGAGCACAATTCAGGGCTCCATCCCAGGACCCTGAGATCATGACCCAAGCTGAAGCCAGGTGCCTAACTGACTGAGCCACCCAGATGACCCAAACACTATATTTGTAATGTTGAATTAGAAAAACACTGTTAAGGGATGCCTGGGTGGCTCAGTTGGTTAAGCAGCTGCCTTCGGCTCAGGTCATGATCCCAGCGTCCTGGGATCGAGTCCCACATCGGACTCCTTGCTCAGCAGGGAGCCTGCTTCTCCCTCTGCCTCTGCCTGCCATTCTGTCTGCCTGTGCTCGCTCTCTCCCCCTCTCTCTCTCTGATAAATAAATAAAAAAATCTTTAAAATAAAAAAAAAAGAAAAACACTGTTAAGAGTTAAAAGATGCATCTTTAAAGAAGTTAAAAGATGTATCTTTATTCAGTAATAAAAAGGAATTAAGTACTGATGCATACTACAACATAGATGAACCCTGAAAACAGAATGCTAAGTGAAGGAAGCCAGACACAAAGGACCACATACAGTATGCTTCTACTTACATGAAAAGTCCGAATAGGTAACTCTATAGAGGGAGAAAGTAGGGCTGGGAAAGATGGAGGTTATTGGGGCATGACAGGTAAAGGGTAAGGAGGGGTTGGGTGTTTTGAAATGATTAAAATGTTCTAAAATTGGTTGTGGTGACGGTTGCACAACTCTATACTAAAAACTGTTGACTTTCTCTCTAAATGGATGAATTGCAGAGTATATTAATTATATTTCAATAAAGCTGGTACCAGAAAAAAAAAAAAGAAAAAAAAATGCAAATTGGACCTGTTAACATCCTTTCAAGGACTGCTTGTTGGACTTTGAATGAATTCTAAATGGGTAAAAAAAAATTTTTTTCCCAAAACTTCTCATAAGAGGTCAGTGAATCTTTATAGTCTGAGTAAAGACCTTAAAAAACAAGGTTAAGGGACGCCTGGGTGGCTCAGTTGGTTAAGCAGCTGCCTTCGGCTCAGGTCATGATCCCAGTGTCCTGGGATCGAGTCCCACATCTGGCTCCTTGCTCCACAGGGAGCCTGCTTCTCCCTCTGACTCTGCCTGCCACTCTGTCTGCCTGTGCTCGCTCTTGTTCTCTCTCTGACAAATAAATAAAATCTTAAAAAAAAAAAAAGGTTAAATTATACACAACTATGCTGATTTGCATATCTTCAATAAGATTCAATTGATATGCATAAGTTAAAGATATCTACTAGAATTCTTAATGTCTTGGGGCACCTGGGTGGCTCAGTAGTTAAGCATCTGTCTTTGGCTTGGGTCATGATCCCAGGGTCCTGGGTTCGAGCCCTACCTCAGGCTCCCTGCTCAGTGGGAAACCAGCTTCTCCCATTCCCCCTGCTTGTGTTCCCTCTCTGGCTGTGTCTCTCTCTATCAAAGTAAATAAAATCTTAAAAAAAAAAAAAAGAATTCTTAATGCCTTGTCAAACTTCTCAATACTGCATGTTTATTGTTTTATACTCTTTCTACTCTAAATACCAAGAAGTATTTTCATAAGAAGAGTTAAATCTCTTCCATTAGCTCCAAAAGCATAGGTAACAAACTATAAAATTAGACGAGATCTAGGTTTGATAAAGTAATGCATAAAATCACCATTACAATGTTCATAGTGACGACTTATAAATGTTAGCAGTGATCATAAAGCTTATCCTTATCCTTATCCTTATCCTTCAACTCAAGATAAAAAAATACAGTGTTGACTGCTAGAAAGTCTTTGTTTAAAAAACAAAAAAAGAAAGAAAGAAAAAAGAACCTAGCGTCAATTAAAAAAAAAAAAAAGACTTGTTTATTTGAGAGAGAGCTTTCAAGTGGAGGAAGGGGCAGAGGGAGAGAGAGAGAAGCAAACTCCCCAATAAGTGGGGGAACCTGATGGGAGGGGAGGTGGGTGTCATCCCACGACCTGAGCCAAATCGAGAGTTGGATGTTCAACCTACTGAGCCACCCAGGTGCCCCTCAATTTTTTTTTAAAAGCAGCTCTTTGTGGGTGCTTGGATGGCTCAGTCGGTTAGGCACCTGGCTTCAGCTTGGTTCATTATCTCAGGGTCCTAGCATCGAACCCCACTGTTGGGCTCTCTGCTCAGCAGGGAGCCTGCTTCTCCCTTCCCCTCTGCCTGCCACTCCCCCTGCCTGTGCTCTTTCTGTCAAATAAATAAAATATTAAAAAGAATAAAGTAGCTCTTTGTTGCATTAGGATGTGCTATAATCAGCAAGATGCCAAACAATATTAAATGTTTCCCAAACTATACCACAGCACACTGTGAACATCATTTAAGTGATAAGTTATATCACACCAGCAAGATGCTTTTTAGTGATCGTCACTATAAAGCTAGCTTTAAGAAAGAAAAAAATAACAGGGAGCCTGTTTCTCCCTCTCCCTCTACCCTACCCCTACCCACCCGCAATGCCCCCACTCTACTTTCTCTCTCTCATGTTCGCTCTCTCAAATAAATTTTTAAAAAATTTAAATAAAAATAAATAAAATCTTTAAAAAAATGCAATCAGATCATTTTGTGTTTATTTTCAGGGGTTAACATAGCCAACCTACTCAATATTTTAAAATTAACAGAGACACTTGAAGTGTGTAATATTTAATGTTTTCTCATGTTGACTTTAATAACCTAATGTTTTCAATTTTCTATGGCATTTTTTTAAAGATTTTATTTATTTGACAGAGATCACAAGTAGGCAGAGAGGCAGGCAGAGAGAGGAGGAAGTAGGCTCCCCAATAAGCAGAGAGCCCCATGCGGGGCTCAATCCCAGGACCCTGGGATCATGACCTGAGCCAAAGGCAGAGGCTTTAACCCACAGAACCACCCAGGTGCCCCTTTCTATGGCATTCTTGTGTCTTTTTCATTTTCAGTGTTTCAAATAGATTGTATTTAAATTTTTTTAAGGTTTTATTTATTTATTTATTTATTTGACAGAGATCACAAGTAGGCAGAGAGACAGGTGGGGTGAGGGGGCGGGAAGCAGTCTCCCTGATGAGCAGAGAGCCTGATGCAGGGCTGGATCCCAGGACCCTGAGATCATGACCTGAGCCGAAGGCAGAGGCTTAACCCACTGAGCCACCCAGACGCTCCTGTATTTAAAATTTTAAAGTTCCAAAACTGTAAATACAGTAAACTGTTTTCTGGTATGATTATCAACATTATAAACTTCCTCAGCTTAATTATTGGCACATATATTTACAACTAAACTGGGGCATATATATATATATATATATATATATATATATATATTCAATGAAACAGATGTGAAACAAGTTTTTAAAATGCACTGACCTGTATGCATACATTCTCTAATCTGTCTACAAGATCTCTAACAACTCAGACAATAGGCTTGCTAAAAGTCCAGGGGTACAGTGTCTATAGCATTACTCTAATCTGCCTGGCTCCATCCAAAATAAAAGAGCATTTGGGGGTTCTGTTGTTTATTTTTTTGTTTTCAAACTCTTGTGTTGAGAGAATTTTTTTTAAGATTTATTTTTTAAAAAAGAAAAAGATTATATTTATTGACAGAGATCACAAGTAGGCAGAGAGAGAGAGACAGAGAGAGAGACTCCCTGCTGAGCAGAGGCTTAACCCACTGAGCCACCCAGGCGCCCCTAGAGAATTTAACAGGATTTGTTCTTAAGGGATCCACGCAGGGTCCTGGGAATCTCTACTTCTCTTTTTAAGTGTTCACCCGTGATCCTTTTAACAGCCCTTGAATTTCGCCAGGAATGATTAAACATTTCATGGGTATGCAGTCTTTGGAACTCAGATTCTTCCATTTGGGCAGTCAGGGTGACACTCTTATCTTCAGGCCTTTAGATGCACCCTGTTCTGTCTCCTCAAGTTCAGCAGTTTCACCACCAGTCACAGGACATCCTGGGAATCATTTCATCACAGCAACAGACAGAAGCTTGTGCAAAAGCTAGACCAGCTAGTGGATGGGAGCCTCCACAGAGCCAGAAAAAATTCTCTGGCTTGACTTTTCAGTTTCCACTTTTGTTTTCTGCTTCTGCCAGGACCACGTGCTTGGTGTTTTTCTTTCCTGCTATAATTATCCAGGCCCATTCCAGTTATTCTCAGCTGACAACTTCTGCTTGTGGACAATTCAGAAAACAAACGCATGGAACCTGATAAACCAGGGTTTAAGTCGCGGCTCACCACTTCCTAGCTGTGTGACATTAGGTAGCTGATTTAACCCCTTTGGGACTCTTTCCTCATCTGTAAAATTTAGGTTAATATCAGCTTCGCAAGATTATGCTAAGTATTCACACTGAACGTGAACCTGGTAATTGTAGTCAGCAAATGTTCATCTCCCCCCATTCTCCCATTACGCTTTTCCACGCATCTTCAGCAGCAGCCCAAAAGCAAGCACTGAGCCTCTAGTCGCCCCTTGGAGTGTTGTGATAATAAAAATATAGAAAATAGCTTCCTGCTCTCGAGAATTTTACAATCTAGTCAGTAAAACCGCTTCCACTACCTCAGTCAATCCCTCAAAACAGTCCTGAGAGGCTGAAAGATGAGAAGAGGAAGGACAGAGAGGCGTACTAGGGCGAAGAGGAGTCCTATCTCCTTCTACTCCCCAAACGCCATATTTGCTCCAGCCACAGTACCCAACTGCTGGTTTTTTACGTGCCTGTCGCCCCGAGAAGACCGCCGGCCCCCTGAAGGCGAGCCAGGTTCAGCTCATCTAAATCAATTTCTCATCTCGGGGCTGGGCGAGCAGCAGGCCCGGGCCCTGTTCCGCCTACGCTCTCGCGCGGCGCCGGCCCGAGCACTCCGCTGCAAGTGGGGGCGGGAGCGTCACGCTCTGCGCCCGCGTCCCACCCAGATCGGAAAATCCCCCGGGTCCCCAGGGCAAACCAGGGGTGCGGCGGGAGACGGAGGGAAGACCAGCCGCGCCGCGCGGCCGTTGGCGGTTAACCGCCACCGGCCGCTGCAGCCCTGATTGGCTCCTTCCGCGGGCAACGCGGCGGCTTTAACCAATCGCCAGCGGTCGGGAGGACCCGCCCAGCCAGAGCGGCGGGAGGCGGGCGTCCTGTTTGCCTGGTCGGGGGGTCGCGGACTGGGCGGGTGAAGCAGGGAGTGCTCTCCACCCGACCCTCTGGGGGCGCTGTTAGAAAGAACCCTGGCGGGGTGCCGGGGTAGAGAGGCTTGTGTGACCCTGGACAGGCTCTGTTCCTTTCCAGGCGTCAGCCTTGCCATTCTCAGTAGGAGGTTGGCGGACCGCGGGGGAGGGGGATATGAGGCGGAGCGACGGAGTGACCCTGCGGGCGCACGAATGGGTAAACGCGGGAATCCGCCTGCATGGCAGGAGAGTGGAGGAAGACGCGCAGAGAACCTTGGGCGTGACTGCCCGTGCGGAAAGGCGGGGGCTAGAAGGTGACCCCACCAGAGCCCACAGGCTCCGTCGCGCAGGCCCCGCCCCCTCATGCCCCGCCCCCCAGACAGAAACCGCCCAGCAGGCCCGGGGGACCCCCACTGCAAGCTCGCCAGCGGCGCTCTAGGACCGAGTACCGCCTGCTCTCCCTCCACGCGCTCGCAGCCAACAAACAGCCGCCGGCACTCGTGTTCTCCCTGCTGCCGGGTGAGCCTGGGCCCCGCCCGCCCCAGCCCTGCGCCCGCTACACCTGCGGCAAGCCTGCAACCCGGCGACGCGGATCCGCGCCCTTCCCTCTCTTTAACTTCCCTCCTCTTCTCCCAGCCTGTCTTGTATTTTTCTTCTCTCTCCTCTTTTTTCCTTATCTCTTCTTTCTTTTTCTCTCTCCCTTTTGTTCTTACCGCTCAGGTTCAGTTGCCTGTAATTGAAGCCTCCTCTTCCACTCTCTCCGCTCGGCCTGGATGCCCAGCCCCGGCTTGGGTGGGGGGCCCTCCGCGCGTCCACGATGATCTGAATGGCCTTCCCCTCCCGAGGAAGAGGAGGTTTTGAGTTTTTGAGTAGGGCCTGCCTCCAGCCCTTCTATCCTCCTCACAGTCCGCACCTGGGGCCTAGCGGACTCTCAAGAGAGGCTTTGATCTATCATGACCTTTTTACAACAGTTCCGTTCGTCAGAGTCGGCTGTGTCGGAGAGTGCTTCTACAGAGAGTGCCACTAAAGCAGAAATCTCGAAGGCAGTAAATGCGTGATACCAAGCAGACTGGGGAGGGGGTACTCCTAGATTCATTCCCCCCACACATACACAGTTTGTGCACTTAATTAGTCCCCGGCTGCCGTAGATGAAATGGACCCCGTTCCTTTCTCCTCCCCACCTCCCAGCTTAAGGACTGTGGGTTTTTGTGCCTCTGGCAGGTGGCTCTTTCCTTGCTGGAATGTGATCCTTTAAGAAAGATTTCCCTTTCTAAACCATCCTCTTGGGGCGCCTGGGTGGCTCAGTCGGTTGAGCCTTGGACTGTGGGCTTCCCGCCCAGGTCAGGATCTGGGGGTGTGGGTTCCAGCTGGTATTGAGCTCTGTGCTCAGCAGGGAACGGGCTTGAGGTTTTCTCCCTCCCTCTGCCCCTCCCCCCAGGCATATGATCTCTCTCTCTCTCTCTCTCTCTCTCTTTCTAAAATAAACTCTCTTCTTTGCCCTCATCCACAGGACACATAGTATGTCTATTAGGTGTTTCGTCTCCCAGCCATTTTCTATGGAAAACCAAGGGGATCGGGCCATGATAGCTACTGGCAGCTTTGAAGAATGGGATGCCTTTAGAGAAGCCTGATCTTCAGAGGCCTCAGCGTGAGACCATACAAAGCCGGGTAAGAGTCCAGTCTGAGGCAGGAGTCCCCTGCTGCCTATAGCAGCAGCCTTTTGGCCTGGGGCCAGGCGTCTGTAGAATATTAGCAAAAATAACCCCCCCCCCCAAGTGAAGTTGCTCTTCAGAGTTCACAAAGCACTTTCATATATTCCTGGTCTCATTCTGTCCTTTAAGCTGACCTTGACAAGCCATGGATGGTGGTCCCTCATATTTACAAAGGAAGAAATTGAAGCCTAGATGGGATAGTGATTAGCCCTTGGTCATCCTGGAAGTCTGCAGCAGAGCTAGGATAGACTCTTTCCAGGCTTGAGTATTACACTTCTTAGTAGGGTCTTTACCACCAATGACCCCATACTCATGCCTCTGAAGGACCTGGGCAAACCCACAGCAACATTTTGAAATGGCAGGTGAGCCTCTGTGCACCTATCTTGGAGATGGACGGGGGCTGGGTCTTGTTCTCTGGCCTTGACAGCACTGCAGCCTAGCTCAGGGTCAGGATACAATTGACCCAAGAGAAGGGATATGATTTGCCTGAACCTTCTCAGAACTGTCAGATTGGCATGAGAGAACTTGGGTGTTAGACTTCCTTGCAAAAGCCCTACCTTGCAAAAGCCGGGGCTGAGAAAACAGTGGGAGAGAAATGTTCTGGACACCAGCGCAAAGCAAATTGCATAAGCTTTGGAGCCTATACACGTGGCTCTGGCTAAGCTCCCTCCTCTGACATGGAAGTAAGGCAGCCACCTCACAGGGCTGCTCTGAGGAGTGAGCTAACAGTGCTCCCCCCGGTGGGCTGGGGAGGGTATGGAACATGTCCTGGGGGATAGTTAGGTCAGACAGGGAACCTGGGACATCTGAAGCACCTTCATCAACCCGTTCTGCCGTATGACTCCCAATCTTCACTGAGCCTCATGTGGCCAGGTTTCAGGAAAACTCAAATAAGACCAGGTCTGGCCTGTAGGAGCTCTGAGTACAGCTGAGTAGTGAGGAGCCTCTGGATTTCACTGTTTGCCCCAGCTACCTGGAGTGAGCAGCCCAGGAGGAAGCAGCTGTTTGCTTCCATGGGTCTTTGTGTACTCAACGGACTCCAACCACATCCTCCTCTTGCTGGCCAGCATTTTGCTCATGGCCCCAGTGACAAGGGTGGCCAATCAGGCTGGGCTCAGAGCAGCTGCTCCTGAAGTCAGAGAAGTGAGCTCAGCGAAGAGAGAAGCAGGTCACCCTCCCCCACTGGGCCATTGGGCTCACTTCCTCCCCAGCCCGTGGGTACAGCAGAGAAGGGTGTTGTTCCAACTTTGAGAACAAAATGGAGTGTTTGGTTTCCTGTTTCACTCTTGAGAGCTCTGACCTGCACCTCCCCAAGCCTGCCCTTCCTGTGAAGATGGTGGATCCCCTGTGTTGAAGGAGAGGAAACTGGCCAGAGAAGGAACCAGTTTTCCTGGCATCACACAGTAGTCCAGGGGAGAGAGTCCAGGGCCTGTGTACCTGCTCTCACCCCTGAGAGTTGCCCAGGATCCTTCAAGGCCCAGCTAAATATCACCTTTTCTGATCACACACTCTTCCTTACCTCTCTCCTGATGGAGTTAGCTGTTCCCTCCCCATTTTGAGAGTATGTCCTGCAGGCCCCAAATGCAGCTTGAATTACCTGCCCATCCCCTATGCCAGACAGTAAGGGCCCTCTGGGGTGACCTTGTCTCCTGCCTCTCAGTAAATCAACACCCAGCAAAGCAGTCTTGAAGGAATGACTCTAGAGAGCCCCAGTGTGCAGGCTTGGGAAGAGAATGAGAATAGTGGGCTTGGAAAGGGTTGAACTGGCCTTGCCATTCTTTTTTTTTTTTTTTCCCCTAGACTTAGGCAATTTCAGACCTGTAGGAACCTCTCCTGCTTAAGAAATCCAGGGCATAAGCCTGTGAGTTTGTGCCTGTCAGGTCTTGGTCTGACCGCAACATTTTCCCCACTTCTGCCTGTCTTCCAGACCTGCGGAAGCAGGAATGTGGGCATCAGCAGTGAGCTCTCTGCACCCAGCAGACAGAAAGCTGGGGCATTGACTCAGAGGCACTGACTTATCCTACTAAGATAGCCAGGAGCTGGACTCTCCCTGTAAGTCCGGGAAAAGGAGAGGCCGCTTCACAAGATGTGTTCTCCCCAAGCAGGAATTGCTTCTCCAGAGCTCACGAGGTTGCTCTGGTTCTTGCTTAGGGACGTGATACTGTCAGGGAAGGTAGGGGTGGCATGGTGAGCAGGGAAGGACTGGGCATACTGCTGCTAATGGGACTTCTTTCTCCTTGGCTTAGATTCCGGCAGAGTTCCTCTGTCTCGTCTTGTTGCTGCCTGAAAGTGTTCCATTCACCACTCTTTTTCCATCTCCTGGGAGGTAGCGGGATATCAGCATTATGGTTGGGTTCAAGGCTACAGATGTACCCCCTACTGCCACGGTGAAGTTCCTGGGGGCTGGCACAGCTGCGTGCATTGCAGATCTCATCACCTTTCCTCTGGACACGGCGAAAGTCCGGCTGCAGGTGAGGGGATGAAGCCTGGGGTTCTTGATATTGTCTGGTCTGCTCTGCCCCAAAATACAGACTACTTAAGGGCCAGGGAAATGTTTAGAACTGTAAACTTTGGAACATAGGGATGGCAGGAGATGGAGAGTGCAACCTGCCTTATCCATAACCACCCACCTTGACCTTGCAGATCCAAGGAGAGAGGCAGGGGCCAGTGCGGGCTGCGGCCAGCACCCAGTACCGCGGCGTGCTGGGCACCATTCTGACCATGGTGCGCACCGAGGGCCCCCGCAGCCTCTACAGTGGGCTGGTCGCCGGCCTACAGCGCCAAATGAGCTTTGCCTCCGTCCGCATCGGCCTCTACGACTCTGTCAAGCAGTTCTACACCAAGGGTTCTGAGCGTGAGTGTGGGACTGGGCCATAGGCCCCTTGGCCTTTTCTTCATTGTGATGATTGATCAAATCATCCCTGATTGATGATTTGCTGCATAGCCCCTTTAGGCTTCCAGATCCTTAGGCTAGTCAGAGGAACTGAGAACTGGAAGGGACCTTGATTCCTAATGATTCCTGAACACCTGGGCTGTGCTAAGCTCTGCAGGGCATTGTCCCAGGACAATCCTCACAACTGCTCTGAGAGTAGATGGCATCATCTCCAGATGAAAAGACTTGAGTCTTCTTGGTGGAAAGGACTTGGCCAAGAGCACACAATGGGGAACCAGAAAAACACAGCTAGGACTTTTGCCTCCAAGACCACTCTTCCATTTCATCTCCTCAGCATGCCTTGCCCACCCTCCATTTTACACATGTGGAAACTGAGAACCCAGATCAAAAGGTTGGCTTTTCCCAAGATTACAGGAGAGAGAGAAATAAATCTGGCATGCGATCCCAAGTCTTAACAGGTCCCAGGCCTTGAGAAGGCCACTTCTCTCTGAGCTTTGGTTTTCACATTTGTCAAATGGAAAGGACTGTGATTTCTCAGGGCATGTAACCTATTGAGCTAAGTCTCACTTTGTCCTGCTCCTTGCTGTGACCCTGTGCATAGCAAGTAATAGACCTTCACAGTGTTACTTTTCTTTGATGCAAAGAGTTTTTCGAGCAAGAGCTTATCTGAATCCTATTCCCAAAAGGCCAGAGATGAGATGCTTTTGGTGAGGAGAGGTGGAAAGTGAGTCCAACCCCCCAGGCACTGACCCCCACGGTTTTCCCACAGATGCCAGCATCGGGAGCCGCCTCCTGGCAGGCAGCACCACAGGTGCCTTGGCTGTGGCTGTGGCCCAGCCCACAGATGTAGTAAAGGTACGGTTCCAGGCTCAAGCCCAGGCTGGAAGTGGCCGGAGATACCAAAGCACTGTTGATGCCTACAAGACCATCGCCCGAGAGGAAGGGTTCCGAGGACTCTGGAAAGGTTTGTGTCTGTGTATCAGGTGTTTCTTCTCCCACATCCTCCTTCTCCCCTAGTCTCTGGTTCCACATTGGTACTCTTTCCTCCTGTAGGAACCTCTCCCAATGTTGCTCGTAATGCCATTGTCAACTGTGCTGAGCTGGTGACCTACGATCTCATCAAGGATGCCCTCCTGAAGGCCAACCTCATGACAGGTGAGTTAGAGTAATTGGTGCTGGGTCTCGTCTTTCCTACCATCTGGGAGCAGATGCGGGAGTCTGGTTGCCTGAGGACTGACTACATCTTTTCATCCTGCTTCCCCTATGCTTGTGGAATGAGTTTAGATTTACCATATTGAAGCCTGCTAGGATGTAACTCCCACTTTGCACACTGAGGCACTGAGGCAAAAGGAGTCTTAGGTCATCAGGAGAAGTCCCAGCTGGAGTGTCTCTCTCTAAAACCATCAGACCCCTAAGCTATTTTAATAATCCCTTTCCTTCTGGAATGTTGGGGTGAGGAGTCCTGACCGCCTCTCCCGCTCCTCCTTGGCAGATGACCTCCCTTGCCACTTCACTTCCGCCTTCGGGGCGGGCTTCTGCACCACTGTCATCGCCTCCCCTGTCGATGTGGTCAAGACAAGATACATGAACTCTGCCCTGGGCCAGTACAGCAGCGCTGGCCACTGTGCCCTCACCATGCTCCAGAAGGAGGGTCCTCGAGCCTTCTACAAAGGGTGAGCCTTTGATCCGTCCCATCCAATTTGAAGCCCCCTGGCTGCCCATACCTACACACAGATAGGAGAGAACCACCTGCAACCAGGTGTCAAGCTATTCTGATCCTGGTCCTGGTATTTCACCAGCATTTTCTCATGCTCTTAACTACTTCCAGAGTTGTTATCCCTACTTTGTCGGTACTAAAATGGAGACTCCCGGGGGATTCTTGGCTGACAGCCACACAGCTGTGGGCCTGTGTTCCCTGAGTGCTCAGCCTTCTTGGGGGCAGAGCAGCTGGGTTGGATTGGATACCATGGGTGAGTGGGAGGTGGGAGTGCCCTCAGGAGTCACCAGATTACCCTCTGTGACCTGTGTTTTCTCTCTTCTAGGTTCATGCCCTCCTTTCTCCGTTTGGGTTCCTGGAACGTGGTGATGTTTGTCACCTATGAGCAGCTCAAACGGGCCCTCATGGCTACCCGAACTTCCCGCGAGGCTCCCTTTTGAGCGTCTCCTGCTGCTGAGCCCACCACCTCTAGCTTTGGCTTTGGCTCAGCTCTATCCAGGCCGTGCTTCCCTTCCCTCTCTCCTCACCCCTTCCTTCTACTCCCTTTCCCACCACCTCCCTTTCCTCTCCCCACATTCTCACCCTTCTTCCCTACCTCATCTCCCCATTGCCTCTCAGTCCCAATAGAGTTGACCCCAGCTAACACTGTAAGAGGACTGGCATCAGCCAGGATCCCAAGCCTTCAGTTGCTTGAAAAGTTAAGCCCAGCTCTTTGTTCTGCCCCCAAGCCCAGCCCAGCCAGCATGTCACCCATAAAACAGGTTCAACCTTGGTGTCTCTTCCCTCTCTCGTAGCTCTTAACAGAGGTTTTGGTCCAGTGGGCCCTTTTGGCACCTAACTTAGAAAGGTATGACCCACCTTCTGCTGCTAGCATCCAATCTGGGGCCCATAGAGGTCATCCTGTCCATTTCTCTTCCCAGACCGGGCCAGGGCTTAGATGGCAAGTGAAGGAGCAGCCGGGGCAGCAGTAGCTTCACTTGCACCAGGTCATGTCACCCATGCCTGGTACTCTAGCACCTGCCTTTCTAAACCCTCTAGCTGGCCCCTGTTTATCTGCAAAGTCGGTGTGTTCCTGTCTGCCCTACATTGCCTCTGCTTCTTGGAAGATTTAGAGAACTTGGGAACCTTAGATGCTATGAACTTAGTTTATTCCATTCTACAAATGAGAAACCTTCTCAAAGTCCCAGACCTAGTGAGGCAAAGCCAGGCCACTTCTTGTCCTCCAGTCATGCCCTTAGTGGGTGGTACTTCTGCACTGGTGGGACATGCTGCAAGGCAAACAGGTGGCCTCAACCTGAGGATACTTTCATTTGGAGTCTCAGCCTCTCCCTGGGCTCAAGATCCCAAGGAGGCAGTGCCAAGACAGGACTTAGGCTGCACACGGTGTCAACCTCCCTGTCCCTAGCACCTGTCCTCAGACAGGAAAGCAGATTTTATATCTGTTTCAAGGGGTTGGGTACTCTGAAGTCCCGGGATGCTGAGGCATCTCGTGCAGAGGTAGGCCTATTTTATAGCTGCTGGAAGAAGATGAAGGTTGAGACCAGTCATGCAAGCAAGGACATATAGGAAGTCAGCAACTGAACGGGGGCCAGTCAGACTCCTCTCTCCCCTTGTGGACTCCTCACGCAGGGACCAGTGCTAGAGTCCTTTGGAAAGGGTTGGGCAGCTGTAGAGCCAGGCTCAGAGAATATGACTCCCCTCTTCCAGCTGCCTAAAGCAGCTAATACTACTGCTCTTTCCCCACTGGTCAGAGCTGGAGGCTCAGCCCTTCAGTGCTTTGGCAAGGGGTCCAGGACATTAGACTGGTTCTTGGAGACAGAAGGAGGGCCCAGGATTCCTCACCTACTTCCTAGCATCTGACAAATTGAGCTGGGGTCTCAGTCCCTGAGAGAGACAGGGTTGGGTGCCATGAACAGAGCCAAAGTGAAGGTGGTAAGCAGCCCAGTGGGGCTATTGTCTGCTGGGCTGTGGGGAATCAGCATAAATGGAGGACTAGCCCTCCTGCACCCTAATTCTCATGTTAGTTCTGGGAGGCAGGACTCCCTGTTAACGCACCAAAGGGTCAATTTGTTGCCCTAGGCGTGTCAGCTGATACCACTCACCAGCCTTATGTCCCAGATACTAGGATGGACACAAGGCCACCGGGCTCCATCATGGTTCTGGGCATGATCCTGGGACAGTGAGGAGGTTGGGGAGGTGGCAGAAACCACTGGGCAGCATATCTGTAAGCCTCAGTAATTCAGTAACCAGTCCTCATGGCCTATAAAATGAATATATGCCAAGCCAGCCTGCTTTGCCTACCATAGGAGGTAGCACCGAAGATCACCGAGGTAATAGAAATCTCATAAAGGTCTTCCATCAGGCCTAAAAGCACACTTCCTTCAGAGCCTCACCATGAAAAGGCTAGAGGCAGGCTTTGCTGCTGGCCTAGAGGAGACAACACGGTCACCACACTCCCTCATCCACTTGCTCACTGTCAGCAGAGGGCAGCTGGCACCACCCCTCCACCAGCCGTGCCTCAGGGCAGAGTCCACTTCATCTTGTTTCCATAAGGCCCACAAGACCAGGATTGTAATCTTTGCTGTAAGAAACAGGCTCAGAGAAGCAATGTGATTGACTCCTGGCATATGACTGAGGTGTAGCTGATTCCAAGGCCCACATTCCTTAAGGACGGCAGAGGTGCTCCCTAGAACCCTGGTCCAGATTCCACATCTCAAGGGCAGCTCCTGCTGCATTCTCCCTGGTGGTTTTTTATTTTTATTTTTTAAAGATTTATTTATTTGACAGAGAGAGACCAAGCAGGCAGAGAGAGAGAGAGGAGGAAGCAGGCTCCCTGCCAAGCAGAGAGCCCAATGCAGGACTCAATCCCAGAACCCTGAGATCATGACCTGAGCCGAAGGCAGAGGCTTAACCCACTGAGGCACCCGGGCACCCTCCCTGATGGTTTTTTAAATGTCTGACTGGTGCTACTGAAACCACATTTAAGAAAAAACCTAAAGCTTGGATGTGCTTTGAATGGGGGAATTTGATATCGACAGCATGGGGGCCTTTTCTGGTACCTCTGACATCCCTCCATAAAAGTGGCCAGTTACTCTCAGAAGCTTGGATGTATCCTAGCCCAAACCCAGACTCAAAAGAGAGAAGAGTTGCATGCCACACTTGCTGATGGATGGTAGGCAGTTTGGGGAGGTAGGTGTGCTCTATATGGGCCCAGCTGGGCCTGGTGGTCATAGCAGCAGCAATCCTGGAACCCTGATTCCTAAGCAGTGAGTTCAAATACATTCACCAATGACTCAGTCCTCAAGCAGCCTGCAGGGGAGTTATGAGTAGTAACATCCAGGAAGCCTGTGGCAGGGCCGGGAGTGAAATCCAGTTTGCCTGTCCCCCTCTGCACCCTACCTAGAGGCAGCCCAGGACCCACTAAGTAGATGGAATTGAGGCTGGTGAGGAAGAATCAAAGCCATTTCCAGCCCTGTGTCAGTGTTGCCTCTAGGCAGGATGAGTCTGGGAGTAGCCTTCAAAGTTCTGATGATATCTTTGTCCCATGTAACCTTGACAAGTGTTTTCTTTGTGCTTCCTGTCCACAGTGTGACCATATAACACTCTAGAGAGTGTTATATAGGTAAAGATTTTGTGTCATGAGAAATCAGAGCAGAGTAGGGACACAGAGACCACACGGCTCTGCCCCACTCTATCAAGGTAACAGCATACAGGCTCCGAGCCCTCAGGAACCTACCTGGTCATGGAAAACCAGGACAAGGAGGCAGTACTGACTGCCAGGGACCTAATCTGTATGAACATAAGTTGGAACTAGAGTTGAGAATAACAATTATAAAGATACTTACTGGGCTAGGGAAAAAAGCAGAGAAGACACTAGAGAATCCATTCCTGGAGAAATAAAAAAGCTAAAATCTAAAGTTAAAATCAAAAAGGCTATTAATGAGATGTAATAAAAATGGAGGCTCCAACTGCTAGGATAGATGAGGCAGAAGAGAGAATCAGTGATATAGAAGATAAAATGATGGAAAATAAAGAAGCTGAGAAAGATAAGAGATAAAAGATAATTATGAGGGGGAGAATTCAAGAGATAAGTGATAACATAAAGCAAAACAATATTAAGATAATTGGGATCCCAAAAGAAGGGGGAGCAGAAGGTATATTGGAGCAGAGAACTTCCCTAATAAGGGGAAGTTATTCAAGTCCAGGAGTCACAGAGAATACCCCTCAAAATCAATAAAAACCGGTCAACATCCTGACAAATGACAGTGAAACCTGCAAATCTCAGAGACAGAGAAAATCTTGAAAGCAAGTCACGACAAGAGGTGTATAACCTACAAGGGTAGAAACAGACTGGCAGCAGACCTATCCACAGAGACCTGGCAAACCAGAAAGGACTGGCATGATATATTCAGGGCATTAAACAAGAAAAATATGCAGCCAAGAATACTTTTACAGCTAGCATATCATTCAAAATAGAAGGAATGATAAAAAGTTTGCAGGACAAAGAGAAACTAAAAGAATTTGCTAAACCACCCCTATAAGAAATATTAAAAGGGATCCTTTAAGCGAAGAGAGAGCCCAAAAGTAACATAGAACAGGAAGGAACAGCGACAATATACAGAAACAGTGACTTTACAGGTACTTTACAATGGTACTAAATTCATATCTTTCAATGTTTACTCTGAATATAAATGAGCTAAATGCCCTAATCAAAAGACATAGGGTATCAGATTGGATAAAAATGCAAAACCCATCGATATACCCATTGATATCTGCCAGATACTCATTTTAGACCCAAGGACACCTCCAGATTGAAAGCGAGGGGGTGGAAAACAAATTATTGTTTTAATGGATATCAAAAGGAAGCTGGGGTGGCAATCCTTATATCAAATTAGATTTTTTTATTTTTTTAGATTTTATTTATTTGATAGACAGTATGGGAGGGAATACAAGCAGGGGGAATGGGAGAGGGAGAAGCAAGCTTTCCACTGAGCGGGGGAGCCCAAGGTGGGGCTCAATCCCAGGACCCTGGGATCATGACCTGAACTGAAGGCAGGCGCTTAACAACTGAGCCACCCAGGTGCCCCAGACAGATTTTATTATTATTTTTTTAATTTGTAAATTTTATTGTGCAGAATAATTGGAATCTTCCAGGGTTATAGGTACTAGGGTCTTAAGAAAACAAATTAGATTTTAAACCAAAGACTGTAGTAAGATATGAGGAAGGACACTATATCATAATTAGAGGGTCTATCCAACAAGAAGATCTAACAATTGTAAATATTTATGCCCCAAATATGGGAGCAGCCAATTACATAAACCAATTAATAATAAAATGAAAGAAACACATTGATAATAACACAATAATAGCAAGGGACCTTAACACCCCACTCAATGCAGTGGACAGATCATCTAAGCAGAAGATCAACAAGGAAATAAGGGCTTTGGATGAAATACTGGATGGGATGGACATCACAGATATACTGAAGGCATTCCATCCTAAAGCAACAGAATACACATTCTTCCTTAGTGTATGGAACATTCTCCAGAATAAATCACATATAGGTTCACAAGTCAGCTCTCAACTGGTACCAAAAGATTGGGATTATTCCCTGCATATTTTTGGCCTACAATGCTTTGAAACTGCAGCTCAATCACAAGAGAAAATTTGGAAAGAATTGAAATACACGGAGGCTAAAGGGCATCTTACTAAAGAATGAATGGGTCAACCAGGAAATTAAAGAATTTTATTTATTTATTTGACAGGCAGAGATCACAAGTAGGCAGAGAGGCAGGCAGAGAGAGAGAGAGAGAAGGAAGCAGGCTCCCCATTGAGCAGAGAGCCCGACGTGGGGCTCGATCCCAGGACCCTGGGATCATGACCCGAGCCGAAGGCAGAGGCTTTAACCCACTGAGCCACCCAGGCGCCCCAGGAAATTAAAGAATTTTAAAACTTCATGGAAACAAATAAAAATACAACTGTTCAGGGACGCCTGAGTGGCTCAGTTGGTTAAGCAGCTGTCTTCGGCTCGGGTCATGATCCCGGCGTCCTGGGATCGAGTCCCACGTCGGGCTCCTTGCTCGGCAGGTAGCCTGCTTCTCCCTCTGCCTCTGCCTGCCATTCTGTCTGCCTGTGCTTGCTCTCTCTCTGACAAATAAATAAAATCTTAAAAAAAAAAAAGTTTAAAAAAAAAATACAACTGTTCAAAATCTTTGTGATTCAGCAAAGGTGGTCCTAAGAGGGAGGTATATAGCAATATACCTTTCTCTAGAAACAAGAAAGGTCTAAATTACACAACCTAACCTTACACCTAAAGGAGCTGGAGAAAGTACAGCAAGCAAAGCCTAAACACAACAGAGAAGAGATTTAATAAAGAGTAAAGCAGAAATCAATGAAATAGAAACCAAAAGAAAAGTAGAAAAGATCAACGAAACTAGGAGCTGTTTTTTTAAAAGAATAAGATTGATAAATCCCTGGGCAGACTTCTCAAAAAGAAAAAAAGACAGGGTCCAAATAAATAAAATCATGAATGAAAGAGGAGAAGTCACAACAAACACTGAAAAAATACAATTACAAAAACATATTATGAGCAAGTATATGCCAACAAATCTGGAAGAAATGGATGCATTCCTAGAGAAGTATAAACTAGCAAAACTGAAACAGGAAGAAAAAGAAAACCTGAACACACCCATAACCAGCAAGGAAACAGAAGCAGATGTCAAAAATCTACCCACAGACAGAAGTCTAGGGCCAGATGGCTTCCCAAGGGAATTCTACCAAACATTTAAAGAAGAATTAATACCTATTCTTCTGAAGCTATTTCAAAGAATAGAAATAGAAGGAAAACTTCCAAACTCTATGAGGCCAGCATTACTTTGATCCCAAAACCAGACATAGACCCCATCAAAAAGGAGATTTACAGACCAATATACCTGATGAACACAGATACAAAAATTCTCACCAAGATACTAGCCAGTAGAATCCAACAGTACATTAAAAGGATTATTCACCACAAACAAGTGGAATTTATTCCTGGACTGCAACCATAGTTCAATATCTGCAAATTAATCAATGTGATACACTACCTAAAGAAAGGACAGGAACTGTATGATCCTCTCAATAGATGCAGAAAAAGCACTGACAAAGTACAGCATTCTTTCTTGATTAAAATCTTCATGCTGTAAGGATAGAGGGAACACGCCTCAATATCATAAAGACTATGTATGAGAAGCCCACAGCAAATAGCATTTTTTAAAAAAAGATTTTATTTTTTTATATTTTTTTAAGATTTTATTTATTTATCAGAGAGAGAGAGAGGGAGAGCGAGCGAGCACAGGCAGACAGAATGGCAGGCAGAGGCAGAGGGAGAAGCAGGCTCCCCGCTGAGCAAGGAGCCCGACGTGGGACTCGGTCCCAGGACGTTGGGAGCATGACCTGAACTGAAGGCAGCTGCTTAACCAACTGAGCCACCCAGGCGTCCCTAAAAAAAGATTTTATTTATTTATTTGAAGACAGAGATCACAAGTAGGCACAGAGGCAGGGGAGAGGGTGGGTCCAGGTTCCCTACTGAGCAGAGACCCTGATGCAGGGCTTGATCCCAGGACCCTGAGATCATGACCTGAGCTGAAGGCAGAGGCTTAACCCACTGAGCCATGAGGCACCCCACAAATATAATTCTTAACTGGGAAAAACTGAGAGAACTAAACTCAAGAACACAGCAGGGATATCCACTGTCACCACTGCTGCTCAACATAGTAACTTGCCTCAGCATTCAGACAACAAAAAGAAATAAAAGTCATCCAAATCAGTAAGAAGAGGTCAAACTCTCACTCTTTGCAGATGACATAATAGTCTATGGGGAAAACCCAAAAGACTCCAACCCAAAATTGCTAGAACTCATACAGGAATTCATCAAAGTGGAGGGATACAAAATCAATGCACATAAATTAGTTGTATTTCTATACACAAACAATGAGACAGAAGAAAGAGAAATTAAGGAGCTGATCCCATTTACAATTGCACCCAAAACTCTAAGACACCTAGGAAAAAACTTAACCAAAGAGACAAAGGATCTGTACTCAGAAAACTATTGAGCACTCATGAAAGAAATTGAGGAAGACACAAAGAAATGGAAAAACATTCCATGCTCATGGTTTGGAAGAACAAATATTGTGAAAATGTCTATGCTACTTATACATTCAATGCAGTATACATTCAATACGTATATACGTTCAATGCAATCCCTATCAAAATATCATCAATGTTTTTCACAGAACTGGAACAAATAATTCTAAAATTCATATGGAACCAGAAAAGAGCCTGAATAGCCAAACGAATGTTGAAAAATAAAACCAAAGCTGGTGGCATCACAATTCCAAACTTCAAGCTCTATTACAAAGCTGTAATCATCAAGACAGCATGGTCCTGGCACGAAAACAGACACACAGATCAAGGGAGCAGAAGAGAGCCCAGAAATGGATCCTCAACTCATGGTCAACTAATCTTTGACAAAGCAGGAAAGAATATCCAATGGAAAAAGGATAGTACCTTCAACAAATGGTGCTGGGAAAATTGGACAGCCACATGCAGAAGAATGAAACTGGACCATTTCATTACACCATACACAAAAATAAAATCAAAATGGATAAAAGACCTCAATGTGAGACATAAATCCAATAAAATCCTGGAGAACATATGCAGCAACATCTGTGACCTCGGCCATAGTGACTTCTTGCTAGACATGTCTCCAAAGGCAAGGGAAACAAAGGCAAAAATGAACTATTGGGACTTCATTAAGATAAAAAGCTTTTGCACAACAAAGAAAACAGTCAACAAAACCAAAAGACAGCCAACAAAATGGGAGAAGATATTTGCAAATGTCTTATCAGATAAAGGGCTAGTATCCAAAATCTATAAAGAATTTATCAAACTCAACACCCAAAGAACAAATAATCCAATCAAGAAATGGGCAGAAGACATGAACAGACACTTCACCACAGAAGACATCCAAATGACAAACAGACACATGAAAAAACATTCAATATCACTCAGCATCAGGGAAATACAAATCAAAATACAATGAGATACCACTTCATACTGGTCAGAATGGCTAAAACTAACAAGTCAGGAAACAACAGATGTTGGTGAGGATGTGGAGAAAGAGGAATCCTCTTATGCTGTTGGTGGGAATGCAAACTGGTACAGTCACTCTGGAAAGCATCATGGAGTTTCCTTAGAAAGTTAAAAATAGAGCTGCCCTACGAATCAGCAATTACACTACTGGGTATTTACCCCAAAGATACAAATGTAGTGATCCGAAGGGACACCTGCACCCCAGTGTTCATAGTAGCAATGTTCGAAACAGCTGAACTGTTGAAAGAGTCCAGATGTGGGATGCCTGGGTGGCTTAGTTTGTTAAGCGGCTACCTTCAGCTCAGATCATGATCCCGGGGTCCTGGGATCGAGTCCCACATCGGGCTCCTTGCTCAGCGGGGAGCCTTCTTCTCTCTCTGCCTCTGACTGCCACTCTGCTTGCTTGTGCTCTCTCTCTCTGACAAACAAATAAATAAAATCTTAAAAAAAAAAAAAAAGAAAGAACACAGATGTCCATTGACAGATGAATGGGTAAAGATGATGTGGTACACACACACACACACGAATATTATGCAACCATCAGAAATGAAATATTGCCATTTGCAACAATGTGGATGGATATGGAGGGTATTATGCTAAGTGAAATAAGCAATCAGAGAAAGATAATTATCATATGATCTCACCGGGTTGTGCAATTTAAGAAGCAAAACAGAGGATCATAGGGAAGAGAGGAAAAAATAAAACAAGGTATAATTAGAGAGAGAGACAAACCATAAGGAAACAAACTGAGGGTTGTTGGAGGGGAGAGGGATAGGGGATGGGGTAACCGGGTGATGGGCATTAAGGAAGGCATGCAATGAGCACTGCGTATTATATAAGACTGATCTATCACTTCATCACTGAGCTCTACCTCTGAAACCAATAACACATCATACATTAACTAATGAATTTAAATAAATTTTAAAAACCTGGACAAGGACCCAGGTTTTAGGCTTCCTACACCTTGCCCTTCCCTCTGCTCACAAGAAAGAGATACATGAAGCTCCTTTTCCTCCAACACAGTCTCCTGGGTGCAACTGGTAGGTAGGAAATAAATCTTTATTGTGTCAGTTTAAAAGTCCCTTGCCATCCCATCCTCACCTCCCATCTGTGCTGTGGGCTGGCTCCCCTGCACATCCTGAGGCCGGGGTGGGCTAAAGGCCCAGCTAGCCTCCTCCACGCACCAGCCCCCAGTCCACAAGAGTTATGTCAGCAATGCCTGGCGCAGCATCTGTTTCTTTTGGGGTGTGAGGCGGGTGGGGAACTGGATGTCGAAGAAGATGAAGAGATCTCCCTTCTTAGTGGGGTCCTCGGGCAGCGGCATCCCCTCACCTGACACCTTCTTGAAATACTTGGGACTGAGAGGTGAGGATGAGAGAAGGGAAATTAGCGGCCCCACAGAGGAGCATTTTGACAGATCCCATGCTGCCCCTGCTTGCATAACTTCAGGCAAGGGGCAATCAGTACGGTTTTCCGCCATGGGGCTCATTTCAACCAGAACGGGGTAGGGGTGGGGGAACTGGCTTGTTCAGACAGCCTGCTCCCTCGACAACCCTTTTACACTGAGTCTCTAACAGAGGGTTCCAGAACTAGAGATACCACCCTGGGTTGGGATGCTGAGAGGCTGAGTAAAGCTTCCCATGGGGAGGGCCTTTCCTGGAAAGGACTTAAGGAATACAACTCAGAACACTAATGAGAGGTTCAGGAGGAGGAAGGCAACCAAGATTGCCCAACACGGGGGCCCTCTGGGCTCTAAAGTGGCCTTGTGCAAGTTAGAGAAAGGCACTCCCGTTTACCAGGTGACTGCAGCTTGGCCAGAGGTGGGGCTGGATTTCAGGTCTCTCTGGCCAGGACTGAACGGCACGGGGCTGCCCAGCGTGCCACTACCCTCCAAGGTCCAGGCCAGCCCTTCTGCCAACTGGGTCCCAAGCAGGGGCACTCACTGGACAATATCATTGATGGGGATGTTGAGCAGACGATCGTCTAGGGTCTTCACCTCCACAGTGCAGCAGGTCAGGGCCTAGGGGACATGAGGGCCAAAGGTGGGAGTGGGGGAGGTCACCTTGGCCTTTCTGTTTAGAAGGCACTTTCTGAGCTTATTCAGTGCCAGGCCATGAGCCCTGCCTCAAGGAGGCACAAGGCTGTTCAAGGACTCACAGAAGAGCGAGCCAGGCAACTAACTACCTGCTCGCAGGAGCTCAGTCTGCTACGTAAGACTGAGGATGACATATATTATGATAGAGTGAAGTCAAGGAGTCTGCGGGAGCCAAGGAGAGGCCCCCCGAACATTTTGGAGTGGGACAGGAGGGCGGCCCCATGATGGCAGTTGATAAGGGTGAGAAGGAGCTTGCCAGGGAGACCAGGTGGATACAGCATTCCATGCAAAGGGCATAGCACTAACAAGAATTTGGAGGTGTGAGCAGGCAGGAGCTCCGAGGAGCACGGTGGTCGGAGTGCACGGGGGGAGAACCTCAGGGGCAGAGTGTGGAGGGCCCTGAACATCATAGGAGATGCTGAGATAAGCCAGTGGCACAGTCCAATAAGTCCAATAAGTACGGGGAAGAGCCTAGAGAAGTTGGGAAGGGAGGCGGGAGGGCCGCCAGAGGGCTCCTGGGCAGACGCAGGTGCTCACACCCAGACTGAGAGATGAACAGACCAGGTGGCGGGACTGACTGAGTGACTGCCTGCAGGTGCAGTGCAGAAGGGAAGGCAAAGCCTAGGCCGGTGCTATTCTGTGCTTGGAGTCTGAGGACACAGAGGGGCCCTGAAGACACCACATAGATTATATGTGCTCTCCTCACGTTCTGAAGGCCTACCCCATGCAGTGGGAGGAGTGCAGAATGCGGCCGGCTTGCTCACTCTCATCTGCCCACCTCTTCTCCTCTACTTTGCCCACTTACCTTGCCCAAGGGAATGGGGTTCACAAAAAAGAGGTTGTCGTTCTCCCTGCGGAAGCGAGGGTGTAGCTTCTCCTTTACGATGAAGATGATGTCGGCTGGGATAATGTTGGGGCCCTGGGCAGAGGAGGCTAAGGGTTGACAAGGGCTAATTGGCTGTGTGCCACTGGCCAAGTTCCTACCTCTACTGGTCTCCATGTCTTCATCTGAACAATGAAGAGATTAAACCAGGTTTTCTGGAAGGACCTTTACAGTTTGTTTTCATATCCGCTTCTTTGAGAAGCCTACTCGGGTGAATCCAGCCCCCCCAAATACTTCTCCTCTATTGAGCAAAAGGATTCACTCAGCTGGAGGGGGACGGGGCTTCCTGAGGTGGTGGGCAAAACTCTGAGCTGCAAATTTGAAGACAACTTCCAGCAAGCCTCTGTCCTGCCAGGCTTCATTAACTGTCGCTGTGGGCGACAGGCCCACAGTCCTCAATGTGCTCCAGACTATGGTAAAGGGAACCCAGACGCAGGAGACCAGAGAGGCCCTAACCTAGGTGGGGGGTCAGGGGAGGCTGCCCACAGCTGGGAGCATTAGAGCGGGGTCCTGAAGGGCGTGTTTTGGAAGTAGATGTTTTACAGGTGAGAAAGGGAGCAAGAAGTGTCAGCCGAGGAATTAATCTCTTTCGGCTCTGAAAACACCATCACTCTGCCTCTTCTCAGACTTAGGATTCAGCATGCCTTGAACAATAATTTTATATTTTTATTTAAATAAGTAATTATCATTAAGATATTAAATGGTATTAAAATTATTATTAATAAGTGGTTTCTGAATAGCTCCTGTAGTTAGGCTTTATTCAAGAAGCACTGAAGAAAATCAGGAAGAGAGAGCTCTTGTGCTCTTGCCCTGGGCAAATCCCTTCCCTCTCCGGGTCTCAGTTTCTTATTCTGCAAAATGGGGGAAATCCCTGGGTATCCACTCATAGAGGTATGATGAGGCTCTGTCGTCTATAAGAGACTTTGGGGATCATCTCACCCACTCTGCAGACTGGTCTCCCTACCAGAGTAGGGCTCACAGGGGCAGGAGAAAGCATTGCCTCCTTCCCTCTCAGTCTTCCCACTCCATGGACAAGCCCAGGCAACTGACACTAATTAAGGATGGATCCTAGTCAATTCCCTCCTTCTCACCTGGTCCCCTTCCTTCTCAAAGGTGATCCGTGTGCCCTGCCTCCAACCAGGTTTCACATCAATTGTGAGAATCTTGTCCTTGATGGTAGAGGAGTACCCATCCTCGTTCAGCACCTGCAGCCAGATGGCGGGGGGGTGGGGAGAAGTTTGCTGGGGATTTCCCGGCTGGCCTTTTCACATGAGAAATTTGTTACAGAGGTTCTGTGCTTGGGATCATTCCTCTAACAACAGGGAGAACCTTCCAGAGCCATTCCCACTCTCACCCCATTCACTGGAACCAAGGACTTATAATTCCAGGATGACAGGCTATGTCGTAGGGCTGGGGCTTGAGATGCCAAGTGGTCACCATGAGTTGATCAAGCCCCCAACTCCTGCCCTAGAAATCACGTGGCCCTGGCCACTAACAAATACATAGTGAGCACATACCCAGGTCCTCTCTCCAAATCAAGAGACCCTGGCCATGAGGCTCTGGGAGGTCTCTTAATCATGAAGGGAGAAAGACCACAGAGGTCAGCATATTCGAGCATTCCCTATTATGTCATCCATCCATTCCCCAATCACATGCCCAGACAAGTGCCATCCGCGGAAAGCATGGCCATTGTTGGCATCTCCTCTTCTGGGGAAAGGTGTTAAAAGGTCTTGCTTGTGTGCCTAGCATAGGGTTGGGCCACGGGACAGGGCCAACTCAAGGACTGACTGTACCCTGGGGCACTGAAGGTCTTCAATCAGACTCCTTGGGGAATGTCCTGCAGCCCACCCTCCATGCCCACATTGTTTCTTCTTCCTTGTGAGGCTTACACACTGATGAAGCCCTGGGGGTATGGTCTGGTAATGCCCAGAGGGCAGAATTCACGGGAGACTCTGCACATTAAGAGCCCAACTTCCCACAGGGATGGGGATGAACTGAGAGCAAAGGAAAGACTCTGTCCCAGTTAGGAACACTGGAGAGGAGATTCCTGCATGGGATAGAATGGGACCTTTGATTGTCCCTTCCAACTTCAGATTCTAGAATTCTATTATCTTATGTCCCCAAACTTGAGATTTCATGATTCCATCAGAGACCATACCTGAGGTCTCCAGTGAGGACAGGGAGGAGGTTACTTGTAAGATTGGACAGGATAGGTAGTGGCTCCCAGTAGGAGGAAGCCCAGTACTCACCCTTCGGGAGATCTTAATTTTCTTGGTGCAGCCGAAGAATAAGTCCTCCAGGGATAGGTAGAGGTCTCGTTCAATTGGGGGGTCCTGTTTCTTGACTCCCCGGCCCCGGAGCCCCCCAAAGTTCAAATCTACCTCATTTCCTTCTTCATCAAAAAACTCTGCAGGAGGTGGGGAGAGGAGAGGAGTAAGAGAGGCTGCTTCCAGGGACTTGGATGCACAGACACCTTCACACATATTACACCCCAAGTGTAATACCCAGCATCTCATTCCTATCTTGCAGACTCAGACTGTTAAGCCAGGTCAAAAAGTTATCCTTAATTGCAGATCCAATGATTATCAATCCTTGCCACTTCCCACTACTTCAAACCCCCCACCCCACCCTTTTTGGATAGTCCCACACTCTCCTGACTCCTTTCCCCCTAAACTTGGGAAATACCCCTGGAGACTGGCTGTCTCAGAAGGGAGAGGAGTGCCCTCTGGTGGCAGCTCCTGGTATTCCAGAAATGACTCCTGCAGTTAGAAGGCCGCTGGGAGAGTCATAATAAGCATTCTAGTCCTTCCTACCCTTCCCGAGGCTCCCCTTTCCCTCATGTACAGCCCAGCCCAATACCACTAGAGACCCCAGACTCAAGTTTCTATGAAGTCAGCCGCTGACAAAGGGCTGGGGCAGGGGTGGTTCCTTAAAAATTTGAGAGTTCACCAAACGTTTTTTTCTTCAGTCTCTTTTCTCCCTGCCCAGCTCTATACCCATAAACACCTCTTGCTGCCCTTCCATCCCAGTCCAAAGAGCCCTTGCCTCTTGAAGTGCTATGTAGTAGTTTGGTTCCAGTTTTTCTGTGCTTGGATTGGAGTAATAATGCCTGATCTGCCTTCTACCATTAGGATTAAATAACAAGATGATGATGAAGAACTAGACATTGCTGAAAGCTTACTCTGCAGCAGGAGCTGGTGTCAGTGCTTCACATGGTTCTCTTACAGGGAAGAGAGGCCAAAGAAAATGCTCACAGCCCCACAGTCCATCTGGACTCAGACAGTGTGACTCTAGAACCTGTGTCCTGAACCACTGTGCTTATCACTACATGTGAAGCCTTTTGTGTAGAGTCTAGGTTGCTATCATAATTCAGATTTTTAGGGCAAGGCCTCACTGTAATGTGTGCCCTGCTGTGCTGTGCTAATGAATCAAGAGGCCTGTGAATTACCTGGTCCCCTCTTGTATCATTCACTGAATTCATTCGTTCACGCTGCAGCTATGGTGTACGGGGCTATAGACACCCCAGTAGCCAGGTCATAGGAAGGCCTTGTCCCTCGGCCCTGTAGGGAGATGGGACCCACGAATCCCTGGGGTGAAGCACTGAAGCAGTATAGCTTCTTCTTCTTCTTCTTCTTCTTTTTAAGATTTTATTTATTTATTTGTCAGAGAGAGAGAGAGAAAGAGCACATGCAGGCAGAGTGGCAGGCAGAGGGAGAAGCAGGCTCCCTGCCAAGCAAGGAGCCCGATGTGGGGCTTGATCCCAGGATCCTGGGATCATGACCTGAGCCGAAAGCAGCCACTTAACCAAATGAGCCACCCGGGCGTTCCGGCAGTATAGCCCAAACCTTGTAAGCAATGCCCCTATAAGCTCTGGGTTGGCTCCTCCGAGCTGTCTCTTTTCCATGTGCCTGTCTCTGGGAGAGACAGATCCATTGTACAGTATCTTTCAGTCTGCAGAGCGCATGTTCATAATGGATTTATAAAGCCCGTTATCTCATTTGATAATGATGGGTGAGGAAAGGACTAGTATAGTCATTGACCAGAAAGGAAGTTGAGGTTTCAGAGCGGTGAAGGGATTTGCCGAGAACCACACAGCTCGTAAGAGGCAGTGTGTGGATCTGAAACAGACCTGACCCTGAGTCCCCCGCTTTGTCCAGTTACACATGCAGCTGATGAACTTAGTTCCCTCTGGCAGACAGGAGAAGGCAATGCAGGGTGGGAGGGGGCCCGGAGGTAGACAGACAGTGAGCCGTACTCAGTTGTTATTAACATGGAGAAAAGGAAAAGAGAACTTCTGAAATGCAGAAAGGCGGTGGTATAGCCAGGCGGAGAGGCTACAGGGGGACAGGCAATGAAACCGAGCTTCTCTGAGTCGCAAAACTGAAGCCAGGAAGACAGGTCTGAGGGTCAATTGTCCTTGCGAGATGACCCTGAGCCTCAGAAATCAGCTCTTTGTCAGTTTGTCGGGATGTGGGATCATTCACACAGCCATCCATGTACTCAGCTGACTAACACACACTTGTATAATGAAATCTGATGCAGCTATTAAAATGAATGAAACAGATCTGTATACAATATGGTACATAATAAGATCATCTCCAAGATACACTAAGTGAAAAAAAACTCAGCATGTACAATATGGTCCTCTTTCCTTAATTAGGTAAAAGGCTTATGTAAACATAAATATATGCTCATAAATGCACAGAAAATTTCTGGAAGGATACATAAACTGTTGGCAGTAAGTGGCTGCTCCTAGAGAAGGAATAAAGGCTGGACTTTATTTCTTCTTTAATACAATTTTTTTAATCAGGCACTATATCTATTTCTTAAATAAACAAAAGGATTCAAGGAAAAGAAACCTTTTATAGCTCTGTCCTTTCCCAGTAAGGCAAGTGGGGAGGTGGGGCCTCTTACCACCAAAGGGGTTGTCTCCTCCGAAGAAATCATGGAAAACCTTTTCAGGGTTGCCGTGGAAGACATAACCAGTGGTCCATGGGGTCTGGGCTCCATACTCCAGGGGAATCCCGCCCTTCAGGCCCTCTTCTCCAAACTTGTCATAGATGCCTCTCTTCACAGCTGTGGACATGTTGCACCTTGAGGAAGGGGCCGGTCTCGGGGACTAAGATAGCTACTGGGCTGGGAAGCAGATGAACACAGGGTGGAGAGAAAAGGGCAAAAGCAACCTTATTTCTAACGTGCCTGTTGTCTGGCAGTCTTTGGAAGGAGATCTGAAAAGTCAGGTGCGGAAGCTCATGGTGGGTGCATCTAGGTATGGGCCTGTAGCCTGGAGGAGAGCCACAACGGTGGCGGAGGCCTGGAGGAGGGATCTGGAGATTAACAGTCAGGCTACTGTCCGGGAATTGGGCTGAACTCATCATCACAAATACAGTTTTTTCTGGGGCAGGTAGAATCCTAGCACCTTGAAATTCTAGAATCCAAGAATTCTAGAGCTCCCAGATTCTAGAGCTTTGAACTCCTACAGTCTAAGGACTCCAAAGTCCTGAGAACTCGGGACCAGAAAAACCTTTGTGATCTGGCCATTCTTCGGCACAGGATCTGTAACTAGTCTCTGGGACAAGACTTCAGGATGTCCATGCAGGTACTTGCCAGGGCAGAGGGGAGGAATCGCTTTCTATACTCCTAGTTTCAGGAGATTTCTCAATTACCAGCCTCTCCATGCCCCTTTATAGACATGCTCTCCTTGGCCGTCCGGGAAGAGTAAAGGTGCACACCAGCTTCAGCCTTACCTTCCTGCCTTGGCAGGAAGCATCTCACTGTGCCCATCCCTGCGGGCCCAGGGTGAATGTGGGGGCTGTGGGGACCTGCACCAGGTTCTGCCCCCTCCAAGACCAGCTGAGCAGATCAGCTTAATCCAAGGGCTCCCCACGCTACGTCAGCCTTATCTCTGGACTACTGAGATAGGCGACTAATTCTTCGTGCTGTTTTCTTTCTTTGCCCAGGGCAGGAAGAGGAATGCCTCCTCTCTGTTGGGTCCCCTCAGAAAGCCCAACACCCAAGACCTGAGGAAGAGAGCAGAGTCACTCACGGTCGCTCAGCACATCATAGGCCTCTGCTATTTGCCTGAATGTCTCTGCTGCAGATGGCTCGCTGGATTTGAGCGGGTGGTTCTTCAGGGCCAGTTTCCGGTACCTGGAGGAGAGAGGATTCATACTCGTCATAGCAGCTGAAACAGGCCCAAGGTGCTTAGAGCTGGCTTAGAGCTGGCTCTCTGTTCACTGCTTTGATGTTCCCAACTATAAAGTCTGGGCTGTGGTAGCCAAGGTGGCCCATGGCTCAGATGCCCTTGAAGAGGGCCCAGCGGGGAGAAAGCGTAGCTGCCTGCCCTCGGTGTTTGTGCTGAAGCTACCCCTCCTCCACCTGCTCCAGCTAGGGCCCAAGCATGGTGAGGATGTTCGTGCTTGTGCCTCCCTGTGGGACACAGGACCCCTCCAACCTACAACCTCTGCCTCGGAACTCCTGCCAATCATCCGGACTGAGCATTTTCTCCAGCCGACTCTGCGGCCCTCCCCACCCAGCTCCCCCACCACAGGCATCAGACCTGCACTGGGGTCTGAAGGCCCTCCTGCCCACTCTTGCTCCTCCTTGACCCTCACACATGCCTCCCCCAATATATTTCGAATCCTGTCTTGATGTCTGAACTGACCCCTAGGCTTCTTGGGAAGATCACATAAAATAAGGCGTCAAAGGGCTGAGTACAGAGAGGCACTCAGCACATGTCAGGCCCTCTTAGTGTCTCCTGCTTCTGTGCTCATTCGCTGCCCAGCTTCCATAGCTGCCCCATCCCACCACTCAAGTGAGGCAGCACCTACAGCATCTGAAAAGCTGTACCCTCAGTGTCTGGGAGGAAAGAGCTGGCATGGACTGGGGGATTTGTGGAGTTGATAAAGGGACCACTCACCAAAGTGTGAGGTAGGGAGGATAACCATAGTGGACGGCGCTGTAGCCCAAGGTCAGGAGCCCTGAGGGATCCTGATGCCCTCGAGCCTATAGGAGTGAGGGGAAGGAGAAGTTCATGACATCCCACGGAAGGGTGTGTGGATGGGGGCCCTTGGCAGGAGCCGTCACTTCATTTAAGGAACATAGCCAACCTGAAGGGCCCTGCTAGGAAGGGAGCTGGGAATAAAGACCCCAGCCCCTCTCACCTCCCTCCCAATCACCTGCTTTGGGCTCTCTTCAGGAAGCCTGAGCCCCACGGTGTCTACTGATGCAGTTCAGAGGGCCCAGCTCCCAGAGCCATCTTGGTATCTCCTCTCTGATGTCCCAAAGGCCCCACAAACTCAATGAGCCCAAATGAAACACACTTTCATTCCCTCATTTTTTGCTCACTTACCCAGGAACTGCAGCCAAAAACCTGAACGTTATCAACTCCCAGGTTCTTTGTCCCCTCCACCCCCATCCCACCCGTTACCCAGGCACGTTGGTTTTTCTTTCTCCCTAAGGTTCTCTTCCTGCTGCTTCATCCCTACAACTATTGCAGAACTATGGTTTCCTGTTTCTAGTGCTCCCCTTCCCCAGGCCTTTTGGCGTGCTGCCCCCTGACCAAGTCACTCTGCGGCCTAAATCCTCCACTGGTTTCCCCTTTGTCTTCAGCATAAAATCCAAATCTCTCTGAGATTCAAGCCTCTGCTTCTCTCTCTGGCCTTCTTACTCACAGCTCTCTCCCCACTCCCATGACCTCTACTGACCTTCTGCCCAGGCTCCAAACTCCCCACACTGCGTTGCTCATGTCTTTGACATTCTACTCCCTTCACCTGTAACACTCACCCCTCTCCAGTCCCTCCCATCTCCCACTGGCACATTTTCATTCATCTTCCAACACACAGCTCAGGGTCAACTCCTCCAGGATGCCTTCCCTAACTGCAGCCTCCATTCTGGGTTAGAATCCCCTTCCCGAGTCCCCAGTGCCTTCCGTCCCTAAACTTAGTACTTGGTGCTCCAGCTGGTTATTGACTGGCTTGTCTCTCCCACTAGCGTGATTTCCTTGAGTTACTGTGTCTGGTTCTGTGTCCCTGGTGCCTAGCTCTGAGCAGCAGAGAGTAAAAGAATGACCCAATGTAACTGTCCCACAAGGCAGCCCATCTCAGGGTGGGACCGCTCGGACTTGGAGGCAACATTTCATCTTACTGAGTGAGGCCTGCTGTCCTCTAACTCTGAAGGTCCTAACTCTGACCTTGGAGCCCTTACAGAGAGTATCGGCTTGTTCCACCTTCAGAGACTTGAACACAATTGTCATGACCTCCTTGAGGCTTTGAAACCAGCCCTTCTCAGTTACAAAGGCCAAAGTCAGTTATGAGGAGAACTGAAAGAATATTCTATCAATGAGTAAAAGTAAGTGGGTTTGAGAAGAGTTCCGTGTTCATATAAACTTGAGTAGTTGTAAGTTTTACTTACAACCATCACTGTTTTACTGAGTGCCCAAGACGGAGGTGAGTCACAGCTCAGATGTAGCAGCTGAGACCAAATGAGAGACACTGAGAAGGGAAATAGCTAGGCAATTAGGAATCATCGTGGAGCTTTTCTTCATTATATACATTCAGCATTTTGAGCAGGGAGGTCAAAAATCTAGGTACTCCAGTATAGCACTCATCTCTTAAAACTGTTACGAGAGAGAAGGGTTAAGGGCTATTGTTTGAAATACATGTGGTCCTTTTAACCACTCTATAGGACCTGGTTTTGAGGCAAATGATTGCTGGGCATTTCATATTCATTATCTCATACGATCCCATATTAATACTAGAACAACCTTTATAATTATTAATTTTTAAGAATTTACTTATTAGAGAGAGTGCACAAGAGAGAGCACAAGCAGGGGGAGGGGTAGAGCGAGAGGGAGAAGCAGGCCCCCTGCTGAGCAAGGAGTCCAGTGAAGGGCAATCCCAGGACCCAGGACCATGACCCGAGCTGAAGGCAGATGCCCAACGCACTGAGCCACCCAGGTGCCACTGTTTGTTACTGTTATTTTAGACATGGGAAAACGAGGCCCAGAGAGGGCACTTTGTCCATGTCACACAGCTAGTGGGTAGGAGAACCTGGATTCAGATCTAGGTGTTTCTAGTGTTTAAGTTTGGCTTACTTTTCGGCACTCCAACTCTTTGTGACCTCTCCTTAGATGGCTCCCATTGGCCAAGGAGATGCTCTGAACTGTGGGTGACATCACACACTGTCCTGAGTTACTCTGTAATTGTCTCATGAGTCTGTGTCTTGTTTCTCAGCCACACTGTAGACTCTTTCGACTTACCCCACAATTAATGCCCTATAGGACCTGAACCACAGTAGGCCTGGTGTCCAGATACTGGTTACTAGGCACATGGGCTTGGGATAATAATAGCACCTACCTCTCAGGGTTGTTGTAAGGATTAAATGAAATAATGATGGGAGGTTTTCAGAACAGAATCTGTACATTCAATAAATGGATTACTGCCCAACCATAATTGTATTATCCCAGATTCCTCCCTTTTTCCTTACCCTTCAAAGATCTGATTAAAAGCCAAGTCAAGGGGTGCCTGGGTGGCTCAGTGGGTTAGGCCTATGCCTCCAGCTCAGGTCATGATCTCAGAGTCCTGGGATCGAGCCCCCATCGGGCTCTCTCCCTTGATTATCTGCTCAGCGGGGAGCCTGTTTCCCTCTCTCTCTCTCTCTGCCTGCCTCCCTGCCTACTTGTGATCTCTGTCAAATACAAAAATAAAATCTTGAAAAAAAAAAAAGAGCCAAGTCCATTCTCTCTCTTCTCACCAACCCACTGTCCTGCTTCAAGCTTCATCTTCTTTTTTCTTTTTTAAAAAGATCTTATTTATTCATTTGAGAGAGAGAGATTGAGAGAGCACATAAGCAAGGAGAGGGGCAGAGGCAGAGGGAGAAGTAGGCTCCCTCCTGAGCAGAGAGCCCGATGGGGGGCTTGATCCCAGGACCCTGAGATCATGCCTTGAGCTAAAGATGAATGCTTAACCCACTGAGCCATCCAGGTGCACCTAAGCTTCATTGTCAGCCTTGATTATCCTGACAGCCCCTGAATAGGGTCTCTCTACTTCTAAAATAAGCTTTCACAACCCTCTGTACTTCCCCTTCTGTAACATTCATCACACTTATGACTTATTCATTATCTGTATTAATCAACAAAATCAAGCTACTTATCTGTCTGATTCATGATCATATCTCCAGCTTCTACCACTGCCCCTAACCATAGGGTAGGCACTCAATAAATATACATTTAAAAAACACATTTTTTTTTTTTTTGAGAGAGAGAGTGCGTGTGTGAGCGAACAGGGTGTGTGTGGTTTGGGGGGAGCAGAGGGAGAGACAGAATCCCAAGCAGGCTTGACACCTAGTGTGGAGCCTGACGCAGGGATCAATCTCATGACCTGGAGATCACGACCCAAGCTGAAATCAAGTCAGATGCTTAACTGACTGAGACACCCAGCTACCCCCCAAAAACACTTTTTTTTTTTCTTCAGAAAAATGTGCTGACTCCCATCCTACACTTTTTTGGAAATGGACCGCAAAATCCCCAAGACCTGATGGAAGTATTGAGAAATGCCGTTCAGCATTAAAAACTCATCTGAGGGGCACCTGGGTGGCTCAGTGGGTTAAAGCCTCTGCCTTCGGCTCAGGTCACAATCCCAGGGTCCTGGGATCAAGCCCCACATTGGGCTCTCTGCTCAGCATGGAGCCTGCTCTCTCCTCTCTCTCTGCCTGCCTCTCTGCCTACTTTTGATCTCTGTCTCTCAAATAAATAAATAAAATCTTAAAAAAACAAAAACAAAAACAAACTCATCTGATGGCCAGAATAAACTATGAAACACACCCATTTGGTCAGGTCACTCAACTATTTTCAATCCTTTGGTTCTCCATAATCAGAATAAAATTCAAATGTCTCCTTTGTCCTGACTTTTATTGCTAGGAAAACCAGGATGAGCAGGAAGAGAGATAGGGTTTAGGAGGTAAAGCATGATGAATTGGGAACTCTAACCCAGCCCAAACCTAGAGTATAGGTAAGCAAGAATCAAGAGAAGGAACAAGGTTTATCTTGCCTGCCCTAAACTGTGCAAGAAAGCTCAGTTTGGAAGATAAAGGTGGAGCCTTCCTGGCACTCCCCTAAAGCCTCACTCCCGCCCCCCACTTACGCCTTCTTGATCTCGGCATCCTCTGAATTGCGAGTGACCTCAAGCACGGAGTAATAGTCCTGGCCCATGGCTGCCTGGCAAGGTACCCAGTTGTATAATCCCGACTCCAAGAGGGCTGTTAGTCTGCATTCTCTGGTTGCTCCTGACAACCGCACAGGGGCACTCTGGGAGTGGTAGTCCTTCCTGCCCAAGCAAACCACCTGTTCAATTCTGCCTCACAGAAGAGCCAAGAGAAGAATTAGAAGAATAGGGGCTGACTCTGTGACCCTGATAAAGGTCACTCAACTCAGAAACTCTCAACTCAGTTTTTAAGGAAAGTAGCAATTAATTTTAATTAAAACTTTTCAGAACAGGGATGCCTAGGTGGGGCAGTTGGTTGAGGGTCCGACTCTTGGTTTCACCTCAGATCATGACCTCAGGTCATGAGAACAAGCCCCACTGGGGCCCCAGGGTCAGTGCGGAGTCAGAGTTGGCTTGTGACTCTTTCTCTCTCTCGCTCTGCCCCACCACCCCCACTCCAACACACTGTCTCTCATAAAAAAAATCTTAAAAAAAAACCATTTTCAGAACAAATGCATCTAGCTGATTTTTTAAAAATAAGTTTTAAATTTTAGAATAGTTTTAGACTTTCAGAAAAGTTGGGAAGACAGAATTCCCATATGCCCCACACCCAGTTTCCTGTACTCTTAATGGCTTACATGAGAAAGGTATACTTACCACAAATAATAATCAATATTGATACATTGTGATTTTTTTCTAATGCTCAATTTAGTGACATTTATTTATTAAGTTTTAATTTATCTGCACTATAGTTTACAGTGTTATATTAGTTTCAGGTATACAATACAGTGATTCAATAACTCATGTATCACCTGGTGCTCATTACAGTAAGTGCCCTCCTTAATCTCCAACACCTGTTTCACCCATCCCTCCACCATCTGCCCTCTGGTAACCATCAGTTTGTTCTCTCTAGGTAAGCATCTGTTTCTTGGTTTGCCTCTCGTTTACTCCCACCCAGGTTAGTTTGTTTTGTTTCTTAAATTCCACATATGAGTGAAACCATATTGTATTTGACTTAAACTGACTGGCTTATTTCATTTGGCGTAATACTCCCTAGCTCCATCCATGTTGTTGCCAATGGCAAGATTTCATTCTTCTTTATGGCTGAACAATATTCTGTTGCATAAATACACCACTTTGTTATCTGTTCATGTACATGGGCTGTTTCCATAATTTGGCTATTGTAGATAATGCTACTATAAGCACAGGGGTGCATGTATCTCTTTGAATTGGTCTTTCTGTATTTTTTGGATAGATACCCAGCAGTGCGATTACTGGATCATGAGGTAGGTCTATTTTTAAAATTATTTTTAAAGATTTTATTTACTATTTGACAGAGAGGGACAGCAAGAGAGGGAATACAAGCAGGAGGAGTGGGAGAGGGAAAAGCAGGCCTCCCACCAAGCAGGGAGTCCGATTGTGGGCTCAATCCCAGGAGCCCAGGATCATGACCTGAGCTGAAGGCAAACACCTAATGACTGAGCCACCCAGCACCCCATATTTTAAAACATTTTTTATATGTGTGTGTATGTGAATATATACACACACACATATACATACACACACACACACATACATATATATGTGTTTTATTAACATATAATGTATTATTTGTTTCTGGGGTACAGGTCTGTGAATCATCAGTCTTACACAATTCATATCACTTACCATAGCACAGACCCTCCCCAGTGTCCATCTCCCAGCCCCCCTATCCCTCCCACCCCTCTCTACTCCAACAGCCCTCAGTTTGTTTCCTGAGATTAAGATTCTCTTATGGTTTGTCTAATTTTTAACTTTTTGAAGAACCTCCATGCTGTTTTCTCATAGTGGCTGCATTCCCACCAACAGTGCAGGAGGACTCCTTTTTCACCACATCCTTGCCAACACTTGTTTCTTGTGTTGTTAATTTTAGTCAATTTAGATGTGAGGTGATATCGTAGTTTTGATTTGCATTTCCCTGATGATGAGTGATGTTGAGCGCCTTTTCATGTGTCTGTTGGCCATGTGTAGGTTTTCTGTGAAGAAATGTCTTTTCATGGCTTCTGCCCATTTTTTAATAGGAGTATTTGTTTTTTGAGTCTTGTTTTAGCAGTTCTTTGTATATTTTGGATATTAGCCCTTTATTAGATATGTCATTTGCAAATATCTGCTCCCATTCAGTAAGTTGACTTTTAGTTTTATTTCTTCCAGATACCTCATTTATAATGGAAATCCACACTTTTAGATTTCCTAGTTTTTAACCCAATGTCTTTTTTTTCTATTCCAGGATTCCAACCAGGATACCACATTACCTTTAGTTGTCAGGTTTCCTTAGGGTTTTGCTGGCTAAAACTGTTTCTCACTTTTCTTGTTTTTTGATGATTTTGATAGTTTAATAAGGAGTACCGGTCGTGTATTTTGTACAGCCTCTCAATGGGATTTGCTTGATGATTAGACTGAGGCTAGGGGCTTCTGGAAGGAAGACCACAGAGGTGAAATGCCATTCTCATCCCAACATATCAAAGGGACCTACTATCAACATGACATCACTGGCAATGATGACCTTCACCTGCTGAGGTAGCCTTTTCAGTTTTCTCTCCACTGTAAGGTTACTTTTGTTTCCTCCTTTCTGGATTGTACTCCTTGGAAGAAAGTCATTTCATGGCCCACCCTTAAAGAGTGGGGAATTCTGTTCTACCTCCTTGTGGGCAGAAGCGTCCTATTTTCCACATCCCACATCCAATCAGTCACTAAGCTCCGTCTTTTTTACATCTTAGGGACCTCTTAAGCCTCTTCGTCCTCAGAGCCATGGTCTTGCTTTGGCTTTCACTTTCCAGCAAAGCCTTTCCAACTTCCTCACTATCCTGCCCATCTTGCCTCTACCCTGCCAAGACTTTTGCCCACACATTGCTCACAGTTAATCCAAACTGCTGACCCTGGCACATAGGCATGCGGTGATCTGCTCTCACCCCATCTACCCTAATCTTCCCTACCAGGGCACACCAACCCCCTTGCTCCTTGCTTCTCAGAATGCTTGAGCATGCCAAGACTTTTGCTCACACATTGCCCACAGTTAATCCAAACTGCTGACCCTGGCACATAGGCATGTGGTGATCTGCTCTCACCCCATCTACCCTAATCTCTCCTACCAGGGCACACCAACCCCCTTGCTCCTTGCTTCTCAGAATGCTTGAGCATGAAAAGCATGCTTGCAACTGCCCCAACTAACCATTCTCTCTCTCACATTCACATTCATCTTTGGAGCTACCTCTCTCAGATCCTCCAGTGTGTATATATACACATGCCACTGGCCCTGCCTTCCACCAAGCTAACCCTTGCTTATTTTCTTTTCCTTAGGAAGTTTATATGCACAGAAGAGCAGCATTAGAACATTCCTTATTGAAGGAATGTTGCCCCTGTGTGCTCCTCTCTACCTACTTAGTATTCGCTTGCTTTTATTCATTGTTTCACTACTATGCATCTCCTGTGGCGTACTTGTAAATATTTAACAACCAGCTCACCAGATAGAAAGATTTATTCACTTGACAGAGGGAGACACAGCGAGAGAGGGAACACAAGCAGGGGGATTGGGAGAGAGAGAAGCAGGCCTCCTGCCAAGCAGGGAGCCTGATGCCTAATGCAGCGAGCTCCATTCCAGGACCCCAGGATCATGACCTGAGCTGAAGGGAGACACTCAACAACTGAGCCACCCAGGTGCCCCTACATTCTTACCAATTCTTGATGTCCAGTTTTTAATTTTCTTTTAAAGTACATGTACACATACATACATACACACACACGTGTGTGTGTGTGTGTGTGTGTCTTATTTTAAGTAGGCTCCATGCCCAACATGGAGATTGAATTCACAACCCTGAGATCAAGAGTTGCAGGCTCTACCCACTGAACTAGCCAGGCACCACTGATGTCAAGTTTTTAAATGTTTGCCAATATAGATGTGAAACAACAACTCATTGCAGACTTTGATTTCCATTTTTTTATCTTTTCATGTTTATTGCCCATTTGTTTTTTATCGTGAAAGCCTATTTATGTCTTTTGCCCATTTTTCGTAAGATTTTATTATTTGTCAGAGAGAGAGAGAGAGAGAGAAAGAAAGAGAGAGCACACAAGCAGGGGGAATGGTTGGCAGAGGGAGAGGAAGAAGCAGGCTTCCCACTGAGCAGGGAGCCCAGTGTGGCACTTAATCCCAGGACCCTGGATCATGACCTGAGTCAAAACCAGATGCTCAACCAACTGAGCCACTCAGGTGTCCCTCTTTTGACCATTTTTCTACTGGGATTTTTTTGGGGGGTACGGGGACTCTTCACGTTTTATATTTGTTGAAAATAGATAAAATAAAAACCCCTTTCATTTCCAAGCTTGTGTTTTTACCAATTTTTTTAGGGGGGTAGAACTTACCAATCTTTTCCTTTTTGATTATACTTTTTATGTCTAAGAAATATTCTCTGTAGAGGGTCATAAAGATCTTCACCTATATTTTCTTCTGAGAGTCCATTTCACTCTTAAGTCTTTTATTCACCTAGAACTTTTTTTTTTTTGGAATATGGTACAAGGTAGTATCATTTTCTTCTTTTTGATATAGAGTTGTCCCAGAACCATTTATTTAGCAGTTCTCTGTTTCCCGCACCAATCTGTATTGACTGCTGTGTTATGTATAAACTTTCCATATATACGTGGGTTTGTATCTGGACTACTGGTCCACTGGTCTTTCCCTGGGCCAATGCCACACTATATCCCTTCCTTTTTTCCTCCTCCTCCTTCTTCAGGAGCTTCTTTTCTAAGTACTACTCCTTTACTCCTCTCAAATGTAAATGTGTTCTTAAAAAAGGATCTAGGGGCGACTGGGTTGCTCATTGTTAAGTGTCTCTTAATTTCTGATCAGGTCTTGATCTCTGGGTCCTGAGATGGAGCCCTATGTTGGGCTTCACCCTGGGCATGGAGCCTGCTTAAGATTCATTCAATCTGGGGCACCTGAGTGGCTCAGTGGGTTAAAGCCTCTGCCTTCAGCTCAGGTCATGATCCCAGGGTCCTGGGCATCGGGCTCTCTGCTCAGCGGGAGGCCTGCTTCCCTTCCTCTCTCTGCCTGCCTCTCTGCCTACTTGTGATCTCTGTCTGTCAAATAAATAAATAAAAATCATTTTTAAAAAAAAAAGATTCATTCATTCTCTCTCTCTCTCTCCCTCGGTGCAGTCAGTTAAATGTCCAATTCTTGGTTTTGGCTTAGATCATAATCAGGTGGGAGATTGAGCCCAGTGTTGGGCTTAGTACTTGAGTTTCTCTCTCCCTCTCCCTCTGCTTCTCTCCCCACCATGCCCTTTTTTTTTTTTTTTTAAAGATTTTATTTATTTATCTGACAGAGAGAGATCACAAGTAGGCAGAGAGGCAGGCAAAGAGAGAGGAGGAGCAGGCTCCCCACTGAGCAGAGAGCCTGATGTAGGACTCAATCCCAGGACCCCGAGATCATGATCTGAGCTGAAGGCAGAGGCCCAACACACTGAGCCACCCAGGCGCCCCACCATGCCGTCTTTCTAAAAGAAAAAAAGAAGAAGAAGAAGAAGAAGAAGAAGAAGAAGAAGAAGAAGACGACTCCTTTCTCCCCCCCTCCTCTCTTTAAAAAGAAAAAAAAAAAGGATCTAATGTCAGTCAGTTGGGGGAAAAGACAGTTATGTTTTAAAGCTCATCTCTAACTGTGGATGAAAACGCTGGGTCCCTTAATGGCATTTCAGGTATTAGTGACTGAGATATTTAAGAAATTTTCTGGGTCCTCTGAAACCACACTATTTAGAGGAGGACCTGCTTTAAAGTAGCTATTTCACATCCTTTGAGGCCTACTTTAGGAATATTTGGAAAAGTTAAAACACACTTCTGGAGTTGGGCCAAGGGACAGAGAAATAAATTAAAGACCTAAAAAGTCAACTGCAGGTTTGGGATAAGTTGAGGGGTCAGTTAGGAAAACCAGCCCTACCTAGGACTGATGTCCTTCTGGGGGCAAAGAGAAGCTAGTTGATTCCCTGGAGTGGACAGTGATGGACGTGGTTGAATATTTTATCGAGGCCAGCTTCCCCAAGCAGGCAACAGCTTCCGAAGAGTGGGATATCAATGGCCAGTCTTTACGCAGTGCACTGATAATGCTGACTGGCCTGTCCATCTATCTGGGCACAGCCCTGAAAATCTATGAGCACTACATCGAGGTGCTGCAGGAAGGCCACTTTGAGGATGATGACCCTGCTGGCTTTCTAGGTTGAGCACCCAGCCTCCCCGCTGCCCCAACCCATTTCAACCCCCATCTACCAAGACCCCAGTGTCTAGGAACTGGAGGGGGTCACTCTCAGCCCTCATAAGATTCCAGTGAGGGATATTCCTCCCTACTCGTCTCTTCCCTGTTTCCCCAAGCATACACACGTGGCCCCCAGCACATCCTATACTCTACCACAGAGGAGTGTGGAGTGGTACAGGGCCTGCTCATTTCACCCCAGGAGGCCAGCCCTCCCAAGTCTAGGACATTTGGGGGGGAAATGGGGGCTTCCCCTCTCCCCTAGACCCTCTTCAGTTCAGCCAGATGTTTCTTATATGTTTTGTTCTGCCTGTCCATTTTGCTGGGTGGTCTTTCCTCTCTTCCCCAGTTGGGTCTGCCCCTGGCCTCTGTTCCCTAGGAGCAGCTGGAGTGAGGTCCCTGAGTCTTCCCTAACAGTTTCTTTCTGTTGGTTGTCACTCCAGCTGGCTGTATTGCTTTTTAATATTGCACTGAAGGTTTTTTAAATGAAGTTTAAAAAAAGAAAGTTGAGTGGTCAGAAAGAAACTAGATCTTTTTTCTTTAATCTTTTTTTAAAAATTTTATTTATTTATTTGACAGACAGAGATCACAAGTAGGCAGAGAGGCAAGTAGAGAGAGAGAGAGGAAGAAGCAGGCTCCCTGCTAAGCAGAGAGCCCGATGCGGGGCTCGATCCCAGGACCCTTCAGCCTGAGCTGAAGGCAGAGGCTTTAACCCACTGAACCACCCAGGCGCCCCAGAAAGCAACTATATCTTGATGTTGCTATGCTCAATTCAGATTTGTGTGACCTGAAGCAAGTTTACTTAATGGCCCCACGTTTATTTCCTTGAATAAATGGGATTATGAACATAAACTCCACCACAGGGCAGATGTGAAAATATTAAATACAATTACACTAAAGCATGCATAAAAAATGCTTCCTTAGCATTGAGGTAATAGAGCCAGAGCCCAAGTTCCAAATCCTGTCCATTAGCTACTAGTTTTATGACCTTAAACAATGATTTCTTAGCCACAGTTGCCTATTTGTAAAGTGAAAATATGGCATTATTTTATTTTTTGCATTTCTGAGCTTTCTTGTGGGTTTTAATTTGCACTTAACTACTGGAATTGAGCATCTTTTTCATGTGTAGGGTCTTTTTTTTTTTTTTTTTAAAAAAAAACTCTTATTACCAGAAAGAATATGTTATTAAAAATTAAACCCAGGGGTGCCTGGGTGGCTCAGCAGGTTGAGCCTCTGCCTATGGCTCAGGTCATGATCTCAGGGTCCTGGGATCAAGCCCCGCATTGGGCTCTTTGCCCAGCAGAGAGCCTGCTTTCCTGTCTCTCTCTGCCTACTTCTGCCTACTAGTGATTTCTGTAAAAAAAAAAAAAAAAAAAAATCTTAAAAAGAAAATTAAATCCAGAGGGTTGGGAGAAGGCCTTGTTCAGCCTGAGATTGGCTGAGGTGAACATGGGAATAATGAGACTCTATCTGAGGGACACCATGTGTGCAGGGGCTGGGGTGAAAGGGGAGATGGCCTGTGTGGCTGCCACACTCTTTACTCACAGAAGTATTGAGCAAGTGAAACATTGAGAATTATGACAGCCGAGTTTCTCACTATTGGGAGGAAGGAAGTTTATATGCAGAAGACTAGAATGATCCCAGTGGAGCTGGACTGGAATTAGGGGACTTCAGTGTGAATTTATGATTTTTTAATATATATACAGAATGAGGGATATTGAAATGGAGACTCCACATCACAGTACTGTCCACTGATATGGCCTAGAAGCAATAATACCCTAGTAGTAAAGAGTATATATATAGTGCCCAAATCTTGATTTCCAAAAGCCATTCTCCACTAAAAGAACAAGAGCTATCTAGACAAATAGTTGATTCCAGTACTGGGATGGGAAATTATAAGATGAAACTTAAATAGCTTGTGGTATCAGAAAATATGGAAGCACTAAAAGAATGCTATTAACACATCAAAAGGACATAACATCAGGACACCTGGACCGCTCAGTCGGTTAAGCATCTGCCTTTGGCTCAAGTGATAATCCCAGGGTCCTAGGATTGAGTCCCACCTCGGGCTCCTGCTCAGCGTGGAGCCTGCTTCTCCCTCTACCTGCCACTCCCCCTGTTCCTTCTGACAGATGAATAAATAAAATGTTTCCTTTAAAAAAAAAAAAGGACATAGTATCCATCTTGAAGGGGCTACCACTGGGTCCAACTGAGAAAAATTAACCACCAAAATAAATAGTAGCAATAATGGATTATAATCCATAAAATAAAATACAAATCCATGTGCAGTCCATAATAATAAACCTATGGTGAATAAGTGAGTGAATCAGTAATTAGATAAATGGCAGAGAAGGGAAAGTCTCACAGTAGAAAGCCAATTATAAATGTAAAAAGAATGATGGAATGATAAAATGACTATTTGGCAGTTAGCATAGGAGTAACTGATTCAGAAAAACAACAAAGGCTGCCACTAGATGATGCAGGTTTGATGAGGAGCAGTATATTCATATAGTCTCAAAGTAGCTCTCCACAAACTACTAACTTTGCCATGGAGAAACCTGGAGGCACCATTTTAACCAACTTAACCTCACCTGATTATGATAAAAGGTGGAGAGACCAAGGGTTGGCAAGGACATGGAGAAATAAGAACCCTTATACACTGTCACTCAGAATGTAAAATGGTGTAGCCATTTGGAAATCAGGCGGAAGTCCCTAAATGTTAAACAGATACCACATCCTTACAACTTTTCTCAAGTGTGAAATGATTTCAAGGTGAAAAGTAAATTTGGGGCTCCTGGTGACTTAGTCAGTTAAGCGTCTGCCTTGGGCCCAGGTCATGATCCCAGAATCCTGGGATCAAGCCCCAAATCGGACTACCTCCTCAGAAGGGAGTCTGCTTCTCTCTCTCCCTCTGCCCCTTGCCCTACTCATGCTCTCTCTCGCTCACTCTCTCAAATAAATAAAATCTAAAAAAAAAAGAGTAAATAATAAAAATATAAAAAGAGACATGTTCAAGAATAAGAAACCTTTACTCTGCAGGGCTACCGGCACCAATTACATGCACGCTAGTGAATGCCACTGCCAGCTTTCCATTCAGAGAAATAGATGCACTTCTCACAAGAAGTCACAAGGGGGCGTCTGAAAGCCAAGAAACAAAGTCTAGCTTACCTGAGCCTGTACTGCGGCAGATGAAGGTTGTCCACCCTTCCTTACCCAGAATGCACTCCTCAACCCAAAAGGGAAAAAAAAAGGCTGTCTGCTAATACTGGGGAGATTCCATTCACAGTAGACGAGGCTTTGAGTCACCTAAGAGCTAGCCTCCCTCCTCCTGTTTGGATCTAGATTTCAGGGCATCCACTGCACCCATTACCACTGGACTATCACAGCTCTGACGGCAGTGAAGAGCAAGTCCTGGAAGAGGAACTCACAGACATTCCTGCTTGTGTGAACTCACCCAATCCTGCTTCATCCTGTCTTCTTCATCTGACTTCCAAGAGGTTCTCTCCAGATCTCCTTGGATCCAATGTTTCTGAGCTCTGGAATATGTCCCTTTGGGTCTACCTGACCTTATCACAAATCACTCCTTAAATGGAACTGGTCAAGTCCCAGAGGTCTTGAGTATTGTGTAGCGTAGCGGAAGACACAGTCTTGGAGACAAACTAAGCAAGGCCCAAATCAAGGGTTTGGTACTTAATTTCTTGAGCCTCAGTTTCCTTATCTATAAAACTATATATATGCCATTTCCTTTTTAAGAATGTCATTGGGATTAAATATTTAAATACAGTCCCTAGTATAGCATAGATGACCAGTAATATTCAATGACTATTTTATTTTCACAATTTAAGCATATACAACAGGTAGAAAAAAATGGATTTAAAGTTAAGATAAACGGTGTTAAAATTTCTGTTCCCTATGACCCTTGGCCAACCAATTAATCGGAGTCTCACTATCTGCATGTCATAGTGAAGTTATAAATATTACATGCGAATATACCTTTAAGAATGCTGTGAACCATACTGTTACCCCAGCCAGATACTGGATTCTTCCCTTAAATAAAGCCAGATCTTAGCCTACATTGCTCAGCTCAAGTGTTGTGTTGTCCAAGGAACCTTTTCTCTCTCTAGTAATCTCTAAAATGTAAAACTCCATAGTGTTAAAAAGAATGATGGAGGTCTAAATGTACTGAAAGAACTCAGAGATTCTAAGTGAAAATAAAACACGGAATTCATGCATTATTACTCCATTTTTATATTTAGGGGGGAAAAAAGTGACCCATGTTAAACCCTTGCTTAAAACTCTTCTGTGGGTCTCTTGCCAACCAAATGAAATTCAAGCTCCTTACCTGGGACTCAAGCCCCTTCATTGCTTGGGCCCGGCCCACCTCCCCAGCCTCATCCTCTAAAGACCAGCCTCACCATCCCATAAGTGCTGAGTTCCAGCTATGACAAAAGTGCCCTTTATTATTTCTTCCTCTAGGTCTCAAGCTTTAGCATGCATCAGAATCACCTGGCCGGCTCTACCCATAGAATTTCTGATTTAGGGCTGAGGTGGGGCCTAGAATTTCTATTTCTACCAAGTTCCCAGGTGATACTGATTTGGCAGTTAAGGGACCACACTCGGACAGTCACTGCCCTTACAATTATAGGATTCAACTTTATTACCTGTATATGGACTGATCAATCCTATCAGTTTGCCTAGGACTGAAAGTCCCACGTAGCAGAAAACCCCTCAGTCCAAGGAAAACTGAGACAGTTGGCTTCCCTACCTGTATAGGAATCATTCACAGGCTCCTGCTTAAATAATAGTTACTGCTAAGAAGCAGTAACTCTACGGGTAGGCCAACAGGAAGTGCCCAAGAAAGGAGTTCCATCAACTTGAATGGCTTTTTGCTGGAGTAAGAATATTTAACAAAGTTTTTCAAATTCAGACTCTTCCAAACACATTCTCTTTATTTCCTTCAGAGCACAGGCTTTAGTCCTCTGGTCCTTGTAAACATTTAACACAATGGTATGAGATCAAAGTATAAGCATCCATGTCCTTGCCCTGTGCTGCTGGGGTGAGTGTATACAGGGAGTACGTGTGAGCTTCTTACTCAATTCACAGTAGGTCTTGTCATGGAATGATACTTCCACATGGGGCAATGCAGCTGATTTTCTGTGACACCCAAAGGGTGCCCCAAACAATAAGGGGCCATGGTCCTTGAGAAGGACTAATGTCTTTGTTGATTAGAGCCAATATTTTTCATTAACTTCATCCTTTTCCAAGGAGTCAGAGGTCAGAGAGCTGATAGCGTCGCACAAGACCATCTCGACAGCATGTGTAGATCTGCTTCTCCCATGTGGCTACCTGGAATATAAAAGTTCACAGCTCAAAGGAAGCCTGGGAATCTTCCATTTCGAGAAGATAGAAGCTCGTCATTGATCTCCATTAGTACAAGTGAGTCTAAGAAGCTCTACTGACTTCAAAGACAAAAGAAGAATTAGATCCATGATCAGTATTTTAAAATAGCCAGTTAGGACCCAGGTCCCTTAGGACTACAGAACAGAGAAACTAATCAGCCAAGTAGAGAGCAAACCCTTTAGTGTGGTGCATAGTTGAGGGCAGAGGGTCTGGATCTGGGAAAGGAGATGACCCATAGACTGGCCGCTGTATCTCTGAACCTTATAAAATTATATTCAAAGAAGTTCTCAATATTTGCCTGCCTGAGGGGATTTCATCGACTTCTCAAAGAAATCTGAGGCAGCAGCTACGTGGAGGAGCAAGGCACATGCTGAGGCTGTGCCACGGCACCACGGGTTGAGATGAAGGCCAGTCTAGGCTCTGCCATCACTACTGCCACCTTGCTTGGAGAGCACATGGTGTCCGTAGGGCCGCCAGCACCATGGATGGACGGCATCACCTCCTCCAAGACTTCTGGAATTTCTCAACCTCATCTTCAGGGTCGGGGGTAGCTCGCATTCTGGCCTTTTAGGTTATGTGGGAGCCCCTGTCTTCATCACTTATGATGACAATGACCACTTCTTTGAAGATGTGCATCCTCTTGTCCCTACTATAATTATCATTGCTATGGATCCCCACTTTTCATTTTCGGGCTGACTGGCTACTGTGTCCCAATCTGGGAGAGCTGCTGTAGATGTGCCACATTTGTCATCATTCTACTCTTGGTTTTTTTACAGAAGCTGTTGTAGGGGTTCTGGGATACATTTACAGAGTGAAGGTAGAAAAACGAGGTTGATCAGAGCATCCAGGAAGTAAGACCTACAGAGGAACCAGCCCTACAATGGAACCAGCTAGTCAGACTGGGAATAATAAGGACTGGTTCAAAGAAACCAAAAACCAGTGTCCCTAAGCTGCAGCAGAGAGACATCTGGCACCTGTAATGGTTGGTGGGCCCACTCCTCTCACCTCTATGCTGAGGGGTGTTGATGTCCTAGGGGTGAAGGAGCTACAACCAGTCACGTGCATGTGATCTGGGAGAGTGGGCCCGTGCAGCTCTTCAGCGGCTAGATGTGCTATGTGCATACATTATACTATGCAGGAGTAGAGATCCTGTATATGAGCCTCTTACCACTGGCAGAAGTCTTGTTCTGCTTTGGAAGGTGAGTCAAGCTGGTTTACTTTTAGTAGTTCAGCCACATTTAGTTAAACCACACATTACACAGGCACAGGTGTTGGACAGAGCAGCTTGGCTTTTCATGTGCCCACCTGTGATTTTCTTTTCCCTTGTTCTATCTGACTCTCCATGTTCATAAGTTTTTAGGCACGACAGTGAATGTTATCATTTCAGAGCCATTTGTGAGTTGCACAGTGTGGAAGAATGAGAGGGGGACCTGGGCCTGCTTCTGTTACCTCCACGCAGCAAAAGAACTGCTGCCAAAGTATCACTGGGTCTTTTCCATCTTTACAGCAGAGAACTCTTGGGGAGAGAAGGGGGAAGCCAGCTAAGGTTAAAGTTAACACCAGTTGGTGCCCTTCATCAGTGTCCTTTTAAAAAATATACATTGCAGTTCAATAACATAGCACTGTACAAAAATGACCAAAATAGTTCATCTTCAAAATCAGACTGATTCTTGAAACTAGAGGTGTTTTGTTTTTTTTTTGAAACTAGAGGTTTTTAATCAACCTTTATAGGAGCATAATAGGGGCACCTGAGTGGCTCAGTGGGTTAAAGCCTCTGCCTTCGGCTCAGGTCATGATCCCAAGGTCCTGGGATCGAGCCCCGCATCGGGCTCTCTGCTCCACAGGGAGCCTGCTTCCTCCTCTCTCTCTGCCTGCCTCTCTGCCTACTTGTGATCTCTGTCTGTCAAATAAATAAATAAAATAAAAATAAATAAAAAAAATATAGGAGCATAATATATGCATTTAAAAAAGATTCTATTTATTTGAGAAATAGAGAGTGAGAGAGAGCATGAGAGAGGAGGAGGTCAGAGGGAGAAGCAGACCCCCTGTGGAGCTGGGAGTTCGCTGTGGGACTCGATCTCGGATCTCCAGGATCACGACCTGAGCCAAAGGCAGTGGCTTATTAACCAACTAAGCCACCCAGGCGCCCCTATGCGCAACTTTTTAAAAACAATTTGTGTGCATGTGTGTATGTTATTATATGATTAAGCCCACTCATTATAAATCTAAACTCATTAGGATTAATGTACCCATGCAGACTAGCAAAACGGTATGTAGATAAGATCTCAATCGAAAGAAAAGAAGAGAAAAAGCCTGAGACTCAAAGGTTAAGAACCACTAATTCAGTGGAAGAAGCATGAATTCTGGAGGTAGCTTAATCTCAGGTGTGTTAATGTGTACCTACATGACCTAAGGCAACTTTCTCAATCACTCTGGACTCCAGCTTCCTCACTTATAAAAATGAAAATGGTATGTTGATTCACAATATAGAACACTATGCAGGAATTTTAAAAATGAAGTGGATCTATTTGCATTTATCTGAAAAGAGCTCTGAGATGTTAAAAAAGTCACAGAACAAAACAATACATAGAGAATGTTTTCAGTTATGCACAAACTAAAGATAAACCTATATTATCTACATAATTACATAAACACAAAGACAGAAGTGAAAATTTTCCAAAAACAGTCTTGAAAGATACATGCCCAAGTGTTAATGCTAGTTACTCCTGGAAAGAAGAGCAGAACTAAAAAGGTCTTAAAGGGGACTTGAAAGTTGTGTAATTTTGTATTGTTTGAATTTTTATAGGTATGTATTAGCTGTATAACTTTAAAAAAATATAAAAACAATAGAAATAATAATACTTATACCTCAAGAATAATAACAATGAAATAAGATACATGTAAAACATCCAGCACAATGTCTAGTCAATAAATATTATTTCCCCTTTTGTTTTTCTCTTTCTAATCAAATGAGATAAACAGTCTTGAACTTTAAATAATAATAATAATGACAGCTAACTATTTATAGAAGATTTAAAATTTACAACTATTTTTCATATACATTATTACTCTCATTTTATAGAACGGACAGACTGAGGAGGTAAAATGATTTTTCAAGTTTCTAGAGCTAAAAAGTGGTGAAATCACTTCTGATTCAAAATTCTCACTGACTTTTATCTCATCCATAAGTATTTTATCATTCAGAATGCCCACAAAGTAGCTGGATTCAGTCCCCTCAAAAGCCTTAGATGTCAGGTGGGAATCACCCAGGTGCCTCTCGGGCCTGTACCTTGAACACAGGGTCACAGTCAGCTCCAGTGAGCTCAATGAGATAGTCTAGGTCTTGCTGGACAATGAAACAGCTTCCATCACCTAAAAGGCAGAAAGAAAAATTTAGAGAACTAAAGAAAAGCTGCACGCAAAGGAGCTTTAAAAAAAAAAAAAATCAGTATTGTAGTTTATTTCAGTACATCACAAGCCTAAAGAAGTTTATCCCAAGACCCAGAATGGCAAACAGACCTCATTACATGGGTCAAACATGAGGGCCTACAGTGGCTGCCTTGAATGCTGGGTTAGAGGATCTGAAGGACAAGTACAAGCTCAGTGGGAAGAAGGGCTGTCTTTGATGAGCAATACCTGCCAAGGGCACAGAGCAAGTCACTTCAGGCTTATAGAAGACTGCAAACTTACCCTGGCCCATGATTTTTAACAGGGACTTGTCCATATACATGTTTTAATATGCTCCCAAATTATTCTTCTACCTATAAACTTGACTGGATATATGAGACAAAGGAGCAAAGTTGTAATTCCAAGAAAATAAAAGTATATTTATTTTTAAACTTAATTTTCTTAAAAGACCATGGGCAAATGAGACTTGGAATGATCTGTAAACTGCTGAAATAAAGTAATTTTTTTATTATTGTTTTACTTAATATAAAAACAGTACATGTTAATTGAGGAAAACTTTAAAAACAAGAAACAGAAATTTAAAAAAAAACACTCCATCTACCCCTAAAAGATCACTACTGTTAATATTTTTAATGTATTTTTCCAATCCTTTTTGTGCAAAATTTTTTAAAAGATTTTATTTATTTATTTGACAGACAGAGATCACAAGTAGGCAGAGAGACAGGCAGAGAGAGAGGAAGGGAAGCAGGATCCCTGCCGAGCAGGGAGCCCAATGTGGGGCTTGATCCCAGGATCCTGGGATCATGACCTGAGCCGAAGGAAGAGGCTTTAACCCAATGAGCCACCGAGGCACCCCCTTTTTGTGCAAATGTTATTTTACATGGTTGAAAGCATATTACATAAAAGAATATCTTTATACATGAAGTTTTTCTGTATCAACATTGTAACTTTGTAAAGAATAAAATTTTAATTAACCTTTTCAAGCTTTTTAAAAATTGAAAAACTGCTGTTGAAACAAATTAATTAATTTTAATTTATCTGTTAATCAACTTATACCCCAACCAGCAGCATACAGAAAGACCTTATCCTTTCTGGTATTATTAAAAATAATCTTTTTAAATTCAAATTTTATTTTATTTATTTATTTAAAAAATTTTATCTATTTATTTGACAGACAGAGATCACAAGTAGGCAAAGAGGCAGGCAGAGAGAGAAGAAGGGAAGTAGGCTCCCACTGAGCAGAGAGCCCGATGTGGGGCTTGACCCAGGACCCTGAGATCATGACCTGAGCCGAAGGCAGAGGCTTTAATCCACTGAGCCACCCAGGCACCCCTAAATTTTATTTTATTAAGTAATCTCTACACCCAACATGGGACTCAAACTGACAACCCAATATCAAGAGTAGCATGCTCCACCAATGCCAGCCAGGCATCCCAAAAATCATCTTTTCAATAAAAGAATTATTATTTTTTAGAAATACTTATGTAAGTATTGATAGGTATAATAATACAATATTTGTGATATGTTTCAAAATATCACAATAATTGGGGATTATAAGGGAAAGTGTAAAACAAGATGAAACAGGATTAGCTATAAACTGGTAAAGGTTGAAGCTAGATAATGGGAATATCAGGTTTATTATGCTTTTCTCTCTACCTTTGTATCTCTTTGACAATTTCCATAATAAAAAGTTTCTAAATTGTTTAATCTGGCAATTTCAATCTCCTCTCTAGTAAAAGAGTTCCAAAGGACCTCTAAGATCATCTATATCCAACTTCTAAACCGGTACTGAATTCTATTCACAACACCTTGCAGATTGGCCAGCCACCCTATGCTTCTCCAACCCAAGTTGGTACTGCTTTCTACAATGCCAGCTTCTCTCCTAACGAGACAGAACATTTTCCTTACATTCAACTGAAATGTGGCTCCTGGTAACTTTCTTTCATCGGTCTTAAGTTTCATCCTCTGAAAACAGTTATATTACTATGAATAAGGCACAATCACTACTTTCAAGGAGCCTGAACTGGAGGGAGATATAGACAATCATAGTGTAGGGTGATAAACACTGTACAATAAATACGATATGCCAAAGAATTGTGAAGAACCATACCCCTAGCCCCACCATAGATCATGCATTTAAATATAAATTTATTTATTTTTAGATAGAGAGAGAAGGCATGAATGGGAGAGTAGGGGTGGAGTACAGGGAAAGGGGCAGAGGGAGAGATAATCTTTTTTTTTAAGGGTTGGAGGGGAGGGACAGAGAGAAAGAGAATCTCAAGCAGGCTTCAAGCCCAGCATGGAGTCCAATGCTGGGCTCATTCTCACATCCCCAAGATCATGACCTGAGCAGAAATCAAGTCACTCAACCAGGCCACATAGGCACCCCAAGAGATAGAATCTTAAGTAGGCTCCACACAGCATGGAGCCTGATGCAGGGCTCAATCTCACCACCCTGAGATCATGACCTAAGCATTAAAAGTCAGATGCTTAACAGACTAAGCCACCAGATACCCCTAACCTTAAATTTAAAGGAACTACAGGAAGCCATCTCTCTCAAGGGATCCCTGGACCCACCTTGGCTGGCAATGAATCCATCTCTGAAACTCAGCAGGGACAGAACTGGTGCTCCAGATCTGTGGATGACTTGTACCGGAGCCCTAGAATTCAAAGAAAAAGAAACAACTGTACTTTTTTCTTCAAGAGCAACACTTGACTATATTCAACATATAGGACTAACCACACAAAAGCAAACAGGACAAACGTGGACAGAGATTAAACATTCATACACTTTCTTTCCTGACAAGATCCTTAAATGGTAGATTCAGGTAATCCACTCAAAACCACCTTGGAGTGATCTAAACATGTCTTTAACTAAACAGGTCACTGAGCTGAATGAACTAAGTTACCACCACCAACTCCAGTCTTTAGGGGAGACCTGACCAGAGTTTAAGATAACAATGTTAACACATGTTAATTATTTTGCTTACAGACAAAATTAAGACAGTTGGGAGTAAAAAAAAGATACTTGTCAGATATTACAAATGTCAGGATTCTATGAAATGAAAGAGAAAGGTGAATGAGAATCAATTTAATATATATGTAAAGCTGATTTTCTTTCTTTCTTTTTTAATCTTAAGTAGGCTCCACGCTCAAAGTGGGGCTCGAATTTGTGACCCTGAGATCAAGTCGCACACTCTACCAACTGAGCCAGCTAGGTCCCCCTGTGAGGCTCATTTTCTTCTTCTTCTTCTTCTTTTTTTAATATTTTATTTATTTGAGAGAAAGAGAGAAAGCACAAGCAGGGGGAGCAGAAGAGGGAGAAGCAGACTCCCCGCTGAGTCTGGGTCTGAGTCTGAGTCCGAGTCTGAACCTGACATGGGGCTTGATTCTAGGACCCTGGGATTATGACCTGAGCCAAAGGCAGATGCTTAACTAACTGAGCCACCCAGGCACCCTGGCTGATTTTCTAATAGTGATCAGACATTCCCTGAATCTCTATAGAGTCAAAAACAAGAACAAAAGTAAAGCAATTGAAATTTTGGAAGAAAAGGTGCAAGCTTTCACTACAATTTCTTTACTGCTGTTAGAGTAAAGCCCAAACTCCTTTGGATGGTACATGTGTTCTTTCTAACAAACTCTTGCTTTCCTGTCTGACATCACTTCTAACTGCTACCCTGTCTGCAGGGTATATATTTGTCATATTAAACTACTCAGAGATCCCTGAAAGTGCCATACTTCCACATATCTTCATGCTTCTCTATGTGCTATTCTACCTAGGGCAGATCCCTCTCTTCATTTGGTAACTTCCTACTGGACAAGATCCAATTAAAGCTTCATTTCCTTGGAGAAGAATTCCCACCTTCTCCTTTCTCCTTCTCAGCGCTTTCTCATTTTCCTGTGTAGAGCCCTGTCAGCCCACTGACCACAATGTATCACCAATGTCTTTTAGTTGCCTGTCTTTACTGTTAGAATCCACCTCAAGGGCAGAATCTGTATCTTTTACTTCTGGTTTTCAGTGCCCTGCACAATATCTGGTGACCACAAAAGCCATTCAGTAAATGTCAGCTGAACAAAAGAAAGGAAATGGAAGAAAGAAGGGACAGAATTGGAGAAATAGTTAAATCCTGGGATGGAGAGGTTGTGTGGTTCTCTCTGGGTATCTTTAAAACCAGAATAAAGCCCATTTCAGATAGGTTATGATCAAAGCCAAGAAAAACAGCTGGCTTACTTGAACTAAAAATGATCACTCTTAAGCCAATCCAGATTTAATACCACTGAGAAAATTACTGAGCTCCCTAAAATTAAAAGTTCTATACAATCATTTTAAGTGAAATGTTAGTTCGTTAAAGCTCAGATTCCAAAGCCATCACTACAATAGGACAATCATGACAGCATGAATCAAATTACCTTTAATATGATTCCAGGAATAATAAGAACAACCAGACCACTCATACTGGAAAACCTTTATAAATGGAAAAATATACCCTTGATTCAACAGTCGTCTACATGTTATGCTAAATCATTGTTAAAGCTAATAAAAATTTCCACTCTGTAGAAGACCTGCATCATGCAAATGAATGGTGACTCACCTTGGACTCCTCACGTCCAGCTGATAAATGTTTCCATCCTGTGTCCCAGCCAACAGCAAGAAGCCAGAGAGAAAAGTGCAGCAGTTGAAGGCATCTGAGCCAACAAAGAGGAACACCTGGGAACAAGTGGGTGCCGAAACTGCTGCTTAAACATTGTTTTCAGAAATAAGCAGACACCAAAAAAGGGAAAAATTTCCTATTTTTAGAGACATTTGCTTTCCTCTCCCTTTAAGTACTCTGCTTCTAAACAAAGTACTCAGCAAGGACCAAAGAGGAACCAGGCCCCGCAGAGGACTTTAACAATGTATGCACAACCACACCCAGATGCAGTTTTCAAACTACTGCCCCTCAACACACTGCCTCCCAGGACCCACACTGCCTCCCACGACCCTCAGTCTCCAACGTCTTTCTTCTGCTTCTCATTACAACCCTCCATTTGGGAAATACTTGCAATTCACACATTTAAATTTTGTTCATGTCACTTCTGACAACCTTTTGAAGGGAGACTACGTAGGAAAAGAAACAAGCTTAAATAAAGTGGCAATTTAAAGAATTATAATTCTTCCCGAAAAAAGGAATTATCAGATGTTGTTGTTGTTGTTGTTGTTGTTCTCTACTGTTAGCTCAATCTGATCATTTCTGCCTCAAATGTTCTAAAAAGAAAGGAAAAAAACAAATCTGGCCAAACAAACAAAACCTGTGATTTCCCTTCAGAAGGAAAAGCAGTGCAGAGGCGATACGACCAGAAAGAGTGACGTTCCTGGAATGTCATTTCTGAAAATGGAAACATCACTAGAACAAAAGTAACAAGAAGAAATGAAAATATAAAATCTATAGCCAACCCATATCATTAAAGTTATCTGGGTGAGGCTGATGGGCAAAATAAAATCCCAGGGAACCCCGGGCTTAATGAAGAGTAGTATGCCCAGTGCAAAATTTCAAAGGCTGAAGGAAAAAAATTCAAATAATTCTTCCATAAGAGACATTCTGGTCACTAGTTGATCAAGAGTCCTGAATGCATGAGTCCTTGACTCAGAATTTCTTCACATTACCTTGGATATGGAAGGAAATCTACATAACCTCATCATTTTATACACAGTATGCTGAAGCCCAGAGAGAAAGTGACTTAACAAAGGTCACAAAGAAGTAGAGCATTTAATCCTCATCATACAACCCTACAAGGTGAGTACTACTATGCCCAATTTAGTGATGAGGAAACTGAGGCTCAGAATGGTTAAGTAACCTATTAAATGTCACAACCATTATAGAAGAGCTACGATGTGAATGCTGCCCTTTCTCCAAATTCCATGCTCTTAATCGTTACACTCTTTTGCCCTTTACTCCTGCAGCTTTCCCAAAAGATGAACACAGGGAGCAAGCAGAAATGTTTCCAAAACTGCTTTCCAAAAATCAGAGTGATCCAGCATGCCCCAGAGTTCCAAAGTCTTAGAGGAACCACTTGCCGGCTGCCTGCTCTGCAGTCCCAAGCACTGAAGTTTCTTATCCTCCCGTGCCAACAGCAGCATTTTCGACTCTGTTCCAACCTCCCGTTCACCTGCATGACAGATAAACCATGTCAACAATGGGCTAGGCCGATCAGCTGGCAGTGCCAGAAAGCACAAATCCTTACGGCTGTTTATTGAATTCCTTTTAGTGATTAATTTGCTAACTTAAAAAAACTTTTATTATATTCTGTATCTTGGTAAACATCTGTCAAAACTCATGAACTGATCATTTAAAAGGGTGACTTCTGGGGTACCTGCCTGGCTCAGTTGGTAGTACATGCAACTCTTGATCTCAGGGCTTTAAGTTCGAGCCCCAGGTTAGGGATAAGAGATTACTTAATAAATAAATAAATATATATATATATATATTTAGATTTTATTTATTATTTGAGAGAGAGCAGGAGTGCACATGGGAAGGGCAGAGGGAGGAGAAAGAATCTGAAGCGGACTCTACACTGAGCCCAGAGCCCAGCACAGGCCTCAATCCCATGACTGCAAGATCATGACTTGAGCTGAAACCAAGAGTCAGAAGGTCAACTGACTGAGCTACCCAGGTGCCCCTAAATAAGCTAATTAAAAAAATATAAGGGGCGCCTGGGTGGCTCAGTGGGTTAAGCCTCTGCCTTTGGCTCGGGTCATGATCCCAGGATCCTGGGATCGAATCCCGCATTGGGCTCTCTGCTCGGCGGGGAGCCTCCTTCTTCCTCTCTCTCTTTCAGACTGCCTCTCTGCCTACTTGTGATCTCTGTCTGTCAAATAAATAAATAAAATCTTAAAAAAAAAAAATATATATATATATATAATAAAATAAGATAAAAAGGGCAACTTTTACTACATGTAAAATACTTATCAATAAACCCAACTTAAGGGGCGCCTGGGTGGCTCAGTGGTTTGGGCTGCTGCCTTTGGCTCGGGTCATGATCTCAGGGTCCTGGGATCGAGCCCCGCATCGGGCTCCCTGCTCCGCAGGAAGCCTGCTTCCCTCTCTCTCTCTCTCTGCCTGCCTCTCTGCCTACTTGTGATCTCCGTCCTTCAAATAAATAAATAAAATCTTAAATAAATAAATAAATAAATAAACCCAACTTAAGAATATTAAGTCATTTGGAATATGACAAGATATCATATTAGCAGCAGGGGCACAATGTTAGAACAGTCTCTGCCCTCAAGGCTCTTATGGTCTGCAGTAAATGAAATTTATTCATTCACTAAAATCTTTAGTGAGGGTCTACTATGTATTGGACACTATTCTAGGTGCTAAGGAAATAGTAATATATGAACAGACAGGGTCCTTACTCTCAAGAATTATAGTGGAATATGTAAATAAACAAATAGGATATTTTCAGACAGTGATGAATTCCACAAAGGAAATAAAGAAGGAAAATCTAATCAGTAGTGAGTAGATGTGGAAGGCTGAGTGAGAAAAGGTAATTTTAAGTTTAAACTTCAACTGTAAAAAAAAATCCATGAGAAGTACCTGGGTTGCACAGTCAGGTAAGCATCTGACTCTTGGTTTCAGCTTAGGTCATGATCTCAGGGTAATGAGATTGAGCCCTGCGTCAGCTCTGTGTTCAGCATGGAGTCTGCTTACGACTCTCTCTCCCTCTACCCCCATCCCCACCAGCCCAGCCTCTCTTAAATAAAAACAAACAAATAAATCTATCAAATAAATCTATCTTTTAAGAAACCCCATGGAGGCCAGGTTTCAACTGAGAACTGACTGGTAAACCAGAAATTAGCCATGCAAACACCTTTGCGAAGTAAAGGCAGTATGACACGAGGCTGGAAAGGAATGTGGAGTTCAGAAAGTGTTAAGTATTGTGATAAGCCAAGTGAAGTGGATAGGATTTTAATATATGTATAAAAGGAGGTCACTGGAGGAGAGTAGGGACAAAGGAGAGCAACATGACTTGATTTGTGGGTTGCTTTTTTTTTAAAAAATGACCACAAATGGTTGCTCTGAGGAGAATGGATTATAGGAGACTAGTAAGGGACACCTGGGTGGCTCAGTCAGTTAAATACCTGCCTTCGGCTCAGGTTATGATCTCGGGGTCCTAGGATCAAGCCCTGAGTTAGGCGCCCTACCAACTGGGAGTCTGCCTCTCTCTCTCCCTCTCAACTCTCCCCACCTCTCTCAAATAAATATATAAAATCCTTAAAAAAAGAAAAAAAACCAAAAAACAAAAAAAAACAGGGCGCCCGGGTCTCTCAGTAAGGGTTATAGGAGACTCGTACGTGGTGCCTGGGTGGCTCAGTCAATTAAGCATCTGTCTTTGGCTCAGGTCATGATCCCAGGGTCCTGGGATCAAGCCCCACATCCGGCTCTCTGCCTGGCAAGAAGCCTGCTTCTCCCTCTCCCTCTCCCCCTGCTTCTGTTCCCTCTCTCACTTACTCTGTCAAATAAATAACTAAAATCTTTTAAAAATAAATAAATAAATAAATAAATAAATAAATAAATAAATAAATAAAACAAAAAGCATATTTTCATTTAAATTACTTTAAATTGAGATGCCAGGGTGGCTCAGTCGGTTGAGTGCCTTCAGCTCGGGTCATGATCCAGGGTCCTGGGATTAATCTCACATGTGGCCTCATGCTCCTTGCTTATTGGGGAGCCTGTTTCTTCTCCCTCTGCCTGATGCTCCCCCTGCTTGTGCTCTCGATCTCTGACAAATAAAATCTTTAAAAAAAATTACTTTAAGCCAATACTTTTTTAAAAACTTAACCTTGTTTTAAATAATATTTGTGGGCTATCTTAGGTTTGAAGCAAAATATGTGTATTAAATATATTTAATAGTACACTACTGAAGATGTGTACTGCCTGAAATAATCTTATTTATCACTAATTGCATATGTATCACACTTTGGGAAAAGACTTATCCTATTAATTCCAAAGAGAGCTCAGGGAACATCTGGTGGTCAGCAACAATTTTAGTTCTTGGACCACAGTACATCTGCACGGGAAGTTTAAGACAAGAGAGTACCTACAGTGTGTCAAAAGTGAAGGGCAGGGGTGCCTGGGTGGCTCGGTGGGTTAAAGCCTCTGCCTTCAGCTCTGGTCATGATCCCAGGGTCCCGGGATCGAGCCCCGCATCGGGCTCTCTGCTCAGCAGGGAGCCTGCTTCCCTTCCTCTCTCTCTCTGCCTGCTTCTCTGCTTACTTGTGATCTCTGTCAAATAAATAAATAAAATCTTAAAAAAAAAAAAAATTGAAGCGCAATGGGGCACCCGGGAGGCTCAGTCAGTTGAGTTTGACTTTGACTCAGGTCATGATCCTGGGGTCCTGGGATTGAGCCCTGCATCAGGTTCTCTGCTCAGCAGTGAGTCAGCTTCTCCCTCTACCTCTGCCCCTTTCTCCACTCATGCTCTCTCTCTCTCTCAAATAAATAAACAAAATCTTAAAAAATAAAAAGTGAAGGACAAAAATAACCCAAATCAGTTGAAAACCCATGTCCACATAAAAACATGCACACAGATATTTATAGCAGCTTTATTCATATTCGCCAAAACTTGGAAGCAACCAAGATGTCCTTCAGTAGGTGAATGGATAACTAAACTGAGGTACATCCAGACAATGGAATATTATTCAGTACTAAAAACCCATAAAAAGATATGGAGGAACCTTAAATGCTTATTACTAAATGAAAGAAACCAATCTGAAAAGACTGTATAGTTTATGATTCTGTGACATTCTGGAAAAGGCAAAATCATGGATGCAGTAAAAGTATCAGTGGTTGCTAAGGGATATAGGAGAGGAAGGGATGAAGTGGTAGAGCACAAAGGATTTTTCAGGCAATGAATCTTCTGTATGATACCATGATAGATACATGTCATTATACACTTGTCCAAATCCATAGAATATACAACACCAAGAATGAACCTAATAAAAATTACTTAAGTGATAATGATATGTCAACACAGGTTTATCAATTGTAACAAATATGCCACTCTGGTGAGGGATATTGATAAAATGGTAATTGGGGAGGCTGTCTGGGGCAGAGGGAGTATGAAAACCATACCTTTTTAAAAAGATTTATTTATTTATTTATTTATTTATTTATTTATTTGAGAGAGAGAGAGAGAGCACGTGTGTGCAACTGTGAGTGGGAGGAGGGGCAGAGGGCGAGGGAAAGAATCCTTAAGCAGACTGCACTGAGCATGGCACTCAACATGGGGCTTGATCTCATGACCTGACCCAAAACTAAGAGCTGGATACTTAACCGACTGAGCCACCCAGGTACCCCGGAAACTGCACTTTCTACTCCATTTTGCTGTGAACCTAAAACTACTGTAAAAAATAAAGTGTTTTCTTAAAGATTTTATTTTTAAAATCTTACACCAAAGGATTATTTTTAATCCTTACACCAAATATGGGGCTTGAATCCACAACCCCAATATCAAGAGTCTCACATTCCACTGACTGAGCCAGCCAGATGCCCCTAAAGAGGTTTTCTTTTTTTTTTTTTGGTAAAGATTTTATTTATTTAACAGAGAGATCACAAGTAGGCAGAGAGAGAGGTGGAAGCAGGCTCCCTGCTGAGCAGAGCCCGATGTGGGGCTCGATTCCAGAACCCTGGGATCATGACCCGAGCCGAAGGCAGAGGTTTAACCCACTGAGCCACCCAGGCGCCCCTTTAAAGATTTTATATATTCATTTGAGAGTGAGAGAGACAAAGAGAGCACAAGCAGGGAGAGAGGCAGAGGGAAAGGAAGAAGCAGACTCCCTGATAAGCTGGGAGCGTGACTCGATCCCAGGACCTAGAGATCAAGACCTGAGCTGAAGGCAGATATTTAACCATATGAACCATCCAAGTGCCCCAGCCCCTAAAGATTTTTTTAAAGTAATCTCTACACCCAACATGAAGCTCAAACTTGGAACTCTGAGATCAAGAGTTGCACACTCTACAACTGAGCCTGCCAGGTGATCCCCACTACTAACTATTCTTATTTATTTTTTAAGATTTTATTTATATATTTGACAGACAAGTAGGCAGAGAAAGAGAGAGGGAAGAAGGCTCCCTGCTGAGCAGAGAGCCTGATGGCGGGCTCAATCCCAGGACCCTGGGATCCTGACCTGAGCCAAAAGCAGAGGCTTTAACCCACTGAGCCACCCAGGTGCCCCTACTAACTACTCCTGATCCAACCTCTGACCCAACCAAACATATCTTTCTACCTAACAGTCAATTTCACCTCAAGCTATTTTAATGTGAACTGCCCCTAATCCTACACCCCAGCTCCCATTTTCCCATCCTTCCCATTCTTGTCTATTCAACTCAAATTCATCCTCCAAGGTTCAAGTCAACTTCTTCGTGACACCTTTATCATCTACACTAACCTAAAATATAAAATATTCTCTTCTTCCAAAAAACCATAAAATACTCTCTTCTTCCAAAAGACCATTTTATTTGTATTAAGAATCATTATGGGGACGCCTGGGTGGCTCAGTTGGTTAAGCAGCTGCCTTCAGCTCAGGTCATGATCCCAGCGTCCTGGGATCGAGTCCCGCATCGGGCTCCTTGCTCGGCAGGGAGCCTGCTTCTCCCTCTGCCTCTGCCTGCCATTCTGTCCGCCTGTACTCGCTCTCTCTCTCCCTCTCTCTCTGACAAATAAATAAATAAAATCTTTAAAAAAAAAAAAAAAAAAAGGTACCCATGTGAAGTGAAGGGAACCTTTTAAAAAAAAAAAAAAAAAAAAAGAATCATTATGTTGTTCCAGCTAAAAAAAATTTTTGTTTTATAGGCATCAGTCTCATCTGCTAAACTATGTACTTACTTAAATGTAGTTAACATGACATATACTTCTTTTATAGATTCCAAAGCAATAGAAACATAGTAGGTATGCAATAAATACTAAACTTATGGTGAAAATACAAATACCAGCCAAAAAAGGAGAGAAAAGGAGAAGCTAAGGCAAACACTGAAGGTGACTAAGGAATCAAAATAAGCTCAACATATCATTACCAACTTACTCGGCGTGTGCTCAGGCGAGCCGAGGTTTATGGAGTTGTCAGCAGCACCCACAGCCACTCCATTGATAGAAGAACCACAGTCTGCAATGACTCCCAGGCAGGCTGAGCGCCCACAATCCCAAAGTCGTGCTGTCCCATCTCGAGAACCAGACACCACATTCCTCCCCCGATCAACAATGGCTGTATCCAGAATACCTGGCAAGAGGAAAAAAAAAAGGATCCTAAGATGGAGTGGGTCATAAAGGAACTACAAGGGCAGAGAATAAGGATTTGCCTAAATGACTCCGTTGCTTCACAAACATGTACTGGATATGTACTACATGCTGGGCAAGTTCAAGTGCTAGAAAAACAGAAATAGAACAAAGTCCTTGCTTCCCAATGGTTCAAAAACTAGTCCTTAGAGACAGACTTAGAAAAAGGTTTGGATTTAATTCTTAGTGGAGTGTCCTAGAACAGTGGTTTTTAAGTTTTAATTCTGGCTTTTAAAACATGTTTTTTAAATAAAAATTAAGATGTTTCAGTTCAGTTTGAAAATCACTGTCTTACTGCTTCCACTGAGAACTAATTGAAAGGATTAATCTCGCCATCTTAAAGATGTGACTTCTGTACTGGCCAAAAGACAGTAGCCCCATCTCTCCCAGGCCCTTTCCCTTATAACTGAAAAAAATCTGGACATAAGACAAGAAAACTGATGGGTGCCTGGGTGGCTCAGTGGGTTGGGCCACTGCCTTCGGCTCAGGTCATGATCTCAGGGTCCTGGGATCGAGTCCCGCATCAGGCTCTCTGCTCAGCGGGGGGCCTGCTTCCCTTCCTCTCTCTCTGCCTGCCTCTCTGCCTACTTGTGATCTCTCTCTGTCAAATAAATAAATAAAATCTTAAAAAAAAAAAAAGACAAGAAAACTGGAAGATGGAAAGAAGGTTACGTAGGGACTTGAGGACTTGGGAGAACAAAAGAGTAACAAATTCCCTGGATTTCCTTATTGCTTCCCGTACAACCTGGAAAGGATCTACAGAAGCCTCCAACAAGGAATTGATTTAAAAAAAAATGTACAAATTTAAAAACAAAAACAAAAACAAAACAACCCACCTCCAAGAAATAGTTGCAAAAAATTGGGAAAGGGGTAGCCTAGCAGAAAATGTTGGCAACTTACTCAAACAGAGAGAGAAAAACTGCCACTTCCCCAAGGTCAGTGAGGCTAAATAGGCAGCGCTCTTCTACCCTACTCCCCCTGAAGCAGGAGGCAGCAGTCCAATTCTTTGACCCTTGACAGTGATCAGGCTCAGCAGGGTCCAGTGGAGAGCTGAACCTCTATCCTGACCTGGCAACAACAGGTAGAATGAGAAAAAACAAAGTAGTGGAAAGTAGCACTCTACTTTCCCCCAACTACCTTCTCACAATACAGTGGCAACTAGAATGGATCTCTTCTTCACTCTGAGATGACAAGAATAAAAGAAAGAGGAGCCCTACAGAGCTAGAACCTATGACAAATTACTCTAGAAAGAAGCTATGAAAGTAGCAGGAAGGCCTTGCAAGAGAAGCTACCAGAGCAAAGACCTACCAGAAGCCAAAAAGCTTTAAATATCAAACCAAACTGATAAAAGTCCTCAACATAAAAACCAAGATGAAAAAGCATTTGCCTTCAAGAAAAGATTCCACTCAGCTAAGACCATGATCTCGGGGTCCTGGGACCAAGCCCCACATTGATCTGCTCAGCTGAGAGCCTGCTTCCCCCCAACCCCCATGCCTGCCTCTCTGCCTACTTGTAATCATTGTCTGTCAAATAAATAAATAAATAAAATCTTAAAAATAAAATTAAAAAAAAAAAAAGAAAGAAAAGATTCCACTGAATCACAAATAAACATCCTAGCCAATGTCTGGGAAATAAGAACGTTAAAGAAACTATGACTAAAACAAGTCTTAGTAAAAAATACAGCAACATTCATATATCTAGGCATGTTTTTAACAAGTTTACTCCATTAAAATTATCTAGTTTTACTATTAAACTGGTTTAATGTTGCCAGGAAGTAAAAACACACATACCAGGGAAGGGGAAATGTATGTGTGTGTGTACATGGAAAGAGTAATGGTTGTGACTAGATCTCAGAAAAAATGAGTCTTGAAAAAAAAAAAAAGTTTTGAAGCACCTACTGTTACTTCAAGGCAGCATATCTTATTTCAAAGAAAATAGAGAAGAGTTTGAAAATAATGGCTGAAGAGCTGAAAATGCAACATGACCTGCTAAAATTATTCCACAAATGCAAGTAGCTTCCCTACCATGGTGAGCAAAACTCAACCAATCAACTATAATGGTGTTCCATTTGTCTCAATGTTTTCACAGATTAAGAATGATCTGGCAGTTATTAGAGTTATGATTATTAAATTATTATTCAAAGGATTATATTTCTATATACCTCCAAATTCACCAACCTTAGTTGAAGGGCCTGGGCAATTTAAAAACTTCAAACTAAAGTACACCTTGGAGCTACTTAGAAGACTCATGTATAGTAGTATCCCCTTAGCCATAGTGTCACTTTCTGTGGTCAAACACGGTCTGAAAATATTAAATGGAAAATTCTAGAAATAAATAATTCATATGTCTTAAATTGTATGCTTTTCTGAGTAGCGTGATAAAATCTTGCACTATTCCACAGCCAAGACGTGAATCACATCACTTTACCCAGCATATCCACACAGTATCCATTTGTCTGTCACATATCACATGTTTGTACATATAGGAAAAGATAGTATATACATGATTTGGTACTATCTGCAGTTTCAGGCATCCACTGGAGGTCTTGGAACGCATTCCCCAGGGATAAAGGGGGACTACTATATTACAAAGACAAAACTACTTTATCTTTTCATTAGAAAGATTTAAAAACATATACATATCTCATCTCTGCTTACTAAAGAACACACTAATTATTTATATATAAAATACATATCTAAAAATATAAGGGAAAACCAATTACATATTAACTGGGATCATATTTGTGCTACTGGAGAACTTCTGTTAGATCGGAAGAATAAACATTGTTAAAATGTCTATACTGCCTAGAGCAATATATACTTTTAATGTCATTCCGATCAAAATTCCACCGGTATTCTTCAAAGAGCTGGAGCAAATAATCCTAAAATTTGTATGGAATCAGAAGAGACCCCGAATCACTAAGGAAATGTTGAAAAACAAAAATAAAGCTGGGGGCATCACATTATCTGATTTCAAGCTTTATTACAAAGCTGTGATCACCAAGACAGCATGGTACTGGCATCAAAACAGACACATAGACCAGTGGAACAGAGTAGAGAGCCCAGATATGGACCCTCAACTCTATGGTCAATTAATTTTTGACAAAACAGTAAAAAATATACAGTGGAAAAAAGTCTCTTCAATAAATGGTGCTGGGAAAACTGGACAGCTATATGTAGAAGAATGAAACTCGACCATTCTCTTACACCATACACAAAGATAAACTCAAAATGGGTAAAAGACCTCAACGTGAGACAGGAATCCATCAGAATCCTAGAGGAGAACATAGGCAGTAATCTCTTCAATATCAGCCACAGCAACTTCTTTCAAGATATGTCTCCAAAGGCAAAGGAAACAAAAGCGAAAATAAACTTTTGGGACTTCATCAAAATCAAAAGCTTCTGCACAGCAAAGGAAACAGTCAAAAAAACAAAGAGGCAACCCACGGAATGGGAGAAGATATTTGCAAATGACAGTACAGACAAAAGGTTGATATCCAGGATCTATAATGAACTCCTCAAACTCAACACACACGAAACAGGCAAACATATCAAAAAATGGGCAGAAGATATGAACAGACACTTCTCCAATCAAGACATACAAATGGCTATCAGACACATGAAAAAATGTTCATCATCATTAGCCCTCAGGGAGATTCAAATTAAAACCACATTGAGATATCACCTTACACCAGTTAGAATGGCCAAAATTAACAAGACAGGAAACAACATGTGTTGGAGAGGATGTGGAGAAAGGGGAACCCTCTTACACTGTTGGTGGGAGTGCAAGTTGGTGCAGCCTCTTTGGAGAACAGTGTGGAGATTCCTCAAGAAATTAAAAATAGAACTTCCCTATGACCCTGCAATTGCACTCCTGGGTATTTACCCCAAAGATACAGATGTCATGAAAAGAAGGGCCATCTGTACCCCAATGTTTATAGCAGCAATGGTCACGGTCGCCAAACTATGGAAAGCACCAAGATGCCCTTCAACGGACGAATGGATAAGGAAGATGTGGTCCATATACACTATGGAGTATTATGCCTCCATCAGAAAGGATGAATACCCAACTTTTGTAGCAACATGGACGGGACTGGAAGAGATTATGCTGAGTGAAATAAGTCAAGCAGAGAGAGTCAATTATCATATGGTTTCACTTATTTGTGGAGCATAACAAATATCATGGAGGACAAGGGGTATTAGAGAGGAGAAGGGAGTTGGGGTAAATTGGAAGGGGAGGTGAATCATGAGGGACTATGGACTCTGAAAAACAATCTGAGGGGTCTGAAGTGGCGGGGGTATGGGAGGTTGGGGTACCAGGTGGTGGGTATTATGGAGGGCACGGATTGCATGGAGCACTGGGTGTGGTGAAAAAATAATGAATACGTTTTTTCTGAAAATAAATAAATTGAAAAAAAAAAGAATTAGTCTATTCTATTAGAAATAACAATTTCTGCTTTTCACATGACAAGTATGTTAAAATATCACAAAGCTCACCCTCTCGAGCAGAGAGCCTGATGTGGGGCTCGATCCCAGGACCGTGGAATCATGACCTGAGCCGAAGGCAGAGGCTTTAACCCACTGAGCCACCCAAGCACCCCAAGAACTAAGATTTAAACCAAGATTTCTATGTCTCCAAATCCCAAGCTTAAACACTCTACATACTGCCTCATGTACTATCATATTTTCATATACCAGAAGCAATAAGCAAGCCAGGGATTTAAAATAACAAAAGTTTGGGCACCTGGGTGGCTCGGTGGATTAAGCCTCTGCCTTGGGCTTGGGTCATGGTCTCAGGGTCCTGGGATCGAGCCCGGCATTGGGCTCTCTGCTCAGCAGAGAGCCTGCTTCCCCCCTCTCTCTGTCTGCCTCTCTGCTTGTGATCTCCCTCTGTCAAATGAATAAATAAAATCTTAAAAATAAATAAACAAATAAATAAATAAATATTTTTAAAAAAAGATTTTATTTATTTGATAGAGATCACAAGGAGGCAGAGAGGCAGGCAGAGAGAAAGGGGGGGAAGCAGGCTCCCAGCTGAGCAGATCAATGCGGGGCTTGATCCCAGGACCCTGAGATCATGACCTGAGCGGAAGGCAGAGGCTTAACCCATTGAGCCACCCAGGCGCCCCCAGGTAATAATTCTTTATTCTGTTTTTTATATAGTTCATGGCCTTTGCTAATAAACATCCTTTAAAATCTTGTAAGTAAAGAGATTAAAAACGGAGCCATACAATGGAACTTGGAATTCATTTAGCTGGAGGCAGTGACACACACACATGCTGCTAAACTATCAGAGATCAATTTTGATTAATTTTGATTTTCTGTACTGTGGAAGAATGGGCAACAACAAATCTGGCCCTGCTTAACAGACAGACCTAGGGAAGAGCATTCAAGACCTCACAAACATTAGCCTGGATCTGACTTCACATCACTTCTCCTACAGTTTATCACTTCTAGTCAACTTGTCTGGCTCCTGCACTCCCTATCTATGCAGGCCGCTTTGACTCCTCAGACCAGTCAGTTCTTCAGGCTGAATGTGAAGAAGGCTCCAGATATCTTTTCTATTCCTCCTCAATGTACCTATGTACTAACAGTCTTAGAAATAACCTTGCTAAGGTTAACATGTATTTGCTAGATGATCTGTATGTAACCTAACAAATCATTATAAAGAAGTAACAAAACTTAAACTCGAGCATACAAGTTATTTATAATGTCGTCAGGTACAATCAAAAGACTAACAAATATGTTAAGTATAGGGCAATACATAATTAATTCTCAAATGAGTCATACAGATGATGTGTACTATGGTCCAAAAGAAGGGAACAAGGTAAAAAATTATTGGGGATGTTAATACTTTTTAAAAAATACCTAAACTTGTAAAATAAGAATAACATTTATCACCTTTTTAACATTCCAATTATCGATAAAACATTGTTAAATTATAATTTTGTCCCACAAACCAGTTACAAAGGGAAAATGTTCTCATTTTGTCTCTATAATTTGTTATCAACTGGCTATATGGCTAATCCATTCCTAAAATCTGAACTGTGACTTAAATTCATAGGAACGGGGGCGCCTGGGTGGCTCAGTGGTTTAAGCCTCTGCCTTCGGCTCGGGTCATGATCTCAGGGTCCTGGGATCGAGCCCCGCATTGGGCTCTCTGCTCGGTGGGGAGCCTGCTTCCCCCTCTCTCTCTGCCTGCCTCTCTGTCTACTTGTGATCTTTGTCTATCAAATAAATAAATAAAAATCTTTAAAAAAAAAAAAATTCATAGGAACTGATAGTCAGTGTCAGGCTCTATCTTTGATATCTAGTGATGCAGCCATTTGCACCCAGCTTTTACTGTCACCTCAAAGGACTAATAATGAGAAAATGTTGGCACACATCTCTCTCTCTCTCTCTCCTAGCACACAGCAGATAACCTCCTGGGGAGGATTTTTTTTCACTTGTCAATTGCAGAAAACAACTATCTGTGTAAGTCAATTAGTTCTGGAGAGCAATAACAAGACTCAGTGTCAAAGGAATTTCTAATCCTTGAGGAAACAGCTCATTTAAATGGCCGGTTAGAGGAATTATTCGTGTTTTTGTAGAAAACTAGCTTCTGTTTCAACCTTTTCCACCTTTTTGGTGATTTGTCTCTGGGGAATCATTACAGAAGCCTTTTGGAGAAATCACCCTTCATACCTCCTTTGTGACCTTTGAAGGTCACCACACAGCTAGCATCTTCAGCTGACCAGATCTTCAGCTGGGCATCCATTCCCCCACTCAGAACCACAAGGCCTGATGGGAAAAACCTGCAACAATTCACATCAAATACATGTCCTTCCAATACTCTCTGGAAAAACAAAAGAAAATTCCATGCTAGTTCTCTTGTCCATTCCCTGATATTCTCTGACCTATCATATCCTTGGTCCTTTAAATGAAATATCTACAAGCTATGCCTACATGCTGGTTTTTAAAACTAGTGAGGTTCAAAAGGATCTCTTTAGCTCATTTGTATACCAGGCAGTGTTTGAAGAGCTACTGACTCCCTTTCCTGTAGCTCTGGCTACAGATATAATGGATTTGAACTCCAAGGTTCTCCCAGCCAGCCTCAAGTCTAGTTCTACATATAAGGAGCCGAGGAGGCTTGAGGACACTTTTACTCACCTCTTTTTAAAATTCTCTGCATAAGGTGGAGGAGTTTGGCCATATAATCAATGTAACAGCCTAGCTAATCTGGCTTAGAAGCTTATCACTGAAGGCAGTTCATACCAAGGGACCACCCACCTAGACATTCACTAGCCTGGCTTCTCCACTGTTCCAGGCCCAATCTGTTCTGGCAAATCACCAAGATTGAGGATGGTTCTCAGATTAAGAAATGGGAGAACAAGATCAGTTGAAGTGCAGTGGTCCAATAAATTTAGAATGCACCACTCCACTTTCTGTGACCCAGTCTAAGGCTTCTCCAACCACCCTTCATGTATAAGAACCTAAAAGCATAACCAAAGCCTTTACTCTGAGTTCGCCATTAGAAGCCTGCCAGATCTTCATGCTCCCATCAGTACTAGAAGACACACCAAGACCGCCTCCACTGGAAATGTCCAGGCATGTTATCTGTTAAAAAGACAAAATAACTGGTGTTATAAATACTGAAATACTCTTCTTTCCCTGAAATATGTTAAAGATTACTCCTGTTTCACACTCTTCTAAGACTTCTTCAGGCCTACGCTTCCCAGCACAAAGGACAAGTGTTTTCATCTGAAGACTGAGGTGTCATCACCTATCTCCTAACAAAGCTAGCGTCAACATCTTTTATTTCTCAAAACAAAAAGATGTTCTTGTAATCATCTACAGCCTTCTGCTTCAACTATAAAGTTTTTACTATCCCCATATCACTTCTATCGTTTCCATCTTTTGCTATTTTTAAATTTTTTTTTAAGATTTTACTTATTTATTTGACAAAGAGAGAGAGAACACAAGCAGGGGGAGCAGCAGAGGGAGAGGTAGAAGCAGGCTCCCCATGGTGGAGCAGGGAGCCCACTGTGGGGCTCAATCCCATGACCCTGGGATCACAGCCCAAGTCAAAGGCAGACACTTGACTGACTGAGCCACCCAGGCACCTCTCTTTTGCTATTTTAAAATTAAGATACCTCATTCTTAGGAATCCACGTACACAAAAGACAGTCAACTAAAACGTACCAGATGGATTCAAGAAAAAGCAAAGATGCTTCCAATTTACTTCTTCACATTCCCTCTGTAAAATCCTAATTGTGCGTATATGTGTATTTCAGAATAAGTAACAAAAAATTCTGATCCCTTTATGCAGTTTCAACATTAGCAATCACTTCATACATAAGCAATGATCATACACATGCATACATTTTTTTTTTATTAAAAAAAAAACCCAGCTATGGGGCGCCTGGGTGGCTCAGTGGGTTAAAGCTTCTGCCTTCGGCTCAGGTCGTGATCCCAGGGTCCTGGGATCGAGCCCCACATCGGGCTCTCTGCTCCGCAAGGAGCCTGCTTCCTCCTCTCTCTCTGCCTGCCTCTCTGCCTACCTGTGATCTCTGTCTGTTAAATAAATAAAATCTTTAAAAATATATATACATTAAAAAAAAAAAACCCAGCTGCAAATATTCCAGAAATGTAGGACTGAGATGTATAATCCCAGACATATTCCTGGATTCCCAGAAGACCTAAATTATTAAGGGAAAAGTAGAGTAGGCTTTAATTACCCAATCTACCATTCTGCTTTGTTCTAAGCCAGCTGAGTCATCATGAGTAAATTCGGCAAGAACTAAAGGCATATATCTCTCACTCTAAGACTTTTTCTTCTTTACCTTGACTCCTCAGAATAGAAGTACTGTCTTTTTAAAAATTTTTATTTATTTATTTATTTATTTATTTATTTATTTATTTATTTATTTATTTTAGAAAGAGAGAGAGCACATTTGTGTGAGACAGTATAGGAGAGAGAATCCTCAAGCAGACTCCCTGCTGAGCATGGAGCCTGATCTCACCACCCTGAGATCATGACCTGAGCTGTAACCTAGAGTCAGATATTTAAGCAACTGAGCCACCCAGGTGTCCCAGAATAAAAAGTACTATTAACTTAATTGTGAATCCTTTAGTTTTAAGGATTATGACAATAACTAACCTTTATATCATGTTTTATCATTTATAAAACATTTTCAAATACATTATATCATTTGATTTTCATAATAATTCCATTCTGCTCCTAGCTTCCCATTGCTGGATACTGGAGACATGGATGTAAATATGACATAGTGCTGCCTTCACATTCTAGTACTGGAGTACCCAACTCTTAGATCTATCTTTCTTCTCCAAACTACCACTACCACCCTGAATCCTGTCTTGAGCCTGAATACTAGGATCATCAATTAACTTTTCAATTCTGTCTGGCTCCCCAACTACATGACAAGTTGAACAATGTCCAGCACTTTTTTTCTGGGGAGGGGGGAAGATTTTATTTTTAAGTAATCTCACACACAATGCAGGGCTCAAACTTACAACCCCAAGATCAAGAGTTGTGTGCTCTGCCAACTGAGCCCAGCCAGGAGCCCCTGTCCAGCACTTTCGTAACACAGCCACAGACTATGTACATGGTAACTAACTCAACAAACACCAATGGACAGTAGTCTGGTAATAAGAATGAAGTACCTTAACAACATTAGGTAGGTGAGTAAAGCCAGCTGACCCATATCAGTAAGAGCAACTACTGTCCCCATTTGCAGGGCCCCAGAAACAAGACATTTAAACACTTCCCTACTCATGCTGAAATAGATTTAATCCTTAAAGCAACATAGCTCAAACTCTTTCCTGACTCAGGTGCTACCTATTCAACTGCTAGCTTTACAGTGGTCACCTCAAACCCAACCAAGTTCAAAACAGGACTCTCATTCCCGCCAGCTTCATACCAAAACAACTACTTGACCTGAACCAGTAAATGGCACTATAATTTACCCAACTCTTTGGAAAATTCTGGAATGATCCCAACTCCTCATTTTCACTCACATTTCACACCGAAGTCATTAGCAAATCCTGTCTGGTCCTACACCCGAAGAATGTAGGCGCTACACAACAGTTTTATTCACTACTATAGCCCCAGCACCCAGAGTACCTGGATTACAGGAGGCGATTAATGGATAAGTCATGGGGTGCCTGGGTGGCTCAGTGGGTTAAGCCTCTGCCTTCGCCTCAGGTCATGGTCTCAGACTCCTGGGATCAAGCCCCAGGTCGGGCTCTCTGCTCAGCAGGGAGCCTGCGTCCCCCTCTTTCTCTGCCTGCCTCTCTGCCTACTCGTGATCTCTCTCTCTGTCAAATAAATAAATAAAATCTTTAAAACAAAATAGATAAGTCACCTAATAATGAACTCAAATAAGAGGAAAGGAGAATATGAAATCGAAAAAGGGCACAATTAGGGCGCCTGGGTGGCTCAGTCGGTTAAGCATCTGCCTTTGGCTCAGGTTATGATCCCAGGGAATCAAGGCCTGTGTCAGGCTCCCTGCTGAGCAAGGAGTCTACCTCTCCCTCTGCCCCTCCTACCTATTTATGCTCTCTCTTGCTCTCTCTCTCTCATAAATAAAATCTCTAAAAAATAAAAAAGGCACAATTAATCATTTTTTTTAAATGACCTACTTCTCTCAACTACACTCAAATAAAAATAAGTAAATTTGGGGCACCTGGCCGGATCTTGATAGAGCATGTGACTCAGGGTTGTGAGTTCAAGCTCCATGCTGGGCACAGAGCTTCCTTTCAAAAAAATTAATTTAATTTAATTTTAAAATATTGTATGGACATTGGGCAGGGTATGTGCTATGGTGAGTGCTGCGAAGTATGTAAGCCTGACGATTCACAGACCTGTACCCCTGGGGCAAATAATATATTATATGTTAATAAAAAATAAAAATCAATAAAAATAAAAATATAAATGTTGTATGTTATATGTATTATATACTGTATTCTTTTTTTTTTTAAGATTTAATTTATTTATTTGACAGAGAGAGAGATCATAAGTAGGCAGAGAGAGCAGGGGAAGCAGGCTCCCTGCTGAGCAGAGAGCCCGATGTGGGGCTCGATCCTAGGACCCCAGGATCATGACCTGAGCCGAAGACAGAGGCTTAACCCACTGAGCCACCCAGGTGCCCCTATATACTGTATTCTTAAAGTAAGCTGGAGAAAAGAAAAAAAAATGACCTATTTCTCAAAAGGGTATCCCAATTCTGCCAAAAAGTTTATCACTTCCTCCTTAGAAGTCTTCAGCACTATGTTCATATATTGTAGTGGTTGTCAACCAGGGGCAACTTAGCTCATCACATCAGGTGATGTCTGTAAACATTTTTAGTTGTCATAATTAGGGAATAGTCCCCTACAATAAAGAATTACCCAGCTCAAAATGTCAGCAGTACCATGGCTGAGAAACTTTGATATATTCTATTGTATCTCTCAGTTAATATACTGTCCCTGGAGGGGACAGATATATTGTTACCTTATCTATTTTACATATCTTTGGCGTCTTAGTTCCTAGATCTAAAAAGTAATTAAATCTCAACTATCCAGTTCTTCCAAAGTAATAGAACACTGAAGAGTAGATTATAGGTCATACCAGCTATCTCCTTTCTCCAAACTTTTATTAAAGTAGAAAGGAAACTAACATTTATTGAAAAGCTATTATATTCCAGACACGTAACTCACTACTCTCATATAATACCCTCAAAAATCTATTAAGATAGGTATTTCTATTTTTCAGTTGAGAAATCTAAAGTTTAAGAAGTGATTAAGTAATATCCTCAAGGTGACACAACAGAGCAGGACGCAAACCTAGGTCAGAGTTTAAAGCTAGAGATCCATTTCTTAGTTCCAGCAAAAAAACAGATCAATGGGATGATCCTAAATATTGGATAAGTATGACAATTCAAGAGAGGGAGATATGGATGGATTATTTTATAGTGTCTTGATATGCTAATCATTAAAAAAATAATAAAGCTGATCCCTACTTTAAACCAAGTAACGAAAATAAAGTTTGAAATGTAGAAAAATAAAACATAAAAATACAAAGAAAATACTATGTAATTTTAACACTTACTTACTTACTATGTTTCAGACAAAATTCTGTTTAAATCCTTGTAACAGCCCCATGAAATATACTTTTACCACTATTTTACAAATAAAGAATCTGTGACATAGAGGGTAAGTACCCTGGCCTAAGGTCACAGTTGAACCAAAATTCAAATCCAATGAGTTTATCACTAGAGTTTATGCTCTTACCTATTATGATGTGCAATTATAAGTGAATATACATAGGGGCACCTGGGTGGCTCTGCAAGTTAAACAACTCTTGATTTCAGCTCCAGGCATGATTTCAGGGTTCTAAAACTGAGCCCCCACATCAGGCTCCATGCTGGGCGTGAAGCCTGCTTAGGATTTTCTCTCTCTCTCTCCCTCTCTCTGCCCCTCCCCCACCTTTCTCCCTCTCTTAAAAAAAAAAAAAAAGAACATAGGGACGCCTGGGTGGCTCAGTTGGTTAAGCAGCTGCCTGCAGCTCAGGTCATGATCCCAGTATCCTGGGATCGAGTCCCAAATTGGGCTCCTTGCTCGGCAGGGAGCCTGCTTCTCCCTCTGCCTCTGCCTGCCATTCTGTCTGCCTTTGCTCGCTCTCTCTCTCTCTCTGATAAATGAATAAAATCTTCAAAAAAAAAGAAGAACATAAATATAAAATCATGGACTACCCTAATTATTGGATAAGTATGACAATTCAAGAGAGGGAGATATGGATGGATTACTTTATAGTGTCAAAAGTAGTTACCATAAGGGACGCCAAAAGTAGTTACCATAAGGGAATAAATTGATGGGCTTTCTTACCCACAAATAGACCAAAATACACCCAGAATCTAGTGTATTACTATGTTCTCGTCACCTATCTGATCATATTTTTTCTCGTTAAAGTCTTTTTAAATTTTCATCATTACAATTATATTCTATCTTTTCAATGTATTTTTCTTGAAATATCTTATTTATTTATTTGACAGACAGAGCTCACAAGTAGGCAGAGAGGCAGGGAGAGAGAGAAGAGGAAGCAGGTTCCCCGCTGAGCAGAGAGTCCGATGCGGGGGCTGAATCCCAGGACCTGGGGATCAGGATCTGAGAGGAAGGCTTTACACCACCACTGAGCCACCCAGGTGCCCCCAATGTATTTAATTTTATTTTTGTATATATATGAGTTTTTCTTTTTTTTTTGAAACTAAATATTACAATTTATTCCATCTCCATGATTACAGACATTACAGGGCAAGGCAAGTACACAAGGCAAATAAAACAAACTCTTCTCCCATTTAACCAGATACAGCATTTTGGCAGTTTTATGATAATACATGTTGGCTAATCAATTGACTTGGGATGAAAGCTGGCAACGGCAAATGTTTGTAAATTAGATCTTCCTCCATTGTTACTCCAAGGAACTTAATTCCTAAACTACACTATAAGCTCTGAAATGGTGTATACCGCAATATTCTTCACGCTTTCACATTTAATCAGAATCTGACACCTCTTCTTTTTTTATTTTTATTTTTTTTAATTTATTTGACAGAGATCACAAGTAGGCAGAGAGGCAGGCAGAGAGAGGAGGAAGCAGGCTTCCTGCTGAGCAGAGAGCCCGATGTGGGGCTCGATCCCAGGACCCTGGGATCATGACCTGAGCTGAAAGCAGAGGCTTTAATCCACTGAGCCACCCAGGCACCCCTGAATCTGACACCTCTTCTTAAGGTAGGGAATTCTTTTTTTTTTTTTAATTTAAGATTTTATTTTATTTGTCAGAGAGAGAGAGGGAGAGAGAGCGAGCACAGGCAGACAGAATGGCAGGCAGAGACAAAGGGAGAAGCAGGCTCCCTGCCGAGCAAGGAGCCCAATGTGGGACTCGATCCCAGGATGCTGGGATCATGACCTGAGCCGAAGGCAGCTACCCAACCAACTGAGCCACCCAGGTGTCCCAAGGTAGGGAATTCTTAAAGCTGTCTTCCTCTTGGCTAACCCAGTCCACCAGCAATCTTAAAAATTATCATATAAAAATAAAATTGTTCTCCCAAGCATTGATTAAAATTGTTGTGCTGGGACCCCTTTTCAGAGCATTAGCTCCTTGAGAGAAAAGAGAGATCCTAACCAAATGCTTCCATGAATAACAACCTTAGTACAAGGTACCCAATGTCCTTCGCAGCAAAACTCAAGAAGTTAGGCCGCCCTGAACATCCTGACAAGTTTATCAGTATTTATATACAAAGGATATGTAAGTCCGATCCCAGACTAAGTACTGCAACATTAATCCTAAGAAATCATTCAGTTTCAGCACATGGAGTTCCTCCAAGATGCCAGAGCAAGTGAAAAATCACCTCAAAGCAAAGAGTGATGCATCTTTTACAAGTGAGAGGAAATCGAGGAGGAAAGAAAACTCCTCCCTCCTAAACTCCTCATCAAACCAATGGCTATATTCACAGCTTTAATTGACAAAATCCAGTGTCCTCATTTTCCTAACTGAAGGAGTCTATTTTCAAGGTGACTGTCAAGGTCAAGAAAAGCTTTCAGGGGGCACCTGGGTGGCTCAGTGGCTTAAACCTCTGCCTTCAGCTCAGGCCATGATCTCAGGGTCCTGGGATCGAGCCCCACATAGGGCTCTCTGCTCAGCAGGAAGCCTGCTTCCTCCTCTCTCTGCCTGCCTCTCTGCCTACTTGTGATCTCTGTCAAATGAATAAATAAAATTAAAAAAAAAAAAAGAAGAAGAAGAGCTTTCAGGCCTTTCTTTGCATGGCCCATGAATTCCAATCCCTCAATGGGAGTCTCCTTCTTGTTTATTGCTCTCTAAACACACTGCTGATAGTGCCTGAAGAGGCTGGTGCATGGGCCTGAGGAGCTGTCCCCGCCCTTGAGGAACTTCTTGGCAAATCAGCAATTGAAGCACAGGTCCTTCTCCCGCTCCATGTCAGTGCAGGCCTGCCCTACGCGCTATTCATGACAGCAGTGGTGACTTAAAGTTAAGTTTTTCTTTCTTTACAGTTTTGGGATATAATTTCTTCTAACAAATAGACCAAAATACACCCAGATTATAGTGTATTGCTCTGATCTGTTCGCCTGACTATATTTTCTTTTTCTTTTGGCTTTTAATTTTCATTTTTATAGTATTTCTAACATTTCATTGTATTTAACTTTATTTTTGTACATATGTAAGTTTTTCTTTCTTTACAATTTTGGAATATAGTTTTCTTTTTTTTTTTTTTTAAATTTTATTTGTTTGACAGACAGAGATCACAAATAGGTAGAGAGGCAGGCGGAGAGAGAGAGAGGAGGAAGCAGGCTCCCCGCTGAGCAGAGAGCCCGATGTGGGACTCGATCCCAGAACCCTGAGATCATGACCTGAGCTGAAGGCAGAGGCTTAACCCACTGAGCCATGCAGGCACCCAGAATATAGTTTTCTAACAAACAAGCAAAATACACACAGGATGCAGTACATTGCTCTATTCTGTTCACCTGTCTGATTGTATACTTTTAAAGAAAAAAATTTTTTTTTCCGTTTCAGGTCTCTGGGGTCTTTGTTGCCATATTACTGTTTTGTTTTTTCACTCATCTGTTCTCTGAAGAGAATGACAAGATGGAAAAACTCACCTCAAGAAAGAGAACTAGAGGTAGTACTGACTGCCAGGGACCTAATCAGTACGGATGTGAGTAATATGTCAGAACTAGATTTCAAAATAACAATTATAAAGAGACAACTGACAGAATGGGAGAAGATATTTGCAAATGACATATCAGATAAAGGGCTAGTATTCAAAATTTATAAAGAACTTATCAAACTCAACACTCAAAGAATGATCCAGTCAAGAAATGGGCAGAAGATATGAACAGACATTTCTCCAAAGACATCTAAATGGCCAAAAGACACATGAAAAAATGCTCAACATCACTCGGCATCAAGGAAATAAATTAAAATACAATGAGATAACCACTTCATACTGGTCAGAATAGCTAAAACTAACAAGTTAGGAAACAATTGATGTTGATGAGGATGCAAAGAAAGGGGAACTCTCTTTCACTGTTGGGGGGAATGCAAGCTGGTACAGCCACTCTGTAAAACAGCATGGGGTTTCCTCAGAAAGCTGAAAACAGAGTTACCCTATGACTCAGCAGTTGTATTGCTAGGTATTTATCCAAAGGATACAAAAATGTTGATTTGAAGGAGAACGTGCACCCCAATGTTTCTAAGAGCAATGTTCACAATAGCCAAACTATAGAAAGGGTCCAGATGTTCACAAACAGATGAATGGGTAAAGAAGATGTGGTATAGGGGCAACTGGGTGGCTCAGTGGGTTGAAGCGCCTCTGCCTTCAGCTCAGGTCATGATCTCAGGGTCCTGGTATCGAGCCACACATAGGGCTCTCTGCTCAGCAGGGAGCCTGCTTCCTCCAGCCTCTACCCGTCTCTCTGCCTACTTGTGATCTCTGTCAAATAAATAAATAAAATCTTAAAAAAAAAAAAAAAGATGTGGTATATATACATAATGCAATACTACTCAGCCATCAAAAAATGAAATCTTGCCATCTGCAATGATGTGGATAGAACTAGAGGGTATTTTGCTAAGCGAAATAAATCAATCTGAGAAAGACAATTATCATATGATCTTATTCATATGTGGAATTTAAGAAGCAAAACAGAGGATTACAGGGGAAGAGAGTTAAAAATGAAACAAGATGAAACCAGAGAGGGAGACAAACCATAAGAGACCTTTAATTATAGGAAACAAACTAAGGGTTTCTCGAGAGGAGAGGAAGGGGGTATGGGGTAACTGGGTGATGAAAATTAAGGAGGGCACATGATGTAATGAGCACTGGGTGGTATGTAAGACTGATGACTCACTGAACTCTACCTCTGAAACTAATAGTACATTATATGTTAATTAACTGAATTTACATTTAAAAATTTTTTTTAAAAAGTATACACATTATTAAAATGTTTTAAAGTCAAAAAAGGAAGTTTCTTTTCTTTTTTTTTTTTTTATAAATCTTTTTTCTTTTCTTTTAAAGATTTTATTTGTTTATTTGACAGACAGAGATCACAAATAGGCAGAGAGGCTGGCAGAGAGAGAGGAGGAAGCAGACCTCCGGCTAAGCAGAGAGCCCGATGCGGGGCTCGATCCCAGGACCTGGGATCATGACCTGAGGCGAAGGCAGAGGCTTTAACCCACTGAGCCACCCAGGTGCCCCAAAAAAGGAAGTTTCACCTTCTTGTAATAAAATATATTTCTTGTAATAACCTTTCTTGTATTAAACTATAAATCAAAAGGCACAATTCATAACTTGATTTCTTGAAAGCAAGGCAAATCTTTATTCACATTTACAAAGCAATCTAAGAGCAAAATTCACCTAGGATTTTTTTTTTTTAAAGATTTTATTTATTTATTTGATAGACAGGGATCACAAGTAGGCAGGGAAGCAGGCAGAAAGAGAGGAGGAAGCAGGGTCCCCACTGAGCAGAGAGCCCGACGTGGGGCTCTATCCTCATGACCCGAGCAGAAGGCAGAGGCTTTAACCCACTGAGCCACCCAGGCGCCCCTCACCTAGGATTTTTTTTTTTTTTAAAGATTTTATTTATTTATTTGACAGACAGAGATCACAAGTAGGCAGAGAGGCAGGGGGAGAGAGAGAGAGAGAGAGAGAAGCAGGCTTCCTGCGGAGCAGGGAGCCCGATGCGGGGCTCGATCCCAGGACCCTGAGATCATGACCCGAGCCGAAGGCAGCAGCCCAAACCACTGAGCCACCCAGGCGCCCCTCACCTAGGATTTTAACAAGAAATCTTTTCCATAACAGTTTGCATTTATCTTGCCCACACATACTATTATAGTCATTATTTTTAAATTTATTTTAGAGATTTGTTGGTGGAGGGAGGGGGAGAGGGAGAGAGAGAATCTTAGCAGACTCCCTGCTGAGTCAGGAGCCGAGATGGGGCTTGCTTGATCCCAAGACCCTGAGATGATGACCTGAGCTGAAATCATGAACCAGACGTTCAACTGACTGAGCCACCCATGTGCTTCTATTTTAGCTGTTTTTTAAAAAAATCTCTTCTTTATCAAGGCTTTCCAAAGCAACCATTTAGTTTTCAAAGACATAATCACTCTGTCTTTTCATTTTCGTATTACATTGGTTTACTGTATTTAATTAACAAAGTTTCAAAAACAATATAATTGATAATGTAACTTATCCTTGGTAAGCATTCAATTTAACCAGTAGTATCGCAGTATGTAGATCCCAGAGAAGAGCTTACAAGCCATGAATGTGCTGTGAGCATCAGTCAGTACGTTTTACACATGAAAGGCAGGGTAATAATTAACTCCATAAATTAGTTAAGTGGAAGTCAGAACATACCAAAAGCCTTATAACTTGCACTTCCCATGACTCAGCAACTCTATTTTATAAATGTATTCTAATTTCTTCCTAACTTTGTGAATAAAGGGTTAGCCAAATCATCAAAGTATAAAATTAGGAAATCAAAAATACCTGAAAGTCCAGTAATATAAGATTGGAAAAATGAATTGTAGTAAATCATACAGTAGGAATACTATGCAGCTCTTAAAAGAATATGCAAAGGGGCACCTGGGTGGCTCAGTGGGTTAAGCCGCTGCCTTCAGCTCAAGTCATGATCTCAGGGTCCTGGGATTGAGCCCTTTCTCTCTGCCTGCCTCTCTGCCTACTTGTGATCGCTCTCTGTCAAATAAGTAATAAAATCTTTAAGAAAACAAAAAAATTTTTAAAAGATACTCTGGGGAAAAAAAAAAGAATATGAAGAAAGATGACATGCAATGATGTACATATTATTAAGGAATAGAAATACAAGTTATAAAACAGTATATACTATAAAAACCTACTTTGCTTAAGTATTTAAAGAAAAAAGGGCAACATGCCTGAGTGGCTCAGTTGGTTAAAGGTCTGACTTCAATATCAAGTCCCACATCAGGCTCCCTGCTCAGCGGGCAGTCAGCTTCTCCCTCCCTCTGCCCTTCCCCCTGCTCACACACACTCTCTCTTACGCTCTCTCTAATAAATAAATAAAATCTTTTAAAATAAAAGAAAGAAAAAAGATGAGAATTGAGTGAAATAATACATAAAGCTTCACATGGTGCAGACACATAGTAGCTATTACTACTATATTAATACAGCATTTGTAACAAAAGTTCACAATAGTTACTTTAGTTACTTTAGGTTGCAGAACATGAGTGATTTTTCGCCTTTTGATATTTCCTAAATTTTCATCACGTAAACTATGTCTGTTTTATAAAAAGGATAAAAAATAGCCATTTTGTAAAATGTACTACACAATAAAATGGAAGGCTTTAAGATAATCAGTTTATCCAAATATTTCTCATTTATGCTTCAAAAAAGATCATGGTAGTAGAAAGGGCATTATCACAGAGACCTCTGAAAATTATTTCTCAATATGCTGTATTTGGAATTTTGATAAAACATCTCTGTCCTATAGGCAATGAGACAGAAATATAAACAATGGCAAATTACATAAACACAGCTTCTATCATTATCCAAAAGCCACTAAACAGCTCTGTTAAAACATAAATGAGTAAACCTCAGACAATTCTACTCTCTAAAATTGCCAGTGAGTGGATTTATATACATATTCTATGTGGACCCAAATACCAGTTTTGCCAAGCATCACACTTCAGCTATGGTACCTTAATACACAGTAAATGAAAGACACATTAATTATGAATATGTTTATAGCACTCATGCAGATAATGAAAAATTAACATGTCATTATATTCTCTCATTTTATCAAAATACTTACACTCTTTGAATGAATTCTGGAAAAAGTAGTGTATGGTGCCAAAAACTTTGAGGATGCATTTTCCTTCGGACAAGAAATATGAATGCTTTTCTAAATAGAGAGGGAAAGATGAAATTCATCAGTAAAGTTACTCCAGTGGAATGAAAGGCTCTTAAAGAAAACAGTAGATGATAAGAAATTCTAACTTTTTCTAAAAAGATTTTATTATTCATTTATTTGACAGACAGAGATCACAAGTAGGCAGAAAGGCAGGCAGGGAGAGAGGAGGAAGCAGGTTCCCTACTGAGCAGAGAGCCCGATGTATAGCCTGATCCCAGGACCCTTTGATCATGATCTGAGCCGAAGGCAGAGGCTTAACCCACTGAGCTACCCAGGTGCCCTGGAAATTCTAACTTTTTTTAAATGTACCCCTTCTAATCCTCCTTTGCCAGCTCACAACACTACCACTCCCTTATAAATTAGCAGTCCTTTTACTGCAAAGGGCCGCAATGTAATTTGGTATTGTTTAGCTGCCCTTATCTTTTTATAAGAAGTAAACTCCCACAGAAGATAAACCAACAGTAAGATATTAATATGAGAGCATTAATTTTTCAAAGAAAATCTAATATGAGTACTCTTAGTTAGCAGTGGGGCAAGGAATAGGATTAACAGATAGGAGAAAACATCACCAACCAGACTCTAAGTCTAGCACTTAAAAGACTAGTCTAAAAGCTAACTTACTGCCTACAGGAACTTGTTAAGACTACTTAAAAAATGTTAAGACTACTGACATCTATAGTTACCACAGAAAATTGGTATAAATTATGGTACACTTATACAATCTGTAGGCCCTGGTCAGGCTTGCAGTGCCCATTCCAACAGTTGATCCATGTTCATAGACTGCTCATTACCCCACAGCTGTATTAATTCCTCATGTGTTTTGCTAGTCATTATAACATATCTTTCAACTACTGTAGCAAGAAAACACTGGTGACATAGTTGAATGGTGACATTCAAATTATATCTAGAAAAAGATGTTAGGTTCAGATGATAGGACTTGCACAAGGCAGCCTTTGTAACCATTTAAGATTAAGTATGTTGGTGTTTCAAGGTAGCATGTGCAGAGGTATAAAAGGCTTAGTAAACCCTTCAGGGATTCTTGCAATATGAGTCCTTTACTCTAAATGGCTGAATACCAACACCACCACCTAAGTGTGTATCTCCCATAGGGAGGTGAGTAGAGTTACACTCGCCAAACAGCCCCAACCTGTTATCTCTTCTGCAGCAGTACTTCAAAGATTTTGGAAATTCTACTGAACAATGAAAATGTCTTCCAAAGTTAAAATTTTCTAAAACTCTTTCTAAGACTAATATATACACAGCAAACACAGGTCCTCACAGTTCTTTAGAAAGAACAATTTCAAAGTAGTAACATTCTCATCACTAAAAATCAAAATGCTCTTACTATAAGTCTTCTACTCATTTAAAAAGGCAATTAGAGGAGCGCCTGGGTGGCTCAGTGGGATAAGCCTCTGCCTTCCACTCAGGTCATGATCTCAGGGTCCTGGGATCAAGTCCCACAGGGGACTGGGATCTGCCCAGCAGGGAGCCTGCTTCCCCCCAACTCTCTGCCTACTTGTGATCTCTCTGTCAAATAAATAAGTAAAATCTTTTTTTAAAAAGGCAATTAGAATATGTCTGTATAAATAGCACTTTCTTAGCCAGCATAGCCATATGTGGCTGCCTGCAGTCTTTTCATCAAATGAATTTTGCTTCTAACCCCATAAGAAAGCCCACACAGCTGCAAGAGAGTTGACCTGGATTTGGAATTGCCTCCTACACCCAAAACTAGAGTGTCAGCTAAACTCTCCGGGCTTAAATATTCCTACCAGCAAGGATTCAAGGAACTCCAAAAACTTAGTGTTCAGGCATTTATAAGAATTGTGGTTGTTCTCAGAAGACTTCATTTCTTTGGGACTAATTATGTGAAAGATTTCAAGAATTAGTAGTTTTCTCCTGCTTATCAACTGACCAAATCAACCTTTAATCCATAAACAAACTATGGAGGAAGAGAAATGTTGAACTACCTTCCAATATCAACAGTAGAGAATCATGCTGTTAATGAAAATATTGTAATGAAAAGCTGCAAGAGATATCAAAACATAAAATTCAGGGTGGGGGGGGGTTAGAGGAGGAGTGTGGGCATTCCACACTAAGATAAAATTCCAAGTCAAACATTTTTATTCTCCAGGTTTAGATATTTAAGCATAATCTACTGTTCAAGAGAACAATACAGCAACATCAAAGAGCAAAGTGACTCATGGCAATTAGAAAACAAATGAATGTTCAACCATAAGAATTTACTGTCTGACTCAGCAGGTACAAGACAGAAATTAGCAATAATGTTGGAAGAGATAAGGATTGTATGAGGGCCTAAGTGTGAAAGGAAGAAAGGAAGTCAGCACTGAAGCTATGGATGGATATGGGCAAAACACTTGGGAAAAATGTCGGCTTGCAAGGTAGTGTCCATACCTAGAAATTTATAGAACTGGTTTCAATTCTGGTATACAGTCTAATTAGCTTTGATTATTAGGGTTAATTAATGTCTCTGAGTCTGTTTGGTTATATGCAAAATGGAAATTTAAAATGCCAATCCCACAGGATTGTTATGATGAACAACAACTCACTTTTGTAAGATTTTAGTTTTCATTCATATGCAGTCTCACTCCATGTTAATCAGTCTGTAGGTAGCACATCTCCATTTTGTAAATGAGGAAACAGGCTCAGAAAACTAAGTTATTTGTCCAAAAATCATATTATTAGTGTCAGAGTTAACTAAAACTTGAACTCAGATCTTCTGACAGTTTCTACTATGCCATAGCTGTTTCTGAAAAACAAATGCAAAACATATATAATAACATATAGCCTATTAACTTGCAAAAATTGGAATAAATTAACATTTAAAGTCTTATGTAAAAAACAAAGTATCATCCATTCTTATCAGTATACCTGAAATATTTCACAACTAAAAAAAATTTAATTACACATCTCACCAGAACATGGGTTCTGCAATACTTTGTTTGGCTATCTACTCACCTCAAAGACAATGAGAAAAACTACTATTTATGTAGGTCTTCATCAAGGCCTAGCCAGATACATTGTAAAGGCTATGCTGTCCAATATGGTAGATACTGGCCACAAGAGATAATTGAGCATTTGAAATACAGCCAGTGTATATGAAAACTGCATTTTTAAATTTTATTTAAAGTTTAATTTAAAAACTGATACTTGCCTCAGTTTTTGGAAAACTTTAAAAATATATCTGGAACTACCTGGGTATGTGAATTTATGTTCTCAACTCTAAATTTATATAACCTAAATACCTTTACTTGTTTCTTTTCTTTTCTTTCTTTTTTTTTTTAAGATTTTATTTATTTATTTGACAGAGAGAGAGATCACAAGTAGGCAGAGAGTCAGGCAGAGAGAGAGGGGGAAGCAGGCTCCCTGCTGAGCAGAGCCCGATGCCAGGCTCCATCCTAGGACCCTGAGATCATGACCTGAGCCGAAGGCAGCGGCTTAATCCACTGAGCCACTCAGGTGCCCCTACTTATTTATTTTCAATAAAAAATTAGTCTGAATTGGGATGTGTAGTAAATATAAGATACACACACGGTCTCAAAAACTCAGTAAGAAAAAAGGAATGTATAGTATCTCACTAATAATTTTTTAATATTAATTATAAGTTGAAATAGTATTTTAGATTAATTGCATTAAATAAAATATATTATTAAAATTAATTTCACTTTTTTAAAGATTATTTATTTATTTATTTATTTGACAGAGAGAGAGAGAGAGAGAAACAGTGAGAGAGGGAATATAAGCAGTGGGAGCAGGCAAGGGAGAAGCAGGCTTCCCACCGAGCAGGGAGCCTGATGCAGGGCTCGATCCCAGAACCCTGGGATTGTGACCTAAGCCGAAGGCAGCCGCTTAACAGCTGAGCCACCCAGGTGTCCCTCTTTTTACCTTTTTTATGTGGCTCTTAAAAAATTTTACATTACAGGGACCCCTGGGTGGCTCAGTTGGTTGGACGACTGCCTTCGGCTCAGGTCATGATCCTGGAGTCCCAGGATCGAGTCCCGCATCAGGCTCCCAGCTCCACGGGGAGTCTGCTTCTCCCTCTGACTTTCTCCTTGCTCATGCTCTCTCTCACTGTCTCTCTCTCAAATAAATAAATAAAATCTTAAAAAAAAAATTTACATCACATATGTGGCTTACATAATTCATCTATCGGACAGCGCTGATATAAGGGAAGTGTATGCAACTAAAGGTATCTCAAAGCACATGTAACTACAAAAGAAAAAAAACAAAAAACAACTCTTGACATCCAAGGCAGTAAAAACTGTGATTACTATACAAATAAAATAAAGATGACAAACATATATAAATTACAGTATAAATATTTAAAGTAGATATATGGGTATTAACCCAGTGTCATTTAGAGGATATAAAAACCTACCTTGTTTATCTCATTCACAATAAATCCTTCTGAAGCTGTAACTTCTGGGATGCCATCCTGGCCAATTCCTTGACAAGTTAGGCTGCCATACAAAGTTGGTTTACCTACATAACACAAAAGAAGCGTTGTCTCAGGAAAATAATAATTTAACATTGTTCTCCTTGAAGATTTAATTCAGGCATCTATATAGATGGCAGGAAATTGGTTCATGAAAGAAAAGAAGGTACTTGTATAAAGTAAGGTGAAAAGAAAAAACCCCTGGTCTGGGTGAACCTAATTTGGTAGGAATATGCTCAAGAGCTAAAAATTAGATACAAAGATTTAAAGTTACGGCATTTGTGAGAAAGCTACCAGGGGGTTCCTGGGTGGCACAGTCAGTTAAGCACCCAACTCTTGATTTTGGCTCAGGTCATGATCTCAGAGTTGTGATCTCAGGGTCCCAAGATGGAGCCCTGGACCATGGTGTGAACTCAGTGCACCGTCTGCTTGAGTTTCTTTCCTTCTCCCGCTGCTCCTGCCCCCCACCAAAAATAAATCAATCTTTTTTTTTTTTTTTAAGATTTTATTCATTATTCATTTGACAGAGAGAGAGAGAGAGAGAGATCACAAGCAGGCAGAGAGGCAGGCAGAGAGAGAGGAGGAAGCAGGCCCCCTGCTGAGCAGAGAGCCCGATGCGGGGCTCGATCCCAGGACCCTGAGATCATGACCTGAGCCAAAGGTAGAGGCTTAACCCACTGAGCCACCCAGGCGCCCCAAAAATAAATCAATATTAAAAAAAAAACCAAAACCCTACTAAAGCAATCTCAAACTCAGTTTTACTGACTGTGAAATATAATTCTTCCACAATGAAAGATCAACACGCACACATGCATTTAGCCACAGTATATACACATAATACATAGCATTGAGTTACGCTTCAGTAATCTAGAAAATCTGCTTAAGGAGAACACTGTTTTTGGTGATGGGGCCTAAATAAAATATCCTACACATAAACTAGTCAAGAACATTTGAAGATTAGGAGCATTGTGCAAGGAGTCTGAGCCAAAAGAAAGTATGAAGCTCTCTTCTAACTCTCTTCTAAGGGTAGTAAATCCCCCTACCTCTAAAAGAAGGCATATTAATTTGGGCAAAAGGACATTACCTGGGGGGTGACAACTTAGCCAGGCTTCCCCTTCATCCTTCCTATGAAGAGAGACAAAAGACTAATTAGGCTCATTCAATGCTGAAAAGGATGCCCCTGGTGCAAGGGAGAAAGAAGATCATATAATCTTCAGTTTGGATAGTACTTAAGTATGACTAGTCTAATATCTCATCCAGGCTTATATTATTATAAAACAAGATTTATTAAATAAATATTGATGCATTAAGTGTTTAATGAATAGATGTCTATTGGTTAAATAAATATTCAAATACTTCAAAAACAGGTTAAATGACTATTGAAATACTTCAAAATAGGTTAAATGAATATTCAAATACTTCAACAACAGGGAGTTCACTATTCATTTATAAGTAACACAGCTCTGAAAAATCACAAATACTTTATATTTAGATATTTACTGGGATTATTTTAAGCCAAGCCCTGTGCTAAGCACTTTGCAAACAGTATCATTAATCCTCACAATTTAAGAAAATGTCTTTTATTATCCCCATGTTAAGATAAGACTGAAGCTCAGAAAATGACTTGTCCAAGGTCACCTAGCTATCTGGAAAGCAGGAACAGAAACATGGGACTAGTATGCAATTTCTGCACTCCACCAGCTCACACTGACTTTTTATGTGTTTTAGAATGCACCGCCCCAATCATCCCAATCTTTATTTCATCACTCTAACATTTTTAGGTTATAGTGAAAAAGACCTATACTTTTCAATTTTATTTTTTTACTTTTTTATTAACATACAATGTATTATTTACTTCAGGGGTACAGGTCGGTAAATCATCAGTCTTACACAATTCACAGTACTCACCATAACACATACCCTCCCCAATGTCCGTAACCCAGCCACCCTATCCTCCCCACCCACACACCCAGACCTACACTTTTAGGACAGAAAGATTTAGGGGCACATCAGTCGGTTAAGTGTCTGCCTTGGCCTCAGGTCATGAACCCAGGGTCCTGGGATAGAACCCTGCATCGGGCTCCCTGCTCAGTGGGGAGTCTGCTTCTCCCTCTCCCTCTGCTCATCCTCTCTCTCTCAAATAAACACATAAAATCTTAAAAAAAAAAAAAAAAAGAAAGAAAGAAAGATTTAGGTTGACAGTAACTCTCTATCACTGGCTACAAAATCTTGGACAAGTTACTTCCTGATTCCTCTCCTGCATTCTCTCCTAGGCACCACTTTGTGGTGGTCCTCAGTAAATGTCAATGTCCTTGCTTTATTACTTATCTTTATTACTTTACTACTTATTGTATTAAGTAATGTGTATTTTATTTTGGCTCACATAGTAAAGCATAATTTTCTTAATTGCAAAAAGCTATGTTTTCATCTTTACCATGGTTTCAATGTGAAAAACCCCTATTAGTAATAACAGTTGCCATTCATGGCACTGCTGTACTCATCCTGGTGCAGAGTAACAACCTGCACAGTATACGATCAATAAATATGTTAAATGAATGGTTTGCTGTGCATCCCCAATTACACTGTCAGCTTCCTAAAGGCAGGAGCCATCCTTTAAATTTAGATTATTCATCTAAACTCCACCCGCACACAGCCTGGACATAGTGGATGTTACATTGTTTCCTGAATAGAACTGTGCAATTTATCTAACATAGCACTAGGGGTCTTAGGAGGATACAAAGATTTCATCATAAACTCAAAGACAATGTGGAGGTGGTTGAGTCGTAGGACCTTTGCAAATAACTGACGAACAGTAAATACTTGCTAAATGACTGACTCCTCGCCCAAGAGTCTTCCTGCCTCCCAGTTTTCCTGTCTTTCTCCAACTCATTGGTCCTAGTTCTGATACTGGGATCACAGCACATATACGTTGCCTCAGGACAGCTCTGCTGAAAACGAAGACAAATGACCATGTGGGTTTGCTACATCCAGTGATCCCTCAACCAATGATGTAGGTAATCTCTATCCTGGACTGGATACAGCTCTCCTTAACGCAAAGACTACACGCGTTACCCTCCTCCGTCCCGGTTCTGGGCCTTCATTCACCTGAGGGCTTGGGCCCAGTCGCTCTGAATCCTCAGAGGCGCCGCCATCGTAACCCCGCCTCTTCCGCTCTTTGCCGGAAGTGGGTCGCCAAGGGGCTGCGACAAGGACTGGGGGCGGGATCTATACTGAGAGGCCACCAATGAATACATGTGGCGGGTTCCTCTCCCTCCCACTTCCGCACTCATGTTCCCCACCTCCCCTCTCCCCAGAGTGGTTGGTTTTCGGTCTGAGGGTCGGAAGAGTTCCAACTGCCTGCAAAACTGACGTCGACGTGCTAGAACGCGCGTCCGAGTTCTCGTGTCCAACCTGATCGGTGAGCACTGCCTACCGCGTCTTTGCGCAGTGAGGCGTAGCGGGCACAGCAGTACAGAGGGTAACTGCCGCTTGCGCGCATGCGTTCTCTCGTTAAGTCGGAGAGTAGCTGCAGGTGACTTGGACAATTGAATTTCTCTGCTTTCCCAGGCCTTCCCAGTCCAGGCCAGCTGCCGACTGTGTAGCCTGCCCCGATCTCCAAGCATGGGTCTTCCTCTTTTTCACTCCAGGGAAGACTGAAGCCGGATGTAGTGGGGAGAGAATACCGTGACATTTACTGATTCCTGTTGTCCGTGCAATTTTCGTTCATTATCATATTAATCCTTACATTAATTCTATGAGTTAACTATTATTAAGGAGGAAGCTAAAAAGATTGTGTGGTAAGACGTGGTGCTGGTATTCGAATCTGGATCTCTTGGGTTAGAATCCAGGGCACTTTTTCTGTACGGTAATAAAACTCATGTATTGAACTCTATGGACGTGCCAGGCTTCTTAAGTGCATTATCTCATTTAGCCTTCGACAGTCCTGTGAGATAGACACTTTTTTAAAGAGAAACTACGAAGTGATTTTCTTAAGGTCTTCCAGTTAGTGACAAAACTAGGTTTCCAATCCCAGTCCCTTTTCAAAGCCTATTTACCCCTTCCTCAGGTTTGCCTCCAAAGCAAATGACTTTTGGGTAAGGCTTTGGAGTCCTTAAATCTTTGTAATTTCCGCACTGCTTACTATGGCCAACAAAACCTTGCTATGATTAGATACTTTCTCATAGCGCCAATTTCATTTGTTTTACAGTTCTCTTCTTATGCTATTCCTCAGCCATACAGAACCTCCAGTTCCTTTCCTGTGTTAAATCCTGTCTCAACCTGTGATTCTCCTCTTCCATTGATTGGGAATAGACCTTCTCCCCATCTCTGGCTAACTCCTATTTATCCTTCAAGTCTCAGTTTAGGAATCATTTCCTCCAGGAAGTCTTCCCTGCCTGTTCCTGCCATGTCTGGATTAGGTGTTCCTCCAGTGTGTTCCCAGTCTTCGATATCCGTACACACTGCCTTGTAGTCTGTTTATTACATAGATTATACACTATTAAGGCAGGAACTCAGTCTTGGTCACTCCTGTATCCTCTAGCATAGTGCCTCATGCATGATACATACTTAATGATCCTTTGTTGAATGAACCAGAGAGACACAGGAAAGGCATTAAAGAGTACTAGTTCCTTTAAAGCCTGTCATGGTGAAATGTGTGTAAAGGCTGAGTTTATTTCCCTTCAAACCTTTCTCAGATTCTTTCTGTAGGCTACTTTCTACTGGGTGCTGTGAAGCAGATGATCTTAGGAAGACAGTCTGGGCAAATCCACCTCACATTAAGCACTCTCATCTCACAGACTCATCTCTTGCCCTGGCCCATGCACGCTACAGCCACACGGAACTCTCCATTTCTCCATATTTGGTTGCTCTCCCAAATGTTAAACCATGTTCTTTTCCAACCATAGGAAAAGGTTAATAGGAGAAAAGAAGAGAGATTAATTATTTTGGGGTGGATCCAAGACAGGTGCTCCAAAAAGGTGACATTTCACCTATTTTAGATTCCATTAACAGAATCCATTCTAGCTTATTTAGTGCTGTGCTAAACACTCTCATATACTTGTAATTTCATTGAGTTCAAACCATTTTGCAGATCTGTTCTCTTGCCAGGCCTATTGCTGGTGGCATCAAGATGAATCAGGCCGAATATCTGTTCTCAAATAAGCTTACAGTCTCCAATGGGAGACTAATGCATAAATAGGCTAAACCAAACCAAAATAGGTTTGGTCAGTGTTATTTATAATAGGGGAACCTCATAGTCACATCCCTACTCTAATCTTGCCTCCACTGATGTTCCAGAGATTCCCAAAGATGTCAACTCAAGGCCATACCTGGGCCCGACAGGTGAAGAAGGAAGATGAGGAAGAGGACCCCCTGGACCGGCTGATCTCCCGTTCTGGCTGTGCTGCTTCCCATTATGCAGTACAGGAGTGCATGGCCCAACACCAGGACTGGCGCCAGTGTCAGCCGCAGGTACAGGCCTTCAGGGACTGCATGAGTGAACAGCAGGCAAGGCGGCGGGAGGAGCTGCAGAGGAGGAAAGAGCGAGGCCGTCCCACCACTGAGTCTCCAAACTGCCTATCCCCAGAGAATGGCCCTGCAGAAACTAGCACCTAGAGAGATCCCGGGAAGAAGTCCTGAACAGCAGAAGTGTGGGCCAAGAAGTATAAAACTCGGGGATTATCTTCAGCTAAGACTGATGTTGAAAGCTCGGCAGCCATGGGTTTGGACATGACTGCTGTAAAGAGCTGTGATATTTTCATGGTGAGATACCACACATCTTCACCAATATTGAATATTGACTGGTATTTGCTAAGTAAAACAAAGATTGGGGTTAATGGATGGTCTTCTGTCCTACATCTTGGGTCAGTGTGCCAAGTACTGATTACATGGACACTTAATTTGAAAAGTAAATTCACAATCTAAATGTAAATTGGTTACCTGGTCAGGTCTTCATTTATTCATCATTGGTTCAACACATGACTAACAAGTTTTTCTAAGACCTTTCCTTGTGCCAGCTACTGTGTGAATGAATAATATGATCTGATGGGATGAATAATAGGATCTCTTTCTTCGTGTTACTTAGTCTGGTTTGAAGGGTGGAAATAAAACAACATTAGAATAACTAATTACTAGCCATTATGTAAGTGCCTTTATGTTTCCTTGGTTGATCTGGATATTTCATTTAATCTAGTAGAAGGAAGAAAACATACGGGAAAATAAACACTGAGTTCCTCTTATATCCCAGACAGATGCAGAGTCTGACCTCAACATGCTCATGGGATCGAGTCCCGCATCAGGCTCTCTGCTCAGCAGATAGCCTGCTTCCTCCTCTCTCTCTCTCTCTCTGCCTGCCTCTCTGCCTACTTGTGATCTCTCTCTGTCAAAAAAAAAAAAAAAAAAAATCTTTAAAAGGCACTTTTAACAGAGACACCTGGTGGCTCGGTCAGTTGAGCGTTTGCCTTTGGCTCAGGTCATGATGGAGTCTGGCATCATTCCCCACATCGGGCTCTCTACTCAGCAGGGAGCCTGCTTCTCCCTCTCCCTGCCACTGTGCCTACTTGTGCACTCTCTCTCTCTCTGTCAAATAAATAAGATCTTTTTTTTTAAGTGGCTGAATCCCCTTTATGCCATAAAAAAGTAAATAAATAAAAGGCACATTTAACATAAAATACAGATTTTCAGCTCTTAAAAAATGGAGAAGCTATCATCATGGAGCTTATATTCCCACTTGACAATTTGCTGGAATTGAGTAATGATTCCTCTTTGAGATGGTTGTATTCTCCAGTTAATAACAGTTGCCATTGCTTCTCATTTTTCTTCTATGGAACTACATTGTGCATTCTGTTTTCTGTCTAGCCCTGGGAGGCATTTGGAGTGGAAAAGAAGGTGGAAGAGTAACTCCTGCCATGGAAGCTGGAATGTAAAGGGGTGTATGCTCTCATCATCATCAGTAACGTTTTTTTTAAATTTTATTTATTTGATGGCAAGAACATAAGCAGGGGGAGCAATAGAAGGAAAGGGAGAAACAGACTCCCCGCTGAGCAGGGGAACCTGATGTGGGGCTTGATCCCAGGACCCTGAGATCATTACCTGAGCCGAAGGCAGACACTTAATGATCGGAGCCACCCATTGGTAACATTTCTTGAGCATCTATGTATTAAAAGTGCAAATCTGAAGTATAGTAAGCCCTAAAACTACTTTGAGTCTTTGCATTGGTGACTGGGGTTGGAGAGAAAGAGAAAAGAGGGGAGAAGATGAGAGGAATACCAGTTTAAAGAACAGTAAAATCCCAATTAGTAATCAGTAAAGACTCTGTGGGGCCCTGTCTGCTCTGTCTGCTCAGTGCTGTGGGTCATCAGAACAGTGTGGACTGGAGCTGTCAGGAAGAATTTCAAAGGGAGTTAGTTGAGTTGAACCTTAAGTGATGAAGGAAACATTACCTCTTTGTAACATATGTAACAGAAAGGTATACCATCTACATTAAGTAAAAAGTACCTAGAAATAAGTGGTGCCTGGGTGGCTCAGTCAGTTAAGGATTCAACTCTTGATTTTAGCTCAGATCATGATCTCAAGGTCCTGAGATCAAGCCGTGTAGGGCTCCGTGAAGATTCTCTCCCTCTCTGCCTCTCCCCATTGCACCCCCGCCCCCCAGCTTTCTCTCTTTAAAATAAATAAATAAATAAATAAAAATACCTAGAAATCAGTAAGAAGCAAACAGCCCAATTAAAAACTGAGCAAAGTTAAATGAAGTAGTATTAGCTATTTCTATTAACAAAAATCAAAAGTATTTATAACAGCCAGTATTGGTGGGGATGAAGAACAGGCACAATCACACTGAAGGGATAGTAAGTTAATAAAGCTACTGGAGGACAGTTTGATGGGATCTATAAATATTTTATCTTTTCTTAAAGATTTATTTGAGAGAGAGAATGTGCGCACGTGCATGGGGGTAGGGGTAGAGGGAGAAGGAAAAGCGGATTCCTCTCACTGTGGAGCCCCATGTGGGGTTTGATCTCATGACCCTGAGGTCATGACCTGAGCTGAAATCAAGAGTTGGTCACTTAACTGACTGAGCCACCCAGGTGCCCTAGGATCTGTAAATATTTTAAACATTTATATATTTACTGGCTGGCTTTGTCAGAAGAGTATGCAACTCTTGATCTTGGGGTCATGAATTTGAGCCCCATGTTGGCTTTAGAGATTACTTAAAAACTTAAAAATATATATTTCAACAGCAATTCTTTTAGGAACCCTCTTGAATATATTTTTATAAGATGTATATACTGTTATGTTCACTGCAACATTGTTTATATAGTGAATAAATGTTAAAACTCCCATCAGTAAGGACTATATTTGCTTATATATTCAAATTTTTTTTTAAAGATTTTATTTATTTATTTGACAGCACAAGCTGGCAGAGAGGCAGGCAGAGAGAGACGAGGAAGCAGGCTCCCTGCTGAGCAGAGAGCCTGATGCGGGGTTCGATCCCAGGACCCTGGTATCATGACCTGAGCTGAAGGCAGAGGCTTTAACCCACTGAGCCACCCAGGCGCCCCAATATATTCAAATCTTTTACAAGAGAAATGTATCTACATATTAATTTATGTAATTAAAATAGAAATAACTGTCTGTGGGGAGGGCGGGTGGGATTCTAGTAGAGGAAGGACAGGACTCACTAGCAGACTAGCTTACAAACCAGCTAAGTGCAAGTTTTATAAGACTCCACCTCTAACACAGAGCTAACACTGGGTGGGTCACAGAATGTATTTGGGCAAAGTGGGCTTTGTTGCCACTCAAATCTGTTTCCTCAAGTAAATGAAGTAAATGCCTATTTAATAGGCATAATAGAGAATTATTATTTTCTTGGTGCAGAGAATTAAATGAGGGATAATAATATAAATAGCAAATAAAAATTATTAGCATTTTTGAACTATTATATTTATAATGTATATATGTAATAAATACTGTCATACAATATTTATGAAGCATTTAACTCAGGCTGTTTGGTTCCAAAGTTTGCTCTCAATCTCTAGGACACACTGCTTTCAAATCCCACTATGCCACTTACTAGCTGTGTGGTTTGGGGCAAATTACTTAACATCTCAGGATCTATTTTTTCTTCTGAAAAATGCATGTAAAACCTTCCTCATAGGCCTTAAAACTAATAAATGTAGACCTTCCTCATAGACTTGTTGAAAAAATTAATTTTGGTAAAGAGCTTAGAAAGTGTCTGGTACATAGTAAGCATTCACTAGATGTTAATTGTGTGCTAGGTGCTCTCCTGAGTTACATTTTCTCAGTAACCCCATTAACTCCCCTTCACAGAAGAGGAAATAAAGGTTAGATTAGGGGCTAGACTTTCAAGTGTGTCTTATTCTTAGGTCTATACTGTTCTGTTCTGTGCTCTCCTGATCTTCCACTGCCTGGTATGATGCTTAACAAATAGTAAGTAACTATTTACTATGTAAATATTATGGATTTGTTTGTTTGGCTGGCTTTTTTAGTGTTTTACAAAAAGGAGGTTAACCAGTGCACCTTGCCCACAGTGTTCTAGATTGGCATGTTATTTTAGTCTCTCAGCTCTGGAGCCTACAGCCATGGAGCTGTAATTTAAGGTGGTCCATGCTTGTCCAGAACAATCTATACCTACCTCTGTACAGAGGCTTGGTGCCAGGGATGAGTGGAGAGACTTGGCTGGGTGTCGCTGTGGCTCATGAGTTGGCCATTCCCTGCAAGGTCCTTGGCTGGGGACTTGGCCTGTGCTCAGTACAAAGTTGCATGGTAATGTGTTTTACTAGGTGAGTAATAAGAGATGCTTCCCAATCTCCCTCCCTCAGGTAAAATTTCCAGGCTAAGTCCTTGAGCTGCTGACTAGAAATCCAAAGAGAACTGGAGCCAGTTCAGGTTGAAACCTTATGCTTCCCACTGTATAGAATGATAGGGCTCTCTGCTCCAGCAGGGACTTACAGCAGGCAGAAGTGGGAGGAATTCTTTCCTCCTTTAGCAGCAATCTTCTGAAGAGTTTTCATTCTTTGGAGCTTGGGCATCTTTCAGAGCCTGGGCATTCTGTCGAAATGGTGACCTAAACCTGAAATGACTAGGAATGGAAGTTATTCTGGGGGGATTTATAAGAACTCAATGAATCATTTCAGACTCTCCAGGGAGATCACATATTTGAAGACATAAATGACACAAAGAGGTCAAAGTACACATTAAACTAGCGCAAGACACTTTGGCCACTTGTCTTCAGTGCCTTTCCGGCAGGTCTAGTTCTAGACCCAACCAATGCTTGCACAGAGAGCTTTCCTTCCTTACGTAAACCTACCCTTTTAGAGTCCACAGCTGGCAAATTCCAGCCTTCTGTGGTGGTGGCAGAAGAAGGCATCCTTAGCCAGAGGAAGGGAACTAAAACATAAAGCTGAGGAAACTGTTGGCCTTAACTAGGAAGACTGCCAATTCAACCCCATTCAATCTTCCTGGAAGTTAATGATCTACACAAAATGTCAGTTCTCAAAATCTCAGTAACGTGCACTAAACCAGGAATTGAGTGAACTGGAGCAATCCCTGGCTGGCACTGGCTAACCTTGGAAAAGTCTGCTTCCCTCTTAGGCCAGTGATCTCATCTTTTTACAGATGAGAAAAATGAAGACCAAAAACAGATTATCCCAAAGGTTGTATACTGATGGAGCCAAACCTAGCACCCAGCTGTTCTAAATCCCAATCCACTGACCTTCCCTCTTGTCCCTCCTGCCTACCCCTCATGTTATCACAGAGATTCTAGGCACATTCAAAGGAACATTCAAAACTAAAAGTATGCTGAAGGAATGAACTAGTGACAGACACAACAACATGGATAAAACAGGGTAAATGAAGTCAGTCACAAAAGGGCATATACTGTATGATACTTATATGCACTTCTAGAAAGGCAAAACTTCACCAAAAATGAGATTAATGATTGCTTCTGGAGAAGAAGGACTCAAAGAAAGTAAAGGAACTTTCTGGCGTTATGAAAGTGTAATCTTGATAGAAGTATAGGTTTCATGGGTGACTGCATTTTTTTAAAATATTTTATTTATTTATTTATTTTAAGGGGTTGGGATGGGAAGCAGAGGGAGAGGGACAAGCACACTCCAGGCTTAGTACAGAGTTTGATGGAGGGCTCAATCCCAGAACCCTGAGATCATGACCTGAGCTGAAATTAAGAGTTGGACACCTGGGACACCTAGGTGGATCAGTAAGTTAAGCGTCTGCCTTAGGTTCAGGTAATGGTCCCAGGGTCCCCCTGCTTCTGGGAAGCCTGCTTCTCCCTCTGTCAAATAAATAAATAAAATCTTTTTTTAAAAAAGGGCTGGACACTTAAGGGGCACCTGGGTGGCTCAGTGGGTTAAGCCTCTGCCTTCAGCTCAGGTCATGATCTCAGGGTCCTGGGATCAAGCCCTGCATTGGGCTGTCTGCTCAGTGGGGAGCCTGCTTCTGCCTGCTTGTGATCTCTCTCTCTGTCAAATAAATAAATAAAATCTTTAAAAAAAAAAAAAAGAGTTGGACACTTAACTGACCCATCAGGACCCAAGCATTTTAAAAACTGATCATTATACACTTAAGATCTGTTGTTTCATCATAAATATAAATTATATCTCAATTAAAAAAAACTTTTTAAGAAGTGTGCTGAAGAAGTTTGGAAGGGAAAATAATCCAATATTTACTGAGCACTTGCTAGCCCATTTGTATATATTATCTCCACCTCAAATTCCTAAAAAGGGAGTATTCCCATTTTACAGATCAGAAAACTGAGGTTTATGAGGTTAAAATAATTCACATGAGTCCCTAAGAATAGTTAAGTATAGAAAAGAGGAATAGCCTAGGTTTCTCTGACTCTTTCCTTTATAATAAGTTGTCTCAGGGAGGGTGGGAAAGTTATTTTCAACCTTGTGCAAGAAACTTACACTCCATTTGACTTCACTGCCATGTGATTCTAGGAAAGTCCATTTCCTTCTGGACCTCACTGGAGAGAATCCGATGAAGCTCATAATTGTTTTGTAACTCTGAGGTTCTAGTAATCAGAATACCTCCCATCCTTCTTGACAGGATAAGGCATTAGAAGCAATTTCCATTTATCTCAGGGCAGACTAAGGAGTAACAAAAGCTCTTTGACTCTGGTGAGAGGATAAATCATCAACTAGGTCAGTGACAGGAGAGCTCCAAGGTGAGGGAATCCAGTTGCCTCCTATTCAAGAGAAAAACCTGACTCATCCCTCAGTGATGTAATGGAAAGGGATGGACTGGGAATCAAGAGATCTGAATCCTGTTCCAAGGCATGCCTGTGAGGTGTGCTGTGACCTTGGGTAAAAGCACCCTTTCCTGGGTCCCTAACCTATACCTGCTAAAGGAGAGGGTTAGGCTAGCTGGGTCCTAATGTTCTTGTCAGTTTATTAAACCCTGTGTCCTGATTGCACAAATAACTAACAAGGAAAAGTCAGAAACAAAAAGAATGCAATTTTCCAGGTTCTAAATAGAGTCCTCAGGACATGGGAACCATGTGTAAGTATTTGTATACATCTGTTTATTCATCTTGATCTTCCTGTCTCTATACATCTCCCCAAATTACACTCATCCATTAGCAACTTCTCTTTTATCTTCCCTAAAAGAGACTCAGCAATGAGTAATTCTACAACCAAAATACCAGTTCTGACCAGAAAAATTTTGCCCAACCTCCCACTGGGCTTCACTTGAAAGCAGTGGCCTGCTGAACCTTCAGTGTCAATTCAGAGAAGCATTTTAACTTTAGGTAACTGCTATTTTGACAGCTCTCCCTTAGTGTTATACCTTAGAAGGAAATCTGAGTGTCCTATTGTTGCCTTTAAAGACCAACGCAAAGAAACCAAAATAACTTCAGAACTGCAACTGTTGAGTTTTAGAAAAGTACATGCAATGCTAAGAATGCTCTGGGCTCCCACAGACCTCTGCGTAGGGGTACCCCACAGCAGCAGTGGAGTACAGGAGAGAAAGATCTGTCACTTATTAGTTATGTGACTCTTCAGGAGAATGAAGTTACTTTCTATCTCCAGACCTCAGTTTTTTCATCTGTAAAACTGGGACAATACCATCAACGTCAATTTTTATAAAGTACATAGCATAATGAGGGCTCCGTATGTGTGAGATACATACTGAGATACACATACTCATACATAGCCTTTTCACACACACCAATACCCATTCACGTGCACACGCATATATACACCCTAAAAGACTGGTGTAAGGATTAGAGCTCATGTAGTACCTTCCACAGAGTCTAGCTCAATAAATGATTGCTATTATGTACAAAAGTATGAACTCACTAATACCCAAAATAGGAAAAATATCAGAGGTCACTTAGACTAGTGGTTCTCAAAGAGGTATCCTTGGACCAGTTGCATGAGCATTAGCATCACCTGGGAATGTGTAAGAAACGCAAATTCTATGCCCTCACTCAGGATTTACTGAATCAGAAAAAATAAGGGTGGAGTCCAAAAATTTGTGTTTAAAAAGTCCCCCAGGTGGTGATTTGGATGCACACTTAGTTTGAGAACCAGTGACTTAGATCAGGGTTTGACAAACTATTTTTAGAAAGGACGCATGATGAATGTTTTGCTTTTACAGTCTGTGTCACAACTATTCTGCCAGTGTGAAAGCAGCCCTACACCATATGTAAGTGAACGACCATGGCCCTGTTCCAATACACAGGCAACAGAGCTTTAGAACTAAATATAGGTGGTAGTTGTATAACATTGTGAATGTATTAAATACCACCGAATTGTCTGCTTTAAAATGGTTACTTTTGTGGTTTGTGAATTTCACTCCAGTAGATTACTTTTAAAAAAAGAGGCAGTTAGTGGGACTTGGCTTACCAGCAGTTTTCTGACTTCTGACCAAGATCAACCTTAATTCTTTGTGTAAACTCATTCCAGGTAACCTTAATTAGCAGTTATGTAACATCTCCCTGAATGACGAGTCACTCACTACCCACAAAGTGGTATTTTTTCACTACCGCCAGACCCTGATTCTATCTGGAGAGGTTTTTTTCATATACAGAGCCAAAATTTCCAACCCTATGCCTTCTATCCATAGGGGGTTTACTTATGTTATGATCCTCTGTTTCACTAAAAGATTCAATGCCAGATTGCTTGAAAGGATGAGATCACTCTAACTGGGGAAATAGTGAAGGGAAACATGCTTCCGTGCTAAAGAGAAAATATAATCCCTTAAAGATACTCCACAGGGGCGCCTGGCTGGCTCAATTGGTGGAATATAACTCTTGATCTCAGAGTTGTGAGTTCAAGCCCCACAACGGGTGTAGAGATTACTTAAAAATAAAATCTTAAAATAAAAATAAAAGATAGTCCACAGGATGGACTGACTTCTCACATACACACATGCCCTTCAGCTGTAGATTTTTATTAGATGGAGAATGTCTTAGGTTGGCCCAAAGGAAAGTGGTGAGAGTTGGCAAGCACTCCTCCTTATAAGAGAGGAGGCATTCCTGGCTAATGGGGACTGGTAGTTATGATAGCTAAAAGTCAGGGTCTTCTGCTTAACTTTGATTACTCAATATCACGAGTCCTGACATGAGAGTCTGCAGTGAGCTAGTTCAACTTGGCCAACAGTTCTTCCAGCTCTGGCCGAGCTTTGAACCTTCCCTTGAAGTCTTCTTCAGTGTGCTGGGGAGAAGAAAATGAAAATAAGGGGGAATTACTGCAGAGCTTTTAGTTATTCAAATATACACAGCATTAAAAAAAAAAAAATCCATCAGCCAGCTCTGTGGGGAATGATTCAGATTTGACTAGACTTGTATTAGATACCAGACTTGTATTCGATACCAAGGATTCTGAATAGGACTTCCTCCCTGCCTAAAGAGAACCTAGAGTCAGTGAGAGAAGACAGACATATAAAGAATGAATGTCAAATGCTATGAGTATCTCATTAGAAGCACTTAAAGAGACACAATGCCCAAATTCTCCATCTACGATCAGAAATAACAGACCTAGGGACTGGAATATTTAAGTCAGTATGACCAGCGCATTTTCCCCTGTACACAGATCTGTGTGAAACCCAAGTAACAAGAAGAGGACTGATAAGCATGGGCTTAGAACAAGGACAGCTGGATACAGCCGACGGCATCAGTCAAAAATGACCTGATGGATCTGTGTCATAACAATGCTTAGCTTGGCAAATGAACCCAAATACTCAGTGTTTAGGCTAAGGTTCCTAATGTTTTCCAAGTTTTCTATGCCAGTTTTCCTTCTGATTGGCATTCATTTCTCAGCCAAGCCTTGAAGATCCAGAAAACTCCTCTTTAATTTCCGTATTTGTGTTCTGACTAGTTATACTGTATATAATCTTGAATCATGTTCTTTCTATACACAATTATGGGCTCACCCCTAACATCGGAATACTGTGACGGAGTTCAGCTCCTGTGGTCCTTTCAGCATCAGCTCTGATGCACTGGAAGGGCCAGTAAAATGATTACGGTAAAACCGGTCTGCACAGCTTTCTTGTTTATTATCCACATTTCTGTCCTGTTTCTAAAACCAGATGCTCTTATCCATATTTTGAGCACAGGTGGGCCACCAGGGAGCCTCTTCTCAAACTAGCACCTACCTCCTTCACTGATAATCTCACTCCTTCGGGAAGATTGCTTTGGATTATTTCCAAGAAAATCTCTGCAAATGTAGCACTCAAACCGCTGATCTGCAAAAGGAAAGGAGATGAGAGACAGTAGTGAAAGCCAGGTGACTGGCAGACATGGCACGGGCTCAAATATCAGCTTCAGCAGCTACAGGGCCCGTGGGTGGAGGGTTAACATGCAGAGCTGGTTTCAGAGCCCAGCCTCTACAGGATTTCTCTTGTCATCAGTCAAGGGATCTGCTTGCTGACATAGTCATGGCCCCAATATCTGCCCCTGTAGACAATGGATGTCATAACTCGACTAAGAAGTTATCAAGTCCAGGACGATTTTCTGATTCAACTCAGATTTACATATAAACCTGATTGGTGTCAGACACTGTGTAAAGAATCCAGAGGTGAATCAGATGTGTGGTACAGAGACATGCAGGGGGCTGCAGGAACCCACAAGAGAAATCTCTACCTAACTTGGGAGGTAGGGCCAAAGACAGCCTCCAAAAAAGGTAACTTCTAGGTGGAGTCTTGAAGAAAAACAGGAGTAAACTGGGAGGATTCAGTAGTAGTATAGAGGGATTTCAAGGCAGAGGAAATAGAGTCCAAACTTTGTCCTATGGCCCTGAGTGGCAAGTTGGATCTTTAAGATCTGTATCCCAAAAAACTCATTTCTTTTTTTTACCAAATAATTTATTTCTGATATTTTAAAAACTAGATTGTTAAGTAGTTGTTTATTAAAGTAGGTGTCACGCTCAGGGCCACCTGGGTGGCTCATGGGTTTAAAAAATAAATAAATAGGGGTGCCTGCGTGGCTTAGTGGGTTAAAGCCTCTGCCTTTGGCTCAGGTCATGATCCCAAGGTCCTGAGATCAAGCCCTACTCTCCCTTTCTGGCTGCCCCTCCCCCACACACATTTGCATATACTTATATAGAAAATCTTAAAAAAAAAAAAAAAAAAGTAGGCTCCATGCACTGCATGGAGCCAGGTGCAGGGCTTGAACTCATAACCCCGAGATGAAGACCCAAGCTGAGATCAAGAGCTGAGCCCTTAAACCAACTGAGACACCCAGGCACCCCAGTACTTAATTATTTTTTTTAAATATATATATTTTTTAATTTATTTATTTGACAGATAGTTCACAAGTAGGCAGAGAGGCAGGCAGAGAGAGAGAGAGAGGAGGAAGCAGGCTCCCTGCTGAGCAGACAGCCAGATGTGGAGCTTGATCCCAGGACCCTGGGATCATGACCCCAGCCGAAGGCAGAGGCTTAACCCACTGAGCCACGCAGTGGCTCAGTACTTAATTATTTTTAAAGTTAGCATAGATTTAAGGTGATACCACCTAAACATTCATCTCATTATCTTGCTGATATACCTCTTGAATGGATCTAAAAGGGGTGCTGTTCATACATTAGAATATTATTCAGCAATAAAAAGGAATGAAGCGCTGACACGTGCTACAACATGGAGAAACCCTGAAAACATGCTAAGTGGAAGAACGGCATAAAAGACCCTATATTGTACGGTTCCGTTTAAATGTCCCGAAGAGGTAAAACCACAGAGGCAGAAAGAGATTAGTGGTTGTCAGAAGCTGAGAAAAGGGGGAGAAAGGAGTGACTGTAAATGGGTAGTTTCTTTTTGGGGTGATGAAATTGATTGTGGTGATATTTGCATTAACTGTGAATATATTAAAACCCATTTAACTGTACACGTTAAAAGAGTAAACTGTGTATGAATAAAACTCTCAATAAAGCTGTTATAAAAAAGGTGATATTGGGCACCTGGGTGGCTCAGTTGGTTAAACGACTGCCTTTGGCTCAGGTCATGATCCTGGAGTCGTGGAAGTCCTACATCAGGTTCCCTGCTCGGCAGGGAGTCTGCTTCTCCCTCTGACCCTTCCCCTTCTCATGCTCTCTCTCTCTCATTCTCTCTCTCAAATAAATAAATAAAATCTTAAAAACTTTTTAAAAAGCGGGTGAAATTAATTGTGAATTTTTAATAACTCTGGGCACCCTCATGGTAGTGTGGTTCTCGACCATCTGTCTCTGCAGTAAAACAACAGAAACCATGGCTAGATTTAAAGGGAAGCCAGCATCAGGCTCTCTGCTCAGTGGGGAACCTGCTTTCCCCTCTCTCTCTCTGCCTGCCTCTCTCCCTACTTGTGATCTCTCTCTCTGTCAAATAAATAAATAAAATCGTAAAAAAAAAAAAAAAAAAAGAACTAAAACCTAAAGAATATTATCATTCAAGATGCAGCCAAGAGGAAGAGAAGGGCATGGTAGAAAAAGAAAAAAGCCGGGAGAGAGGCAAATATGTTTCAAGGTTCTCCCAGAGTACCTACCTGAACCACTCGCTCATGGGTGGTGAGAACTGAGTCCGGGAGCATTTTGCTGCCTTGGTCCTGTAGCCGCAACACCTCCATGGTTTTGGTGGGCATAGCGTAACTGTAGGGAGAAAGAGGAGGTTATGAAGAAGGCTCCCTTAAGTTAGTGCCACTTCTAACAGGGGAGTCCCTGAGTACAGACACTGCTGCAATGCAGTAGCTCCTGGAATCTAGGGCTCTTCCTCTGCAGCCAGAGGGAAGGAACCTGCTCCTCCTAAACCTTCTCCAGAAGCCTCTTAACTCCCTGAGGGAAAAGACCATGTAGAATGCCTTTCTGCATCCCCAGTTCTTGCCTGACACAACACTGAATAAAATCTGGTGATTAATAACTTATTTGCTGCTACTAAAGAAAAGCCAGTTCTAAATGAATCAGTGTCAGGGCACCTGGGTGGCTCAGTGGGTTAAGCCTCTGCACCTCTGCCCAGGACCTCTGCCTGGTCCTGGGATCAAGCCCCGCATCAGGCTCTCTGCTCAGCAGGGAGTCGGCTTCCCTTTCTCTCTCTCTGCCTGCCTCTCTGCCTGCTTGTGATCTCTGTCAAATAAATAAAATCTTTTAAAATAAATAAATAAAAGAATCAATGTTATCACTTTGGAGGCTAACCTTGGGTATGTAACCTCTTCTGGAGAAATGAGGCATGAAACCCAACTGTTTTCAAAGAGCAAGATTTCTCAACCTCAGCACTATTAACATTTTAGACCAAATAATTCTTTGTTGTGGGGGGCTGGCCTATGTATTCCTAATCGCTAACCACAAGATGCTGGTAGTACCCTCTGAAGTGGTAATAATAAAATTATCCCCAGAGGCGCCTGGGCAGCTCAGTTGGTTAAGTGTCTGACTTCAGCTCAGGTCATGATTCCAGGGTCCTGGGATTGGCCCTGCCTCAGGTTCTGCACTCAGTGGGGAGGCTGCTTCTCTTCCTCCTTCTGCCCCTCCCTCTGCTCATGCTCTCTCTCTCAAATAAATAATAAATAAAATCTTAAAAAAAAAAATCATCTCCAGACATTGTTAAATGTCCCCAGCTTGAGAAATACCATTGTAGAGATTGCTTGCTATGACCAGCTTCATAGCAGTAAAAAGAATACTGGATTTGAGGTAAAATCTTAGCCCTGTAGCTTATTAACAATATTTACTAAAGCAAGTTACTTGTCTCTCTGGGCCTCAGTTTCTTCCAGAATAAAGAAGATTACAATCTAGGTCCATATCAGTGTGTGAAGATCAGGCACAGTGATGAGATAGGATCAATGGCTACACAGAAATGTGGTACTGCTGCTGTGTTTGTCTTATCAAAAAGTTCACCAAAATGAAGATAAGTAAAATAACAACAGTAGAATTCCTGAATTTTCATGTCACAGAAAGTTTCATCAATTGATAACAAGGGGGATGGCCCTCTACAAAATGAATAATGGAAATAACAGAAAATGGATGAGAGACACAACAGTCAGTCCTGGATTTAAATATTGGCCCTGTCAATACCTATTTAACGCTGGACAAATTAATTCAACTTTTGAGTCTCAGATTCTTCAGCTACAAAACGGAGATAATAAAGATAATAATACCTAGTTCATAAGGTTGTTGCAATGATTAAATGACATTACATGAGCAATTTGCCTATCAAAATAGGCCTACAAACGCCAGTTCCCTTGCTCTTACAAACAGTAAATCCTAGGTATTACAAACTCTTCCAGGTAACCTCCCTAAATAACATTCCTTCCCACTTTCCTGCACAATATCTGACCTCCTCTTCCAGTTCAAATTTGGTAATAACTTCCCTACATAAATAAGGACACATTCATAGACTTGTTATGGAAGAGCAAATAAAATAACTATGCAAAGCTTTCAGGAAAGTAAAAAGCACTCCAAAACACTGTTTTTCCTTCTTGACATTCTGCAGATAAGACTGACTGACTGCCACTGAGCAAGCATTTTATTCTTCCAACACTTGCTTTAGCAAGATGTCATTTATTTGTTTGTTCATTCATTCATTCATTCATTCAACAAACATTTACTGAAAGCTTGTTCTGTCCTAGGCATGCTGGTGGGCAATAGGCAGCCTATGCTTTTTTTTTTTTTTTTAAAGATTTTATTTATTTATTTGATAGAGAGAGAGAGAGCAAGAGAAGCAACTCAAGCAGGGGGAGTAGGAGAGGGAGAAGCAGGTTTCCCCCTGAGCAGGAAACCTGATGCAGGGCTCTATACCAGGACCCTGGGATCATGACCTGAGCCCATGACCTGAGCTGAAGGCAGATGTTTAACGACTGAGCCACCCAGGTGCCCCCAGCCTGTGCTTTAAAGGAGCTTGCTAAGAGTGTTTTGGAGAGGCAAACGTCTTCACTACAGTAAGACAAAGGCAATAATAGGCATGCAGTGAATATTACAGGGACAAGAGAGAGAAAGGGGCTCAGAGAAGACTTCACAAGTGAGATAGGCTTTAACCAAGATGTTAAGAATAAACATATAGGTGTTTGCCTGGAGAATATTCCAAAAAGTGAAGCAGTTATCTACAAAGGCATCAGAGGCCCTCAAAGAGAACTAACAGAAAAGCTAGACATAGTTTGATAAAGAAATACTGGAACTCTGTTCATTTCAAGGTAGAATAGGCCTTTGAGTAGTTAAGAATATAGGTAATTTCTCTTTAGTGTCTATACTTTTCTGTACTTTACAAATTTTCTGCAATAAACATTACTTGTGGGGGGCACCTGGGTGGCTCAGTCATTAAGAGTCTGCCTTTGGCTCGGGTTGTGATCCTGGGGTTCTGGGAACAAGCCCCACATTGGGCTCCCTGCTCAGCAGGAAGCCTGCTTTTCCCTCTCCTTCTTGCCTCTGCTTATGTTCCCTCTCTGGCTCTGTCTCTGTCAAATAAATAAATAAAACCTTAAAAAAAAAAAAAAAGAAGAAGAAAATAAACATTACTTGGATGATCAGACAGGAAAAAAAGAAGGGAAGAAATGAAATAACATAATGTCAAAAATCAATCTAAAATGACAAAATAATGCTACCTTTGGGGAGTACTACCTGGGAAGGGACACAGGGGAGCCTGTTGGGTGCTAGGAAACTTAGATATCTGTGGAGGCTACTAAATATAAATGATACCAAAATTTTACTTTTTTTAAAGATTTTTTTTTTTTTTTTTTTTTTAAGAGAGACAGAGCATGCGTGTTCGTGAGTAGGGGCCAGGAAGCGCAGAGGGAGAGGGAGAATGAGAGAGAGCCTCAAGCAGACTTGTGGGCTAGCACGACTCCCCATGCAAAGCCCCATCTCATGACCCCAGACCACGATCTGAGCTGAAATCAAGAGTTGGATGCTTAACTCTGGCTGAGCCACCCAGGCGCCCCTGTACCTCCATTTTAAACAGTGTAAGTGGACTTCAAGAAAAAGGGGGCGGGGAGAGTAGCCTTACAGAAAGTGATGCTGAGCCATGCTTTTATTCTCCATAAAACACAGGGGCTAGATCAGCTTCAGGCTGGGAAGCTGCTCCCACATGAGTTGAGATTTCCATCTCCAGGCAGCTGCTCAGAAAGGGAGGCAGGCAAATTAAGAGACCTGCAGGCCAGGCTTCTTCCTCTACCCTCCTGGGTGAGTTGCAGCTGCATCAGTGCAAACCATTTATAGAACAAAAGCCAGCACACCGCTCCCCTGCCCAATTCCATCTCAAGGTCAGAGCCCTACCCTGCCACTCCCAGAGGAAAAAATGGATCATGACGAAATGAAAATAAGAAGAAAAGAAAATCATTTCATCTCTGAAAAGCTGGGCAGTGAGAATGCCTAACAATATGATGGTCTGAAAACCTCAATCAATGCAGGGCAGTGAGTTGCTGAAAATGAACATCTCTTTGTGCTCTATGCTATTTGGAGCAAAGAGCAGAAAAAAGACAAAAAGCAGGACATCATTCAGTCTGCTGTTCTAGGAATCATGTCCATGACTATTGAAACTCAGTCCAAGTCAGTGAATATTTATTCAGTGCTTACTATGTGTCAGGGATTGGGCAAGGTCTTAGGGTTAAACTGTTAATGAAGACAGGAACAGTCCTTGCCTTAGAGATCTTAGAGTCTAAGAAGGAAGGTCAATAATCATCAAGTAATTACAAGGGCAAGGAGTGGGCACTATGAAAAGGAACTTACATAACCTTTATTTCTCCTAAATATATAACATAAAGACCTAATTTGATGAGGTGCTCTGAAGAAGTGACATCCAATATGAAGCCTAAGAAAGCAGCAGGGGTTAGTTACATAAAGGGGAAAGAGTATTCGAAGTTTTATAGAGAGCAAGCATATGCACAGGTCCAGAGGTGGAAGGGGATAAAAAACAAAGTCCATGTTAACTGGAGGGAGAGGGAGAGGGAAATGGAAATGAGATGAGAAGCAAGCCCAGGCCATAGGGCACCTAGCAAACTATGTGAGAAACTTTAATTTTGACCCTAAAGGAATGGGAACCCAGAGAAGGATTTTAAGCATGGTTGTAACCTGATCATATTTCCATTCTAGAAAGATCACACTGAAAGCTGTGTGGAGAACCAATTATGAGGAATTAAGAATTTGAAAAAAAGTGGGTTCAAATCCAGACCTTGCTTTGTATTAGATGTCTGACCATAGGCAAGCATCTATTATATTAACAACAACAATAATAATAGCAGCCAAATGTTGCTGGGAACAGTTATAATATATTTAATATTATAATATATAATATTATATATATATATTAGCAACCTCATTTTAAAGATGAGGAAACCAAGATACAGAGTTTAAGTAAACTGCACAATGCCACACCATAAGAATGCTGCAGAACAAGAGTAAAACCCAGGCAGTCTAGCTACAGCTTTCATTTGTGAATATGTGCAAGGTACTTTTTTAAATTAAGCAACATTATACAAAAAAGGCCAGAGTGGTTGGCTAATAGTAGGTGCTCAACAAATGCTACTGCCTCCCTGCCTTTACTCAAATGAAGCCAGAGCTTTCCAAAGCCAGGTTTTAAAATCAACACATTTTAAGAAGTCCTTCTGAAAATTTAAAGCGCTATTCCAGAGAGCTGACCTACTATAGATATGATAACATTCTGTAAATCACATTTAATGCCTCTTTGCCACCCCAAATCTCTGCCAGCTAAAAAAACAAAAACCCATTAATTATTAATAACATTATTATTTATAGGGCATTTGCAATGTTCCTGTCTCTCTGCTACGTGCTATCATATACTACTTATTTAATTTTCAGAACTTAAAGTTGTAAGAAAATTGTCATCCCCATTATATAGATGAGGAAACTGAGGTTCAGAATTTACCAAGGTCAGTTGCCACTAGCTGGTAGAACTAGAATCTGAACACAGGCAGTTTGATTCCAAAGCCTGTGCTTATAACCATTTGTTACTCAAAGTATGGTCTGTAGACAAGCTGCTGGTGAACAAACTGCTTGTCATCAGTCTGTGACAAGCTAAGAAGCAGGCAACAGGCACTAATCATGCTATTTAATTCAGCAAACTTTTTTTTTACAATAGAGAGACTTTCTGGATGAAGGATGCAAAGCACTAATGTACATTTTGGCATAAGCTTCTGATACCTTTGCAGAGTGGCACTTTGAGGAAGCATTGCTCTAAATTATTATGCTATTCAGCCTCCTTGAACTGATACTGCACTTTATCCTTCACTTACCATCTTGCACATTATGCTGTGTGTACACACACACACAAACACTCCCTGAAATCAGGGACATTCTCCTCAGTCTCCTCTAGTTGGGATGTCTATCTAGTACAGTATCTACCACATAGTAGGAAAAGGCTCAATCAGTAGTTTTTAAATTGATTTTAATTAAAGCACTTCCAGTAAACTTTAGGAAACATATCCCATGTATACCACACAACTGGATTGTGCAGTCATATTCAAGAATCTGTCATTCTTTCAACAATGGTTTTAATGTTCCCCATGTGGCAGGTCTTGTGTTAGATGCTAAAGAAATAAAAAAAGAACACAGTTCTGGCTAACCAGCGGGGAGGGGAGCTGACATATGAATAGGTTATTACAGCCCATAGCACTGAAGTGACATATAGAAGTGTGTGTCAAGTATGGAAAGAGCAACCAACTCTCTGGGGTATCACAAAAAGATAAAGCACATCTTTAGTCCTAAAATAATTGAAGTACTATCAGCTGTGAGAGCTAAAGTCACAGCTTATTATCCAATCTTCTAGACAGCATGTTTAGCACAGTTACACTAAGTTATAAAGGTTATAAAAGTTCAAACTTAGGGGTGCCTGGGTGGCTCAGTGGATTAAGCCTCTGCCTTCGGCTCAGGTCATGATCTCAGGGTTCTGGGATGGTGCCCCACATCGGGCTCTCTGCTCAGCAGAGAGCCTGCTTCCTCCTCTCTCTGCCTGCCTCTCTGCCTACTTGTCTGTCTGTCAAATAAATAAATAAAATCTTTAAAAAAAAAAAGTTCAAACTTAGCTTAAGGACTAAGACCTCCTATAATTAAAAATACTGGAGTCAGGCAGAAATGGGTTAAATCTAGGCCACTTTCTGGTTCTGTGACTTCTGGGTTTTCTGAGCCTTGGTTTCCTCATCTGTAAAATGGGAATACACTACTATCTAATGAGTAAGAAAGTATAACTCTTGCCATATCCACATATTGTGCCAGGTATTACCTTGCCACAATGACAAACCACCCAAATGATTATTTATTAAATATTTTTCTTTAAATCAATTCACTTAAAAAGTTAATTTAAAAAATAAACTTTTGGGGCACCTGGGTGGCTCAGTGGGTTAAAGCCTCTGCCTTCGGCTCAGGTCATGATCTCAGGGTCCTGGGATCGAGCCCCACATCGGGCTCTCTGTTCAGCGGGGAGCCTGCTTCCCCTTCTCTCTCTGCCTGCCTCTCTGTCTACCTGTGATCTCTCTCTGTCAAAATAAATAAATAAAATTTTTTAAAAAATAAACTTTTATAGAGCAACGGGAATTCATGTTGCTGATGAGAAAAAAAAAAACAGTATATATACCCACTTTGGAAAATAGTTTGGCAGTTTCTTATAAATTTAAAAATCCACTGCACTTACCATTTGACCCAGCAATTACATAGAGAAATAAAAACTCATGTTCTCACAAAAACCTGTACATGTTTATAGTGGCTAAATTTATAACTGCCAAAAGCTGCTAATAACACAAATGTCCTTCAACCATGGAACGGATAAACAAACATATAACCATTCAATGAAATGCTAATTAGCAACAAAAAGGAACAAACTACTTGATCCAGGCAACAAAAGACCTGAATCTCAAATACATTATCCTAAGAGAGAGAAGTCAGACTCAAAAGGAAAAATACTGTATATTTCCACTTACATCACCTTCTGGAAAAGGCAAAACTATAGGGACAGAACACAGATCAGGAGTTGTGAGGGACTGGGGGGGAAAGGGGGGGATTAACTACAAAGGCAGGAGAGAACTTCTTGGGATAATGTAAATGTTCTGTATCTTATAGTATGATTGTATTTACTGCATGCATTTATGAAAGCTCAGAAAATTGTTCACTAAAAGGGTGAACTGTACTGAAAGAGTGCATTTGTGAAAGCTCAGAAAATTGTTCACTAAAAGGGTAAATTATATCTCAATAAGCCTGACTTTATATTGCTATTATAAATGGAAGACCCGGGGTGCCTGGGTGTCTCAGTGGGTTGAGCCTCTTCCTTCAGCTCAGGTCATGATCTCGGGGTCCTGGGGTCAAGTCCTACATTGGGCTCTCTGCTCGGCAGAGAGCCTGCTTCCCCTCCCTCCCTCCACTGCACCTTCTTCTCTGCTTACTTGTGGTTTCTCTCTCTGTGTGTTAAATAAATAAATAAAATCTTTTAAGATAAATAAATAAATAAATGGAAGACCAGGGGCTCCTGGGTGGCTCAGTCATAAGCATTTGCCTTTGGCTCAGGTCACGATCCCAGAGTCCTGAGATCAAGCCCCACCTTGGGCTCCCTGCTCTTCAGGAAGCCTGCTTCTCCCTCTTCTGCTCCCTGTGCTTGTGTTCCCTCTCTGGTGCTCTCTCTCCCCATCAAATAAATAAATAAATAAATAAAATCCTTAAAAATAAATAAATAAATAAAAGAAATGGAAGACCAGTATCAGCTGCCTTCAAGAGAAACTTTTTTTAAAAAGTACAATGGGGTGGCCTGGATGGCTCAGTTGGTAGAACACATGACTCTTGTTCTCAGGATCATGAGTTCAAGCCCCACTTTGGGCCTAGAGCTTACTTTAAAAAAAAAAAAAAAAAAGTATAATGAAAAGAAAAAAAATGTTGTAAAATTCTAGCTAGATACTATGCTAGCCAAAGACTCTGAGTCTGAGGCCTCTTCTCCATCATGAAGATCAGGAAGTGGCTAGAGAGTGGTGTTAAGGACATACCAGATCCACACACAAGAATTTCTCCTTGACATAATTAGGTTGAATGAGAATTAAAAGGGAAGAAATTTCTCACCACGTGATTTAATGTTATTTAAAGTCAACTACAGGGTATCCCACACTTTCTGAAACATGGAGATAAGATATGTAAAGTGCCTGGCCTGGAATAGATAGCCAGTTAAGTGTTAGTTCTCCTCCCCTACAGTTTTCCAACAAATCCAAAGAGCAAATGAGAAGCAAAGTAGGCAAAGAAACCCTAAATTAATGGGGAGATAAGCCTTGTTAATGGACCAAGGGAATCAAAATCAGTGTCAATTCTCTTCAAATTGACCTACAGATCCACCATAATCCCAATAAGATTCCATCAGTTTCCTTTATGTAGAAATCAACAAACTTATTCTAAAATTTTTATAGAAAGCCAAAGGATCTAGAATAGCCAAAATAATTATGAAAAATAAAAAAAAGAACAAAGATTAGTTTCAGTAATCAAGCTACAGTAATCAAGACAATATGGTATTGGTATAAGTTAGATACATAAATCACCATAATAGAATGGAGTCCAGAAATAGACCCACATATGCATGGTTAACTGACTTTCCAAAAGTGCTAAGACAATGAGATAAAGATAGAAAATCTTTTTAACAAATGGTGTTGGAACAACTGGATATTTAAATGAAGGGGAAAAAAAGAACTTTGACCCATATCTTACACCATATACAAAAAAACAAAAACAACTAAAAATGGATCATGAACCTAAATGTAAAACTTAAAACTATAGAACATATAGAAGAAAACACAGGAGAATATCTTTGTGATCCTGAGTTAGACAAAGTGGTCTCAGATATAATACCAAAAGCATGACTGATAAAAGAAAAAATTTATAAACTGAACCTCATCAAACTTATAAAAAAGTCTGCCTTCCAAAGGACTCAGCTAAGAAGATGACAAGATAAGTCAAAGACAGGGAGAAAATATTTGCAAAACACATACTGTAAAAAAAAAAAAAAAAAAAAACCACCTGGTATCCAAAAATAGAAAAAGAATTTCCATAATTCAATAATAAGGAGACAAACAACCCAATTTTAAAAATGGACAAAAGAGCTGGGCATGTCATCACAGCAGATATAGAGGATGCAAATAAGCATATGAAAAGATATTCAAAATCATTATGTACTAGGGAAATGAAAATCAAAAACTATGAGATACCACTCTATAAGAATAGCTTTAGAAAAAAAACTGATGATATCAAATGCTGACGAGGAAAAGGAATTACTGTAACTCACACATTGGTAGGAAAACAAAATGATGCAGCCACTTTGGAAAACAGATGTTGGTTTTTCATAAAGTTAAACATACAGTCACCATACAACCCTCAAGTCCCAGGCTTAGGTAGCTATCCAGGAGAAAAGATACATGCCTCACAAAGCATACAAGAAGATGCTTATGACAGCTTTATTCATAATCACCAATACACTGGAAGCAATGCAAATGTACATCAACTGGTGAGTAGATAAGGCAATTAAGGTCTACCACTTAATGGAATACTACTCGGCAATAAAAATTTCTAAAAACATGGAAGAATCTTAAATACATTATGCTAAGTGAAAGAGGTCACACACAAAAAGCTACACACTGCATGACTCTATTTACATGATGATCTGGAGACTTAAAACAACAGGATAGAAAATCAGCTGTTGGTTGCCAGGGATATGACTACACCTGGGCACCAGGAAAATTTTGGAGTTAATGGAACTGTTCTGTATTCTGATTGTGCTAAACTATATGCCTAAAAAGGGTGAATTTTACCAAATGTAAATTATATTTCAAAACCTCATTTATATATAAATATACAACTTCTATGTATATATATATATATATATAATGTATATTTATAAATATATATTTATAAATTTCAGGAATCAAATATATAATCAATATATCAAGTAACAATATATATAAATATATATTTATAAATATATATTTATACAAATATACTCAATTATATACAAAATTTATATACAAAACTACAAAGCAGAGCATGCTACTCACACCAAGAATATCCCATGTAAAGGCTTCCTTCATACCTTTCCTCAACTTTAATGGATAGATGGTTACAGAGGTTGTGAACATATTGGGCATAACTCTCCACCACAGCCATGTCGTATGCAGTCAGGTGAATGTTTAAAACCCCATATTCATAATCTGTCCCCAAATTAATGGGTCTCACTTCCACTTTTGCCCTCTTCTTCTTGGGCTGAACAGAAAACAAAAGGAGAAAAGGAGATAGGAAAAAAAAGGAATTACACAAAAAATTCTAATCATCCCATCTTGATATCAAAGAAGTTAATCTTTCAAATAAATTTGTTCACCATTTTTCTCTTAGGTTACCTTACCTTCAAACTGAAGTTCCCTTGGGAAGAAATGGGTAGCTTCCCTTGCTAGTCTGGGCTGTGACATCAGCCAACGAAAGGAGAGGGAATATTGCTGGCACTACTTTAACACAAATACAAGTGACTATCTTCTGCAATTAACTTGTTAGGAGACTCATCCCCTTCCCTGGTCCCCTCAGCTTCCCAATTTTCAAATTGGTGGAGTTATGCCAGATAACAGATTTTTTTTTTCTTATAAGAAACTCTTTTTTTTTTTTTTTAAAGATTTTACTTATTTATTTGACAGACAGAGATCACAAGTGGGCAGAGAGAGGAAGGGAAGCAGGCTCCCCGCTGAGCAGAGAGCCGGATGCGGGGCTTGATTCCAGGACCGGGGATCATGATCTGAGCCAAAGGCAGAGGCCCTAACCCACTGAGCTACCCAGGTGCCCCTGGATAACAGATTCTTAATCTAGAACCCATTCAGGAATTTCAAGTAGTCTATCAACCCCACAATTTATATGCAAAATTTTACATGCATGCATATTTTTCTGAAAGAATTCTTAGCTTTAATCAGTATCTTAAAGAAATCAATTGCAAGGAAGCGCAGCATTAGATATCTTCCAGCCCTCCTAGCTTTGAAATTCTGCAATCATTTAGTCTTCCTTTTAAGAATTGAGAAGTAGGGCGCCTGGGTGACTCAGTCGTTAAGCATCTGCCTTCAGCTCAGGTCACGATCCCAGGGTGGTGGGATGGAGCCCCACATTGGGCTCCCTGCTCAGTGGGAAGCCTGCTTCTCCCACTCCCCCTGCTTGTGTTCCCTCTCTCACTGTGTCTCTATCAAATAAACAAAATCTTTAAAAAAATTTTTTTAGTGAAAATTTTATTGCAATATAATATTCATACTGAAAAAATGCATATGAGTACACAGCTCAGTGAATTTTCCAAAGTGAAAATACTGGTATCATAAGCATCCTGAATAAGAAATAGACCACTATCAGCACTCCAAAACTCCTGCCCCCAAACTGATAACCACTATTCTTACTTCTAAAACCATTTGCCTGTTTTTAGAATTCATGAAAATGGAATGATACATTATGTTCTCTTTTATGTCTGGTTTCTTTCATTCATTATATTTGTAAGATTCATCATGTATTAGCTGAAACAACAGTTCTTTCCTTCTCATTCCTCTCATGGTGTATTAAATGAATAGGCAACAATTTATTCTTTTTTTATTTATTCTGATGGAAATTTGGGTTGTTTCTAGTGTGCACCATAACGAATTGTACTGCTACAAGTAGCAGTACATCCCTCTTGATTCACGTTTCAGTGAACACGTGTATGCATTTCTATTGGGGATATACCTAGAATCTGAACTACTGACTTAGCGAGTATGCATATGTTCAAGTTTAGTAAGTACTCTAAAACAGTTTTACAAAGATGTTTCCAATTTAGTATACCACGAGAATTAATCAGAGTTCTACATCCTCTACATTCTTGCCAAAACAAAATTTAGTGTAGTCAGGTTTTCTGGTTTTAGCCATCCTGGTTGGTATGAAGTGATAATGAATTTGGGTTTTAATTTGCAGTTCCTCTAAGTCTATTGAGCCTGAGCACCTTTCCATTTGGATACTCTCTTTCGTAACCTGCCTATTCAAGTATTTTTTTAAAAGATTTTATTTATTTATCTGACAGAGAGAGACAGAGAGAGCACAAGCAATGGGAGTGGGAGAGGGAGAAGCAGGCTTCCCATTGAGCAGGGAGCCCAATATGGGGCTTGATCCCATGACCTTGGGATCGTAACCAGAGCTGAAGGCAGATGTTTAATGACTGAGCCACCCAGGTGGCCCTGTCAATTCATGTATTTAGCCCATTCTGCCTGTCTTTTATTGATTTGTAGAGATTCTTTCTATATTCTAGATACGAATCTTTGTTAAATATACATGCTTGTAGCTTCTCTCTTCATTTTCTCGTGGTGTATCCTGATGAGCAGAAGTTCTTATTTTTAATGTAGTTCAACTTACTCATTCTTTTATGATTATAGTGATTTTTGTATCCTGTTTAAGAAATTTCTATCTTAAGATCATGAAGATATTCTCATATGTTATCTTCTAGTAGTATGATTATTTTAACATTTACATTTAGACCTACAATCCACTTTTAAGTGATGTTTGTGTATGATGTGAAATAGAAGTCAAACATTTTTATTCACATGATCATCCAGTCTAGTTGACTTAGCGCCACTGCACGGTAGTGTCACCTTTGTCATATAAATGCCCACAGGTGTGTGGATCAGTTTCTGTACTCTTTATTCTGTTCCTTTAGGCTGTTTGTCTATCTTTGAGCCAGTATCACATCTCCTACTTATTGGAGATCTATAATAAGTCTTGCTATTCGACAGAAATAGTTCTTTTTTTTTTAAGATTTTATTTATATATTTGTCAAAGAGGAAGTGAGTGAGAGAGCATAAGCAGGGGGAGCAGCAGACAGAGGGAGAAGCAGGCTCCCCGCTGAGCAAGGAGCGGGATGTGGGACTCAAACCCAGGACCCTTGGATCATGACTTGAGCTGAAGGCAGATGCTTAACCGACGAGCCACCCAGGCATCCCTAGAAATAGTTCTTTTATTTATTTATTTATTTATTTATTTTTAAAGATTTTATTTATTTATCAGAGAGAGAGGGGGAGAGAGCGAGCACAGGCAGACAGAATGGCAGGCAGAGGCAGAGGGAGAAGCAGGCTCCCCGCTGAGCAAGGAGCCCAATGTGGGACTCGATCCCAGGACGCTGGGATCATGACCTGAGCCGAAAGCAGCTGCTTAACCAACTGAGCCACCCAGGCGTCCCTAGAAATAGTTCTTTTAAGAAAAAGGGCAAAAAACTCTATTTCTACTTGTTTATTTATTTAAAGTTTTCTTACTTATTTATTTGACAGAAAGAGAATGAGCACAAGTGGGGGGAGTGGCAAACAGAGGGAGAGGGACAAGCAGGCTCCCAGCAGAGCACTGAGCCTGGTGTGGGGCTTGATCTCAGGATGCTGGGATCAAGACCTGAGCTGAAGGCAGACGCTTAACTGACTGAGCCACCCAAGCGCCCCAAAACTCTCTATCTCTTAAGTCACTCCTATTTAACAGCCACAGCCTAGTGGTTGCCACAGAAAAATGTTCCTGCAGAGCACCTGAAATGGCTCTCTACCATCTCTGCTCCCTAGGTCAGTTGAGGACAGCAGAGGCCCAATCTAGGGGAGCAGAGGGAGGACCAAGAAATGGTCCTTTCACAAGACTGATAATACCTATGACAGACCCAATCTCACCGGGATGTTCTGAGAACTGAACAAAACACGATGTAGAGTGGTTTATATAATCCATGTCATATAATTTAATATTCTATATATTAACTGCTTTTGCTATTTTAATTTTTTTTAAAGAAACATGTTCTTTTTAAAAAAGATTTTATTTATTTATTTGACAGAGAGAGAGGGCACAAAGAGGTGGAGCAGCAGGCAGAGGGAGAGAGAGAAACAGACTCCCAGCCCAATATGGGATCCAACCCCAGGACCCTGGGATCACCACCTGAGCCAAAGGCAGATGCCCAACTGACTGAGCCACCCCTATTGCTATTTTATGTTCCTATCTAGCACAGGGACTGGCAAAAAGAAAACATGCAATGAATCACAATTTTAGAATTTTAGAACTGGACAGCATTGAGAGATTATTTTGTCCCAGTTCTTCATCATTGCTGGGGAAGAATATGAAGCCCAGAAGGATTAAACATGTTCCCCAGAGTGACACAGCCAGTCAAGACAGATCCTAGGAACTGAAACCCAGACCTTCTAACCCCCAGTGCAGGGTTTTTTCCACTATAGCCTCTGCATTGCTAAACTTTTTATAGCCTTTATAGTTTCTAGAATTCTTATCTTTATGATGAAGATCCTACCCACCCCTCTATTATGTAATATAGCATCTTACAGTTTCTCATTTCTAAAGTTCTTTACAGTGGTGGCCATCCCAGGGTCCTAGACTTTGCCATGAGTGAGAACCCAGACTCCAGAGACCAACCATCAAAGAACAGGAGTTTGGTTCTCTCTTTTTCCGAGCATACCACATTCGTAGCCAAATGCAGTGATCCAGACTTTTCATCAACACATTCAGCGCTGCAGTTGGAGCTGTGAAGAATGCTAACACTGGAATGCAATGGGGAGCTGCTAAAATTTTCCAGCAGAGAGGGAAGGAGCGTCTCTAAAGCCTTTAGGAGGCTTTTATAACCAGGGAAAATGCCAGGGCTCTTCAAAGGTGTTGCTTTAGGAGAACAAAACAAAACAAAAAGAGCTGATTCCAGTATCCCTCTTGGCATCTCACTTGCTCTTCTGTGTTGGCCTAGATATGCCTGGACCTCTCCACATTATTAGGAGCCCATTGTGACATTATGTTTCAGTTCTCAGGGTCAGCATACCCAGCAAGGGCTTGACTGCATTTAAGTCACCAGTTTCTATAATTTTGCCTGTACAAGCTTTCTCATATCCATCCCCTCCTTTCTATCGCTACTGCCTGAGTTCATGCCCTTATAACCACCAAGCGGAGTTACTAAAGATATCTGTGCAAAGCATGCATATGACTAGAGTCATGTTTGGGGAAGGCCACCCTGACTGCACATGGAGGAGAGTCAGGTAGGAAAGGAAGGGAAGGAGAAAGGTGGCAGGGACAATAGACTACTGTCCACCATCAAACTTTGACACTCCTATGTCTGACCTTGATTCAGTGTGTGACAACCTGGGGCAGCCATTCTTAGATATCTGTAGGACTGCACTATGATCACCCAAATAGGCCATGGGATAAATCACTAAACCATTTTTGTAAAGAAATGTCCATATTATTATCCATACTTTACAGAGAGAAAACGGAGGTCCTTTGAAAGCACATTACTTGCCCAGGATTACTGGGAAACTTTGCTGGAGAAGAGCAGGAAAAAGAATCAGATCAGACTCATAGGCCACTATAACAGCAAGGGCTCCTAGAGATAATACAGTCTCCCCTTTCCCTTCCTAATTTTATCTAAGGGGAAAGTTCAGATCCAGAGTGGGAAATGACTTGTTTACAGTCATAGCAGTAAGGAAATGGCAAAGGTAACAACTTTATGTCTAGCCATGGCTGGAAGCTGGGTCTGTGTCCCCAAGCCCAGGCTCTCTCCTCTAGATTCTGTAGAAGTGATAGTGTCTACCTATCACTATTGGTGGCATTCTTCACAGCGGGAAAACTGGGACGGAACAGTATCATCCTAATCTGCAAGTGAAAAGGCAGCTATGCCTGCAGAATATTTGGCTTCCAGAAATTCTGGTGATGAAAATTTAAAAATTGACAACTAGGGACCAAATGGTAATGGTACTCTGGACAGTCCATAATGAGCTATGAGGTACACAAAAAACAAATGACTGTGTTTATAACTCAATATGACACACTCAGGAGAAGGCACCAGACAGAAGGCCTGGCCCTGACTGGGATGACAAAGAGGCACAGCCTGGTACCGCACAAAGCACTGTACTTGGAAGCCAAAGAAAAGCCGGACTTAAAGCCTATCTGCTTAGTCACTGGATGACACTGAATGACCTCTCTATGTGTCAGTTTCTTCCCCTAGAACACCTAATGTTCTTATGAAGCTCGAAATAGTAAACTTGGGTGAAATGGAAAGAGCATAGACATCAGATGGATTCTGACTATCCTTGGTTCAAATGCTGGCTCTGGAAATTACTAGCAATTGGGCAAGTCATTGAATCTCTTTGAGTCTTAGAGTCCTCAAACAGGGTCTTTAATGACTAGGATATCTGAGGATTAAATAAAAATATACCATTTATAATACTATAAAAGGAATCATGCCTTTTTTTTTTACTTTCTTTTTTTAAGTTTTTAAATTTCAATTCCAGTAGTTAACACACAGTGATATATTAGTTAGAGGTGTGTATAATAGAGTGATTCAACAATTCTAAACATTACTCAGTGCTCACTATGATAAGTGAACTATAATACTTTAAAGATTTTTTTTTTTTAATTTATTTGTCAGAGAGAGAGAGCGCGCGAGCACAGGCAGACAGAATGGCAGGCAGAGGCAGAGGGAGAAGCAGACTCCCCGCCGAGCAAGGAGCCCGATGTGGGACTCGATCCCAGGATGCTGGGATCATGACCCGAGCCGAAGGCAGCTGCCCAACCAACTGAGCCACCCAGGTGTCCCATACTTTAAAATGGAATAATGCTTTTAAAGCCTAGCACATAGTAGTTATGACATCTGGTATATAGAAGTCACTCAATAAATGGTATCTTTAAAAAAGGCTGAGTAATGTACACAAATAGGACACGAGTATTACTATAAATTGGAGATAATTGTGTTCCTGGTATTCTATTGGTATGCTTTATAGATGAAACATTTATGCAAAGTGCTGATCCATCCACTCAGGAAAGACAGCAAAGAAACAGTCCCAGGCCTCGAGGAATTCACAGTTCAGAGAGAAAGAGAGGAGACACACAAGAAAGAACAAATCTCAATTTAATCATAAAGAGCAGCCCACCTCCCAAGACAAGTTCAACACAAGCCACCTTGCTGCACCACGATGATTAACTCTCCAGGAGGAAACCAAGAGCAATGACTTCAGGTGGGTACAGTTGAAAGGGCAGTTAGCAGAGACACTTACGAGTATATAGTCGTTACTTAATAAATGGTATCGTTTAGAAAGGGTTGATCTAGACCTGCCTACTTCTCAGGTTTCATGGTTCCTCATCCCCTAGTCCCCACTTTAAACTCCAGGATTAAAAAACTCCTAAAAAGGGGCACCTGGGTGGCTCAGTGGGTTAAGGCCTCTGCCTTTGGCTCAGGTCATGATCCCAGAGTCCTGGGATGGAGCCCACATCGGGCTTTCTGCTCGATGGGGAGCCTGCTTCCTCCTCTCTCTCTCTCTCTCTCTCTCTCTGCCTCTCTGCCTACTTGAGATCGCTGTCTGTCAAATAAATAAATAAAATCTTTAAAAAAAAAAAAAACCTCCTAAAATTTTCTCAAATGCATCTTCAGGGTCCAGGGTCAGTGTCTCCCTACCTTCACCCAGAAGGCTCCCCCTCCTTGCAGAACCTCTGATGCTTCACCCCACAGGAATAACATGAGCAACTCCTATTTATTTTTAAGACTCAGTTCATACTCATCCCGGAAGCCTTCCCTAATTTCTCAGGCTGAGTTAGATACTACTCTTCCATGTTCCCATAGCAAATACACCTCTGATACACCACTCTCAATCACACGTACTCATTTACTTGACAAATACTGACTGCTAGTGATGAGCAAGAGCAGGACTAGTATCAGGGACAGGATAGGAAAGAAGACAGCCATTGTCTCTGCTCACTTATGTTTACGGTTCATCAGGAAAGACATATACAGAACAAGCAATTATAAGGAGATGCATGTTTTGAGGGAGGAAGATAGAATGTTATGGAATTGTGAAAAAACAGACTAACGCTATCATTATAGCGTCACCACCTACCGGTTCTATATTTCAGACACTGTGCTAAGTTCTTAAAATTCTCTTATTTAATTTACTTCTCAAAACAACACTGGGAAATATAATTCCTATATAAAGCCAAGGAAACTGTGGCTTGGAAAAGTTAAGGAAGGTACCCAAGGACACACACCTAGTAATCATCAGGGGTGAATCTTTAATTCAGGTGTGCCTAATTCCAAAACATTTCTCTCAACCTCTGTCTTTCTTTTCTTTTTTTTTTTTTTTTAAAGATTTTATTTTATTTGACAGAGAGAGAGATCACAAGTAGGCAGAGAGGCAGGCAGAGAGAGGAGGAAGCAGGCTCCCTGCTGAGCAGAGAGCCCGATGTGGGACTCGATCCCAGGACCCTGAGATCATGACCTGAGCCGAGGGCAGCGGCTTAATCCACTGAGCCACCCAGGCGCCCCCTCTGTCTTTCCTTTTAAGGAAAGTGTGCGAAGCCTGCCAGTTTCCTCAATATCTACTCCCCCTTTCTCCTTTAATAACACAACTGTGGGAAGACAACTATGGATGGCAACTTTATTCATAAAAAAATCATTAAAGGAATCAAAGTAAAAAAAAAAAAAAACAGAACTGCTGTATTTTAGCTGGGTATATAACCATTCATAATAAAAATTACATTTCCCAAACAATCTTGCAGCTAGGTATGGTTATGTGACTAAGTTCTGGCCAGCGAGATAGAGCTTCGCACACTTTCCCTTTCACCATCCTGCTTGATGGCATGTGGACATAATGGCTGAAGCGGGAGCAGCCATCTCAAAACTGAGATATAAGCAGTATTAAGTGTGGCAAAGCCGAAAGTTGGAATATCTACTTACACTTTTATGTGGAAGAGAAATAAGCTATCTTGTTTATGCCCCTTGATTAAGCGGTTCTCTCTATATGATGGCAGCCAAACTACCATCTCAATTCCTATAAGAAGGTACTACATTGCATTCATTTCTCTATTTCTCCACATTAAATGTTGAGTTGAACTGAATTGAACTCTGGTTCTGGTTCCATCTTCACCAGATGCATGTCATAGAGAAATTATTTATGCCCCTCAATCAGTTTCCTTTTCTACCCTGTCTATCCGACAGAATAGTTGGTGAATCAAATGGCATCGTTTTCCAATTTGTTGGTTGTAAAGGGCCTAAGAAAAATCATGTTTCTCTTTGTGAAACACCACAAATTCCTCATCCATATGCTTTTATCATATGCAAGAATGACTTTACTAGCAGAAAACATGGTTATATTACATAAATGGAGTTCTCTACATTTCAAAAACTATGAATATATATCTAAGTCTCTCTGTTAATATTTGTTTTCATCAAGTAAAAGTGATGGGAGAAAACTTGAAATTTAGAAAAGTCTATCCATGAATTTAATATCTTTCTAAAATGTGGAAGATTGCCCTTAATACACCTGAGGTGAGGCTCAGCTCTAGGATCACCAATGTTCCAAGGGCATATTGCTTGAGAGGCACCGAGATCATGGATGTGAAGGCACTTTGAAAATGGAAAGGGATCACTGCTATTATTCATATCAAACATGACTCCCTCTAAAACTCTGACGTGGTTGTAACTCAGCAGTACAGGCAAGGCAGAATGAGACTGGTGGACTGGAGATGAGGGCACTCTAATGGCACATGCTGAGTAAGGTCATCACAGGAATCATTCTCTGTATCTGGAAAAGTTCTGGGAAACTCCTGCATGTTCTTTACAGCCCCAGTGCTGCCCAGTGTACCCCCAAGCAGCTGGATACTTTGAAGGCCAGTCACTTTACATACTCAGTGTATGAATGCAGGCCCCACTTAGGAAATGTTTTTTGAGGTGACCTCCAAAACACCTTCACTGACACTTTCAGGGAGAATTGCTTCCTTAACTTTGTTCTCTTGATATTTAGTTCATTCCCCTAGTATAGCACTTACCACGTGTAGTTAGTTAGATTCTTGAGCACTATCTTTCCCAGCCCGCTATATACGTTTGGTAGGAAAAGACTGTGTCCCATTCACCCGAGCATCATCTGTGCTCACGCAGTGCCTGGCATATAGTAGATGCTCAATAATGGCTCTTCTTTTCAGTAAGTTACAGAAGGTAGACTTGAGGAAAAACGTGGACACTAATTGAAACAACTCTTCCCTAAATCAGTCCTATAGCCCATGTCTAGCCCTATAGTTACTGCACTGGCAAAGACCCATCTTTCTGTTCCCAGGAAGCTGGGGCTGTCACCATAAAGTGATTCTGATCTGCTGATTTTTCTGGGAATGATGCCACAGTCTCCTCACAGACTTGTGGCTGTGGGAGCTCATCTATGGGTGTTACAACAAACTAAATAGGTGTCATAAATGACAGACACCTCCTCTATGTCAACAGTGCAAACTGTTTCCAAGAGAAAAAACATCTCGACTCTTAGGGAGCCATTCTATAAAGAGGACTAAATTTCAAAAGATACATATTACTCTCTTGCCCCTGGGTCCTAGAAAATAGAACACAGGACAATTATTATAAACTGACAGCAATTTATGTTGTGTCCATTCCATCCTCCCACATCCTCCTCTTGGCAGTTTTGCTTCTTGGATTATTATTACCCCAAGACTGAAGGCAGGACAACAGCTGAGGGCAAGTAAGTGGTCTTGGGAGAAATAACCTGGCACTCTACAAAAATGAAGGACTACGCATTTATTTCTATGAAATAAAAATCACTCCAAACAATCTGAAGCCTTTTAAATTCAACACAGTGGGGTGCCTGGGTGGCTCAGTTGGTTAAGCGGCTCAGGTCATGATCGCCAGGGTCCAGGGATCGAGGCCCTCCTCGGGAATCCCTGCTCAGCAGGGAGCCTGCTTCTCCCTCTCCCTCTGCCTGCCACTTGTGCTCTCTATCTCTCTGCGAAATAAGTAAATAAAATCTTTAAAAAAAAAAAAAAGATTTAAAATAAATAAATTTAACAGAATGATTCAGGGCCCTTGAGGAAATAATGAGGTCTATGTATTGAGACACAGTGCTAGGTCTAGAGATGAGCTCTGAAGCATGATCCCTCACTGCCACAGTCAAGCTGGGTCATAACAGCATGTAAGATTACACCAGCAGAAATGGGACAAGGTCTGGGCACTTGGTGCATGAGAATTAACTCTTGTCTTAGGGATGAAAGAAAGAGAGAAAAAAAATGGAATCTGGGAGCTCATTTTTTTTTCTAGGATCTATGCTTAGGGAGAGAAAGGGGGCCTTCAAGCCTTTCTAGTCCAGTTCCCCAATAGGGGAGAAGAAACAGGGACCTGGAGAGAGCCTCTGCAAGCTGGCAGATGAGAACTTTCATGTACTATACCATGCAGGAAGCAAGGAGCCTGCAGCAACTTTCACTACTATCTGGCTAGCCACCCAGGGACAACAAATGACATCAGAGAAAAGCCTACAACCCTAACCAAAGAGAGCATCCCTATCCCTCCCTTTAAGCAACCAAGGTCATCTGGAGCCAGCTGTTTGCAAAGAGTGGGTTGTGTTTGCCAGCTCTGATTTACAAAACCTTGGGGCAGCTCTAGTAAGCACATATCAGTTCAGCTTGATCAATATTTACTGTCCTCGACTTGATTCCAGGCCCTCTGCTGCAAACTGAGGAGAAAGAGCTAGAAGGGGAAATGGTCATCAAACAGACCATTCAAACAGAGCAGTAAGTCATATACAGAGCAAGCACAAGGAACTCTAGGAGCTATGGTAGGACAAGTAATCCAGTGCTGGGAATCCAGGAAGATTTCTCAGAAGGGGAGGTTCATTTTCCCCCTCCTCATCCTGCTTCCTCACTACAAGCTAAAGGTTGAGGATGCATTAGCCAAGTGAAAAGAGGGAGAAGATATTCCAAGTAGACAGAACAGCCTTGAAAGAGTATGTTTTATAGAGAAACTTGTGAGGCCTTAAAACAGTGTGATGATTTGGATAAAAGCCAAGAGGCTCAATGCAGTTAGAGCATTATTCTCTAACTCCCTAGATGGGAGAAGAAACTAGGGAAAAACTCATCCATTCCTGAGATGGGAGAAGAAACTAGAGAGAAATATAAGGACAGATGGCATTAATAGGGCATTAAGCTTCCTTTTATACCAAACTACAGAGTGGGTCAGAGCATGGCATATGCAGAAAATTATCTTTTAAGATGGAGGATCCCTAGACACCTGGGTGGCTTAGTCAGTTGAGCATCTGCCTTTGGCTCAGATCATGATCCCAGGGTCCTGAGATTTGAGTTCCGCATCGGGCTCCTTCCTCAGAGGGGAGCCTGCTTGTCCCTCTGTGTGCGCGCTTTCTCTGACAAATAAATAAAATAAATCTTTAAAAATAAAACAAAAATAAACAAAAGATGGAGGATCCCAAGAAATTAACAAAAAAACAAAGAACACACACCCAAACAAAATGAAGTTTATTTCCTATTAATTTATATGGGACTTTTAGAAGAGGCATATCACAAAATAAAACATCTCCAACAACTACTCTAAGGTGTCACAACTCAGAAAGGGTGTAAATCACTCCTTCTTTTGAATTTTAATAGCACTTTGTATCTTCCTTTTAGCACCTGTCACTTCCTGCTGAAGAGTGTAATTATCTGTGTCTTACCTCTAATGATTTACAAGCTGTCTGAGCGTGAACCAGATCTTGTTCATTCATCCTCTAAAATTTTATTACAACCCACTCTGAATAGACAAGGCACCCTCAACAATGCCCACCATATAATAGACGTTTGATAAATGTTTCAGAGCATCACAGAATTACATGATCTCAGAGCTGAAAGACTCTTAAAGATATTCTAATTCAGGGACACCTGGGTAGCTCAGTTGTTAAGCATCTGCCTTCAGCTCAGGTCATAAGCCCAGCATCGGGCTCCCTGCTTGGTGGGAAGCCTGCTTCTCCCTCTCCCACTCCCCCTGCTTATGTTCCTGCTCTCGCTCTCTTTCTCTGTCAAATAAATAAAATCTTAAAAAACAAAACAAAAAGATACTCTAATCCAGTTTCTCAGCCTTTATTAAGACTTTGATAAAAGTTATGGACTCTCTTCCCAGAAAAAAATTACACATATAAAACACTTTACAGGGCACCTGGATGGCTCAGTGGGTTAAGCCTCTGCCTTTGGCTCAGGTCATGATCTCAGGGTCCTGAGAGTGAGCTCCACATCGGGCTCTCTGCTCAGGAAGGAGCCTGCTTCCTCCCTTCTCTCTCTCTGCCTGCCTCTCTGCCTACTTGTGATCTCTCTCTCTGTCAAATAAATAAATAAAATCTTAAAAAAAATTTTTTTACATATAATTTCAGGGCCCACAATGTCCAGAGGGTTAAGGTTAATTATCCAAAGCCATGAAGATGTAATAAGTGGCATAACTAAGCCTACAAGCTTCCTGGTTCCCAGTTCAGTCCTCTTCCCACTACAAACTACAAATGAACAATTTTAATTGGGCTATTTCCTGCTGGGAGGATGCCTAATATAAGCCTCAGATGTGGCAATGATCCTCTCATGAAATTCCCTGCTATAAGGAGGATGCTCAGACTTCTTTTTTTTTTTTTTTTTTTTTTTTTTTTAAGATTTTGTTTATTTATTTGACAGAGAGAGACACAGCAAGAGAGGGAACACAAGGGGCACCTGGGTGGATCAGTCATTGAGCATCTATCTGCCTTTGGCTCAGGTCATGATCCCAGGGTCCTGGGATGGGGGCCCACATCAGGCTTGCTGCTCGACGGGAAGTCTGCTTCTCCCTCTCCTGCTCCCCCTGCTTGTGCTCCCTCTCTAGCTGTGTCTCTCTCTGTCAAATAAATAAATGGAATCTTTAAAAAAAAAAAGAGAGAGAGAGAGAGAGAGGGAACACAAGCAAGGGGAGTAGGAGAGGGAGAAGCAGGCCTCCCCCTGAGCAGGGAGCCTGATTCGGGGCTCGATTTCAGGACTCTGGGATCATGACCTGAGCCAAAGGCAGACACTTAACAATTGAGCCACTCAGGCACCCCAAGTTTAGTGGTTTCTGAGACCCAAATAAGGTGGTATTGACCTCTGCCAAGGAGAGAAAGGGGTGGTGGGAAACGATCATGGTTATGTAGAACATTACAATAAACCAAAGAGGAAAAGGTCAGATGTAGACGTCTCCTTAGGTAGAAAAGCAAAATGTTTCTTAACCATACTATTTATAGGAAGTGACAGAATCTGACTCAAAACCAGACTTTCTGACTTTCAGGCTGGTGGTGTGTCCACCTCACTGCAAAACCCTCTGCACATGCCCAGAAATCTAACCATAGAAGTAATCCTGCAGATCTAGGAGTCCTAAGAAATGGGCTAAATAATCTTAGCATGCTTAGAACTAACTCCCAGTTACCACTAATAATGTATGCAAGAAATATAAACATCTTTTAAATCTGCAAATACTGTAAAACTATTCGGCTGAAAATACCAATCCGCCTCTACTTGCCACAAACCGTTCATTCAACTTAAGTGAATATATCCTTTATTGTGAGGTCCATGCTGAAATAAGTACTAAGAAGGTGATTTTTAAAGCACCACAAATAATAAAACCAAATCACTGGCTGTTCACTGCGATAACCTGGTGTAGGGACAAGATTGAGAGCTGGTAGAAACAAAACAGTTCACTACAGATAATTTCCAAATGAAATAACTGGAGAGGACTAAAGGGGGACCCCAATATTATCTACCTCCAATGTTATCCACCCTATGCAGGTCTTTGCAAAAGCTGCACACTATCCTCTTCTAAAGGACCCATGCTCCCTTTACCTCCTGTGGTTTCACTAGGTGCTTGTATCTTCCAATGCCATGGGTAGGCCGTGTCTTGTAGTGCCGACTGGTACTCAGCAGAATGCCACCTAAACGACAGAAAATAAGACAAACATGTTTCAAATCTCCTGTAGGGCAGATCATCACACATGAGGAGACAAATTCTCCACCATAAGACTGGGAATATGTGGGATAGCAGGCCTATTGCTGGTTCAAAGAGACAGGAGCTATTTCTTGATCCTGGGCTGACTCTCAGTTTACCCTCTTTTTCTCTCCATTTGGGCCCTGGACTATATCCACTCCCCACTACCTATCTTCCTTTGAGAAAGTCTCTCCTCGTATAGCCACTGGTGATAAGAGGACAAAATACATTCTTATAGTGCTCTGGTTTTCGCTTGCTCCTCCAATGCCAATAATCCTTTTGAAGTTTTCTAATGTGGATCATACAGAGAAAGAGATGAGTGGCAAATACAACGAGGTACAAGGAGGACCACAGATTTCCACAGTTTTACAAGCCATCTGTTGGACTTATCTGTGCTAATAAGGAAAACCCTCCAGCACACACTGCAACCTCCAACACCTCCACACAAATAACAATAAAAACAAAAACCTAAGGTACAGAACAGTGTGTTTGTATACTACTACCAAGTATAAACTAGGATCTCCATATACACATTTATTGTGGTAGGCCCAGACATGCACCCCTTGGACCCACCTCCAAGGAGGGGCTTTAATCTTCATTATTGTTATCCTTGTTTACAAATAAAGACACTATAGCTCAACACATGAAAAGATGCTCAACATCACTCATCATCAGGGAAATGCAAATCAAAACCACAATGAGGTATCACCTCACACCTGTCAGAATGGATAAAATCAAAAACACTAGAAAGCAACTGTTGGCGAGGATGTGGAGAAAAAGGAATCCTCGTGCTCCGTTGGTGGGAATGCAAACTGACACAGCCACTGTGGAAAGTAGAATGGAGGTTCCTCAAAAAGCTAAAAATAGAACTATCTGGGGCACCTGGGTCGCTCGGTTAAATGTCTGCCTTCGGCCCAGGTCATGACCTTAGGGTCCCAGGATCAAGCTCTACACTGGGCTCCCTGCTCAGCGGGAGTCTGCTTCTCCCTCTCCTGCTCCTCCTGCTTATGTCCCCCCTCTCACTATCTCTCTCTGTCAAATAAATAAATAAAATCTTTAAAAAAAAAATAGAACTACTTTATGATCCAGTAACTGCAGTGCTGGGTATCTACCCTAAAAATATAAAAATACTAATTCAAAGGGATACATGCACCCCTATATTTATAGCAGCATTATTTACAATAGCCAAATTATGGAAAAAGCCCAAGTGTCCATCAAATAATGAATGGATAAAGGACATGTGGTGTATATATATATATATATATATATATATATATATATACACACATATACACAACAGAGTATTATTCAGCTATGAAAAAGAATGAAATTCTGCCATTTGAAACAAGATGGATGGATCTAGGGAGCATAATGCTAAGTGAAGTCAGTCAGTCAGAGAAAAACAAATACCACATGATTTCACTCATAGAAGGAATTTAAGAAACAAAACAAATGAGCAAAGATAAGAGAGAGAGAGAGAAACCAAGAAACAGACTCTTAACATAGAGACAAAATGATGGTTATCAGAGGGAAGGCGGGTGGGGGCATGGATTATATAGGTGATAGGGATCAAAGAGAACACTTATCATGAGTATGTTAGCTACACTGGAATTAAAATTAAAAACTTAATTTAAACAAAAAAAAGAAGGGGCACCTGGGTGGCTCAGTCTTTAAGCGTCTGCCTTTGGCTCAGGTCATGATCCCACAGTCATGGGATCGAGCCTGGCATTGGGCTCCCCGCTCAGAGGGAAGCCTGCTTCTCCCTCTCCCACTTCCCCTGCTTGTGTTCCCTCTCTTGCTGTCTCTCTCTCTGTTAAATAAATAAATAAATAAAATCTTTAAACAAACAAACAAAAAAGGAAACTGTAGCTCAAAAAATATGGTCAAATGGCCAAGGCCATCCAGCAAGTAAAAGGCAGAACTGCAATTTAAACCCAGATCTACCCAGCTAAATGGCCTATGCACACAGGTGGAATTTCTGGAATATAAAATCTAGCTAGATAATGTACTTTCCTAGCTTAGATTTCAGTTCCTCATCTCTGTCCTCCCACTGGAACCAGCCCCACACAGTTCTTCTATCTCTCTTGCTCATTCTCTACCTTCTGGAGAAGTATTAGTCCTAGGATCTGATCCCTTTTATTCCAGCTCCTGTGGTCCTGCCATCATCTTCCCAGAGCCACCATTCTATAGGGAGGCTAAACAGCAAATAGTGTGGAGAAGTGAAATATTTCCTAGGCTTCTCTTTCTAAAATGGGCTTCCAGGGGCACCTGGGTGTCTCAGTGTGTTAAAGCCTCTGCCTTCGGCTCAGGTCACGATCCCACGGTCCTGGGATCCCACGTTAGGCTCTCTGCTCGGCAGGGAGCCTGCTTCCCTGCCTCTCTGCCTACTTGTGATCTCTGTCAAATAAATAAATAAAATCTTTAAAAAAATAAAATAAATAAAATGGGCTTCCAAGCAGGTCTGCTCTATGCCAAAGCAGTCAGAGATTGGCTTCTGCCTTTGTAATTCACATTGTTTCATCAAAAGCAATTGTGGCATCAGAGTCAATCCTGCATTTATAATCCACATTGTTTCATCAAGACAAACCTGGACACCATGGGTCCTTTCCATGACATGCATTAGCCCACATATACTACATGCCAACAACTGTACAGACACTGGGACAAAGATGACTAGAATATGCCGCTTTCCCCGGAGACTCAATGTGTACTAGGGAAGGATGGTAGGAAAGCACAGAATTACCTTACCGTGCACAAATTCCTTTAATAGAGATGAGAGCAAGGTAGTGAATGCCTGGAGGAAGGAACAATGAATCTGCCTTGGTGTGGGGAGGTGGTGGGTGTAGGGAAGGGTAAGGGGCGTAGGTTCAGAAGAGGTAACAGATGAATTCTTGCAAGAGGAGTTTAAGAGTTTACCGTGCAAGGAAGAAGAAGGTATTTTTGGCAGAGGTTATAAAAGAGCACTGAACCCAGCTGAGGTATCTTCTTGGCTGCTATCCCAATTCTGTCTTTCTGAATCTAAGACCTTGGATCCTTTGAGCCTTCAGGTTCCAACTATGCAGCACAAAACTGACAGTCTAGTGGGAGGAGAAAACTAACAGAACAATCACAAAATAAATATAAAATTACCAATTGTGATGAATGGGGAAAAAAAGCACAGACAGCTATAGCAATAAGACTAGTGGATCTATTTTCAACTGGAGTATCGGAGGCCTTCTCTGGAAAAAAACGACATGGGAACTGAGACCAGAATTCAGAGGAAAGTAGTGGTCATCCCCAGGGAGGGGAAGTGGCTAGAAGGCAGGAGGAGAAGACTCACTGCTTATTTTATACTCTTGGTATCATTAAAACCTGTTCCAAGTACACGTATTATTTATTCAAAAAAATAAATAAAACTGTAATCTGAAAGGCAAAGAGGAATTTATTAGGCAAAGTTGGAGGATGAATGTTCCAGGCAGAGGGAATAGCAGTGCAAAGGCCACCTATTGGCATGTTCCAGGAAAAGAAAGGCGGTCAGTGTGGCTGAAGCAAAGTGAGAAGGGCACAGAGTATACCAGAAACCAGAGGAGTGAATGGGAACACCCCACCCTAGGCCTTGTGAAGGATTTGCATTTCACACTGAGCAGCAGGGAAAGGGTATGTCCGACATGTTTTTAAAAGATCAATTTGGGTGGCTCAGTGGGTTAAAACCTCTGCCTTTGGCTCAAGTCATAATCTCAAAGAGTCCTGGGATTAGGCCCCACATCAGGCTCTCTGCTCAGCAGGGAGCCTGCTTCCTCCCCCTCAACCCACCCCCCACCGCCCCACCTCTGCCTGCCTCTCTGCCTACTTGTGATCTGTCTGTTAAATAAATAAAATCTTAAAAAAAAAAAAAAAAAAAGATCACTTTGGAAAGGTGAATGAGAGCACGGGTGGGTTACGAAATTCAAGGGGCAGCCTTGGCTAAATTGTTGGTAATCTCACTGTATCCACATCCCTCTCTCTATTCCATCCTCTACAGCTGCCAAACTGATCCTTCTAAAACACAAACCTAATCACGTTCTTCTCTTTCATTAATTCAACAATTTATTCACTGTACCCACATAATTTTTTTAAAGTACTTAGTATGTGCCAGGCACTGTACCAGGCACTACAGAGACACCAGTGAATGAGGCAGGGAAGGTCTTGGCCATATTTCAAAATGTTCATAGTCCTTAGGTAAGCATTTCAGAAGCTTGATTCTATAATCTACTTTCAACGACTTCATCTCATTCTCCCACTCCTCCAGGCCTTTAAAACCTTGCTCCTCAGCCACAGAGCTATACTTGCCATTCTGCAGGAACCGTGCAGTCGCTATGCCTCTGTGCCATGCTGGGCAGTAACCCCTACTGGGACTGCAACTCTCCAACTGGTGAAATCTTAGCCAGCCTCCAAGGCCAGCTCAAATATTTGTCACTGTCTCCATGAAACTCTTCTACTGCCCTAAACGTTCAAAGATCATCGATTTCACTTCACTGTTACAGCTCTCTGGTGCCTCCACTATATAGTAGAACATTTTATTTAAAGAAAATTCAGGGGTGCCTGGGTGGCTCAGTGGGTTAAAGCCTCTGCCTTCAGCTCAGGTCATGATCTCCGGCTCCTGGGATCGAGCCCCACATCGGGCTCTCTGCTCCAAGGGAAGCCTGCTTTCTCCTCTCTCTCTGCCTGCCTCTCTGCCTACTTGTGATCTCTGTCTGTTGAATAAATAAATAAAATATTAAAAAAAAAAAAAAAAAAGAAAGAAAATTCAGATGCCAACCACCATCCTTAAGTACACAGAAACTCAAACAAACCCCTCATGGTTTCAAACAGCAGAACCAAAGGTGATCTTTGAGACAGTAACACATCATAGGTGAAAGCACCAGCCCATCTCAGCCTCTCTTCTGCCAGAATTCCTTGGCAAGAAAGCATTTTCAAATCCAGTTTAGGGCAATCCCTATAATTAGAGCAGCTGGTTAATTAAGAAGCTGGTTCAAACTACTGTTAAATTAACCATTTTCCCCCTTAAATGAAAGGTTTTGGTCAAATTACCAGTGTTTAAACTGCTTAATTAGCCTGTTGTTTACATTATAAAATTTACCAGTTTGAAAGCCTCCAATTTCTAGTAAGTTCAACAGAATTCTTCCCCTGCTCCTTGTCGTCAAACTGGATTTCCTGCTGTCACATTAGCACTGTAGCCTCCTAAGAGGAAAGGCAACTCTTTTCACTGAAGACATAGACCCCCACGGTTTCAAAAGGAGGCTCTGAAGATCTTTCAATTAGCGCAATTATAGGATGTAATCACATATCATCTTCTCTCACATCACATCTATTTTCTTTATATATGCTAGAGCCAACTGTCCTTCAGTGTCCCTGTTTACTAAGCTGGGAACTAAACCCATCAATCCAGGATGCGGGTAACAATGTCACTTTAATTATTTCTCCTTCAAAATTAGAATAGGCAATTTTAGCAGGGCTATGCTACAGTAATAGGTAGAAACACTGTGGTAGCCCCAGTCAGAATTTATTATAGGATATTCTCTCCATTCAGTGGACTAAAAGTCCTTTACATACCACAAGGGCAGGGATATCCATGCACCTGGCAAATAATATGTACTCAAAAATTGCCTTTATGAGGCACCTGGGTGGCTCAGTCAGTTGGACATCTGACTCTTGATCTCGGCTTGGGTCTTGGGCTCAGGGTCTTGAGTTCAGGTCCCACACTGGGCTCCATGCTGAAAGGTTCTTAAGACATTGTACCAAGACAACCTGCAAGGATTTGGCCCTGGCAGCTACCCACTTTTGTCAAAATCTCTTTACAAACTTTTTCCAGGTTTTCTGATTATAGTACACCTAACTGCTTGGATTTGAATGTGCCACGTTTCTCTGATTCTATCTTTTTGCTCATGCTGTAATGAAAGGACTCTGAGTTCTCACTTAACCACTTCAGATCTCTTTACATATATTACATACAGGTATATATATATATATATTCAATTATTCAATTTCTACCTTTCTTTTTTTTTTTAAGATTTTATTTATTTATTTGACAGATAGAGATTACAAATAGGCAGAGAGGCAGGCAGAGAGAGAGGAGGAAGCAGGCTCCCTGCTGAGCAGAGAGCCCGATGTGGGGCTCGATCCCAGGACTCTGAGATCATGACCTGAGCCGAAGGCAGAGGCTTTAACCCACTGAGCCACCCAGGCGCCCCTATTTCTACCTTTCTATGTATGTTCAAAACAGTAAAAAAAAGGTAGTCACTACAATCACACCCATCTTTTAGAGAGAGCAGCTGGGATGGTACCCAGACCCATAGAGAGTAAATGGGTAAAGGTTGGAACAGGGCACTGCTTCCCACTCTTCTTTTCTGAAAACCAATATAATTCAATCTTGGAATTTCTGACTTTAAGGATATCTCAAAAAACCCATAATAAATGCCAACAAAACTATGTCCTTTCAAGTAGAATTATCTTGGCATGCCAACACTGTTGAGTCACCTTGGGCCTTCTAGAGGGCCTTCTGAGATTCCCTGACAACAAATGAAAAATGGGCAAAGGAAAAGATAAATGGCCAGTAAGTATATGGAAATATGGTCAACCACTAGTAATCAAAGACATGCAAAATACAAATACAAGGGATGGCATTTTAAAACTTATAATATTACCAAATATTAAAAAATAATAATGCTTAATATTGATGAGTATATGAAAAGGGATTCTCAAATACCAAAGAAGAATAAAATAACATAATCTTTTTGGAGACCAGTTTGGTAATACACATCAATAGCTTTAAAAATGTCCATTTCAGGGATGCCTGGGTGGCTCAGTTGGTTAAGCAGCTGCCTGCAGCTCAGGTCATGATCCCAGGGTCCTGGGATCGAGTCCCACATCGGGCTCCTTGCTCGGCAGGGAGCCTGCTTCTCCCTCTGCCTCTGCCTGCCTCTTTGTCTGCCTGTGCTCACTCGCTCTCTCTCCCTCTGTCTCTGGCAAATAAATAAATAAAATATTTAAAAAAGAAAAAAAAAATGTCCATTTCATTTGACCCAAGAGTCTGACTTTTAGAAATGTATGCTGAGTAAATAATCAGACAAGGGTATAAATACTGATGTATGAGGATGTTCATATAGTGTTGTTTACATTGAAAATTCCTAAAGACAGCTTGAATTTCTCCAAATAGAAAACTGTTTTAGGGGCACCTGGGTGGCTCAGTTGGTTGAACATCTGACTCTTGGTTTCAGCTCAGGTCATGATTTCAAGGTCGTGGGATCAAGCCCTGTGTTTGGCTCTATGCTCAGTGTGGCGCCTGCTTGAAATTCTTTCCCCCTTTCTCTCCCTATCCTCAGCAGGGAGCCTGCTCCCCCCCCCACCACCCTGCTCTCTCTGCCTACCTCTCTGCCTACTTGTGATCTCTCTCTCTCTGTCAAATAAATAAATAAAAATCTATAATTTAAAAAAAAAAAAAACAAGAAAAATAAGAAGAAAAACTGTTTGAGTAAATAATTTCATTATTCCCCACCTCTCTTTTCAAAAGAATCCCCTCCCTAATGGATTTCCTCCAACAGGTTTTAACATGCCCTATTTGATCCCAGCTTTAAAAACAAAATAAGGGACACCTGGGTGGCTCAGTGGATTAAAGCCTCTGCCTTTGGCTCAGGTCATGATCTCAGGGTCCTGGAATCGAGCCCCACATTGGTCTCTCTGCTTAGTAGAGAGCCTGCTTCCTCCTCTCTCTCTCTCTCTGCCTGCCTCTCTGCCTACTTGTGATCTCTGTCTGTCAAATAATTAAATAAAATCTTTTAAATAAATAAATTTTTAAAAACCCTCAGATTTAACTAGTTCTCAAATACTAAAATATACTACAAAATTACAGTAACCAATAGTATTTTTAAAAGGTTAGTAATGGTATCAAATATACAGACAAATCAATAGAACAAAAATTAGAATACTCCCAGATCTATATGGAAACTTAGTATATGATAAAGGTGACTTTCTCAAACCTAAGGGGGAAAGATGGATGTTTCAATAAATGCTGAAACAATTACTAAATAAATAAATAAATGCTGAAACAATTAAGTACTCATTTGGGGGGGAAAAACTGCATCACTACTCACTTCTCATTCCAGCTGCATCACATCTATAAGGGGAAAAACATACCAGAAGATAACATGAGGGATTTTTTTAAACTAATCTTGGAATAGAGATCTTTCTAAGCAAGAAACAAAATCTAGATATCAAAGATTAATAAACTTAGCTTTAGGGCGCCTGGGTGGCTCAGTGGGTTGAGCCGCTGCCTTCGGCTGGGGTCATGATCTCAGAGTCCTGGGATCGAGTCCCGCATCGGGCTCTCTGCTCAGCGGAGAGCCTGCTTCCCTCTCTCTCTCTCTCTGCCTGCCTCTCCATCTACTTGTGATTTCTCTCTGTCAAATGAATAAATAAAATCTTTAAAAAAAAAAAAAAACTTAGCTTTATAAAAACATAAAACTTCTCAATTAAAAAACACAAGAAATCAAGAGATAGATGACTATAAGCAATTCAAAGCAGAGGTGACAGAAAAATGCTAATTTCCTTAATATGTAAAAGCTATGTAAAAAAATCTTATAAATTAAGAATGAAGAAGCCATGGCCCCTGGGTGGGTCAGTGGGTTAAGCCGCTGCCTTCGGCTCAGGTCATGATCTCAGGGTCCTGGGATCGAGTCCCGCATCGGGCTCTCTGCTCAGCAGGGAGCCTGCTTCCTCCTCTCCTCTCTCTGCCTGCCTCTCTGCCTACTTGTGATCTCTCTCTGTCAAATAAATAAATAAATAAATAATCTTAAAAAAAAAAAAAGAAAGAATGAAGAAGCCAGCAACCCAACAGCAAAATGGACAGAAAGTATAGACAGTTCGCAAGGAATAAAAATAGCCAATAAGAATGTGGATAAAGGGGCGCCTGGGGGGCTCAGTGTAAAGCCTCTGCCTTCGGCTCAGGTCATGATCCCAGGGTCCTGGGATCGAGCCCCACATCAGGCTCTCTGCTCAGCAGGGAGCCTGTTTCCTCCTCTCTCTCTGCTTGCCTCTCTGCCTACCTGTGATCTCTGTCTGTCAAATAAATAAATAAAATCTTTAAAAAAAAAAAAAAAAAAGAATGTGGAAAGATGGGGTGCCTGGGTGGCTCAGTGGGTTAAGCCTCTGCCTTTGGCTAAGGTCATGATCTCAGGGTCCTGGGATCAAGCCCTGCTTTGGGCTCTCTGCTCAGCAGGGAGCTTGCTTCCCCCCTCTCTGCCTGCCTCTCTGCCTACTTGTGATCTCTCTCTCTCTCTGTCAAATAAGTAAATAAAATCTTAAAAAAAAAAAAAAAAAAAGAATGTGGGAAGATGAAAAAAAAAAAGAATGTGGAAAGATGATAAATTCTCTCAAGAAATGCAAATAAGACATAACTTTTTTACTACCAAAAAATAAGATGTTTTATAAAACCCAGTTTTGACCAGAAAATAGAAATATAAATTAATACAACTTCTCTGAAGGACAATCAGATGATACTTACCAAAAATTTTAATCATAATCCATTGACTCAGCAATTTCAATTCCAGGAATTTATCTTATAAATGTACAGGAACAAATACACAAAAATGTATAAAGATGGTTGCTGCAGCATTTTTGAAATAGCAAAAACTCAGAGAACAACCTAAATGTCCAGCATTAAGAATATTCATACACACACAGTATATATTCACATAAACATAAAACTTCCTTTATATATGTATATATTTACTTCTTTGCCAGAAAGAGAGAGAGCGAGTGAGCACATACACACACATCAGAGGGAATGGCAGGCAGAGGGAGAGAAGCAGGCTTCCTGCTAAGCAGGGAGCCCTATTCGGGGCTCCTTTCCAGAATACTGGGATCATGACCTGAGCCGAAGGCAGATGTTTAACTGTGTGAGCCACCCAGGTACCCCTGCTAAAACTTCTTGAAAAACATACAAGAAATTGCTGTCAGTGGGTATCCCTGGGGAGTAAGACTGGGAAATAGAAAATTAGACTTTTCATCATATACCTTTTTGTACAGTTAATTTTTATCCTATGCATCCATATAAATGCATTTACAATTCTTACAATTGTTAATTTTAATAGTAATTTTTTTAAAAGTTACTCAGAAAACATACAAGTTCAAAATAAACTTTGCCTCTAGTTGAGAGTAAGGGATGAGACCAAACCCATGGAATAAGAGCACCTGAACATAATAATCTCTCTTTATTTTGTTTATTTATTTAAAGATTTTATTTATTTATTTGACAGAGAGAGACACAGTAAGAGAGGCAACACAAGCAAGGGGAATGGGAGAGGGAGAAGTAGGCTTCCCGCTGTGCAGGGAGTCCAAGTCGGGGCTCAATCCCAGGACTCTCTCTGATCATGACCTGAGCTAAAGGCAGACACTTAACGACTGAGCCCACCCAGAAGCCCCATAATCTCTTTTTAAAACAAAACAAGATAAAAAAATAATAATAATAAAACAAAACAAGGACACCTGGGTGGCTCAGTTGGTTAAGTGACTGCCTTCAGCTCAAGTCATGATACAGGGTCCTGGGACTGAGGACTGAGTCCCACATAGGGCTCCCTGCTCAGCAAGGAGTCTGCTTCTCCCTCTCCGTTTGCCCCTCCCCCCATTTGCGCTTCCACGTGCTCTCTCTCCCCCAAATAAATAAAATCTTTAAAAAAAAAACAAAAAACAAAATGAACATCTGACAAAATGTTAGTAATTGCCAAATCTGGGTTTATTTGACATATTATCTTTTTTCAGTCATATGTGTTTTTTTTTTTTTAATCTTTCCAAATAAAAAGTGTAATTAAGAGGAAAAAAATGTGAAAGAAAACCTTTCCTGGGGTGCCTGGGTGGCTCAGTGGGTTAAGGCTCTGTTTTCAGCTCAGGTCAGGATCCCAGGGTCCTGGGATCGAGCCCTGCTTTGGGCTCTCTGCTCAGCAGGGAGCTTGCTTCCCCCCTCTCTCTGCCTGCCTCTCTGCCTACTTGTGATCTCTGTCTGTCAAATAAATAAATAAAATCTTTAAAAAAAAATGACTATAAGCTTCCAAAAGGCAAGGATTGTATCCTCTCAATTTTGTATCCTCAGCACCTAAATATATCCTCGTATAATAAATGTCTGTTGGGAGAATGAATAAATAAAAAGAAGCTCATAATTTGAGATACTGGGCTTTGTGGCTGGTAGAAATGGTGACCCTCTACATACTGCTGCCATTTTCCGAAAAAATTAACAGATGTAAAACCTCTTCTGTACTGCCTGGCATACACGACGCACTCAGTAAACGTTAGTTTCCTTCTTGTTTCCCATTCTTTTCCCTTTGATACTCTTTTCTTTTTCTTAAGATTTTATTTATTTATTTTAGAGAGAGAAAGAGAACAAAAGTACAAGTATGGAGGAGGCACAGAGGGAAAGGGAGAAGTAGACTCCCCACCGAGCAGGGAGCCCAACGTGGGGCTTGGTCCCAGAGCCATAGGATCATGACCTGAGCCAAAGGCAGACGCTTAACCAACTGAGCCACCCAGGCTTCCCTCTTCTAATACTCTTTAGGCAAATGACCAATGTCATTAAAACCAAACAACTAGGGGCGCCTGGGTGGCTCAGTGGGTTAAAACCTTTGGCTCAGATCATAATCCCAGGGTCCTGGGATAGAGCCCTGAGTTGGGCTCTCTGCTCAGCAGGGAGCCTGCTTCCTCCTCTCTCTGCCTGCCTCTCTGCCTACTTGTGAGCTCTGTCAAATAAATAAAATCTTAAAAAAACAAAAAAACACCAAACAACTATTTTGAAATTTCTCACATAATGGACAAAGCAGAAAGGGCAGGTAACTGGGCTGAAACAGACTAAAATTCTCGGAGTTAATCAGATTGAATGGAAATTCATTTTGGACAAAATACTACATGAAAAGCCCTTGCCTAGTAGATGATGGGCATAAAAGAGAGGTCTGAAATAGCAGCAGTTATAACTATAATAACTAACTTAATGTATTTTACCTTGCTGAACCTTTAAATTCACTGTAGTTTGTACTATAATTATCCTCAACGTTTTAAGCGAGGAATGCAAGGTAATGGAGAGGTAGCCAAAGGTCACAGAGTAAGTATGTGGTAGAGCTGGGAACCAAACTTACTAAAGAGCTCTTGCTCTTAACCACTTTATATTCTTGCCCTTGTCCTATTCCATGTTGGGGGTGGAATGTGGTCCCAGCCACTCTTCTCAAAGATATGTTAGGAATCTTTCTAGACAAAATTATTACAGAGTGTTAGAGTCACTTAAAGCAAGCAGATCGTATCAAGAAATAACCACATACCTGCAGAACTGATGGGATTTTCTCCTGAAGTTCTGACCCTAAAAAGAGGGGAAAGTATGTTGAATAAAATTAGAAACCCACATTTAATCTGCACAGTTATCAAGACTTGTATGCTTCTCATTAAGGTGAAGTCAATGCTAGATACTCCCTTCTTCTTTCCTTCCCTTCTTTCCATAAACATTACCAGGTGCCTATTATGTGCCAGACATCCTGAGGATACAAAAATAAGGAAATTGTCTCTATATATGGTCTAGTTGGGAGAAAGATATGCAAACTAATTGATCCACAATCTAGTGCTGATCCAGAATAAAAACTTGTACAAGATTTGGTGAAACACAGAGTAAAGTGTGGTCATTTCTACCAGAGGGGTTAAACCATTTGACCTGAGTTTTAAAAATGCAGAACTGGGGGGAGCCTGGGTGGCTCAGTGGGTTAAGCCTCTGCCTTCGGCTCAGGTCATGGTCTCAGGGTCCTGGGATCAAGCCCCTGCCAAGCAGAGAGCCTGCTTCCTCCTCTCTCTCTCTGCCTGTCTCTCTGCCTACTTGTGATCTCTTTCTCTCTGTGTCAAACAAATAAATCTTTAAAAAAAAATAAAATAAAAAAATAAAAATGCAGAACTGTTCTTAATTATTTAGCCTTAAGGAAAAGCATTTCAGGCAGAGGTATGAAAGTGGTCTTTTCAGGGAACGGCAACCAGCTAGATATGAATGAAACTTAAGCAGCAAGGAAAAGGGAGGTTGGTGAAAGAGGTAATCAGGGGCCAGGTTATGAAGAACCTCATACGCTGTGCTAAAGAATTTGCTGTTTACCTGTATAGACAGTGGGAAGCTCCTAGCAGATGTGAAGCATAGGCGTGCTATGATCAAGTTTAGGTTTTAGGAAGTTAACCCTGGCAGCAGATGGGTAATAAATGGGAGGAGTAAGAGAACCAGTGAGTTTGTTCTTGCAGGAGCCTTGCAAGGAGGGCAGAGATGAAGGACCAGGAGCGAGAGCCAGAGTAAACAGAGAAGTCAAGGACTATGGAGAACAATAATACAGCTCTGTTTGGCTCACTAGGTTATCAGCATATTTTAGTTCTGCATCCTGCGAAGTTTTGAAACGAAATTGTGGCACAAGCTGGAGACAAGCAGATATGTGATTAAATGCTGACTGTACCATTTCCAAACTGTGACCTCTGGCAAGTTCTTTTATATCGCTGTAACTCAGTTATCTCATCTTTAAAATGCAGATAATAATAGTATAATCTTGTGGGACTGAAAGTCTATCTTAAACTCTCTGAGCCAGTTTCCTGTTTTGTAAAATGACGTTATCTATATTTGTCCTGTAATATTTTTGTAAAAATTTGAGAGAACATGTAAAATGGTTCTATAGTAAGTAAGCACGGTGCTATAGTTAAGTACTTACTGAAGAGGTGACTGATCAATGGTTGGGGAAATAGATTACAATGGAAAGGAGTAATAGGAGAGAGGCTTCAATAAATGTAAAGGATTAAAAAAAATCATGCAGACTCATGGGTGCCATGTGGTCCAGGGAGATATACAATTCACTGTTTTATATCATATGGCTGCCACACATAAGACACTCAGTGATTACCTGCTGATTCAAGAAATATACTACCAAATGCCTTTTATTACCACTGAGAGAAAAACAGTGGGGAGTAGCAAATTGTATATGCAAGACAGTGGGAAAAAAACGGGTTTGAATTCTAACTCCAACTCATACTAGCTATGTCATCTCAAGCAATTAATTTGCTTCTCTGGACCTCAGTTATTTATGTATAAAATTAAGATAATATGACCCATTTCACCAGGTCACTATGAGGATCTATTCACTCATTAAACAAGTATTTATTAAATGCCTACTATGTGCCAGGCACCATTCTAGGCTCTAAGGATACAGCAGTAAACTAGACTAACATGTATGCTATATTAGGCATGATGCTTATATTCTAGGGGACAGGCAGGGAAAATAATTTAAGTAACTTTACATATACATCTTTCTAAAAAGTCTCAGGTGGTGATACCTGCAACAAAGAAAAATGAAGTAAGGGAAGAGAATAAAGATTGATGGGGTGAGGGGGGCACTGTTCTTACATAGGGTATTTGGCGAAGACCTCTCTAAAGGGATAACATCTGGGCACAAACCTGAATGAAGTAAGGAGGGTCAAGCCATACGGAAAGCTTTTTTAAAAATTTTGTTTAAAGGGCGCCTGGGTGACTCAGTGGGTTAAGCCTCTGCCTTCGGCTCAGTCATGATCCCAGGGTCCTGGGATCCTGAGCTCTCTGCTCAACAGGGAGCCTGCTTCCCTTCCTCTCTCTCTGCCTGACTCTCTCTCTGCTTGTGATCTCCGTTTGTCAAATAAATAAAATCTTTTTAAAAAATTGTTTAAAGATTTATTTCTTTATTTTAGAGAGAGCACACATGCATGAGTGAGCACATGAGGGGGCAGGGGTAAAGGCAGAGGGACAAGCAGACTCCACACTAAGCATGGAACCCTGAGCATGGAACCAGACATGGGGCTCAATCTCACGACCCTGAGATCATGACCTGAATCAAAATCAAGAGTCTGGGGACACCTGAGTGGCTCAGTGGGTTAAAGCCTCTGCCTTCGGCTCAGGTCATGATCCTAGGGTCCTGGGATCGAGCCCCGCATCGGGCTCTCTGCTCAGCAGGGAGCCTGCTTCCTCCACTCTCTCTCTCTGCCTGCCTCTCTGCCTACTTGTGATCTTGGTCTGTCAAATAAATAAATAAAATCTTTAAAAAAAAAAATCAAGAGTCTGACATTCAACTGACTGAGGCACCCAGGTGTCCCTAAATTTTTTTTAAGTAGGCTCCACTCCCCAACACAGGCCTTGAACTCATGACCCCAAAATTAAGAGTTTCATGCTCTACTGACTGAGCCAGCCAAGCACCCCGAGCCATATGGATATCTAAGGGAAGAATGGGCAAAGATCTTGAGGTAGGAGAGTGCTTAGATCCTCAAGAACTAAAAAGGGAGCCAGTATGCTAAAGCTGAGGAAGCAGTAGTATACAGATGAGGAGACAAATTATGTAAAGCCTTGTTGGATATGGTAAAGAGTGTAGATTTTATTTCTCTTTTTTTATTAGTTTCAGAGGTAGAACTTAGTGATCCATCAGTTGTATATAACACCTGGTGCTCATTACATCAAGTGCCCTCCTTAATGCCCATCACCCAGCTACCCCATCTCCCCCTTCCCTCCAGCAACACTGTTTCCTAGAGTTCAGGATCTTTCATGGTTTACCTCCCTCTCAATTTTCATCTCATTTTATTTTTCTTTCTGTAGATTTTGAGTAAGATGGGACACCATTAAAGAGTTCTGAGGGAGAAGTGACATAAACTATCTTGATTTTCAAAATAATCATTCCAGGGGTGTTTGGGTGGTTCAGTTGGTTAAATGTCTGCTTTTGGTTCAGGCTGTGACCCCAGGGTCCTGGGATTGAGACCAGCATTGAGCTCCCCGCTCAGTGGGGAATCTGTTTCTCCCTCTCCCTTTGCCCCTCCCCTGCTCGTGCTCCCTCTCTCTCAAATGAATAAGTAAAATCTTTAAGAATAAGTTTTTGAAAATAAAAATAATTACTCTGATTTTAGTGTGAAGGACAGAAGAGAAAAGGAAAGCAGTGGCATCAGTTAGGAGGCAGAATGATGATAGTAAATATTAGAAGGAGCTGGTCCCTAGTAGTTGAACAAAACAGAAAGCATGAGACCTGAAACTGGAGCTGAGGAAAGGTTTGATTCTGTATATATTTCAAAAGTAGAACTGAGAGGATTTGTTAAAGAATTGGATGTAGAGTAAGAGAATTAAGTGCTAAGGATGACTCCAAGGACTTTGGCCTGGGCAACTAGATGAATGAAGTTGTCATTTACTGAGAATGGGGAAGAGAGATGACAGGGGAGTTAATGTTTGAGATGCTTAGTAGACAGGTGGAGATGATGAAGGAAAAATGCTGGGTGAACTACCCAACAGAATGCAAATATTAGCTATACTTAACCATTGTTATTAATATCCTTACCTTAAGAGAGAAAAGGCTTGCTTAAAAATGATATCGTTCCTCAGACACAGCATCTAGAGCAAAACAGCCATGTTAGGACAATTTTAATTATTCATAGCCTTCCAAGCACCTCTTCAAAAAGAGGCTAGAAACCCAAATTACACAACCAAAAAGGACCCAAAGCCTCTTGTCTAGCAAAGAAGCTGTCTTTCAGTTAATACTGAACATGTAGGCAAACCAAGGTCATCTTCGCTCTTATTCCACCAGCTACAGAAATTGCTAAAACACAGAAGTCCCCCTCCATGCTGCTTTTTGTTGTTGTTGTTGTTTTTTACCTTATTTTCCCTTTCCAACAGGATCTTTTTTTCTACTATCAATCAACAATTATGCTTCTGACAACCACAGGCACCATGCAAGGGACTTTTAACTCTTTCCTAATTCTCAAAACATCGCAAGACAATTTGACAGGTGAGACAGCTGAGGCCCATAGTTTATATTCTGAGAAATCATACCTAATAAGTGTCTAAGAGGACTGTTTTTGGTTTTGTTTTGTTTTGTTTTAAGAGGACTGTTTTACTCCAAAGGCTATGCCTCTGTTAGAGCACACTGTCTTAATAATAATAATGACACCAGTATCAACAAAACAATAATAATGAGAGGAGGCAGTAGCAGTGGCAGCTTCCCTCCCTACATTTCCCCCCTTCCTGTTCCTTCAAACTCACTCTGCCGTGCTGAAACCCACTCGAAATATCAGTGGTATAGCGTTCCTAAGGGGATTTAACACAGAGGTCTTTTTTTAAAGTAACTAGATAATAAATACTAAACGTCCTTAGGCCCCATAGCATGAAGAGAAAATCCTGTCCTCTAAGGGTAACAATTTAAATCCCTTCAACATGTATCTGTTAAAATCCTATTACACAAAAACAAGAAAGTCTGAGAAAGTGTCACAGACAAGAGAAGCCCAAGGAGACATGATGACTAAATGTAATATAACATCCTGGATGGGATCCAGGACAAAAAAATGACATTAGATTTTTAAAAATGAAAGAAATATGAATAAAGTATGGGCCTTAATTAACAATACTGTATCAATATCAGTTCATTAATTATGAAAAATATACCACACTGATTTCAGATAATAACAGGGAAAGTAGATATGAGGTATATGGGAATTCTCCATATTATCTTTGCAACTTATCTGTAATTCTAAATGATTCTAAAGGGCACCTGGGTGGCTCAGTCATTAAGCGTCTGCCTTCAGCTCAGGTCATGATCCTGGAATCGAGGCCCACATCGGGCTCCCTGCTCAGTGGGAAGCCTGCTTCTCCCTCTCCCACTCCCCCTGTTTGTGATCCCTCTCTCTCTCTGTCTCTGTCAAATAAATAAACAAAATCTTTTAAAAAATAAAATAAAAATAAGTTATTCTAAAATAAATTTTATTTTTAAAAAATATTTTATTTATTTATTTGACAGACAGAGATCACAAGTAGGCAGAGAAGCAGGCAGAGAGAGAGAGGAGGAAGCAGGCTCCCTGCTGAGCAGAGAGCCTGATGCAGGACTCGATCCCAGGACCCTGGGATCATGACCTGAGCCGAAGGCAGAGGCTTTAACCCAATGAGCCACCCAGGTGCCCCCAAAATAAATTTCATTTTTAAAAAAGCTATTCTATGCCAACTACTGTGTTGAATATTAAAGGGAATATAAAGACAAAATGTAACAACATAAACAAACTTTGAAAATATTAAACTAAGTGAAAGAAGCCAGTTATAAAGAGCCAAATATTGTATGATTCCATTTATATGAAATACCTAGAGCAGGCAAATCTATAGAGAAAGAAAGTAGATTAGTGGTTGCCTAGAGCTAGAGGGTCTGAGGTGGTAGGGATGACAACTGAGGGATACGGATTTCCCTTTTGGGGTGATGAAATGTTCTAATATTGATTATAGTGATGGATGTACACTGAGTGTGTATATACACACACACAAATATATATATAAATACATATACATATATATTTCTTAACTTGTTCAAACACATGACCCTGAGATCAAGAGTCACATGCTCTCCCATATTCTACTGACTGAGCTAGCCCAGTGCCTCATACTCCGAATTTATTAAAAGTCACTGAATTGTATATTTTAAATGGATGAATTGTGTGGTATGTGAATTGTATCTCAATAAACCTGTTTTAAAAAAAATGTAAGCACAATCCTTGTCCTGCAGGAGTTTGAATGGCTGGAGTTACAGGCACACTTCCGTATTAAACAGCTAAGCAATACAAGTATTATATGACTTAATCAAAATAGGTGGTATGAATAACAAGCACCTCCAGCAAGAAATTCAGGTGGAGATGGCCAGGAAAAATTCTTCTTCTGAGGTGATACAGACACTGAGAATCTGTTCAAAGTCATGAACGTTCTCCCCATACAAATACATATTAGCACAAATAAAAGTTTGCATACTACTTAGGGAGATTCACTGAAACTCTTCACATCACCCACATACCACTATGCTAAATTAAGAGCTCCTCAGGGACAAGAATCATGTATACCTCTCAGGCACACTGCAGATATTCAATCGATGTTTGTTTTTGTAAGCAAATAAATGATTAGAAAGCGAATGAATGATACCCATGGCTACCATTTATTAAACCCCCACATCTATTTTGTTTGGTACTTACCATGTATCTAAATCATAATTCCCTTACAGAATATTATTATCCCACTTTACAGTTAAGAAATGGAGATTAAATAATTTGCCCAAAGTCAAACAGCCACTACCAAAACTAGCATAGGATCTCAGGATTCTCTGAATCTAAAGTCCCTAATTCCCCCCCCTATTCTATACCCTCTCTCTCAAATGTGTTAGTGCTTAAGAAATCCAGGCAGGGGCGTCTGGGTGGTTCAAGTCAGTTAAGAGACTGACACTTGGTTTCAGCTCAGGTCAGAAGATCAAGCCCTGTTCTGGCTCCGCACTTGGCACGGAGTCTGCCTGAGACTCTTTCTTTCCTTTGCCCTCTGCCCCTCCCCCCACCATACACTAGCTTGCTCTCCCCCTCTTCCTCTCTAAAATAAATTATAAACACACACACGTGTATGTGTATGTATACGTGTGTGTGTGTGTGTGTGTGTGTATACATACACATATATATATTCTGTTCACTCATTTTTATTCTGTTTGTCTGTCATGTTTGTTAAATCTTAGCCCTGGAGAAAAGAGAGTCCTCTGCTCTAACTCCAGGGAGGGGAAGTACTGGCCAGGGTATAATGGCACTGGCTGGAGCTCCTGACTCCCAGGGCTCCTTGTTGCCTTCACTGCCTTTCATGTTGACCATTTAGGTTAAGCATATTGTACTCATAATTAAAAAATCCTTTAGTATCTGATTTAATTGGACTGTTTAGGATCATCTATGTATTTTGCCCTTCCTTCCATCTATTCATATCCTTTCCAATCATCATGACCTCACATTCTCTAGGAGATTTCTCCTAAATTTGCTCAAACTGTTCCCTTCCCCTGCCCCGATTTTTTAAAAAGATTTATTTATTTATCTGAGATACGGGGCAGAGGGAGAGGGTCTGAGCCGAAACCAAGAGTCAGATGCTTAACTAACTCTGCCATCCAGGCACCCCCAGAATATATTCTTAAGTGGGTCACTTCATATAGAAGAGGAATTGAATGGGAAGAAAGATCTAGATGACACTGATTTTTTCCCTCACTTTAGTCACTCAGATTTCTGAGTCTCTACAAAAGCAAAGGATTTAATTATCTAAAAGCCAGGATTAAGGGTTGGCAATTTTCTGAAAGACATTCAAATTGTGGTGTGAACTCTCCCTTTCAGCTCTGGGAAATGTGCTTCCTCTCCCCTGCATGCTCGGCATTATTTATCAGAACAAAAGTAATCTATTTTGGGACTATATCCACAAATACCCGCTCCTCCCAGTCAGCAAATGAAGAGCGGCTATAGCTCTGCAGCAAATAGGAAGAGGAAGGCAGTGATGCTAGTGAATGAAGGAATGAATGGGGACACAGCTGCCCCAATGGGTTACCAAAATACTTGTGCCATGAGCTCTGGAGTCAAGAACAGGGGGACCGCACAGCTACCAAAGACTGAAGTCACCAAGCCAAATCTATACTGTATGAGTAGCTTCACACACCTGAGTCCCAGGTGAGTAGTGATAGTAGTGAGTCAGGGGACCATAAGGCAAGAAACTGAAAGCTGTTTTACAATTATTAGCTGAGAGGTTCCTGAGTGGCTCAGTCAGTTAAGCAGCTGCCTTCAGCTCAGGTCATGATCCCAAGGTTCTGAAATCCAGTCCTGAATCTGGCTCCCTGCTCAGCAGAGAGTCTGCTTCTCCTTCTCCCTCTGCCTCTCCCCCATTGCTCATGCTCTCTCTCTCCCTCTCATGCTCTCTCTCAAATAAATAAATAAAATCTTTTTAAAAATTAAAAAGAAGAAAAAAGAAAACATTTAAAAATAGCTATTAAGAGTACATTTGTGTATTAATACTTTTTTTCTTTTTTTTAAGATTTTATTTGAGGGCTGGGCGCCTGGGTGGCTCAGTGGGTTAAGCCACTGCCTTCGGCTCGGGTCATGATCTCAGGGTCCTGGGATCGAGTTCCGCGTCGGGCTCTCTGCTTGGCGGGGAGCCTGCTTCCCTCTCTCTCTCTCCCTCTCTGCCTGCCTCTCCATCTGCTTGTGATTTCTGTCAAATAAATAAATAAAATCTTAAAAAAAAAAAAAAAGATTTTATTTGAGGGGTGCCTGGATGGCTCAGTGGTTAAAGCCTCTGCCTTCGGCTCCGGTCATGATCTCAGGGTCCTGGGATCAAGCCCTGCTTGATCAGAGAGCCTGATCTCTGATCAGCAGGGAGCCTGCTTCCCCCTCTCTCTCTTCCTGCCTCTCTGCCTACTTGTGATCTCTCTCTCTGTCTGTCAAATAAATAAATAAAATCTTAATTAAAAAAAAAAGATTTTATTTGAGAGAAGCCTGGGTGGCTCAGTCGGTTAAGCCACTGCCTTTGGCTCAGGTCGTGATCCTAGGGTCCTCGAATTGAGTCCCGCATCCGGCTCCTTGCTCCGCGGGGATCCTGCTTCTCTCTCTGCCTCTGTCTGCCACTCTGCCTGCTTGTGTGCTCTCTCTCTCTCTCTCTGACAAATAAATCAATAAATAAAATCTTTTTTAAAAAAGAAAGATTTTATTTATTTGACAGACAGAGATTACAAGTAGGCAGAGAAGCAGGCAGAGGGGCGGGGTAAGCAGGCTCCCCACTGAGCAGAGAGCCCAAAGTGGGCTGATGCTGGCTCAATCCCAGGACCCTGGGATCATGACCTAAGCCAAAGGCAGAGGCTTTAACCCACTGAACCACCCAGGCGCCCCTTTAATAAATATTTTAAACAGCAGTTACTATCACTTATTGAGTACATCCTTTGTGATCACTTGACACATACTATTTCAGTTCCTCTTTATATCAATCCTCTCATAGAGGCATAATTGAGATAATTGTCCCTATTTTACAGAGAGAGAAAAAAAAAAACAGAGGCTTAGGAAAACTGCCTGAAGTTATAGGTTTGGCAAGAGGCGCCAAAAATTCAAACCCAAGGCTGACTGAATCCAAAGCCCATGTCTTCCATTCTACCATACTACCTCTCACAGAGTAATACCAATTACTGAAATTCATATGCTAGTAACAATAGCATCAATAATCCTACCATTTCTTGAGTAACTGCTATCTGCCAAACATCATTTCCTTTAATCCTCACAACCATTCTGTGAGGTAGGTTTTTTTTTTTTAAGATTCTTTAATTTATTTTATTTGAGAGACAGAGATTACAAGTAGGCAGAGAGGCAGGCAGAGAGAGAGAGAGAGAGGAGGAAGCAGGCTCCCTGCTGAGCAGAGAGCCTGATGCGGAGCTCAATCCCAGGACCCCAGGGTCATGACCTGAGCCAAAGGCAGAGGCTTCAACCCACTGAGCCACCCAGGTGCCCCTGTGAGGTAGGTTTTTTGACCCCCATTTTATTGCAAGGAAACCAAAGCTCAGAAAGGTGAATTAATATGCCTTAAGCACACAGCTGGCTAGTGGTGTTTTAGCTGACTTTTCCTAAGTTCTTTCAAAACCACTTTTGTTCATAGTCTTTCCCAAGTCTCTTCTTAATATGTTAATTTGTTTATTTTTTTACAAGATTTTTATTTATTTGACAGAGAGAGTGAGAGAGTGTACAAGGAGGGAGAGCTGCAGAGGGAGAAAGAGTAGCAGACTCCACGCTGAGCAGAGAGCCCGATACGGGGCTCCATCCCAGGACCCCGGGATCATGACCTGAGCTGAAGGCAGATGCTTAACCACCTGAGCCACCCAGGTGCCCCTTAATATGTTTAATATGTTGGGGTGCCTGGGTAGCTCAGTCATTAAGCATCTGCCTTAGGCTCAGGTCATGATCCCAGAGTCCTGGGATCATGTCCCGCATCAGGCTCCCTGTTCCACCGGAAGCCTGCTTCTCCCTCTCCCACTTCCCCTGCTTGTGTTTCCTCTCTCACTGTGTCTCTCTCTGTCAAATAAATAAATAAAATATTTTTTAATAATATGTTTAATATGGTGACTGTCAGAGTCTGTCTTTGCACTGAGTTTTGGTAGCACTTAGGAGCACAGGTTAAGGATTCATACAAACCTGGGTTTGAATATCAAACTTCCACATTCATATTTGTACGATCTTTGGCAAGTCCCTTAAGAAATACTTAGCCTCCCATACGTATGATTAAATTTGTATGAAATGACCAGAACAAACAAATCAACACAGAAAGAAAGCAGATTAGTGGTTACATGGGGATGGGCAGGAGATGAATGAGGAATGACTGCTTATAGGTACAGGGTTTCTTTTGGGAGTGAAGAAATGTTCTGGAATTAGACAATGATGATAGCAGCACAACTTTGTGAACATACCAAAAACCACTGAATTGTCCATCTTAAATGGGTAAATATTATGGTATGTGAATTATATCCCAATTTTTAATAAAAGAAAAAAAAAGAAAGAAACATCTGGCCTTCTAGCATAACTGCTGGATTGTATTTCCAGGCCACAGATGAGCTTTGTTAAGCCTATATCCTACCTCCTTCCAGGGCTAAATTGTTTAGAAATACCCGTGGTTACCTAAAAGGTTAAGTCCAATCCCCGACCATTTCCCCAAGTCTCATTCACATATTTGTCTACATATTGTCCCTTGATCCAAGCCCTGCTGCTTGTCTCCCTCCCAATTTCTTCTGAAACCTCTGGAACTTCAAATACGTTCTCATTTCAGGGCCTTTGCATATACTCCCTCTGTTTAAATTCTATCATTCTGGGGCGCCTGGGTGGCTCAGTGAGTTAAGCCGCTGCCTTCGGCTCAGGTCATGATCTCACATTTCTGGGGATCGAGTCCCGCATCGGGCTCTCTGCTGCTTCCCTCTCTCTCTCTCTGCCTCCCTCTCTGTCTACTTGTGATCTCTCTGTCAAGTAAATAAATAAATAAATAAATAAATCTTTAAAAAAAAAAATTCTATCATTCTTTAAGTCTTAGTCATGTAGCATCCTCAAGAAAACTTTCCTTACTGCTCAGATTTACTTGGACCCTGCTGTTATACACTCACATAGCACCCAGAATACTTCTTTCGTGGCATTTATCATAATTAGTTAAGCAGTTAAATGTTTAATTAGCCTGTCTCTTTTGCTAAGAATACAAGCTTCATAAAGACAGGAAACTGCTATATCCCAACATCTACCATACTTTCTGGCACACTGTGGGTAGTCAGTAAATATCTGCTGATTGAATTAATAAATCCCTCCAAACCTCACTTCCTTATCTTTTTTCTTTTTAAGATTTATTTATTTACTCTGGGTGGGGGCAGAGAGAGGGGGAGAGAGAGAATCCCAAGCAGACTCCCCCACCCAGTGTAGAGCCTGGTGCAGGGCTCGATCCGACAATCCCTAGATCATGACCAGAGCCAAAACCAAGAGTCGGACACTCAATCAACTGAGCCACCCAGGTATCCCTCCTTACCTTTAAAGAGGTTATAAAAATATTTACCTCAGGGATGCCTGAGTGGCTCAGTCAGTTGGATGTCTGCCTTCAGCTCAGGGCATGAACTTTTGTTCAGTCACTTATTCACTCAGTATATATCAGGTACTTATTTTAGGTCAAGTACACTGTAGGCTGGGTACATATACATATAAAGAAAATATAGGGGCGCCTGGGTGGCTCAGTGGGTTGGGCCTCTGCCTTCGGCTGTGGTCATGATCTCAGGGTCCTGGGATCGAGCCCTGCATCCACCTCTCTGCTCAGCGGGGAGCCTGCTTCCTCCTCCCCTTTTGCGTGCCTCTCTGCCTACTTGTGATCTCTCTCTCTCTAATAAGTAAATAAAATATTTTAAAATATATATAATGCAGGGGCGCCTGGGTGGCTCAGTGGGTTAAGCCGCTGCCTTCGGCTCAGGTCATGATCTCAGGGTCCTGGGATAGAGTCCCGCATCGGGCTCTCTGCTTGGCAGGGAGCCTGCTTCCTCCTCTCTCTCTCTCTGCCTGCCTTTCTGCCTGCTTGGTCTCTGTCAGATAAATAAATAAAATCTTTAAAAAAAAATTTTTTTTTTAATATATATAATGCATATATATATATATATATATATATACACACACACAGCTATCTACCCTCAAATCTTTCTAGTGAAGACAGCAGATGTGCAAATTATTTATTACATTGCAATGTGAGATCAGGGTAATGGGCTGTATAGGAAAAGGAAGGATTGGCAACTTGGAAAGATGAACGAAGGTTTTCATTCCGCATTTCACAGATGAGGAAAAGCAAGATTAACCAATTACAGAAACATAAAATACTCAAAAAAGGAAAAGCAGTGGAGTTTTAGGAGAGATAGAAACAACAGGCTCCAGTCTCAGCTCTATGGTTCACTCAACTGGCTGTTGTCCTATAAAAAAAAAAAAAAAGGCATTTAGGGGTGACTGGGTGGCTCAGATAGTGAAGCATCTGCCTTCAGCTCAGATGGTCCTGGGATCGAGCCCCGCCTCAGGCTCTCTACTCTGCAGGAAGCCTATTCTCCCTCTCCCACTACCTCTGCTTATATTCCCTCTCTCGCACTCTCTCTCTCTCTGTCAAACAAACAAATAAATAAAATCTTGTTTAAAAAAGCATTCATTAGGGGTGCCTGGGTGGCTCAGTGGGTTTAAAGCCTCTGCCTTCAGCTCAGGTCATGATCTCAGGGTCCTGGGATCGAGCCCCACATCGGGCTCTCTGCTCTGCGGGGAGCCTGCTTCCTCCTCTCTCTCTGCCTGCCTCTCTGCCTACTTGTGGTCTCTCTCTGTCAAATAAATAAATAACATCTTAAAAAAAAAAAAGCATTCATTAATTCAGGCATTCAATAGGACATCTGAAAACCTACCATGTACCAGACACTGTGCCAGTAGCTTCCATTTCATTTCCTGTGCCTGTGACAACCGAATGAAACTATGAAAATGAAAGCAGTACATAAACTGAAGAATACTACCAATATTCCTGCATATACAGGCCTTCACACCTTACAAGTACTATTATTTACATTATCTTCTATAATTGTTACAATTCTAATGGTGGCATTATCATCTGCATTTTAAAATAAGAAACTGAAGCACAGAGAGGTCAAATAACCCATCTAAGGTGATATACATAGCAAGATATAGAACCCAGGTCTGATGCCAATTCCCTGGGTTTCTCTTTATTTATTTATTTATTTATTTGAGGGAGAGAGAGGACACAAGCAGAAGGAACAGCAGAGGAAGAGGGAGAAGCAGGCTCCCCTTGGGACATGGGGCTCAACTCCAGGACCCCAGGACCATGACCTGAGCCAAAGGCAGACACCTAACTGACTGAACCATAACCATCCAGACACACCCCTGGGTTTTGCTTATAAATGTAAAACATTAACACTTCCAGACAGGCTGAAGATGGTCACAAGACTACATATGATTAGATGCCAAGAGATAATACCAGCTAGTTCAGAAAATAATCATTTTAGCCAGAGTAGTCAGAAAGGTTTTATGGAAAAGATGAGACCTGAGCTGGGTGTTCAAGGATGTAGGTAAGAAGGGTGAGGGTATTTCAAGTGAGACTAGCCAAAGCAGCAGGGCGGAGTAGAAGAATAAAATCAGTAACAAAGGCATCTGGAAGGTAGCAGTGGTATCAGACTTGGAGAGGCCCTATATGCCCTTTTATTTTTAGGTGATGCCCTAATGACAGATTTACATGGGCTCTCCTGGAGTCTAGAATGGTAGGAAACAGTATTCCTTGAAAACTTAGGCCTCTCTTTCAGCAGTCCTCAGAATCAAAGCAAATACCACAGGGCCAAGGAGTCACCAAACTGACCATCTTTAACAGTGGAATTTTGAAAACTTCCTGATTTTTTTTTTTTTAATTATCCTTTTACCAGATCTGGCCAAATTCTCAGTTAGACTAAAGTGAATATTAGTGAGTTGTTTTATAAAGATGTAAGGTTTGAGCCATTAAGGAAACAAGCCTAAAGACGTTTAGGGACCACCCCAAGATAACTAATGGTAGACCCATAAGCAGCAAAGATCATGCTGACCTATATATATCATGGACATAAAATTTCTACAAGGCTTAAAATAAAATTTTAATATAAACTGCTAAAAGTAAGTCATCATTCTGAGAAGCATTATACAACTAAAAGAACACAACTGAAATCTGTTAAGAGGGCAAGGAAAGACCAAGGAATGCATTTATCGTGATTCAGAGGGTTTTACTGCAGTCATTTAAATAAGGTTTTGTAAGCAACAATTTAGGTTATTTCCCTTTTCGTATCGCCAAGTAGCCTCACAGCCTCACATCCCAATCTGGTCACCAACTCAAAACGGTATACTTAGAAAAGACTCCTGAAGTGCAAAAATAAAATGACCCCCTCAAGGTCATTCAGATTATCGGAACTGACCGCGGTTTCGAGATTCCCACTGCGGAGCTCTTGTCTCTTCAGGCCAATGGGCTGCCAGGGTGGCTGGTAGGAGGGGGCGTGGCCCACTGGCAAACGCCTCCGAGTGCGCCCGGAAAGGAGTGGAGGGAACACAACCCTTTGACTACAAGGCGCCGCGTGTGCTGCCGGGAGAGCCTATTCTCGCCGGTTTCTCATACCCGGATGTCTACACAGGCGGTGATAGCCTGGTTGCCACCTACGAGTTCTATTCTCCCCACCACCTCCGCCGCGGCCAGAGTACTTGGAACCTACGTTACCTTTCCCAGAGCTCCGTTCATCATCTGCTGTTGCGGCCGCTAACTGTAAGCTGAAAACCTGCCCAACCTGCAGCGATCCCCGGGCGTCTGAAAACACTGACGGAACGCCTCGACCGTGTCCAGTAACAATATGAGACCGAGAGTCACTCAATTCCCGCAGCACCTTGGTTCCGGTAGCTTCTGAAACTCAGAAGCTAGAAAAGTCCGCCTCGCTACAGCTTAAGTGTTAACTTCACTGCGGTTCGTCCCGGAGTAATTGCCACCTCTGTGTTGTGCCGAAGCTTTGCACACGATTCTGCTATGTCTTCCACCATACTGTGTATTAGTTGTTACTGTCTCTTTCACATATTTGATTTTGAGTTCCTCAAGGACTGAGATCCCGATGAATTCATGCCAGTGGCTAGCAGAAGACATGGAGAGTTCTGACTTCTAACCTTGACTTAAAAGCTGATTGACCCTAAGTGAGCTTTTCTGACATTCAATTGTCTCATAATAATTGGTAATAACTACTTTCTATTGACTGACCATTTCTTGCAATGCATTATCTCAGAGCAACCTGTAATTTATCCCTCACAAGCCTGCTAGAGAAATATTATCAGTTGGTTTTACATATAAAGATATTCCGAGAGGTTAAGAGACTTGTCTGGGGCCAACCAACCGAAGCAGTTGAATTTCAAACTCAGTCTGCTTGATGCAGTGTTTTCCCTCTTACACACCCCTTCTATATGCGATAATAATGTCACTGCACTTTCAATTACTTACTTTACACACATTAACCATTTACTTAGCATGACTTTGTGCCAGCCCTTTGATTAAATCTTGGGAATACAGAGATGAATAATACATAGTCCCTGCCCTTAAGTGGCTCATAGAGAATTTCATCAAACTAAAGAGCTTCTGAGCAGCAAAGGAAACAATCAACAGAGTGAAGAGACAGCCTACAGAATGGAAGAAAACAGTTGCAAACCATACATCTTTTAAGGGGTTAATATCCAAGGTATATAAGGAATTCAACTCAATAGCAAGAAAATAAGTAACTTGATTTTAAAATGGTCAAAGGCATTTGCCACACGCAGATGGACCTAGAGGATATTATGCTAAGTTAAATTAGTTGGAAAGAGAAAGACAAATACCATATGATTTTACTTATCTGTGGTCTCTAAAAATCAAAACAGACTCTTAAATTTGAAGAACAAATTGATGGTCCAAAGGGAAGATGGGTGGGGATAGGCGAAATAGGTGAAGGGGATTAAGAGATACAAATTGATGGGCGCCTGGGTGGCTCAGTGGGTTAAGCCGCTGCCTTCATCTCAGGTCATGATCTCAGGGTCCTGGGATTGAGTCCCGCATCGGGCTCTCTGCTCAGCAGGGAGCCTGCTTCCCTCTCTCTCTCTCTGCCTGCCTCTCCATCTACTTGTGATTTCTCTCTGTCAAATAAATAAATAAAATCTTAAAAAAAAAAAAAGAGAGATACAAATTGAAGTTATAAAATATGTCACAGAGGGATGCCTGGGTGGCTCAGTCAGTTAAGCATATGCCTTCCACTCAGGTCATGGTCCCAGGGTCCTAGGATCGAATCCTGCATCTGGCTCCTTGTTCAGCAGGGACCCTTGCTTCTCCCTCTCCCTGTCATTCCCCCTGCTTGTGCTCTCTCTCTGTCAAATAAATAAATAAAATATTTTTTTAAAATTTTTAAACAGGGATGCCTGGGTGGCTCAGTTGGTTAAGCAGCTGCCTTCGGCTCGGGTCGTGATCCCAGCATCCTGGGATCGAGTCCCACATCGGGATCCTTGCTCCGCAGGGAGCCTGCTTCTCCCTCTGACTCTGCCCTCCACTCTGTCTGCCTGTGCTCGCTCTCGCTCGCTCTCTCTCTGATAAATAAATAAATAAAATCTTTAAAAAATTTTTAAACAAAATAAAATAGTTGGGACTCACTGAAGCAGGGTACAGATTGGTGGTTACCAGGCATTTGAGCAGGAATTGAGAGCAGAATGGGGAAGTGTTGGTCAAAGGGTACAGAGTTCCAGTTATTCAGGATTAATTAATCTTAGAGATCAAAGCATGATGGCTACAACTAATAATACTGTATGGAATAATGAAAATATGCTAAGAGAATAAATTTAGGTGCTCTCGTCACAAAAGACAACTATATGAGGAAATGATATATTAACTAGCTTGACTGTAAGTAATCTTTTCACTATGTAGATGTATATCAAATCATCATATTGTATGCCTCAAATATATACAATTTTTAGGCAGCTGATAGAGATCAGTAGGGAAGCTAAGTCATAAGCAAATAATTAGAAAGCAATGATGAGGGCACCTGGGTGGCTCAGTGGGTTAAAGCCTCTGCCTTTGGCTCAGGTCATGATCTCAGGGTCCTGGGATCGAGTCCCACATCCGGCTCTCTGCTCAGGAGGGAGCCTGCTTCCTCCTCTCTCTCTGCCTACTTGTGATCTCTCTGTGTCAAATAAATAAATAAAATCTTTTAAAAAAAGCAATAATGAATTCTAATTACAGAGATATACACATAAACTCTGTGTATGAAAGGAGTACCTGGTCACATAAAGTCAACATCAAGTGAAATAACAAATCTGCAGTTGATTTTATTGTTGGCATTATTATTATTGTTCCACTGTTTTGATGTTATTATTGTTGTTCTTAGCAAGGCAAAGACGTAAAACCTGGTAAATATAAATGGGGCTTCAGGTGATAGGGAGTTTGTTTTATTGTCAGAAACCCTGTCAGGATCTCATATCCTATTTGGGTGCCTCGGTGAGTGGCTCAGTAAGCTGAGGATCTAACTCTTGATTTCAGCTTGAGTCATGATCTTGGGGTTGTGAGATCAGCAGGCATCAGGCTCCTTGCTCGGTGAAGAGTCGGCTGGAGATGCTCCCTCTCCCTCTGCCCCTCCCCTGCTCTCTCTCAGAAATGAATAAATTGCTTTTTTTAAAGCCATTATCCTACTTTTTTTTTAATCTATTTTTCCTATGATGAAATTCCAAGGTGCTACAAAGGAATATGTAGGAAAATCTATGTCCCCCAAAGGTAGTCCTTAACCCTTTGGGGGTTGTTAAGAGATTATCTAAAAAGACAAACTCAGGATTAAGTGATGCTCTTAGCATAATGCATTGTGCATGGTGGCCACTCAATAGAAAGTAGTTATTATCAGTTATTTTGAGGCAACTGAATGTTGGAGAGGCTCACTTAGAGTCAATCACCTTTTTTTTTTTTTTTTTAAGTTTACATACTTCTTTTAGTAATCTCTATACCCAATGTTGGGCTCAAACTCACAACCCCAAGATCAAGAGTCGCATGCTCTACCTACTGAGTCAGCCATGTGCCCCTCCATCAGCTTTTATATCAAGGTTAGAAGACAGATCTCCATGTCCTCTGCTATCCACTGAAATAAACTGATTTATCAGATAGGATCTTAGTCCTTGAGGAACTCACAATGAAATATGGGAAAGAGATACTAACAAATAACGAACACATAGTATAGTAGATGAAATGGCAGAATTGTGTGCAAAGTATTGAGACAACAAAGAGACAGCAATTAATTCTGCCTAGACAAATAACAGACATTTCATACCTCCAACACAGTGACTGGACTTTGCTTGCATGGGTATCTGAAAGCTGTTGAGATTTTAGAAGTGAATTTTTATTATTTTTTTTTAAATAGAAAAAAATAAAGTCTGTTGAGATCCTAGTTTGTGTCAGGTCAGATCCTTTCAGGTATAGAATTTCATTCAAACCTCCCCAATAACTGTGTGAAGTTGAGAATCACTCATTTCATAGATGAGGAACAGAGGCTGGAAGAAGTTACCTAGTTAACATAAGCCACACTGCAAATGATGACCTGTCTGATTACAGTGCCTGTGCTCCGTCTGTTGCACAGAACTGCAACAATAGGTTTCCAAAACGGCAGACTGGCTAGGCCAGGGAGTTTCCTTCCTTGCCTAGTCCAGGTAAATGCAACCTATGCAACCAGGTAAATGCAACCTGTAATGTAAGATACAAACCTATCTTTGTGTTGTTTATACGCTCTAAAGAGGGAGAAATCTGAGGGAAAGAGGGGTAAGAAGGAAGAAAAGGACAATTAGCAAAGCACAAGGATTCTCAAGCAACTAGAATACTTTAAAAGGTCAGGAATCTAGGACCCAAAATGAAGGTGAAATCAGCATATGTAGATGTAAAGACACCATAGCAATATCCTTTAATGTGTCATAATGGATATTATTGTTGCCAAGCTCTGCCAATGATGTCATGTGTTATAAAGGAAGATGAGCTTACTGAGCTTCCCAGAAAGACACTTTCTTACAGATGTGGCCAGAAATCCTTGTATATCCATTATTCCGTAGTTTCTCTGGCATATTTTATCTCCAGCCATTAAAAACTAAGCCTTCCATGAAGAAATCAAAACAGCTCAACAAGGCCACCTTCCAGGTACCAAGGCCCCTGCTTTCTTGCTTTACCCTTTTTTATGGGCTTCCCAAGAGGATGTACCCTATTCATCTTTTTATCTCTAAGATCAAATTGAGGCCCATGGTAATATGCATCTGGTGAACTGAACTGAAAGCTTCCTATTCTTTCTTTTGTCTCCTACCTCTACGATGGCATTGTCTCACATCCATTAGTGGCACAGTAGACATATAAGGATGGGAGAATGTGTAGAGAATATGGGCTCAGAGCCAACCCTGCTTCTGCCATTTACTCACTGCGTGATACTGAGAAAGAGAGACTAGTGAATGTTTGAGGGACTTCAAGTTTGACTGAAATGTATATATATAGAAAAAAAAAAAGTGGTGAGAAAAGAGACCAGAGAGTCAGAATAGAGTCAAAGTGTTAAATTCCAGACCATAGGGTTGGGGAAGTTTTGATCAGTGAGGAACCTGTAAGGAGTAGAATAGTGGAGGAGAGAATGGAGCCCGGGAGTCTACGTAGAAGACCAGGGGACTCATTTAAGTGAGAAAGAGGAAGGCCCAAGTTAAGGGCCTGATAGAGATAAAGAAGAATCAATGTTAAGGAGGTATAATAGGCAAGATTTGGTTAAATGGTTGGGACTGATTAGATGTGCATAGTAAAGAACATTTTGAGTTATAATATGAGAGGGGTCCTATAAATAGGTGGCAGATATGCTGGTTTCCCATTCTCCAAGCCAGGTCGCTGAAGCTGCCCCTCTCTTTACTTCCTGGAAGGCCCTTGGGCCATCATCCTAGAATGAGAAATAGACTGAGGCTGCCCCAAATCCCTCCTGACCTCCCCAGTGGGAGAAATAGGAAAAAAAGTTCAGAGCATTTGAATGCCACCTGTAAAGGCTGCCTGAAGCAAATCCTTTATGTTTACATTCTGTGTAGTTTTGCCTTCATGATGAGTGGATATTAGAAGAGAGGGCTAAGGAAAAGAGAACTGAATAGTAAATTGTAAATAGTAAATTGTGATCATTTCACTTTAAAAATGGTTGACAAAGGGGCGCCTGGGTGGCTCAGTGGGTTAAAGCCTCTGCCTTCGGCTCAGGTCATGATCCCAGGGGTCCTGGGATCGAGCCCCACATTGGGCTCTCTGTTCTGCAGGGAGCCTGCTTCCTCCTCTCTCTCTCTCTGCCTGCCTCTCTGCCTACTTGTGGTCTCTGTCTGTCAAATAAATAAATAAAATCTTTAAAAAAAAGGTTGACAAATCCCTCTCTCCCTCCCTCCAAAACATTCTTAATGCTGCCATGAGAGTAATATTTCTAAATACAAATATAACCATGTCACTTCCCTGCCCAAGAACATTTAATGCTCCCCCCACACTGACTATAGCGATAGTGTCCAACAGAACTTTCTACAAATACGGAAATGTTCTATATCTGCTCTGTCCAATATGGTAGCTACTAATAGCGTGTGATGTTTGAGCACTTGAACTGAAATGAGACTAGCACAATCTAGGAACTGGATTTTAATTTAATTTTAATTTTAATTTTATTTTAAATAGCCATATGTGGCTAGTGGCTCCCTATAGTAGCCTATAGGATCAAGTCCAAACTCCTGAATAAAACCACTGAGGGGCGCCTGGCTGGCTGTCAGAGGAGTATGAAACTCTTTTTTTTTTTTTTTTTTTGGAGCATGAAACTCTTGATCGCAGGGTTGTGGGCTTGAGCCCCATTGGGTGTTGAGATTACTTAAAATAAATAAACACAACAACAACAACAAAAGACTAACAATGAGAAAAATCTTAAAAAAAAAAATACTGAGATATTTACTCTCTACTCCTACCTACCTATCCAGCTTCATTTCCCACTCTTTTCTTTTTTTTTTTTTTTAAGATTTTATTTATTTGTCAGAGAGAGCGAGCGAGAGCGAGCACATGCAGACAGAGTGGAAGGCAGAGTCAGACGGAGAAGCAGGCTCCCTGCGGAGCAAGGAGCCCGATATGGGACTCGATCCCAGGACGCTGGGATCATGACCTGAGCCGAAGGCAGCTGCTTAACCAACTGAGCCACCCAGGCGTCCCTCCCACTCTTTTCAATACAAATATTAGTCCCAGTCAAAACAAACTCCTATAATTCTTTAATCATGACATAGTCCATCATATCTTCATTTCTCCCTGCCTTTGTACCTCATTTCTTTCTGCTGAAATGACCTTTCTTTACTTACTCACCTGGAAAATCCCAACTTCTCTTTCAAGACACAAGTCAAATATTACCTTTTATATTTAGCTCCTTGCATCCACTTCACAGAAATAGTGTGGTCTCTGTGGTCCCTCCACTGTGCTTACACAGCCCCCTTTTCATGCCCTCAATACAGGGTATCATAACTATTTGCTCACTTGTATATCTTGCCCACTAGATTGTGAGCATTTTTAAAAGAGTAATTTCTTTCACTTCAAAGATGGACCACAGATATTACTGTGTTTATTGTTTTGTACTTCTCAGACAACTTACATGAACATTATGCAATTTTAGCCAAGTTACATTAGGTAAGTTTTCTCACTTTATAGATAAAACCAAAGGGAAGAAGATAGGTGGCTTGCCTAAGCTTAAACAACTTGCACAGGGCAAAAAACAGTAATGTATATTTCTAGCTCTGGATGTTCCGTCTGATAGTCAACAACACTAAAGCAAATTAGAGGCTCTGAGATCCTCCTATGGCCAATCCTAAATCTCAAACTAACACCTGGTGATCTGGCATTTACACAGTACACATGAATTTCGGCCACAAGCAACTTTACAGAGAAACTAACAGTGAAGTCAGTCTTTTCCAGATAAGAATGGAAACTAAAGGCACTCAAACCTTGTAATTTTCCCCTCCCTGCTTCAGACAGATGTTTTTCAATATTCTCTTCATTTTTTTTTTTAAGGTTTTAAATTTTTTTTTAAGTTTTTTTTTTAAGTATTTTATTTATTTATTTGACAGAGAGATCACAAGTAGGCAGAGAGGCAGGCAGAGAGAGAGGGAGGAAGCAGGCTTGCCACCGAGCAGAGAGCCCAATGCGGGGCTCGATCCCAGGACCCTGAGATCATGATCCGAGCTGAAGGCAGAGGCTTTAACCCACTGAGTCACCCAGGCACCTCAAAATTTTATTTTTTTATTTGACAGATCACAAGTAGGCAGAGAGATTGGGGAGAAGCAGGCTCTCTGCTAAGCAGAGAGCCTGATGCTGGGCTCATTCCAGGACCCTAAGCTCATGACCTTAGCCAAAGGAAGACACTTAACCAACTGATCCAACCAGGCACCCCGTAAGATTTTTTTTTTTTAATTTTTAAGAAGTCTCTATACTCAACCCTGAGATCAAGAGTTATGTGCTCTACCTACTGAGCCAGCTAAGTGCCCCAACTTCATATTATACATAGTCCTGAGCAGCGTATGCTTACAGGAATATTCTTCATTTTTCTTTGTATTCCAAAAAATTGGCACAGGTCATAGAACACGAGGCTCCAATAAATATTGAATGAAATAATTAATGAAAGAGTACTTAAAAGTTCTTAGAGGTAATTATGAAGTTTAGATTTCTCCAAGATCTTGCACCATCAAAAAAAGCCTGGAGGAACTTTACCTTTCTGGCTGTATTTTTACAAGTCAACCTTCTATAAAAGCTTTCAAAAAAAAAAAAAAAACACCAAAAAACTGATCCAGTCCACAGCACAACCACATCAGAGAAAGCCTTAGGGAAGAAGTGAGAACAAAGGGAGGTCCTTTTGAAGAATATGTTTGATCTCAGATTAAACTTCCCTTAAAGTAATAATTCTATGGTATCCTGTCATAAAAAGTTTCCCAAAGGTGCCAAATAGTTCTGGTTTATCGCTAAGGTAAAAATATATGCACTAAGTTACCTTCAATTGAAAACTATTTTAGCTTCAGTAGAACTTTTCTGCTTTTATTTTATGGTATCGTTTTGGTACAAAGAAAATCATACTTACAAGAAAAAAAAAAGATAAAAGGCCAGAGGTGAAAGAGAACTGGCTACCAAAAGAAAGCCAGAAAGGGATGATACTGACTCCACAGTCCATACTTTACCAGGAATTTCTGCTTGTGCAGGGTTGGGCCCAGAGAGTAGGGATTGCCTAACCCTGGAGAAAGGGAGAAAGAATGATGAAAGAGGCTGCAAGAGGGAAGCTCAAGTGGTTAGTGAGATCACAGAAGGCTGTTAGAAGGGAGGTTACAAAGAACCACTTACCAGGCAGCTAGGTGTGCAACTCAGTCAATCTTTCCATAAGCCCAGAACCTGTCTTCAGATTGCTCCACCCAGCCTCTAGCACAGGGGTATTGGGAAAGTACCTGCTCTACAAAGCTCCTCCAACACAGGGACACTGGGATACTTGGACACCTGGGAGGCTATCCTCCGCCACTCCCTTCTACAGCTTGCACCATTACTTGACATTAGAAAAACTTTTCTTATGGTGTAGGAAGAATCCTTTGTGTTGCTGCTATCCAAGACCCAGATATCAAATGTATACTGGGGGAAAAAAGACAGAAAAAACATAATTTCATAATTTCACTCTACCAAGCTACTCATAGCCTCTAATGTAATGTTCCTGCTTGGCGTCTTGGGATTAGGAGACACAAGTGCAGACTTTATAAGATCATGATGTGGAGGCAGATTTTGAAATAAATTCCCCAGAAGAGAGTACTACCTTCTTGACCTACTGAAATAGGAATTTCTAACTTTCATCTTCTCCAACTAACCTCTCAATGTCTTTTTTAAAAAAAGATTTTATTTATTTATTTGAGAGAGAGAGTATATGAGTAGGGGGTGAAGGAGTGTAGGCAGAGGGACAAGCAAAATCCCCGCTGAGCAGGAGGCTCCATATCAGGACAAGGGATCATGACCTTATGCTTAACCAACTGAGCCACCCAGGTACCCCACCTCTCTATGTCTTTATTTGAATGCCTTATCATTTTTACCTCAACTTTCACAGTCTTCTACCTGAACTACTGTGCTGGCCTTCTAATCAAACCTTTAGCCTAATCCCCATTCTAGTTCATTTCCAAAAGCAGTCTTCCTGAAGCACATATTATGGGGATTATGATTTAAAAAATAAAATAAATCAAATAAAGTAAAACCTTCCTTAACTACTTATGGCCCTCTAATTTGACAACACATTCCTTACCTTGGCATTCATTGCTCTCATGATCCATCTCCAATTTGCCATTCTAACCACTTTTCTCATATACCCATTGCTCCTACTGCACTGATAACTCTGTTCAATATATTTTTTTAAGATTTTATTTTATTTGACAGAGAGAGAGATCACAAGTAGGCAGAGAGGCAGGCAGAGACAGAGGGGGAAGCAGGCTCCCCGCTGAGCAGAGAGCCCAATGCCGGGCTTGATCCCAGGACACTGAGATCATGACCTGAGCCGAAGGCAGCGGCTTAATCCACTGAGCCACGCAGGCGCCCCTCAATATATTTTTCTATACTGCAGACTAAATGTTAATATTTAAGATTACTTTTCTTTTTTTTTTTTTTAAGATTTTACTTATTTATTTGACAGAGAGAGATCACAAGTAGGCAGAAAGGCAGGCAGAGAGAGAGGGAGAAGCAGGCTCCCTGCTAAGCAGAGAGCCCAATGTGGGGCTTGATCCCAGGACCCTGAGACGATGACCTGAGCCCGAGGTAGAGGATTAACCCACTGAGCCACCCAGGCGCCCCTAAGATTACTTTTCTATAGCAGCTATCATGAAAAGCAGAATTAGTTCTAGAGAGATTTGTTTCGAGACTTTTGATGCATTTTGCCAAACTTCATTTCAGAGGTACCAAATCCTGTTTTTGTCACATCTTCACAAGCATTGAATATTAATATATATGAAAACTAATTATAATTGAAGAAATTGTATATAGGGGCGCCTGGGTGGCTAAGTGGGTTAAGCCTCTGCCTTCAGCTCATGTCAGGATCTCAGGGTCCTGCGATTGAGCCCCACATTGGGCTCTCTGCTCAACAGGGAGCCTGCTTCCTTCTCTCTCTCTCTGCCTGCCTCTCTGCCTACTTGTGATCTCTCTCGCTCTCTGTGTCAAATAAATAAATAAAATCTTTTAAAAAATTGTATATAAAAAAACTTTGTGAATAAATAAAATGTGACATATATGTGTGTGTGTTACATATAATTATAATATTATTCAGCCATTAAAAAAGGAAATCTTACCATTTGTGGTAACAGATTGACTATTCAGTGAAATCAGTCAGAGAAAGACAAATACTACATGATCTCACTTATACAGAGATCTTTTTTTTTTTTTAAAAACAAAGAATCTTAAAAAACAAAACATCTCCCCCAAAACCTCATAAATACAGAGAACAGTTTGGTAGTTGCCAGATGCCGGGGTGGGTAGGGGAATGGAAGAAACGGGTAAAGGTGGTCAAAAGGTACAAACTTCTAGTTACAAAATAAATAAGTCCTGGGGATGTAATATATAACCCAGTAACTATAGTTAATAATACTGTTTGTATATTTGGAAGTTGCTAAGAGAGTGTATCTTAAAAGTTCTAATCATAAGGAAAAACATTTATAATTATGTGTGGTGATGGATGTTAACTAAACTTATTGTGGTGATCATTTCACAATATATACATATATACTGAATCATTGTTATATACCTGAAACTAACATAATGTTATATAGCAGTTATATCTCAATAAAAATAAATCTTTGTGAATTAGTAGTTCGTAAATTCTGTTTTCTTTTTAGTATGGTTGAACCTTTCCCCTATCTTTTGTTATCCAATTATATTTCCTTTGTGAATGACCAGTTCATGTCTGTTACTTCTTTATCCTTTGGGGTCTTAATACTTCTATTCCTGCAATCTCACCCTTTTATACACACTCCTACATTTCAGGAAGCAGCTTATGTTCAGGGAAAGAGCACCATTCTAAAGATCATGAAAAACTACTATTATGTAACATGGAGCAAGTAATTTCTTTTTTTTTTTTTTAAAGATTTCATTTATTTATTTGACAGAGATTACAAGTAGGTAGAGAGGCAGGCAGAGAGAGAGTGGGAAGCTGGCTCCCTGCTGAGCAGAGAGCCCAGGACTCTGGGATCATGACCTGAGCCAAAAGCAGAGGCCTTAATCCACTGAGCCACCCAGATGCCCCTCATTTCTATTTTACACACCTCAAATTTGTACGCAAAACCATGTACCCAAATCTATAAAATGAGGGTGATGCAATAGAAGTTTCAAGATCAATGAAAAGTTCAAGTGAATGGGGCTACCCTCCCAAACTCCTAATTTCTGCTTTATCTAGAAGAGCTTCCTTTTACCCAGTCATATATGTATTATATACATGAAATATTTATATGAATATTTATATAATATTCATATGAAACACACACATTTACATGAAATTGAAATATAATGTAGGGGCACCAGGTGGCTCAGTGGGTTAAAGCCTCTGCCTTCAGCTCAGGTGGTGATCCCAAGGTCCTGGGATCAAGCCCTGCATCAAGCCCTGCATCGAGCTCTCTGCTCGGCAGGAAGCCTGCTTCCCTTCCTCTCTCTGCCTGCCTCTCTGTCTACTTGTGATCTCTGTCAAGTAAATAAATAAAATCTTTAAAACATTAAAAAAAGAAATATAATGTAATAAATACACAAATTATATAAATATGTAATCTATATATGTCTAAGTTACACATATAAATTCCTAAAGCCTTTCCATCTCTAATGGCCATGGATTCCTTTATTCTGCCACTAGATAGACTGTAACCAGTTAAAGAACAATTCTGTGGTTGTTATTTCTGTTCTATAGATGAAGAAACTAAGGCACAGTCCAAGTGAATAAATTATTCAAGTCTGGCTAAGAGTACCTTCCAACTCTGGATACTTCTATCTTCGCTGAAAGTTTGGATTTGTTTCTTCAGAATCCTTACCACTCCAAGATAAAATGATTCTGAGTTTCTCAAGACTATAATATTCTAGAAACTTAGGGCTGTAGAGTCTCTGAAAGCTCTAAAATCTTCTAACTCCTGTGTTACAACTCAAAAGGGAGGCTAAGGTTGTGGAAGAGCCAGCTCTTAGCTAGCTCCCCTCTACCTGCCCCATCTCTAACTGGCTATTCATTTCAAATTCCAAATTTTTAAATGACCATGGGGGAAATACGAAAATTATAGTTCATTCATTCATGGAATAGTTTATACTATGCATATAATTAAAATGACAAAGAAAAATACTTAGTATGTAACAAACAACAGATAACTTTATGCAGCATTGTCTCAATTGTGTAAAAATACACAGTGAAAAAAAAAATAATGACAAATAGTGGGTAATCTTGATTGATTCTAGTTGGTGGAATACGTCATTTTTAAAAATTTTTATCCCAATCTTTTATATTATGTTTTATTTTTATAATAAGGAAAAAAAATGTTTTAAGTTCAAACGTGTGAGCCCACACCTGGAGCCGTCAATTTGTCTCAGAGCTGGGATGAGGAGATGAGTCATCTTAAAAGGAGAGGGAGGGGACAGCTGGGCTTTGACTAGGGCTGCTTTTGAAGGGGAGGGACAAGCACTAGATAGGGTGAGGACAGATGAGCTCTGCCGGAGTTCAAACCGGAAGCGCTGACGGTGGCAACCTACCGGGCAAAATCCAACCGCAAAAGCCGGGAATAATGTGGCAGCCGCAAATCGCCTTCAAGGCCAGCCAGATCCAAGCCACCCCCTCCGCCCTCCAGCCAACGCCCCGGCTAGTTCCCGCCTCCTGCCACTCCCCATTGGTCCGCTGAAGCTCATTGGTTTTCCTGGGGCCCGCCCCTTTGGGGGCCTGCGAGAGGTAGCTCGCTCCCTCCCCCACTTCCGCAGGGGCAGCCATGCTGAGAGTGGCAGGCGGGGAAGGGTGGGGCCGTTGGCTCTTTATACAGCCACCGCCCTATTCTTCCAGTGTTTCTTCGCCGCGCTGTATAGGGACGCAGTGGGAAGAGTGATTTACCACTTGGGAGCTGGGCCTTGTATGAAGTGCGGAGGTTTCTTGCACTGTCTCCAGTTCCCTGGAGGCCGGTGGACTTTTTTTCTAGAGGTGATGTCATCACAAAACCTTTCCGAGGTCCTAATGCCCGTGGTTAGGATCTCAGAGCCATTGAAAATCAGAGATCCTTAGAAATAAAATGACCGTCATATTGTCCAAACTAAATAGCTCTGAGACCCTAAGAGGATGCTATTAATAATTACGATTGGCACAACAGTCATAACTGTGGGCTGTTGTGTAACTTAAATAGCCACCGTACTTGGAGATCACCTGGTCCCAGGCCCAGCTCTTTTTTTTAAATTGTGATAAAAGGTGGATAACAAAATTTTCCATTTTAACCACTTTCAGAGTACAGTACATTTCATTCACAATGTTGTTCAACCTTCACCATTATTTCCAAAAATATTCATCACCCTAAATGGAAATTACCCATTAAGTGATAACTTCCCATTACCCACTCCTATTAGCGCCGACACTGTTTATTCTGTTTTCTGTTTCTTTGAGTTTGCCTATTCTTGGTATTTCACATGTCCTAAGTGGAGCTACACATTTTTGTCTTTTTCTGTTTACCTTATCTTAGCATGATGTTTTCAAGTTTCATCTATGTCATACCTTATATCGTACTCCATTCTGTTTTATGGCTGAACACATACATTGTATGGCTATACCACATTTGTTTATTCATCAATTGATGGATGCTTGGGTTGTTTCCGCCTTTTGACTCTTGCAAATGCAACTATAAACACTTGCATTCAGTTATTTGACTCTGTGCTTTTTTTTTTTTTTTAAGATTTTATTTATTTATTTGACAGAGATCACAAGTAGGCAGAGAGGCAGGCAGAGAGAGGGGGAAGCAGGCTCCCTGCTGAGCAGAGAGCCTGATGCCAGTCTTGATCCCAAGACGCTGGGTTCATGACGCGAGCCAAAGGCAGAGGCTTTAACCCACTGAGCCACCCAGGCATCCCATAGCTCTGTGCTTTTAATTTTTTTTGTACATATATTTAGGAGTGGAATTCCTGGATCTTATGGTAATTCCGTGTTTTAACCTTTTGAGGAACTGCTGTGCTGTTTTCCATGGTACCTGGACTATGTTATACTACCACCAGCAATGTATGAGGGTTCTAGTCTCCACATCTTCACAAACACTTGTTACTTTCCGTTTTTTGTCTTTAGTTTTTATGGCTATCCTGGTAGGTGTAAAATGGTATCTCATTGCAAGTTTTGGGTTGCATTTATCTATGACTAATGATGTTGAGCACATTTCCTTATGCTTGTTGGCTATTTTTGTACCTTTTCTGGAGAAATTTTCATTCAAGTCCTTTGCCCATTTCTTGAACTGTTGAATTGTAGGAGTTTTTTATTTTTTTAAATTTTTAAAAATGTATTTATTATTGTTGTTATTGTTGTTGAAATGTATGTAAGACTTCTTTTTTTTTTTAAGAATTTATTTATTTATTTGATAGAGAGAGATCACAAGTAGGCAGAGAGCCAGGCAGAGAGAGAGAGAGAGGAGGAAGCAGGCTCCCCACAGAGCAGAGAGCCTGATGCGTGACTCGATCCCAGGACACTGGGATCATGACCTGAGCTGAAGGCAGTGGCTTAATCCACTGACCCACCCAGGCACTTGTATGTAAGAGTTCTTTATAAATTCTGGATATTAAACCCTTATTGGTTATATGGTTAACAAATATTTTCTCTCATTTTATGGATTGTCTTTTCACTCATTTTATAGTGTCCTTTGATGCACAATAGTTTTTAATTTTAGTCCAATACAATTTATCTGTCTTTTTTCTTTTTTTGTCTGTGCTTTTGGTGTCATATTTAGGAAACTATTGCCAAATGCAAAGTCATATGGCCCATCTCATTTTACAGATGGCGAAATTGAAGTGTACAGGGGAAAAAGGCTGAGCACTCAAGGTCACTGTAAGTTAGTAACACCTGGGACTAAAATCTAAGTTCTTTTTTTTTTTTTTTAAGATTTTTTATTTATTTGACAGACAGAGATCACAAGTAGGCAGAGAGGCAGGCAGAGAGAGAGAGAGAGAGGGAAGCAGGCTCCCTGCGGAGCAGAGAGCCCGATGCAGCGCTGGATCCCAGATCCCTGAGATCATGACCCGAGCCGAAGGCAGCGGCTTAAGCCACTAAGCCACCCAGGCGCCCCTAAAATCTAAGTTCTATTCACAACCAGTGATAAGAGAAAACACACACTTTTAAAATTTTTTTTTTCAAAATTATTTGAGAGAGAGAGACACAGCAAGAGAAGGAACACAAGCAGGGGAGGTGGGAGAGGGAGAAGCAAGGTTTCCCGCCAAGCAGGGAGCCAATATGGGGCTTGGATCCCCAGGACCTTAGGATCAAGACCTGAGCCGAAGGCAGACGCTTAATTACTGAGCCACCCAGACACCCCAAGAAAACACACACTTCAAAAAAATCATAGAGTTTTACCTTCAATAGTAAAATAATGTAATAGAATCTTTAGAATAACTTTGCTCCCAAACAGAAAAGGCTGTGTACATAGTTCAAACTATTATGCTAGGAGACAACTCTGATTGGATAATTTAGGGGTCAGTATTAAACAAAGGAAAGTTGATGTCTTTGATAAAGATACAGACAGGATCCTGGCCGACTTGAGGATATAAGATCTATAGAATGACACTTTAATTCATAGCCTGGGAAACTAGGATTTAGAAATCTAAATCTGGGGCTCCTGGGTGGCTCAGTGGGTTAAATGTCAGCCTTTGGTTCAGGTCATGAGCTCAGGGTCCTGGGATGGAGCCCCACATCAGGGTCTCTGTTCAGTTGGGAGTCTTTTTCCCTCTACCTTTGCCCCCCATCCCTCTTGTGCTTGCTCTCTCTCTCTCAAATAAATAAAATCTTAAAAAAAAAAAAAAAAAAGGAAAGAAAGAAATCTAAATCTTTCCAGCTGAGTTACTTTCTATTGAAGCCAAGAGTCAAATGTCAATTTCTCTTTAATTTTAATAGAAATTCCCCTCCAAAAGTTGGGTTTTTAAAAATATTGGCACACATATCTGAAGTTTTAAATCCTCTTATTCAACAAATATCTGTAGAGAACTTTAAGTCTTTTAGGGTCTTTATTCTTATATTATACACTGATATGTAAATACTGGAATTTCTCTTTCTCTGACATTTACATGGTATACTCTTTAGGACTTAAATAAGGCTAGTCTTTCATAATGTATCCAACTCAGGATGAATGTGGTGTATACGTAATGGCAATGCTTCCTCATCACATTCATTTCTGGACATTTAAAAAGAAATATATTTATTTAAATAATCTGTACACCTAACGTGGGACTCAAACTCATTAGGCTGAGATCAAAAGTCACATGCTCTTCTGACAGCCAGCCACCTCCCCCCATTTCTGGACATTTTTAAGGAGCATCATTTTTTCCCCTTCAGGACAATAAGGTTTGGGAGTGAGAAAACTTCATTAGAAATCATAAGGTAGGAGAGAGGAATTCTCAGACTTTGTCCTAATCAAAATAAGTGGTAATGGTGGTGGGGTCATTGATATATTATGCTGTGCTTTTAAAAAGAATATGGACGCTTTTACTTTTGGAAATTTAAAAAAAATTTCTGTCCAAAACAGAAGCTGCATTCACTCAGCATTTAATTTTTTAATTGGAGAAATTGCCAATAATATCTTCCTTTTTTAAATCTTTCCACCCCTTGAGCCAATCTTCTATCAGAATCAGCTTTAAAAATAAACAAATCTGAAGAAAAGTGGGTAGAAATATAATTTTTCTATCTGTAGAGCATAGCTCTTCTCAGGAACATGAAAAAGCATAATATTTATCTCCTTTGCTCCTTCCCAAAATTTCTGCAAATAATAATAGTATTTTACTCTATCCTCCCCATAAAATGAGACCATTATAGCACAACACATTTTCTAGTTCAATCTCCCTGATGAGCATGTGAGATCCTTTGGTTTTTAGTCTAGAACAGTCTCACTCCCAAGAAGCCCTTAGCCAATCTGTGGGGCTACGAGATCTGTTTTCTTACCAAAGGTTTGTTAAAAACAAGGTAACAGGCCCCAGTGGAGTCACTTATGCTAAGACCCATGCCACCAAATTTAAGTGTTGGCTCTCCCAGCAATTGAATCTTTTATCAGTCAATCAGACATTGCCTAATAGCAATAGTTAAGTAACTACCTAATAGAACCTTACCATTCCCTAAAGAAAAGAGATCGTGCCATAACCAATCTTCTTTTTTGTCTAGTGTAACTTCCTTGTTTCCACTCCAATAAAAGTCTTTCACTTTGTACAGCTCCTCAGAGCTATTCTCTGTCTTGGATGCTGCCTGATTCATGTATCATTGAAAAAAGCCAGTAAGATCTTTAAAATATACTCAGTGGAATTTTGTTCCTTAACAAGTTACTCATATTTAGAGGTGCCAGAATTAGTAAATAATAATAAGGATGCTTGGTTAGATTTGAATATAAAATTTTAAAGTTTCTTTTCCTTTTTCTTTTTTAAGATTTTATTTATTTATTTGACAGAGAGAAATCACAAGTAGATGGAGAGGCAGGCAGAGAGAGAGAGAGAGGGAAGCAGGCTCCCTGCTAAGTAGAGAGCCCAATGCGGGACTCGATCCCAGGACCCTGAGATCATGACCCGAGCCGAAGGCAGCGGCTTAACCCACTGAGCCACCCAGGCGCCCCTTGAATATAAAATTTTAAATGAAATTTAATTTAGCATCCTAAATATTTTTTATGGATTTTATTTATTTATTTGAGAGAAAGAGAGAGAGCTCACATGTGTGCATGCAAGCAGTGTGGGGGAGGGGTTCGGGTGAGAACAGAGGGAGAGAAGGAGAGGGACAAGCAGACTCCACACTGAGCATGGAGCCTTACACAAGGCTCAACCCAAGCTCAATCCCCTGACACTGAGATCACACCAAAATCAAGAGTTGGAGGCCCAGCTGATTGAGCCACCCCTGGCATCCTATATTTTGTCTGCAACCCAATCCATAATACAACAATATTTTACGTTTATTATTTCAATGTCTTGGTGTGAATACAACTAGAGTAAAACATTGGGGTAGGCTTTGCTGGTCAAATGAAGGTAAAATCTGTGTCCTCAAAAATGTATAATTATTGGCAGATACAAGGCAGGACACTGAAATTATATATAAGCAAACAAAAACTACAGTATAATAATATTTCTGCAAAGTGCTGTCAATCTGTGTGTCGCTGGTTTCCTTGAATTTTGAATATTAATCCCTTTCAGTTTTTGTATTCGTAAGAGCAAGAGTACTCCCTCTGTAGTAAAGCTCAGTCTTGGAATCAGCATGGCTTTTGCCTGTTCCTTGCTACCAAAGCATAAATACCTGGTATTGAACAGGACTGTCCAATATTTTAACTGCTTGTATGGTAAAATGAAAAATTGGAGAATTAGACACTCGTGCTCTTTTTTCATTAACATTTTAAATGTGCTTCATCTTAATTTGTGATTGATATTTAATCAATAGTAGTTTGTTATACCTGAGCTTTTGGTTTTGCCTTCTGTTAGGAATTTAATGTAATTTTTAAAAAGATTTTATTTATTTATTTGACAGAGAGAGGGAGAGAGATCACAAGTAGACAGAGAGGCAGGCAGAGAGAGGAGGAAGCCGACTCACTGCTGAGCAGAGAGCCCGATATGGGGCTCAATCCCGGGACCCTGAGATCATGACCTGAGCTGAAGACAGAGGCTTAACCCACTGAGCCACCCAGGTGCCCCTAATGTAATTTTTTAAAAGATCTTATTTATTTATTTGACAGACAGAGATCACAAGTAGGCAGAGAGGGGGAAGCAGGCGCCCTGCCGAGCAGAGAGCCCGATGTGGGGCTCAATCCCAGGACCCTGGGATCATGACCTGAGCCAAAGGCAGAGGCTTTAACCCACTGAACCACCCAGGCGCCCCTAAAACATCTTTTAAAAAGGTGGAGGAGGGGTGCTTCTGGCTGGCGCAGTTAGTGGAGCATGTGAATTGATCTCAGGTTTGTGAGTTTGAGCACCATGTTGAGTGTAGAGATTACTTAAAAGGAAAATTCTTTAGGGGTACCTGAGTGGCTCGGTTGAGGGTCTGCCTTTAGCTCAGTTCTTGATTCCAAGATCCTGGAATCAAGCCCCATTTCTGCCTTTCTGCTCAGTGGGAAGTCTGCTTCTTTCTCTCCCTCTGCCCACTGCTCCCCTTACTTGTGCTCTTTCTGTCAAATATATAAAATCTTAAAAAAAAAAAAAAAGTCTTTAAAAAAAAAGAAGAAAGAAATGTTGTAACCCTTTGGCAACTGATGAATTGTTTTGCAATGGGAGTAATTTCATTCTCTATGCATTTGTAAGGAAAATGGGTTAGTAGTTCAGATACTAATGTTAAGTTGTACATAAAATACTATAAAAAGGATGGTATTCTAAGGGGGAAGAGAGAAACATCTCTAAAAAATATTTTTCCACCATCTTTTCATCTCTCTCCTTCCAAATGATAGTAACTATTGAGTTTTTTCTCTATATAGGTAATGTGCAAAATGCTCTACCGGCATTACTTAATTTCATTCTTACAGATAAACCAAGATTAGAGATGTGATTAGAGATGTGATTCATTACTTTTGGAGGACAACTGGTGACCCTGTAAACAGTGACAACAGAAAGCACAACAACATACTTTTTTTTCCCCCAGATGAAGAATTTTAAAGCACTCAGTTATAAAAGGAGACATTTGGGCTCAATATTAGGAACAACTTCCAGATATTGAGGAACTGGAGAGTGGAGAGATTGTCTTCAGTATATATACTGAAGAATCATTTGATACCTATATGTCTGGAAGCTGATAGAGATGAAAAAGCCCTACAGATACTCTCTTGGCTCAGTAATTTTGGGAAAAGGAATTTGCATATAGACCAAAGATGGGAACTTTATCTGCTTTGTGTTGTTTTCTTTATAGCTTCAGCCCCACCTACACGTATTGTGGAACCCTGTACTATCTTGCAATCTGTTGCAATGCCTACTTCTAAAACAAATGGTGATCATTATTTACCTGTAGTTACTTGGGTTCTTACTTAAAATGGAACATGTCTAAAACTAAACTATTGTCCTCTTTTTCTTGACCACTGTCTGCCTCTTTAGTTGTTACCTTCTTATTTTCTTTCATTCTCTTAAAAAACTTAAAATTCCTTAAATGCATCTTCACTTCTTGCTTCTATTACTTAATCTCCCATTTCCTCCTAAATCCAAATCTGGCTTTTGTCTTCCTCATTCCATTGAAACTTCTCTGACTCAGGCCACCAATGACCCCTTTACTGAAGAATGCCTGGGTTACTCAGTTGGTTAAGCATCTGCCTTCGGCTTGGGTCATGATCTCAGGGTCTGAGGATGGAGCCCTAACAGGGAGCCTGCTTCTCCCTCTGTTTGCTGCTTCCCCTGCTTGTGCTCTCTCTCTCTCTCTCTGACAAATATTAAAATCTGTAAAGATAAGTAAATAAGTAAACACTTTTAATGAGATATAATTTACATATGATAAAAATCACCCGTATTAAGTGTATAGTAATTCACTGATTTTTAATGAATTTACAGAGTTGTATAATCATCACCATGAGCCAGTTTTAGAAATTTCTCTTACCTGAAAAAGATCCCTGTGTCCATTTGCAGCCTCTCACCTTTTGAGAGTAGATTCAAAGGGTAATTTTCAATCTACAAGGCATGTTTTTCCCCTGATGCATTTGGTACTGCTGACCACACCTTTCCTTTTGAAACTTTTCTCTTCCCTTCTTTCTGATCACCACTCTCTCCTGGTTTTCCTCCTAACTTTCTGATATTTCTTACCAGATTAGTTCCTCTAATTTTATTTTATTTTACCTTCTCTAACTTTAAATATTGCTATTCCAGAGAGTTCTGTCTTGACCTCTCGGCCTACCCTCTCCTCAGGTGATCACATCCATCCTCATGACACTAATTGCCACCTGTAAGGTGACAACTCCAAAATCTGTTTCTAACTCAGACTTGGGTTCTGAACTCCTGACTAGTATAGTATAGTGGTGAAAGACTTATCACCAACAGTGGGTCATCTCTTCAGCTCTGGTTATAAAAAAGTGTAAATAAAAACTCACTGGGGCACCTGGGTGGTGCAGTCAGTTAAGCCTCGGATTCTTGGTTTGGGCTCAGGTTGTGATCTCAGGATCATGAGATTGAGCCCCAAGTCAGGCTCATGTTCAGCTTGGAGTCTGGTTGAGTTTCTCTCTCCCTCTCCCTCTGTCCCCTACCCCAACCCCCTTAAAATAAATGAGTAAATATTAAAAAAGAAAACTCATTAAAATAGGACATAAATCCTGTTCTTCTTGAAGGAGGAAATTATGATTTACCCATATCTAATTAAATTTCAAAGTAGTAGGTGAAATAAATATATATATGATCTTTTTTTTTTTTAAGATTTTATTTATTTATTTGACAGAGAGAGATCACAAGCAGGCAGAGAAGCAGGCAGAGAGAGAGGAGGAAGCAGGCTCCCTGCTGAGCAGAGAGCCCGATGCGGGCCTTGATCCCGGGACCCTGAGATCACGACCTGAGCCGAAGGCAGCGGCTTAACCCACTGAGCCACCCAGGCGCCCTATATATATGATCTTTGAAGTCTATAAACCATAATATACCCTTCTTAGCAGATCTTGTTAGAGTTTGAATGTATCTGAATCTCCGTTAGTTACTTTATTCTAATTTATTTTGTATTTATTTATTTTTTTCACAGCTGTCTCACCAGGAGATTGATGTAAACCCAAGAACAGGGACTAAATCTTTTTCCACTTTGTCCTTTCATAAAGAAAGCACAGACCTTGGTACCTAATAGGCAAAAGTGTTTGTAGAATGAATAAATGAACAAATGAATGCATCAGGCAGAGCATACTTGAATCTGAACTGATGTGTTAATGTAGTGAACACTGGTGGTGGGCTGCCAAATGTCATTTTCAATCTTTTCCTCCTTATAACAAAATTACAGTTTTATTACAATAATCCATCTCCCTCCACAAAGCCATATACTTTTGTATTTGTTATAGTAATCCCATTTCTCTTTCCAGTGACAGATTTAGGATGGGTATGTAAAGAAATTCTGGAAAGAGAGGCGGAATAGGAAGTCTGCTGGGGGGGGATTCCACGGAGAGTTTTTTACTTATAAATAGAGCTACATAGAGCTATCTTCTCTCTTTGGACTTCATAGTATCTACATGTGTCAACCTGAACTATTACAGCCATCTTATCATTACTGGGGAAGCTGGTATCCAAAGGAAAAGTCAATATGCTGAGGAAAGGAGGGTAAAGGCAGAGGAACAAGGTCCTTGCAGACACTGCTAGGTGGAAGTTAACCAACTTTGAAGGTGCCATAGCTAGGAACCTCTTAATGTGATTTTCCCTATTGTTTAAGCTATTTAGTGTTGGGCTTTCTGTTTCCCCTGAAGGATTCCTACTGGATAATGTGAGTAAATGAATAACACAGCAAACAACCTCTATCTTTTTTTTCTCTCTCTCTTTCTCATCTGACTACATTGGAGTGTGGACAAAGGGCACATGTTGGCCCTGTTTTATTGGGATACAGCTGTAATGTAGATGTTCTTGCAAACCTCCTCTGGAAAGACTGTACACTAAACTTGATAATTTAGATCTGGGCAACAAAAGAACAATTTAGGATCTTGCTTCTGCTGATGAAAATAATGAGACTTTCTAGCCTGGCTCTAATACACAATGCTGGCATTTTTAGCACAGGGGGACAGTCCTAATAGTAATTATTTTTCAGGAGACTTGAAGATAGGTATTGACATTGGTTCTTTGTAATTATTATTATATTTTTATACAATTTTCAGAACTTTTACCTTTTTCTTCTCTTCCGTTTACTCAAATTCTACTAATATGTCAAGATGCAGCTGAGATTTCATCCTTATCATAAATATAATATAACCTCTCCTCTAATCTCTTAATTGCCTTAGTACTTTATTTGGCAGTTGGTCATGCAATGCTTTGTGAGATCTCAATGTATGGTTTTAAAATGTTGTTCAAATCTTTGTTAAACTTTTACTTAAGAATTTTTTTAATTTAAAAACTATTTCATTTTATTTTTACTTTAATTCCAGTATAGTTAACATTTAAGCTTTTCATATGTCTTTCATTTTCAGCTACATTTTAAGTTCCACCGTGGCTGAATAGGTATCAAGATATCCTCACACAAGCACCTGATTTACTGGATAATAAATTGTCAATTTATTAAATTATCAAATAAAGAAATGATTATTGGGACACTTGGATGGCTCAGCTGGTTAAGCATCTGCCTCCCACTCAGGTCATGATCCTGGAGTCCCAGGATCGAGCCCCATGTCAAGCTCTACACTCTGAGGGGAGCCTGCTTCTCCCTCTGCCCCTCCCCACTCATGCTCTCTCTCTCTCACTCTCTCAAATAAATGAATAAAATCTTCCAAAAATAAATAAACAAATGGTTATTTATGTTTTATTGTAAATTTTTAAAAAGATTTTATTTATTTATTTGACAGACAGATCACAAGTAGGCAGAGAGAGAGGGGGAAGCAGGTGCCCTGCCGAGCAGAGAGACCGATGTGGGGCTCAATCCCAGGACCCTGGGATCATGACCTGAGCCGAAGGCAGAGACTTTAACCCACTGAGCCACCCAGGCGCCCCTATTGAAAATTTTTAATTTAAAATGTTAAGAATGTGTAGAAGGAAGAGATTAAGCAAAGGAGTTAGAAATCTCATTTTCTTTGTATTTTGTTGCTGAGAGCTAAACAGATGTTTTGGATTACAAAAATATCCTTCCTTTACCTCTTAAAGCATGTAATAATTCAGTGGTAATAGGTATGGAGAATCAAATAAGATAGAATCTGTTTTAGTGTTTATATGAAGTTGACCCTCATGCTTTGTTTTCTCTCCCATCTCCTCAGCACAAAGCACATTGCCTTGTGTTTCACTTGTACATAATAAATGTTGGAATACATTAAACAAATGTGTAGAGACTTGGGAATAGCTTCTTGGGTATTTATTGTACTGTTTTTTTTTTTTTTTTTAGAGATTTTTATTTATTTATTTATTTGACAGAGAGAGAGAGATCACAAGTAGGCTGAGAGGCAGACAGAGAGAGAGAGGGAAGCAGGCTCCCGCTGAGCAGAGAGCCCGATGCGGAGCTCGATCCTAGGACCCCGAGATCACGACCCGAGCCGAAGGCAGTGGATTAATCCACTGAGCCACCCAGGCGCCCCTGTACTGTTGTTTTTTTTAACAGACTTTATTTTTTAGAGCATTTTATGTTCATAGCAAAACTGAGAGGAAGATACAAAGGTTTCTTAAATATCTCCTATCAGGACACTTGCATGCTTCCCCCGTTATCAATATCCTTGACTAGAATGGCACATATGATAGTAATGATGAACCCACATTGACCCATTATTGTCACCCAAAGGCCATAGTTTACATTTTGTGGATTTGGGCAAATGTATAATGGCATGTATCCACCATTATAATATCCTCCTAAGTAGTTTCACTGCCCTAAAAATCACCTATTCAACCCTCCCTCCTCTTAACTCTTGACAACCACTGAATCTTTTGCTGTCTCCATAATTTTGATTTTTCCAGAAATATGAACATTTAACATAAACATCCAGTTAACACGAAAATTGAAAGCTCATTTTTGGGGCACCTAGATGGCGTAGTTGGTTGGGCGTCCAACTCTTGGTTCCAGTTCGGGTTGTGATAGCAGGGTCATGGGGTTGAGGCCCAGGTTGGGCTCTGCACTCAGCTTGGAGTCTGTTTGGGACTCTCTCTCCCTGTACCTTTACCTCTACCTCTCCTCTCTCTCTCTCTCAAATAAATGAATAAATATTGAAAAAAAAAAAAGCCACGAAAACAAAATCTTTTTCATCCCACCTTCAATCAGGATAAAAAAGAGATGCTTGGCTGGCTCAGCTAGTGGAGCATGCGATTCTTGATCTTGGGGTTGTGAGTTCAAGTCCCACACTGGATACAGAGATTGCTTAAAAAATAAAAAAATTAAGAAGAAACCATACCTGTGACAATGCTTCTACATAACATAAACTATAGGTATGTATGTTTACTTTTTTTTTTTTAAGATCGTGTTTATTTAATAGAGTGAGAGAGCATGAGCAGAGGGGAGGGGCAGAGGGAGAAGGAGAAACAGACTCCTCGTGGAGCAGGGATCCCAATGCAGGACCTGATCCCTGGGTCCTGGGGTCATGACCTGCGCTGAAGGCAGACACTCAACTGACTGAGCCACCTAGGTTCCCTAAGTTTTTTTTTAAATTGAAATATAATTCACGTATCATAACATTCATGCTTTTTTAAAGTATATAGTTCAGTGATTTGTATTGAATTCACAATGCGGTGCAACCATCACCGATATCTAAATCCTGATCATTTCATCAGCCCAAAAATGAAAGGGTAATATGTGGCCCTTTGTGTCCAGTCTCTTAGCATAATGTTTTCCAGTTTCATCCATGTTATTCCATGTATCAGCCCTTCATTCTTTTTTATGGCTAAATAATACTCAATTCATTATATTGGTATACCTGATTTTGTTTACCCATTTATCAGTTGAGAGAAATTTGAGTTGCGGCACCTGGGTGACTCAGTTGGTTAAGCGCTTGCCTTCAGTGCAGGTCATGATCTCAGGGCCCTGGGATCAAGTCCGACACTGGGATCCCTGTTCTGTGGGGAGTCTGCTTCTCCCTCCACCCCCTCCCCTGCTCATGATCTCTCTCTCTCAAATAAATAAAATCTTTAAAAAAGAAGAAATTTGAGTTGTTTTTATTTTTTGGATAATAGGAATAATGCTCCTGTGAACACAAAGGAGCTCCTTGTACATACAAGTTTTTGCGGACATATATTTTCTTTTTTTTTTTTAAAGATTTTATTTATTTCACAGAGAGAAATCACAAGTACACTGAGAGGCAGGCAGAGAGAGAGAGAGAAGGAAGCAGGCTCCCTGCTGAGCAGAGAGCCCGATGCGGGACTCGATCCCAGGACCCTGAGATCATGACCTGAGCCGAAGGCAGCGGCTTAACCCACTGAGCCACCCAGGCGCCCGCGGACATATATTTTCAATTCTCTTAAATTATACCTAGAAGTAGACTTTTTAGAAAAGATTTATTTATTTAGGGGCACAGGGTGGCTCAGTCGGTTAAGTGTCTGTCTTCCATCCAGGTCATGATCTCAGGGTCCTGGTATTGAGCCCCACATCAGTCTCCCTGTTCAGCGGGAGCCTGCATCTCCTTCTCGCTGTGCAGCTCCCCCCCTGCTTATGCTCTCTCACTCTCTGTCAAATTAATAAATAAAACCTTTAAAAATTTATTTATTTATTTGTTTATTTGAGAGAGAGAGAGCAAGTGAGCAAGCACATGTGGGGGCGGGCTGAGGAAGTGAATCTTCAAGCAGACCCTAATGTGGGGCTTGACAAAGGGCTTGATCTCATGATCCATGAGACTATGACCCATGAGATCATGACCTGAGCAGAAAAAAGGGTTGGTAGCTTAACCAACTGAGCCACCCAGGTGCCCCCATCCACACATCTTCTTTGAAGAAATGCCTCCTCAAGTCCTTTGCCATTCAAAATTTGCCTAGGTGCCCCTCTTTTCTTTTCAATTTTTATTTTTATTTAGTAATCTCTGTACTCCACATGGGGCTCGAACTCACAACTCTGAGATCAAGAGTTGCATGCTCTTCTGAGTCAGCCAGGAAAACCCCTCTTTTATCATCTTTTATAAATTTGATTGTAGGGCTCCTGGGTGGTTCAGTGTGTTAAGCCGCTGCCTTCAGCTCAGGTCATGATCTCAGGGTCCTGGGATCGAGTCCCGCATCGGGCTCTCTGCTCAGCAGGGAGCCTGCTTCCCTTCCTCTCTCTCTGCCTGCCTCTCTGCCTCCTTGTGATCTCTCTCTGTCAAATAAATAAATAAAATCTTTAAAAAAATTTGATTGTAATCATTTAATTTCCAAGAAAGGCTGTTTTTGTTTCAGTGTTCCTTTTAAAAAATATGACCTTGTTCTTTCTTCATAATTATGCAGTTCTTTTCTCTCATCATAGACTTTCCTAATTCTTTCTTGCTGGTTTATTTGTTTTATTTTCTTTATTTCATATTGGAGGTTTTTATCAAATATGTGGGAAATCTTTAATTTTGTTCCTATTTAATAGAAGACACCAAATTAATTGGGAATTCAGTGTGAGTGGGTGGCATGTTCTGATTAGAAGGGTTCACTACATGTTGATGTGGCGAACTGGCTTCTTTTTTTTCTTTTTTTAAAAAAGATTTTATTGGGGCACCTGGGTGGCTCAGTGGGTTAAGCCTCTGCCTTTGGCTCAGGTCATGATCTCAGGGTCCTGGGATGGAGCCCCCCATGGGGCTCTCTGCTTGGTGGGGAGCCTGCTTCCCCCCACTCTCTCTGCCTGCCTCTCTGCCTACTTGTGATCTCTCTGTCAAATAAATAAATAAAATATTTTAAAAGATAAATAAAATATTTTAAAATAAATGAAAAGATTTTATTTATTTATTTGAGACAGTGAGAGAGAGAGAGCATGAGAGGGGAGAAGGTCAGAGGGAGAAGCCGACTTTCCGTTGAGCTGGGAGCCCTTTGTGGGACTCGATCCCCGGACCCCAGAATCATGAGCAGAGTGAAGTCAGGTGCCCAACCAACTGAGGCACCCAGGTGCCCTGAACTGGCTTTTTTATTGAAGTTACCGTTACATTAAAAATTTACAGGTCCTGGGAAACCTGGGTGGCTCAGTGGGTTAAAGCCTCCGCCTTTGGCTCAGGTCATGATCCCAGGGTTCTGGCATCGAGTCCCGCATCAGACTCTTTGCTCAGCAGGGAGCCTGCTTCTCCCTCTCTCTCTGCCTGCCTCTCGGCCTACTTGTGATCTCTGACTCTCAAATAAATAAAATCTTTAAAAAAATTTTACAGGTCCTTTCTCTGGGGTGTTTCAACTTACCTTGGGGCAGGGAAGGATATAAGACACTGCTAGTGGTGGGCGCCTGGGTGGCTCAGTGGGTTAAGCCGCTGCCTTCGGCTCAGGTCATGATCTCAGGGTCCTGGGATCGAGTCCCACATCGGGCTCTCTGCTCAGCAGGGAGTCGGCTTCCTCTTCTCTCTCTCTCTGCCTACTTGTGATCTCTCTCTGTCAAATAAATAAAATCTTAAAAAAAAAAAAAAGACACTGCTAGTGTTATGTAAGGTGCTTGGGGAGAGACCACTGGTTATCAATGCCCCTATCTTCTGACAGCAACTCCCCCTATTATTCCACTATGCCTGGTTCTTGAGCCTGGAGCCTCTTGTGTTTAATTCCTCTGTAGAGATGGAAAGGTTTATAACTACTATTTATATAGTCATTGATACAATTCCCTTGTTATGGGCCCCTTTCCTTACCTCTACCTTCTGTAGTACCCTTCACATTCCTGAGCCTTTCTGGGATCCTGTTTGACTTGCTTCTTGTTACTCTCCCCTTCAGTGAACACTTTCTGGGCTCTGTTTAGTCACCACTGCTCTATCTTCATCTCCCAACTTAAAATATGACAGTTCTGGGTTTGAGTTGTCAAAACCAGAGCCTGCATTTTTATTTTTTATTTGGAAAATTTCAGAAAAGGAAGGAAGCAGAAAAATCTTTAGTCTATCATCCTATAACTGGAAATTTGTTTAATTTTCCCAAATGATGTGGCTTATTATCTCACAGGATAGTCTCAGTTACACACTACTGTAATGACTATCTTCTGATTTTTAAATAAAAAAGTCCTGGTCCCTTTGTTTTATTCAAAAATCTGGAGAAATTTTTACAAAAAGATTGTTTCTCCTGGCATCTTAGGCAAGTTACAATTTGGCTGTACAGTCTGTTGGCATTTCAGTGCAAACAGTATTGGTCCCACTTTTCTGTCCTAAGATGCTCTATTCTTTATATAAAGAGCAGGAGAAGCAGTTGTTCTCTTTTACTCTGAGGGTGATTATCTCTTAGCGGCAAGTGGAGTGATTCATTCTCCTGTTCCTTTTGGAGGAGACTTTATTACTTGTGGGGGATACAGTGTCGGGGAGAGGAGAGCTCCAGCAATATGTCAGGTATTACACATTCCGGACTGGCATAAAAAGAAGCAACCTCTTCCCCCACTGGAATTTCAAAGCCTGAAAGGAACACCCCACATCTAAGGCTCTGAGAAATTACATTATTCATAACGAGGACCATGATTCATATGAACGGAACAAAATGGAATTATCAAAAATAGATTCTGTAGATTAATCGGTAGCAAAAATATCTTCTGACTTAGCTTATGAATTGGCTATAATCACAGGAAGGACGATTCCATTGAGGTTTTACCATCTTCTCCTCCACCTTGATTGAATAACCTTTATACTTTTCCCATGGCACATCTTTGTAGGTCAAGGTATTTGGAAAACTGGCTTTGACATGATGCCTCCCTCTTTTTTTTTTTTCTCTTTTTATCTTTTAAAAGTGATTCTTGCTTAAACATACCTTGTGTTAATTGTGTTCATTTAATTGGTCACCTTGAATTATTGAGCATTTGTCATTTTTATGCTTTCTATATTGACCCACTATTATTTTTAGCAGTGATGATTATAATAACCTGCAGAGTGGGTTAGAAGGGCTTCACATTTGATGGAACTTGAATTCCTGCCAGAGCTATTATTTGCTTCAAATATGAGCAATGTGATTCCAGTCCTTTTACCTGGGCAATTTTCTCCTTCTATTGATTTCCTGCCTCTATAAGAGTAATAAATTCTTTTTAGGGAGTAGTAAACAGAAAAGGCAGTTCCAATTTGATAACTATTACTGTATTATGTATACACACACAGTATTGAGTAACCAGCGTTCAGGGAATTGTGTGAGATGTTTTGTTTTTTTCATTATTATTATTTTTTATTTGAGAGAGGTAGAATGGGGGAGAGGGAGACCATGAGAGGGGAAAGAGTCAGTGGGAGAAGCAGATTCCCTGCTGAGCAGGGAGCCTGATGCGGGACTTGATCCTGGGATTCCAGGATCATGACCCGAGCTGAAGGCAGTCCCTTAACTGACTGAGCCACCCAGGCGCCCCTGTATGAGATGTTTTAAGAGATCTAAAGATGAGAATGTCAGATGCTCTCAGCTGCATGTAACAATGACAGAAACATATAAAGATAATATTAAGTACAAAGATGTTTATTATTTTGTTAAAAAGAAATCCAGAAGAAAGACAGTGCCAGGATTGGTACAATGGCTCAAAGATGCCTTGTAGCTTAACCATCATCAATGGCTTGGCTTTTTCTTTTATTTTCTTTTTCCTTTTATTAAAAGATTTTATTTATTTATTTGACAGAGAGAGATCACAAGTAGGCAGAGCAGCAGGCAGAGAGAGAGAGGGGGAAGCAGGCTCCCTGCTGAGCAGAGAGCCCTATGTGGGGCTCGAGCCCAGAACCCCACGACCATGATCCAAACTGAAGGCAGAGGCCTAACCCACTGAGCCACCCAGGTGCCTCAGGTTGGCTTTTTCTTAAGGATTATATGTCAATGTTCATAAGATACCTTTGCTCTAGATATCATGTCATTATATAACCATATATAATGGCAGAAGAATGGCGGTGTGCCCTCATCTACCTCTTTACATCAGGAAAGCAAATTTATCTCAGAAGTCTCTGGCACATTTTCTTCTGGTTCAGATCAAGTTAGGTGTCTTTAGCTTAGTGAAGGGAAGCTAGAAAATTATCTGTCGTTTCCAATATATATTGTGGAGATGTGTGTATGTTTCGTGTGTGTGTGTTGTTAGATAGGCAACCAACAGTGTCTGACACAAGGAATAAGATGGAATCTCAGTCCTCCCGAAAGAAGCTTGTTTCTCTCTGGGTGAAACAACAAGCTGTAATTATAATACAGTTTATGTGTGGTAGCTTCCTGGGAACACTCCTGGGCTTCAAATTAACAATCCCTTTTAAATTGGTTAAAGAAAACCATTCTAGATACTTTTGCTTTGGAGTTGCCAAAGCTGTCCTCTCTGAATCTTTAGTCACATGTCTGTTCTGACCATCTTTTTAATAAGTGGTGTTAAGAAATGTAGTATCAAGTTTACATAATGTGATTTTAAGTGATGTACTCTTTCTCCAAAATGCTCTTGCCCTTACACCTTCACATGCCCACATCTCATTCATCCTTTGAAGGAAGCTAAAAAATAATGCCTCCCATTTATTTCATTTGTTCAGCAAGTATCTGCTGCATGCTTACAACGTCAAGCATGCTGAAATTGTTGAGGATACAAAACATGAGTTCTGACCTCATGGAACTTAGGAGGGGAATACTGACAACTAGCAGTAACAAGGGATGAGGAAGAATAAGGTACAAGCAGAGGACAGGCAGAGATACGTATTTACACTATTGGTGGGGTTAGAAGCAGACAGAGAAGTCTACCTGAAGACTTTTTAAAGATGATACCTATGGATGAGTAGGAATTGGAGAGAGAAAGGGAGGCGAGAGTGTTCAAGGTAAAGAGAATCGTGTATAGAAAACCATGGAAGTGAAAGTGTCCTTGATAAAGGCCTCTTTAACTCCTCCTTCCCCTAAGTAATTTCTCCATTTGATGACCCCCGTAGCACTTGATATACAATTTTTAGGTCATAAGATATCTGAAGGCAAAACATATGACTTATACAATGAGTACTGGGTAAATGTGATTGCCGCTTCAGAAGGAGAGTGAGGCTGTATCTATATCCATGAAAAATGCTAACTTAAAACATTAAAATATCTGAGGTAAGAGGTGGATTATACCATACGTCTCTTCAATATGATAGGAAAAGCATCATCTGTCTAGGTGACTACAGAGCCCAAAGCAACAGGGAGGAATTGATTCATAAAGTTCTGGAGGAAGTACAAAGTTATTATAGCTCCAGTCCTCAAATGTTACTTTAAAAGCCATTTTAGGGGGGCACCTGGGTGGCTCAGTGGGTTAAAGCCTCTGCCTTCAGCTCAGGTCATGATGCCAGGGTTCTGGAATTGAGCCCCACATCGGGCTCTCTGCTCAGCAGGGAGCCTGCTTCCCCCTCTCTCTCTGCCTGCCTCTCTGCTTACTTGTGATCTCCGTCTGTCAAATAAGTAAATAAAATCTTAAAAAAAAAAAGCTATTTCAGGAAATATAATGAAAACCTGGTATACATCAGAAAGAAAAACCACTCACTTATGTTTACAAGAGGTTTTCTTTTTAAATGTTGTCTTGGTATGGGCTGCTCTTTGTGTGTGGCGGGGTTTTGGGTTACTGGTGGGGAGGGCCTAACCAGACCTGACAAGCTACTTTTAAAATGAAATATATTTTTTTAAGATTTTATTGATTTATTTGAGAGAGAGAGATCACAAGTAGGCAGAGAGGCAGGCAGAGAGAGAGAGGGGGAAGCAGGCTCCCCACCGAGCAGAGAGCCTGATGTGGGACTCGACCTGAGCAGAAGGCAGCGGCTCAACCCACTGAGCCACCCAGGCACCCATTAAAATCAAATCTTAATGGACCCCCAGGCAGCTCAGTCTGTTAAGCAACTGCCTTTGGCTTGGTCATGATCTCAGGGTCCTGGGATTGATTCGCACATAGGACTCCTTGTTCAGTGGGGAGGCTGCTTCTCTCTCTGCCTGTTGCTCCCCCTGCTTGTGCTCCCTCTCTCTGTCAAATAAATAAAATTATACATTAAAAAAATACATGTACACACAAATGTCTATGTCATGACTCAGGTTTTTACCATTTCATTTCTTGTTTATTTTTTCTTTTTGTTTTTTCATTTTAGATACATGTTCCAAAATCCTTTTGCCATTTGGTTGAGAGGAACCAAAATGAGTAAATTTTGATAGAGAAGGAGGTTGGGGGATATAGCTATTGTCTTGATTGGCCAGAATAGATAGTATTTTAAGCTTTCCTGAGAAAGCTCCCTTTAATTTATTCTTCTCCTTAATTCTAGTTTAGCTATTCATCCCCAGGTTTGAGAAGGCACTTGTTTGATCCTGCCATTTCTGTAGCTAAGTAAATAATAACTCCCAGATAATGAGCAAATATATACAGATGTGTTATGCGAATGGTAAGACACTATACAAAAACGTAAGGTCTTATTTTATACTAACTTGGGAAGTTTTTTTGTTTTTTGGGTTTTTTAGAGACAGAGAAAGAGAGAGCTCAGGCTTGTTAGCAGGGGGGAGGAGCAGAAGGAGAGGGAGAAAGAATCCCAAGCAGGTCCCATGCCTAGAGCAGAGCCTGAAGCTGGCTGACGTAAGATCATGAACAGAACTAAAATCAAGAGTCAGATGTCTGACTGAGCCCTCCAGACACCCCAGAAGTATTTCTTTTTTTTTAAAGATTTATTTACTTGAGAGAATGATAGTGAGAGAGAACATGAGAGGGGAGAGGGTTAGAGGAAGAAGCAGACCCCGTGCTGAATAGGGAGCCCAACGCAGGACTCGATCCTGGGACTCCAGGATCATGACCTGAGCAGAAGCCAGTTACTTAACCAACTGAGCCACCCAGGCACCTCATCCCCAGAAATATTTTTGACAGTTTTTTTTTTTTTTTAAAGTAATCTCTACTCCCAACATGGCCCTTGAATTCACAACTCCGAGATCAAGAGTCACATGCTCTACCAACTGAGACAGCCAGGTTGTCACCCCCTACTTTTTTTTGATACTAATTTTTTGAAGTGTCCTCCTCAAGGACAGAGATTACTTTTTTGGATGCTGTCCCATAGTATGGTGAGGTGTAGATGCCGGATTCTCTAATTTGGTGATTCTTAATCTTTTATCTTTTTAAAATATACTGTATTTTTTTTTTAAGATTTTATTTGACAGACAGAGATTACAAGTAGGCAGAGAGGCAGGCAGAGAGAGAGAGAGAGGAGGAAGCAGGCTCCCTGCTGAGCAGAGAGCCTGATGCGGGACTCGATCCCAGGACCCTGAGATCATGACCTGAGCCGAAGGCAGCGGCTTAACCCACTGAGCCACCCAGGCGCCCTATACTGTATTTTTTAAAGAAGTTTTAAATTTACAGAAAAATTGAGCAGATAGTACAGAAAGTCCCCATATAACCTCTCCTTCCCCAGTTACCTTTATTATTGTTAGTATGTATGACACCTTTGCTATAATTAATGAACCAATATTGATACACACTGTAATTACTAAAAATCCATATTCTTTTTTTTTTTTTAACTTTTTGCCTAAAGTCTTTTCTCTTTTAGAATACCAATCAGCTTAAAACCCACGTTGAGCTGTCATCTTATATCTACATTACACTTAATTGCCACGTCTCCTTAGGTTCTTCTTGGCTGTGGCATTACCTTCATTTTTGGGGTCATAAACTGGGTTGAAAATCTGATGAAAGTTATGGATCCTCTCCACAGAAAAATGCACGTGCTTCAGATGTCTTATTGAAGGGAGGTCCACCCATAAGATATTCAGAAGCACCGGTGTAGGAGGAAAAGGTGATCTTGAAAATATCCCCTCCCCCACATTTGGGCTCAAAGTCAGGTTCTACTTTGACCTTTTTGCGTAGCTGTTTTCCTACATGGGCCTTGGTTTCACCATCTGTGAAATGAAGGGTTTGGTTTACATGATGTCTAAATCCTTTTCTAGCACTTTGGAAGGTGCGCGTCACCTACAATTGTCTACATCAGAGTAACAAAGGCTGATAACAGACCAAGGCAGGTCAGGTCAGGAAAGTAGACGGGCTTATCGATAAAGAGGTTGCAGAGGTTCAGTGGGGGACAACACAAAATCTAGGTTCCACTTTATGGCTTTGTGGATTTTCTAAGTCATTTCCTTCCTCTGAGCTTCAATTTCCTCATCTGCAGAAATGTGGAGGCTCTGCTTCTGGTAGTTATGAACTCCTGGGAACAACAGCGGACAATGTACCTAGGAAGATATCGTGTAAGGAATTACGAGAAGAAAAAAGATGGAGTTGATGGCTTAGTGCACTGGTGAAGGGCGGGCTTAAGGAAAAGGAGACCGAGCTGAAGGCTCTGGAAAAAGGAATATAGTACACACCTTAGGGCTATCGGACCACACCCTCACAGCGCTGGGATCAATTCTACCTACGTGCCAGCCCCGCCCCCCCCATTCCCCTTAGGCTGAAACTAGCCACACTTCTCATGGCAGTCACAGTGCGACGCTTTCCACCGCTCAAGGACCGCGCGCGCTCTCGCGCCGCCACCTCACTGCCACCTCTGCCCGCCCTTGGCTTCCTCCGATTGGTTCTCGCTAAGTGACGCAAGTGGTTCTTATTCCACCCACATCACTTCCCAGGGTTCCGCCCCACCTCCTCTTTGCTTCTCCCGACTCGCGTGGCAACCTAACCTGCCCTCGTCTCTGCTGCGCGGGGGGAGCCGGGAGAGCAAGTTAAACCAGGAAGGCGCTGGCTTGTGGCGCGCACGCGCACGCACGCACGTACGCCGGCGGCCGGCGGGGCGGCACGCTCGCGCCCGGGCTCGCCGCGCGCCGCGCCAGAGGCTCGTGCACTCGGCAGGTTGGGCTGCGGCGGCGGCAGCTGTGGGAGCTGAGGCACTGCGCGTGAGAGGTCCCAGTCGCGTCTGTGGCTCCAGTTCCGCCACCCTCCGCTTCTCTCACCCCAGTCTCGGTGCCGGGTGCGGAGAAGGGAACGGCGCTAGTGTTGGGAACCTCGAGCCCACCCCTGGCTGCTTCCGACACCGCCATCCTTCCTTTCCCAGCCGCGGGCCTCGCTCGGTGCTAGGCGACTCTGCGGGGAGGCGGCGGCGACCGCTGCCAGTCTTTGGGGAGGAATCCTGCCCTGCAGCCTTACTCCGCAGCGGGGCCCTAAAGGGTCCGAAAGAGCTCGGCTTCGGTCTTTCCTCTCTCCTATTTCGTCAACCGATTGGAGCAGCGTCAGTCCGAGAGGTCTCTGGGCTGAGGCGGCGGCAGCTCCTCCGGCTCCATCATGTCCGCGGGCGGAGACTTCGGGAATCCGCTGAGGAAATTCAAGCTGGTGTTCCTGGGGGAGCAGAGCGGTGAGTGTGCGGCTCCCCCACTCCTGGCAGCTGGCCGCGGCTTCCCCGCACCGCCCCCAGTGCGGCCCTTCTGTCGGCGAAGGCTGTCTCCCCGCCTCGCGTTAGCGCTCGGTGCTAGCCCGCAGCGCTGCCTGTGTTTGCCGACCCCTCTTAGCCACCAGTTCCTCTTCGTCTTGATCCTTCGGTCAGATTTTGATCCTTCCGTCCCCGACTCCGATGCCTCCTTTCCCCGCAGCCCGGGCCTCCCCTGTCGATCTACGTCCCCCCCCCCCCCGCCCCAGGCCTCACCCGGCCCAGCCCCAGCCTGCTGTCCATCCCTTTCTCCCGTCCCAGACGTCTCACCAACCGTAGCCCCCTTCCTTGAGCCCCACCCTTATTCTTGGCTTTTATCCCAGTTCGCCAGCTCTACGAAGGCCCACCCCGGGAAGCCCCACTCCGGGGATCCGACCCTCTTCAACCTTGGACAAGGAGGGTGGGGGGATTAGGGCGTTGTTTTCCCTAGAGACTTGGCCTTGGGAAGTGCAGATCTGGTGGGAGGTGGGAAGTGGGGGTCGTAGAAATTCTTGGATTGTTTTCAGTTGGGTGGGGAATTAGTTTGGGATATGGAGGGTGCATGTTTGAATTGGAGGCGACTTGAGGATGGAGTGGTTGGGGAATAAGAGGGGTGGTGGTGGCAGTGGCAGTGGCAGTGGCGATTTTTGCTTCTTGGGTTAGGCTGCGCGTTATTGGAAAACCTCATTTTCTTCTCATGACTTTGATCCCTGACAATTCTTTTGGCACTGTTGATGCTTTCCCGGTCTCTGCCAGATGCTATGTCATGATCGTTTTACTTGGAATTTTTCACATCTAACCTCTCCATTTTCTCCTTTCAACATGAGGCAGTGTCTGTTTCTCTTTATGGTGGTGCAAACAGGAATTACCGGAGAAATGTTAATTATTCCACTTCTTTTGAGTGTTTTCCAGTTTATATTTAGGATTCCTGTGAGAGGCCTGAGAATAACAAACATCTTTGTTTTGTAGGATTTCCTTTTGGGCTAGAGAGTAATGGAGTAAGAGTAGAATAGATTCATCATCTACTTATCTAAATTAGATTTCAGTATGTAATACCGTTTCGTCTAAATGACCCTTTTTGCTTAATATTTCATAGTATGTGGTGAGTGGAATGATCTTACCTGATCAGGCTTCTGCTGTTGCTTACTTTGTATTATATACAAGATCCTAGTTTTGTGATGGTTTTATCTAAAATTATTTCTGGTGATTCCAATTTCATGCTGAATTATGAAAGTTGGCACTGGACAGTGCAGAGATTATCGTCCTCCTTTGTTTTTCTCACATATTTCATGATGGTCTTTAAAATTCAGACATTGAGAGGTTAGTCCTCCCAAGTCATCCTCAGACATTGAGTTAACTAAGTACCTTAGGTTAGGCTGTAGAGAAGCCAATTTCTTTTTTTTTTTTTTTTTTAAAGATTTTATTTATTTATTTGACAGAGAGAAATCACAAGTAGGTAGAGAGGCAGGCAGAGAGAGAGAGAGGAGGAAGCAGGCTCCCCGCCGAGCAGAGAGCCCGATGCGGGACTCGATCCCAGGACCCTGAGATCATGACCTGAGCCGAAGGCAGCGGCTTAACCACTGAGCCACCCAGGCGCCCGAAGCCAATTTCTTTTGATTGGAAAGCAGATAACTTACAAATTCAGAGCTTTTCCTACTACCTTGAACTGTTTATAGTAATATATATGACATTAAAATAGGTTAACATTAGTTGCAAAATTGCTTCCTGTTGGAGCTGAGAAATCATTTTTTTATTTTCAGTATGTAATCTTTACCTCCTTCCCTCTTACCAAGGAAAAATATAGTTTCCTCTTTGCTTATGAATTTTCCTGAAGCAAGTATACGCTTGTTTCTTGATGTAACTTGGTAAGATCCATGAGGGTGATCCCAGTCTACGTATTTTATAGCAATTTCAGGACAATGCCATGCATAAAATACAGTGTATTGGTCATTATTGATAAATAGGATCTAAAGTGCTTATTGTGGACTCTGGGGATGTTATTGCTGGCCTTATGTTGTGATGCAGAGCTATTTAGTTTGCATGAAAAATCCATTAATCTCTGTCTTAGGAAGATTGTGAGTAGTGATCATAACTTCAGTATCTGCAGGTTTCTTTTGAATTCCTTAAGTAATTATTTTCTAATTCACATTGCAGAGTTTGGTGGCTTTTCATTTTTTACTTTATGTCTTGACAGCATCCCCCTCCACACACACATAGTTCCTGAAGTCATGTTAGATTTTTTTTAATGGACATTATTTTTTTGGAATGGTTTTAGGTTTACAGAAAAGTGAGATCGTGCCAAGGGTTCCCGCATAGCCCCACCCAGTTTCCCCAGTATTCCTCAGTATTCTTGTATATTACATTTGTTATAATGAGTGAGCCAATGTTGATATGTTATTTTTAACTGAAGTCCATAGTTTATTCAGATTTCCTTACTTTTTATCTTTTTTGTTTGTTTGTTTTAAGCATTCAGTTCAGGATACCACATTACATTTAGTTGGCTGTGTCTCTTTAGGCTCCTCTTAGGTGTTTTTTAAAGGACTGTGTTTACATGATTTTTAATTCTGTGGAACTGTGAGGTCAGTTATCTTTTAAGGCCAGGTAATGCCATTTGATAGCTTTGACAATGGAAGATTGATCTTTGTTTTCATGGGCAGTGTCTGTAGTTTCCTTATGCATTAGTAAAGATCTGTAGAACCCATGTCATCTTGATGTAACTCTTCATGAATTATTTATTTTTAGGTTTTAGAATTCCACAATTCAGCTTTCAAAAACGAATCTGTGGCAAAGCATTTACCACATTTATAAATGGTGTGTGTGTGTGTGTGTGTGTGTCTTACCCACAACAGAATGCAAGTCCCATGAAGATTAAAACTTACTTTTTGTTCATTATATTTCCCAGTGCCTAGCGTACCAGGCTCATAGTAGGTACTCAGAAATATTTGGTAAATGAGTGGTGGTTGAATCTACTAGGAACCAAAGCTGTATCAATCTTTGCTATGGTGGAATCTATGTTTTTACCTTATGCTGTTAATAGTTTAACAATAGCATTTTATACCTCCATTATTTGATTGTATGCAGGGGTACTCTAGATGCTGGAGGGGACAGGGAACCCAATAATAAAAGCTCTCTCCCTTTTGCTTAAAAAAAATAGGACCAGGATTTTGCACTTTTGTGTTGAGCAAAATTAGTTTTGTTTAAAGATACTGTTAAATTATTTTCTATTAGCATAGCACCTAAAAATAAGTCAAATGACATTAAAGATGTGTTCAAGGAATTGCTTTGGGGTTTAGTAGACTTCTATTTAGCTTATTAAAAATTAAAAATTAGGGTTCTGTCTCTGTAAACAAAGATGAATTGTTTCAGCATATGAAGCTTCAGACTGAGTTAATGCCAAACACATCAGTGTTGGCAGTCTTTTTACAAACTCTTAGGGTCTCTTTATATTTCAGTAGTATACCGGACTTAATAAAGGGATGTGGAAGTACACAGTTTAAATCTGAGGTTTTCTTGAGAAATCTTTTTTGTTGCTACCTCTGGCTCCTCTTGTAAAATGCAGAGGCATTTTTAGGGTTGCCATTCATGTTTTATATTAGAAGATTACTACAAACAAATGTTACAAAATAGGGTTACAAATTAGAAAGCATAATCTCAGGTAGAAGCACATACCTGACCTCCTACTGCTTAGGTTTTCACTTTATGTTACCCTTTTACATCAGTTCTTCTGAATTAAAATATGGTAGGTAGGGAAAATGTGTCTTACCATCAGAGACCAGGAGTACTGAACAGTTTAGATTGGTTAGATCAGTGATCTTAAACTTTTTCTTCTCAAGATCCTGTTACCTGTTATGCTTTTACAAATTGTTGAGACCCCTAAAGAACACTGTTTATATGGTTTATATAAATATTTACTGTATTGAAAGTGAACAACATTTAAAAATACTTAATTCAGTGGCGCCTGGGTGGCTCAGTCGTTAAGCTTCTGCCTTCAGCTCAGGTCATGATCCTGGGATCCCGGGATCCTGGGATCCTGGGATCAAACCCAGCATTGGGCTCCCTGCTCAGCGGGAAGCCTGCTTCTCCCTCTCCCACTCCCCCTGCTTGTGTTCCTTCTCTCTCCCTGTGTCTTTCTGTCAAATAGATAAAATCTTTAAAAAATATATTTAATTCATTTAAAAATATTAGTTTTATTTATTTATTTTTTGGGGGAAAGATTTTATTTATTTGGCAGAAAAAGAGCACAAGTAAGCCCAGTGGCAGGCAGTGGGAGAAAGAGAAGCAGGCTCTCTGCTGAGCAGGGAGCCTGATGCAGGCCTTGATCCCAGGACCCTGGAATCATGAGCCGAAGGCATCTGCTTAACCAACTGAGCAACTCAGGCGCCCCAAAAATATTAGTTTTAAGTCCATTATATGAAAGAACCATTCTCCAAACAAAGATTTAGTGAGAGTGGCAATGCTTTACATATTTGCAAATCTTACTTTTTAAGTTTTTTCTTCTTCTTTTTTAAGATTTTATTTATTTATTTGACAGAGAGTATAAGCAAAGGGGAATAGCAGGGAGAGGGAGAAGCAGGCTCCCGCTGACCAGAGAGTCCCATGTGGGGCTCCATCCTAGGACCCCGGGCTGAAGGCAGGCAGTTAACTCACTGAGCCACCAGGTGTCCCTACGAATGTCTTTGACTTATTAGAAGACATCCGGATTCTCATAGATCCTTCTGCATTCAGTCTACTGTAATAACACATGTATAGATTCTGCGAAGCTCCACTATTTACTCATGAGAGAATGAGAATGAAAAAACCAAATAACATCAAATGTAATGAAAATGATTTGACTCCCAAAGGGTAGTGGACCCCCCACTAAAGGGTCCTGGGAATCCTGGCAGTCCGTGGGCCACACTTTAAGAACTGTTGTTAGATGATATTAAGCCTTTTGTACTATGGAGCTTCATATTGCAAGTTAGGGCAATCAAGAAGAATGTTTTCCATACCTGGTTTTGGAGCCTTAAAACTAAACAATAGAACTAGTGATTAAGAGCACATGGTCTGGGTTTTATATTTTAGCACTGGCCACTGACTTTGGACAAATTAGTTGACCTCTCTATGCTTCAGTTTCCTTATTTATAAAATAAAGGTAATAGGGACTATTGTGTGGAGTTACTTTGAAGATTAAATTAGTTAGTAAATGTGAAGCATTTAGAAGAGTGCCTGGCACATGGGAAGTTCTCGGTAATTAGTTAAACAAATTTTATTTTTTTAAAAAGATTTTATTTATTTGACAGAGAGAGAGATCACAAGTAGGTAGAGAGGCAGGCAGAGAGAGAGTGAAGCAGGCTTCCTGCCGAGCAGAGAGCCCAATGCGGGGCTCGATCCGAGGGCCCCGGGATCCTGACCTGAGCTGAAGGCAGAGGCTTTAACCCACTGAGCCACCCCAGGTACCCCTAATAAAAAAATTTTTAAAATATTTATTTATTTGAAAGAGAGAAAGTGAGACAGAGCATGAGTGAGGAGAAGGTCAGAGAGAAGCAGACTCCCCGTGGAGCTGAGAGCCCGATGCGGGACTCGATCCTGGGACTCCAGGATCATGACCTGAGCCGAAGGTAGTCATCCAACCAACTGAGCCACCCAGGCGTCCCCCCTAATAAAATTTTTAAAATAAAATATTTATTCTTTTTTTTTCCCCTTAGATTTTATTTATTTGTCAGACAGAGAGAGAGAGTGGGAGAGAGCGGGCACAAGCAGGGGGAGCAGCAGGCAGAGGGATATGGAAGCTTTTCACTGAACAAGGAGCCTGACATGGGACTGGATTCCAGAACCCTGGGATCATGACCTAAGCTGAAAGCAGATACTTAACTGACTGAGCCACCCAGGCATCCCTGGTTTAACAAATGTTTATGTAAAATTACTATGCTATGAAGTGATTTAGTAGAGCATAAGCTTAAAGAAATTTACATTTTATAGGGAAAGAAAGATAGAATATCTAAAACAGTATAGTGTGATAAGTACAGTTGCTTAGAAAAATAGAGTTAAAAGGTGTAAAGAAATGACCAGAGCATGGAGTTCTAGGGAAGACACTGTATAAATCATTATAAATGACTAACCGATTTTTAGCTGAAATTCTTGAATGAGAGCATTCCAGAGTTGGAGGAGACTTTGAGAAGTCACCTAATCCATTTCTTTTAGGGCTTTAAAACTGGATCACTTTTCCCCCCTCTAATTTTATGTATTTGTTTATTTAAGAGATAATATTGATTTACTTGAGAGAGAGCATGCACACACTCACGCGAGTGGGTATGCAGGCACACAGAGGGAGGGGCAGACAGTGAGAGAAACTGACTCCCATCTAGGTGATTAGTCTGTCTCAGGTCTCCATCTCCTGATCCTGAGATCATGACCTCAGGTAAATTCAAGAGTTGGGTGCTCAAAGCAAAATGAACCACCCAGGCTCATTTATTTATTCTTATATAACTTTATTCTTATTATTTCTTTAAGATTTTATTTATTTGTTTGAGAGAGAGAGTGCTCACACATAGGGTACCCACGGGCCTCCATCACAGGACCCTGAGATCATGATCTGAGCTAAAGGCAAATGGTAAACCAACTGAGCCACCTTGCTGCCCTCTAACTTTATTTATTTATTTATTTTTAACATTTTATTTATTTATTTGACAGAGAGAGAGAGAGATCACAAGTAAGCAGAGAGGCAGGCAGAGAGAGAGGAGAAGCAGGCTCCCCACTGAGCAGAGAGCCCGATGCGGGGCTTGATCCCAGGACCCTGAGACCATGGCCTGAGCTGAAGGCAGAGGCTTAACCCTCTGAGCCACCCAGGCGCCCCCTAACTTTATTTTTAATAGGTAATACAAACATAAAAAGTGTACTTAGAAAACTTAATACCACCCCGTTCTTGTGACTCTATTCTCCACTCCACCCCCTCCTCCTTTAGTAGTTACACATACTGTTTTTTGTGTATATTCTGGGATTTCTTATGCAAATGCAAGCAAATATGAATATAATTTCTTATTCTCTCTTACATAAGATGTATCAGACTTAAACTCCACACCTTTTTTTGCTTAGTGTGTATCCTAGGGTTTTTTTCATATTATTAGTACATATGAAAACAGCTTTCCCATTCATTTTGTTTGTTTGTTTTTTGAATAAAATTAACCACGCAGAAGAGTTTGGACTTCATCCCAACGTGGAGCTCGATCCCATGACTCTGAGATCATGACCTGAGCTGAAATCAAGAGTTGGATGCCTAATGACTGAGCCACCCAGGCTCTCCCCTGTTCCATTTTCATAGCATTATCATCTATTCTGTTGAGGTGGGAGAAGGACCTGTTCCACTTTGTGGAACCATGGAGGGAATGTAAGAGGGTGTCAGTCTACCTTTTAAACAGACTTTGGTTTTTATCACCACCTTTATCCTTATTTCTAGATACACTTGGTGCGAGTGATTCCTGAACCATTTAGGGGGTTCTTTAGCACAAATCAGATTTTTTCTTAGCTTTCTCTATTGTCAGTTTAAAATTGGCCTTTATAGAACCTATTAGATTAATTACTGCCTTGCCATTTACTTTTTACCTTCTAACTTGGATGATTTAAGTTTTCTGAGAACCAGTACTTTTAGAATTGCTTAGGGTTTTCTGTTTCTGTTCTTTTTCCTTTTTCTTTTCAAATTTGAGTTTTTTATTATTTTTTTAAGATTTTATTTATTTATTTGACAGACTGGTAGTGAGAGAGCACAAGCAGGGGAAGAATACGGATCTCCATTCAGGACCCTGAGATCATGACCTGAGCTAAAGGCAGATGCTTAACTGACTGAGCCACCAGGTGCCCCCCCTTCTTTTAAAAAAAAATACATTTTATAAAATTAAAATCAATTCAGGGTGCCTGGGTGGCTCAGTGAGTTAAGCCTCTGCCTTCGGCTCAGGTCATGATCTCAGGGTCCTAGGATTGATATCATCTGGCTCCTCTGCTTAGCAGGGAGCCTGTTTCCCCTCTCTTTCTGCCTGACTCTCTGTCTACTTGTGATCCCTGTCTGTCAAATGAATAAATAAAATCTTGAAAAACAAAACTAATTTGTAACCATATTCATAGTAGCATTCATATGAGCCCAAAGATGGAAGCAACCCAAGTGACCATGAATGGATGAAGGGATAAATAAAATATTTTATATATATACAATGAAATATTATTCAGCCTTAAAAAGGAAGGAAATTCTGATACATGATGCGACATGCCTGGATCTTGATGACATGCTGAGTGAAATAAGCCAGTCACTAAAGGACAAATACTGCATGTTACTTTAAATTAGCTTACAGTAAGCAGTACTGTTATCCCGTCCTGCCATTGTGACGTTGCATATACCCAGATACCCTAATAGGCTTGGCTTTTGAGATGAAGTCTAAAATCTCCTGCATGGGTTAATTTTATAGTCCTGTTTGTACTCTCCTATCTCTAGTCTTATTCCTGGCATTCATTTTTTACCCTTTATTGTTAGGCCTCCTTATGCTATGTTACAAAAAAATGTTTTTAATCATCATTAAGGTGTTACATCCTATGGGGAATGCAAGTCTTCCATTCTCAGAATCATAGAACCTTAAATATCCTTTATCCATTTAACAGATGGTCATAGTATGCCAGGCATGGAGCTAGGTCCTGGGGGACATAGTTGTTAATAAATCAGATATTATCTCTGTTTTCTTCTTGCTTAACAGTCTAGCAGTAAATTAGGTTTAAATCTTTTACATTTTTCTGTACCTTCCAACCTCTGTTCTTGAACCATTCCTCCAGCCCATCCTTTACATTATCAGAATAAACTTTATAAAAATGTAAATCAAAGTAACTTCCTTAAAAACATTGTGAATGTACTTATTTCCACTGAATTGTACATTTATAAATGGCCTATTTTATGACATGTATAGTTTATCACAGTAAAAATTTTAATTTTCAAAAAACTCAAACCTACTTTTTAAGTTTATTTATTTAGTCACTTTTAGAATAAAGTCAACTTTGAAAATAAAACAGCCAGTTATTTCAGTAAAACTGATACATAAACCAGCAAAATGAGTTTATTCAGAATAGCAGATTGGGATAGGCAAGCCATCATGAACCATAGGCAAGTCTGGAGAACAAATGAGAGAGGTGCTCTTTTATAGACAAGGGAAATGGGGAGAGGCTGTTACAAACAACGTCCATTGGAATAAACTGGGTGTTTGAAGCATAGTGACTTAAAAAAAAAAATTAACATACATGTGTTACTTCCCCCAGTGCTACAGGTCTGTGAATCATCAGGCTTACACATTTCACAGCGTTGGCTGAGTTGTGACAGTCTTTTATTGGCTGGGGTGTTGCTAGGCAAGGAGGAAATCATCCTTCATCCTTCTAGGGTAGTAAAGTAGGCTTGTTAGGAATGCAGGGTAAGTAAGTCTCTTGGTGGGTCTGCAAAGGGCTAGTGACTGGTAGGGCATGAGAGCACCCCCTTCTGGCCTCCTAACTCCATTTTAAATGAGGTTTCTGTTATTTTTTTCCCCCTTTACATTAAGATCTTTCTCTGAAAGCTAGGAGCCCAAACCTGAAGGTAACCAGCTAAATAGGTTAAAAGACCAAGGGTCATTAGGTGAAATTTCTTGTAACCAGTGGGTTTGTTTCCTTTTCTTGTGTAATTGAATTTCTACTCCAGATACATTTATCCATATGCAACAGGTGGTATTTGCTATTGCACAGATGCCTCCTTGTTCAGCAAGCAGATAATCATGTCATTATCCAGAGCTACTTTAGCTAGTGATTCAGGGATCATTATTGGACTGCTGTTGCTTTGCCTGTGACTGTCCTAAAGTTAGAGATTTCTGATGATGCATTCCTTGGCTCTTATTTCAGCCCAAGGAGAAAGCTCTTTATATGCAGGCACACCTGGAGTCATATAGTCCTCCTGCAAGTTCCTTTTTAAGGTAACTGTGGAGGTTTAATGGGGTGAATCAGTGTCAGGTTTATGATTTATTGTGGATGTTGATGGGGACAGTTAAAAGTCCCAATAAGCATTGATCTCCAGTTTGGCAGCTATCTGAACATTTTTATGCCCATGGGAAATGGCATCTACTAAAATGAAACCAGTTGGAGCACAGAGGACTCCAGCTACAGTATGGTTGTTTATAGATCCATTAGCTGGCATATCCAGATTGACCTTTTTCAAGCCAGGGATTAGAAGAATTGGGATGTCATTCTGTGAGCTACCGCCCCATGCTAAAGGGGTCTTTTCTAAAAGTCTTGCAAAAAGGAGTTAGCCAATTTGTATTTCTCTTGAATGCAGGGTAACAGATCATTGGAAAAATTGCCTACAGATAAGACCAAGGAATCTCTGACATTATGAACAGATTAGAGTTTTTGGTGATGGATCCAGCAGTCAGAAAGGTTCCCCCCTTTTGTAGTAGATTGAGGAATATGGGTAAGATCATTGTCTTTCCAAAAAAGAGAGAGAGAGAAATAAGAAGCAGCAGCAAGAAAAAAGTGTATAGGCCTGGTTCAGTCATTTTGGAAAAGCTGTCTCCTTCTCTGTCATGTGCTTCTACTCCTGGAAGTCTTTCAGGACACCAGTTGGTGTGCAGGTCCAGTCAGGCTTTGGTGCTTTCTTTAAAGGTGATATATGAATTCAAGAATCTGTCCTTGGAGTTTGGTGGCACAAGATGGTGCAAGGGTTGGTTAACAGTATCTGTAAGGGCCTTTCCAATGGAGTTGAGTCTTTTTGGGGATGTCTTTTCCAATAGATGAAATCTCCAGGCTGTAGATTCTGACATCTGATGAGGCTTTCGTCATCCAGGACTGAACTGTAGAAAGATTGTCCTACCGAAGTATAATTGTTCTCTATGGATTTGATGAGGTTTTTGCAAAACTGAAGTATATTCCCTTTTATCAGCTGTGGATCAAAGGAGGTAGGCTCTAGGTGCATAGGGCAGGCTGCTATAAGGAAGATTAGATTCTCATTGAACTTAAGGAAATATATATATAGTCATGAAAATCAAGAATATTTAATAAGAGCTTAGGAATTCTGGAGGGATCAAGTAGGGGAAAAAAGTTAAATGCTTCAGTCTTTGTTGGAAAGACACACTTTATAAGATTGCTCTAAGTTATACATTACTTAAACAAGAGGAGGGGATAAATCTGGAAACAACATTAAAGCACCCAGTGTTCCATTAGAGTTTTAGGCATTCTCACTCTGTGCAGTGTTATGATCTTAAAGTTTTCAAAAACCTATATTCTAGAGTATTATCAAATTTTTTTTTTTGTGAATCTCTGAGAATGGACATTTTTTTGTAAACTATCAGAGTGAAACAATAATTGTAAATGATGAAAGTCTTTAAAGTGGCCACAAAGATCTGATGAGAGTTCACATACATGTACCAAAAAAAAGATGCAATTAACAAGTAAATTTGGGGGGCGCCTGGGTGGCTCAGTGGGTTAAAGCCTCTGCCTTCGGCTCAGGTCATGATCCCAGGGTCCTGGGATCGAGCCGCGCATCGGGCTGTCTTCTCCGCAGAGAGCCTGCTTCCTCCTCTCTCTCTCTCTGCCTGCCTCTCTGCCTACTTGTGATCTCTGTCTGTCAAATAAATAAATAAAATCTTTTTTTTTTTTTAATAAATAAAATCTTAAAAAAAAAAAAAAGAAAAGAAATACAGCCTAAAGAAGGCTCGGTATTTTTTTCTTTTTCCTTTTCCTTTTTATTTTATTTAAACTGAGTTATTTAACATATAGTGTATTATTAGTTTCAGAAGTAGAGTTCAGAATTCATCAGTTGTATATAAGACCCAGTGCTCACTACATCACGTTCCCTCCTTAATGCCCCTCACCTACTTACTACATCCCCCTAGCCCTTTTTGTTTCCTGTGATCAACAACTCATGGTTTCTCTCCCTTTCTGATTTCATCTTTTTAAATTTTTCCCTCCCTTCTCCTGTGATCCTGTTTTGTTTCTTAAATCCCACTATGAGGCAAATCATGATGATTGTCTTTTCTCTGATTGACTTATTTTGCTTAGCATATAATACCCTCCAGTTCCATCTGTGTCTGTTGCAAATGGCAAGATGTCATTTTTTTGGATGGCTGAATAATACTCCATTGTATATATGTATACACCACATCTTCTTTATCTGCTCATCTGTAGTTGGACATCTGGGCTCTTTTTATAGTTTGGCTATTATAGACATTGCAGCTATAAACATTGGGATGCGTGTGCCCCTTCAGATCACTGTGTGTGTATTTTTGGGCTAAATACCTAGTAAGTACAGTTGCTGGGTCGTAGGATAGCTCTATTTTTAACTTTTTGAGGAACATTTGTACTGTTTTCCAGAGTGGCTGTACCAGCTTGCATTCCCTCCAGCTGTGTAAGAGGGCTCCCCTTTCTCCACATCCTCACCAAATATTTGTTTCCTGACTCTTTAGTTTTAGCCATTTTGACCAGGATGAAGTAGTATCTCATTGTGGTTTTGATTTGTATTCCCTGATGCCATGTGATGTTGAGCATTTTTTCATGTGTCTTTTGGCCACTTGGATGTCTTTGGAGAAATGTCTGTTCATGTCTTCTGCCCATTTCTTGACTGGATTATTTGTTCTTTTGGTGTTGAGTTTGTAAGTTCTTTATAGATTTTGGATACTTTCCCTTTACCTAATAAGACTTTTCCAAATATCTTCTCCCATTCTGTCAGTTGTCTCTTTTGGATTTGTTGACTGTTTTTTCTGCTGTACAAAAGCTTTTTATCCTGATGAAGTCCCAATAGTTCATTTTATGCCTTTGTTTCCCTTGCCTTTGGAGATGTGTCTAGCAAGAATTAGCTGTGGCTTAGGTCACAGAGGTTACTGCCTGTGTTCTCCTTTAGGATTTTGATGGATTCCTATCTTAAGTTGAGGTCTTTCATCCATTTTGAGTCTGTATTTGTGTATGGTGTAAGGAAATGGTCTAGTTTAATTTTTCTGCATGTGGCTGTCCAGTTTTCTCAACACCATTTGTTGAAGAGACTATTTTTTCCATTGGATATTCTTTACTGCTTTGTCAAAGGTTAGTTGACCATAGAGATGAGGGTCCATTTCTGGGTTCTCTATTCTGTTCCATTGATCTTTTTGTCTTTGTGCCAGTACCATACTGTCTTGATTACAGCTTTGTAATAGAGCTTGAAGTCCAGAATTGTAATGACATCAGTTTTGATTTTTTCAACATTCCTTTGGCTCTTTGTGTTCTTTCTGGTTGCGTGTAGATTTTAGGCTTATTTATTCCAGCTGTGTGAGAAAGTTGATGGTGTTTTTTTTTTTTTTAAGATTTTATTTATTTATTTGATAGAAATCACAAGTAGGCAGAGAGGCAGGCAGAGAGAGAGAGTGGAGGAAGCAGGCTCCCTGCGGAGCAGAGAACCCGAAATGGGGCTCGATCCCAGGATCCTGGGATCATGACCTGAGCCGAAGGCAGAGGCTTTAACCCTAACCCACTGAGCCACCCAGGCATCCCTAGGCTTAGTATTCTTATTTGACAATGTTTCTTATATAATATAATATATTGAATAATTTGTATAACATCTCTCTGTATAAGGAGAGAGAACAAATCTTTTGAGATACTCCAAGGACCCTCTGGAAATTCTCAAAGTTAGTTCAAGGTCAAAAAAACTTCATGTAGAATTTAAATTTTGGGAAGTTTGTCAAGAATATTGAAAGATTTGGACATTTGGCTAAATAGGATCAGAGAAAATTATGAAACTAATTATCTACTTGGCCACAGTGAAAAAAATATTTGAAGGACAAATATAGAAGTTTATATAGCTGCAAAAGCTCTAGTTCTTTTTGAGTAAAGAAGACTTGGTTTTTCTAAGTAGTCAACAATGTGATAAAGACAAAACACAGAATCAAGATCTTGTTTCCTAGGCAGATTACATAACAGTAAAGAAACTTTGTTTACAATTTATTAGTCTAAGAAATTTTTTTTTAACAAAGCCATTCAGTTTTGAACCAGTATACTTCTGATATTACATTTAAAAAAAAAAAATGCATCCTAACGTAGGGCTTGAACTTGACCCTGAGATCAAGACCTGAGCCGAGATCAAGAGTTGAGTGATTAACCGACTGAACTACGCAGGTGCTCTAATTTTAAAATTTATTTATTTATTTATTTATTTATTTTTAAAAGATTTTATTTGTTGATTTGACAGACAGAGATCACAAGCAGACAGAGAGGCAGGCAGAGAGAGAGAGAGGGAAGCAGGCTCCCTGCTGAGCAGAGAGCCCGATGCGGGACTCGATCCCAGGACCCTGAGATCATGACCTGAGCCGAAGGCAGCGGCTTAACCCACTGAGCCACCCAGGCGCCCCTAAAATTTATTTTTAAACAAATGCATTTTGATCTTAGCTTGATTGTACATATGATTCCTTTCCCAAGATTTCTTTCCTGAAAACCTTCTATAACTTCCTGTGTCCATTTTAGTTTGTCCCTTATTCTTTGCCTTTCCAAAATAACCAGCTTTTCTTTAGGACAGAATCACTTTTGTTTCCTTCACCACAGTGCATTTCCGTTCCTCATACCTTCTTTTACTGAAAACGGGCATTGTATACCACTTTATACTTCTCATATACAGTTGTTTTCTTTCATCTTTATTGGTTTTTAGTAGCTTTACATATATTAATTGGAATTCCTAATTCTTAGAATCCTTAATTCTCAGTGAAAACTAAGATGTAAGTAATCTGGCAAATTTATAATACATTTTATAATTTCTAGAAATGTGCTTTCTGAGCATGGCATAAAACATGTTTACTAGTAGACCCAAATATCTTTAGTTTCTCTATAATAAGAAGCCAAAATGGGTAATCTGTATTTAGTAATTATTGTTGTAGTATTTTATCATATTTAGAAAATGATCTTAGTAATATAATGAAATTTTATCATTTAATTTAACTTGGTAAAAGCCTATAAAGTTTTGAGTTACCAGGGAATGTTTAGGAAAGCTGCTGCTTTTTTTTTTTTTTAAAGCATACATACCATAAAACAATTATTTTACCTAAAAACTCTTAGCCCATTTTCATTTGTCTATCTGAGTAATTTTATAACCAGCAATTAGGTTTAGGTTACAGAAACTTCATGGGGCATTAGTCAAAGTCGGCCATCAAGTTTCACAACAGAGATGTCATGAACTTATTTAACTAATAAACCCAAGTGGAATAAAAGTTGCGTGTTAGTATTATATCCAATGTTGATAACTCTGAGACTTGTCTGTCTTCATTAAACCAACAAATTTGTCAAAAAAAAAAAAACCCGCAAAACCAGAAACAACAAAGAACCCCCAACAAACTTAAACTAGATTTTATTTATCAAAGATTATCCCAGATCATGTGAACTTGAAAAACATTTGGTTTAGTTTACTAAATTTTTATAAACACTTACTTTTCTTTAAACCAATCAAGTAGAGCTCTTTATAAATGAATTTTTTGCAATACCATCCAGAGGTAGAAAAGTGTCATGTGTATATATAGATACACAGAAACATACAGATACAGAAATCTTACAGCTTTTGTTTTAAAGATCTTAGCCTTGGGGCACCTGGGCGGCACATTTGGTTGTGTCTCAACTCTTGGTTTTCACTGGGATCATGATCTCCAGGTCGGAGGATTGAGCCCTGCATAGAGCTCTGCACTCAGGACTGAGTCAGCTTGTCCTTCTCCCTCCTTCTCTGCGCTTCCTGCCCACCTCCCCATGCCCAGGCCCATGCTCAGTGCGCTCACTCACTCACTCTCTCTCTTTCTCAAGTAAATAAATAAATGAATAAAATCTTAAAAAAAAAAAAAAATCTTACCCTTCTTTTAAGTACAAAACTAAAAAGAATAGTTGGATCTAAATTGTTTTTTTCTGGCAGATGGACTGACAAAGTTAACCTGTTCAGGTAACCAAAGCATTTTTTTTTATGAAAAAAAATTTGAAAGATTTAATTTATTTAATTTATTTATTTGACAGAGACACAGTGAGAAAGGGAGTAGATGCAGGGGGAGTGGGAGAGGGAGAGCAGGCTTCCCTGATGTGGGCTCACATCGAGCCTGATGTGGGCTCGATCCCAGGCCGAAGTCAGACACTTAACGATTGAGCCATCCCATGCCCCTTAATGAAACATTTTTATTTGCATGCTGTAAGGATCCTTTCAAACCTATTTTTTAAGTCATTATGTCTTTTAGATGCTTCTGCATACCAAGGGGAGGATCTGAGAGATTTGGGATCTGCATTTTTTTTTTTTTTAAGATTTATTTGACACAGAGAGAGAGAGAGAGAGAGAGAGAAGGAAGCAGGCTCCCTAGCGAGCAGAGAGCCCGACGTGGGACTCGATTCCAGGACCCTGGGATCATGACCTGAGCCAAAGGCAGAGGCTTTAATCCACTGAGCCTCCTAGGCACCCCGGGATCTGCATTTTTAAGAGTGCCCCTTAACATGGATTTATTTAAGTCAGAGCTTCCCCCATGACCATTACAATTCCAAATTATCCAAGAGTTTACCCATTTTTCCAGAAAGGCACAAGATGCTGGTCCAAGGACCAGATAGAATGTATCTTCTCTTTGGATATCTTTCTTTTTTTTTTTTTTTTAAGATTTTTATTTATTTGACAGAGAGGCACAGCGAGAGAGGGAACACAAACGGAGAGAGTAGAGGTGAAGCAGGCTCCTCGCCAAGCAGGGAGCCTGATGCAGGGCTCGATCCCATGACCCTGGGACCATGACCAGAGTGGAAGACATAGGCTTAACGACTAGCCACCCAGGCATCCCATTGTCTTTGGATATCTTAACTAGGAGGAACAGGAACGCTATTTCCCAACAGCTGTTCTAAAACACGGGAGGGCACCTGGGTGGCTCAGTCTTTGAGTGTCTGCCTTTGGCTATGGTCAAGATCTCAGGGTCCTGGGATCCAGCCCCGGGGGGCTCCCTGCTCAGTGGGGAGCATGCTTCTCCCTCTCCAATTCCCCCTGCTTGTGTTTCCTCTCTCACTGGCTCTCTCTGTCAAATAAATAAATAAAATCTTAAAAAACAAAAAACAAAAACCAACACTGGAATCACTTGTTTTCCCCCTTTTGAACAGGATGAGTTTCTTACCATGAAGCTTCAGCAAACAGAAATGAAACAAATAGAAAAGAGTAACCACTAGGGTAATCCCTTCATAAAAACAAGAAGGAAAAAACTTAAAGGCTTTTATGCCAGAGAGCTTAAATGCAAGGAGAGCAGAGCTCAGATCCAGGAGAGACCCTCAGACTTTAGGGTCATTGGGAAAGCAGTGAATTCATTGGGTTCTGTGGTTATCAGCAATTGTTTGCTCACCAGCTTTGGAATTTTTAGGGGCTTCTCTGGATCCTACTTCTGATCACTAAGTAATGTTGACTTTGAAAATAAAACAGCCAGTTATTTTATTAGCAAAACGGGTTTATTTGGAAATTTTAGAGGAATTGCAATTCAGGACAAGCTAGTCATGGTAAACCCTAGGCAAGTCTGGAGAGCAAAGGGGAGGGGAACATTCTTTTATAGAGATAGGGAAGGAGTTTGGAAGGCCTGCTATAAACAAAAAACCTGTTGGAGTGAATTTTGAGTTGAAAGTGTAGTGGCTTTTCATTGGCTGAGTTGGACAGTCTCTTATTGGCTGGGCTATTGCTATTGCCAGGCAGGCAAAAAAATCTTACATTATCCTGCTGTGGTATTGAAGAAGGCTGCTGCTTGTTGGAAATGCCATAAGTCTCTTCCTGTTGGGTCTGCAAAGGCCTGCAATGAATGGCATGGTATAAGAGCTCCCCCTCCTGGCCACCTGACTTCATTGTGAGGTTTCCTTTATTTGGTTTCAAAAAGTCTAAAATCTAAAATCTTTCTAAATGATTTACATGACCCATATATGGCTCTTCTCCATCTGTCCATTCTTATCTTGAATATATCTCCCACCATCTCTCTTTGTTTCAGTCAAACTGGCCTTTTTTCAGTTGTAACTTTTCTCTAATCTCTGTCTTGTTACAGACTCCCTCTTCCCCTTTGCCTGGTTAACTCCCTTGTATCCTTTAGCTTTTCACTTCAAGTCACTCTTCAAAGAAGTCTTTGCTGACTTCCTCAGAATAGGTTTCCATTCCTTATATTCGGGACCCTTAAAATTTCCGTTTTACATTTGTTCTGTAAGTTCTGTAATGGTGGTAATTGTGAATTTCTTGTTCCTTACTATATTCTAAGCACATTGTAATGTTTGACATGTAGCAGAAGCTCACTTAATATATTTGAATTAGTAAATAATTTATGGTTTTTTTCCCTACTTAGCTTCAGAAAAGCCTTAAGGTTGCTCACAGTAATAAATGCACATAAAGGAAAATGATTAAAGTTTTATTTATTTGAGAGATAGTAGAGAGGGAGAGAGGTTATTAACTCTGCATTGAGCATGGAGCCCATTGTGGGGCTCAATGACCCTGAGATCACAACCTGAGCTGAAACCAAGAATGGTATGCTTAACCAACTGCACCCACCAGGAGCCCCAAAAGAAGATACTTAAAAGAAAAAATGAAACAAAACAAAAAACCTAACTTAGGAGGAGGAAAGTTTGACATGCTAAGTGTCTGGTATGAAGCTGGAATCAGTCAGTGGCTGAAGTTGAGGAAAATGATGACTTGGAAAAGCCATTGATTGGATTTATCAAGAGCCAACTTTAAAAAGTAGTTTCAGGACACCTGGCTGGCTTAGGAGGTGGAGCACATGACTCTTGATCTCAGGGTTGTGAGTTTAAGCCCCATGTTGGGTATAGAGATTAGTTAAAAATAGAATCTGTTAAAAAAAGTAAAATAAAAAGTTTCAGTAGGGGGCACCTGGGTGGCTCAGTGGGTTAAAGCCTCTGCCTTAGGCTCAGGTCATGATCCCAGGGTCCTGGGATCGAGCCCTGCATCAGGCTCTCTGCTCATCGGGGAGCCTGCTTCCTCTCTGCCTGCCTCTCTGCCTACTTGTGATCTCTGTCTGTCAAATAAATAAATAAAATCTATATTAAAAAAAAAAGCTGTATTTATAAAAAAAAAAGTTTCAGTAGGGTTTTGGAGAGTCCAGAAGAATTCAGAAGTAAGCATTATGTATAAATAACATTTGAAAAGTGGATTTGTGATTTAACCAAATATGTGTCTGGGTTCTTAAAATATTACTTAACTACTTATTTTGGAAAATTTTATTTAAAAAAAAATTTTTTTTTTAAAGATTTTATTTATTTATTTATTTGACAGAGAGAAATCACAAGTAGATGGAGAGGCAGGCAGAGAGAGGGGGAAGCAGGCTCCCCGCTGAGCAGAGAGCCCGATGTGGGACTCTATCCCAGGACCCTGGGATCATGACCTGAGCCGAAGGCAGTGGCTTAACCCACTGAGCCACCCAGGCACCCTTATTTTTTTTATTTTATTATGTTTTACAGTAAACTGCCCAACATGGGTATGAACTCATAACCCAGAAGTCAAGACTTCCATGCTCAACCAACTGAGCCAGCCAGTTGCCCCTATTATGCAAAATTTTAAACTTAAAAAGAAATGTAGAAAATAGCATCAAGAACCCATAAACTATTACTCAGCTTCAATAATTATCAACTTGTGGCTTGTTCATCGATAGCACCTGTCTTCCTCCCCACCCCGCACACGGAAGTGGGTTGAAGTAAATCCCATATATCCTGTTGTAAATATTTTGGTATGTCTGCTAAAAGATGAGAATCTTCTTATTGGTACATTTTTGACAATAATGGATACAGTTGCCCACAGAAGCCATTATTTCAGGATTCTTCCTTCTTCTTTTGAGGGACAGTATGCTTTTGCAAGCTGGGTGGGGTGGTAGGCGGAGGGAGAGAGAGAATCCCAGGCAGCACTGGGTTGGAGGGTTGGGACTCCAGCTCTTGAACCTGAGATCATGACCTGAGCCGAAGGCAGAGGCTTTAACCCACTGAGCCACCCAGGCGCCCCCTGCTTTCCTTTCTGTTAAGTGTTTTTGAGACAATATTTCAGAATCTCTAGATCCTCACTGTCCAACTGACCTTTTGCGTTGATGGGACTGTTCTTTATTTGTGCCGTTTAATATGCTTGGTAGTTCAACTGAGAAACTGATTTCTAAATTTAATTTCATTTTAATGTAAGTAGCCTCTAATTATTCCTGGATCTAGATTTAACCATTCTCTTAAAAACTGAAGCCTGTCCCTTCAGAAATTTATGCATGTATACTTCAAATTATCTCTATAATTAAGGTGAATTAAATTGATTATGATAAGGAAATAGAGAATGTGATGACGCTTAGTCTTTTAGAACTCTGTCCTTGGTATTTAGCATAATGTCCTTCATATAGGTGACCATAAAATAATGAATCTGTCCAGTCATTAGGAAGCTGGAAAGTCTTTCTTCCTTTTTTGCTTATGTTTATTTTATTTTATTTTTTTCTCTTTCTTTGGTGCTCCAGGTAAGGTGGTCTTTCTTTAAGAAGGTGACAGAGCATCATCACATTGACATTGAGTAAATAGGAAAAACTAGATAACTACTAAAGTTACTACTCATTTGTAAACTCTCTCTCTTTTATCTAGTTGTTTAATATGAAATATTTCTTTCCTTTAGCCTGTGAAACTTTTTTTTTTTTTTTTACTTATTTATTTGAGAGAGTCCAAGACAGAGCACAAGCAGGGGGAAAGGCAAAGGGAGAGGAAGAAGTAGGCTCCCTGCTGAATTGAGATCCCGGTTGAGATCCTGGGACTGGATCCCAGGACTTGGAGATCATGACCTGAGCTGAAGGCAGATGCTTAACCATCTGAGCCACCCAGGCACCTGGCCTGTGAAACTTTTATACTTAATAAGATATGGGGGGAAAGTCTTAACAAAAGGTGTCGGGAGAACTGAACTGTGGTCTTTGCTCTGCCACTTTATAAATTATGTGCTTTTTAAAGAGTTCACTTTATCTTCTCTATGCCTCAGTTTCCTTATATGTAAAATGAGAAGAATCTCCCCACCCCTGTATATAGTATGGATTGCATAGATGGTCGTTGGCAGGTTCCACCCATAAACATAATGTTGGCACTCTTATTTATTCTGCATATTTAATATTCTCAAAGCTTCCAGAAATTGAAAGTAGGTCCTTCCTACAAAAAGATTGACTACATTACTGCATTCCTTCTGAACTTTCAAAATTCTTTAGTTGAACTTACTTTTCTCTCCAAAATATTTTTTTAATTTTTAAAAATATTTATTTATTTGACAGAGAGAGATAATAGCAAGAGAGGGAACATAACCAGGGGGAGTGGGAGAGGGAGAAGTAGGCTCCCCACTGAATAGGGAGACCCACTTGGGACTGGATCCCAGGATCCTGGGATCAGGACCTGAGCTAAAGGCAGACGTTTAACGACTGAGCCAACAGGTACCCCCCTCTCCAAAATATTGTACATTTGTTTTTTAAAACATCTGAGAGTGAAATAATTAGTCTTTTATGTAAACAACCCAAATAGTTGTTTCAACCTCAATCTGATCAATATTATGGGTTTTTTTTTTAAGAGAAGAGAGAAAGACCATGGGGGGGGGCCAGAGGGACCAGAGAGAAAATGTCAAGCTGGCTCCATGCCCACCACAGAGCCTGATGGAGGGGTTCAGTCTCACAACTCTGAGATCATGACGTGAGCCAAAACCAAGAATTGGATGCTTAACCAACTCAGCCACTCAGGTGCCCCTGATTGATACTATTTAAAAACTGTTGTATTTTTCAGAATTTTTGAGTTTGTATCCTCTAATAAATTCCTGTTGTTTAAGCCAGTCGGTTTGTGATGCTTTGTTATAGCAGCCCTAACAACCTAATACAGTGCTCAATATCCCTTTGTGGCTGAATATTAAACTCCATATAAACTACCTCCTGACAACTGTACCTGGAAAATACGTATTTCTTTTCAAGCCACTAAATTTCTTTTTGAATAGTCAAGACTACCTTAATTTTGTGAGTAAATCCATGTTTTGTGGTTTCCTGACAATATATTTGTTTGCATGAAAAGTAGTGTCGACTGACATTTGATTACTAACTACATACCAGGCCCTGCTTTAAGTATTGTACAATCCTAATTGATTTAATCCTTAAAACCAGCCATATAAGCTCCTCGAGAAATGGTTGATTTCAGAGCTGGGGCCGGGAAAATACAGAATGAGCCTGGAGCATCTTCTAGTGCTCAAAGTAAGGAAGTGTTTAAGAAGGAATGGTGGCTTATTGAAATGGCACAGGAACCAGTGTGAAAGCACACCCAATAGAGAAAGTTGGGATAATTTGAGCAAAAAAAAAAAAAAAAGATGATATTATAACCCACAGAATTAAGTATCCATGAATCCATAGTTAAATAAATAAGAAACATTTATTTTTTTTAAAGATTTTATTTATTTATTTGACAGACAGAGATCACAAGTAAGCAGAGAGGCAGGTAGAGAGAGAGAGAGGAGGAAGCAGGCTCCCCACCAAGCAGAGAGCCTGATGTGGGGCTCGATCCCAGGACCCTGAGACCATGACCTGAGCCGAAAGAAGAGGCTTTAACCCACTGAGCCACCCAGGTGCCCTGAAACATTTTTTTTTAAAGATTTTATTTATTTATTTGAGAGAGACTGAGTGAGAGAGAGCATAAGAGAGGAGAAGGTCAGAGGGAGAAGCAGACTCCCCAAGGAGCTGGGACTTGATCCTGGAAGTCCGGGATCATGACCTGAGCCAAAGGCAGTCGCTCAACTAACTGAGCCACCCAGGTGCCCGAAACATTCTTCTTATAGAAGGATTCCAATTAATAAATGTAGATGGAATGATGGAAATACAGAATCACCCATAGAATACCATAGTAATAATTGCTGTATGCAAGATCTTTTTTTTTGTAAGCTGTATACTCAACATTGTGCTTGAACTTATGACCCGGAGATAAAGAGGTGCGTGCTATACTGATTGAGCTAGCTAGGGATCCCTGGCAAGATCTGTTTTGAATGCTTAAATTAGTGGGCCAGAGTTTGAGAAGACACAGAATGTTTGTATAGTCTCGAAGTATCTCCCCTAAGATATTTATTATTTACAAGAGGAAAACAGTAACTTTATGGTAGAGAAATTATGTAGAGATCAGTATAACCAAGTGATCGGGGTTAACATCAGGAATAAGAGTGTAACATCATGTTCCTCTAGTTATGATGCAGTGAGAAAGGCTTATCAGTTCTGTGGTAGTCTTGTCAAAGAATGCATGACCTCAATCTACTGAAAAACATTACACAAATCTAAATTGAGGGGCATATACAAAATAACTGACCAGTGTTCTTCAGAAGTGGCAAGGAAAACAAGGAAAGACAGGAAATATGGCAAATGAGATGAGACTAGAGAGAGATGGCAGCTAAATACAGTGTGTGTGGTCCCGGGTTGGATCTAGGAACAGAAAAAGAACATTAGTAGAAAAACTGGTGGAACCCAAATAAATTCTGTAGTTTAGTTAATAGCATTGTATCACTGTTAAATTCACAGTTTTGTTAGTTGTGCTATTTAAGAGTTCTTATTAGGGGAAGCTGAGTGAAAGGTATACTGGAATTCTCTGTACCATTTTTATAACTTTTCTGTAAGCTTAAAATTATTTCCAATAAAAAGTTAAAATAGGGGTCCCTGGGTGGCTCAGTAGGTTAAAGCCTCTGCCTTCAACTTAGGTCATGATCCCAGGGTCCTGGGATCGAGCCCCTCATTGGGCTCTCTCCTCAGCAGGGAGCCGGGTTCCTGCCTCTCTACTTGTGATCTCTGTCTGTCAAATAAATAAATAAAATCTTAAAAAAAAAAAAAAGTTAAAATAGTCCTATAAAATAGGTACTAGTGTTATTCCCATTTTACTTTGAGGAAATTGAGGCGCAGAGAGGTTAAGGAATTTGACCCAATTCTATAAGGTTATTAGTAAGTGGCCAGGTTGGGATTTCAACTCAACAGTTTGGTTCTAGAGCTCTGGCACTAAAGCATTAAACTTTTTTGTATATTATTACCTTTCCTTGATAATTTATTTTTAGGATTTTATTTATTTGTTTATTTATTCAAGAGAGACAGAGGCAGAGGGAGAAGCAGTCTCCTCTCAGAGCAGGAAGCCTGATGGGGAACTTGACCCTGGGGCCCTGGGACTCTGGGACCATGACCTAATCCAGAGGCAGATGCTTTACCCACTGAGCCACCCAGGCACCCTCCTTGATAAATTTTATATAGGTGAAATATATGCAGAAAATATAGAATACTTAGATGTTCCCCAAACCAAAGTGGTGAAAAACTAATCATCTCTGGAAAGTTGAGCTATATCAACTAAATTTGTTAGATAAAGTTAAGTGTTTCTCAGATATTTTGCAGTACTGGACGTTTGTAATTTATATGACAATTTTTACTTCAGATTTATTTATTTACTTTAGAGAGGGAAGCGCGTGCCCCAGCATGAAGGTGGGGAGGGGCAGAGGGAATGAATCCTCAAGCAGACTCCCCACTGAGCATAGAGCCCAGGACCCTGAGATCTTGACCTGAGCCACATTCAAGAGTTGGATGCTAGGGGTGCCTTAGTGGCTCAGTTAAGTGTCTGTCTTCAGCTCAGGTCGTGATCTTTGGGTACTGGGATCTAGCCCTGTGTTGGGCTCCCTGCTCAGCAGGGAGCCTGCTTCTCTTGCTGTTCCCAGGCTCCTGCTCTCTATCTCAAATAAATAAATAAAATATTTCCAATTTTAGTATATGTGCTGCCAAAGCGAGCACTCAAATAAATAAATTAAGATCTTTAAAAAAAAAAAAAAGCCGGACACTCAACCAACTGAGCCACCCAGGTGTCCCCGTATGACAATTCTAAATGCATGTAACTTACAATTGAGAGTAAGATGAGAAACATTTGTTTTTAGTAAAGTTCAGTGGTTTTGATAAAATTTGCTTTGTTAATGATTGTATTACTGAGTTCACAGAATCATTTCAAAATGCTTTCTATATGCAAGGAAAAATCATAGATTTATTTAATCATGGAATTAAAATGTGCTATTTAAATGAAAATGTGCTATTTAAAAGATCCTTTAAAGGATTTTAAAAATAATTTTATTTATTTGACAGAGTAGGCAGAGAGGCAGGCAGGGGGTGGGAAGCAGGCTCCCTACTGAGCAGAGAGCCTGATGCTGGCTCTATCCCAGGACCCTGAGACCATGACCTGAGCCAAAGGCAGAGTCTTAACCCACTGAGCCACACAGGCCCTCCAATTTTTTTTTTTTTTAAAGATTTTATATTTATGAAAGAGAGAGTGGGGCGGGGTGGGGGAGGTGTGGAAGGGAGAGCAGAGGGAGAGAGACAAGTAAACTCTGTGCTGAGCATGGAGCTTGACACAGGGCTTGATCCTAGGACCTTGAGATCTAGACCTGAGCCAAAATCAAGAGTCAGACACTTAATTGACTGAGCCACCCAGGTGCCCATGAAGAAAGTCTTTATGTTTGCAATGATACTATACAAAAAAGATAATAGCTAGCTACTTTGCAGTTCTGAGATCTGAACAAGAAGAGAAAAGCTGAAAAAGTTGTAGAAGTATTAGTATTTGTTTGCACGGGAGTTTTAGGTACAAATGTTAAAATAATGTTGAACAAAAAATAAATAGCCGCAGTATTCAGGATAAGATTGGTTAGGCTCTGATTGAAATTGTCATATAAAACTGCTTTATATAGAAAAATATAATGAATGCACTATCAGGGATTTTGAAAAGTGTTTTGGAGAAGAATATAAGCTTAGCTTAAAGAGCTTCGAGAGAATATAGAAGAAATGCAAATAGAGAAGAAATGCTGTCTTAAAATTAAATATATCTAATCTTTATGTGAAAAGGAGGCATTTTAATTTTTAGAAGTGTTATGGTCATGAGTGGATAGGAGTACATGAAAGGGTGCTAAAATATGTCTTTGGATGATGTCAAGAGGTCACCTAAGTGGATTCTACTTCTCTCTGGAATTTAGGGCTAACCTCAATATAAAAAGGATGCAACAACTCAAATGAATTCTGACCCCATGAGAAATTGAGATCCTGATCTAGTATTTGGAGATTGGGTAACCCACTGAGCCACCCAGGGGCCCCCCTGTAGTCACAGTTTAAAGAGAGACTTTTAACCCATGATACAGATACTGTGTGGTAGAATCTTAAACTGTTGTTTCATCCTCCAATGAAGTGTGTTCTTCATTCTCCATAAAGGAAAACAAAAGGGGGCGCCTGGGTGGCTCAGTGGGTTAGGGCCTCTGCCTTCAGGCTCAGGTCATGATCCCAGGCCTGGGATCGAGTCCCGCATCGGGCTCTCTGCTCAGCAGGGAGCCTGCTTCTCCATTTCTCTCTGCCTGCCTCTCTGCCTACTTGTGGTCTCTGTCTGTCAAATAAATAAATAAAATCTTAAAAAAAAAAAAAAGAAAAAGAAAACAAAAGGGTTTTTTTGTTTTTGGGGTTGTATTATTTTGTTTCTTTTTTGCTTTTTGTTTTTTGTTTTGTCTTTTGAATAGACCAACCTATGCTTACTTGCTTTTTTTACTCAATGGCAACTTTTTCATGGACAGAAAATATTAGTTTTAAAATAGGTAGATGTGTCCTATAGAAGTTTTTCCATCTCCTGAGTAATGAAGATAGGCTCCTGTATTATATTTTAGAAGTATTTTGAATTTTTTTGCTTATTTGCTTTTTCTTTCACATTTAGGTTTATAATCAATCTGAAATTGATTTTGATGTGTACTGTGACATAGATGTCAGGTTTAAAGTTTTTCAGGATGGGTACATATTTACCCAAACATCATGTATTTAAAAAAAACAGTGCTTTTCCACATTGCTTGCTGTGTCAGTTTTGTAATAATCAGCTGTATATAAATTAATTGGTCTGTTTCTGGAATATCTATTTTACCAGTTGATTTGTCTATCCTTGTAACATTACCAAATTTGCTATAACTCTACATAAAAATGGCTCATTTCTCAGAGAGCAAATCCTCCCTCCTTATTCTTTTAAGAGTTGTGTGGCGTGACAATTCTAGGCCTTTTGTGAGCATGGGGAAGTATTTTTTTTTTTTTTTTTAGATTTTATTTATTTATTTGACAGACAAGAGATCACAAGTGGGCAGAGAGGCAGGCAGAGAGAAAGGAAGGGAAGCAGGCTCCCTGCTGAGCAGAGAGCTTGATGCGGGGCTTGATCCCAGGACCCTGAGATCATGACCTGAGCTGAAGGCAGAGGCTTTAATCTACTGAGCCACCCAGGCACCCTATGGGGAAGTATTTTAAAATGGAACTTCAGTTTCTTTAGTAGTCATAAGACTGTAAGATTTTTGCCCTGCTTATTTGCCTCTTGTTTTTCTAGGATTTTGAACATTTTATCTAAGATTTCAAATTTATTAGCCTAAATTATCCATATTGCTTTTATGTCTGCAGAGTCTGTAATCATACTTCATTAATTTCTAATAGTCATTATCTGTATCTTTTAATAAGACTCGCTAGTGGGGTGCCTGGGTGGCTCAGTGGGTTAAAGTCTCTTCCTTTGGCTGGGGTCATGATCCCCAGGGTCCTGGGATCGAGCCCCACAGCCAGCTCTCTGCTCAGCGGGGAGCCTGCTTCCCTCTCTCTCTCTGCCTGCCTCTCTGCCTTCTTGTGATCTCTGTCAAATAAATAAGCTAATCTGCATATAAGTGTACACGTTGTATAAATTTCCCTTATGTCTTTGTTTTGTTCTGTTTGTTTGTTTTTTAAGATTTTATTTATTTATTTGACAGACAGAGATCACAAGTAGGCAGAGAGGCAGGCAGAGAGAGAGGAGGAAGAAGGCTCACTGCTGAGCAGGGAGCCCAATGCAGGGCTCGATCCCAGGACCCTGGGACCATGACCCGAGCCGAAGGCAGAGGCTTTAACCCACTGAGCCACGCAGGCGCCCCCCCCCCATGTCTTTTTTATTTAGTACAAAATACTTCTAATTTCTTTTTTTTTTTTAATATTTTTTTAATTTATTTGACAAGAGAGAGAGGGAGTGGACACAAGTAGGCAGAGAGAGGGGGGGAAGCAGGCTCCCGCTGAGCAGAGATCCCGATGTGGGGCTTGATCCCAGGACCCTGGGATCATGACCTGAGCCGAAGGCAGAGGCTTTAACCCACTGAGCCACCCAGGCGCCCCAATACTTCTAATTTCTATTGAGGTTTCTCTTTTGACCTATTGGTTATTTAGAAGTATATTATTTCCATTTTAGAGGGGACGGGGGGTGAGGGTTTGGGTGAGCCTGGTGGTGGTTATAAAGGAGGGCATGTATTGCATGGAAAACTGGATGTGCTGCATAAACAATGAATCTTGGGACACCAACAAAATAAAATAAAATAAAACAAAATAAAAGAAGTGTATTATTTTAAAAAAATGGGGGAGTCAGGAAAAAAAGGGGCACCTGGGTGGCTCAGTTGGTTAAGTGTCTGACTCTTGATTTTGGCTCAGGTCATGATCTCAGGGTTGTGAGATTGAGCTACACCTTGGGCTCCATACTGGGTGTGGAGCCTACTTTAAGATCTTTTTCTTCTGGGACGCCTGGGTGGCTCAGTCAGTTAAGCACCTGCCTTCCGCGCAGGTCATGATCCCAGGGTCCTGGGATCCAGGCTCACATCAGGCTCCTTGCTCAGCAGGCAGCCTTCTTCTCCCTCTGCCTACCTTTCCCTGCTTGTGCACATTTGGCTCTCCTTCTCACACATAAAATCTTTAAACAAAACAAAAACAGAATATGTTTTTCTTATTTATTTATTTGAGAGAGCAAAGTGGGGGAAGAGCAGAGGGAGAAGGACAAGCAGCAGACTCCATGCTGAATATGGAGCCCATCATTCCCCTAGGGGCTCAATCCCACGACCTAACCTGAAATCCACCTAACCTGAAATCGTAAGATTTCAGTTGCTCAATTGACGAAGGCCACCTATGTGTCCTGAGTCTGCTTAAGATCTTAAGATTTTCTTTCTCCCTTTCCCTCAGCCTCTCCTCTCTTTCTCTGTCTCTCTTTCCCCCTAAAAATAAATAAATAAAAAAGAAGTATATTATTTCCAAACACTTAGGGTTTTTCTGGTTTTCTTCATATTTTTCTTTTTTATTCTAACTGTACTGTAATGAGAGAATATATATTCATTATTTTTAATTTTTTGAGACTTTTTTGTGTTCCATGTCATCAATTTTATTATTATTAATATTTTTTAAAGATTTTATTTCTTTATTTGACAGACAGAGAACACAAGTCGGCAGAGAGGCAGGCAGAGAGAGGGGGAAGCAGGCTCCCTGCCAAGCAGAGAGCCCGATGCGGGGCTTGATCCCAGGACTCTCGGATCATGACCTGAGCTGAGGGCAGACACCTAAGGACTGAGCCACCCAGGCGCCTCCCCCCATTGTTTTTTTTAATTGAACCATTTATCATCTTCAAGTGTTTCATTTCATTTTTTTTTTTAAGATTTTATTTATCATTTAACAGAGATCACAAGTAGGCAGAAAGGCAGGCAGAGAGAGAGACTGGGAAGCAGGCTCCCTGCTGAGCAGAGAGAAGGATGCAGGGCTTGATCCCAGGACCCTGGGATCATGACCTGAGCTGAAGGCAGAGGCTTTAACCCACTGAGCCACCCAGGTGCCCCTCCATTTCATTTCTAATAATGCCTTTGGCCCTAAAGGTTACTGTGGTGTTAGTGTGGTATACCATCTTTCTTTTGGCTAAATATTTATTTATTTTTTTAAGATTTCATTTATTTGTCAGAGAAAGAGAAGGGGAGAGAGAGTGAGCACACAAGCAGGGGGAGGGGCAGAGGGAGAAGGAGAAGCGGACTCTGCATTGAATGGGGAGCCGGATGGGGGCTCCATCCCAGGACTCTGGGATTGTGACCCGAGCCGAAGGCAGATACTTAACAGACTGAGCCACCCAGGCACCCTGTTTTTAGATTTTTTTAAATAAGGAAAACTTTATTGAACTACAACAGGTAAAACATACAAATAATATGTATAGCTTAAATGAGAAAATTTGCTAGTTGACTTGAAAATTGCCATACTTAATGAAAGTTCTTTCTGTAAATTAGTAAATTTGGTCTGATTTTAAAACCTCAGTGTCTATCCTGAGCTTTATTATGCAGTATGTTTTATGAGCCTTATCTCCCTTCACATTTAGAAGGACATAAGACTGCTGCTTTAGCTTGTTGTATGCTAGACTCTGGGCTGCCTTAGTAATGGATGCTGTGTACTTGGTAAAGTTTCTGTTCATTGGTTAATTCAGTGCTAGACAGGATGGATACGAGTTTAGATAGCCATGAACAAGATGAAATTCCTATTCTGCAGTTTACTATTTGTAATTTGGAAGAAATAAACTAGTAAATAAGGTACAAACAAGATAATTTGAGATAAGTATTTCTTATATTGCCAGTTTTTCTTATTTTTCCCCCACAAGAAGAGTGGATCATGCTTTTCCTTACATTAAATTTCTGCACTTAGACTTAATTAAGGCTTGTGTAAAGTTAATGCTGGTAAAATGAATCTTATGCTAGTACTTAGTTTGAACTTTCCACTGTACTGTTCCTTGATGGTACAGATAATTTCCAACTCATCTTTTTATCCTTATGATACATTCAAAGATGGATGATCACTTTGTTGTAGGAATACTATAAAAGCTGTGCTGCTGTCTAAAATACTCACAGAAATAAAATCTTAGGCTGAAAGTAATTTTGAGAAGTAATAGAGTTGTATGGGTTGTTTTTTTTTTCAGGTAGAACCCCATCTGATACTGAATTTATAAGTTCATAATTAACCAGGAAAGAAAAGTTTCACAAAATTAGTTTATATGAGCAAAATCTCAGAGGTTCCAAGGTACATGTTATGTTTGAAGAATAATTAATAGCCTTTCATCATTGTCAGAGGGAAGTTTGTTTGGCAAGGGTAGGTTATGAGTCCAGAGGTTTGGTTCCAGTTTGATTGTCAAAGTTCTTGAATTCCTGCTAAAGGATTTTGAACTTTAGCTTATGGATAGTGAGGAGCCTTGGAAGGTTTTATAAATTAAGAAAAGATATCTCCAGCAGTATAGAGACTGGACACTGAACAGTGCTTTCTTCTCTTGTTCATTCTCTTGTATGTGTGCATGTTTGTCTCTTTCAGAGGAATGTGAACTCCCTCTGGTGCGTGCCTTCATAATTTTTTGTTCTTATCCCCCAACCTCCATGTTTCCTAGTACTTAGTAGTTTTGGTATGAAGTGAGAAATAAATAATAGCATTAAAATATTTGCTTACTTTTTATTTATCTTTGGTAGGATTAGCAAGTCCTTACGTTTTTGTATCTTTCCTGTCTTCATCTTTTGCTTTTTGAAGTTTTTAATTGCTTTTAGTTAACATACAATGTTACATTAGTTTCAGGTGTACAAATAGTGATTCAGCAGTTCCATACATCACCCAGTGTTTGTTTCTTTCTCTTTTTTTAAGTTTTTATTTTAATTCTCTGTTTTCATCTCTTATGTTGCAAATATTTTTGTTTGTTTGTTTGTTTTTTACTCTGGGCGTTTCCATTTCATCATCCTGGAAACTCATACTATAGGTTTTATGCCTCTCACATAAATATTATTATAAAGGTAAAGCATCTTTATTAAAAACTACTTTTGAGCTACAGATACGAAACTACTGATTTCAACAAATATTCTACACAAACTCATAATCCCCATTTTTGAGTTATGTTTGTAAAAGTGTAACTGTAGTTGTCTTTTTTTTTTTTTAACTTTAAGAAACAAAATCTTTATTCAAATTAGGTAGTTAGAGAAAGGCCAATAGATTTATTGAACTTTAGTGTTGCTGACTAGGTTAGCTACATTGAAGTAGCATTATCTTGATTAATTGATTCTCTGGTGTCTATGTTTATGTAAACTCTACCCCACAATGTGGGGCTCGAACTACCCACCCTGAGATTTAGTCACATGCTATGCAAGCTGAGCCAGCCTCAATTTTCTGTTTTGCCATAGAATTATACCACCTGTGTATCAGATATCTTAGTTACGGTATTGCATTGGATTTTGCTAACAACTGAGGTTTTCTGCTGTGGTCCCTAAGTACCTTTTTTAGCTGTCTTTGTTATCATGATGAAATTGTAACTACAGATAGGCTTTTTTTGTTGTTGTTGTTAGCTCTGTTACTTAAATCATAGCATCTGGTTTAAGTACAGTTATTACCATAGCACATTAATCATTTGTAGTAGCTTATTTTTGTGGGAAAAACTTAGAAAAATATAAGTATCTAGCTGGTTTGTTTCAGTATTATCTAATCAATATAACTGGCTAAGAATTTTGAAGCATTTCATACATCTTTATATATATAGGTTATAGAACAGAGACTTTTTCTTTTCTTTTTTTTTTTTTTAAAGCAGACACCAGTCTTACTTCTTTGAAACCTAGGTTTGGTTTTTCCCCCCAGTGTTTTATTTATTTATTTATTTGACAGAGAGAAAGAATAAGCAGGGGGAGCGCAAGCCGAGGGAGAGGAAGAAAAAGGCTCCCTAATGAGCAGGGAGCCTGATGTGGGGCTAGATCCCAGGTCTCTGAGATCATGACCTGAGTTAAAGGCACCCAACCGACTGAGCCACTTAGGCACTCCTGAACCCAAAGATTCTTGAAGAGTGTATTATATTAGGAATTACTTTATTGCTTCTAGAAATTTGGTCCTAAATTAGTATACTTTGGTTTTCTAGGGGCCCAATGCTTAGTTTCTTTAATGTATAATAAATAATCAGCCCTTTTTTAAGCATTCCTTTTGTCTTTGGTGTTCCAGTATTAGGTTTTAAAAATACCCTATAATTTTTTTTTGGGGGGGGGAGGGCTAGTGAGAGGGTTTTTTAATGTGGTAAAATATATGCTAGTTCCTCCTTATCCACGGGGTATACGTTCCAGGACCCTCAGTAGGTGCCTAAAACACCGGATAGTACCAAACCCTATATATACATACCTATGATAAGGTTTAATTTATAAAGTAGACACAGTAAAAGATTAACAACAATAACTAATAATAAAATAGAACAATTATAACAATATATCCTAATAAAAGTTAAATGAGTGTGATCTCTCTCTCAAAATACCTTTTTGTACTACCATACTAACCCTTCCTGTGATGATGTGAGATGATAAAATGTGTATATGGCGAAATGAAGTGAGGAGATTGATGTATTCAGTGTAACAGAGCATTAAGCTACTATTGACCTCCTGATGGTATGTCAGGAGGATCATCTGTTTCTGCAATGCAGTTGACATTAGGTAACTCAAATGGCAGAAAATGAAACCATAGATAAAGTGGTACATAACAAAATTTACCATTTTAACTGTTTGTAAATATATGTTTCAGTGGCATTAAATATATTCACAGAGTTGTGTAACCATCACCACAGTTTTAGAACATTTTCATCATACCTCTAATACAAACTCTTGTGTCTCTTAGCCATCATCACCCAATTCCCCTACTGTCCCTTATCCTGAAGCAACCACTGATCTCTCTGTCTCAGTGTAATTGCCTATCATAGATGTTTCATAGAAATGGAATCCTATCATATGTGGTTTTTTGTGACTGGCTTCTTTCACTTAGTATAGTATTTTCTTTCCTTTCTTTCTTTCTTTCTTTCTTTTTTTTTTTAAAGATTCTATTTATTTGACAGAAAGAGAGATCACAAGTAGATAGAGAGGCAGGCAGAGAGAGAGCGGGAAGCAGGCTCCCTGCTGAGCAGAGAGCCCAACATGGGGCTCGATCCCAGGACCCTGAGATCATGACCTGAGCCGAAGGCAGAGGCTCTAACCCACAGAGCCACCCAGGCGCCCCAGTATGGTATTTTCAAGATTCATCCTTATGACATGTATCGTACTTTGTTCCTTTTTGTGGCTGAATAGTACTCCATTGAATGGATATACCGCATTTTGTTTCATTCATCAGATAATGGACATTTGGCATCTGCTTTTTGGTTATTATGAATATTGCATGCCATATATTATATATTTTCATTATCATTCAGTCAGATTATTTTTAAATTTCCTTTGTGATTTCTTTTTGAACACCTAGGTTACACTTTGGGACTTTCTAAGTATCTTAGTTAAAATTTCTTGTTCAGTTTCACTAAGGGCAGAAAACACATATACTATATGATTTTACACCTCTAAATTTGTTGGTCTTGTTTTATGACTTGTTTTCAATTAGGAAATACCTAAATTCTAGATTCATGTAGGGTTATCTTCACTCTTCAGTTGAAATCTTAGATTGTTACAAAGAGGACTACCTTCTGCCATGCTTTCTAAGAATTGTTTATGTTCCCTAAGCATATCCAGTCATACTAATCACTTTATATGTCTTAACCATTCCTTGATATAGAGTTATTATTATGCTTATTTTATAGATGAAACTGGGGCACCGAAAGATTAAGCTACAAATTACATAGGTGGTAAAATGTGGACTGGAAAACAGGCAAATCCATAGGGTAGAAAGATTAAAGGTTGCTAGGGATGAGGGTTTTTAGGGATTTACTGCTAATGGATATGGGAGTTTTTTGGAGTAATGAAAATGTTTTGGAATTAGGGTAATGGTTGCATAACTTTGTGAATATACTATACAAACACTGCATTTTGCTTTTTAGAGGGGTGAATTTTATGGTATGTGAATTGAAAGGGTCTGTAGACAAAAGGACGAGACTGATACAAAGCGAAGGTCAAACAAAGCTTTATTTCCCGCCAAGCATCGAGAATCAAACCCACCGGCCGTCTCTTGCAAAGAGGTGACCCCTCCCAGTCTCACAGACTAACTTTTATAGAGTAAAGGCCATGTGGTTGAGCCTAGCCACACAGAGGTGGCCAATTGAATTATATTCTACCCCATGATAGTCATCTCATTCAGCCTATGACCTTGGCTAGAATTGATGCCTTTGTCTGGTGTCCAAAAGGCGGGGCTCACACTCCTTGGCGGGTAATACGTGCGCTTTCCCTTGATTGGACATTTCCACCTGGCCTGGCTCATCCTTGGTGGGTAGGGAGGTAATACATGCACTTTCACGGATTGGACGTTTCCACCTGGCCGGACTCATCCTTGTATGTGGGCTCTGTTATCAGGGGTGGTCAGTCATATTTCACCAGTTCTGTTTCTAAGCGCTTTTCTCCTGGGGGGAAGGGGCAGGTCCAATCTAAGTTTACTGCATAAACAACAAAATGGCTCGCTCTGGCTAAGTAGGCCCTTACATGAATTATATCTCAATTTTTAAAAAAAGGAATAACTGGGATTCCAACCCAGAAACTGCTTCTTCAAATATTGCTAATTCACTCAGTAATAGCTTTTTTTGGTTGGGACAGTTTCAATATTAGAAGTAAAATCTCATCAGAAAAACTGTAATTTAGAGTTACAGTCTTTTATGGCTCATTATTATTGGCTTATTATTTATGGCTTATTATTACAAATGTTCTTTTCTGGTTTGTTTTTAAAGAATTCACATACCCCCATGTAAAAATGGAGCTATATATTTAAATTTATTTCATTTTAGATGCATTCTAGATAAGATTAAAAAAAATAAATAAAGCTGTACAAGTAAGCCCTCTTATATAGAATAGCTCATGGTCCTTGCTAGAGACTTGTGATGCCATTTGCTTTCTTCTAGCTAGCTAACCTCAACTTCCAACCTCAGCTTTAAAGTTATTTTTTTCTGGGAAGTTTTTCCTGACCTTCCAGCCATCTAGAAGACTCTTCCCTTCCCACCCACAACATTCTGTGCATACTTCTACTGTACTTTTTTTTTTTTTAATAACCTCTACTCCTAATGTGGGTCTCAAACACATGACCCCCCAAGCCTGAGAGCCTCATACTCTACCGACTGAGCCAGCCATGTGCCCCACTTTATATTTTTTATCACACTGCAGTAATTTTTTCTGTCTCCCCCACTTAAACTGAACGGGGACTGTGTTTTTGTTTTTGTTTTTTAATCTCAGCATTTGCATCATCCCTGGTATTTATTATGTGCTCATTAAAATGAAGAAATATGAATATGATCTTTTCTTATATTTGCTTTGGACTACAAATAAAAGATACAGCCCTACCACTTGGATTAGATTTCATTCCTAAATTGTTTGCCATGGCTGTCAGTAGAGTAAAATGGAATAGGAGTCCCACTGAGATCATTGTCATGCCTGTTCTTTAGAGAATTATGAGAGTATATAGTATTTTGCAGACGGTCTCATTTCAGAACTTATTTTATAAATGTTGAAATTGGGCTAGAATTTTTATTTTGTTTCTGGAGGGGGATTAAGGGGGCATTGTAAGTGATATTGTAATTTTTAGAGATTACTTACAAATACATGCATCAGAATGGGATATTATAACATTTCATTGTAGTCTGCTGATCTGAAGTAAGCTATTTAGAGAGTTATCTTTTGAGTGAATATATACCTTTTTGTATTTAGAACTTTTTTTTTAAGATTTATTTGTTTATTTGATAGGAGTCTGGGTGGCTCTCTGAGTTAAGCAGCTATCTTCAGCTCAGGTCATGATCCCAGGGTCCTGAAATTGAGTCCATCTGGCCTCCTGTGCAGTGGGGAGTCTGCTTCCCTCTCTCTCTGCTGTTTCCCCCTGCTTGTGCTCTTTTTCTCTCTCTTTGTGAAATAAATAAATTGAAATCTTTTTTTTAAAGATTTATTTATTTGAGAGAGCAAGCATGCACGTGTGTATCCACATGTGTGCAGGGATTTTAGATTTACTTTTTCTTCATTATGGGTGATGAATATTTTTGCTTTAGCAAAATTTTAATGAATTTATAGCTTTTTTTCTAAACCTTTGCAATTGTTAGTTTATTAGTACCATCCAGGACTCAGATGTTCAGTATTCTTCCTGAAATTACATAAACAAATGCAAATAGAAAGAATCCAAGTCAAAATTATACAGCAAAACAGCACTCCATCACAGAAGTGTGTAAAATTACAAGAACAGTATTTTAAAACACTGGTACTTTAAGAGAACAGTAATCTCAAAAAACCACAAAATTGCCACATTGTTCCCTAAACTGCTGTGAGTCTAATGAATGGGATAGGGTTTTGTAAAGAAAAATCAAATTCAAATCAGGTAACTCATACTGAAATACAAAGTGTCAAGTGTCTTCTTCCCTCAGGTCTGTTTGACTTATCTAAAGGAGCAAACTATAATATAGGAAAATACACCTGATTTTAAATGTGGCATACATTTTATAAGTTGGCCCAATTAATTAAAACTACCTTTAATGAAAGTCAAGTTTCCTAAGAAACCCATATTCAGTAAATAGGAGAAAACATTTACAGCCAGCCCTTTTTTTCCCCCAGAGCCTTTGCTGGGATTGTCAACAAAAAATTTAATATGGCAGTCTTATAGTTTAAGTTCATGCTTTTGGGGATACATTCTCAGGTTGTCTTTAATGTGGGGACTGCAACTGTAACTGCCATTACATGGTAATGGGAGTTAAAGGATGTAGAGTCCTTATGTAAAGATTAGAACATACTTTTCTTTTAGTCCTTCAAGGACAGACTTTTCAAAATGTTTGATTCTCCTAATCCCATGGTGTGACTGACTAGACTCGTTACTCTTTACTTTATAAACATGCCTGGGCTATGTGAGATCTGGTATCAATTGATCAAGTTTTGAGTTTCAGTTCTGGGTGAAAACTGTCTCAGTTCAACTTTTATTACCCTCCTCATGAGTACGCAGGGTGCAGACAAAAGCTTTTTATGAGCTAACTATATGGAAAGATAAACACTGTAATAATCCATGTGATCCAAAATGGACAAAAGCAAAAGACTAGCGTCCCCTCAAGAAGAAAAATTTCAGACCTATGAAAAGGACAACAATACTAATAAAAAAAATTGTATTTACGTAGAAGCATTCAGAAAGTCAACAAAACAGCTGCAACTTTTTTTTTTTTTTTTTTTGCAATTACAGAGTGGTATTCAATTAATAGAACAACAGTTATTTCGTAGAAGCTGCATCAGAGACAACTGAAGATGAAAAATTACCATCCCCATATATAACTAATTTGTGCTGTGTACCAACAAGAACCTGCTTTAAGATTCCATGCCAATTTACAATCCCCATACTGTACCAGGCAAGGTTAGTGACTGTTGAAAATATCACCAGGTCAGGGCTATCTAAAGACACATTCTTTAGTGTGTTAACTATACAAAAAAAGACACTGTACAGTTTAAAAACAAATCTTATACAGCCTTACATTTCAATTTTTTTCTTTAAAAGGAATGAGTTGTCTGTAGGGAGTTTAAATGCTTTATGGACAAGAAAAAAAGCTGCGCTAGAACCAACTTACTCATCATCATCTTCGTCTTCATCTTCCTCCCCCTCATCCTCTTCATCTTCCTTATCCTCCTCTTCCTTCTTTTTCTTGCTCTTTTCAGCCTTGACAAATCCTTTTTTTTGCTGCATCAGGCTTTTCCTTTAGCTCGGTATACAGCAATATCCTTTTCATATTTTTCCTTCAGCTTAGAAGCCTTCTTTTCCTAAGACTGCTTGTCATCTGCAGCAGTGTTATTCCACATTTCTCCCAGTTTCTTTCCAACATAACCAGTGTATAGGCCAGGATGTTCTCCTTTGGTTTTGGGGCGATACTCAGAACAAAACAAGAAAAAAGCCAACAGAGGCCTCTTGGGTGCATTGGGATCCTTGAACTTCTTTTTCGTTTTCCCTTTAGAGGGAATATAAGTTTTCATTTCTCTTTCATAATGGGCCTTGTCCTCCTTTGCCATGTCTTCAAATTTTCCTTCTTTTTCGCAGACATGGTCTTCTACCTTTCTGAGCACTTCTTAGAAAAATCAGAGAAGTTGACTGAAGCATTTGGGTGCTGCTTTTTGTGCTCCTCTCGTTAAGTTTGCACAAAGAATGCATATGATGATGACGACATTTTGCCTCTCAGCTTTTTAGGATCTCCTTTGCCCATGGTTAATTATTTTCCTCAGTGAGGCACAGAGTCACCCAGTGCCCGGCTGGCTCTCACTTGCCCTGGCTCTGTCTCTGTGGAGCTCAGTGTACTGCAGTGGCTGTGAGAGCAGGAGCCAGAAGCAGCCTCCTCATTATCTCCGCTCTGTAGCTATAGCTTTTTTTTTTTTAAACAACTTGATGGCACTAAGATTTCTGTAGCAATCTGAATAGGTATCTAATACTGTGGACCTTATGAAGATACCATAATTTATATAACCATGGACCTGTTGAAAAGAAAGCTATGTCTAAATTTTACTCTTATAGTGACTAGTTTTACACCTAAATCTTTATGTACTTGTCTAGTTATTTTCTTTAGATACTTGTTCAGATTAAACTGCATGCTAGATCCAACTGCACATTGCTGTTTTTGATAAATACTACCGAGTGGAGCGGTAGGAAAGGCTGTCCCTATTCTGGTTTAGACTCCTCATGGAGTGTTTTTTGTTAGCTTTACTAATACTGGAGTTTGAAATAAAATGCCCAAAATGCTTCTTCCATTTTATTTATTTATTTTTTAAAAGATTATTTATTTATTTATTTGACAGAGAGAGAGAGAGAGATAACAAGTAGGCAGAGAGGCAGGCAGAGAGAGAGGAAGGGAAGCAGGCTCCCTGCTGAGCAGAGAGCCCGATGCGGGACTCGATCCCAGGACCCTGGGATCATGACCTGAGCCGAAGGCAGCGGCTTAACACACTGAACCATCCAGGCGCCTGCTTCTTCCATTTTAAACGGGAAAAAGTGACACAGTACTATTTAGGATTCATAGCCTTTGTTACCATTATAGTCAGGGCTCCCTTATTCAGAGTAGGACCCATTCAACCTAAGGAAAAGGGCTGTAGTTAAGGCTGTATGTACCAAGTATTAGGAGAGCATAGAGGATGGAGCTACAAAGACTTAGGGTATTTGGATAAAGGCTTTGCAGAAAATAGGACATTTGAGTTAGAATATGATAGAACATTCTTTGTCATGGTTTATTTATTTTAAAAAAGATTTTATTTATTTATTTGATAGACAGAGTTCACAAGTAGGCAGAGAGGCAGGCAGAGAGACCGGAGGAAGCAGGCTCCCTGCTGAGGAGAGAGTCCGATGCGGGGCTCGATCCCAGGACCCTGAGATCATGACTTGAACTGAAGGCAGAGGCGTGACCCGCTAAGCCACCCAGGCGCCCCTTTTGTCATGGTTTAATTGTGAAGTAGTGATTTTCACATTGGGGCCATGATATGTTCTGAAAACATTTTAAAATACTTTTTATTATGAATAGTTTCAAACATATATCACAATAGTTCAGATAGTATAATGAACTCCATTCAATGCTGACTTCCTAAAACTAGGCACCCAAACAACCTACTATTAAGGTAAATCTGAGTTTATTGCTTACCATGGTAAGTGAGACAATGCTTAGTAGCTATATTAGTTTCCTGGGGCTACATTAACAAATTACTACAAACTGGGTGGCTTAACAGAAAGGAATAATAGTTATTTGCAACTTTTATTTTCCTAGAGAAGAAATTCCTGGAATAGTAAAGTCAGGTTGATAACAGTAGAGTGGTAGAGTCATGTTTATGCAGATAGTAAGCCTTGTGAATGTAATTGGTTTCAGTTTTCATTCCCCAAATACTGTCATAGAACTTCAGTTATTAACAATTTGCCAGTTCTTATTTTGTTTCTGTCACCTGCTTCCTCCGTGGTACCCTGATTTAGTTAGCTACCACCTTCCTCCCTACATCATTTTTTTCCTTTTCTTCCTTTTTCTGCCATACATAATAGATGTTTATTAACCATTTATTAGCAAGAATAGAATGGTTCATACGTCTATGTAAGGTTGATAAAGTCTCTGCTTTCTGACTTTTATTGTGGTCTTACTGAACTTGAATGACAGATTTACTCAAGTGGATGTTAGTATACTTCAGAGTCAGGACACTGTTACCTAAGCTTACTGTTGGTATCAGGTAACCAGAATCTTGTGACCCATTGTTTAGGGACGAGACTGTTTAGGGATCAAGCCGTGGTATAAGTACCAGCTCTGAGGCTTGTTAGATTTTTTTTTTTTTTTTAATTTAGGCATAATGTATATATAGTGAAGAATACAAATCTTTATACTTTTTTTTAAAAAAGATTTTAATCTCTACACTCAACCTGGGGCTTGAACTTACAACCCCGACATCAAGAGTCCTATGTTCTACAGACTGAGCCAGTCAGGTGCCCCTGAAAGTTTTTATTTAGAGATTGTGTCTATATGCTTTACCTTTGTTGATAAACTTTTTATTTTGGATTAATTTTAAATTTACAGAAAAATTGAAAACATTGTATAGTTCCATTTACCCATTAACTAGTTTATCCCTTTTTAGCATCTTGTATTACTATGGTAACTTTACCCAAACTGAGAAACTGATATTGGTATATTAATATTTATACCCAAACTCTAGACATTATTTGGATTTTACTAGTTTTTTCATTAATCTCCTTTCTCCAGGATGCAATCCAGGTGCCACATTGTATTTAGTTTTCCCATTTCCTGGGTTTCCTCTGATCTGTGATAGTTCTGTCTGTTTGATTTTTTTTTTTTAAGATTTTATTTATTTACTTGACAGATCACAAGTAGGCAGAGAGGCAGGCAGGAAGAGAGAGGAGGAAGCAAGCTCTCCGCAGAGCAGAGAGCCCGATGCGGGGCTCAATCCCAGGACCCTGGGATCATGACCTGAGCCGAAGGCAGAGACTTTAACCCACTGAGCCACCCAGGCGCCCCATCTGTTTGATTTTTTAACAATTCTTGAGGCCAGATTTGTTTAAGAGTATCACCCCAGTTTGGGTTTGTCTGTTTTTTTTCTCATGTTTAGACTGCAACTTTGACAATATAACAAGGTAAATAATACCCTCATACAGGTAAACGCTTTTTACTTAAAATAACATACATATGATGAAGCGTTTTACCCTTTTTAAGCTTTATTTTATTTTATTATTTTTTAATTTTTTTAAGATTTTATCTGTTTTGGGGGGGTTCCTGGGTGGCTCAGTTGGTTAAGCGGCTGCCTTCAGCTCAGGTCATGATTCCAGGGTCCTGGGATCAGGCCCTGCATCAGGCTCCCTGCTCAGCAGAGAGCCTGGTTCTTTCTCCCCCCTGTCACTCTGCTTACTTGTGCTCTCTCTCTGTCAAACAAATAAATTATATATATATATATATTTTTTTTTTTTTTAAGATTTTTTAATGTATTTATTTGACAGAGAGAAATCACAAGTAGATGGAGAGGCAGGCAGAGAGAGAGAGAGGGACCCTGCTGAGCAGAGAGCCCGATGCGGGACTCGATCCCAGGACCCTGAGACCATGACCTGAGCCGAAGGCAGCAGCTTAACCCACCGAGCCACCCAGGCGCCCCAATAAAATATATATTTTTAAAGATTTTATTTATTTGTTTGACAGAGAGATATACAGCAAGAAAGGGAACAAAAGCATGGAGAGTGGGAGAGGGAGAATAGGCTCCCCAGAGCAGGGAGCCTGATGGTGGACTTGATCCCAGGACCCTCAGGTGATGACCTGAGCCAAAGGCAGAAGTTAACGACTGAATCACCTGGGCACCCTTCAATTATTTATTTTAGAGAGAGAGAATGCTTGCAGTGGGGAGGAGGAGAGGGAAAATCTCAGACTCCCCCTGAGTGGGGAGCCTAATGTGGGGATTCATCTCAAGACCATGAGATCACCATCTGAGCCAAAATCAAGAGTCAGAAGCTTAATTGAGCCACCCAGGCGCCCCTACTTTTTTTTTTAAGATTCTCGAAGTGTATCATCCAGTAAAGGGCAGAAAAGGGACAAATCTTAAGTATATGACTTATTGAAAAGTTAACATACTTATCATCCTTACAGCTACCACTCAGATGAAGATATAGGTCACTTCTGGCACTCAGAATTTCCCCTGGCTCTCTTTTCCAGTTAGAAACTTCAGAAATTACAACTATTTTGACCTCTGTCTCCATCAATTAATTTTTCCAGTTTTAAACTTCATATAAGTGGAGTCATACAGTATATATTCTTTTGTATCTGGCCCCTTTTACTGTGTAATGTCTGGAAATTTGTCCATGTTGCTGTCTATATGAGTAAGAATTTTTTTTTGCCTGTGGCTATGCCACGCTTTATCCATTCTCCTATTGATAAAATTTGGAATGCTTCTGATCGTTGGCCGTTACGAATAAAACTGTTAACGTTTTTGTGCATGGGGTTTTTTTGGTTCAAGTACCACAGTTTTTAGTTTTAGTAAATATCTTCTTGAGAAATGTTTTGTCATTTGCTTTATGCCTTTAGGACTGTTTCCAGAGATTTTAAATGTTTTCTTCTTGTTTTGTTTTGTTTAAATTCTTACCAGTTTCATTGGAGAGTGGGTGTTAAGTAGCTCCTCAACAGTGTCATGGTGGAACTATTTCTGTCACATATCTCCCAATCTGGGTTTGCCTTTTCACTCTTTGTCTCTAGAAATTCTAATTTTGATAAAGTTCATCTTTTAAATAGTTTTCTTTCTTACTACTTTCTGAGTCCTGTTTCAGAACTCTCTGCCTCCCCTAGCACATAAAGGTATTATCCTGTACTTTTGAAGCTTTAAGGTTTAAGCTTTTACAGTTAGGGCTGTGATCCATCTTAATTAATTTTTTGTGTCCTGTGTGAAGTATTGTAGGGGTCAGGGTTCTTTTTTATTTTCCATTCAGATATTGAGTTGTCCCTTATCTTCCTGCTGAATTCTGTTGACACAACTTTGTCATAAATAAAGTGGCCATACACATGTGGATCTGTTTCTGGACTTTGTTTCTGCTGGCCTTTTTTTCTATATATATATATTAATACCACATTGTCTTATTTATAACTGTAGCTTTATTTTTTATTTTTTTAAGATTTTAATTATTTGAGAGAGGGAGAACAAGAAGCAGATGCAGGAAACCTGACGCCAGGTGCAATTCTAGGACCTGGGGACTGTGACCTGAGCCGAAGGCAGATGCTCAACCAGCTGAAATACCCAGGGCCCCCTAGAACTGTAGCTTTATAGTAAATCTTGAAATCTGATAACGTAAGTTCCTTAGTTTTATTCTTTAAGATTGGCAATTCTTAGTTATTTCCTTTTTAATTTTTAATATTTATTTATTAGGGATACAGAGCACAAGTAGGGGGAGAGGGAGAAGCAGGCTCCCGCAGGGAGTCTAGTGCAGAGCTCAGTCCCAGGTCGCTGGGATCAGGGATCATGACCTGAGCCAAAGGCAGAGGCTTAACCCACTGATCCACCCAGGCACCCCTAAGTTATTTACTTTTATAGGTAAGTTTTTGAATCTGTCAGTTTATCCCAAACAAACTAATCAAAACCCTGCCTTTTTTTAAATAGTGCAGTTGCATTGAATTTAGCAATATTGAAACAACGAGTCTTCTAATCCTTGGACATGGTATGTTTCTCTATTTATTTAGGTCTTCTATAATTTCTCTCAGCAATGTTTTGCAATTTTCAGTGTAGAATTCTTACACATATTTGTTTTAGGTACCTAGCTCTCTCTCTTTCTCTCTCTTTTTTAAGATTTTATTTATTTGAGAGAGAGAGCACTAGGGGTGGTGGGGGGAAGGGGCAGAGGAGAGGGCCAAGCAGATGAGCAGGGAGCCTGAGTAGGTCTCGATCCCAGGACCCCTGGATCATGACCTTAAGCAGATGCTTAACTGAGCCACCCATGTGCCCCTGGTATCTTGTTCTTGATACTCTCATACACAGTATTTTTAAAGTTTCATTTTTCAGTTGCTACTAGTGTGTACGAAAATACAGTTGATTTTTGTATGTGACTTTGTATTCTGAGCATTGCTAAATTTACTTCTTTAGAAATTTTGCAGATTCTTTTGCATCTTTGGTCATGAGTGGTATTGGCCTATAATCTTCCTTTTTTATAATCTTGCCATTTATTTTTATTTTTTATTAAAGGTTTTTTTTTTTTTTTTAATGTGAGAGAGAGCATTGGTGGGGAGGGATAGAGGGAGAGAGGGGATCTCTCTATCACACTTGATAAAATACTGACGCTCATACCCTTTGAGTTTCGGAAGAAGACACTAATGACATAGGAATATTTTTAAAGATTTGACTCAAAGTCATTTTAGTGAGAGAACACGTGCTCACGTAACACACACACACACACACACACACACACACACGTTCCCTCTAGCTGGGGGAGGGGCAGAGGGAGAGAATCTCAAGCAAACACCTGTGCCGAGTGTGGAGTCTGATGCAGGGCTAGATACCACGACCGGATCATGACCTGAGCCAAAACCAAGAGTTGAACACTTAACTGACTAGAGTCACCCAGGGGAGTCATTTATAGTAATACTTTATTTTATTTTATTTTACTTTATTATTTATTTTTAAAGATTTTATTTATTTATTTGACAGATAGAGGTCACAAATAGGCAGAGGCAGGCAGAGAGAAAGGGGGGGAAGCAGGCTCCCTGCTGAACAGATAGCTGAATGCAGGACTCGATCCCAGGACCCTGAGATCACGACCTGAGCCAAAGGCAGAGGCTTAACCCCCTGAGTCACCCAGGTGCCCCATAGTAATATTTTAAAGCCAATCCCAGAAATCTTAACATCCTATCAATAACTGTTACAGCGACTAGCCTATAAGAAGACAATGGAGAGAAAATAATCAGAATGCATAGTCCATAGCAGTTGTTTCATAAAACTTTTATTTCAGTTATGTAATTGTGTCTGGGTTAGGATTTTAAATGTATTTCTTTGGTATTACAGTCAGAACACCTAGGAGCCCACTCTCCCAGAAGGTTGTCTTTTAGGAGTTTTCTGGCCACATGAAACCTTTGCTCTTGTTTGTTTGTTTGTTTTGAGGCTGTTATTTTTCCTTACAGTTTTACCGAGGAAGCCTATTGTCTGTAGACAATAAACTGCGTCTATTTAAATTATACAATTTGGGGGCGCCTGGGTGGCTCAGTGGGTTAAAGCCTCTCTGCCTTCAGCTCAGATCATGATCCCAGGGTCCTGGGATCGAGCCCCACATTGGGCTCTCTGGTCAGCAAGGAGCCTGCTTCCCCTCCTCTCCTGCCTGCCTCTCTGCCTACTTGTGATCTCTGTCTGTCAAATAAATAAATAAAATCTTTAAAAAAAACATTATACAATTCAGTGAGTATTGACAGTGCAACCATCACAACAAAATAAAGAACATATCCATCATCCCTAAAAGATTCCTTACTTTGTCTGCTAACCCTAGGAAACCACAGATCTGCTGTTTTGTTGGTTGTTTTAAAGGTATATGAATAATGAATAAAACATTTTTAAATAGGCTTTATTTTTTAGAATAGTTTGGTTTACAAAAAAACTGAAAAGGTAGTATAGTTCCTGTAAACAAACCTGTACCCAATTGTTCCTATTACTGACATTTTGTTAATATTGTACATTTTTCATAGTTAACAAACCAATATTGTATGTTATTAAGTAAAATCCATAATTTATTTAGATTTCCTTAGTTTTTCCCAGTATACTTTGTTCCAGGATTCTGTCAGATACCCTATTTTCTTAGTTTTATGTCTTCTTAGGCTCCTCTCGGCTGTGACAGTTTCTCAGATTTTTTTTTAGAATATTTTATTTATTTATTTGACAGAGAGAGGGAGATCACAAGTAGGCAGAGCAGCAGGTGGGGGGGTGGTGAGGGGGCGGTGGGAAGCAGGCTCCCGGCTGAGCAGAGAGCCCAATGCAGGGCCTGATCCCAGGACCCTGAGACCATGACCTGAGCTGAAGGCAGAGGCTCAACGCACTGAGCCACCCAGGTGCCCTGTTTCTCAGATTTTTAATGACTTTGACAGTTGGAGTAGTACTGGTCAAGTATTTTCTAGGATGCTTCCGCAGTGGAATTTGTCTGTTCTTTTTCTATACGTTTAGACTGGGGTTATGGGTTTTTGAAACTGATCTGTTCTATGTAAAGAAAAATATCCTAAAAAGTAGAGTAACCTTACTTCTTAAGGCTGCAGTGACTCTTTTGAGAGTAAAAAAATAATCCTGAAACACTGTGCAGTATCTGGCATAATACAAATAATATAATGAAAAAAGAGCCCTGGACACACCTGGCTAGCTTAGTCAGTTGAGCATCTGACTTAGTTACAGCTAAGGTCATGCTCTCAGGGTCTTGAGATTGAATCCCGCATTGGGCATTGTACTCAGCAGGAAGCCTGCTAAAGGTTCTATCTCTTTCCCCTCTCCCTGCTTGTGTGCTCATGTGCTCGCTTGCGCTCTCTCTCTCCCTCAAAATAAATAAAGAAAAAAGAGCCCTGGACTAAGCATAAATGCCTTTTTAGTATATCTTGAAAGCACTTTGTTTTTTGCTTGCTTCATAGAGACCCTTCATTAAAGTTTTTTGAATCCCTTAAAAAAAAAAAAGACATTTACCCATACCTTCTTAAGTTATTCTTAAATATTTCTTTTTTTTTTTTTTAATTTTATTTATTTATTTGAGAGAAAGAGCAAGTAGCAGAGAGAGAAGGAGAAGCAGACTCCCTGCTGAGGCAAGGCACCTGACAGGCTCCATCCCAGGCCTGATCATGAACTGAGCTGAAGGCAGGCGCTTAACTGACTGAACCATGCAGGCAACATCTTAAATATTTCTCTAAAATAGGGGTTCCTGGGTGGTTCAGTTGGTTAAGTGTCTGCCTTTGGCTCAGGTCCTGATGCCAGGGTCCTGGGATCAAGTCCCACATCGAACTCCCGTTGAAAGCCCTGCTTGGTGGAGAGCCTGCTTCTGCTCCCTCTTCAGCTCCCCCTGCTTGTGTACTCTCTGTCTGTGTCAAATAAATACATAAAAATATTATTAAAAGAGCTTTAAAAATATATTTCTACAAAATAAACTTATTTAGGCCTTAGATCTTATGGCAGTTGTAGAGACATATTACCCAGAATTAGGATTGATTGCAGGTTCTGTTTTTACCAATGAAGAGTTTTTATAAGGGTTGGCAGTAAGGAAATAGAGCTACCTTGAGATTTCTCTGAAATCTTCCTTGCTGCCATATCACTTAGAAAATTTCACTTTTTGGGGCACCTGGGTGGCTCAGTGGGTTAAGCCTCTGCCTTCGGCTCAGGTCATGGTCTCAGGGTCTTGGGATCGAGCCCCGCATCGGGCTCTCTGCTCAGTCCTGCTTCCCCCACACCTCTGCCTGCCTCTATGCCTGCTTGTGATCTCCCTCTCTCTATCAAATAAATAAATAAAATCTTAAAAAATTTTTTTTTCACTTTTTCAGGTTAATTGTGTTGCATAAATTGCATCCCAGTGCTATTTTTCTCTGTTGCTAGCAAAATTAAAGCTTTTCTTTAAACAAGAATTGGCAGAAAAGAATTAGATCTCTACTTAATTTTTGGAAAGGTTAGGGATTAAGAGGAAAGCATTTGTTACCTAAAGCATTTGTGATACTTTAATAGTGTCATTATAGTGTAGATGTTTGGAAACAAAATGTTAATTTCATATTGGAAAGCTGTTTAAGATTTTTTAAAAATTTGTAGTTAATTTTCTTAGAATGTCCTTGAGGTGGTGCTAATGTGAGAAAATTAAAATGGTCAGTTTTCAGGCCCTTTTGTTGGGGGATAAGATAGGCAAAAAAGTATTTGTCTCACAGGGATAGAGATGTTTATTAACAGCCTTGAAATTTTTTTTTTGTTTGTTTGTTTATTTCTGGATCCTATTCTGTTTCACTGATTGTCTCTAAGCAAATACCATACTATTTGGATTACTGCAGTTTCATGGTAAATTTTGAGATTCACTATGGTAGAATCTTAAAAATTATTCACTGTTTTCAGGATTGTTTTAACTATTCTAGATCCTTTGCATTTTCATATGAACTTCAGAACCATCTTGCCATTTGCTGTTTTTCAGAGGCTGTTGGGTTATGATTGAGATTATGTTAAAATTGTAAATCGGAGAGAATTGATGTCTCACTATTGATTACTTTTAAACTAGTGTATGCTATTATATTTATTTAGATTTTCTTGATATCCCCTTAACAGAGTGTTTTGTTTTCAAGGTAGAGTTTTTACACATCTTGTTCATTAAATTTATTCCCAGTTGTTTTATATTTTCTGTTGTTACCACAAGTGTAGTTTGAAATGTCTGGTTTTCTGTTTGCTTCTGGTATTAGAAATGCAATTGATTTTTGTATATCAAACTTCTGTACTGAGACCTTGCCAAATTTACTAGTTGTAGTCATTTTTTTTTTAAGTAATCTCCACCCCCAGTGTTGAGCCTGGTGCAGGGCTCGAACTCAACAACCGTGAGGTTAAGACCTGAGCTGAGGTCAAGAGTCTTGACACTTAACCAGCTGAGCTACCCAGATGCCCCTAGTTTTAGTAGATTTTTTTTTAATATTTTATTTATTTATTCGACAGAGAGATCACAAGTAGGCAGAGAGGCAGGCAGAGAGAGAGGAAGAGAAGCAGGCCCCCTGCCGAGCAGAGAGCCTGATGCGGGGCTTGATCCCAGGACCCTGGGATCATGATCTGAGCTGAAGGCAGAGGCTTTAACCCACTGAGCCACCCAGGTGCCCCTAGTTTTAGTAGATTTTTTAAATTAGTGTCTTGGGATTTTTTTTTTTTTAAGATTTTATTTATTCATTTGACAGAGATCACAAGTAGGCAGAGAGGCAGGCAGAGAGAGGGGGGAAGCAGGCTCACTGCTGAGCAGAGAACCCGATGAGGGGCTCGATCCCCGGACCCTAAGATCATGACCTGAGCCGAAGGCAGAGGCTTAACCCACTGAGCCACCCAGGCACCCCATGTGTCTTAGGATTCTTTTGCACGACTAGTCATGTCATCAGTGAAAGAAACAATATCATTTTGTGTGCCTTTTATTTCTTTTTCTTAGCATTATTGCACTGGCTAAGACCACCAGTACTCACACTGAATAGAAGTGGTGGATTGAACATCCTTGCTTTCTTCCCCCATTCCTTGGAGGAAACCACTTAGAGTTTAGCACTATGTATGATGTTAATTAACTATACATTTCTTTGTAAGTGCTCTTTATCTGATTGTTGCCATCTCCTTTCCTGGTTTGCTAGTTTGCTTTGAGTTATCATCATGAATCTGGTGAGTTTTGTCACATACTTCATCTGAGTATATTGAGATGAACTTTAGGATTTTCTTTTTTATTCTGTTAACATTTGGATTACATTAATTGATTTTCTATGATTTATTAACCTTTTATTCCTGGGATAATCCCTACTTATGAGGTATCTTTATATATATATGGATTTGGGAGCACCTGGGTGATGCAGTTGGTTAAGCCTCGACTCTTGATTATGGCTCAGGTTGTGATCTCAGGGTGGTGAGATCAAGCTCTGTTGTGGGCTGTGCTATGCACAGTTTTCTTAAGACTGTCTCTCCCCCCCACCCCTACCCCCACTCATGCATACAGTCTCTCTCTAAAATAAATACTCTTTTATATGTGCATTTGATTTGCTAATACTTCGTTAAGGAATTTTGAGTCTTGTGTTGATGAGAGATACTGATCCATAACTGATTTTTTTTGTAATGTTGTTAGGGTTATGCTCATCCCATGTCATGATTGAAAAGTGTTCTTGTTCTCTTCTTTCAAAAAAAGAGTTTATGTAAGATCGGTCCTATTCCCTTAAATGATTTTTTTAAATTATTTTATTTATTTATTTGACAGATAGAGATCACAAGTAGGCTGAGAGGTAGGCAGAGAGGGAGAGAGGGGCAAGCAGCCTCCCTGCTGAGCAGAGAGCCTGATTCGGGGCTGGATCCCAGTACCCTGGGATCATGACCCGAGCCGGAGGCAGAGGCTTTAACCCAGTGAGCCACCCAGGCATTCCCCCTTAAATAATTAATTAGAGTTTTCTTTGTTGGGAGATTTTTATGCCCTTCCGTTTTAAACTTTTTTGTTTCTTCGTATTTAAAGTGTGTCTCTCTCAGAAAGCAAATATTTGTGTCTTCTTATCGTATCTTCTTATTTTCTTATTCTGAAAATCTTGCCTTTTAATTGGAATTTTTATTTTTTTTCTTTTTAAGGATTTTTTTTTTTTAATACAGAAAGGGTAGCACAAGCAGACAGAAGAACCAGGAGAGGGAGGAGGAGAAGCATGTTCCCTGCTAAGCAAGGAGCCAGATGTGGGGCTCAGTCTCAGGACTGGGATCACCATCTAAGCTGAAGGCAGTCGCTTAACCTAGCCACCCAGGCATCCCTTAATTGGAGTTTTTAAATCTACTATTCATATATTATATAAATTGATAGGGCTGGATTTGGGTTTGTCTCATTTGATTTTTGTTTTTTTGGTTTTTTTTTAATATTTTTATTTATTTATTTGACAGTGAGAGATCACAAGTAGGCAGAGAGGCAAGCAGAGAGAGAGGGGGAAGCAGGCTCCCTGCTGAGCAGAGAGCCCGATGTGGGGCTTGATCCCAGGACCCTGAGATCATGACCTGAGCCGAAGGCAGAGGCTTTAACCTGCTGAGCCACCCAGGCGCGCATGTCTCATTTGATTTTTATAATTATTTTACTGTTCCATTTTGATTCCTCTGTTAACTTGTTGTCTGTTCCATTTTGCGTATATTTTTAGTGATTTTGCCGGAGCTTGTGATACGGATCATCAACCTCTCACAGACTGTACTGTACTATTCACATGAACTGTAGATACCTTACAACAGTGTAACTGTATTTATGTCCCTGTCTTTTGTGTTACAGTTGTCATATATTGCATTCTCTATGTTGTAAATTATAATATGTTATCATTTTTACTTTAAACATGTTGGTAAATTTTTAATTTTGTTTCTTAAGAGATTTTGTTTATTTGAGAGAGAGAGAGCAAGATGAGCCAGGGTAGGGGCAGAGAGAAGAGGGAGAGGCAGACTCCCTTCTGAGTAGGGAGCCTGACTCAGGGCTTGATCCCAGGACCCTGAGATCATGACCTGAACTGAAACCAAGAGTTAGACACTTAAATGACTATGCCACCCAGGTGCCCCTGGAGCTTATAATCTTTTAGGAAGAACAACAAATAGCAAATCATTATAAGTTTGCATACTATTTTACATTAGGTTTGAGGTTAATAAGAGCAGTATATTTACCAGGACTCGATATTGAATCATATTTAAAAATGCTGAGGGGTAGCTGGCTAGCTCAGTCAGTAGAGCATGCAACTCTTGATCTGGCGGTTGTGAGTTCAAGCCGCACATTGGGTGTAAAGATTACGATCTTTTGAAGTAAAATGTTTAATAATTTTTAATCTTTTGAATAAAAACTTTTAACAAGCTATTTTATATTTCTTTATTATGTATTTTATATAGCCTTTTATCCACCACTATTTCCCCCTCTGTGAAATGCAGATTGCCTTTTATCTCCTCAGATTTTTATATTTACTTTTTACAGATCCAGTCATTGTTGAAAATAGTAGTATGGTAGGGGTGCCTGGGTGGCTCAGTGGGTTATGTATAATTAATATAATAATATATAATATGATATAATTATGTATATCATACCACCCATATATAATTAGTGTTGGTATATGTTTTCTGAAAATTTTTTTATATATAAAAATATGTACTTAAAAGTAAAACTCTAGAACCATTCACAGGAAAGCCAGGAAAAATATACATACTACTATTTTCTTTTCTTTCTTTCTTTCTTTTTTTTTTTTTTTTAAGATTTTATTTATCCATTTGACAGACAGAGATCACACGTAGGCAGAGAGGCAGGCAGAGAGAGGGGGAAGTAGACTCCCCACCAAGCAGAGAGCCCGGTGTGGGGCTCGATCCCAGGACCCCGAGATCATGACCCGATCTGAAGGCAGAGTCCCAACCCACTGAGCTACCCAGGTGCCCCATTTTACTCTTTTTTTTTTTTTTTTTTTTAAAGATTTTATTTATTTGACAGACAGAGATTACAAGTAGGCAGGGGAGCGGGGTGGTGGGGGGAAGCAGGCTCCCTGCCAAGTAGAGAGCCTGATGCGGGGCTTGATCTCAGGACCCTGGGATCATGACCCGAGCCGAAGGCAGAGGCTTTAACCTACTGAGCCACCCAGGCCCCGCCGCTTTTACTCTTTTATGTGAAAAAGATAGAGAGCATTTCTTTGAAAAACGAAAACTATATGTACTATTTACTAATAAATTCATAGTTCAACTGTTGCTATGTAAAGAGCCTTTTTCTCAAGTCCAATCCTAGTTCTTTTCGTGAGGGCCCAAGTAGTATCTGCTTGGCCTTTTGTGAATTAGAGATGTCAACATAATTGATTATTTCCCTCCATCTTTTCATTTTCCTCAGCTCTTTCACTAAATAAAACTCTCTTTACCTGTGCTCTTAATTTGAGTGATTGTTATCTCTTATTAAAGAAAAGCGTTTCAAGAAGCTAGGGGCTATATGTTTCTAAATTATTATTAGTAGAACCATTGCAGATATTTCCCAGTGACTTTAATTGTTCTCTGTAGAAGACTCACTTGAGAACCCAGTGTAATATGTTAACTGAGTGAATCTTTTCTCCTTTTCATTTCAGTTGGAAAGACATCCTTGATCACCAGATTCATGTATGACAGTTTTGACAACACCTATCAGGTAGGTATTTTATTTTTGCTAATTCAGTAGTTGTTTCTGTTTTGTGTTAGAAGTATTATTTAAGGTCTTTTTAAAAATCTGCTTATTTACATAAGAGCACTTTCTGTCATCTGTAAAATGCTGAATAAATACCAAGTATAGCTGATTTTGCTCATAGTCCTCAATCTTTGCATTTGATTTCTTTATTTCCTCTCCCAAAGTCCATTGAAAGATAATCACTGATTACCATCTGGGATTGAGGTAGGAGTGATTGTAGATATTCTCTTATGTGGCTCAAGCCTAGGATTTTGTGACCTTTTGATCTGTACTTAAAGTCAAGGATAAATGAATGATGTAATTAGAAATCATTAACAGAAGGAGATTTGGGATTTTCACAAAAATGTGGAAATTAAACAGTACATTCCCAAATAATCAGTGAGTCAAGGAAAAAAAAACCTCAAGAAATTTAGGAAATACTTTGAGGCAAATGGAATGAAAACAAAACAAAACAAAACAAAAAAACCACAACATACCAAAATTTATAGGATACAGCTAAAGCAGTGCTATAGGGAAAAGAAGAAATACATTAAATCAATAATTTAACCTTCTACCTTAAGAAACTAGAAAATTAAACTAAACCTAAAACAAGCAAAAGACACATGACAAAGAATTTTATATCCAACACACAGGACTCTTAAAATCACATAATAGTAAAGAAGTACTAATTTTGACAAGTTTTGATAGATGTGTACACCTGCAGAACTATCACCACCATCAAGATTAGGGACCTTCTTATCATCCCAAAAAGAATTTGTCTTAATTAAGCCTTTTACTAAAAACCATAAAGATCATAGAACAGAAATGACTGATATATATAAATCTGACATTTTGGGAAAGTTCTTAAAAAGCTAATTAGTATATACTGTATATATTTTATTACCATTCTTTTTTTTTTTTAAGATTTTTATTTATTTTTTTTTTAGTTGAGAGAGAGACAGTGAAAGAGAGAGAGCATGAGAAGCGAGAAGGTCAGAGGGAGAAGCAGACTCCCCATGGAGCTGGGAGCCCGATGCGGGACTCGATCCCGGGACTCCGGGACCATGACCTGAGCCGAAGGCAGTTGCCCAACCAACTGAGCCACCCAGGCACCCCTATTATCATTCTTTAGAATATTTCAGAAATGGTTTAACCACCTGATGACATGAAAAGAGCAGATTTAGAAATGAAAAAGAGTTCAGTCAGTAAGAATGCTTCAGTTTCTTCTGGACTCCATTAGGTCAAATATCCCAGATTTTCTAGGTCTCTGCAACTCTACGGCCTATAGGTTTTACCAAGAGGACCTTCTCTTGTGTATGGTGTCTTGATTCTGAGCAGTGCTCTGTCACTTCTCATCAGAAGAGCTACAAATGCCAGTTTCAGAGATTTAACAGAAGGATTGATGTCTTTGAGCCACATGTGGAAAATTCCTGAAAAGTATAAGCTCAGATCTTTGGGAGTAGAACTGCTACCGTGAGCTAAAAAATCTGAACTAGGGTCAGAGTCTTAGGCTAAAAGACTTTTTAGCTGGAGTCTTTTTAGAGTTCTTTGGGTGTTTCTAAAGGATTTTGTTATACCCATGTTCCGAGTGAAATTAAGATTTTTCGGGCGTACCTGAAAGTACATACCTGTTCCTTCTTGCTGCTGTTCAGTCAGACATATAAAGGCTAGTAATGTTGACATAAGGGTAGTGATATTGATAGAATTTGACAGATAAGGAAAGATTGTGATTGTGGGAAAATTGTTGCTAATAAAGCTAAAGTATCATTATACTTTGGCATTCATTGGATTTGCTAATTAACAATGTGAGTTAAGTTTTTATAACAATTAGATACAGTCCTAGATGTTCTTTTAGTTTAGCTCTAACAAGAAAATTTAGATGGTATAGTACCCTAGATCCTTATTTAGGTAAATCAGCTTGATAGTATGGTTAAGTATTATCTTTGAATATGAAGAATTGACTTTTATGTGGTTAGCTGCCAACTTAGTTTTCAGGTGAAGAGTTCTTCATTGAATCCTTTGAAGATTCTCTATTCCCACCCCCACCACACCTTGCTAGAAATTTATTATTGGGCTTTTATATGAGCCATATGTAATATATATATCAAACTTAGTTTGTGTGAAGTTTTAATTCACAAAAATGATAAATATTATGTTGTTAATAATTCATGTTCTAGGTATGATTCCTTTCCCTGAATTAATTTCATTTTAAAAAGGAGGAAGCTGGTTGGCCAGAAGAGTCTTTAACTGTCCAAAATTTAGACAGTATTTCAGAGTGAAACAAAAAACTATTCTTTCTAACTAGAGAGTCTAGAATTGAGTCTCTTACAGTTGCTCTTGTTTTTCACTACTTACCTTCTTTTTCACCAGTTATAAACCCACAGATTTTCCTAACAGTTTAGAATATATGAGCTTGAAGCATATTATGTTGCTATTTTTATAATTCAAAAATGACAGGGTATTGTTAGTTTTACATGGTTCAGCTTAATATAAATAAGCTGAAGAAAGATTCCCACAGTTAGAGTAGATTCATTCTTTTTCCTGTTTTTTGTTTTAAACTCATTCTTCTATATGAGAAAAAGCATATTGCTCAGACTAACCTTTGAGATTATTTGGAATTTAGGAGATTTCTTATTCCAAAAGCTATTACAGATCAACAGTAAACATAAATTCACCTTCATGGTAGACATTAAAGCTATCTGTGATATCTGTCATAGAAACCTCAATATTGAACGCCCAACCTACATTAACCTAAATAGGTTGATATGTCAAGTTGTGTCCTTCATCACTGCTTTCCTCAGATTTGATGGAGCCCTGAATATTGAACTGACAGAATTCCAGATTAATGTGGTACCCTATCCCTGCATCGCTTCTCTCTGGCCACATAATGATTCTGTCATCTCTGCTGAGAAATCCTACCATGAACAGCTTTCTGTAGCAGAGATCACCACTGTATGCTTTGAACCAGCCAATCAGATGGTTAAATGTGATCCTTGCCATGATAAATACATGGATTGTTACATGTTACACAGTGGCGACATGGTTCCCAAAGATATCAGTGCTGCCATTGCCACCATCAAGACCCAGGTGTGTACCGTCCAGTTTATGGACTGATGCCTCACTGGTTTCAGAGTGGGCATTAATTACCAGCCTCCCACTGTGGTACTTGGTGGAGACCTGCCCAAAGTACAGTGAGCTGTGTGCATGGTAAGCAACATCAGAGACATTTCTGAGTCTTGGGCTTGCCTGGACCCCAAGTTTGACCCGACGTGTGCCAAGCATGCCTTTCTTCACTGGTATGTGGGTACGGGCATGGAGGAAGGCCAGTTTTCTGAGGCCTGTGAGGATGTGGCTGCCCTTCAAAAGGATTATGAGGAGGTTGGTGTGGATTTAGTTGATGGAGAGCTTGAAGAAAGAGAGGAGTACGAAAGTTAAAAATGTCACAAAGGTGGTACTTTTACAGGGAAGCCTTTTCTGTTTATATATATATATGTGTGTGTGTGTGTGTGTATATATATATATATTTTTTTTTTAAAGATTTTGTTTATTTATTTGACAGAGAGAGAGAGAGATCACAAGTAGGCAGAGAAGCAGGCGGAGGGGAGGGGCGGGGGCAGGGAAGTAGTTTCCCCGCTGAGCAGAGAGCCCGATGCGGGACTTGAGCCCAGGACCCTCGAATCATGACCTGAGCCAAAGGCGGAGGCTTTAACCCACTGAGCCACACAGGCACCCCTATTTATTTATTTTTAAAAAAATTTTATTTATTTGACACAGAGAGATGATAAGTAGGCAGAGAGAGGGGGAAGCAAGCAGGGATCCTGCCGAGTAGAGAGCCTGTTGCAGGCTTCAGTCCCAGGACCCTGAGATCATGACCTGAGCTGAAGGTAGAGGCTTACCCACTGAGCCACCCAGGTGCCCGCTTTTTCTGTTTTATATGTTGAAAAGTTGAGCTCTGATCAGTTAATTCGTATGTAGCAATGTATACTCTTCATATACAATTACTGACCTGTGCTTTATTTTATTTTTAAAGATTTTATTTATTTATTTGACACACAGAGATCACGAGTAGGCAGAGAGGCAGGCAGAGAGAAAGGAGGAAGCAGCTCCTTGCTGAGCAGAAAGCCCAAGGCGGGGCTCACCCCAGGACACTGAGATCATGACCTGAGCGGAAGGCAGAGGCTTAACCCACTGAGCCACCCAAGCGCCACTGACCTGTGCTTTAAAACAAAATGCTCTGTTACAGACCCAGGATGTCCATTTCTCTGATGGGTTTGAATCAAGTATTCCCAGAGGTGCCTGGGTGGCTCAGTTGGTTAAGTGTCTACCTTTGGCTCCGGTCATGACCCCAGGGTCTTGGGAAGGAGTCCTGTATCAGGCTCCTTGCTCAGTGGGAATCCTGCTTCTCCCTTTCTTTATGCTTTCGTGCTCATGCTTATGCTCTCTCTCTCTCAATCGCTGTCTCTCTCTGTCAAATAAATAAATTTTTAAAAAAACTGAATAAAGTATTTCCTGTCTTCTTAAATGGGGGGAAAAAAACCGAAACATAAATCCATTGTGATGTAAAGGTTTGGGGTTTTTTAAAAAGATTTTATTTATTTATTTGACAGAGATCACAAGTAGACAGAGAGGCAGGCAGGGAGAGAGAGAGGAGGAAGCAGGCTCCTTCCTAAGCAGAGAGCCTGATGCGGGGCTTGATCCCAGGACCCTGAGATCATGACCTAAAGGCAGAGGCTTTAACCCACTAAGCCACCCAGGTGCCCCTTTTGTGGCATAGTTTATATTTTTTTATTTTTTAAGATTTTATTTATTTATTTGAGACAGAGAGAGAGCACCAGCGGAGGGGAGGGGCAAAAGAGAGGGAGTTGCAGACTCCCTGCTGAGCAGGGAAACCAACTCTTGACTCTTGACATGATGCTGATATATTTGGGCAAGCCATTGTTCAACCTTCATTTGTGTGCTCCCACAGTAAAAGTACTCAGTTTAATTCTTTTCTTTCTTTCTTTCTTTTTTTTAACAAAGTAGACCTTCCCAACATAATAAATTAATCAACACTTAAAATAAGGTGAAGCTGTAAATTATGTGGGAGAATTTTCTTTAACTTCTGGTTTCTTATACAATTATTGTCTTCTGCATTTCTATAAAGAAGATCAGCAAGAGGCAGCACTAATGTGTCATCCGTCTTTTATGATTTGAATTAGCTCCACATCAGTAACATTCAAGATGCTGAAATAGCTGATAATGTTTAGTTTTGCATCCATTCTTCCTATTTTTCCTGCTGTTGGCTTAATTCTTTTGGGTGATTAACTTTTTTGCCATAGTAGTTCTGCTTAGAATAAAATTAACTGAAAAGAAGAGCAGAAACAGGCTATGTTTTTCAGATTAATTTTTTTTTAATTCTTAAATTTTTTTTTAAATTTTTTAAAGATCTTATTTATTTATTTGACAGAGATCACAAGTAGGCAGAGAGATGGGCAGGTGGTTGGTGGGGGGCGGGTGGTGGGAGCAGGCTCGCTGCCGAGCAGAGAACCCGATGTGGGGCTCGATCCCAGGACCCTGGAATCATGACCTGAGCTGAAAGCAGAGGCTTTAACCAACTGAGCCACCCAGGAACCCCTTCAGGTTAATTTTAATCTTTATGAGTTTGGTGTATAAATTATGTTCCAATATTAGGATAGTGCAGTGGAAGGGAGGGGATTATTATACATAAAATCTTACTTTGTACTAATTTTGAAAGCATTTATATGTGTTGGCTGTGAGATCTGACAGGGCATATTTCTGTTTGTAGGTATTAAAAATTATTTTGGGCTGTTGATAACAAGCACAAAATAACATTAGTAAGTGACTTGAGAATGGTTTTTTCCCATATAAAAGAAGTCTGTAAGTAAAGTAGTTCAGACCTTTGTGGCAGCTCCATAGTCACTGGGACTTCTGACTTTGTTTAACCAGATCTAATACATCACTTCCATATGGAGGTTGCCTCATGTTATTGAATGGTTCTTGGAGTTCTGTCCATGGTATCCCATATCCAGGCAAGAAAAAGGAAAGGAAAAAAACCCAAGAGTGCACCTCTCAACTGAGTCAGCCCCATTTATTTAAAGCTCAGAGAAGGTTGGAAAATGTAATCTTTTTAGTGGGAAAAGTATGGATTTAAATCAGTGATTGTTTTAGTAAGAAAGGGAACGATGGATATTTCTGTAGAAAATTAGCTGCCTCTGCCATCTTGACTGATTAACTGAGGTTCTGTGGGTGAGATTTGTTAAATATAGCTCTATACTATTCCTGTGCATTCCACAGGTTTGTCAGTTAGATGCTTTTGCACAGTAATACAAGTTTATGAACCCATTATCCCAGCCTTTAGCAGAACGGGATATACATTTTCAGACTGAATGTTGTAAGATGGAATTCGTACCTAGGTTATGTGTATGTAAGCCCTATATATAGAAATGAAATTGAAATACATAGTCACATAGTTTAGGATAAAGGGGAAAGCTAGGTTGCTTGGTTTCTTTCTTTCTTTCTTTCGATTTTTATTTGACAGAGAACACAAGCAGTGGGGTAGCAATAGAGGAAGAGAGGGAAGCAGGCTCCCCACTGAGCGGGGAAGTAATGTGGATCTTGATCCCAGGACCTTAGGATCATGACCTGAGCCAAAGGCAGATGTTTTACCATCTGAGCTACTCAGGCACCCCTTGCTTGCTTGCTTTTTTTTTTTTTCCTTAAGATTTTATTTATTTGACAGACAGAGATCACAAGTAGGCAGAGAGGCAGGCAGAGAGATGAAGAAGCAGACTCCCCGCTGAGCAGAGAACCAGATTGGGGTGGGGGATGGAGGGGGGTGAGGGGGATGGAGGGTGTTGAGGGTAGGGAAGGGGGGGCGGCTTGATCCCAGGACCCTGGGATCATGACCTGAGGCAGAGGCTTTAACCCATTGAGCCACCCAGGTGCTCCCCTTGCTTGCTTTATTTTTATTTTTATTTTTTTTTCCTTGCTTGCTTTCTTAATAAAAATCTGTATATAACTGAAATTTACAAAACACTAAAAAAAAAAAATTAAAGACCTAAATAAATGGAGAGACATCCTAAGCAAAGGGATTAGAAGAATTAATATTGTTAAGATGTCGATACTAACTACTGGAAGTAATCTACAGATTTAATGCAGTCCCTATCCAGATTTCACTGCCATTTGTGTAGAAATAGCCGATTCTAAATTCCAAAAGCCAAAACAATCTTGAAAAAGAAAAGTGGGGCTCTTGGGTGGCTCAGTCGGTTTCATATCTGCCTTCAGTTCAGGTCACGAACCCAGGGTCCTGGAATAGAGCCATGCATTGGGCTCCCTGTTCAGCAGTGAGCGTGCTCCTCCCACCCCTCCGCCCCTGCACATGCTTGCTCTCTCTCTGACAGATAAATAAATAAAATCTTAAAAAAAAAAAAAAGGTAGAAGGACTCATACTCCTGATTTCAGAATTTATTACAAAGCTACAGTAATCAGAACGATAGACACATAGACCAGTAGAATAGAATTGGCAGTTCATAAGTAAATCCAAATACCTATTGACAACTGATTTTCTTTTTAAAAAATTTTTAAAAGATTCACCCATGCCTGGGTGGCTCAGTAGGTTAAGGCCTCTGCATTCGGCTCAGGTCATGATCCCAGGATTCTGGGATCGAGGCCCACATTGGGCTCTCTGCTCTCTGGGAGCCTGCTTCCTCCTCTCTCTCTGCCTGCCTCTCTGCCTACTTGTGATTTTTGTCTGTCAAATAAATAAATAAAATCTAAAAAAAAAAAAAGATTTATTTATTGAGACTGTGTGAGCATGAGCTTGTGCACAAAGCATGGAGGGACACGGGGAGAAAGAGAAACTCAAGCAGACTCCCCATTGAGTGTGAAGTGCAATGTGGGGCTAGATCCCAGGACCCTGAGATTATGACCCAAGCCTAAATCAAGAGTTGGACATTCAACAGACTGAGCCACGCAGATGCCGTGCAAGTGATTTTCAATAAAAGCACCAGGCTCAACCTACAGAGTGGGAGGAAATACTTGAAAATTACATTCCAGAGAAGGGTTTAATATCTGGGATCTATAAAGAACGGCATATCAATAATAAAATGACAAACTTGGTTTAAAAATGCATAGGACTTGAATAGTTCTTCACAGAGGTTGTACAATTGGCCAGTTAGCACATGAAAAGATGCTTAACATTATTAGTCATTAGAGAACTGCAAATCAGAATCACAAAGAGATTCGATTTCCTACCTGCTAAAGATGAGTATTACAAAAAAAAGAAAACATCAAATTCTGGCAAGAATGTGGAAAAATTGGAACCTTCATGCATTGCTTTTGGAAATTTAAAGTGGTGGAGCTGCTGTGGAAGCCAGTGTGGCATTTTCTCACAGAGTTTAAATAGAATTATCATACGGCCTAGCAATTCCACTGTTCAGTATGTACTGAGGAACTGAATATAGGAACTCACAGCAACCAAAAGGTGGACACAACCTAAATGTCCATTAATAGATGAATGGAAAAAGAAATTGTCGGATATCCATACATTGTGATAAGTTATTGCTTATTGGGTACAGTTTTTGAAGTCATAAAAAAGCTTTAAAAATAATATTGACAGTTATACATCATCGTGGATATAATCAGTGCCATTGAATTGTACACTTAACATAATTACATTTCATTTTATTTTTAATGAATTTATTTGAGAGAGAGCGAGCGAGCGCATAAACTGGGGGAAGGAGTAGAGAGAGAGAAGCAGAGAGCTTGCAAAGCAGGGAGCCCAATGCGGGGCTCGATCCTAGGACCCTGGGATCCTGACCTGAGCACAAGTCAGCCACCTAACCAACGGAGCCACACAGTGCCCCAGAATATCATATTTTATGTGAATGTTTTACCACAATTTAAAAGTAAAATCTATCTTAAAAAATATATCAGTGTCAGTATAGGTTCATCAGCTGTAACAAATGTACCACTTTGGCTGGGGATGTTGATAATAGGGAGTGTTATGCATATGTGGGGGTAAAGGAGTATATGGGAATTCTCCGCACCTTTTAGTTTTGCTATGAACCTAAAACTACTCTCAAAAAATAGCATTTTAGGAGCACCTGGGGGGCTCAGTTGTTGGGTGTCTGCCTTCAGCTCAGGTTATGATCCTGGGGTCCAGCTTCAAGCCCTGCATCAGGCTCCCTGCTTGGTGGGAAGCCTGCTTCTCCCTCTCCCACTCCCTCTGCTTGTGTTCCCTCTCTTGGTGTGTCTCTGTCAAAATCTTAAAAATAGCATTTTTAAAAAATGGTTAAGATGGTTAATTTCATTATGTGTATTTTATTACAACTTCAATATATATATAATAAATAATATATAAACTATAATATAAAGTATATAAAAATATAAAATAATAATAAATAACAAATATATATATAAAATAATCATTATATATTGGAAAGAGCTGGACTTTTATTCCCAGCTCCACAGCAGAAGCTTTGTTCCCCTAGACAAGTTTTCTAACTTCTCTGAACCCCAGTATTGTTAGAATGATAAAAAATAGGGATGGCAGTAGCACTTTGCAGAGATGTATGAGGATTAGTGACGATGGTGAAAAAGGCCTAAAAGAATTCTCCAGCACATGTGCTTAGTTGATGGAAACCATTATCACTGAAAATTTTGTTCATTTGTACTTGGCTATGACGTGTTTATTCATTATTTCTCCTACAATAATAATTACCCTTTGAACCCTAAACTGCCATTAAACTATTATTATTTTTAAAAATTTTATTTATTTATTTGAGAGAGCACACAGGAGTGGGGGGAGGAGTATAGGGAGAAGCAGACTCAGCGGGGAGTCCCACACAGGGCTCCATCCATTGGGATTGTGACCTGAACCAAAGGCAGACACTTAACTGACTGAGTCACCCAGGTGCCCCCAAAACTATAGTAATTTTTTTTAAAGATTTTATTTATTTATTTGACAGACTTTGACAGACAGAGATCACAGGTAGGCAGAGAAGCAGGCAGAGAAAGAGAGGGGGAAGCAGGCTCCCCGCTGAGCATAGAGCCTGATGCGATGCGGGGCTCCATCCCAGAACCCTGGGATCATGACCCAAGCCGAAGGCAGAGGCTTTAACCCACTGAGCCACCCAGGCGCCCCAAAACGATTGTAATTTTTATTTTAGTTTTTAACTTCTTTGTTTTATTCTGTTTTACAGGCAACAATTGGTATTGACTTTTTATCAAAAACAATGTACTTGGAGGATCGAACAGTGAGTAATGCTTTCAGTGTGCAATTTTCTGCAACACTCCAGGGTACAAAATGATGATCAAAGCTATAATTGATGATTATCACTATAATAAGTTCTTAGCAAGTTGAAAAAGTTAGTTTACAGGCTTTGAGAAAAACTATTATTAACAGAGTGGTAGTACTTAGCATTTTGACCTAATCTCCAAGTGAAATCCAAAGAGGAGAGAAAGTCAAGTTGTTTGGAAAATACTGAATGCCCTAGGCCTACTAAATAAAATTTGTCATTCAGATTTGGAAAAATGATAACAAGCAGCTTTGCGATAATGAAAAGTGTATTTTCATAAAGACATTAGAGCTGCTAAAGACTTGTTGAGTGCTACTCTTGAGGCATTCAGAAGTATTTCATTTGAATATCACATAATTTGTGAATTTCAGAATTTTATTTGTTAGAATGTGATGTATACTGAAGTGATAGTGAATAGATAGAGGTAATGTGTATTTATTTGTTGGATTTAGATACCTGTCTTTTGGAATGCTCCCTTTACACATAGTATAAATTCTGTACTCCAGACCACTGTCCCTGGAAGAGATTCCTATCAACTAAACAGTGACTATCTTAAATGTAATATTTTGGGACCTATGCCAAAAAAAATTATTGTATTTCTAATGCTGTTTCCTGTTAGTGTGTGAAAGTTTTTCTTTTGGATATTCTCTTTTGTGGTTTAATATACAGCATGTAATTTCTTAAATTTTCAAAGCTTAGAAATTGTTTATAATGGTAAAATAACTGAATACTTGTTTTCAGGCTTTTCTTCCTCAAATGTAGATATGATAAAGTAAGAATGCAAAGAAATTTTTTAGAGTTGCAAAAAAATACTTCTCTGTTTTCTTAGGTTATATACAATGTTCTGGGAAGAAACATATAGGAGAAACATTAGCACAGTAGTCAGAGACCCAATTTCAAAGTGTTCTGGATCCAATAGAAAAGAGACACATTCTAGCTTCAGAGAGGCATTCATTCCTTTACTCTGATAGCCAGGGCTGCTCATTGGCATTTACCTTCGTTTTTCCATTTTATGCTCACTATTTGAACATCAACAGTCTATTTTTTGCTATCTGGAAGGCATACGATTCAAATAGACATTATAGGGAGTTTTTAAAAAGCTGTATTTCTGATTCTGTGAAATCTTTCACATTGCCATATTTAAGTCACGTACCTTCAGAGCAAGCAAATTTTTAATACTACTCCCTTTTGAAAAAGGAATTTTGTGTTATTTTCATTCCTCATGTCCCTGCAGCTTTTGCATGAGTCTGCTTTTTACCTTCTTCCCACCTTCCCCCTTTTAAAAACATTATTTCTTTTTTCTTTTTAGTATGAGTTTGGTTTTTTTTTTTTTTTATTTATTTTTTCCCATCCCACAGATCAGGCTGCAGCTGTGGGATACTGCGGGTCAGGAACGTTTCCGTAGCCTCATTCCCAGTTACATCCGTGATTCTGCTGCAGCCGTAGTAGTTTACGATATCACAAGTAGGTATTTTGCAACGGGTTGACCTTTCTTATTTTTCTTGCTTGTTTGACTGATTTTGTTGTTAGGTACGATTGCAATTATGGGACACAGCAGGTCAAGAGCGGTTCAGGAGCTTGATTCCTAGCTACATTCGTGACTCCACTGTGGCAGTTGTTGTTTATGATATCACAAGTGAGTGGGGGGGAATTAATGCATTTCTAATCTTTCAACCTTTAGCCTAGCTGCATGCATGTTCTTGTCTTGTGCTTGTTTTCTATACTAGCATGTAAAAATGAGTTTTGTCATAGTAAACCTTATCATATACCAGCTAGGTCAGAAATACTTGCTTTGATGTTTGTATCAACTTTCTTTATTTCCACTGTGCCAGATTTTTTTGGCCTGGGAATTTTCCTTTAGATCTGATTATGAATCTTCTCCCAGGCTCTCTTAGTATCCTGTTATCCCTAAGTCACACCATAATTATGGTTGGAAGAATGTCACCTTTTTCATTTAACTTTATCTCGGGTTTCTCTAAAATAAAATAATTTGCATTTAAGCCTCTTGCCAAAATTTTTTAGATCCTCCAAAGCTTTCTATTGAGGCTATTAAAAGCTTCTGCTAGCCAACTTTTCTCTGCTTTCTGCTTCCAGCCATCCTCTCTATAGAGGAAGGCAGAGAAAAAACGTAATAATGTGCAGTTTTCTAGTAATCATTTTCATTTGAATTATATCTGGATTCTGTGACTGACTTCATTGCTAACAAATTGCACTTTAATTTCTCTCCAACAAGAAATTTTAAATAGGAGATTAAAACAAGTAATGATCCTTTTTCTTTTTCCTGAAGACTGAGTAATGCCTTTGGCATTTTAAGTGCCTATAAATTTTCCACAGAATATGGTGACTGACAGCGAAATGCTCTCTGATTAAAATTGTCTTTGTAAATTGGTTTATTATAGATATTAGGCAATATTAAGCCATCATTCCACATAGTGGTCCATAATTTGTAGGAAAACCAGAATAATGTTACATCTTAAACTTATTTTTAAAAGAATCTTACATAAACTATTTATTTGAGCTAGTGATATTCTTACTGTACATTTTTTCATATCTGCTCAACCAGAAGTGCTATCTACTTAATTGCAATGGCAGAATTTTAAGTTTGCATTCAGAGACCTTTTTTGGAGGTGGATTAGGGGCTATATGCAATCTTTCTTTTCTTGAAGCTTTACTTTGGGTTGCTACTTGTTTAAAAATGTGTATGTTCATTATTGTGCATTGACAAGTTTTGCAGCTTTAAAATGTTTGTGCTTACTTTAACCAAAGCAAGTGAGACCTTATGTGTTTTTCTTTAAAAATTATGCACATGTGGTTAAAATATTAGTGAACTGTTCTCTGAAGCTGCTGTAAAAAATACTGAAGTATTCTACTTAGAATCTAGTGCTAGGAAAAATGGATTTTGTTACAAGTGATTCTGGTGCATTAAACTAATGAACTTAAAGTTAAAGTGATCACAAACTGAATAAGCAATGCAAACAGAGTGGTGTTGAAAGCTGTTTAAAGGCTTTATAAATTTTCTGGATGTGTTGGGATTTATTGGCTGACCTACTTTTGGAGATGCTTTCTTTGTCATGCTGGGTATGTGTAAGTAATCAAAAAAACATTGTGGCAATGTGACACCATATTATCTGCCATAGCTGTCCTTAACATTTAAAAAATTTCCCCCCACCCCCACTTACATCTGGTATGTTAAACTCATTGATCATGTTTAAAAGTTTTAAACTACTATAAAAGGAACCTTGAGGACTTTAGTCTTTATTTATATCACTGACAGTTGTACTCAGATAAAATGGAGTTATATTGCTGGCACATTAAAAGTGGGTCCTAATGTGCCACCCCCTCCCCAACTTTTGGGGGTTTTTTTTTTGTTTGGTTTTGGGTTTGGTTTATCACTTGGGGAGGCTTTGCAGTAACACTAATCTACTTTGTCCATCCTCCTATACCAGATGTTAACTCATTCCAGCAAACTACAAAATGGATTGATGATGTCAGAACAGAACGAGGAAGTGATGTTATCATCATGCTAGTAGGAAATAAAACAGATCTTGCTGACAAGAGGTATAGAGTGATTTTGTGTGTGTATCAGATGTTTGATTTCTTCATTAATCAGCTTGTTATTTTTATTACTGAAGAATTGTTTTGAAAGGAAACCTGTTTAATTCTTAAGTTTATACCCTACTTTTCTTCAGTGTGAGAACCTGAAATATAAATGTAAACATTAAACTCAGTCCTCAAAGGAAAATGAGTTTTTTTGTTTTGTGGAAGCCCATGTATAAATAGCTTTTGTGCAAAATTGTTTATACATGGGGGGATAAAAGATTATTTACACATGAAGCTGGTAACTGTTTTGCATTTTTTAGGCCTCATAAACATGAGCAGTGCTCTGTTAAAGAACAAAATGTTTTAAGAGCAAATCCTATCTTTAAAAAATATTCATAATGACTAAATGCACACTCTATTGGTAGTCTTATAAATATTCATTATAATTCAGTGGTGTGGTTTTCCTTTTTTAAAATTGTATGGTTGAACCAGACTGTGTAGTTGAACTGAATAGCGTGATTGTGATACCTTAGTCAAATGAGCAAAGCCATATTCAAGTCACAGGATGCAAAATTAACATTCACTGTGGAACCCATGGCTTGAATATCTGCCTTCAGCATCCTAAGTAATCTACTGGATATTTTTTCTGGTTTAAATAGTCTTGACCATTTTACTTAATAGTAGAAGCTTTTACTGTTTGCTGTTTCTTTATTCATGAGTTCGATATTGAAATTCGGGTATTGAACTTGTACTATTAATTAAAATGTTGCAAAGAAAATCCAGTATGTTCAAAGGCTTGTGGAAATGTTAAGCCCATTTTTTTCCCATGGTACCTCATTTGGAATTGGCAGTAGAATGACAGAAAAGTCTTTCTTGATTTAAAAGTAAACTCAGAATATGAGCATCTTTCCTTTATGAAAATAATTATTTGGACATCAGTTGGCATTTTAAGTTTTCACTATTTTATTTATCTCCACTGTGAGAATTTGTAGATCATGTAGGTATATATTCTTCTGGTAGAGAGTCCCTGGTACTTTCATTTTTAAGTAGGGAAATTGTATATGTGAATTGTTTCCTGTTACAATAGCCAGCGTTATCTAGAAGGATGCATTAGATGGAGAGCAGAAGGAGAAGGAGAAGCAGACTCCACACTGAACAGGGAGCCTGACATGGGGCTCCATCCCAAGACCCGAGGATCATGACCTCAGCCAAGGGCAGATGCTTACCTGACTGAGCCACCTAGACAACCTGTAACTAATATAATTCAGGGATGAAACAGTTCAACAGTATCAGAATTTAAAATATTCATTGCCTCGGGGCACCTGGGTGGCTCAGTCACACATGCTATCATATGTAGCATGATATCCTTTTTGTTAAAAAAAATAAGATGGTAGATATGTTTATATATTCTTTTGCTTAGTACAAATCTGCATAAGCATACATGGAACTTAACTCACTCTACATCTTTGGGAAGGGATTGGGATTATGGAGGACTTTACTGTTAATGATTGGTCTTCTGAAAAAATTACTTTGTAATCAGGAGAGAATGTTTTAATAAAAATGATCCAAAGTTAAATGTCTTTATCACATTGAGAATTATATTATTTTGGTAAAAACTTGGAGGATACCAGAGTACATCTGTTTCAGCGTTTCAGTATAAGCACCCAATTGTGTAGTATTTTCTGTCCTTTGTAGCCAGTGATTCCCAAATGTTCTAAACCTGAGAATCAGTTGGTAAATATGGCTTCTTAGACCCTCTTTTAAGATTCTGGCTGTGAAGGACCATGGTCAACTTTAAACATTTTAGGGTTTTAAATCCTATCTTTAGATGCTGTAATTTAGTTAGTTCAGTGTGGGACCCTTGAATCTATATTTAATGAGTCTTCCTAGGTGATTCTGACAAAATCAAACCATAGTTGGGACCATTGCTGTAGCTAACCTTTAACCATTTTATCAAGGTGACTACTAATTCTAAAACTAGGAAGAATTTCTGTCTGGAATCATCTATGTGTAGGATAATCATTCACTTAAAATAATCATTCAGAAGTATTTATTGAGTATCATTTGTGTTTCAGAGGATGCTGCTTTAGGATAGAATGGTGAACAAAAAAAGACAAGTCTCCAAGGAACTTTTATTTCAGAGAATGAACCAGTCAATAAATAAGTAAAAAATAATAATAATAATAATTTAAAAAATACATAGTATTTTCTATAATGATACCTGTTAAGAGTAAAAAATAAAGCAGAAAAAAGATATTTGAAATGCCAAGTGTGAGTTTGAAATATTAGATGGGAGAGCAATAGAAAACTTCATTGAGAAGATGACTGATGCCTTTTGAGTACTAACAAAGGAAGGGAGTCACTATGCAGTTATCTAGAGGAGGAAAAGGTTCTAAGCTCATGGCCCAGAAAATGGCCCAGAAAATCCCTGAGTTGGGAATATACTTCATTTTTTTTGATGAACAGCTTGGAGCCCTATATAGGTGGTAAGAGAAGGATGGAAAGTGTAGGAGGTGATGAGTTGTTTTTTTTTGTTTTTTTTTAAAGATCTTTATAAAGGCCAGATAAAGTGGGGCAGAGTCTCTGAATGAGATCAGAGGATTTAAGTAGAAGAGTAACTTTTCACAGATCAGTGTTTGCTTGTTGAAAATACGTAAGAGGGGGTGCCTGGATGGCTCAGTGGGTTAAAGCCTCTGACTTCGGCTCAGGTCATGATCTCAGGGTCCTGGAATCGAGCCCCGCATCAGGCTCTCTGCTCGGCAGGGAGTCTGCTTCCTCCTCTCTCTGCCTACTTGTGATCTCTGTCAAATAAATAAACAAACAAACAAACAAATAAATAAATAAAATCTTAAAAAAAAAAAAAAGAAAAGAAAGAAAATACGTAAGAGTAGAAGTAAGGAGGGTAATCCAGACTGTAATCCAAGCAAGAAATGATGATGACTTGGACCAGGATAGTGGCAGCTTGTGTGGTGATTAGTGGTCAAATTCAGATATATTTTGAAGATGAAATTGTCAAGATACACTCATGGAATGGATATAATACATAATGATGGACAGAATATGCAGTGAGGGAGAAGTTGAAGTCAAAATGACACTTAGATTCTTAGCCTGAGTTATTGTTATTAACTGAGATAGGGAGAGACTACATAAAGAGATGGTTTGGGATGGTATATCATGACTTCAGTTTTGGTCATTTTCTTTTCTTTTATTATTACCTTTTCAAAAGATTTTATTTATTTATTTGAAAGAATGAGAGAGAGAGCATGTAAGAGGATGGTGGGGGAGGGGCAGAGGGAGACGCAGATTCCCTGCTGAGCAGGGAGCCGAATGCGGGACTGGATCCTGGGACTTCAGGATCATGACCTGAGCCAAAGGCAGCTGCCCAAGCAAGTTTTGGTCATTTTAAATTTAGAATTACTAGGGGATGCCTGGGTGGCTCAGTTGGTTTAATCATCTCACTCCTGATTTAGGTTCAGGTCATAATCTTAGGGTTGTGAGATGGAGCCCGGTTTTGGGCCCTCAGCTGGGCATGGAGCCTGCTTAAGAGTCTCTCACTACCCCCTTTCTCCCTCCCTTCCCCCACCCCATAAATTCATTCATTCATTCATTCATTCAGACTTGATATTAGATATCCTAATATCTAATTAGATGTCAGGTAGGCAATTGGATATTGGAGTCTGGAGTTCAGAGTAGCCGTCCAGGCTAGATATGTAAGTTTGGAAAAAATCAGCATGTAGATGGTATTTAAAGCCACAAGACTGTATGAGATCACCAAAGGAGAGATTGTAAATAGAGACAAGGTCCAAGGAGTAAATTTTAGGGCAGGTTCCTGGGATCGAGCCCAGTGTCTGGCTCCCTGCTCTGCAGGAAGCTTGCTATTCCCTCTCCCACTCCCCCTGCTTGTGTTCCCTCTCTCGTGGTCTCTCTCTGTCAAGTAAATAGATAAACAATTAATTAACCAATTACTTAATTTTGTTGATATATTTAGGGCTAAAGATCTGCAGATTGCCAACTTATTTTCAAATGTGTGTTTTTTAAAATGTATATACACGTGTAAATACATAGAGAATTGAGGATAAAACAAGCAGATGTAGCAAAACATTAACACTTGGATTGTATAAGAGAATATCTGTGATGTTCTCTTTGCTTACAATATTCATTTTCTTCTTTCCTGACTTTTCCAGAGAGTGGAGAATTTTTAAAGTAGTATCTTCTTATATAAATAAGAAGATAGTGAATCTAGTACAGAGGTATAAGTCTGGGGAGTAAGGACAGTTTCCTCCATAGTGTAGCAGGACTAGAATATAAGGATACACACATGTAGATCGGTGGATAGATGTGGTGAGAGCTTGTGGAAATTTTCCTGTATTGCTTTGGTTCTCTGTATTGTAGGAAGCAGGGTTTGTCAGCTGGTATTTTAGATCCATTTAATTAGAATATTTGCATATTTATTAAACACCTGTGTGCTGGCTAGGCGCTAGGAATACCAAGAAAAGTGACATAATGTTTCACTTGAAGAGTGTATTACAGTTTGAGAGACACTGCTAATTATCATGCATTACCAAAAGCCCTATAAAATGTATCAAGAGACTTTAACATACATGTCTTTTTTATTTTTTTTTAAGATTTTAGGGCGCCTGGGTGGCTCAGTGGGTTAAGCCGCTGCCTTCGGCTCGGGTCATGATCTCAGAGTCCTGGGATCGAGTCCCGCATCGGGCTCTCTGCTCAGCGGAGAGCCTGCTTCCCTCTCTCTCTGCCTGCCTCTCCATCTACTTGTGATTTCTCTCTGTCAAATAAATAAATAAAATATTTAAAAAAAAAAAAAAAAGATTTTATTTATTTGACAGAGAGATCACCAGCAGGCAGAGAGGCAGACAGAGAGAGAGGGGGAAACAGGCTCCCTGCTGAGCAGAGAGCCTGATGTGGGGCTCGATCCCAGGACCCTGAGATCATGACCTGAGCCGCAGGCAGTGTCTTAACCCACTGAGCCACCCAGGTGCTCCAACATACATGTCTTTTGACTCACTTGTTCCACTTAGAGAAATCCACAAAATCCATCCTGAAGAAATGACCCACAGTGCACAAAATATTACGTCAAGATGTTTATAGTAGCATTTTCACAGTAGTATAAAATTTAGGAAAAAAGAACATTTTTAACAGTTTGGGAATGGTTACGTAAATTATAGTAGCAGATTGACAAATTGGTCATGAAAAATTATTTTACCTGAAGTTTTTAATCATAAGGCTAAATTATTATGATCTAATATGAACAGAAAATAGCCATATATTGTTTTTAAAAATAAAAAAATTGGGATGCCTGGGTGACTCAGTTGGTTAAGCCAGTGCCTTGAGCTCAGGTCATGATCCTGGAGTTCTGGGATCGAGTCCCACATCAGGCTCCCAGTTCCTTGGGGAGTCTGCTTCTCCCTTCTCATGCTGTCTCTCCCTCTCTCAAATAAATAAATAAAATCTTAAAAAAAAGAATTATAGGATGAGCCCTGCCAAGTAAAAGCAAATCACTAAAAAAATTCTTTTTTAAAAAATTGTTTAGTTACATATAACATATACACTGAAGTGCACAAATTTTAAGTGTACTGCAGCTTAATGAATCTTCAAACTAGTCTCATCTGATAACTAGCACCCCGTCAAGAAAAGTTCTTTTGAGAATCTTGTTTATCATCTTTATAATATCAGTTTTGCAAAAAGAAGAATTTATCTTTAAAATTTTTTTTACAGGCAAGTATCAATTGAGGAAGGAGAAAGGAAAGCCAAAGAGCTGAATGTTATGTTTATTGAAACAAGTGCAAAAGCAGGTTACAATGTTAAACAGGTAAGTAAGTGATCTTGGAGTATTGGGTTGAGGTTATCAAATTGAAAAACTATTATGAAATAATTGTGTGAGTATCCCTGCTATAAGATTTTCTTCTAGTTGGGAACAGCAGGTCTCGTGAACTAGCAACATATTACCCAGTGAAAAAATACAAATGTGGCATAGATTTTGGAAAAGGAGAAAAGGGTTGATAAACTTAAGATTGTGCACGGGACAACTATTTCATTATGATTGCAAGGTTGTAAACTTACCCTACCCTCACTGCATCTCTACTGGATTGTTTTAAGGTAAATTAAAAAAAAAAATTTTTTTTTTTCTATTTTTAAGGGTTTAATGATAAAAGAAAGCAAGTATTTGCTGTCAGGAGTGATATTTTGGTTGTAGTTGTGAAAGTATATTCTGGTTACTTCATCCTTAGTAACCTGCTATTGTTCTAACAGTGTTCATAAAGGAATGTTTTGGGGGAGCTGGAAAATAGGGGGGGGAGCACACCTCACATTATCAAACCGTTTTCTACAAGATAGAGTAGTGGTGGGGTGCCTGGGTGGCTCAGTGGTTAAAGCCTCTGCCTTCGGCTCAGGTCATGATCTCAGGGTCCTGGGATCAAGTTCCACATCGGGCTCTCTGCTCAGCACGAAGCCTGCCTCCTCCTCCTGTCTCTCTCTGCCTGCCTCTCTGCCTACTTGTGATCTCTCGGTCAAATAAATTTAAAAAAAAAAAACACAAAAGAGTAGTGGTCACAGATTTATAGGATTTTCAAACCAATAAGTAGTTTTTTATTTCTAAGTGATCAATAGAAGGTTAAAATAAAATCATTTAACCCCAATAAGTTGAGCTTTATGAAAAATTCATTATATTGTTTTCACTTTCTTTCCCATATCTCGTTGCCTTGAAGTAATATAAGTAACTTCGTACTGTCACTGATTCCCTCCCTGTAGTATATGGTTTCATGCCTCTAAATCTTTGTTTCATGCTGTTGTTCTCTTTGCTTAGAATACTCATTTCTCCTTTCCTGACTGATACCTACTCATCCTTTCAAGTTTCAGTTTAGATGTCAGTTCTTCAAAGAAATTTTTGTTGACATTCTCTACCATACCATACCTGTAGGCTATTTTATTTACCAATCATAAATGGTACTTTTCTGTGTTTTCTCGGACCCCTGACCCTTGTGAAACCATTGTCCTGGAACTTACCACATTATGTTGGAAATATTTCTCCCATCAAAATTATATATTTCCAGGACCTACAATGTCTGTGGAATTTAGAAAATGATAAGTAAATGAACTCATGAACTCATAGGAACCACAGATAGTTAAAAAACTTGAGTAACAGAAATGTTAGCACGATTATTATTATCACCGTTCAAGGACAAAGCAGTGGGTGACTTCATCTAGCTTTCATCTAATAATGACATTTTGATTTGGATATGAATGAGCTAGTTGCATATTATAAGTTAAAGTATGGCCTTCTGAGACGTTTTTCAGTCTGGATTAATGTCTAAACTATGGCCCCCTACATCTGACTCTGACTAATCTTACAGGTTCAGAAGTCTCAGATCATCAGCATACAGTGGTCACTAGTGATAGCTAGTATCTTCATGATACTTAATTGCTTCTAAGTTAAGATAACTCTTGAGATATTGAGAAAATGAGATTTGGCATTCATTTGCTATATTTTATAAACACATACAATTTTTTTTAACAGCTTTATTGAAGCATAATATCCATACCACAAAATTCACTTGTTTTAAATATACAACTCAGGAGATTTTTTTAGTAGATGTAAAGCATTGCGCAACCATTACCACAATCTGATTTTAAAACTTTTTTAGCAGTAGGCACATAATTTTTTCTAAAAGCCCTGATCCATACAAATAGATAACAGCAAGCCAGTAATAATGAAGAGGGAATTCTTTTTTTTTTTTTTTTTTTAAGATTTATTTATTTATTTATTTGACAGAGAGAAATCACAAGTAGGCAGAGAGGCAGGCAGAGAGAGAGAGAGGAGGAAGCAGGCTCCCTGCTGAGCAGAGAGCCCGATGTGGGACTCGATCCCAGGACCCTGAGATCATGACCTGAGCCGAAGGCAGCGGCTTAACCACTGAGCCACCCAGGCGCCCCGAGGGAATTCTTTTATAAATTAGCCCTACCCTGTATTCAAAACCTATTTGCTATTTTATTATTTTTCTTTATTTAGATGATATTCTGAACATGTGATTTTGGTGAAGTTCCTGATTCTGTTGGGACTTGATTTTATTATCTTTTAAATATTAATGTGATCAAAATTACTGTTTTCAATTTTTGGAGTAGAGCTGCCTTTTTTTTTTTTTTTTTTTTTTTGTAGCTTCTTTCTTAACTCACAAAAACCATTACTTTCTACTTTATAGGGAGTACGATAGCATATTAGAATTTTATTTCAATATTGATATTTGCTTTGTCTTCTTACGTAATTTTGTTAAGACAGAAATCCTGAGGGCACCTAGATGCTTCAGTTGGTTAAGCATCTCCCTTCAGCTCAAGTCATGAAGCCAAGGTCCTGGGTTTGAGTCTCACATCAGGCTCCCTGCTCAGCAGAGAGTCTGCTTCTCCCTCTCTCTCTGCCCCTCCCCTTGCTTATGCTCTCTTTCTCTCTCAAATAAGTAAATAAAACCTTACCCCCCCCAAAAAAAGACAAAAATTCTGGACACACAGCCTCTTCCCCCTATCAATTGAGAGAATGAAACCAAGAAAGGAATTTAAATCTTATGTTAATAAGTGCATTTAAATAATAGGTTAAGGGCACCTGGGTGGCTCAGTGGGTTAAGCCGCTGCCTTAGGCTCAGGTCATGATCTCGGAGTCCTGGGATCGAGTCCCGCATCGGGCTCTCTGCTCAGCAGGGAGCCTGCTTCCCTCTCTCTCTCTCTCTCTGCCTGCCTCTCTGTCTACTTGTGATCTCTCTCTCTGTCAAATAAATAAATAAAATCTTAAAAAAATAATAAATAATAGGTTAAAATCTTCCCCTTTGTCAGTGATTAATCTTACGGAATATATTTCTATCATGTGGGAAAATTACTGACTGATTTTAAATATTAGCTAAGAAATACACCACATTACTTATTATGGGTTGGCTATTCCTTGAATTTGCGTTTTTTTTTTTTTTAATTAAAACAATTTGTTTTGAATTTGTTTTTATAAAGGAGCTTAAAAACTAAGCAAGTAGGGTATCATTTAAAAAATTATTTAAGTGACTAGAAATGGAAGAAATTTTTTTTTCTTTTAGTTGCACTATAAATCACCCCAGCATTAAGGGAAAGAAACAACAAACAAAACCATTCCCTTTGATACCACTTGATATATTAGGTATATGGAAAAACTCAAATTTTCCTAAATGAAATCTAAATCAAATCTACAAAATAACCACTGTCCAGTTCCTAACTCTGGACAGCGTACACTGACAGTTCAGTGCTTATTTTGCAAATCTCATGTTTATCATACCATTGGAAACTTTGGCAGTATGGGGGGAAATTGGTGACAGAAGTTTTTCCTAAGATGGTCATTTTTGAAACTCATATATCTTACTTACTGTTGAGATGAGGAATGTGTTTTTCCTCATCCTATATCTGGTAGAAAATAGAGTACCTGATATCCAAACAAAGGTAAGAAAAGACAGAGGTTTTTAGAATGGCAGATGTCCCCAGGAAGATCTCCTAGGATTAGAAAATTGCTTAATGATTTTGTTTTTGTTTGTTTTTTTTTTTTAAGATTTTATTTATTTATTTGAGAGAGAGAGACAGTGAGAGAAAGCATGAGAGGGGAGAAAGTCAGAGGGAAAAACAGACTCTCCAAGAAGCAGGGAGCCCGATGTGGGACTCGATCCCAGGACCCCGGGATCATGACCTGAGCTGAAGGCAGTCGCTTAACCAACTGAGCCACCCAGGCGCCCTAGGTTACTTGTGAATTTTATGCTGAATTTTAAACCAAGTCCTTAGTATGCTATGCCCTGCTGCTCAAAATCTTGATCTTAAGCCACTGTATACTACACAGTGTACTACACTTCTTAAAGTCCCCCAGGTTTACTGTGTTCCCATATTTCCATTGTGTTACTGTCCCTCTTCCAAAATACTGTTTCTTCTCTGTTATTTATAATTAAAAACTTGGTTCAGACATAATCAAGTGTAGATCAAATGCCTTTCCTAATTATTGAAGTAGCACCACTTCTTTCTTTTTTATTTTTTTTTTAAATTTTTTTAAAGATTTTATTTATTTATTTGACAGAGATCACAAGTAGGCAGAGAGGCAGGCAGAGATAGAGAGGAGGAAACAGGCTCCCTGCTGAGCAGAAAGCCTGATGCAGGACTCGATCCCAGGACCCTGGGATCATGACCTGAGCCAAAGGCAGCGGCTTAACCCACTGAGCCACCCAGGCACCCGCCTTCTTTCTTTTAATATAAAAGTTTTTTTTGTCACTTTTGCCTCCTATCATACTGAACTCATTAATGTTTATTGAATGGAAGAATAATATGCTGTATTTTTTGAGCAGATACTTAGAGCTGCCATGTTATGCTGTAAGAAAAAAATCTGTTTAATGAGGTTGACTCAGTCTTAAGAATTTTCCAAGACATGTGACGCCTGGGTGGCTTAGTGGGTTAAGCCGCTGCCTTCAGCTCAGGTTGTGATCCCAGAGTCCTGGGATTGAGTCCCTCATCAGGCTCCTTGCTTGGTGGGGAGCCTGCTTCTCTCTCTGCCTCTGCCTGCTTGTGAGTGCTCTCTCTCTCTCTCTCTCTCTCTCTCTCTGACAAATAATAAATAAAATCTTTAAAAATTAAAAAAAAATTTTTTTCCAAGACATGGAACAAGCTTAGAGAATCTAGGTTACATGAGGTATTATACTTCTGTATTTTCACTGCAATTTAGATGTGGATACTCCTGCCACTTGAGTTTCATTGAACTATTGGGGTAAACATTTACGTACAGTGAAATGTACACATCTTAAGTTTACATTTAGATAAATTTTGATAAGTGTTTATGTAGATGTAAGGACTACATCAGTGAACATACAGAGAAATAATTTCCAAATAATTGGGTCATTTCTAGATCTCCTACTGTTACATCTTCTGATTTAATTCTGTTGTGGTCATAGACTATACCATGTAACATTTTAGTCATTCATAATTTATTGAGATTTGTGTTATGGCCTAGCATATGGTCTGTCTTAGTGAGTAAGACATATAAGACATAACTGGAAAATAATGTTCTTTTATAGTTGTCAGGTATAATATTTTACAAGTATCAGTTATATCAAGACAGTTAATAGCATTGTTCATAACTTACATAGTCTTACTAATTTTTTGTCTATAGTTCTGTCAGTAACTGAGAAGGGAGGTATTAAAATTTACAACAACATTTGTATTTGCCTGTTTTGCCATTTAGTTCTGTCAGCTTTACTTCCTATTTGGAAATTCTGTTATTGAGTGCATATGTAATTAGGATTATTATTGTTTTCCTAATGCATTGTGTTTTTGTGTGTTTTGTTCTGTTTTGTTTTTAGTGTTAAGAAAAGTTCTTTTTTTTTCCTAATAATACTCCTTGTATCTAAGTCTTTTTCTGATCTTAATATAGCCATACCAGTTCTCTTATTGGTTATTGTTTGCATGGTATATTTTTTTCCTTGTAAAGAAGGTCACTGTTGGATTGGCATTTAGTTGGATCTCACTGTTTTTTAAAATCCAGTCTAAATCTCTGCTAAAAAAAATAAATAAGTAAAAAATAAATAAAAATCTTTGCTTTCTATTTGGAGCGTTTGGGTTTTTTTAGATTTAATGTAATTATTAATGCAGTTGGGTTCATATCTGTCATTTGCTTTTTGGTATCTGCTTGTCTGTCATTTATAAAAGTTTAATCAAATTTTTTTTTTAAAGATTTTATTTGACAGAGATTACAAGTAGGCAGAGAGAGAGAAAGGGATGCAGGATCCTTGCTGAGCAGAGAGCCCAATGCAGGGCTTGATCCCAGGACCCTGAGACCATGACCTGAGCCGAAGGCAGTAGCTTAACCCACTGAGCCACCCAGGCGCCCCAGTTTAATCAAATATTTTTATATTTTATTTTAACTCCTCTTTTTAGCTAAACCTCATAGCTTTTTAGTGGTTGCTCCACAGATTAAACTAGAGTTAATATATTATTTCATCCTTTGTACCTGTGCACTTTTGCTTTGTGTTATTGTTGTCACATACTTTATATTTACATACATTGTGAATCCTCTAATAGATAGTTTAATTTTTGCTTTAAACAGCAATTAAGAGAAGGGAAAGGACAGCTTTTTCTGTTTACCCATATATTTACCATTTCCAGTGCTCTTCATTTCTTCTTACAGATAGGCATTTCTTTCTTTCTTTTTTTTTTTTTTTTTTAAGATTTTATTTATTTATTTGACAGAGAGAGATCACAAGCAGGCAGAGAGGCAGGCAGAGAGAGAGGAGGAAGCAGGCTCCCTATGAGCAGAGAGCCCGATGTGGGCCTCGATCCCAGGACCCTGAGAGCCTCGATCCCAGGACCCTGAGATCATGACCTGAGCCGAAGGCAGTGGCTTAACCGACTGAGCCACCAAGGCACCCTCTGCTCATTTCTTCCAGCCTTCTAACTATTGCTTTCAGATGGGCTTCTTGCAGTCTCTCCTACATATGTACCATTCAAGAGTCACCTGAGATTTGCAGGAAATTTATGTGTACAATTTTAGGGTTCCTCCTCTTGGCTTCCTCCTTAGTTACTTCCTTCCTCAATTCAGCCACACTAGCAGTCCACTGACACTGCAAAACTTAAACACTCTAGTTTTCTACATGACTTCTGGCCACCTCATATTGCACAGGCTAAGAATGGCTCTTGGGAACACCTGTATAAACATGGCTCTCACCCAATAAATGTGGGTTCCCTTCTTCCCAGGGTTAAATTCTCCCTAATTTGTATCTGCTTTTTGTTGCTCTTGAGAGCCTTTGAAAAATTGTTTTTTTTTTAGTTTTCCAGAGTTAATAATTGCCATCTTCAAGAGTGTTAGTCCTATACAAGTTAGTCTGCAATTACCCAAACTGGAGGTGATATTAAACTTATGGGGGGTAGGGGTGCCTGCATGGCTCAGTTGGTTAAGAAACTGACTCTTAATTTTGGCTTAGGTCGTGATCTCAGGGTTGTGGGATTGAGCCCTATGCCTGGCTCCTTGCTCACTGGGGAGTACTGGAGATCTCTCTCCCTCTCCTTCTGCCCCACCCTTCTGTGTGCATGAGCTCTCTTTCTCTCTTTCTCACTTTCAGATAAATAAATATATCTTTAAAAAAATTAAACTTATGGGGCGCCTGGGTGGCTCAGTGGGTTAAGCCGCTGCCTTCGGCTCAGGTCATGATCTCAGGGTCCTGGGATCGAGTCCCGCATCGGGCTCTCTGCTCAGCAGAGAGCCTGCTTTCTCCTCTCTCTCTCTCTCTCTGCCTGCCTCTCTGCCTACTTGTGGTCTCTGTCTGTCAAATAAAATAAATAAAATCTTAAAAAAAAAATTAAACTTATGGGAGGTAAAACTTAAAATATCTGATAAATGTAACAACTGAGGCTATTTAGCATGTACATAGTTAGGTTTTTCTGTATGTTATTTGTCATCAAAATAAGTGGATTTTTTACTTAAATTATATAGTCAGTAAGTCATACATATTAACAGAAATTACTGTGAAGAAATAATCACAGACCCCTTCTGAGATATTTGTTGTAGGTCAGTCACAATTCAGAAATGGTGCTGGTATTTAGAAATTTACCAGAAATATTTTATAGTCCAGTCACTGTCTTGAAAAACATTGGGAATCACAGTCTTACATGCCTGTTAAAGTAAGCATTGTGTGTGTTTGTTCAGCCGTATGTTTGCAAAGCACAATTACTTCTGATGATTGTGCGTTGTACTCATTTTATTTGAGAAAATCATCATGTGCTTTCACTGGAAATTACATGGTAGTCTTTTTGTATAGATGTGTTTATTTGTATTAAAGGTACCATCTCGTTGTATTTTCCACATATAGAGATGTTTTCTAGCTTTCTGCTAATTTGCTAATTGGATTCCTTCTTTTTACTACCATGTACACTGGAGTATAATACACATAATAAAAGCTGAAAATGGATTTCCTCTATTATTCTGTGTACTTTTTAAACAATTCTAGGAGAAATTTCGTTAATGATACATCATTAATGTCTGACTGTGGTTCAGGTGATTGGGCCTTAATGCCTAAAATTTTTGCTTAAAATAAAACAAATTTATTCCTGACCAATACTGCTAATTTTTCTTATTTAAAAATGTTCTGTGCTTCACCCCTCTGCTCTTTAACCTTGTATAAGCACTTAACTCTAAAACCCTGTTTATGTCTTTAAAAATATTGTTACAGTTTTGTTTTTTTTTAAATAAAAATACTATGAGGGGGCGCCTGGGTGGCTCAGTGGATTAAAGCCTCTGCCTTCGGCTCAGGTCATGATCCCAGAGTCCTGGAATCTAGCCCCATATTGGGCTCTCTGCTTGGCAGGGAGCCTGCTTCCTCCTCTCTCTCTCTTCCTGCCTCTCTGCCTACTTGTGGTCTCTGTCTGTCAAAGAAATAAATAAAATCTTAAAAAAAAAATACTATGAGGGCTAGAACTATAATAAATAATAATACCTAGCATGATCATTTATGTTATATAGGATATTTAAGTAATATTTTTCATTTTTCATTACATTCAATATTTCATAGAAAAATAGCTTATGCAGGCACCTTGGTGGCTCATTTGGTTAAGTATCTAACCCTTGGTCAAACCCCATGTTGGGCTCTGTACTTACCAGGGATTCTGCTTGAGGAGTCTCCTTCTTTTTCTACCCCTCCCACATTCTCTCTTTCTCTAAAATAAATCTTTTTTTTTTTTTTAAAGATTTTATTTATTTATTTGACAGACAGAGATCACAAGTAGGCAGAGAGGCAGGCAGAGAGAGAGAGAGAGGGAAGCAGGCTTCCTGAGGAGCAGAGAGCCCGATGCGGGGCTCGATCCCAGGACCCTGAGATCATGACCCGAGCCGAAGGCAGCAGCCCAAACCACTGAGCCACCCAGGTGCCCCTAAAATAAATCTTTTTAAAAAAATAGCCTGTTGCTTCTCGGCCTTTTGGCTAAGATCAAGTGCAAAAGAAAATAGCCTATGGTAAATATTTTAATCCTTATTTTTCTGCTTTTAAAAATGCAGTAATACTGCTTTCTTTTGTGAAAGTGGTATAGTGTTTAAATTGCTGAAGGAAATGGTAATGAAAAGGTAATTAGTTAAGACTTCCCTTGACTTTTCATCTGAGAATTAACACATTCATTTAGTGAAGTATTAACTATGTGGGTGTCACCTTTCTTATCATATTGTCTAATTTTACAGTACTGGCAAATGGGAAAAGAAGAGAAACACTTCTTGATCTTTAATCTAAAATTATCAGTGCTTATCAGAAGAAAAAGATTTGTTTGAAAGAAGATTAGTGATAGCTGATGATCAGTACTAACAGATCAATGAAAGCTTATATACAGTTGGGTTGTGCACACATGCATGTGCGGGTAAATTGTGTTACACCTGCTGAGAAGCATATGTACTTAAAGCATTGGTAGGAATAATGACTTTTCCATACCATTATATCCTATGTCTGCCGTAGTTCTTGGCTCATCATAGGTCTTCATCTTATACTTTTATCATGTACCTTAATTCACATGTGTCAATTAACTACAGTCTATAGACCATTATAGTTCCTTTGGAGAATTTAAAAGTTATGTAAAATATGATTCTTAATTTCTTTTTTTTTTTTTTTAAGGATTTTATTTATTTGACAGAGATCACAAGTAGGCAGAGAGAGACAGAGAGAGGGGGTAAGGGAAGCAGGCTCCCCACTGAGCAGAGAACCCGATGAGTGGGGCTCAATCTCAGGACCCTGGTATCATGACCTGAGCGGAAGGCAGAGGCCCCACTGAGCCACCCAGGCACCCCTGATTCTTAATTTCTAAAAAGCTTATGATATAGTTGAGAAAAGTGACATTCTCATGAAAATTACGTAGCAAAGGGTAGGTAATACATGATAAATGCCCAGCCAATACTGCAGAGACCGTAAGATCCATAGAAATTATTGAAATGTAAAATCAGTGCTGTCACAAGGACGTATATTTGTTGAAGAAAAGAATAAGATTACATATAGATAGGATGATCAAGGGAGGCCCTGTCTTAGTCATATGTGATTCCTAATGAAGCTGAAGCCTCTCTTAGCGTATCATTGGCTTTTAATAAATGGCTTTTCCTCTAATGATTATTTAAAACACCTTAATCCCCTAGGGTCTTTTCCTTCCTGTCTTACATACATTTCTGTAAGGATAGAACTTTGCTTTTTGTAAAGTTTTTACTTGGCTCATTTTAGGATGTCCTGTTCTTTATAATCCTATTACATATTCTGTGCTCTAGCCAGTCTGGACTACCTAAACATTCTTGAATATACCTTGTGCTTTTCTCTGACCATGCTTTGGGCATTTGATTGTCTAGCAGTGACAAATGTGGCATACATTTGGGATGGGATACAAGGGCACTGTGCATCCCAGAAATTGACTCTATAATAATGATACTTAGTCTTGGCCTCAGTAATTTTTTTTTAATTTTTTTTTAAAGATTTTATTTATTTATTTGACAGACAGAGATCACAAGTAGGCAGAGAGGCAGGCAGAGAGAGAAGAAGGGAAGCAGACTCTCTGCCGAGCAGAGAGCCTGAGGCGGGGCTCGATCCCAGGACCCTGAGATCATGATCCGAACCAAAGGCAGAGGCTTTAACCCACTGAGCCACCCAGGCGCCCCTTGGCCCCAGTAATTTTAACACTTAGCCATCTAACCATAATGTATAGTCAACACATTTCTGATTTTAGTAGTTTCAAGGACAGGGAAAAGAATATTGAGGTTAGTGACTAACTTTGACACACCTCTAAAATGCCACTAAACCTTATAGAACCAAAACAGTAACACTTTTTCTCAAATCTTCCCTAATCCTGCCCCACCAGGCAATTCCTACAGATAAACATTTTCTCCTGTTCTATATTCCTTTCCCTGAACAGATTATGTAGAGTTCTAGTCTTTCATCTCTGATCCTCTGTTGTTTCTGTTCCTTCTCATTTTTAACTCAGCAACATATATGAAGCATTCAAGTTCCAAGAACTTTTTGCATAGTATATTTTTTAGCCACGTGAAATTTTGTTTTTAGAGGTTTTACTTATTTATTTGACAGAGAGAGAGAGAGTGCACAAGTAAGGAGAGGGAGAAGCAGGCACTCCATTGAGCAGGGAGCCCGATGTGGGGCTCAGTCCCAGGACCCTGGGATCAAAACCTGAGCCAAAGGCCTACGCTTAACAGCTGACCCACCTAGGTGCCCACCAAGTGAAATTTTTAAACTTCCTTTAAGTCCCAACTGAAATGTCACCACCTAAAGAATATTTTCCAGTGTCCTAAGAAGGGCCTTCTTATATCTGTGTTCTTATATCATTTTGTATTTCCTTGGTTTATGGCACTTACCACACTGTAACATAACAAATTGTTTGCATCTGTCTCCCTTACCAGACTGTGAGCTCCCTTGAATTATAAAGCTACATTTTATTCAATTCTCTGTCCCTAGAGAACCTGAGACAATGACTCAAACAAGCAGGTATTTAGTACAAGGGAGTTACATCACACATGCATTTAACTTTCAAGAATTTTATACTGCATGCCAAAAAGAGAAATGATTGAAATAATCAGCCAGTTTCACCTGCCATTTACCCAGTGAGTATACACCTAGTGTTGGACACATAATAGGGGGTTTGAGTCTTGTTCCTTCAGTTTCTGTTGCCACATGCTATGACCATCTTGTCAGGCTTGAGTGTAATTCTCCTTTTGAAGATATTTTTCATAAATCATACCTCAGACACAAGCCAGTCACTTCCACTGGTACTTTTTCTGTTGATGGAGGAAAGGCCATCTGTGCTGGATTTGAGAGATGGTGTGTTGGTCTCCAACATAATGCTTTCCCTATTCATGGTAATTTTGACTAGACTGACTTTTTTACTCTATACTCACTGACTTTAGAAACTGTTTATAAAAGATAGGAATGCCACTTACAGTTTTCCTAAATGAGCAATCTTCTGTCTTTACTTTGAGTTGTTAAGAGTATGTTTTTATGACTCAAATGACATTTTTGCTGTTTATTTCTTAGCGGTTTGTTCATGTCTGATCTCACCAGTTGGAAAATAAGGATCATTTCTTTATACCTCTCTATATATGGCATACAACCTATAGTACTTACTTACAAAATAAATACGCATTTTTACATGCTTTCATTATGCTAAGGTCTAAGTGAGAAATAACCCAGAAGCTCTTTTAACTTAACCATCCCAATGGTCATCCACTTTCACTTGATAACATTTGCTAAATTTTCCCTTCCAGTTACCACATTTCTTTTTTCCACAGCTCTTCCGACGTGTTGCAGCAGCTTTGCCTGGAATGGAAAGCACACAGGATAGAAGCAGAGAAGACAGTATCCTTTTTGTTTCATCAGATAATTTTATTGTTAACTAGTCTTTAGAGCTCCACTTGGTTAGCTAAGGAATATTATGCTATTGCCTTTTACAGCTGGGAATTAATGGCTTAGGAGCATAGAAACTCCAAGGTTTTCTGTGGCAAAAAGATCTGTTGATTCAGGTGTACCCTTTGCAGCCTGCTGTTCACTACAGTTAATCAATAGAAGGTGTGTGTTTGTTTACGTGCTTGATTTTTAATAAACAGGAAACTTAGAATCCTAGCCCTCTGCCTTTAATTTTGAGCCCTGCTGGCTCTGGGCTTTTTTGCTACAGTATATATTTTATTTTCCTCCCTTGCTTTTTCTAACATTCAAGCTTTCTGCTTGGCATAGGCAGGAAATAATTCAGTCTGGAGTTTTATTGTGGCCTCTGTTTTCAGAAAGACCAGGACATAGTGAAGTACATCTAAAATAGTTATTTTAAAGGATTTTTAATTTTAATATTTTAATTGTTTTTTATTTACCTTTAGTGTTTTTCTATATGCATTTTTTAAAAGATTTTATTTATTTATTTATTCTTCAGAGAGAGAGAGAGCACAAGCAGACAGAGGCAGAGAGAGAAGCAGGCTTCCCACTGAGCAAGGAGCCCAATGTGGGACTCAATCCCAGGACCCTGGGATTATGACCTGAGCCGAAGGCAGCAGCTTAACCAACTGAGCCACCCAGGTGTCCCTCCATACACATTTTTATTAAGCCATAGAAGTCATAGCACTTTGTGTTCAGCTTTCCCCACTGCTAAATGTTTCTGTTTTCTAAGCCTTTATTGCTTTTTTTTTTTTTTTTAAGATCTTATATTTGTTTATTTGCCAGAGATCACAAGTAGAGAGAGGGGGAAGCAGGCTCCCGGCTGAGCAGAGAGCCCGATGCGGGGCTCGATCCCAGGACCCTGGGACCATGCCCCAAGCTGAAAGCAGAGGCTTAACCCACTGAGCCACCCAGGCGCCCTGCCTTTATTACTTTTAATAGGATAATATGTTCTACAGAGTTGAAGTCCCATCATTTATTAAATTCTCTTCCTTTGCTAGAATTCTTTGGTAGACTGTTTTCAGATTTCATTATAGATAATCCCATGAGGAGCATCATCTTTTACATGGTTTCTTGCTCCTGTAAGTTCCTTAGAACAGATTCCCATGAATAGGGCTTAACCTTATTTTGACCCTGTTGCATCTAGTAGATACAGGCAAGTTTATTTCATTTGAGCATACAGTGATCTAGCTATATAGGAAATAATGGCTGTATCTACTCTATAGCCAATAGGAATGGAAGGGGCTTGCAAGAGTTGTCAGTGTTCAGCCTGGTTAGAATTGTACTTTCCCATTTATAGCTCCTTAACTTTTGTTTCAGTGATTGACATAAAACTGGAAAAGCCTCAGGAGCAACCAGTCAGTGAAGGAGGCTGCTCCTGCTAATCCCCCGTGGCATCTTTAACTTTTCTCCAGAAGCTCACTGCTTTGGCCCCCTTACTCTTTCATTGACTGCAGTGTGAATATTGGCTTGAACCTTTTCCCTTCAGTAATAACGTATTGCAATTCATCATTGCTGCCTGTCTCGTGGAGATGATCTATTAGCTTCACAAGCACAAAAAAGTTCAGTGTCTTCATTATTTATATTTTACAAAAAGCCAAATGATTACAACATATTCCAGTGATAACTTTAAAAATTAGATACATTTTCTCAACTTTTTTTTTTCCTTTTCAATGTTAATGATAATGTACTTCAAAATGATGGAAATTTCAACAGTATGTGGTTTGGTTAAGGAGCAGTTGTTCATAGCAGCACTTGCCTACCAACTTGATCTCTTTCTGCTTTTCTCACCTCTCCCTTACTGTATTCCCTGTTCTTATTCTCTATCAAAACAAATGAGGTATGACAAAGCAGCAATCACACCAAACCCATTGGATCCTTCAAATTTAGCAATACCACTTGTTCTAGCCTTGGACCAAGATTTCCAAAAATATTATTGAGCAGTGATATAAATTACTTAGACTTTATTTGAGGTCAAAACTCAGCTATCATGAGTAGGCAGTGCTTGGATAAGACGGGTTCTGTTGCATCTTCAAAATGAGTCCTAATGAACACACTGAGTACTTAACAAGTCAAGTGAAAATAAAATGTGTTTCAGACCAAAACAGATGACCCTTTCACATGTTAGTCTCTGGGAGAGAAGGGTAACACTACTTCAGAACATGTTTTTAATACTGAATTCTTCCAGTGAACTGTTTCTCCCAGGATTTTAAAAATTGTCGAGATAAAGTTATTCTCTTTGTTTAAAAAAAGTGGGGGAGAAGAAAAGAAAACTTTTGTAAGCAATAGATTTCTCTGGGGTGTTTTTGTTTGTTTGTTTGTTTTCAAAAAATGCTATGCAGTCAAGGCGCTATAGGAATCAATTCCTTTAAGAAGAACCGGTGGAAGAATTTAAACTTGGCACCTTGATCAGAACTATAATAACCAGTAAAAACAATGATATCTAAAGTTTACCAACAAAAGAATCCTCAACAAAATAATAAATACTATACTTTGCTCAGGACATTTGAGGTCAGATTGAAAATAGAAACAGTTTTCTTATAAGCCCCTAGAGGCAGATCTGGATAAGCATACATAGAAGAGGGAAAGGAGAGAATGGAAATAAAACTCAATATTATGCAGATTTATGCCTTATTTTTTAACTTTTTTTTTTTTTTTAATGTTGGGTCTTTCAGGCTGGTTTTGCTTTTTATTAGGTCTGTATAGTTTGGTTAATTAACCAGTGATTTAGTTTTATATTTAAGCTACAGTTAATCTTTTTTCTTTGGTGATATTTATTTCTTTGCCTTTTTTTTTTTAAAAACTACTTTCAATTTTTAGATGTTTCGTCCAGTCTGTTTAGAGCTTCATTACCATGGCAATATATATTTCCCTTAAAACACTGTAAAGAAATATACTAGGAGTGCACCATTTTAATCTTTACTAGTTATTGTGAGATTGCTGTGTAAGTTAATAAACACATTTGTAAATACATTGTTTGCAGGAAGAAAATTTCTGAGTTACAGCTCAGGAAAATCCTGCTGAATTTACGTTGTAAGCATTACTTAACACAGTATAAGGATGAAAAGACAACAAAATTCATACTTCTTCATCCCCTCATTGCAACAAAACCCTTAACTGGGAGAACCTTATTCCCCTCTCTTTCCTCTTCCTTCTCCAGTTCCCACTTATTGTCACCTTGTAATATTCAGAGAGCACTTGGATTATGGGTCTGAATAGAGAAATGCTTTCAGATAATCATTAGCCCACATACCAGTAACTTATACTAAAAGATGGGATGGAGTTGTAAAGTGCTTTTATATAATACAATATTATTGTTAAAGGCAAGGGTTGACTCTTTTGTTTTATTTTGACATGGCATGTCCTGAAATAAATATCAATTCAATATGGCAGATGGGTCATATTCTTTATTTGGAAGAAGTTGTGATTTCTGACATGGGAGTGATTGTCTTCCTACACTGTAGTGTATGACTCTTTTTATGTATCTTTAAAACGGTAACCAGTTATGCTGCTTTTTAATATTGGTCCTTTTATTTGGCTTGGGGTTCTTCAACTAAAGCAGTGAAGTGTGTTCATAGTCCAGATTTTTTTTAAATAAACAATTTTGCTGCCAAAAATATATAAATAAAACACAAACAAAAACAATTATTGACTTGGTTTTCTATTCCTGCCAAGATAGTAAATTAGCATGAGTTTCCTACTTCCTCCTTAGAACTGTAAAGGGAACTTGAAATCCAGAAAAGTAACAAAACAACAATAAGAAGAAACCCATGGGGTTTCACCTGTTCAGAGTGAGAGAGTGGCTACTACTTGAAAGACAGGGCCACTGGTGGAGGCAATAATAAAATGTATTAAGAAACCTGGTTTACGTTCTGCTTTTGCCTCCTCCTAACCCACCTTGGCATAGGGACAGGGATAGCAAACTATTGCCCTCCCACAAAATCCAACCTTTACGTGTTGTAAATTAAGTTTTATTGGAACTCAGTACAAAGGTGGAGTTGAGTAGTTGCGACAGAACTTACTGCCCCAAAAGCCAAAAATATTTACTGTCTGTCCCTTTATAGAAAAAGGGCCAACTCTTGCCTTGGCACAAATGATAGCTGTTTCCCTTACAGAAAGGGAGGCCACAGCCCAGACTACTGGTACAGATGTCCACAGAATAGGTACTGGCCAGCCAGTTTCCCCAGGTCTTGATGAATATTTCTTAGATTCTATGAGATGGCAGTCTCATACTAATCTTATCAAATCTGGCCACACCCTTCGTGTTCTCTCCAGAAATTAGTTTTCTTATTCTTTCAATACTAATAGGCTGAGAATTTTCTGAATTTTGAATTTCTGCCTCCCTTTTGATTAAGAATTCCACCTTTAGGAATTGTTGAATCATTACTTAGTGTTCATCATGATAAGTATACTCTGAAACTATTACTATATGTCAGTTACACTTCAAATAAAAAAAACAAGTAGATAGAAATGCAGAGCAAACTTGTTTGAGGGGGGATAGGCAAAATAGTTGAATGGGATTAAGAAATACAAACTAATTGGGTTATGGACATTGGGGAGGGTATGTGCTATGGTGAGTGCTGTGAAGTGTGTAAGCCTGATGATTCACAGACCTGCAACCCTGGGGCAAATAATACGTTATATGTTAATAAAAACAAAATATGTTAAAAGACAAAAAAAAAAAAACAACAGATAGAAGCTCTAAGTTATAAAATAATTCATAGGGATGGAAAGTATAAGGTAGGAAATTCTAGTCAATAATACTGTAACAACTTTGTATGATGATAGATGGTAACCACATTGGTGAGCATTTTGTAATGCATATGACTGTTGAATCACTGTGTTGTACACCTGAAGCATAATAGTGTATGTCAATTATTCTGCAGTTAAAAAAATCCCACCTTTAATCATTTTTCTCTTTCATTTTACTGTAAGCATTCAGGAGAAGTCAAGCTACCCCTTCAACATTTTGCTTAGAAATTCCTTCAGCCAAATACCAATTCATCATTCACAAGTTCTACCTTCCACAAAAAACTAGGACATGAACACAATTTCAGCCAAGTTCTTGGGCACCTTATATTAAGGATAGCCTTTTCTCTGTCAGAGACCTCATCAGAATGACCTTTCCCCTCCATATTTCTACCACTACTTTGGTCACAACTGCAAGTATTCTCCAAGATTGACACTTTTCTCTACAGCTCTTCTCCTGAGCCATCAGGAGAATTATCCTTAACAGTCCATTTACCGCAATCAATGTAGGCTTGTTTCTGGCATGCACCTCCAAACTCTTCCACATTTTTAGGTATTTGTTTTAGAAGTGGTCCCACTTCTTGGTCCCAGTTTTTTTCTCAGTCTTTTCGGGCTGCTCTAAGAAAATACCACAGATTGGGTAGCTCATAAACAGCAGGTATTTATTGCTCATACTTCTAGAGCCCAGAAATCCAATGAAATTAGGGTGCCAGCATAGTCCTGTGATCTCCTTTGGGTCACAGACCTTGTGGTATACTCACATGGCAGAATGGGCAAGGGATCTCTCTGGAGCCTTTCTTAAGTCACTAATATCATTTATGAGGACTCCACCCTCATGATTTAAGGACCTTCCCAAACCCCACCTAGGAATGCCATCTTCGGGTGATTAAGATTTCCATGTATGAGTTTTGAGGTAGATAAAACATTCAGACCATAACAAAACACATTTTATTTATATCTATATCTATATATCTGTATATCTTCAATTTTATTTACTTATATTTTTATCGATTGATTGAGTGATTGATTGATTTATATCTTCAATTTCTTTCAGTGGTGTCGTAGTTTTCAGCATACAAGTCTTTCACATAGTTGGTAGTTACGTTTATTCCTAAGTATTTTATTCCTTTTGGTGCTATTTTAAGTGGAATCTTTTTCTTAATTCCCTTTTTGGATTGTTCAGTGCTAGTGTGTGAAATGCAACTGATTTTTATGTTGATTTTCTATCCTGCAACTTTGCTAAATTTGTTTTATTAGCTCTAACAATTTTTTTGTGGAATATTTAGGGTTTTAACATACAGCTGACCCTTGAACAATTAAGGTTTAGGGGCATTGACTCCTCTGCATTCAAAAATCTGCATATAAGAAACAAGTGTTGGCAAGGATGTGGAGAAAAAGGAACCCTTGTGCATTGTTGGTGGGAATGCAAACTGGTGCAGCTACTGTGGAAGACTGCATGGAGTTTTCCTCAAAAAGTTAAAAACAGAACTACCCTATGATCCAGTAATCACACGACTGGCTAGTTACCCAAAGAATACAAAAACATTAATTCAAAGAGATACAGGTATCCATGTGTTTATAGCAGCATTATTCACAAGAGCCAAACTATGGAAGCAGCCTAAGTGTCCACTGATAGATGAATGGATAAAGAAGTGATATGTAGGGGCACCTGGGTGGCTCAGTGTGTTAAAGCCTCTGCCTTTGGCTGAGGTCATGATCCCAGGGTCCTGGGATCGAGCCCTGCATCAGGCTCTCTGCTTAACAGGGAGCCTGCTTCCCTCTCTCTCTCTGCCTATTTGTGATCTCTGTCTGTCAAATAAAATCTTTCTTTAAAAAAAGTGATATGTGGGGCGCCTGGGTGGCTCAGTGGGTTAAAGCCTCTGCCTTTGGCTCAGGTCATGATCCCAGGGTCCTGGGATGGAGCCCCGCCTTGGGCTCTCTGCTCAGCGAGGAGCCTGCTTCCTCCTCTCTCTCTGCCTACTTGTGATCTCTGTCTGTCAAATAAATAAATAAAATCTTTTTAAAAAAATTAAAAAAGTGATATGTAAGATATATATATGTATACACATACAGTGGGATATTACTCAGCCATAAAAAGAATGAAATCTTGCCATTTCCAACAAATGGAACTAGAGAATAAAATGCTAAGTGAAATTAGTCAGAGGAAGACAAATACCATACGATTTCACTTATATGTAGAATTTAAGAAACAAAAAGACAAAACAGGCTCTTAACTATAGAGAACAAACTGATGGTTACCAGAGGGGGGGTGGGTGGGGTAGTGGGTGAAACAGGTGATAGGGATTAAGGAGTGCCCTTGTGGTGATGAGCAATGGGTGGTATACAAAATTTTTGAATCACTCTGGTGTACACCTGAAACCAATAGAATACTATGTTAATGAAACTGGAATTAAAACAAGTCTACAGGGGCACCTGGGTGGCTCAGTGGGTTAAGCCGCTGCCTTCGGCTCAGGTCATGATCTCAGAGTCCTGGGATCGAGTCCCACATCGGGCTCTCTGCTCAGCAGGGAGCCTGCTTCCCTCTCTCTCTCTCTCTCTGCCTGCCTCTCTACCTACTTGTGATTTCTCTCTGTCAAATAAATAAATAAAATCTTTAAAAAAAAAAAAACAAGTCTACATACAACTTTTGAATCCCCAAAAACTTAACTATGAATACTGTTGACCAGAAGCCATACCAATAACATAAACAACAATTAACATATTTTGCATGTTGTTTTGTATTATATGTTGTAGTCTTAAGGTAAGCTAGAGAAAAGAAAATGTTAAAATCATAAGGAAGAGAACATACATTTACGGTACTGTACTGTATTTATTTGAAAAAAATCTCCATGTAAGTGGACCCATGCAATTCAAACCTGTGTTGTTCAGGGTCAGATGTGTGAGGGTTTTTTTTTAAGATTTTATTTATTTATTTGATAAATCACAAGTAGGCAGAGAGGCAGGCGGGGGGGGTGGGGGGAAGCAGGCTCCCCGCTGAGCAAAGAACCCAATGCAGGGCTTGATCCCAGGACCCTGAGATCATGACCTGAGCTGAAGGCAGAGGCTTAACCCGCTGAGCCACCCAGGTGTACCAGATGTGTGAGATCTTGTCATCTGTAAACAGAGATGATTTATTCAATTCTGATTTGGATGCCTTTTATTTATTTTTCTAGCCTAATTCCTCTGGTTACAACTCCCAGTGCTATGTTGAATACAAGTGACAAAAGTGGACATTCTGTCTTCTTTCTGATCTTAAGGGAAACCTCACTTTGTTCTTTATAGTTAGGAGTCTGTTTCTGGTTTGTCTGTTTTTTTGTTTTGTTAAATTCCACATATGAGGGGCACCTGGGTGGCTCAGTTTGTTAAGCAGCTGCCTTCGGCTCAGGTCATGATCCCAGTGTCCTGGGATCAGAGTCCCACATCGGGCTCCTTGCTCGGCAGGGAGCCTGCTTCTCCCTCTGTCTCTGCCTACCACTCTGTCTGCCTATGCTCGCTCTCTCTCCGTCTCTCTCTCTGACAAATAAAAATAAAATCTTTAAAAAAAAAATTCCACATATGAGTGAAATCATATAGTATTTGTCTTTCTCTGACTGACTTTTTTAAAAAGGATATTTATTTATTTATTTATTTGAGAGAATGAGTGGGGTAGGGGCAGAAGGCGAGGGAGAGATTACCAAGCAAACTGCGCCAAGCATGGAGATGATGCAGGGCCTGATCCCACCACCCCAAGATCCCAACCTAAGCTGAAACCAAGAGTGAGATGCTCAACCAACTGAGCCACCCAGGCACCCTTGTGATTGACTTATTTCACTTAGCACTATACTCTCTAGATCCATCCATATCATTGCAAGTGGCAACATTTCATTCTTTTTTTTTTTATGACTGAGTAATATTCCATTGTGTATGTGTACCACATCTTTTTTTAACAATCAGTGGACACTTAGGCTGCTTCCATAGTTTGGCTGTTGTAAATAATGCTGCAATAAACATAAGGGTACCTGTATCCCTTTGAATTGGTGTTTTTGTATTCTTTGGGTAAATAGCCAGTGGTGTGATTATTGGGTCAGAGGGTAGTTCTGTTTTTAACTTTTTGAGAAAGCGCCTTACTGTTTTCCATGGTAGCTGCACCAGTTTGCATTCCCACCAGCAGTGCACGAGTGTTCCTTTTTCTCCACATCCTCACCAACACTTTTTTGTGTTTTTGATTTTAGTCATTCTGATAGGTGTGAGGTGATATCTCATTATGGTTTTGATTTGCATTTCCCTGATGATAAGTGGTGTTGAGCAGTTTTTCACATTTCTTTTGGCCATCTATGTGTCTTCTTTGGGGAAATATCTGTTCCTTTCTTCTGCCCATTTTTAACTGGATTATTTGGAGTTTTTTAGTGTTGAGTTTTATAAGTACTTTACATATTTTGGTTTTTTTTTTTTTTAATATTTTATTTATTTATTTGACAGATCACAAGGAGGCAGAGAGGCAGGCAGAGAGAGAGAGAGGAGGAAGCAGGCTCCTGGCTGAGCAGAGAGCCCGATGTGGGGCTTGATCCCAGGACCCTGAGACCATGACCTGAGCTGAAGGCAGAGGCTTTAACCCACTGAGCCACCCAGGTGCCCCAGTACTTTACATATTTTGGATACTAATCCTTTATTGGATATGTCATTTCAAATGTCTTTTTTCCCATTCAGTAGGTTGTCTTTTGGTTTTGTTGATTGTTTCCTTTGTTGTAAAGAAGCATTTTATTTTGATGTAGTCCCAATAGTTTATTTTTCTTTTGTTTCCCTTGCCTCAGGAAACTATCTAGAAATATGTTGCAGTGGTCAATGTCAGAGAAATAACTGCCTACAGTCTCTTTTAGAATTTTTATGGTTTCGGGTTTAACATTTAGGTCCTTATCCATTTTGAGTTAAATAATTCTTTAAATGTTTGATAGAATTCACCACTGAAGCCATCTAGTTCTGGGCTTTTCCTTATTGGAAGGTTTTTTGATCACTGATTTGATCTACTTACGTCATAGATCTAGTCAAATTTTCTTTCTCTTTATGAATTGTTGGATAGTCTGTGTGGAATTTGCCAATTTTCTCTTGGTCATCCAATTTTTTTGAATATAATTATTCACTGTATTCTTATATAATTGTTTTTATTTCTGTATATTTGGTAGTGAGGTCCCCAGTTTCATTTCTGAGTTTAGTAATTTGAGTCTTTCCTCTTTTTTTCATGGGTTTTTTTTTCCTTAGCTAAAGGTTTGTCAATTTTGTTGACCTCAAAGAACCAACTTTTGGTTTCATTGTATTTCTCTATTTTATTTTCTATACTCTATTTCATTTATCTCTGTGCGTCTGTATTGTTTCCTTCTACCAGTTTTTTGTTGTTGTTACATCTGTAAGTTAACTCCTACCACCACCTGAGCCAAAGGCAGACGCTTAACTGACTGAGCCATGCAGGTACCCCTTAATGTATATCTTGTCCACTTATATTTAATGTAATTATTAATGTGTTTGGATTTAGGTCTGCCATTTTGGTATTTATTATCTATTCGCTGGATCTATTTTTTAATTCCTCTACTGGCATTTTTTCTTATCCTCCTTGCATTATATTTTCAATGGTTGCTATAGGATTCCAATGTGCATCTTTTTTTATTAAGTTTTTAATTTTAATTTCAGTATCATTAACATACAGTGTTATATTAGTTTCAGTTATATAATACAGTGATTCAGCAATTCAGTACATTACTCAGTGCCCATCATGATAAGCATACTCTTTAGTCCCCATCATTTATTTCACCAATCACCCCACCTACCTCTCCTCTGATAACCATCAGTTTGTTCTCTATAGTTACGAGTCTGGTTTTCAGTTTGTCTCTTTTTTCCTTTGTTTGGTTTCTTAAATTCCACATATGAGTGAAATCCTATGGTATTTGCCTTTCTCTAACTTATTTCTCTTAGCATTATACTCTCTAGATCCATCCGTGTCATTGCAAATAGCAACATTTCCCTTTTTTATGGCTGAGTAATACTCCATTGCATATATATACCACATCTTCTATATCCATTTGTCTACCAATGGACACCTGGGCTGCTCCCATAGTTTGGCTATTGTAAATAATGCTGCAACAAACATGGGGGTACCTGTATCCCTTTAAATTAGTGTTTTGTATTCTTTGGGTAATAGCCAGTAGTGTGATTACTGGATCATAGGGTAGTTCTTTTTAACTTTTTTTTTTTTTAAAGATTTTATTTATTTATTTGACAGAGAGAGATCACAGTAGACAGGCAGGCAGAGAGAGAGAGAGAGGGAAGCAGGCTCCCTGCTGAGCAGAGAGCCCGATGCGGGACTCGATCCCAGGACCCTGGGATCATGACCTGAGCCGAAGGCAGCGGCTTAACCCACTGAGCCACCCAGGTGCCCTCTGTTTAACTTTTTAAGGAAACTCCATACTGTCTTCCACTGTGGCTGCACTAATTTGCATTTGCACCAGCAGTGCATGAAGGTTACTTTTTCTCCACATTCTCACCAACACTTGTTTTTTCCAGTGTGCATCTTTGACTTACCAGAATACACTTAATATTGTAGTACTTCACATAAAATACAGAAAACTTGCCACAGTATAAACTCTATTTTCCCACCTCCCCTCCACTCTCCTTGTTTTATTTTTTGGATTCACTCCCAATTTTGCGTATACTTATGGGTAATTAATTCTCATTGAATATTCCAATTTGTGAATAGAACATATCATAGATCCAGGTGGATCTAGAATTTGAGTTTTTTTCCACTGCTTTTATACTTTTGCACTTACTATTTTTTGGTAAACATGTACACATTTCTGTTTGGTGTACCTGAGGAGTATAATTGATGGATTATAAGGTATGCATGTATTTGTCTCTACCGAATAGTTTCCAAAGCAATTGAGCCAATTTACACTCATGTGAGATTTCGATTTGCTCTACAGCAGTACTTACTGTTGTCTATCTTTTTCACCTTTAGCCATTTAGGTAGGTATGTAGTGGTATCACATTTTAATTCCAAACTTCTCAAATACACTGTATTGACCAAACAAAAGAATATGTGAGCCACCTGTGGCCCATAAGCCACTTCTAGGTCAGACTGTGTTTTCTGAGAATGTTTGTCTTAATCTATGTGTGAATAATTTAATAATTATCTACTGAACAGTTGGAAGATTAAAAAATCATGCTATCATCCTGTTGGTGGAGAGATTTTGAAACAAACTGCACCTGAAGCATCCATTTGTGTTTGTCTTGCCCTGTTCAGTGGGGTGGGTGGAAAGAACCAGGGCATCATCAAGATTATGATAAATGGTAGCCCCGAGGCTATAGGGGAACAAAGAGCCCTTAACTGAGCTGTGGGAGATTCTCTTTAATAGGGACTCATCTACCATCCATCCTCACCATGCAATCTGTGACATCAGACTGACAACTTCACAGTGTTCTCAAGACCCAATGTCTTCTAAGGCCATTGCTCATGCCATTTTTCCATGTGTTCTTTCAGTGTGAAAAACTCTCCCTCCCTTCCCTGCTTGGCAAACTCCTACTCATCCTTCAAGGCTCATCCTAAGTTTCTACTTCCTATCCCAGAGCTTTCCCATTTCCTTGGCAGAGTTGGATACCTCTCCTCAGAGCTCCCACTCTGCCATGGTCCTCACTTACCTTACCTCATCGAATCATTGGTGTTAATGTCTCCCTTTAAGTTGGCGTCTCTGGGGATATGGCTGGAGTAGACACCCTATGCTTTTACCACTTAGTTCTTATCTGTTCATCCTACTTTTGGCAACGATGCCCCAAACTTATTTTGGCACATTACTCCACCCTTGTTCTAAGCCTTGTTGTTTTAGGCTGTCTTTTCCAGATCACCATAGCTTATGGATGACCACAGGACCCAATTTGGGCTAAGGTCCTTCAGTCCTAGGACTTTTGTTCATACTGTTGGAGGAAGAAGAGCTCTCTCTTGGCTAGACTTGACCCCAGAAGGGCATTAGTCTAGAGCTGCTGAGTGTCACTGGAAACTTTGAATGAGGCAGCCCTATGGCTGTAAAGATGAAAACAAAGTCTGAGGGACACTGTTTGAATCCCTGCATCAAACAGTTTCTGGACTTCTCAGTTATATAACTCAGTGCTTTCCCTTTTTTGGCTTAAATCAGTTTGAGCAGGGGGTTTCTGTTACTTGCTGCATCAAACAGTTTCTGGACTTCTCAGTTATATAACTCAGTGCTTTCCCTTTTTTGGCTTAAATCAGTTTGAGCAGGGGGTTTCTGTTACTTGCAGCCTTAAAAGGCCTGATGCAAGATGGTTGTGTTTCCTTCCCTAGACACCTGCTTTCTGTGAGACTAACTCATTGGCTCACCTCTAGAAGGATGGGAACCTACTGGAAAAGACCTCTACACCACCAGACTCAGCAGACAGGGCAAAACCTGGATCACCCAACAGATCAGATGGCAGAGACCTGGATACAGTCTCTCCCTTTGAGCCCTTGGGGATGGCCATGTTCAACCTACCACCTTATCTATGCGTGAGAAAAGCAAGATTCAGAAAGGCTAAGTGAGTTGCCCCCAAAATGCTCAGTTAATGTGCTGTCACCAGTTCTACTTGCCCGCAGAATCTACACATTATTCCCAGTACACCAAAGAAGGCACTAGTAGGTGCTGAGTCACTGAGATGTCCCAGGGGGAGCAAGGCCCCTAGGGCTGGGCCAGGATGTGGTTTATAGATAAAAAAGCCAGAGCCAGGACTAGAGCCAATCACATCTTTATTAGTCTCTGCCTCAGGGCCATTGGAGCCCCTGTTTACAAGGGAACTTTAGCAGGCTACTCTGGCTACTGGCCAGGAATGTTAGCACTTCTATTAGTACAGAATGGGAAAAGAAATTGGAAGCAAGCCAAATGGAGAGACTGCTGGGCCACCTGACAGGAAGGCACGTGTGAGGCTTCCCAGTGGATCAGGCCCAATAGGTGAATACTGCCATCTCCCCCAGAGTGAAGGAAAAGACAAAGCCTGAGATGGTTGACAGCCACAGCTATGGAGACAGGTCCAAGTTCCTGGGGACCAGGAATGCATTTCCTGATGGAGGCACCATCCTAGGGCTGGAGGTTCCAAACAGAGCTCATCTGCCCCCCAGCAAGGAGACCCCAGCTTCAGCTCGATTGCTGCCCCAGGCAGCCTAACATAGGGAATAGATGTTTTCTGAGCACTGAAAGAACAAGGGACCCAGGAAGCTGATAGTAGAAAGGATGGGGCTAACTTCAGAGAGTGTTTTGGATTTGAGTATGTATCAATATTAGCAAAACAGGCAATATATTCATGATAGGCACAATCCTGAAACTTCCCTTCAAAGAGCTTACATCTCGCCTTTATCCAGCAAGCTCTTTAGCCTAGAGGTCCATCATGATCTGATCCCAGTCCTCACCTCAGCCTAAATGAACTTTTAAGTCCTTGGACATGCCAAGATATTTACTGCTCTGCACTCTTGCCAACAACCCTACTCCTAGCCTACCTTCGTCTGCTTTTACCTTCATGGGCCAAAGGATGGATGTCTGCCTTGTCAAGTGTTTATTTACTTCTGTTTTTCCTACAAACCCTGGAGCAGCTGGAGGAAAGAATCTGACTCCAGTGTCTCCAGTACATGGGACTTTGAAGTCACATGAGCTGTGTTTTCTATATCTTAGTATATTTGCAGGAAACCTGTCCATATATGTCTATAACAAAATTCTGGGGTGTCGGCAGGAGATACAAGGATTTTGAGCTATGTTTGTGCCTAGGATGATAGCTTCTTCCAGTATAGTGTTGGGCAGTGGGATGGATGATCCAAGTCCAGAAGCGGCCAATGGAGAAGAAGGAGCCAAAGTATGGCAGAGCTTAGAGTAGCGATGGGTGGGGTTAAGTAATAACAGGGGTTTGTTGGTCTATGCGCAGGGTCCACACTCTGAGTCCCAGGGGTCAGAACCAGCAGGGCGACCACATGAGCGAGCCGAGGGCTGCACCTGTGGCAGCCCCGGCAAGCATGCCCATGGCCAGTGGAGCTCCAGCACTGTAGCAGGGATCCTCCCGCACTACCACGTGCGTCACGCCAGGGCCTGTGGAGAGAGCCGTGAGGGCTGGGACTTAGGAGCAGAGAGATCTTTGTCCCTCTCCTCCCCTAGACTCAACACCCAACCCAGGACAAGGGGCTGAGCCCACTCTCCTACAACTCAGTTGGAGAAACTGAGGCCTTGATTTGGAAAGGACTTGCACTCTTTCCCCAGGGCTTACAAGCCTTAAATCTGCTACGGACATTCTGAGGCTGCGGGTCTAGGGTGCAACAGCAAGAAAACTCCGGGATCTTTAAGAACATCCTTGACACACTCGACGGTAGGCTTTCCCAACTGACCAGCCAGCCCTTCGTGCGGGAGGCGGTCGTTCCCACGTTTAGCCACCAGGGGTCGGGACGAGCTCAGAAACGGGTACTGCAGCACAGCCCTTGAAAAGGGGCCGGCCTTGAGAGGAAAGGTCAGATCTATGGAGTGTGGGGGCCGCTGGCCCACGCGAGATTTCGAATTTCCGGTTGGGGAGGGCCCAGTGGAGGGTCCCGCCTGAGAAAATCCGTGGTCACTACAAGAGTGGGGCTTGGCACTGGAATGGGGGAGGGGGCGGACCAGGCGGGGTACTTACCTGCATAGGGCGGTCCGTAGTAGCTGCGGATATATGTGGCTTCATGCGCGTTGGGGTGTACCACCTCATAGTAGTCCTGGTACGGGCTGTAGACACGCACCTGAGGAGCTCGACTGGATTAACTGCCTGGGAACTCTGTCCCCGGTTTGGTCTTCCCCAACACACCCGGCTTAGGTCCTTCTGGACCCACAAAACCGCTTCCCCAAGTTTAGAAATGGTTCCCTAGGAACCAGCAAGCTCATGGAAAAAGGCCCTGCCTCCTCCACATGGTCCATGATCCTTGTCCTCTAAAATTTTAGCCCCTACATCCAGCTCCCAGTGATTCCATTTTCCTGCCCTGGCCTCCTAGTTAGCACTCCCATAAATAAAAATTCTCCATGGCTCCCAACTTCCATACACAGTCTACTATTTGCTAGCGCTCTCCAATGGCCCTTTTGGAGAAATCCAGTGGATTTCTCTACTCTCCTCATCATGGGGTGGGGCATCTGGCCAAGCCCCAGGCCCAGAAGTAAAAGGTTGGGGAGAAAGGAAAGGAAAGGAAGGGTAGGGATGTAAAGTAAAGTATCATCGAGCATCTATCATGTACCAGGCCCTGAGGGAGGTGTCCACATGTGTTACTTCCTCTAGTCCTTACTGCAGACACTATTATCTTCACATTACCACAGAGCTGGGGATGGGGGCTCAGAAAAGAGTGGTCATTGCTATCTCTGGGAGGGAGATATGCATGCAGTCCCTTCATTAGTATTTTATCAACCCCTCAAAGCCTAACTCAAAAGCCACCCACTCCAGGAAGCCCTCTGGTTTCAGAAAAAAATCCTTTCTTCCTGAGTTCTCTATGGACTCTGCTAGTGCCTTTTCCCCCTATCTTTCCTCCTGGCCTTCCCTGCCTGCACACCAAATGTGAGCTACTTATAAGCAAGGACTCTGATTAATTTCTGTTACATGCAGGGCCTAATACATAGCAAGAACCAATAAATATATGCTGAATTAAATGGAAGGTCTGAATCCAAGCCCCTCATTTATCCCAAGGGGAGCAGATCTGGAGAGGGGGTAGGTCCCCTTCTCTCCTGGTCTTCTTAGCCCCCACTTCCACATTATATCTCTAACTGGGTGTCACACCTGAATGGTCCAACTCCCTTTAGAAGTCTAGGTGTCTTAAATTCCAATCCCAAAGTGATGTCATCACCTTTGCATCTCCCAAACTTGTTCTTCTATAAGTGCTTTTCTCTACATGCCACCACCATGCATTCAAACCAAGACATCAGGTTGGCACACTTGTCTTCCACATCACAACAGCTACCAGGCAGGTCTCGTGATTTTAACTTCTAAATATGCTCTTCTATCCATCTTTTTTGGCCAATGCCAAGAGATTAGGCCATTGGTTTTGGCAACTTGGAAGTTGTGGGTAACCTTGAAAAAAACATTTTACAGTGGCATGGTTGGGATAAGAATCTAGGCTATGGAGGGCGCCTGGGTGGCTCAGTGGGTTAAGCCGCTGCCTTCAGCTCAGGTCATGATCTCAGGGTCCTGGGATCGAGTCCCGCATCAGGCTCTCTGCTCAGCAGGGAGCCTGCTTCCCTTCCTCTCTCTCTGCCTGCCTCTCTGCCTACTTGTGATCTCTCTCTGTCAAATAAATAAATAAAATCTTTAAAAAAAAAAAAAAAGAATCTAGGCTATGGAGAGTTGAAGAATGATTGAGAGGTGGAGGATGGAATCAACATGTCATGACAACTCTTGCAAGAGTTTAGCTGTAGGGGCATCTGGGTGGCTCAGTGGGTTAAAGCCTCAGCTCAGGTCATGATCCCAGGGTCCTGGGATCGTGCCCCACATTGGGCTATCTGTTCAGCAGGCAGTCTGCTTCCCTTCCTCTCTCTCTCTGCCTGCCTCTCTGCCTACCTGTGATCTCTGTCAAATAAATAAATAAAATATAAAAAGAAAAAAAAGTTTTGGCTATGGGGGGCACATGGATGTCTCAGTCGGTTAAGCATCTGACTTCAGGGAATCTGCTTGTCCCTCTCCCTCTGCCTACTGCCCACTTGTGGTCTCTCTCTCTCAAATGAATGAATTAAAAAAAAAAAAAAAAAGTTTGGCTATAAAGGGGAGTTCTCCAAGCACACCTGTGATTTCAAATTTCCATGTCTAACCTCTCTTTCAGACTGAACCCAAGTATCACCCTCCCTGAACCTCAGGTTCTGATCGGGCCCTTAGACTCCCCTTAGACAGCACCAATCACTCTACAGTGTCATTGTTTGTATCCCTGCGAGTGTGTATGTCTCCCATCAGACTGGGAGACACCCCCCCAACCCCATAAAGAAAGGTCTAATCATGTCTCTGAACATGATAGGTGTCTAATGGATTGAATTAATCTCAAGTGAGTCAAATAACAGCGAGTCACCCAGCTCTAAGTCCAGCCTCAAGTTAGGGACAATGACCAGTCCCAGGGAAATGCAGGAGGTTCAGACAATCAATGCTCAGTCTCAAGACTTCCCTCTCTGTGCTCTCCCCTAAAGTGATCCAATTGGGCTTTCTAATAGAGGGTGGCCAGAATCTGAGCTCCATGCCTAGAAGGGCCTACAGAGAGCCAACCACCCAGATCCCCTCTTTTATTTGTAGAGGACTTGAGGTCTAGAGCCTGCACCTGCCAGTAGCTGCACAGTGAGCCAAGGGAGCAGTTGGGCCTTGGAGAGAGTGGAAACACCACCTCATACCCCTTGCGGCACCTGTTTCTACCCTCTGGTCTTGAGAGGCCCAGAGGAAAACTCAGGCGGGTCGCCTGGCAACAGGGCAGGGGATCCTCCGGAGACCTCATGGATAGAACCTAAGGCCTTAATCCCTGATCCTCTCCCTCCCTGAAAGCCCAGCCCCTTTTGCAAGTACAGGGTCAGCCGATCAGGGGGCCACATACAAATACAACCTTTCCCTCAGAAAAGGTCTTCTTACTTGGTTTACAGCTTTTTAAATCCCATTTTTAGGCATCCCCGCTTTAAACACGGGGACGCCTAAAACACTTATATCCTCATTCAGGCAATGGGGAGGACTCAATGCTAGGATAGAAGTCCTAGTCCTGCCACTGATGAATCAAGTGACCTGGTCCAGTTATATTGCCTTTCAGAGCCTCAGTTTTCACATCTGCAGATGGGAACAGTCTGGCCCACAGTGCCCATTCTAAGGCACAATGAGAATCCAGCCGAGCCATGTCTATGCAACCGGACCTGCGTGGGCCTGGCACTTCAGTTCAGTGGTTCTGCACATCAATATTACCTGAAGTTTTTTAAACCAGAGATTTCCAAGGCCCTACTTCAGACCTATGGAATTAGAGCATCTAGAGGTAGGATCTGAATGCTTGAATTTTTTTTTTTTTTTTTTTTGTAAGTCCTGAATTGATTCAAAGGCAGAGCCACATTGAGCACCACTGTGCCATGAAAGGAATTCATAGTTGGCTGTAAGAGGAGGGGCCTCCCCTGCACCCACCCCATGCCCTGCTGAACACTGGGGACAGAGAGAGGATCCACCCCCGCCACTCACTGCTTCCCAGAGATTCTGGGGTGGGGAAGGGGGACAAATATGGACTAAATTATGATATGCGGTAGTGATGCCATTACAGAGGGTTTTCCCACCTCCTTCCTCCCATTGATCATTCACTCATTCGCTCATTTGGTGAACACTGCCTGAGGCCCACTTTTGCCCTAGCTCCATGCACCAGGAATAAGGAGAGTCAAAAAACTGTCCCGATCACTGAGCACTCATTGAGTACCTGTTGGATACCCAGCACTGTGCTAGACACCTTAGGGGCAAAGCTGATTAGACCTGGTCTTTACCTTAGAGGAAGTCCCAGGTCTCGTGGGAGAATAGAGACCAAAATACAGGGACTTGTACCCAGGCCTAAGAAGACAATACTAAGCATTTAGTGCAGCAGGCTGTGAGTGGAGGTCTGGGAAGTCCTCCCTGAGGAGGGGGCAGCCTTTGAAGTGGCTCCTAGAGGCTAAGCATCAGTTTGTCAGGTGAATAAGGAAACTAAGAGTTTTCTCCACAGAGAGAATGGCACATGCAAAGCCTGGGAGGAGGGAATGGGTCTGGCACAGCTGGGAACAGAAGAAACAGCAAAGCACCTGGAGCACAGGGGAGGAGGGAGATGTGGTAGAAGAGACTCGCCCAGGCCAGATCCTGAGGGCCTTGAAAATAGGGCTATGGGTGGTATCCTGTGGGTGATAGGGAGCCATGGAATGTTTGTGAGCAGGGAAGGGAGGCAACTGGGCCCAGTTCTGGAGGCGCATCGTCATGGCCAGAATGGAGGCAGGGAGAGCTGAGCCAGCACTTACCCAGATCCGCCTCTCAACCTTACAGGGGCTCCACGAGCTGGTCACACACCTGACCTTGGGGCAAACTCGGCGGCTCCTGGGAGGAACGGTGGCTCCAGCTGGGGCCTGCTTAAGCCACAGAAACCCAAGAAGGGGGAGGGAGGGAGGGAGCTGTCAGAGGCCCTCTACATCTGGAGAAGCTCAGAGCTTTTAACAGGCCCTACCAGCCTCCTCTGTTAGCTGGTCATGGGGAAGAGTTGTTCTCTTCCTCTTCAGCCCATGGTAATGGAGGGAGTCTCAGAGAGGGCAGTGACTTTGCCAAAGATACACAGAGAAGGATCTGTAGAGTCTCCAGAATTAGTTCAACTTCGCCTCTTTTAGGCTGCTGAGGCTCCCAGTCTCCAGGGAGGGCAGAACAGGTCTGATCTACCTTCCCACCCACCTCCCCCCTACACTGGCCTTCCAGCCTTGCCCCTGGCTGGGTCTCTGGCCCTGTGTTCCCTGGAACAGTCTCCATCCAGAGGGGGTATAAATCTGTAGGACATGGAGGGACAAAGTGCAGGTCACTCCTCCATAAGAACAGGATGGAGAGCAGCCACGGGCAGGCATGGACAATCGGAGCCAGGCAGCCTCTGGTACAGAGACAGAAGCGCAAACACATTCTACTCGAGCAAGCCCAGGGACCAGAGGGGTGTGTGTGAAGCATGGGTAGTGAGAGGTGGAGAGAGGGTCAGAGCAGAGAGCTGTGGGAAGCAGAGTGGCGGGAAGGTGCACAGGCAGAGAAGGGACAAGGCAGCTTCATAGAGTCACAGAGCACAGACGGTCAGCCCTCACCTCCTTCTGCCTCTTTCGGGTGGGACAGATTTGCCTGCATCGGGGGGGGATTTGGAGCTCAGAGCCAAGTTAGCTAACAGGGGGACCTCCACCCTGCTGAGTGCTGCCCCTGCCTCCTCACTCCCAGATTCTGATCCAACCTACACCCAGAAGCTGGGGTCTGCTCCCTGAAGTCTGGCCACAGTCCTCCATGCTTAATACCCTTCATTGCTCCTCAGAGGTCAGCTCTCCCATTTCTTTTTCTCCATGTCTTATGGTTCAGCCAGGCCAGACTCTGGCCCCTTGCACACGTGTGCACACACACACACACACGTGTGCACACCCCATTTGTCCACCTCTGCTCACTCAGCTCTTTCTGCAGATGATGTCCTTCCCTCCCCGGCTCACTGGCCGAGGTGCTGTACAGGTTCTTCCACTGACTTAAAACTGTGAAGCTAATGCTAAGTCACTTCCTCTCTGAAGATCACCTTCCCTATCTGTAAAATGGGACTCAAAGTACCTATGCTACCAAGGCTGTTGGGAGATTAAATGGTACAAACAATGGCAGGCACCGAGCATCATGCCCCGCCCTCAGCAGATGCAGGCCCAAGAAGGGTTCTAAACACAATCACGTCTTCCCTGCTACTTCTCCCCAGACTTTCTCTCTAGATGAGATCAAGCGCCCCTGTGCCACAGACAGAAGGAGCAGGCACTGAATGTGGAGTCAGGCAGATGGGCCAAATTGGGGCACCCTTGAGCTGTGGGCTTTGGGTGGCTCCTCAAACCCACACCTTCATCCATCACTAAGCTCCATTGACTCTACCTCCTAAATATGTCGGATCCTTATCAGCTTAGTCCAGACCTCCAGCCAGTCACCAGAACTCTGCCCCCGCCTGGTTAGAAGTAACTAGTCTCCTGGCGTCTACTCTTAACCCTCTGCTATCTGTTCCTACCAGCCAGACTTATCTTTTTGAAAATACAAATCTGGTCTGATCTGTTCATCTCATCCCACTGCTTAAAAGCTTTCAATGACCCCCTGGTGTTCTTGGCAGAAACCAATGTCGGAAACACGTCCCATCATGCCATGCTCTCTCCCCTGCTCTCCATCCCTAACCTCCAGCTGCCCCAGCCTTCATTCTGTTCTCAAACTTGCTAAAGTCATAACCTTTTTCAGGGCCTTTGCACATGCAGTTCCTCTGCCTGGAAAGCTTTTCCCTTCACTCCACTGCAGCCCTTTCAGCCAGTTGATTTCTGTCCATCCTTCAGGTTTCAGCTTTAGCTTTGTCTGAACTCCCAACAGGATTAGGCCACCAAGGTGGTCACATGGAGTGCATGCAGCACCTCCTGTCAGAGCAGTTCCCACGACTGCAACAGAATCATGAACTATGTGCCCAGTTGCTTCCCATCCGGCTGCACACTAGGCTGAGTCCAGGAAGGCAGGACCTACACCTCCCAACTTAGTTCACCTCTGACCCCTGCCCTTTGGCTCAGTGCCTGGCACATAGTAGGAGCTCAGTAAATATTTGTTGTGTGGATGAATGAAGCTCAATCTTATCATCTGCAGAGAGGGAACAAGAATCCCCACCTCACAGGACTGCAGTGAGCAGCCAGAACTGGACCTGTGTCATGCTAGGCATACAATAGCTGCTCAATAAAAGGCGGTTCCTTTCGCGCAACTGACAAGCCACCTCCTTCTTTCTCTCTTTCCTCCAAGCACCAGTTGTCTGTCTTCTGTCCTTTTCCACTCGGGACTCAGCACATCTGAGTCCACACAAACCTATTCGCTTGCATCTAGGGGAACTGAGAGCTCCTGGCAGGCGGAGACCAAGTCTGAATCACCCCTGATTCCATGGCAGGAAGGGGTGGTGAGGAGAAAGGAGAGAATGGGATTGCTCACCGGGGTGGAGTTTGCCTCCAGCAGTGCCGTCTTCCATGCTCTGCAAAGCAAACCCCAAAGCATGAGGAGGGAGGTGAGAGGTCAGGCCCCAAGATGTAGGCCCCTTACTTTCCTCCTCAATCAGCCTCTTGACTCTCTTGGATGGACAGAGGTGACACCCCTCCCACCCCAGGCACACAAACAGAGTTCTCACTGGAGCTGGAGTCTCCTAATTCATTCTTAGCCCACACCCTTCCCTTCTTCCAGTTTTCCTGTCTAGACAATAGATGGCTGGGCTTGGGTGGTCTCCTAGGGGCCTTCAGATTCTGGCACGACTGGGCTGGGCCTCTCACTGCAGCTCACCTCCACACCCCAAATCTACCAACACAGCTCTCCAACACTCTGACCCCAGAGCCCGTGAAGGCCCAGTGGACACCAGACAATCAGGCCTTTGTTGGTTGCCATGGCACCTGGCTGGGGTGGACAAGGCGGCTCTGTGCTTTGTGTGCCCGGAGCTCAGCTTCCCCCACTGCCACACACCCAATCTCTTTCTCTCTTCTACAATGGAAAGGCCGACTGACCCTCAGCCAGAGGGTAGGAAGGGAAAGAATGTGAGGAAGCAGGCACACCCCATACTGCAGTGTGGACCTGAACCTGACATTGGGGTGTCCCCGGAACAATAGTGGGCTGCCTCAGTTAGGCGGATCTGGGTCTGTGCCTCAGATGAAGGCCACCCACCAAGGAACCTTTTCAGAAGACAGTGGGAAGGAGGACCCTTTATGGATGTCACTGAGCTAGCTGTCTTATCCTCTGTATCAGCCCAAGTGAGAGCGCATCTGTCAGGTAAATACATGACTCTCTATGATTGGGGACCACGCACCTCAGGCAAGTATGCGGGTTCCATCGCATTCTGGGTGAGGACTTTCCTGGGTACACTACCAATCATGGTGAGCCATTCAGATGCACTGCGCCCAGCCTCCACCCTGCTGACAATCTTTGTCCCCTCCCTACTTCCTACCCTTTGGGAATCAGAAAGCCCAGCAGGAGGAGGCATCTGGGTACATTCCCCAACATTCTGCCCTATCCTTTCCAGGAGGACTCACATGGCATCATCCTTGGTCTCTGCACACAAGTGGAGACGGGAGCCCTCCCGCAGGTTCACGGTCAGCAGGCCATCTCGGCTCCGGCCCTCTGGGGGCTGCACATCTAAAGGCAGACACACGCGTATGGGGATTCCACAAACCACAGGTCCCAGGTTCCCCAGTAAAATAGAAACAAGAATAGGAATTGACCTCTGGGTTCTGATTCTAGGCCATTGCCAGCCTCCTTTGTTCCCACACACTTTCTTTTGGGATTCTGCTTTACTCTTTAGAACCTTTCAGCCTTTCCTCATTGCCTATAGCCCTTGTTATAGACATCTATCAGTGACCTGATTATAATTGTGGCCTGAGTCTTGGTGGAGGAGATTTGCTGTGTGACTCTGGGCCAGTTACTGAACTTCTCTGGTCCTCCTTATTCCTTTTCATCTTTATCTAGTTCCTGGCACCTGGAAGACAGGAACTGTGTCAGACTCACCTCTGTGATCCCAGTATAGGACCCAGGCCCAGCACAAGGCCGGAACTCAATAAGGAACTCATTTCTTATTTCGCACCCACACAAGCTGGCGTTGATAGAGGCCTAGAAGCATTGTCTGTGGAAGCCCTCTGCAGGGGCAAAGAGCCTGATGCAGGTGTTATCAGACAGACACAGTGGGAGGGCAGTGGCCAGAGTCACAGTGCCAGAGGGGAAAGGGCTTCTCACCATGGCACTCTTGGCCAATCTTTATATCGCGGATGTTGAACTGGATGAGCACACGGTCCTCCTCATCCTGCGCAGTCTCGTCGCGGTAGTAGCCCAGGGTCCCATCCAGCCACAGGGCAAACCAGTTCCGCTTCCAGCGGCGGAGGATGGAGCCTGTGTGATGGTCCACATTTGCTAGGCCGGCTGATAGCAGAGCCTGCAGGTGGGCAGGAACCCCCCCTTACCCCAACCCCCACTGTTGTGACCCCCCCTTTCTTATCTATCTACCTCCTGAAATGATGGCAGGGCCTCTTTCTGCCTTGCTCCCCCAATGCCTCTCATTGGGCCTAATACATAACAGAGACCTCATAATGTGTTCAATGGTAAATGATAACCAGATTCCTTCCTTGGGGGCTTCCAAGGCCAAGCCCCAGGTTTCTTCAAGGACAAAGACCTCTCCTTATCTGAGCCTCCATCTTATCTCTTATCTCCGACTTGTGTGACAGCCTTTTGTGTAGCTACCAGACTGGGGGTGGGGTTCACAGCTCCCCATACTGGACCCAGCACCCAGGAGGACCTGGGCTCAGTGTTTGCTGAACTGAATGAAGTGAGTATGGTCGTGGGTCGTTGGAGAGCTCCTAACCCAGGGTAGCTCTTGTTCAGATCACAATTCTGGCCAGAGGTGGGTCTGGAAGCCTGAGCCCTACCTTCAGCCATTTTATAACTGAAAATCTTAACAGAAAGGGCAAAGACATAGGGAGCTTCTTCGAGCTTTACAGATTCCAAAACACAGAGGTGTTTTCATTTTATTCTAAGCCTTGTTCTGTGGCCAGCCCTGGGCTAGGGTGCTATGGATATGCTGAGCCTCAAACCCGGCCTCTGCTCTTAAGCAGCCTACAGTCTGGAGCCAGTATGGGGAGTGGTAAGACCCACAGGTAATGGCGGTTCTATTATAGGGGGATTAATGCTATCACGAAGGTATGTATGAAGCATTGGGAACAGTGTGGGGAGCTTACACTGTTGGTGCTACAGCAGAGGCTGGAGCAGGGGTTAGAGGCAAAGTCAGAGAAGGCTCCTCACAGAAGGGGACATTTACCAAGCAGTCAGAAATAGGAAGGACATTCCAAGCAGCGGGAAGAGTATGAACAAAGCAGGAGAGGGGGGAAAGAGGGTCTTGTTTCTTGGGAGAATGGTTCACTGGGACATTCCCAACAAGACACTTCTGCCCCCTCCTGCCCCTGGACAAGGTACAGACAGACAAGGATTTGGCCCAGGGTCACTCACTCTGTCTCCACAGCCAGCCGCCCCTCACCAGGGCCATTTCTTCAAAAGGACTTTCCAGGGTGGGGTCAGGCGGGACCTGTGAGAGGAGCCACAGGACACACAGGCCTCACTAGCAGCCCCCCGGGCAGTTCCCCAGAGAGAAGCCCCAGCCCTGTCCTCCCTGGTCCTCCCTGGGGGAGCCACCGAGGAAACCTTTAAGGGAGTGTTCGTAAACAAACAAGGGCAAGCCTGCTTGTCTCCTTCTCCTTCTCTGCTCCAGCAGGATAATGAGAGCACTGTTCTTGTGGGGTCAGCAGAGCAGCCACCCATTGTGCGGGGGTGGGAATAGGGAGCCTGGATTCCAACCTCAGCTCCATAACCTTGACCATGTCCCTTCTGCCTGGCTTCCTTTTCTAGATCTGTGAAGGCATGTCTATGAGGCAGGTAGAGGCTGGGGTGAGGAACGCTTACATTGTTGGAAACCCTAGAATTTTGAAATGCTGGCAGCACATACTACTAAAATCATGGCAATGAATGAGGGACTTTCATGATAAGAAAAGCCTCCCTCCCACTTGCACCTCACCTGAGGCATTTATGAAGTATGTAAAATGATAGTTCAAAAGCAGCTCTGATTGCCTGAGCCTTATGTGCCAGGCAGGCTTCTCAATGTTTGCATCTATTATCTTGTTGAAGCCTCACAAAAATCCCTGTTATTACCAGAAAACAGGTATGGAGAAGTTCAATCACTCATGCAGATCTCCCTGATTAGAAAGCAGGGGCACCTGCCTTCACGCCCAGCAGGTGTAGGAGATTTTAAAATCTCCTGTAGGAGATTTTAAAACTCTCAATACCCAGGTCATGCTCCATAACAACGAAATCAGGTCTGGGGCTGGGAGGCGAGTCTTTAAAGATCCCAGGGGATTCTAATGTGCAGCAAAGTTCAGAAATCGCTGCACATACTATACCACTTCACTTTGTCCCCACTGTAACTCCATTAGATGGGCAGAATCTTTCCTGTTTTACAGGTGGACAAACTGAGGGACAGCAAATGACTTGTCCATGTATGTGAAGGAGCTTGGACTGGAATCCAGGTTCACTCTGTTTCTGAGGGCGACGTACTTGCGAGCGGGTGCCTCTACCCCTCCCCCACCTGCTCACACCTGTTGCTGCGTAGTAAGGGCTGGCACACCTGAGCAGGAAGGCCTGACTTTGTCCATGCTTCTCCTGCGGCTCCCTCCCTTTTCCAAGTCCTAACACTGGTCAGACAGAGGGTCAGGTGCAAACTCCCTCTCCAGCCTCCCCTGAATGCACCCACCTGTCCACACCTCTTGCGGATGCTGCTGCCAAAACCGCCGCTACTTGATGCTGAGGCTACCCAACCTGCTGCGCGTGCGCTTTGTGTGCCCCACAACGCCTGGGGCATTTCAATCCCCAGGCTGTGCCCTGGGCTAGGCTAGCCCTGGGCCCCGCCCTTTGGCCCCGCCCCACCTCCAAGAGGGGATGGGCGGGGAGAGATGGGCGCCCGCGAGGCTTCTGGGACTTGCAGTCTGCAGGCTGTACTTGTAGTACAGCCCTAGAGCTGTACAAGGCTTCTCCTGGGCGGTAACCCTGGGCTGACCGGGAGCACAGGTGAGAAGCTGCACCTGTAATTTTATTTTGCCAAGATATCTGTGCGCTCATTTATCATGAAATACATTACCTAAAAATCATGAGCTCGCTCTCTAAAAAAAGTAAGGTTGCGAGGTGGAGCCAGGCTCCTAGTTTTGCCATGTTTTCTCAATACTCATTTTGTGCCACGCCCTATACTGGGCGCCAGTTGGGGGCACAAAGGAGCATCCGACAAGGCCTTTCCTCCTTCCTTCCCCAGCTTCCAGTCTGGTGTTGGGGGAGGCTAAATGTAAACACAGGATATGATTTAACCGTGGGAGAGGAGTCTCACTTTGCCCAAGAGGTTCGGGAAGGCCTCCCGAGGAGGCTAAAAAGGGTCCTTGAGGGATGAGTAGGAGTTTCCCAGGGGACAGCTAAGAGAATCCTATGAGCACTGATCAGAAAGTTCAAAAGCATGTCCAGTACTTCAGTGTGTTCGGAAAATAGAGTGCAGGGATGGGGAGGGCATGGGGAGTGGCAAGGGATGGAGCTGTAGGGTTTGCAAGGATGTAACACGAAGCCTGGGATGATGGGCTCATGACTTGCTTGGCTCTTATGAGCTCTTACAGCTCTTATAGTGGCTGGAGATTGGGGGTAGGGGTTTCAAGAGTTAGGTGGTCTGATTTGTGGGTTCAAAATATCTTTCTAGGGCATAAAATGATTGCAGGAGGACCAACTGGGAAAAGAAGACTGTTTCTGTGTCTACCACCATGGAGGGGTCTGCCCCTCCATGATCACTTCCTTGAATAGCTCAAACCCATAAGCACCCACCTAAGAGCAGACCTAGGACGTCATTCAGAGAACAGGGACTGTGGGGGGGCCTGAAGGGCTCTTGGACCCAAACCCTATTTGAGAGGGGCACCCACTCCACCCTAGGCCCTTCTTCCTGTCCCAGAGGGCTGTTCCTTACCGGGGCTGCGGGACTCATGGTTCCTGGCCAGTCAGAGTAGCATTTCCCAGAAGGCTCCTGCAGGGGGGCATTTCTCTGAGCGCCTTAAGAGATAAGGGGATCAGGAAGGTGCTACCAAGTGGGAGCCGGAAGGGGGAGGCAAAGAGGAGGCACATAGTCCCAGAGAAAATCGTCCTCTCTCTCCAGGCACTCCCCAACTTTCCCGACTTATCTCAGTCGCCGACTGTCATTCAGTTCGCTGGATAACAAATCATCCGTGATTCAGAGGTGGTCTTGGTTACGTTTGTCTAAGATTCCCAGAGTGGAGGGGCTGGGCCAGTCCTGCTCCCTGGGTCGGGGCGGGGCTAAATCTGCCTTCTCCTGCCAGGCAGGACAGTGCCATCATCCCAGCCTGGCTACACCGCCTGGCTCTTTAAGCTTCCTTCTCGCTTCGGAATTTCTGTAATCCTGACCTTGAATCACCCTGGCGCTTCGTCCTTTCGTACAGCGCGTGCCTTGCTGGGGGATTCGCCGTGGCCAATCCTATTAGCTGCTGAGCTCACCGTTTCTGTGCAGCCCCAGGAACCACCTCTCCTAAACCACGCTGTTTCTGACCCTGTGCCTTTCTCTGCCTGGAAGGTCCCACCCCTGCCTTCGGGCTAAAATCTGAGCCTCCAGCTGCAAGGAAGGGAGGAAGGGAGGGAGTAAAGAAGGGAAGACAGAAAGACGGTAAAGAGGGGAAGGAAGAGAAGAAAGGATAGGAAGAAAGGAAGGAAGGAATGAAGGAAGGAAGAAGGGAGGAAGAGTAAAGAGGGGAAGGAGAAGGAGGAAGCGTGGAAAGATAGAAGGAGGGAAGGAAGGGAGGCAGGGAGGAGTGGAGCTAGCCTCAGGAAATCTGGGACTGGGGAATCCAGCCCTCTCCCCAACTCTCCTTGCTCCTCTCTGAAGAGCCATTTGGTGTCCTAGAAGAATGGGGGAACAGTGCAGTTTCTAGATGACATTGGATTTAGCAACTAGATGAAAGGGGAAGATTCTCCAGCAGCACTGTGGATTTCAGAGGGAGGACTCCCCCCTCAACACTCCCCAAAGAGCAGGTGCTGTGGCAAAAAAAGGGAATGGTGCATGGTAAACTAAAACCACTGATCCTGTTACGGAATCCAAATGCAGCCCCATCTGGCTTGTGTCTCTGAAATATTGTTCCCCAACCGTCTTTGAGAAGCTGATAATAGGTATAGGCTCTACACAGGGAAAAAAAATGCACACACATATCACGTTTTGCATATAATTCCTAGGAGTTTGTAGACCCCAAAGCTGTGACAATTACCGCAGATTGTTTTTTTTAACTTCCAAAGCTGTGTAGACCATTGGAAAGAGTGTAAACTGACAGGTGAGAGACTCTGTAAGCATAGCAGGAATCCTAGCTCCCAGAGTCTTGGCTTTGAGAGGTGGTTTGTTTAATCTACTAAAATGTAGATTAAGCTCACAAGCAACTTTCAGGTTTCTCTCATAACTAGTGCACAGAACTATTGACAGAGGGGAAAAAAAAGTATTTTGCTATTTCCAATGTCTCTAGTGGCTGAACAGCTCATACAATATATTGTTTAGAGAATAGGTGGACTGACTCATCAAATTAAAATTTACTACTTCTATTTTCTAGAGAGTATGCTATCATGAAAATAACATGCTATCTCTAGTTTAAAATTCCAAAATTTGGGGCGCCTGGGTGGCTCAGTGGGTTAAGCCGCTGCATTCTGCTCGGGTCATGATCTCAGGGTCCTGGGATCGAGCCCTGCATTGGGCTCTCCGCTCAGCAGGGAGCCTGCTTCCTCCTCTCTCTCTCTCTCTGCCTGCCTCTCTGCCTACTTGTGATCTCTGTCAAATAAATAAATAAAATCTTAAAAAAAAAATTCTGAAATTTGTAATAAGGTGCAATTTGAGCAGAAGTAAAAACCAGTTACGTGAAAGGTTTTCAAATAATAATTTAGTGACATGGATACCATAAAATTCAGTCTTTTATTTTATTTTTAAATTTTTATTTTATTTTATTATGAAATTTTATTTTATTTTAAAATATTTATTTATTTATTTGAAAAAGAATGAGCGGGAGGGGCAGAAAGAGAAACTCAAGCAGAGTCTGTGCTGAGCATGAGCCAATACAAATTTGATCCCACGACCCTGAGATCATGACCTGAGCCAAAACCAGGAGTTGGATGCTTAATGGACTGTACCACCCAGGCACGCCTCAGTCTTTTAAAGTCTACAATTCAGTGTTCTAATATATTCAGAGTTGTGCAACCATTACCACTACCCAATTTCAGGACATTTTCTCATCCCAAAGAGAAACTTTACCCTTTAGCAGTCACTCTCAAACCCCTTTCCCCCCACCTCTGGGAAGAGCTGCTATCTACCTGGTCTCTATGGATTTACCTATTCTGGACATTTCATATAAATGGAATCATGTAATATGTGGACTTTTGTAATGGGCTTCTTTCATTTAACATGATGTTTTCAGGGTTCCTGTTATAGCATAAATCAATACTTCATTCCCTTTCATTGACAAATAATATTCAATTGTATAGATATACCACATTTTATATATCCATTAGTTGATGGACATTTGGGTAGCTTCCTCTTTTTTAGCTATTATAAATAATGCTGCTAAGAATATTGTGAGAATTTTTGTGTGGATATATGTTGTTATTTCTCTTGGGTGTGATATTGCTGGGTCATATGGTAACTCTATGTTTAACATTTTGTGGAACTGTCAAACTATTTTCCAAAGCGGTTGCACCATTTTATAATCCCATCAGTAGCCTCTGAGAGTTCCAGTTTTCTACATCCTCACCAACCTTGTTATTGTCCATCTTTTTTTATTATAGTTGTTTTAACTAGGGGAAAAGTGTTATCTTGTGGTTTTTGACGTGCATTTCCTTAATGGCCAATGATACTGAGCATCTTTTCATGTGCTTATTAGCCATTTGTACATCTTCTTTGAAGACCTGTTGATGCTAATCTTTTGTTCATTTTTAATTGGATTATTTATTTTTTATTGTTGGGTAGTAAAAAGTTTTTTAAACTAAGAATATTGTAGATAATTCAAAAATAATTTTGAAGAAAAATTAAGTGAAATGGTGTAAAGTCCTTCATGTTTCATGTTTCATTTGAGTAGAAGTGTTATGCGGAGGCTCAATGAACCCAGAAGGTGACATACTTCCATTTCCTGGATGGGAATGTCCAGAGAAAAACCCAGCCCATGAGAGAGGAGGATAAAGGAGCACAACTACCTCTTGGTGGGAAGCCACCTGGGGCAGGACGGGTGGGGGCGCTCATTCATCCAGTCTTCTTGGAGCAGAGGGGTTAGTTTTATGTGTCAACCTGGCTAGGCTATAGTACCCAGTTATTCAATCAAATGCTAATCTAGGTGTTGCTGTGTGCTATTTTGTGGATGCGGTTAACCTCTATAATCAGTTGACTTTAAGTAAAGGAGATTATCCTTGAAGATCATCCAATTAATTGAAGGGCCTTAAAAGCAAAACCTAGATTTTCCTGAGGAAGAAGACTGCTGTGCATAGTCAGTCTAGGGATTATAGTTTAAACCCTCCCTGCCTGAGAGTTTTCAGCCTATGGGCCGGCTTTACAGATTGTGAGCCAGAGCTAAATCTTTATATATGCATAAGTAGCCAACTGGTTGTGTTTCTCTGCAGAACTCTCACTGATACAGGGAGGAAGTACATGTCTTCTTGTCCTAAACTTCCATTTGAATCTCCTGGAAACACCAGATTTTCTGATGGGAGGAGCCCTGAGACCCTCCCATCTCAGAGGACATAGCACCCCATGCCCAGAACAACTGCTCCCTGAAAACTGCTCTGTTTGAATCATCATCTAGAAGCCCAAGTTTAATTACTGGTTCCACTGTTTTGTGTCTCATGCTTGCAATCTCCTGTCTTGAGATAAAAAGGTTTCCTTGCGCCTCCTGTGCTCTTGTCCAATCATCTTGACCTTTTATTTCAAGAGAAGTAATTCAGTTTTGAGAAGGATAAATGATGCTCTCTAGCTTTTCTTCAAGGTTTTTGTCTTGCACCCTGAAGGTCTTCAGCTCTTCATTTGCATGCTCATCTTGTCATTTTCTCTAGGACTTTCCTCCTCTTGCTCCAAAAAATGATCTTCCTGGACTGATAATTCCTCAAGAGACCCCATTTCTTTCTCTTGACAAGTTCAGGCACTTCATTTCCTCTTCCCTGAAGATTTTGATCCACACTTTTTCAGTAGAGATTTGCTCAACCTGAAGAATTTTTTAAAAATTTATTTATTTTAGGGGTGCCTGGGTGGCTCAGTGGGTTAAGCCTCTGCCTTCGGCTCAGGTCATGATCCCAGGATCCTGGGATCGAGCCCCGCATCTGGCTCTCTGCTCAGCGGGGAGCCTGCTTCCCTCCCCTCCCCCACCTGCCTCTCTGCCTACTTGTGATCTCTGTCTGTCAAATAAATAAATAAAATCTTTTAAAAAAATTATTTATTTTAGAGAGAGAGGAGGGAGGAGGCAGAGGGAGAGGGAGAGAATCTCAAGCAGACTTCCCGCTGAGCCCGACGTTCAATCCCATGACCCTGAGATCATGACCCAAGCCAAGATCAAGAGTTGGATGCTCAACCCACTGAGCCACCCAGGTGCCCATCAGCCTGAAGAATTTTTTTTTTAAGGTTTTATTTATTTATTTGACAGATAGAGATCACAAGTAGACAGAGGCAGGCAGAGAAAGAGGAGGAAGCAGGTACCCCGCTGAGCAGAGAGCCCGATGCAGGGCTTGATCCCAGGACCCTGGGATCATGACCTGAGCCGAAGGCAGAGGCTTTAACCCACTGAGCCACCCAGGCGCCCTGCCTGAAGACTTTTAAGATGACCTGTCATGTTGGCTTTTCTGTTTCCCTCTCTAGCAATGTTGATGTAGACTTGATGTCTCTCTCCATCTTGGGTATTTCAATGCACACTAGACTTTTCAACATTAGTCAATATCCTCCTGGCTCCTCTTGTCATAAATACTGTCTCCACCTCCTGATTCCAACCTATTACCCATGTTTCCTTTTCCAAGGTAACCTTTAGCTAACATTCCTCCAGAGACTTGATCTGACTCTTCATATGGGCCATGGAGTTCTATATGAAGGTCCTGAGTCTTTTGTTGCCTGTATGGTTTTAAATTTACTTTTGCTTTTTCCACTTGTACTTTTATAGATTTGCTTTCTTTGAATGGATTTGACTTTTTATGGATTGTAGATTTTTCTCATGATATAAGAGAGTGGCTTATTTTGATCTGAACATTGATTTTTTTAATTTCCTAGCTGGTTTACTGTTAGGCAGAAAATGGACCAAATCATGGAGTTAGATGTATCAGGGCCTCAGGTACTTCTGGACTTTTATCTTCTTCTATCTCAGGGTGAAACTGACAGGAGCTTTCATTCTACTAAACTATGCAGAATTGTTAATGGTGTGTTTCTTGACTCTGAGTCCTCTTCCTTCTCCTTCTCCTCCTCCTCCTCCTCCTTCTTTTTCTCCTCCTTCTCCCTCTCCTTCTTCTGTAATTGACAAAGGAAGTATGAATAATAAGAACAGGGGAGAAGACGTGCTCTCCAGAAAACAGGATTGCCTAAAAAGCCAGTGTAATCAGAGCAATATGTGGCAGAAACTGCTCGTTTACCCCTAATATTCATTCTTCTTCTCTTCCTTAGTAGAACCCTTGATTTACATTAGAACACATAGCCATTTGGAATTAAGATCACCTCTCTCAGCATATCATCCAGTTTATTGTGGCCATGTGAGTAAGTTCTGGCAAATGAGATATAGACAGAAGTGTCCTCTGCAACTTCAGGAAATGTCCCTGAGGGAAAGACATACATTTCTTTATCCCTTTCACCTTCTGTTGGTTGAAAGGGAGCCATATGGCTGAAGCTTGAGCAGCCGTGTTGGATCATGAGAGAAACATCCTGTGTTGAGGATGGTAGAACAAGAGAAAAAAAACCCGGGTCCCTGAAACAGTGGAGGGTCAAGTCAGCTCTAGATTATTTATTTCCTGGATAAATTTATGTGAGAGAGAAATTAATATTTAGTTTAAGCCACTATCACTTTAATTTTTCTGTCACAGATAAATCTCATTCTAGTTAATGCTGTATTTGGCATCTAGAAATAGAGCACTGCAAGTGACAAAACTGAGGTGCTTAATTAATGAGTGTATTGGGCTGCAGATGGCAAGGACTCAGGCTTTGAAGACTGGAAAGCTTGTGACTCTTGTTACACAGTAGTAAAACTTTTGATCAAAAAATTGTGTGTTAGGGGCGCCTGGGTGGCTCAGTGGGTTAAAGCCTCTGCCTTCGGCTCAGGTCATGATCCCAGGGTCCTGGGATCGAGCCCCACATCGGGCTCTCTGCTCAGCGGGGAGCCTGCTTCCTCCTCTCTCTTTGCCTGCCTCTCTGCCTACTTGTGATCTCTGTCTGTCAAATAAATAAATAAAATCTTTAAAAAAAAAATTGGGGCGCCTGGGTGGCTCAGTGGGTTAGGCCGCTGCCTTCGGCTCAGGTCATGATCTCAGAGTCCTGGGATCGAGTCCCGCATCGGGCTCTCTGCTCAGCAGAGAGCCTGCTTCCCTCTCTCTCTCTCTGCCTGCCTCTCCATCTACTTGTGATTTCTCTCTGTCAAAGAAATAAATTAAAAAAATAAATAAATAAAAAATCTTTAAAAAAAAAAAAAAATTGTGTGTTAGTTGCCTGTTACTGTGTGGCAAACCATCCCTGAACTTGATGGTTAAAACAATGAGCATTTTAATACCTCTCTAATTCTGTGGGTTGACTGTGACGTTCCCAACTGGGTGGTTCTTCTGCTGGTCTCACAGGGGTCTTCAATGAGTCCATGGTGGCTGGTGATGGAATATCAAGGATGGCTTCATCGCATGTGTGAGTGGTATGGCTGGAAGGACTGTCACCTCTTTCTCCATGTGACTTAGCTTAGGCTTCTTTACCTGGTAGCTGAATCCCAATTAGGCAAATGTGAAAGCTGCCAGACCTTCTTAAGGTTTTAAAGTTAGTCACAGGACCAGCCCAGATTTAAAGGGAGGGTAGTACATGGTTGTGAATCCTGGAAGAGATGGTTCATCCAGGCTGTTTCAGGCACTAGCTACCTCACCTTGAAAGGCAGATCATAGGCTACTTGAGGTAGCAATGCAGCATAGCAATGTAGAGAGGAAGAGAAATTTATTATGTGGATGTTTTCTGGCTCCTTCTTGCTACTTTTAGCAAAATCCTAGTAGAGAGAAAGAAATACAGAAGCTCAAACTGGAGTTAGCTACTCTGTACAGCTTTACTAAGGGAGGAACACTTTGCTATTACCTATAATCTGGGTAGACCAAGAATCCTTTAATTTTGAGTTTCATAGAGTTTTTGCAGAAACCCATTGCTTCTGCACCAAAGCACTTAAGAGGGTTAACTGCAAAGTGGCAGCCTAAGGAGGAGTTAAGACAAGTGCCCTCTTCAGAAAAGCAGTGGGCTTGTTGGCAAGGAAGAATGTGTATTGTATCAGATCCAAAGAGAGCCATCATCCAGTTGGGAGAATGGCCAATAAGGAAAATATCAGAATTTCCAGACTTGAAAACCATGTCCAGATAAGGTCTTTGGCTGTGATAACTCACACTGGAACTGACTAGAACCAATTAGACCAAAGGTCTACTGAATTTTTAAGGAATTGTGCTATCAAGGAAACCTCAAACCCTGCCTGTAGAAGCCTCTGATTGCTCCACCCTCACAACACTCCTTGGGCCCTTGAACCCACGCCATCAGGAAGTAGACTTGGATGACTGAATTTTTCAAAAAGAGTATGCTCTCTCATGTTCTTTGTGGATGTGGCTATCCAGCCCTGGGCTTATTTGCTGCTTCTCAAAAATGCAGCTGATCTAGGAATTAAGTGGGGACTACTGATTTACTTACTAGTTTAACCAAGTTTTACCAAATGCTTCTTTGTATCAGGTATTATGTTCCTGCTGGGGATGCAGTTATGAAGGAAAGGAGAGGCAGTTGAGAGTCCAGAAGGCCCGGTAGGACCCATACTCACTCAGACTCATCATCTGTAGCCATGTCTCCTCAGTGAGGGCTTTTTGAAGGACTCCAGAATTTCCCACATCTGTCCCTTTGGCTGATCTCAGTGATGTGTATCCCAGCTGCACCAGCTTCCTTGGTCAGTCTTGTTGGATATTTACAGGTCATGTCTGTATCTGGGCCTGCCATTGAAATTTCCAATACACTGGTTGGGTAGGGTGCAGAGGTTAGGACTCATGGTCCTGGTGTTGTCAGAATATTCTTAAGACCTGACTGTGCAAAAATATTCAGAATGTTGTCAGAATATTCTTAAGACCTGACTGTGGCTTGCAATCTATTGTCCCATGGCCCCTTACATACACATCCTGCCTCGGCAGCCCATCCCACTTCCAAATGGGAAGAAAACTTGATGACAACAGTATGTATTTTTGAGATTACATTTTAGAGTTATGCTTTAGCAGGAGGAGTGTGGATATTTTAGATACTTATCTTCTAGTCATAAAAATGGCATAAATCCTGACCCTTTACAGATGAGTGCCTGATCAGGAGGAACTTTCATAAACAGCTTATCTGAGGCAGTTTCTGGTTGTACATGCAGAAAGCTGACTCTTGCTTAAGCAAAAAGTATGTTTTCGTTCTTTACCCCAGGCTCTGTGTGTCTATTGTATTCTTTTCTATCTGCCAGCTCCGGGAAGAAAAAAGTCACAGAGAAGGATTCTGATTGGCTCAGTTTCTGTCATGTGTCCATCTAGGGTAGGTTCTGTTTCCAAAAAAGAAGGGATAGGAGGGGAGGAAGGGCTGCTGAGAACAATATCCAATACATTTGGGTTAAGACAGCAAGACTCCTGGGAGGAGAACTTTATTCAGGAAGAAGTCATTTGAATGGCTCCTTTGGTTAGGTAAATGTAGGGTAAGTAGATACCAATGTTCTAGGCAAAGGGTGACACTGGATCCTGGTGTTCTGAAAATGACATCCCCTCTTTATATCTGGTCCCTAGGGAGGAAGTGGAAAATTTTGCATTCTAGCCAGGAAACCTCCCAGAAGCAGTGAAGTCACATCATGACAACATTCTTAGTTGATGAAAATGGGTACTAACTGAGCTCTGCCTGCAAAAAAAAGACACCAAGGCCTCAATTCCCTCACATGTGATATACCAGAACAGAGGTCACTATTCTGCCACAGCTCATGGCTGGAGTTAGGGCTCCATACTCCATCTCTCCGTATGGAAAATATTTATGTGTTTTGACAGGGCACCTGGATGGCTCAGTTGGTTAAGCATCTGACTCTTGATTTTGGCTCAGGTCATAATCTCAGGGTCATGAGATCATGCCCTATGTTAGGCTCCACACTGACTGTAGAGCCTGCGTAAAATTCTTTTTCCCTGTGCCGCTCCCTCCCCACTCACATGTGTGCTTTCTCTAATGTGTGTGTGTGTGTGTGTGTGTGTGTGTGTGTGTGTGTGTGTATTTTGAGGACAATAACAACATGAGAAGGGAATGGAAAGAACTCAGTGTGCCCATCAGATTCAGAGTGACGCCGGCAGGAGGGCCTGACCTTGTGAAAGATTCCCATGGCCTGCGTAAGGATCTGAATCACCACTAGTATCATGCCAACAATAGTCAAGGGTGACTTCACAAGCACAAGAAAGAGTTGGTGAGAAGTGCATGGACTTTGTGTGCATTTTGGAGTTTTTATTAGCTTGTTGATGGACTGGGTGTAGAGCTTGAGGGAAAGGGAGAATTTAGGAAAAGCTCTTAGGTTTCTAATGTGAAGTGAAGGCATTTGCACATATATGGATTTTTCTATATATTTGCATATATATATGAATTTTATATAAATATTAAAAATATATATTGGGGCATCTAGGTGGCTCAGTCGGTTAAGTATCCGACTCTTGGTTTCAACTTGGGTCTTGATCTCAGGGTCATGGGCTCAAACCTTGCATTGGGCTCCATGCTGGGCATGGAGCCTTCTTAAAAAAAAACCATACATATACATACACATATATGTATACATCCATTTGTTTAAATATGTGCAAAATACTTCTAGAGGGCTATGTAAGAATTTCCATGGGAGATGTGGTAGATTGCAAAAAGATGACCACAGGGGTGCCTGAGGGGGCTCACTGGGTTAAAGCCCCTGCCTTTGGCTCAGGTCATGACCCCAGGGTCCTGGGATCAAGCCCCACATCGGGCTCTCTGCTCTGCGGAGAGCCTGCTTCCTCCTCTTTCTCTGCCTGCCTCTCTGCCTACTTGTGATCTCTGTCAAATAGATAAATAAAATCTTTAAAAAAAAAAAGATGACCATAAATTCCTCCCAATCCTTGTGTCTGTGACCTTTTGCAATGGGACTTTGCTGTCCCTTCCATCAAGAAGTGGAGCCTGCTTTTTTGACTCCCCAGTCTGTCTGGCCAGGTAACTTGCTTTAACCAGTAGAATGCAACTGAGGTGATTTCAGAACTCTGAGCACAGGGTGCCTTGCAGTTTCCCTCCATTCTAACCATCAATCAGAGAAGCCTCTGTGAGGATGAGAGATCACAGGGAAAGAGGGGTCCCTGGACAGCCAGCCTTATGCATGGGAGTGAGGCCATTGTAGACCTTGTAGTCCCAGTCCTTCAGCCAAAGGACCAAAGCAGCATGCCTCATGCCAGGCCAGACCAGCAGAAGCACCATCCAGCTGTGTCCAGCCCAAATTACTGACCCACAGTGTCCTGAGCAAATACAGTGGTTGCTGCTTTAAGCCGCTGGGTTTTGGGCCAATTTAATGCACAGTATTAGATAACTGTTATAGGAGGGAACTGAGTGGCTGAAGAACAGGAATAGAAGAGATTTTCATTTACCCTTTTGTATCATTTGAGTTTTGAAACTTGTGAATATATTATCTATTAATTCTCAAAAACTGGGTGCCTGGGTGACTAAGTAGGTTAAGCCTCTGCCTTCTTCTCAGGTCATGATCTCAGGGTTCTGGAATTGAGCCCCACAAGGGGCTCTCTGCTCAGCAGGGGGCCTGCTCCCTGCAACCCCGTCCCCCTCTGCCTGCCTCTCTGTCTACTTGTGATCTTTCTCTCTCTCTCTCTCTCTCTCTCTGTCAAATAAATAAATAAAATCTTTTTAAAAAAAGGTTGGAATTTTAAAAAATTCTCAAAAACTTACGTCACATTTGATGAATACATCTCTTATTCTGATCATAAGGAGTACAGTGCTTGACTCATCATTACCATCGATTTTTTTAAAAAAAGGTTTATTTATTTATTTTAGTGAGAGAGGGAGAGTGTGCATATAAGTGGGGTGAAAGGGCAGAGGGTGAGGAAGAGAATGAAGCCCACTCACCACTGAGCATGGAACCCATTTGGGGCTCCATCTCACCATCCATGAGATCACAGCCTGAGCTGAAACCATGAGTTGGATGCTTAAGGGTGACCTGAGCCAGTCTTGTGCCCCACCACTGGTTTTTAAATAAACTTTTCTTGAGACATAACATACCTGCAGGAAAGTACACAAATCATAATAGTACAGCTTGATGAACTTTCACAATGTTAGCATACTTGTGTAACTGGACCCAGATCAAGAACCACCACCAGTCTCCTTCATGCCTAGCTGCTCCTAGCTGCTACCCACAAGCAGTGTATGTGTACATATACATATAATATAAATATTTACTTATATTTATAAATGTATTCACATATATATTTTTTATTGTTTATTTATTTAGTAAAACAGTTTCTTTTCCTCTCCATTAAATATATTTGAACAAGTATTTAAAGAATGTCCCGAACTGGCTGTTGCTTTTATTGCATTCGTCATTTTAGGTTGGCTCAGTTGGTTAAGCTGCTGCCTTCAGCTCAGGTGGTGATTCCAGCATCTTGGGATCGAGTCCCACATCGGGCTCCCTGCTCAGCAGAGGGCCTGCTTCTCTCTCTCCCTCTGCCTGCCGCTCTACTTACTTGTGCTATTTCTCTGTCAAATAAATAAATAAAATCTTAAAAAAAAAAAAAGAATGTCATTTTAAAGGCACATGGAGTTATCTGCCTTTTCGAGAGCGCCCGCAGATCTCCATCTGGCCCTTTGGCTTTAGCAGGTGAAAACCTCAGAGCTGTTCCTGGTTGAAACCAAACCCCTGCGGCTGGGTAGATGCGTTTCTCCCTCTTGTGGCCATATTTGGCTACTGCACCCAAGCGAGGCACTCAGGTCAGTCCAGGACTTTGCCAACACTTAAGCCAGGGTGCAGAACCAGCTAAACCGGGCTCCGTTCTGGGTTGGCATTTTAGAGCCACCTTTGTAGGGCGAAGTGACCTGACCGTCCCCAGCTTGGGTAGCACCTGTAAGGTTGCCTTCGTGGTTGGTAGATGCTCCTGGGATTGCCTATGTAGCTAAAGACCTGAAGCCCTGCTTCTCTGGAGCTTCTCCCTCCTGTCAGGGACTGTGGGAGAAGGCGAGGTGTGTGGGAAGCTTCAGTAAGAACCAGGAACCTGGGGGCGCCTGGGTGGCTCAGTTAGCATCTGCCTTCGGCCCAGGTCATGATTGCAGAGTCCTTGGATCCAGTCCCGAATGGCGAGCCCCGCATCTGGCTCCCTGCTCAATGGGAAGCCTGCTTCTCCCTTTCCTGTGTTCCCTCTCTTGCTGTGTCTCTAGATGTCAAATAGATAAAATTTTTTAAAAAATATTTACTTTATTTATTTGACAGAGACATTGCGAGAGAAGGAATATAGCAGGGACAGTGGGAGAGGGAGAAGCAGGCTCCCCACTTAGCAGGGAGCCTGATGTGGGGCTTGATCTTAGAACTCTAGGATCATGACCTGAGCGCAAGGCAGATGGTTAATGTTTGAGCCACCCAGGCACCCCTCTGTCAAGTAGATAAATAAAATTTTAGAAAAAAATATAACCTGGGGTCTGCCCTGGAGACCTGGGACTTACAGGGTATGGCCTGGAGGGGCGGAGGGAAGAGGCAAGAAGCTAGGAGCTACACACTTGAGTGCCCCAGGAGCTGACAAAGAAATGACATGATGTGATTTCTGTCTTCAAAAGTTGACTCTTTGGGGAGGTGGAAGCAACTGGGTGACTTCTTGAGAGGAGTCCTGGTAGAGGAGGGCCCTGAGGAGTGGACCTCCCGGGGAGGTCTCCACAAGCAGGCCTCACCTCCTGCCACTCCCACCTGGGGCTGGTCCAGAGGACAGAGCCAGTTGCAATCTGTAAATATTGACATTTGGTCATTTCTAGTTTATGTCTGTTTTCCAGTCCCTATCTTTCGGTTTCCTCCTTGTGTAATATTTTGTCATGAATGGGACACACTCCACTAGCCCTACTTAGCAGTGCAACTACCAAAAAGGGTATGAGGGGGGAACCCTACAGGCAGAGAGTAGGGCACAGGCAGCCGCTGGAACTCATTTCCCACGGCAGTGTCGCCAGAGTCCCAGTAGAAAGGGTCCTGTTCCAGTAATGTTGAAATGGAGGAGAAACGTGTTTTGGTGAGGTGAATTATTTAAAAAAAAAAAAAAAAGGAACTTTTAAATAGAGTGGGTATGGGGAGGAAACAACTATGTGACTAGGCCACCTTGGAAGTATCACTCTTTAGCAAGTAGCCTAATGAGAAGGGGGGAGCCTCTAAAACCCAGTGGCTGATATCATGGGGCTACTTCAGACGTATTGAGCTAGCTGTCTGGGGGATGAATGAGCCTCTAAGGTCATCAGATATATCTTTCCTTACACTTGAAAAAATATTCTGCACCACTTAGGATGCTGTTGGATGTAATTGAGTCTTTCTAACCAAAATTGACTTAAGGGGTGCCTGGCTGGCTCAGTTAGAAGAGTGTGTGACTCTTGATCTCAGGCTCATGGGTTTTAGCCCCACACTGCATGTAGAAATTACTAAGGAAACCCCCAAAACTTTATTTATTAAAGATTTGCTTATTTTAGAGAGAGAGAGAGAGAGAGAGAGTATGAGTGGGAAGGGCAAAGGGAGAGGGAGAGAGCATCTCAAGCAGACCCCACAGTGAGCATAGAGCCCCATCCTGGGGCTGCATCCCACAACCCAGAGATCATGACCTGAGCCGAAACCAAGAGTTGGAGGTGTAACTGACTGTGCCACCCAGGCACCCCCAAAATAAATAAACTTTAAAATAAAACAAAACAAAAGTAACTTAAGCTGTAGAATTTTCATAATCTTGCTTCACAAGAAGCCAGCAGAACAGTCCCTAGGTTAACTCAGTGGCTTGGCCTGTCGCTCCGGGACCTTGCCATCTCTCCCCTCACCCACCCTCCTTGGCAAGATCTTCCCTCAAGTGGCAAGGTGGCTGCTGCAGATCCAAATATCATTCAACGACATCCAAAATCTTCCCTCCTTATCTCTCCTCTTTTTTCTTATTAATCACAGAGGGCAAGCTTTCTTAAAAGCCCACCCCCACCTCCCACCAGGAGATGTCCCCTTTCACTTCACTGGTCAGAACTGGGGTGCACAGGCTCCACTGACTCAGCCGCAGGGAACAGGGACTGTTACCAGGGGGTGGCGTGGACCATGATTCATCCTACTAACAGGTTAGAGGGAATGTTTGCTGGGAAGTGTGTCTTCTCTGTCCTGTGTCTGCTGTTATTTTTTTCTTTTCTCTGATTACAGAAGTCAGATATGTTCAGTGTAGAAAATTTGGGAAATCCAGAGAAGGATGAAGTAGAAAATGAAATCTCCTACTCTATCACTGGATCCAAGCACTGTCTTATAATGATAATTGCATTGCTTTTATCCCTCTCTGCACTCTGCTCCACCCAGCCCCCTCCATCCTCTGCCTCTATACCAGCCGTTCATCTCTGCCCACTTACTCCCAAACCACCTTCGGTTCTGCAGGGAAACACTTGCTGTTGACCTTGGCCCCAAATTCCTCCCTCGCTTTTTTAAAAGCTGTGAAAAAAAAAAATCGTAAATAACAGAGTATGTAAAATGAATGTGTATAGTTTAAATAACGATGTAATGAACGCTTGTGAGCTCACCACTCAGCCTGAATTCTTTGAAGCCCTTGTCCCATCCCCTCCCGAACTGGCTGTTGCTTTTATTGCATTCGTCATTTGCTGCCACAAAAATGCCACATATTGGGCGCCTGGGTGGCTCAGTGGGTTAAGCCTCTGCCTTCGGCTCAGGTCATGATCTCAGGGTCCTGGGATCGAGTCCCGCATTGGGCTCTCTGCTCAGCAGGGAGCCTGCTTCCTCCTCTCTCTCTCTGCCTGCCTCTCTGCCTGCTTGTGATCTCTATCTGTCAAATAAATAAATAAAATCTTAAAAAAAAAATGCCACGTATTGCCTCAAAACTCCACAAACATTCATCTCACTCTCACGGGCTGCAGGTTGCACTAATCTAGACTGGGCTTGGTGGGGTGGCTCTCCTTCAGGTGGTGGGTTGTCTGAGTTTGGCTCCAGACTGCAGGCTGGATGCAGGTCTGCTCCACATGTCTCTCATCCTACTGGGATCAGAGTGTTACCTGGTGAATATTCTCCTCCTGGCAGCTCCCTGACATGGGAGAACCACATCCAACAGCAGCACAAGCACGTTTAAGGCACTGCTCAAGTCCTGTTTACTAACACTCTGCTGGCCAAAGCAAATCATATGGCCAAGCCCAACCTCAGTGGAGCAGGAAAGTACGCTCCCTTCACATCAGAGGGAGGTACCCCAAACATTTGCTAAGCCATAACCCAGACTGCCACAAACATGTCTTTGGTTTTCTTTAGGGTTTTACCAGATGGGGATGTAACTCTGTGTAATATATTAGTTGTCTTACTCTGATTTTAAAATTTCATATAAATGGATTCCGAGTGGATATATTTTCTCTGAGTTATGTTTCTCCTCCCTTCTCCTTTCTTTGTTTTCTCCCTCTTTTATCAGTCAGGAAGTTTGGTCGTGAACACAGACACCAATTCTGGCTCACTTAAAGGAAAGGAATTTATTGGAGGTGTGTTGGGTGGTTTGCAGAATTGTTGGGAAAATTGCGTGGAGAACCAGGCTCAGGAAGTGGACAGGATACAGATCAGTAGTTGCCTGGGCTTGGAGATGGAGGTTCCTTCCACAGGGAACTCCCTGGAAAGGGGCACAAAGAAACTTTTGGGGATGATGAAAATATTTTGTATCTTGATTGTGAGAGTGGTCATCTGGGATTAGTCAAAACTCATCAAAACTATACACTTCCAATGAGTGCGGTTTGTTATATGTAAGTGAAACATCACCTTAATATAAAAAAGAGGACCACCTCATTGAATAATAATTTTTTAAAAGATTTTATTTTATTTATTTGTCAGAGAGAGAGAGAGCGAGAGAGAGCGAGCAAGAGCGAGCACAGGCAGACAGAGTGGAAGGCAGAGTCAGAGGGAGAAGCAGGCTCCCCGCGGAGCAAGGAGCCCGATGTGGGACTCTATCCCAGGACGCTGGGATCATGACCTGAGTCGAAGGCAGCTGCTTAACTAACTGAGCCACCCAGGTGTCCCTGAATAATAATTTTTAACGCTAGTGGCGAGTGCTTGATAAAGCAACTGTGGGGTTCTCCCCAGACCAGTTTATTTTTTTTAAAGAATTTATTTATTTATTCGGGGCGCCTGGGTGGCTCAGTGGGTTGGGCCGCTGCCTTCGGCTCAGGTCATGATCTCAGGGTCCTGGGATCGAGTCCCGCATCGGGCTCTCTGCTCAGCAGGGAGCCTGCTTCCCCCTCTCTCTCTGCCTGCTTCTACATCTACTTGTGATTTCTCTCTGTCAAATAAATAAATAAATAAATAAATCTTAAAAAAAAAAAATTTATTTATTTATTTGACAGAGAGAGATCACAAGTAGGTAGAGAGGCATGCGGGGGTGGGGGTGGTGGAGAAGCAGGCTCCCCGCTGAGCAGAGAGCGGGATGCGGGACTCGATCATGCGACCCTGAGCCGAAGGCAAAGAAGGCTTAACCAACTGAGCCACCCAGGCGCCCCACCCCAATAGCGCTTTTTGTGTTTTAAATGTAAACCAATATAGCTCAAGAAACAATTTGGTGGGACACCTGGGTGGCTCAGTTGGTTGGACGACTGCTTTCAGCTCAGGTCATGATCCCGGAGTCCCGGAATCAAGTCCCGCATCGGGCTCCTAGCTCCAGGGGGAGCCTGCTTCTCCCTCTGACCTTCTCCTTCTCCTCGCTCATGCTCTCTCTCACTGCCTCTCTCTCAAATAAATAAATAAATCTTTAAAAAAAAAAAAAAAAAGAAAAGAAACAATTTGGTGATTTGAGCGTATTCACAGAATTGTGTAAGCATCACCACAATCAATTTTAGGACATTTTCCTCACCCCATAAGGAAAGGCTTTAAGCTCTGGCAGTCACTCCCCATCTCGCCCTAGTCCCTGATATTACTTTGCGAGCGCTGCCATAACAAAGTATCTGGGTGGTCTAAAGCAGCAGAAAATGATTCTGTCACAGTTCTGGAAGTTAGGCTCCCAAACAGGGTGCTGGTAGGACCACACTCTCTCTCCAGGCTCTTCGGAAGAATCTGTTCCATGTCTTTCTCTTAGCTTCTCATGCTGCCAGCATTCCTCGGTGCCCCTTGGCTAGATGAAGAACAGATCCTACTCTAATATGACCTTATCTTAGTTTACATCTTGATTATGTTTGCAAAGACCTTATTTCCCGAAAAGGTCACATTCACAGGTACCAGGGGTTAGGACTTCAGCGTATCTGTTAGGGGGACATAATTCAGCCCACAACACCTTCTCATCCCTAGGCAGCCACTAAGCTACTATCTGTATTTATGGATTTACCTACTCTGGATACTTCCTATCAATGTAATCATACAATATGTAGTCTTTTGTGACTACTTTTTCACATAGCATAATGTTCTCAAGGTCCATCCATGTTGTAGCATGTCGTATTAGTACTCCATTTCTTTTTGTTTGAAATAACATTCTGTTACTTGGATATACTGTATTTTGTCTAGTCATTCCTTAATTGAGGGACTTTTGGGTTGTTTCCATTCTTTGACTATTACGAATGGTGCTGCTGTGAACATTCTGTACGTATTTTTGTGTGGACATGTGTTAATTTCTCTTGGATATATACCTAGGAGTATCATTGCTGGGTCCTATGGCACCTCTATGTTTAATTATGAGGAGCTGCCAGTCTTTTTTCCAAAGCAGCTACACCGTTTTACATTCCTACCAACAGTGTATGGGATTTCCAATTTCTCCACATCTTTGTCAACACTTTTATTATATATCTCTGAAATTATTAGTCATTCCAGGGAGTTGGAAGTATTTCATTGTGCTTTTGATTTAGCATTGCCCTAACAACTAATGATGTTGAGCACCTTTTCATGTGCTTATTCCCATATATATTTTTTTAAGATTTTATTTATTTGTCAGAGAGAGAGGGAGAGAGAGAAAACACAAGCAGGGAGAGCAGCAGGCAGAGAGAGAAGCAGATTCCACACTGAGCAAGGAGCCCGATGCAGGACTTGATCCCAGGACTGTGAGATCATGACCTGAGCTGAAGGCAGACAGTTAACTGACTGAGCCACACAGGTGTCTTTTTTTTTTTTTTTTTTTTAAAGTAGACGCCATGTCCAGCAGGGAACACAATGTGGGACTTGGACTCATAGCTGTGAGACGAGACCAGAGCTCAGACCAAGAGTCAGATGTTTAATAGACTGAGCCACTTAGGTCCCCCTCCCATATTCTTTTAACGAATTCCTTCTCTTAAATCAGCCAAAAATTTTTGTCATGTTTTTGTTGCTGGACACCTGCAAACAACAAAACCATGAATCCCTGAAACTTTCCTGAAAGTCTCCTTAGAGATGTCGGTCTTCTTCTGAGTTGGTTGTGGGCCTAACAAAGGAGTCTTCCAGGGGTCCTTTGAGTCTTCCTTTAAGGTCCCTGAAGGCCCCAAGGGTACAAGAGTTCCATTTCACAGAGGCGCTCAGAATTTACCAAGGCCTCAGGGATGAGAGGTGCTTCCAAACTCATTAAATCATTTAGAAAACACTCACTCTTCCCACTTGCCCCATGTCTGGCTTAGTGCCTAAGGTTGTGCCTTCAAGGAGCTCGTCACCTGCTACAGAAGGCAGACATGGATATAGCCAGTTTCTGCTCAGAGTGACCAGTGCTGCTGCAGAGGAAAACACAGGGCCTCTCTGTCCTTGGGACAGGAGGCTTCTTAGGGAAGGCAATAGCTGAGATCCGTCCTGGAAGATGAGTGGGAGACAGCCAGGTGAAGAGTGGGGTGTGTGATGATGCTAGAGAAATGGCTCAGTCAAAGGGACAGCTTTGTATTAGTGATAATGTAAACTCAACTGCTAGGATAATAATCCTCTATGATGTAAATAGGTATAGATCTTTAAAGTTCAAGTGTGAGCTGTCCAAGTGGGAATATAAATTATCTAGTTCTACGTAAGAACTCACCAAAACTTAGTGGCTTGAAACAATGGACATTTATTTTTAATTTTTTTTAATTAATTTTTTAAAGAAGATTTTATTTACTTATTTGACAGAGAGAGATCACAAGTAGGCAGAGGCAGGCAGAGAGAGAGAGAAAGAGGGAAGCAGGCTCCCTGCTGAGCAGAGAGCCCAATGTGGGACTTGATCCCAGGACCTGAGCCGAAGGCAGAAGCTTAACCCACTGAGCCACCAAGGCGCCCACAATAGACATTTATTGTCTCACATATTATCTGTGGTCAAGGATTTGGAAATGGCCTAACTAGATGGTTCTTACTCAAGGTTCTCATGAAGTTATAGTCAAGACATGAGCCAGGGCTGTGGTCATCCAAAGTCTTTTTTTTTTTTTTTTTAAAGCCTTTTTTAAAAAATTTTATTTATTTATTTGACAGAGAGAGAGAGATCACAAGTAGGCAGAGAGTGGGTGGGGGGGAGCAGGCTCTCTGAGCAGAGAGCCTGATGTGGGGTTCGATCCCAGGACCCTGAGATCATGACCTGAGCCAAAGGCAGAGGCTTAATCCACTAAGCCATCCAGGCACCCCGGTCATTCTAAGTCTTGACAGGAAACTTCATTGTTGACAGGGGGTCTCAGTTCTTCATAATGTGGTTCTGTTCTCATGACATGGTAGCCAGCTTTTGCCAGAGCAAGTGATCCAAGAAAGAGTGAGGCAGAAGCCACAATGGTTTTTTTTTTTTTTTTAAAGATTTTATTTATTTATTTGACAGAGAGAGATCACAAGTAGGCAGAGAGAGAGAGAGAGAGAGGAGGAAGCAGGCTCCCTGCTGAGCAGAGAGCCCGATGCGGGACTCGATCCCAGGACCCTGAGATCATGACCTGAGCCGAAGGCAGCGGCTTAACCCACTGAGCCACCCAGGCGCCCCCACAATGGTTTTTATTACACAGTCTCAGAAGTCACCCTCTGTCCAGGGTGTGAATACCAAGAAGTTAGAATCATGGGACTCCTGAGTGGCTCAGTCGTTAAGCGTCTGCCTTTGGCTCGGGTCACGATCCCAGGGTCCTGGGAATGAGTTCCACATTGGACTCCCTACTTGGCAGGAAGCCGGCTTCTCCTTGTCCCACTCCCCCTGCTTGTTTCCCCTCTTGCTGTGTGTCTCTCTATCAAATAAATAAATAAAATCTTAAAAAAGAAAAAGAAGGTAAGAATCATGGGGGCCATCTTGGAGGCTGGATAACATAATCTGCCTTTTTTTAAAAAAATATTTTATTTATTTATTTAAGAGAAAGCTTGAGCATGAGAGAGAGAGCATGAGCAGGGGGAGAGCGAGAAGGAGAGGCAGGATCCCCACTAAGAAGGGAGCTTGACGTGGGGCTTCATCCCAGGACCCTGGGATCAGGACCTGAGCCGAAGGCAGATGCCAACCGACTAAGCCATGGAGACACCCCCATAATCTGCCTTTTTGACCCCAATGATTTGTGTCTCTCCTACATGCAAAATACTCTGACCTTCCCCTAAGGCCCTAAAAGTCTCATCCTATCAGGGCATCAACCTGAAATCCTGAATTTTGTCACTTTAATCAAGTTCTGATGAAAACAGGGCTTCTTGGAAGGAGTTCCTTAGCTGTCCTCACCAGGTGCAGTACTGCTTTATCCAAACACTGCAAATGAGAGACAACAAGTTATCTGTTTTCTACCTATCCAACACACAGGCAGGCCCATGGTAACTGCTGTGGACCCTCCTCCTCCTCACATAGGGAGGAAACAGGCACACAGGAGCCACTGTCCGTAGCAATTCTGAAATCAAGCAGTTCTATGATTTAGATCAGACTTAGGAATACTTCTCTGTGGGTCTTGGTTCTGTCCTCTGAATCATCCTTCTTTATTCATGAAAGGTGACCAGTGTTTGCAGCTGAGGGGTTGTTTCAGCCCATTTCCTAAACTATTGCACACGTTAAGGAATCTACAGTTCTCTTCTCACTTTATATTGTCCCTCTCCCTTTCAAATGTCAGCATTTGAGTTTGTGACACATGTTTTAGACCGAGTTCTTGTAGGGAAAAATGAAATCTGTATTCAGGGAACATTTTAGGAGTTCAGAATGACCAAAACATTGAGTGTTCCCTGGGTTTCTCTCTGCTAGAATGTCTAAACACATACCCACAGTTATTCTAGAGCTGTGTGTCAGCCCTCATTTCTGACTGTGTGAACCTCTAAGGCAAGGCCTTTTTCTCAAGAAGAAATAGACAAATCCATTAAGCTGAGCTATTTTAATATAGCTCTCTCAGTAACTGATAGAAATAAAAACATCAATAAAGACACAGGAGATTTGAATAACATGCTTCAGAATTGTGACCTGATTGACATAATAGAACACTGGATCCAGGGTCCCTGGGTGTCTCAGTGGGTTAAAACCTCTTCCTTCGGCTAAGGTCATGATCCCAGGGTCCTGGGATCGAGCCCCACATCAGGCTCTCTGCTCAGCGGGAGCTGCTTCCTCCTCTCTCTCTTTGCCTGCCTCTCTGCCTACTTGTGATCTCTCTCTGTCAAATAAATAAATAAAATCTTTTAAAAAAAGAACACTGGATCCAATAACTATAGAATACATATTCTTTTCAAGTGCACATTGAATATTTATTGATATGCTCAGCCATAATGTAAGTCTAACCAAATTTCAAAAGGCTAAAATTGTATAGAGTATGTTCAATGACCACAGTTGGGTTACACTAATCATCAAAATCAAAAAGAAAACTAGAAAATTTAAAAATATTTGGAAATTGAATAGCACACTAGTAAATAATCCAAAGGTCAGAAATCACAATAGAAGGTAGAAAATATTTGATTCAAATGGCAATGAAAGTATAATATGTTAAAACTTGTAGAATGTAGTTAAAGCCATGTTTAGAGTGAAATTTGTGGCTTTAAATGAATATATTTCCCAAAAAATGGCTGAAAATAAACTATCTAAATATCTACCTCAAGTAGTTAGGAAAAACATTCAGAAATTAAATACAAATGAACTAAAAGGAAGAAAATAATAACATTGACAGGATAGGTTAATAAAATAGAAAATGAAGATATGGGGGCACCTGGGTGGCTCAGCTGATTAAGTGTCTGCCTTTGGCTCAGGTCATGATCCCAGGGTCCTGGGATGGAGCCCTGCATTAGGCTCCTTGCTCAGTGGGGAGTCTCCCTCTCTCTCTGTGTCTCTGTCCCTACTTGTGCTCTCTCTCTCAAATAAATAAGTAAAGTCTTAAAAAAAATAAAAAGAAAAGAAAAGAAAAAGGGGGCACCTGGGTGGCTCAGTCATTTGGCATCTGCCTTTGGCTCAGATCATGATCCCAGGGTCCTGGGATTGAGCCCCGCATGGGGCTCCCTGCTCAATTGTAAGCCTCCTTCTCCCTCTCCCTCTCCCCCCCCTTAATTCCCTCTCTTACTGTCTCTCTGTCAAATAAATAAATAAAATCTAAAGAAAAAGAAAAGAAAGGTATGAAAGAGAGGTATCAAAGAACCAAAAGTTAATTCTCTGATAAAACTACTAAAATTGAAAAACTTTTGGCTAGACAGATGAAGGACAAAAAGAGGAGACACAATTATCACTTTAGAAATGAAGAATGCCATGACTACAGATCCCATATGAATCAAAAAGACAGTGAGAGGATATTGTAAATAACTATATCCCAACAAACTTGAAATTTGAATGACGTGAACAGATAACTAGAAAAGCACAACCCACCAAAACTGACACAGGAAGAAATAGGAAAACCGAGTAGTCCTATTTCTATTAAAGAAATTGAATTTTTTATTTATAAAAATCTTCTTACGAAGAAAACTCCAGGTCCAGGTGCTTCCAGAGAATATAAAAAGTAGGAATGCTTCTCAACTTATTTTATGTGATCAACATTACCTAGACACAAAAACCTAACAAGGGCATTATAAGGAAGGGAAATTAGAGGCCAAACAAAGATGCAAAGTTCTAAAAAAAATATCAGCAAACCAAACCCAAAGATCTAAAAGTAAGATAATACCACACAACCAAGTTGTGTTAACTCCAAGGATATAAAGTTGATTTGACATTTGAAAATTAATCAATAGAACTCTCCACTTTAACAGAATAAAGTTAGGAAAACCATAGGATCGTCTCAAGAGACGTAGAAAAATTTATAAAAGTCACCACCCATTTATGATAAAAACTTTTCAAACTAAGAACAGAAAGGAACTTCCTTCATCTGATAAAGGACACGCACAAAAAAATCCTACATCCAACATCATACTTACTGATGAAATATAAAAGCCTTTCCTCCTGAGATGGAAATGAGAAAAGTGTGCCCACTACCACCCCTTCTATTCAACATTGTGCTGTCCCTTGTGAAATAACAAAAAGGAGTGTAGAATAAGAAAAAAAATAATTAAAATTATAATTATTTGAGGTCAGGGGCTTGGCTTAATTCTTCTGCTGGGTCCTGGCACAGAGTAAATGGTTGGTTGGTGGGTAATTGTTGAGTGGACAGATGAGCAATGGATGGACAAAAAGAATGTTAAGTAGTGGGGCCCCAAGGCAGAGTCCTATACTACAGGGGCACTGGCCACTACGTAATCAACAGAAAAAAATACAACAACAGTGAATTGCACATGGGAAATTTTTTTATTGATAAAACAACTTGGTGGAAGAATCAGGGAAATCTTCCTGATATAAAATACAGGTGAGCAAAGTCTTGGCCACTGTGTCCATGTCTTTTTTCTCTCTAGGAGCTTCAGTAGAGAGGTAAAGATATTTGGCTCTGCTTTGACCCTAAAGATTTTAAAAAATCCTTAATTTTTTTAAATTTTAAGGATACTTATTTTATTTTGCTATATTTAAAAAAGATTTATCCACTTTTTTTTTTTTAAGATTTTTATTTACTTATTTGACAGAGATCACAAGTAGGCAGAGAGGCAGGCAGAGAGAGAGAGGAGGAAGTAGGCTCCCTACTTGAGGAGAGAGCCCGATGCGGGGCTCAATCCCAGGACCCTGAGATCATGACTTGAGCTGAAGGCAGAGGCTTTAACCCACTGAGCCACCCAGGCGCCCCTATCCACTTATTCGTTAAAAGGATTTTATTTATTTCTTTGAGATAGAGAATGAAACAGAGAACACAAATGGTTGGGGGTACAAAGGGAGAGGGAGAAGCAGGCTCCCCATTGAGCAGGAAGCCCAACGTGGGACTTGATCCCAAGATCCTGGGATCACGACCTGAGCTGAATGCTTAACCAATGGGTCCACTCAGGCACCCATAATTTACTTATTTTAGAGAGAGAGAAGGAGAGAAACAGAGCGCATGGTGGGGAAGTGCTGAGGAAAAGGGAGAGAGAGAGAATCCCAATCCCCCCTTAAGTGCAGAGCTGGAAGGGGGCTCGATCCCACAACCCCAAGATCATGACCTGAACTGAAATCAAGAGTTGGCCTCTTAACTGACTGAACCACCCAGGAGGGCCAGGAGCCCCTAAAGATTTTTATTTTTAAGTAATCTTTACATCCAACGGGGGGCTCAAACTCACAAACTGGAGATCAAGAGTCACATGCTCTACCAACTGAGCCAGCCAGGTGGCCTGCACCTATGGATGCTTTTGTCTTGTATTTATGAATACAGATTTTTTGGTCAAGATTTTATTTATTTATTTATTTATTTACTTGATTATTTATTTGACAGAAAGAGAGAGAGCATGAGCACAAGCTAGTGGAGAAGCAGGCAGAGGGAGAGGTAGAAGCAGGCTCCCCACTGAGCAGGAAGCCTGAGGCAGGGCTCTATCCCTTGACCCTGGGATCATAACCGGAGGTTAATTGTCTGAGCTACCCAGGTGCCCCATGAATACAGATTTTTGATGAAATTATATTGATTACTTTTCACTGAGAAAATATTTCCCAGGACAAATCCCATTAAGTCAGTTCAATACCTTTGATTTTTCTACACAGCTATTAAATCTATTTCCAACCTTTTCATTTTCTCTTAAACTGAGCTATAATTATCTTCATCTGAAAAATAATTTTCTGTATAAATTGCATAATGATGACTTGTGTTATCAGTCAATTAAAAAAATCCATATCACAGTTTAATAATTATAACTCCTGCCATTGTAAGTTATCTATTGTGGTCATTATTTCTATATTCTATGAAGTTACTTTTCCTGGGATGAGTTTTGCAGATCTACATTTTGTCAAGAAGACTTACTTGATTTTTTCATCAATTTTTAGTCAGGGAGTAATTTTACTGTGTGCAATTTAGATGTTGCCATTTTTATTTTTTCTGTTGATTATATAGTGGGTATGACTCTTACTTCACAAAGTTAGGGAAGTAAAAAATGACATATTTATTCATTTCAAATTAAATAAAGTCCAATTCAGAACTTAAATTACACGGGGTCCTTCCCTTGCAAAGGATCCAATCTTTTGAGGAGAAAAATATTTCATGAGCCCCTCCCATGCTTAATGGGTACCTCAGTCTACCATATGCTGTTCCTCCTCCACCTCTAGAGAGTAGGCCACACATACATCCAAGCTCCAGACCTTCCTAGCTCTGGCAATCTCTTCTCTTTCGCTACCCTCAAAGGCATTGGCTCCTTCATGGCCTTTCCAGAAAATAGCCTCCCAAGCCTTCTTGGGTGAGAAGGAGACAAATTTCTTTTTCTGTTAATTCTTTTAGATTAGGATTAAGTATCTCAAGAGCAGTTTAGGAGAAAACAAAATGCCTAGAAGAAAATGTGAGAGCTGGGAGGGATGCATTAGGTGGAGGAGCACAAATTTCTCTTCTTCGAAATTAGTTTTGATTGTCGAAGAGTGATTGTCCACAATATATGAAGACTTTCTAAAATTAGGGAAAAAAGGAACCCCCCTTAAGACCACAATGGGATGGACTAGTGGGTACACCGGTGGTTGGTATTCTTCTCTCAGAACTTTTCCATGTCTTTCATTTCATTAATAACTTGGCATGTCATAGGTATTTGGACAGAGCCTCAGCCTTTGTGGGTATCCTGACTTCTAGGCTTCCCCCCCACCGCACCCCCCACCCCACAGGATTTCCTGCCTCAGTCCTGATCTCTCTGTTCTGATTTGCTTACCTAAAGTGTATTCTATGAGAAGTGCCAATATTACTCCATCCTGAAACAATTTCTCTTCTGTTTGATCTTGTCCACTTTGCTATATCCATCCTTGCTACCCATGAGTGCCTCCTGCCAACCTTTCTAGAGATTTTTTCCTTCATAAGGAACCAAAACAATACAGTTGTAAGCAAAACAAAACAAAATGCAAAATCCTTGTCTCTATACAGAGTTGTAGGACTAAAGAGAAATTTACATGAGACTCTTATAACAGCCCTGTAGGGTGTGTATGGATATCCACAATTTGCAGAAAAATGAAATGACTTGCCCAAGATTACACAACCTCTGGGAATGGAGATGGGGAGGAGGATTGGAACTCAATTTTCTCTGGCTTGTCAGTCTCTGCCAGCTGCATCCCATTACCTTTTCAACCCCACACTCCAATAAAAATTCCTATCACAGGGGAACCTGGGGGGCTCAAAGTTAGGGAGCCTTCAGCTCAGGTCATGATCCCAGGTTTCTGGGATCAAGCCTTCCATCAGGCGCTCTGCTCAGCAGGGAGTCTGCTTTCTCCTCTTTCCCTCTGCCTACCTCTCTGCCTACTTGTGGTCCTGTCAAGTAAATAAATAAAATCTTTAAAAAAAAATTTCTGTCACAAACACAAGTCCCCAGTCTTTGTCATCATTTCCTACATACTCTACATTCTAGTCCAGTTACTTGGGACAGAGGTTCTTAACCTGGGGCCTGAGAGGCCAGTAGATGATGATCTTGGATGGAAGAGTTAAATTTTTTTTTTTAAAGTAAGCTTCACACCTTGTGTAGAGTCCAATGTGGGGCTCAAACTCACAACCCTGAGATCAAGACCCCAGCTGAGATCAAGACCTGAGACAAGATCAAGAGTTGGACACTTAACCAAATGAACTACCTGGGAGAACTACCTTTTATATTCATTAATCATTATAGAAATTAGTTTTTCTTTCCACATTGAATATAGGTAACAAACCACAGAAATAGCAGTACCCATGACTTCATGATCAACAGAAATCACAGATGTTCCCCATCACATTACAGTTGTTGCAAAACATCTTGAAATACTGTTTGTGTTTGTTCATCACCACTTGGAAATTGTGCAATTATTAGGCAGTGAGATCTTATTATTTAATTTGTTAATGAATATATGTATTACTTATGAGATTTAAAAATATCTTGATAACTGTATTTCAGTGTAAATGGTTTCCTTTTCTCGTGTTTAAGTTATGCACTTAAAATCATTATTTTGAGAGGGGCTTCATAGGCTTCACCAGCCTGCCTAAAGGGTCCAAGGCACAAAAAAGGTTGGGAACCCCTGACCCAAGTTTTCCTGAGCTCAGGGGAGGTTTCCTCTGCCCCCAACATGCTCCTTCACTCTCTGCTGTCTTCATCCTTCACAGTATAATTCGAGAGTTTCTGCTTTGGTAAACTTTCCAAAAGGAACTCAGTCCAGAGTGGGACTTCATAATTGCAGGGCTGGTGACCCCTCTCTTGGCCGCCGTTCCATCCAAACCCCCAGCAGCCATTGCAGGAATTCCTTTGTGGAGCATCCTTATATCTTTGGCAATGCAAGGAGATTTGCTTTGCTTGTGATCCTTTATAGAGTCAGAAGCTGGAGAAGGGTCTTGCTGAGGCTCCAGGTATGAGAACCTTGACTTCTTGGGGGCTCAGGTGACTGTGGACAGCACGGGGCTGGGGAGAGGACTCATCTCTCCTCTTCTGAATGGAATCTGATGCTTTCCTGGAGCCTGTGGCTGAGCTACGGGAACATCAACACAGGGCACAGGGGAGCTAGGCCAGGGTAGAGAGGTCATGGAGATTACATAAGGAACGTCTTTTGTTCTCTTAGACCTTGAATTTTATGAAATCTTGTCTGTTTGGCACACAGAATCTGATATCATGTCTGGCAAATAGTGGGTACTCAGGAAAAGCCTGATGAATGAATGAATGAATGAATGAATATGAGATTATACCTGTGTGTGTGGGTGAACAGTTGGAAGGGCTTTGTAGAGGCTAAAGTCCTGTGCGAGAATTTATATTCATTCATGTGACAAATATTCCTGAATGATTACTTCATGTCTGGCCCTGTTGTTGTGCTGGGGACATAGCTGTAAACTAGATAAAAATCCTGGAACCTCCTGGAGCTTAATTATAAGAGGATAATTTGTAGGTGGTAACCCTGGGCTTCTACTTGACCTCTTGGCCTGGGTGAGGCTTTCCCTCTAGGTTCCTACAGCCCCCTTCTTTCTCCCACTATAGCACTGATCACACTGAAATGTAACTGTTCCCCTAGACTATGAGCAAAGTTCTGGGGTCAATACTTTAAAGTAGGAGTCAGTACCTTATGCTCAGTGAATAATGACTAAGTATACAACACTGTCCATCTTCTTCCATGGGGGTCCATGGCCCCACCCACCCAGAGGAAATTCAGCTTTTCTGGGAATAACAGTACTTTTGTTCTTCCTCTCTTTCTGGAAAGATTTCCCACCTTCTAGTTGAAATGAAAATTGGGAGCTCCTTCTTTTACCTTCCCCCACCATCCAAACATCACCCAAATAAAAAGAAAGAAAAGATCTCTATTGCCCTCCGGACAAGGCAGTTATAAAATTCCTGGGTCAGGCACTGCATGTTCCATGAATTAACTCATTTCACCCTATAAAGGAGATGATATTAGTCACATCCTACAGTGGAAGACATGAAGTTTCAAAGAGGACAAATGATTTTCCCAGTGTTGTAGCCTTTAAGAGACTGAGCTAGGATATGAACCCAGATCTGGTCTCCTTTGTCTGTGCACTTTGTATGACACCAGAATTCTTCCTACTCGTTTGAAGTATGGGCCATCCCAGGAGACATGTCAAGAACCAAGAATTAAAAAGAGAAAGGGAACAGGTTCGAAGACAATGGACATTAACACAAATTTTTCATAGCTGCTGTTAGAATGGACAAATTAAGTGGAACCAATATTTCCCAATATATAATCTTCTGAATCTATTGGGGGTGTGTCTCAAAATATTTGCTAATTACTTGATTACTTGGCTTTCCAGCTTCACTGCTATATTGGTCTCCTAGGACTACCTTAACAAATTACCGCAAGCTGGTGGTTTCAAACAACAGAAATTTATTCTTTCAGAGTTGAGAGGCCAGATGTCTGAAATCAGGGTGTTAGCAAGGTTGGTTCCTCTGGGAGGCTGAAGGAGAATCCTTCTCTGCCTCCCTTCTTTTTTTTTTTCTTTTTCTTACCTTTGCTTAGCCCATGGGAGTTGCTGGGCTCATGGCCCCCTTCCTCATCTTCAAAGCCAGCCATGGTCTGTCCCTGCCTCCCTTCTTTTAGTGGCTGCCGGTGGTCCTAGGTGTTTCTTAGCTTGGGGCTGTGTGACTAATCTCTGCCTTTCTTTTCTCCTTTCTTTTTTTTTTTTTTTTAAGATTTTATTTATTTATTTGACAGACAGAGATCACAGGTAGGCAGAGAGGCTGGGGGGTGGGGAGCAGGCTCCCTGCTGAGCAGAGAGCCCAATGCGGGGCTCGATCCCAGGACCCTGGGACCATGACTGGAGCTGAAGGCAGAGGCTTTGACCCACTGAGCCGCCCAGGTGCCCCTCTCTGCCTTTATCTTCACATGGCCTTCCCATTCAGTGTCCTCTGTGTCTCAAACCTCTTTTCTCTCACAAAGACAGCTCTGCTCAGTGGATTTAGGGCCCCGCTAAATCCAGGATGGATCTCATCTCATCCTAAGATTTTTAATTTTTTTTTAAATATTAGGCTTTCCCTTTTTTTTTTAATTAAGATTTTATTTATTTATTAGGCAGAGAGGCAGGCAGAGAGAAAGAGAGGAGGAAGAGGCTCCCCGCTGAGCAGAGAGCCAGACGCTGGGCTCCATCCCAGGATCCCAGGATCACAACCCTAGCCGAAGACAGAGGCTTTAACCCACTGAGCCACCCAGGCACCCCATCATCCTAAGATTTTTAACAGCCAAGATTCTACCTTCTTGTTCTTTCAAGATTTATTTATTTATTATTTTAGAGAAGGCAGAAGGGGCAGGAGAGGGAGAGGGAAGGAGAGAGAATCTCAAACAGATTCCCCCCGCTGATTGAAGAGCCCAGCATGGGGCTTGATCTCACGACCCTGAGATCATGACCTGAGTTGAAATCAAGAGTCTGGTACGAGGGTTAAAACTGGATTATCTTGGGACGCCTGGGTGGCTCAGTTGGTTAGGCAGCTGCCTTCGGCTCAGGTCATGATCCCAGCGTCCTGGGATCGAGTCCCACATTGGGCTCCTTGCTTGGCAGGGAGCCTGCTTCTCCCTCTGCCTCTGCCTGCCATTCTGTCTGCCTGTGCTCGCTCTCTCTCCCTCTCTCTCTGACAAATAAATAAAAAAAAAACAAAAAAAAAAAAACTGGATTATCTTTTTGGGAGACACAGTTTAACTCACTATAATTGGAATGCTTTTTTTGTTTAAGTTTATGAACTTAAGCGACTTTATGTAAAAAATTATCCTAAACATAAACTTTCCTGCTAATTCTCTTCTGGTCTTTGTCAATAACAACCCTCACTTCAGCTTTTCAGAACCTGCAAAACATCTGGTACCTTAATTCTTTTACCTGCCCTGGGGCGAGGGGTGGTTGTGCAAGGTCAGCCATTTTATGGATAAGAAAACAGGTGTAGGGGCACCTGGGTGGCACAGTGGGTTAAAGCCTCTGCCTTTGGCTCAGGTCATGATCTCAGGGTCCTGGGATAGAGCCCCATATCGGGCTCCCCCCCCCCAACTCTCTGCCTACTTGTGATCTCTGTCTGTAAGTAAGTAAATAAAATCTTAAAAAAAAAAAAGAAAAGAAAAGAAAAGAAAATGGGTGTAGGAGGGGAAGTGATTTCACCTCCAGTCCTGGTTGAGTTAGGATTTGGACCCAGAATGTCAAGGCTCTTTTCTTCAACTGCCTGCTGCTTCACGGAAGTTTCAGGAGCTGTAATTGGTTTGTGCAGATTTATTTATGATTTACCTTTGCCTTAATTTTTTAAAAAAGATTTTATTTATTTATTTGACAGAGAGAGATCACAAGTAGGCAGAGAGGCAGGCAGAGAGAGAGGGGGAAGCATGCTCCCTGCTGAGTAGAAGCCCAATGTGGGGCTCGATCTCAGGACCCTGAGATCATGACCTGAGCCGAAGGCAAAGGCTTTAACCCACTGAGCCACACAGGTGCCCCTAAGATTTTATTTTTAAGTGATCTCTACACTGAGTGTGGGGTTCAAACTCATAATCCTGAGATCCTGAGTTGCAGGCTCTACCAATTGAGCCGGCCAGGTGCCTCTAACTGAGTGATGTATTCATTCATTCAATCACTATTTATGAAAGCCTTACACTTGTAGAAACCGAAGGCCGAACTGATTTAGGTGGGCCACAGAGAAGCAGACCACTCTGGTCTTTGTCCTTGAGAATGGTAAACAGACAGTGAACATAAAGTGTGAGCAGTCTATGGGAGCCCAGTAGGCTTCTAACCTAGCCCAGGGGTCAGGAGAGACTTCCTGAAGTCTTACTTGGGTCTTAAAGAATAGATGGACAGACTGTAATCTTATTCCTCTATTGGTTGTTAGAATTACATATTAGGATGGTCATTCGACACCCATGTATTGAATGTTATTATGTTACTCATTCTCTAGCACTCTGACAAAGTGCATAACAGGTTCATATAACAGCCTGCATCACAAATGGCAGTAACTTCCACTTGCCCAGGATTTGGTCATTTACACACCATTTTCACACTCCTTGTCTCATTTGCTGTTATAAAAATCTCTTGTTAATATATATTTAAAACCTTTAATTTCCTGTATAATTAACATACAGTATCTATTAATTTCAGGTGTACCATGTAGTCATTCAACGATTCTATGTATTGATCTGTGCTCATCACTGTAAGTGTGCTCTTAATTACCTTCACCTGTTTCATCCATCCCCACCCACCTCCCCTCTGGTAGCCATCAATTTGTTCTCTAGAGTTAAAATCCTGTTTTGTTTGTTTGTTTTGTTTCCTAAATTCCACATACGAGTGAAATCCTTTGGTGTTTATCTTTCTCTGACGGACGTATTTCACTGAGCTTTATACTGTTTAGATCCATCCGTGTTGCTGCAAATGGCAAGATTTCATTCTTTTTTTATGGCTGAGTACTATTCCATTGTATATATATACCACATCTTCTTCATCCATTCATTTATCAATGAATGACATTTATCAATGACACTTGAGCTGCTTCCATATTTTGGTTATTATAAATAATACTGCAATAAACATAGGGGTGCATATGTCTTTTTGAATCAGTGTTTTTATTTTCTTTGAGAAAGTACACAGCAGTGGAATTACTGGATTGTACAGTAATTCTATTTTTAATTTACAGAAGCTCTTTGTGGATGCTTTGTTTATAGTCCTGTATTTCTCTCATTCGTCTTAGCTAAACTAAAAAATCATTTAATTTTCCATTAAGATGATTGCAAAAGTTAAAAATTAAGTTACATAACTTTGGAACTTATAAACATTCAAATTGTGCTGAGTGTTAAACCAGGACCAGGTTTCTGATCCTAATTTGACTTCTTTTTCTGTCTCTCTGAGTCTTAATTTTCTCTACTAGAAAGTGGGCATGTGAAGGAAATTTAGGCTGAAGGATTAAATGAGATAATGGATCTTAGATGCCAGCACAGTACCTGGCTCATTAAAGATTGGTTTTCCTAACATGGTCTCTAATGTCCATTTTTCCTGCAACTCTTTTTTTTTTTTTTTTTTTTTTAAGATTTTATTTACTTATTTGACAGAGAGAGAGAGAGAGAGAGCAGGAACACAAGCAGGGGGAATGGGAGAGGGAAAGCAGGCTTCCCACCAAGCAGGGAGCCTGACATGGGGCTCCATCCCAGGACCCTGGGATCATGACCTGAGCCAAAGGCAAACGCTTAACAACTGAGGTACCCAGGCAGCTCTTTCCTGCAATTTTAAAGCAATTCTTTTTATTTGTTTGTTTGTTTTTTAAGATTTATTTATTTTAGGGACGACTGTGTGGCTCAGTCTGTCAGGCATCTGCCTTTGGCTCAGGTCATGATCCCAGGGTCCTGCGATGGAGCCCCACATCGGGTTCCTGCTTCAGCTGGGAGCCTGCTTCTCCCTCTGCCTGCTTCTCCACCTGCTTGTGCTCTGTGTCTCTCTCTCTCTCTCCCTCTGACAAATAAATAAAATAAAATCTTAAAAAGATTTATTTATTTGAAAGAGAGAAAGAGGGAGCAAGCAGGGAGAGGGGCAGAGGGAGAGAGAGAATCCTGATGCAGATTCCCTGCTGAACATGGATCCCAACATGGGGCTTGGTCCCAGAAGCCTGAGATCATGACCTGAGCCGAAATCAGGAGTGGGCTGCTTAATCAACTGAGCCACCCAGGCAACCCTAAAGCAATTCTTAAAGTAATAGTCCAGCTCACACATGTGTCAATGCTCTTGAAGAGATGCTCTGAGAGAAAAAGAGAGCTCAAATAGACTCATTAACATAGCTGATACAAAACCATCTCACAATCCCAGTTAATCAGATAGTAATAGGCAAAGGTTAGCATTTTGACACTGTCATTTTGTTCCTGAGTTTGTTTAGGTGGGGTTGCAGAGGAAAAAAAAAATAGATGTGGTGGAAATAATGAGCACAAAATAAAACTGAAAATGGCTAAAACTACATGTGGTAAAAATTTATTATGGATGGAAAAGCAAACTGAATGATCCCATCTTCGTTGGTAATATTAAACATTGCAAAGTTGACCCCAGGGGAAATTCCACTTGGTGGAAATAATCGACACAAAATAAAAATGACAGTGGTTCAAATCTCTTCCAGGAAAAGGTGGAATTGGTGGAAATAATGACTAGAAACTTCAAAATAGCTGAAGGAATAATCAGTAAAAATAGATAAAGTTAAAAAATAATTGATGAATCTAACCTTTCTTATAAAATTAATAGAAAAAATATATCTTGATGAAAATTCAATAAAGAAAAAAATTCAGAAAAATCAGAAATTGTTTTTGCTATATGGAAAGTTTATCAAGGGCTAAAATTGACTTAAGAGTTGATTCCTGAAATAGTTTAATAATTTCATTAATAATGGTATAATTCTGAGTAAATAGTTTACCTGCCAACACTTGGCAGGGTTTTGGAGACAGAATCCTCCAATTAGATGAAGGTTTTGGACTATAAATGCCACTTTACAGTCTTCAAAGCACTTTTAAACTCATTGCTTTATTCGATTTTCCTAATAAACTTTTGAGGTGACAGGGCAGGAATCATTCCTTCCAATTTACAGATGTAAACACCGAGATTCAGAAAAGTTAAGAGACTTAACTAAAGGTCACCCAGCATGTTCATAGCAAGGTCTGATTTATCATCTGATTCCCAGATTCCTAGTCTGGTAAACTTTCTCATACCTAGGCCTCTAAATCTAATAATGCTTTACTTGCTCGCCAGATTAGATCCCTTCTAATTCTGATCTTCACCTAGTCCCCATTTTGCGCCAGTAGAAGAAGTGGAAAAAAGGAGGAGAGGGAGTAAAGAGAGAAGAGGGCGTGGCCAACGCAACACTTAGAGAGAGGAAGGGACTTGTCGGTCACATAGTCAACAGATCATAGGTACTTTTCTCATTCTCAGAAAAGGGAGCAGAGGGGCTAGGATTTTTTGGGGGGGGGGTGTGGGTGGACTATTATTTTAAGGCTGGGCTAATAGGTTGAAAAATGAGATAGGCAGTTTGAAAATGACAGTGCCTGATATACTTGGGGAAAGTGAATCATGAGGAATAGGAGTGTAACTAGAGTACAGTAGGTGGAGTGAAGCTGAAGAGATTGGCTGCAGCAGGGGCTGTGGACCGCATTAACCTCTGATATAGGAAAGCTGGCCTTTCTCAGGTAGGCCTGCTGTTCTCTAGTGGGCTGGCTAGTGAAGCTTGAATGTTTTGGTCTTCAGAACATCAAGGAATAATGACTTATAAAATCTAAAAATACTGTAATTGGATATAGAATTTATGCTACATCAGAGATTGTCTGATGCCATATTCCATTATGTTAGGAGAGCTGGACACAGAAGGCGGCAAATTATGTTTTTAAGTATAAGACTTACTTATTCAGTCTATAGACAATGTTTTGTTTAAGTAGAGCTTTGCAGACCCTTTACAATAACTCTGTTCCTCCCTCCTCACTCCCCATCTCCACAGAGATATTTGGCCCACAGATTAAAACCAGTGCTATAAGATTTCAGATACAAGGAAGATCAATGTGCCTAAAATATGTTCTAGGGAAGGTAGGACTTTGGCTTGAGTTTCAAGAATGAAGAGAAAAGGAGGAAATGGCTGTGGAAAGACCAGAAGGAGGAAAATTTTGAGAATAGACAATGAAAATAGAGAACATTCTTTGTACTGATTTAACGGTCTTTTATAAATTGTAAGTTACCACCATTATTTGTTTTAATAGTGGAACTGTTGAGCTCACAGAAAAACCAGAAAGGCCTCATCCTGAAGCACCACTGAGGGGAATAGGAACCCATGATAAGCTTTTTAGGCAGCAAAGTATGGTTGCTGGATTTGGAAATTACATTTTTTGAAAATAGTCTTATAACTTAAACTATGTGATCTTTTTAAACAATTCAGGCAGTAAGATAATGAAAATTACTTGAAACCTGACACCCTTTCCTTCAAGATAATCACTAATGATATTTTGAGGAACCTCTTTCCTAAAATCCCTCTATGCTTATAGAACATCCTCTCACACATCACATAAATTATACCATTTTAAACGTTTTGTAATCAGTTTGTTTCCCTCAAGAATAAATTGTGAATAGCTTTTCGTGTCAATAAATAGATCTATACCATTATTTTGAACAGCTGCTTACTACTGCATTGTTTGTATATATAATTTAACTAGCCCTTATTGACGGACATTTACATTACCCCTGTAATCAGCAATCCCATATAACCACCTTGTGCATTCATCTTTCCTAAAATGTTTCATTCTCTTTTTAAGGTAAAAATTGGAAAGTAATGGAGCAGGGTCAAATCTTCTTTTCACATTTGGATTTCAGTTGCCAAAGTGTCCTCTGAATTGCAGGGAGACCAGGAAGAACCTGCTGCATTAGTTCTGGTGTGACAGTGGCAACGGGATGGCGAAGAGAATACAGACTCAGGTGATCTATCCCATCTAGGCCTCTTCTCAGTGGGTTGGCATATTCCCACCCTTTTTCTTCTCTTTCACTTATTTTTCTTAACATGGAGGAAGAACTGAGAACTGCATCTCCCAGCATTTCGCAGGCACCACACCCCCTGGGAACTGTAGTACCGCGTTTTGAGAAGGGTCGGGAAGAAGGGCGGGAGGCTGTGGGGCATGCTGGGAAATGTAGTCCAGCAGGGACGAAGCCGGGGATGTATGTTTCAGCGTAAAGAGGTTGGTGACGCTGCAAACATTGCTACTTGGAGAAGAGGGCACTTAACTTTCCTCACAAGTGGTCTCTGAGTCGACAAAAGCCGCCAGCGGATGGTGGATTTTACTTCATTGTCCGCAACCAGGAAGGGTTCGGCCCCTCGGTATAAGGCGCGCGGCTGCCAGCACAGGCCGCGCAGGCCACGCGCGGGCCGGAGCAGGGCATGCTGGGAATTGTGGTCCCGGCGCGCTGAGGCTGTGGGACGTGTCGCGGCGCCGCGCAGGCTCCTCCTTCCCCGCCCTTCTTAGCGGTCCCCCGCCCCCTCCCTCCGCCTCCTCCTCCCTCTCCCTCGCCCGCAGCCGAGCGCCCCTCCCCCCACCCGTCGGGCTCTTCGTCGGCTACTGCAGAGGATTCAGAGCCGAGTCTGAGGAGGAGGCTCCCGTTCCCTGCGCGCCATCCGCCACCTTACTGGACTCGGGCGAGGGAGCGAGAGCGTCGCCACTGTAGCCTCCAGAGAAGACAAGGGCATCGCCGCCTCCGCCGTCGTCTTCGCCTGCAGCGGCTAGCCGGTGAGGAGACCGCCCCCTCCTCCCCCGGTCGGCTCTCCTGGAGCCTGGGCCGGTACTTATGGAGAATGAGAGTGGGGGCTGCTGAGACCCCGCGCGGGTTGGGGGAAGGGGGTTGAGGCTGCGATGGAACGGCGGGTTGGCAGGGGAGACTTGCCCTGGCGCGGGGCTGGGGGTGGGGTGAGGGTGGGACCCAAGCAGGTTGGGGGGGGGCGACAAGGGAAGGGGACTTTTAATAGCGATTGACCCGATATGGGACAGGAGCGTGAGATTGGGAGGTGGGGGTGGAATTTGGGATGGTTTTGGGCGAGATGGATGATGAGAGTGGAGTGGGATGGCTTTTAATGGGGGAGGGGACTGAATGAGGGTGATGGATTTGGGGTTGGCTTGGAGCAGTTGACAGCTTGGGATCCAGCCGGGGTGCAGGGTAGGGGGATGATTTCAATACACAGTGGGATTGCAGGTTTGGATAGGACCCTGGGGGAGGGGTGTTAATTCATGAGAGTGGAATTTGGGGTGGACTTAGAGCAGACTGATGGAGGTGGTAGAGCTGGGAGTAAGGGGCTTGGTACCGGTTGAGACCTGAGCTGGAAGTGGGCGTTTGCCATCTCTGGGTGGTGGGATTTGTGGAGACTTATGGAATAACGTGGGTTAGGAGAACAGAGGAGTAGAATTTAGGGTTTTTCTGGGGAATGCTCATGGAGGTTGGAATAGGAGCTGGTGGGGGTGGGACTTTCGGTGAGAGGAGTGTGATGGTGAGCTGGCAGGAGGGGGGTAAATTAGAAGTTAGGCCCAAAATGGTCAGGCAGAGATTGAAATTGGAGATGGGTACAGGAGATGGGATTTAGGGTGATTTTAGAACGACTGGAAAAGGCATGGTGGCTCCTTGGGTGCAGGCTTGAGGCAGAGGGCTCAGAAGACGCTGCTGGGCTATACTCACTGAAAGAATAGTGGCAGGTGGTGAACAAGGTTGGGGGATGGTATCTTAAAGAAAATGTCCCTTGGCCGAGGTGGCAGAGGGAGTTTTGGAGAAGCAGTGCCTGAGATGAACTCATAGAACTGCAGAGGTGGTTGCTGATGGTAAGGTGGCAAAGAGGCTATTTAACGAGTGAGAAACCTTGAGTTGCAGGTATGGATGGAGCAGGGAGGATGGAGTGGGGCAGTGAGCAGGGCTGGGAAGAGGTACACTGGATGATTCTAGAGAGGAAGGATTCTGATGTCCTCCAAGAGAAACAGGGAGTCAGGGGTTGGACTTAAATGGACGGCTTTGGAGGCTGTGGTTAGGGGGGGAACAGTAATCAGAGGGGACTTTGCAAGGGACAGAGAAGGTGCATTAAAGACCCTTTCCTAGAGAACGTCTTAAGCTGTTATTTCAGTCTTTTTGTTTCATTTGTATTAATATTATTAGTAAATCAACCCTAAGGGTAAAGTTAAGAGGGGCTTCAGTTAAAGCAGAATTAAGCAGGGGAGGGTGTTTTCTATTCATTTATTATAAAAAGAAAGTTTGGGAAAAAAACCTACTCTTGAACTAAAGGTGGAGAAGATAAAACTGGAACGTGATAGATAATCTTTCTGTAGGATGTCTCTGCCTTCTCTTTTCTGCCGTCCCTTTGGTGCATTTAAAAATTAGTCCTGGAATTTGGAATTAAATAAATTTGATGAGCTTGAGGTATTTAAGGGAGCATTCTTTGCTGGAGAACCCATGAATGACACTGAAAAATATGAGGCTGAATTTATTTTCTAGTCAGGCAATGTGCACGTATGTAGAAAGAGCTTAGGCCTCCCCCCCACCTTAAAATTGATTGTCTGAAGACTCCATTTATTGGTGTCCTGGTTTGCAAGGCAATTAGGCCCATCATTGTATTGCAGGCTAATAATCCTGAGATGAATCTTGGCACCACTGCTTTATGTAAACATAGAGAAGACAGGAAATATGGAAATGTCATAAATATTCATTGGTGAAATGGTTTGGTATTGATGGAGTTTTTCATTTGATTCTCTTTTGGCATTACTAGATAAGATTTAAAATAATTGGACTATATTTCTATAGATCGAATTTTCTTCTAAAGGAATTCAGGTGGTCAGAATTCTGTCAGATGTGGATAAATAAAGCATGTAGAATCATTTTTATTTTTTTTTTAAGGGTTGGTATTGATATAGGCACATTGCATTAACTGCAGCAACAATGTCTCCATCTATTCATCAATTTTCTTTAAAGCTTCATGATATGTTTATTCTTATGACCTATTGGTGATGCTGGAAGGTAAAGGGGTGTGACTGGGGGAAACAGCTTTAGGGATCCAATTTTCTGCACTTAATTGCATTAACTATGATATGTTAAACATGAAGTGGCTGTTGATTAGAGCTCAGACTGAGAAAACGTGGGGAGGGATGTAAAGAGGATAAAACTGGCATCAACAGGATCAAATGATTCTGTTTTTGTTCAGGCTTCAGAGTTCAGCTTGTAAATAAGCCATTTTCTTTGGTTTGACAGTGGAGCACATAAAAATGCCCAAAATTTAGGATTTTTTTTTTTTTTGTAGTTCCAAAATAGGCAGAATGATGGAAGGTTGGCCTTATCCTTGGAATTGAAAGTGTTTATTATAAGGAAGCTTTATTATAATAAAGACCAGGTTTGAGCAGTTACCTGTAATTTGATGAGAGTGTAATCTAACTAATGCAAGTATTTCTCATAACTTTACTCTGGGGTCCAGACATTGCTTTTGTGGATCTGCAGGCTTGAGCTAGAGGTGAGATATTTATATTAAAGCTCTGGCTTTTGAAAGCTCAAAATGAAAACTAATCGCTTAGGAGAAATGTCTTAGTGGATTTTTTCTTCCTTCACAGCTATGGGCACCTGTACAGTGGAAATGTATATAAAGTGTTTGTTTGATTCTTCTGATGTTCTGGTAAGGAGAGAACAGAGGAGGTACTGGTAGACAGGTTCCTTGGTAATGAATGGCCTGTGAATTTAGAGGTGGAGAGTCCTGAGTTCAAATTTCCCATTCCACTACTTGATAGCTAAGTGATTTCAGTGAAGTCATTAAAAACCTTTCATACTTAGTGGTAATGGTTGCACAACATTGTGAATGTACCTACTTCTCCTGAATTGTACACTTAAATATGGTTGAAATAGTAAAAACAAAAACTTCTATACTTTGCAAGGCTGTCAAGGGAAACAACTCAGTTTATGCCCTAAAATAACCTTATGACCTGAAAACCTTATATATATGAACTATTTGTTCAGTGTTTATTTACTTATTACCTGCTAAATGTCAGGGGAGATGAACATGAACAAAAAACAGTTGTCAAGGAGTTTTCATTGTTGGGAGAGAGATGATTTAAATATAGTGAGAGAAGTGAGGCATAACTAATGTGGTTAAAGGTGTGGATTCTGAAGTGGGTCCACCTTCCACTGCTAGCTGTGTGACCTTAGGCACAATGGTCTTATCTATAAAGTGGGCATTAAGAGAATAATTCCATAGGATTATTTTGAGGATTTAACAAAATAATCCATGGAAAGTATTTAACACTGTGGGTTGGTTACATATTAAAAAATATTGTTGCCATTATTATGAGATAGGAAGATATTAGAATGTGCATTGCCTTGTATATCATTGCATTAAGTTTTTGGTATTGTGTTCTATAATTTATTAAAGGATTACTTTGGATTATCATCTCACAGTTTATTTGGATATTTTCATGTTTACATATTTGCATATTTGTAGTCTAGGAACTTTATTTTATTTTTTTTTAAAGATTTTATTTATTTATTTATTTGACAAGAGAGATCACAAGTAGGCAGAGAGGCAGGCTGAGAGAGAGAGGGAAGCAGGCTCCCTGCGGAGCAAGACCCCGATGCGGGTCTCGATCCCAGGACCCTGAGATCATGACTTGAGCTGAAGGCAGAGGCTTTAACCCACTGAACCACCCAGGTGCCCCATAGTCTAGGAACTTTAATCAGTAAAGTACTAAACATATGTCTTAGCTGTTTGCTTCCTCGTCTATAAAATAAGAAGAAAAACTGCTCTGAGGGTTTAAATGACTTGCTTAAGGTTACACAGTAAGTGGAAGAGTCTGGGCTACAGCTCCCAAATTCTGATTTCTTAACTCTGTATCTTTTTAAATTGTGAATTAAACCGTATTTATAAAGTGCATATAACATACATCTTTAAGGAATGGAACAAATTGAAGATGGATGTTTTTCCTGTTCGGCTTAAAAAGGAAATCTGTAGTACCTTTAAAGCCTCTTGTGATTCCCTGCCTGATTGAATGTCTCTCCATTTCTCTTCCTCATAAGTAACCACTTCCCTGAATTTTGTGTGAATCATTCACTTTCTTGTCTTCATTCTTTATAGTTTTACCAAAACAAGTGCATATTCTAAACAATATATATTTTTTTACCTTTGCAACTTTATATAAATAGAATCATAGTGTAAGTATTCTTTTGTGACTTGCTTTATTTTTATCTATTATTATTATTTTTTTTTTTTGCAAGAGGTTTATTTATTTGAGAGAGAGAGAGAGAACGCGCACTAGCAGAGAGGAAGGGCAGGGGGAGAGAAATGTGGGACTCAATCCCAGGACTCCAGGATTATGACCTGAGCCGAAGGCAGGTGGTTAACTGACTGAGCCACCCAGGTGCCCTAATTTTTATCTATTATTTTTTAACTTTAAAAGGAGCTTTATTTCTTCCACCATTAAAATAGCATATACACATGGTACAACTTGGAAATTATAAAAAGTAAAAGGAGGGATTCCTGGGTGGCTCAGTTGTTAAGTGTCTGCCTTTAGCTTGGGTCATGATCCCAGGGTCCCGGGACTGAGCCCCACATTAGGCTCCCTGCTTGGTAGGGAGCCTGCTTCTCCTTCTCCCACTCCTCCTGCTTATGTTCCCTCTCTTGCTGTGTCTCTGTCAAATAAATAAATGAATATAATCTTGAAAAAAATAAGTAAAAGGAGGCAAAATTATTTTCTATAATCCTATTATCAATACTTATTTATATGTATGTGTAAATAAAAAAATAAATACACATATCAGTCGATGTATGTGTACACATACATACACACACACAGGCATAGTCTAGATAGCACGAGGAAGCCAGTTTGCATTTATGGCTAATCAGATTATCCAGATGTGGGTCAATCATACTTGGAAATAGGAATGGGAGGGGGTAAATAGCAGCCTTTGTGAGCTGTGAAACAGCACTTTCTTAGAGCTTTTACCTCATTGACAGTTCTTTATTTACTAAATACTAATTCTTTGTTTTATCACCTTAGCACTTCATTTCATACTTTGATAAGTTACTTAACTCTTTGGGTCAGAATTTTTGTGCGTTTTTTTGTGCCTAGTACAATGATCCTTTCCTGTTTGTCCAGGAGGGTCTGTCATCTGATGTACAGAGAGAACCATGAATAGGAAGTCATCACTTATACATACCAGAATTTAGCAACATAAACACCGAGAATTTTTTGTCTAAGAGATATGAAATCCAAATTTATTAATAGTCTGTTGAAGCTTCAGTTTACTTATCTGTAAAATGGGTTTCAAATGAGATAATAAATGTGAAAATACCTTTTAAACTATAAAGGATTATATAAATGTTAGGGTTTTTTTTTTCCCCTCCTAGTTTACAAAATTGAAATCCCCATGCAGAGGTACAAAGCTTGTTATGTTTGGTTTATTGCTTTTCTGAAAGGTTCTTCTTGGAGGCAGGAGTATATGGACAGTTCAAATTTCTCCCTTGAGACTTAAAAATTGTTGGGGCAGAGAAGGTGCTAGAAGACTTTCTCCTGGTTAATTTATGGGACATGGTTCTGCTATAACTGTGCTGCCACCTCAAAATGAAATAATTGAGGCTGTATTAAAGTGGAGAATGCAGTATACAATGTTTGCTCTTCATTTTCCTGACAAAACTCAGTTTTCTACCTGTAACTTATTAACAAGATAGGGTAGTAAAGTGAGATAAATTATCTGTGCACGTGTAGAAGGGAGATAATACTCCATTGTTGATTTGTCCTATGGGTTAAACGAGGTAAGAAGGACAGAGAACCTGGAACCTTGACTGGCACACGTATAATTGGTACTTAATATGGTAGCTATGACTATTATTTTTATTTTACTTTTGAATTGTTTAAATTTTTCTGTAGGCTGTTCTTTTGTTATTCAGTGTTTTCCTGGGCTGTATCTCCTCACACTCATTTTACATTATTTTAATATTATCACAAGTAAAGCACAACAAAAACCTAAATCCACAACTGCAGTACATTCCAAGGCCAAAGAGCTAGTAGTCTTGTCTGCGGCAGATATGTTTAAGACATCTGTCCAACAGATAACATACTGAGTTATTATTAGATGGCAGTGAAGAAGTGCTGGAAATATGGCATACAAAAATTAAATTTCCCTGCTCTTAAGGAATTTATAGTCAGTTTTTTTGGAAGATGGACATGCCACACATTGCCATAGCATAGCTTAGTAGGATAAGTGCTATAGTGGGGGCATGAACAAGGGGCAGGGGGGATGGTGGTGGTTGTGGCCTGATCTGCCAGGGGGAGCAGGGAAGAGAGAGGTGCTTGAAGGAGTTAATGCTTGAGGTGAGACTTGAAGGAGATTTGGATGTGTTGCGAAGGAGAGCTTAAGAAAGGTTCATGAAGTCAAACCACAATCTTGATTGTTCCCTCCCAGTGTTCTTGTAGGCCTTGGTCTGTACCCCTTTTTAAGGCCTTTCTAACATGCATACCTACTGTAAGACCAAATAAGCAAATCCCCAAATATACTGTGCTGTCATGCTCCTGTTCTTTCTGTATTCTATTTCTTTTACCTGGAAAGCCCTCTTCTACTGAATTTCTTAATCTTTACTTTGTCCATTAGACAAGTTATACTAATGAATACGTTTTTTGGTTTTTGTTCTTTCCAGTGTTGTTCTTTCCATAGCAAGAAGAGATTTTTGAAGCTATTGAAACTAGATGGTATTTAAGAAGAAATCTTTATTGTTTTTGCTCTCTTAGTAAACGTTGATATTCCTTAGGGTTGGTTCCTTGGCTCACTGGATTTTTTTTTTTTTTTAAAGATTTTATTTATTTATTTGACAGAGAGCACAAGTAGGCAGAGAGAGGGGGGTGGAAGCAGGCTCCCCACTGAGCAGAGAGCCCAATGTGGGGCTTGATCCCAGGACCCTGGGTTCATGACCTGAGCCAATGGCAGAGATGTTAACCCACTGAGCCACCCAGGTGCCCCTCATTGAACTTTTTAAGATTCTTTCCTTAAGTAGTCTTGCCCATTCTGTTGGCTTTAATGGCTACCCATATGCTAATTAAATATCTCTAGCTTGGAGCTCTCTGCTGAGCTCCAGACTTGTAAATGTTACTGGCTTTTGGCTATCTACATATATCCATTTAGATTTACCTCAGATTCAGTAGGTCTGAAACATAGTTCATTTTCCTGTCCACTTCTAATCTCTTCCATTCTGTACCCCTCCCCAAACAAAAAGTTAAAATAGTCTCTTCCTGTAGTTTTGTAACGTAAATGCACTCCATCCAATCATACAGGCTAATGAATCTGTGCCATGTCTTTTTTTTTTTTTTTTAGTTTAATTCCAATATCATTAACATACAGTGTTATGTTAGTTTCAGGTGTACAATACAGTGATTCAACAATTCTTCCTGTTACTCATTGCTCATCATGATAAGTGTACTCTTAACCCCCTTCTCTGTTCACCCTTGCCCCCCCCCGTTAATCATTTGCTTGTTTTCCATAGTTAAGAGTCTTTTTTTGGTTTATTTCTTTTTTTATTTTGTTTTGTTCTTAAATTCCACACGTGAGTGGAATTGTATGGTATTTGTCTTTCCCTGATTTATTTCACTTAGCGTTGCACCTTCTAGATCCATCCATGTTGTAGCAAATGGCAGTTTTTTTATGGCTGAGTAATATTCCATTGTGTATATATACCACTTCTTCTTTATCCATTCATCTGTTGACAGACACCTGGACTGCTTCCATAATTTGGCTGTTGTAACTAATGCTGCAATAAACATAGGGCTGCATGTATCCTTTTGAATTTGTGTTTTTGTATTCTTTGGGTAAATACTCAGTAGTGGAATTACTGCATAATTGAGTAGTTCTATTTTTTACTCTTTGAGAAACCTCCGTACTGTTTTCCACAGTGACTACATCAGTTTGCATTCCCACCAACAGTGCGCAAGTGTTCCTTTTCCTCCACATCCTTGCCAACACTTGTTTCTTGCGTGGCAGGTGTGAGGTGATACCTCATTGTGGTTTTGATTTGCATTTCCCTGATGATTAATGATGTTGAGCATTTTTTCATGTATCTGTTGGCCATCTGTATGTCCTTGGAGAAATGTCTGTTTTTAAATTGGATTATTATTATTTTTTGATGTTGTATAAGTTCTTTATATATATTTTGGAAACTAATCATTTATTGAGTATATCATTTGCAACTGTCATTTCCCGTTCAGTAGATTGTCTTTTGTTTCCTTAACTGTGCAGAAGCTTTTTATCTTGATTTAGTCCCGGTAGTTTGTTTTTGCTTTTATTTCCCTTGCCTCAGGAGACATTTCTAGAAAAATCTCACTATGGTCCATATCAGAGAAATTACTACTTCTGCTCTCTTCTAGAATTTTTTTTTTTTTAATTTTATTTATTTATTTGACAGAGAGAAATCACAAGTGGGCAGAGAGGCAGAGAGAGAGAGAGGAGGAAGCAGGCTCCCTGCTGAGCAGAGAGCCCGATGCGGGACTCGATCCCAGGACCCCGAGATCATGACCCGAGCCGAAGGCAGCGGCTTAACCCACTGAGCCACCCAGGCGCCCCTCTCTTCTAGAATTTTTAAGGTTGTAGGTCTCACATTTAAGTCCTTATCCATTTTGAGTTTATTTTTGTGTATGCTGCAAGAAAGTGGCCCAGTTTCATTCTTTTGTATGTAGCTGTCTAGTTTTCCCAACACCGTTTGTTGAAGAGATGGCCTTTTTCCCATTGCATGTTCTTGTGCCCTTAGTCTTCTCCCTTATCTCTCACAGCCAAAAAGAAGTCTTCCTAAGTATTTCTGAAATTCATCTTTCCTTTCCTTTCCTAATTACCACCTTAGTTCAGACCCTGATCCCACCTGGACAAGTACAATAGTCTCCTAACTGTATTACCCATCTAGTAAACCTTTCACTCAGCAGCTAGAATGTATCCAGTAGATGTATATGTCTACATCATTCTTTTGCTGAAATCTTTTATTGGCTCTAAAGTCTAAGCTCCTTAGCATGACTATTAGGACTTCTATGCTAGCTCCTTAGCATAACCTATTAGGCCTTTTGTGACCTGTTCTTGTGTACTTCTCCTACCTGTACTCTTCCTATGGCTGATAATACTGAGTAGAATGTAGTTCCTACAGACACCTTGCAATTTCAGACCTTTGTTCGTGCCATTTTTCCTGGGAGTTGGGTGCATCTCTCCTAAGAAACCTTTCAGAACCCTTAAGATTGCCCCAACTGCCCCATTTTGTTCCAGGAGTCATCCAATGCCTGCTTCTGTCATAATACTCTGTTATGTAAGTGAACTGTTTTTGTATGCTACTTCAGTTAACTCGAAGTGTCTTGATGGCAGGGACTCCTGTCCTCGTCATAGTTTTCGCTCCTGGAGGGTGCATCCCAAGTAGCGAGTGAGTAGTTTTTGTACTGAACCTAATAAGGACAGATAATAAGCCAGTACTATGAGATTCTACTTAGGAGTGAGATGATATTTTTTACAATGTGGTTTTTTAATTTGTTTAGAATGGAATTTAGAATTTAATTGGATTGATAAAGGGTTTAGTGGTGATGATGGTGTGTAGCACAAGGTTCAGAAGTAGAAATAGTAAGAGGGTATATTCAGGAGTTGGTAAATGCTTTCACTAAAAATTTTAGGCTTTGTGGGTCACATGCAGTCTATATTATTTCTTCTTCTTTTCCTTTTCCTCCTTTCCCTTCCCATCTTCTTCCTGCTCTTCCTCTTTTCTCCTCTTATGTTTCATTCTTAACTCACAGGCTATCAGAAATCAAACTTTTAAGTTGTAGAATATTGAAGATCAAAGAGATTAAGGTAAGGTCATATTTCTTGTTTTATTTATTATTATTATTTTTAAAAGATTTTATTTATTTATTTGACAGAGAGAGAGACAGTGGAGAGCAGAGAGCCTGATGTTGGGGCTCAATCCCAGGACCCTAGGATCATGACCTGAGCCCAAGGCAGATGCTTAATGACTAAGCCATCCAGGCACCCCTTGTTTTATTTATTATAAAATTTAGTGCCTTGGGTAATTATACATATCTTTAGTGTAGAGAACAATTATACAGGAATTTTTTGGTCAGACTACCATGCTGTTTATCTAAAAGCTGGACATTTTATTAAATGGGCCATTGATCTTTGTATGAAGATGTTGTAAGGACACTTTGGTTTATAAAGCTCCTATACAACTCCCCTTCCTCCCTCTTTAATCAGATATCTGGGTCCTGTCAGAATATGCCTATTTTTATGACGATATAGATTGTGTTTTTTTCTTAGATATGGACATTTTCTTTTTAAATATTTTTTTTGTTATTTTAAAAAATATTTTATTTATTTAACTGAGAGAGAGCATTAAGTGGTGGGGGAGATAGGGGCAGAGGGAGAGGGAGAAGCAGACTCCCCACTGAGCAGGGATCCTGACAATACTTGATCCCAGGACCAGGGATCATGATCTGAGCTGGAGACAGATGCCTAACCAACTGAGCCACCCAGGCGCCCCTGTTTATTTATTCGAGAGAGAATGTGAGCCAAGAGCGTGGTGAGGAGAGGGGGAGAGTGAGAGGGGGAGAGAGAGAATCACCAGCATACTCCCTACTGAGCAAGGAACTGAATCCCATGACCCTGAGATTGTGACCTGAGCTAAAATCAAGAGTTAGATGTTCAACTGACTGAGCCACCCAGACACCCCAGATATGAAGATTTTGAAGGAATTGTGGCTGATAAATTTTTTACAGTAAATTTCGATCTCTGACTGACTCAAGATTATGATCTTTATTTGCTTTCTGATCATGTCCTTCAAGCTTAACTGTTTCTGCTGATGCTCATATTTTCTAGCCTTTGTTTTATCATTTTTTCACATAGCCTAGTTTTTTTTTTTTTAAGATTTTATTTATTATTAGAGAGAGTATGTGCTTCTTTGAATTGGGAGAGGGGCATAGGGAAGAGGCAGAGGGAGAGAGAGAATCTCCAGTGGACTCTGCGCTGAGTAAGAAATCCTACATGGGGCTTGGTGTCACCACCCCAAGATCATGACCTGAAGTGAAACCAAGAGCTGGACATTCAACTGACTGAACCACCCAGGTGCCCCACATATCATAGTTTTCTAATTTGTCCTTCTTCTTTTATTTTAAATTTATAGCAAAAATCTGTCTGTAAATATACTTATATTTCTGCAAATGTAATTTTATTTTATTTCTTTAAAGATTTTATTTATTTTTTGACACAGAGAGAGAGAAGGAACACAAGCAGGGGGAGTGGGAGAGGGAGAAGCAGGCTTCCTGCAGAGCAGGGAGCCCCATGTGGGGCTTGATCCCAGGACTCTGGGATCATGACCTGAACCGAAGGTAGATGCGTAACAGGCTGAGCCACCCCCATGCCCCTGCAAACATAATTTTTGTATTTTACTTGACCTGTAGTGCATAGGTGTGTCATGTTGAATTATTTTCCTTAAGGATGAAGAAATCAAGACTCAAGGGTAATTTGACTGGCCTTAGGACTAGTAGGGATGGAGATGCAAAGATAAAAGGGACTTAAAACTTGAGTATTTGTAGTAGGTAACGTGCTGGGTATTTTCTTTCCCTTTTATAATTTAATTGTCACATTTACCCTTTATAGGGTATTGTGCCTATTTTACAGAAGAGGAAACTGGAGCAACTGTGGCTTGTAGGGATAAAGTAACTTGCATTTGGTTACATAGCCAGGAAGAGAAGAGAGCATGTATTAAAAATCCAATCTGCCTTGTTCCAAAGTCCTCTGTAGTTTTAAACTCTATAGTTTTAAACTCTGAGGTCAGTATTTTTTAGTCTACTTAGATGAGTGGTAAGTATTTGGCTACACATTAGAATCACTGGAGGAGCTGTTTAAAAAAAGGAAAGATGAAAAGACATGCCCCAGTTCCACCCCAACCAGTGCTAACAGAATTTTTGTAGATGAATCTAAGGTTGGTTGTGTATGTGTGTATGTTTATATAGAATGTATAAATTAAAAAGAAGTTGTATGGGGGTGCCTGGGTGGCTCAGTGGGTTAAAGCCTCTGCCTTCCGCTCAGGTCATGATCCCAGGGTCATGGGATCAAGCCCCACGTCTGGCTCTCTGCTCAGTGGGGAGCCTGCTTCCTCCTCTCTCTCTCTGCCTGCCTCTCTGCCTACTTGTAATCTCTGCCTGTCAAATAAATAAATAAAATCTTTAAAAAAAAAAAAAAAAGAAGTTGTATGGGGGAGTGAAACAGGTGAAGGGGATTAAGAGTATATTTATTATCATGAGCACTAAGTAGTGTATAGAATTGTTGCATCACTATATTATACACCTGAAACTAATATGATACTGCATGTTAATTATACTGGAATTAAAAAAATAAATTGTATTGAGATGTATGTAACCTATATAGAAAAAAGTGCACAGAAAGTATAACCAGCACTCAGATCAAGAAAGGGAACATGGGATGCCTGGGTGGCTCAGTCAGTTGGGCATCTGCCTTTGGCTCAGGTCATGATCCCAAGATCCTGGGATGGAGCCCCACATCAGGCTCCTTGCTCAGCGGAGAGCCTGCTGTGTTTTCTCTGCCTGCTGCTCCCCCTGCTTGTATACACTCTCTCTTTTTCTTGCTCTCTCACTCTGATGAATAAATAAATTAAAAAAAAAAAAGAAAAAGAAAAGAAAAGAAACCTTTCCCTTCCTCCAAGATAACCAATATTCTGACTTCTAATACCATAGATTATTTTTGCCTATTTGAACGTTCATAAGATATGACTGGCTTTTTACACTCACTGTGATTTATTTACATTTTTGTGTATAACAATACATTGTTTATGCTCATTGACATATTAGCAGTAGTTCTCAAGCATTTTAGTATCTTCACTCTTGCTAATTATTGAAGACTACAAATTTGTGGTCTTCATTTGTGGGTTTTATCTATCAATTTTGCTGTATTAAAGATTAAAACTGGGGGCACCTGGCTGTCTCAGTTGGAAGAACATGCTACTCTTGATCTTGGGGTTGTGAGTTCGAGCTCCATATTGGGTGTAGAGATTACAAAAAAAAAAAAAAAAAAAACCCACCCCTGAAATTTATTTTATTTTATTTTTAAAGATTTTATTTATTTATTTGACAGAGATCACAAGTAGGCAGAGAGGTAGGCAGAGAGAGAGAGAGAGGAGGAAGCAGACTCCCTGCTAAGTAGAGAGCCCGATGTGGGGCTCGATCCCAGGACTCAGGGATCATGACCTGAGCTGAAGGCAGAGGCTTTAACCCACTGAGCCACCCAGGTGCCCCCAAGCCCCTGAAATTTAAAAAGTATTAACTTACTTAAAAATATCAAATACATTAAATAATTGGATATTTTTATGAAAGTAACTATATTATTCCAAGTCAGAAGGATAGTATTTTATATTTTTCCAGTCTTTTTACCATCTGAACACACACACACACACACACACACATATTTAATTTATTTATTATTTTTAATTGGAGTATAGTTGACACCCAGGTGCCCCTATTTCCACCAATCTTATCAGACAAGTCTTTTCTAATTTTTGCTTCAGAGCTCAAATTTTAGCATTGGCAAGAAATAGTGACAGTTGTTTTCCATGAAGTGAGACTCACATTGTTCATTTTTGAAAAAGTGTCTGCTGAACATGGAAGTCTGAATAATCATAGTTTGTCTGCCAGTTGTTCTTTCAAGTAAAAATGGTGTTTCATAAAAAAAGCTAGTTCAGCTTGGAACTTAATTGCACAAGTGCTTTAATGCTTTTCTTTGAGACAATTCTTCTACTTTGGTATGCAGGAAAAGTGCTTTATGTGTACTTTCCATTTCATCACAGAAATTAAAAAAGATGTGTAGTTAATGATTGAGAGTAATAAAATTAATCATTTTTGTGGCTTCATCAAGAACATTCTTTAGTGGGGCACCTGGGTGGCTCAGTGGGTTAAAGCCTCTGCCTTCGGCTCAGGTCATGATCCCAAGGTCCTGGGATCAAGCCCCACATCGGGCTCTCTGCTCAGCAGGGAGCCTGCTTCCTCCTCTCTTTCTCTGCCTGCCTCTCTGCCTACTTGTGATCTCTGTCTGCCAAATAAATACATAAAATCTCTTTAAAAAAAAAAAAAAAAGAACATTCTTTAGTGAAACTGAAACTCTCTTTTTTTTGGCATGGTTATGAAGAATGTATAGATACTATTACAGTTTGGTGTCACTGCCTTCATTCAATACAAGATGGTATGTTTTTATTTATTAGTATGATTATGTTTCCAGACTTTACTTATTTCTTACTGAGGGAGTAGATGGTTTTGTTAAACCTTTACTAACAATACTGTTTGACAGCCAGTATGAATGCATTTAGTTTTTCCTTGGCTTTGTAGAACCAAAATACTCTATAGAGTTGAACAGTTTCACAGGTTTGTCAGGATGCTAGAAAATCACTGGGCTTGGTACTTATTCTTCACCACCTTGTGGGGAAGGAAAGGTATGAAATGGCCTTTAGAGAATGTGCATAACTATGCATAAAAGTGGTTCTCTAGGTGTATTTAGTCTTTCTGCTTTTAACCTGCGTAATCTGCAGTAGAAAAAGAAAAAAGATGCAAATGAAGCCACTGCCAAGGACTGTTGTTGCATAATAACTTGGGTTTTTCACTGTGATTGGCAGGGGAGAATGGAGGAGGTAGGTTAGACAAGTTGTAGTGCTAAGCATTATTTTACCTTTCTGCTAGCATGCTTTTTTTTTTTTAAGATTTTATTTTTTTGAGAGAGAGAAAGAGAGAGAGAGAGATTACGAGTCGGGGGAGGGTCAGAGGGAGAAGCAGACTCCCCACTGAGTAGGGAGCCCAGTGTAGGGCTCAATGCCAGGACCCTGGGCTCATGACCCCAGCTGAAGGCTGACGCTTGACTGACAGACACCCAGGTGCCCTCTGTCAGCACGCTTAAACAGCCTGGAACCTCAGTTCTGAGGGGAAAATGAATATTCATTGTGTATCTACATTGTGCTAGTCCTTTATGTATGTTATTTTGTTTAAACTCACAATTATCCTGTAGGGTGATCACAATTATTTTATACAAGAGAAAACTTAGGTTCAGAGATGTGGAAGCTGCTTGGGTCTGTGAGCCAGTAAGTAATTAGTGTGAAATTTATTCCTAGACTTTTCTGTCTCCAAAGCCTGAGTGCTTTGCTATCTTCCAAGGATAGTGTCTTAGTGATCATTTGTGTATCTTTGATACCTGGGATCTAGTAGAGCTTAGTATATTTTTGTTTAACAAATGACGGGCGCCTGGGTGGCTCAGTGGGTTAAGCTGCTGCCTTCAGCTCAGGTCATGATCTCAGGGTCCTGGGATCGAGTCCCGCATCGGGCTCTCTGCTCAGCAGGGAGCCTGCTTCTCTTCCTCTCTCTCTGCCTGCCTCTCTGCCTACTTGTGATCTCTCTCTGTCAAATAAATAAATAAAATCTTAAAAAACAAACAAACAAACAAATGAGTCAGTGATAAATGAGTGAACCAGTTTTTACAGAGGAGGATGTAGGGGGCGCCTAGGTGGCTCAGTCGGTTAAGCATTTGCCTTTGTCTCAGGTCATGATCCCAGGGTCCTGGGACAGAGCTTTGCTTCAGGCTCCCTGCTCAGTGGGGAGTTTGCTGCTCCCTCTGCCACTCCCCTGGTTGTGCTCTCCCTCTCTCTCTGCCAAATAAATAAATAAAATCTTAAAAAAAAAAAAAATCCACAGAATAAGATGTAGTAACCTGATCCCTCTGGGCTACTGTGTAGATTGATATTGATGCCACAAAATTTGCCTTCTGCGGTCTGGTCACCATTTGCTGTGGGGGAAAGGGTCAACCTTCTTGGTGATAAGCTCTATAAAATTATTTAATTTGGATATTTAGGAATCGAAGAGATATAATAGGAACGTTCCTTGCATTGTTATTGATCTCTTCAGAAATAGGTAATACATCTATTTTGCTCTTGCTTTCCCCCTTACTAGCTGTGAGGTCTTGGACATGTTACTTCATTTTCTGTGCCTTGTTTTTTTAATCATTAAAAGGAGAAGGGCAGGGGTGCCTGGGTGGCGTAGGCAGTTAAACATCTGCCTTTGGCTCAGGTCATGATCCCAGGGTCCTGGGATGAGCCCTACATTGGGGGGAGGGAGGTGGTCCCTGCTCAGCAGGGAGCCTCCTTCTCCCTTTCCCTCTGCTGCTCCCCCTGCTTGTGCTCTCACACTCTCTCTCTCTCAAATAAATAAATAAAATTAAGAAGAAAATAGAAGGGCGATAATATTAGCAGATAATTCCTGGTAGTTATGAGGATTGAATGAAGTAATTCATATAAAATCTTAATACCATGTTTATCATATATTAATTACTCAATAAATGCTAGTTGCTATTCATATTATCCTTCTAGAATGAAGTATAGGATTTAATATGACTTACTGGAACAGTGTTTTGATTTTTAAAGCATTTTTTAAAGATGAAAAAAAATTTTTAAGTAATCTCTACACCCAATGTATGTCTTGTACTCACAACCCCAAGATCAAGAGTCACATATATTCCACTGACTGAGCCAGCCTAGGTGCCCCTAAAGCATTTATATTATTGGGTTTTGTATTTTGGGATTTGTTTTCTGTTTGTAGTTTGCTTGGTCTTCTTGGCAATGAAGCTTTAATTTGCGCTATTTGTCTGAATTTCTTGGTGAGCCAGAGCAGAGCAGATATGATGACCTTTAACTCTCCATCAACTTTTTAAACTTTGTAGTCTAAATGAAATAAGTTGGATTGTTCTGGAGAGTTCACAGAGGTTGATAATTTTTTCTAATTTAAAAATGTCAGTGAGGGGCGCCTGGGTGGCTCAGTAGGTTAAAGCCTCTGCCTTCGGCTCAGGTCATGATCCCAGGGTCCTGGGATCAAGCCCCGAATCGGGCTCTCTGCTCAGCGGGGAGCCTGCTTCTCCCTCTCTCTCTGCCTGCCTCTCTGCCTACTTGTAATCTCTGTCTGTCAAATAAATAAATAAAATCTTAAAAAAAAAAATGTCAGTGAATGTGACAAATACCCCTTTCTAAATTTTTTCTAACCAGTCATCAGTGAGAAGATGCAGTATTTTTCTGTAGTACTCAGAACCAAAGAGGCAAATGTTTTATATATTTTTCTGCATTTATTTATGGTGATGGTAGTATCCATCTTTTTGGGACTTATGGCTTAGACAGTACATTTTCGTCAAGCTATGGAGTTATGGAGAGGAAAACTTACCTGTTCTAAATGAACATATCTGAAAGCCCGACACCCCTTCAGTGAAGTATCAGTGTAAGTACACTGTCTCCTAGATGGGAGTTAGCGTGAAACCCTTGAACACTTAAAACCTTTGAGATGAGGTCTAGGTTCCCTAATACATATAAGACAGTTTGTTAAATAACATCTCCCTGTCTCCCTCTTGACTGTCATTGTTTGCCTCTCCTCCTGTGTTAGACATTTTATCACTAATACTAATGAAATGTACACTGTGCTGTGTTTTCAGTTCTCTAGATGTGCCATGCCTCTTGTTTCAGTGTCTTTGAACACGTTCTTCTTTGGGCCTGGACATCTCTTCGTAAATCTTTTTTTTTTTTTTTTTAAGATTTTATTTATTTATTTATTTGTCAGAGAAAGAGAGAGAGAGAGAGAGAGATTGAGAGAGGACGCACGCACGTGCACAAGCCGGCAGAGACAGACAGAGGAGGCTTCCCACTGAGCAAGGAGCCTGATGTGGGACTCGATCCCAGGATCCTGGGATCATGACCTGAGCTAAAGGCAGAGGTTTAACAGACTGAGCCACCCACGGGTCCCTAATCTCTTTGTAAATCTTAATTGACCTAACTCCTACTTGGACTTTAAGACTTAGCTTAGGAGTTAACCTTTTCTAGAAAGCTTTCCTTGATTTTTCCCAGGTTGGGATTGGGTACCCTATCTCTGGTTTGCTCTGATTGTAATTGTGTATTTATTATCTATTGATTTCCTCCACTTGCAGGGAGCAGGGATTTTATCTGATCACCTTTTTTCTCAAGGACCCATTTTTGGAACTCCGACATCAGTAAGATCTTGTTGAGTGAATCCATAGTTTCTGTCTAGTCTGTTAGCAGCTGTAATTTCCCAACTGACTGCATTTACTCCATATTGTTCTAGGCTTAGTTTTTGTAGAATGGCTTTTCTGATCTCCCTCCCCCAAGTCTTGTCTCTGCTACGCTTCAATCCACTCTCCTGCTATTCTTTGTCCGTGGTGGGATCAGTGGAGCCATTCGCAGTAGACATGTAGATTCTCAGAACTTGATTTGTGGTAGATCCTAGATTCTCACTTGAAATGAGTCAAGGTATTATTGGTAAATGAAGAAGTTGGGACCTTTTGATTGCTTTTCTAACTCTTGGTTCTTTTCTGTGCTTCCAAGTTTCCTCTTTACTAACCTTTGGGTCAATTTTAACTTTTAGGTAACATAAAACAATGCCACAAAACTAAATTTTATCAGGACTCAGCTTGTGCATTTGATTTTTTGACCCTAAATATAGGATTTGATTTATCAGTTATGGTGGTGGGATGACTGAGACTTCAGGAAATGTGGGGTTTTATGACTGTCTTGTTAAGCCCTTAGTGGTTCCTGACAGGTGATTTAAATTATGGCTTCAAAAAAAAAAAAAAACAAAACAAAAAAGGTTTTGCTAACTAAAGTCTTAATAGCGGATAAAAATAATCATTTATGGATGCATTCATTTAGTTAACATGGGTGTTACACTCTGTGCTAGGAAAGTTTTTTTCTTTCTTTCCTTCTCCTATTTTTTGCTCTTTTTCTTTTTCCTTTTCCCTTTCCTTTTCTTTTCTTTCTTCTAAGGGTTGAGCTTATGACCCTGGATCAAGACTTGAGCTGAGATTAAGAGTCAGACGCTTAACCAGCTGAGCCACCCAGGCACCCCATGTGCTAGGTGGGTTCTGATGAGATGAGTAGGATGTGGTCTCTGTCTCCAAGGGGCTCCCTGGTGCAAGGGAAAAGGTATAAACAAATACATTACATTCAGTGTTTTATAGATGCTATAAAATAACTAGCAAAGAGGGAGGTGTTAGTACCTTTTTCAGGGAAGAGTTCTTGGAGGAGTAGACACCTGAGCTTATATCTGAGGAGGAATGGGTTTGGTATGTGGAAGATTCTAGATGTAGAGTCAGAAAACCTAGATTGAACTCCAGCTCAACTACTTACTAGCTCTCTGACTTGGGGAAAGTTGTTAAAGTACTCTGAATTTCAGGGTGTTTACCCTCTAAAGTGAGAATAATCATGTCAATAATTATTGTCGGTAATAATATCAATAATAATGTCAGTAATCATGAATAATCATTTAAGACATGAGAAAGAACTTCATAAATGTTAAACACAAATATTGTATCTTGGTTTTTGCTTTTTATTCAGTGATAATAGTATTTTGACAGATTGGAGCATCAGTTTTCTTATCCAGTCTAGAAATAAGTGAAAAAAAGACTGGGTATATTAGTTTGTAGATGTCATTTTCTTTTCTTCTTTTTTTTTTTTTTTTAAAGATTTTATTTATTTATTTGACAGCGAGAGATCACAAGTAGGCAGAGAGGCAGGCAGAGAGAGAGGAAGGGAAGGAAGCAGGCTCCCTGCCGAGCAGAGAGCCCGATGTGGGACTCGATCCCAGGACCCTGAGATCATGACCTGAGCTGAAGGCAGCGGCTTAACCCACTGAGCCACCCAGGCGCCCCTAGATGTCATTTTCTTAAGTACTAACACTATTGGCATCATGAATTAGGGCAAAGGCTTTTAAGTCTAGCATCCACAAAACTTTGGTTCTGTGATATTAGGGAAGATACTGCTGAAGATACTTACAGTGTGGTCACTGAAAAAATACCGAATGTGGTTCTGAGTGGCTTGGATGGCAATAAACCAAAGTGGAAAGAGGTCCTTTCTTACCTCTGTGTCAGCTTTGGATTTTAATGTTTCAGAATTACATTTTCCTCATAATTTGTAGAATATTTAAAAATATTTTTCCTTTTAATACAATAGACTTTTGTAGAGAACCTTGCTTTACAGAATAGAGGGAGCTTTTTGTCATTTATATTGTACTAATACTAATAGTATTTTACTTCCTTCTTCAAATTTATTATGCTGAATAATTTTGCAAGGTGAGTTTACTAGCTGTGGCACTTACTGGCTTTGTGACCTTCAAAGTTACTTAATCTTTCTGTAACTCATTTTATCTGTCTTTCAGGGAATATAGTGGTATTTGCAGTATATAGTTATTAGGATTAAATGAGATAATTAGAGAAAGTGTTTAGTTTGGTGTTGGGCATATAGTTAATAATTTCAACAAAGAAAGGTTGTTATTATTACTTTCATTTTGTAAGTAAAGAGCTGGATAGAGATTCAGCAACCTGACTAGATTTACTTGTAAGAACCAAAGATGGGATTTAGTCCAGTTAAGTAATGCCAAAGCCTTCACTCTTTATCCTTTTACTAGGCTATGCTTTGTAATTAATATTACATTTATTGGAAATGTATTATGAGATGCTGTCGAGTGCTTGGAAAAAATCTGTTACTCTTGGATACTTAAAACTTTCTTTCGGTCATGTTTTACTAATAGTTTACATAAACTCCAAACTAAATTGTTAGGGAAAGAATTCCTTGGCCTAGCTTCCCTATGAGCAAACACAGTTTAAAGGCAGATATTCTGGTTAGTAAAAAGTGGTTGGTGGTTGCTAAAAAGAACAGTGTATATTTTTTCCCCTCCGAAACAGCTTTCCTGAAGTAAAATTGACAGCGAGTGACAGAAGTTTAATATAGTTTGCTAAGTTTTGGTGTATGTATATACCTGTGAAACCATCACAGTTCAGATGAATATATCCATCACCTCCCAAAGTTTCTGGCATCCCTCTGTAACCTCTTCCTTCTGCCCTCTGATCCTCCATCCAAACAACCATTGATCTGCTTTCGGTTACTATAGTTAAAGATGGTCTAGAAGTCAGTCCAATCAGGATTCACATTCCTAGTCTGCCACTGTACTGGTTGGGCATCTTTGGAGAAATCAGCCTAGTTTACTCATCTGTAAAATAGGAATTCTATCATCTGTTCAGAAGACCATGAGGAAGATAGGAATGGTGTGTAGAAAGCCTGGCATGGTGTCTGACACATAGCAGCCTTCAGTCACTGGAAGTCGGTATCACCAGCCAGCTTTCAGTTAGTGGTCCAGAGTACACTTAGGAGTTCAGAGCTCTAAAATGCTTTTCTATCACCTTAAACCCTATCATTCCCTCCCATTGAATGAGCTTTTAATAGGAACATTTAGATTTGGGCCGCTTGAGGCCCTAAAGGGCTTTTGGTACTCTGTCCTTTCCTCCCCCATGCCCAGTGTTCCACATGCTATTAATTATGAACAGATGTTCTTCATAAATAAGCAACTCCACAAAAGATTTTTGAATTCTTTTTTTTTTTTTAAAGATTTTATTTATTTATTTATTTGACAGAGATCACAAGTAGGCAGAGAGGCAGGCATAGAGAGAGAGAGAAGGAAGCAGGCCCCCCAGTGAGCAGAGAGCCCGATACTGGGCTCGATCCCAGGACCCTGAGACCATGACCCGAGCCGAAGGCAGAGGCCCAACCCACTGAGCCACCCAGGTGCCCCAGATTGTTGAATTCTTGATGCCTATGTTTAAGTCTGGCATTGTGATAAAGCTGCGTGACCAATGAACTTACAGTCAGAGTTCTGAGTTTTAGTTTCCAGGCTGCCTTGGGCAAATCATAAAATCTTTCTGAGCCTGACACAAAATTTTCTCACATATTAAGTTGGGAAGGATCATACCACACAAATTTGTTGAGAGGATTAAAGAATTTTGAAAATGAATTGTATGATGAAAGTCTTCATTTTATGTATCATCCCATGACTGCTTTGCATTATTAGAACTTCGTAAAATGTCAGGTAGCATTTAAACATGATGTCTTACAAGTTTTGTTTTTGTTTTTGTTTTCAAAAACTGTATTTTATTAGGTTTTACCACTAGTACAAAAAAGCAAAAACCAAAGGTTAAAAGTGCTTAGAATTTAAAGTCAGAGGAACTTAAATTCAAGTATTATGTTAATAGCTGTGTGACCTTAGGCAAGTTATTTAATTTCTGTGAGCCTGAAATTCTCACCTGTCAATAAAGGGTATCTAGTCTGCCTCAGAGGGTTGTTGTGAGGATTATAAATAATGAATATGTCATGATTGGAGTATAACAGATGCCCTCTGAAGCTAGTTTCTTTCCTTCCATTTCCAAAATTAGTAGATTTGTGGAGTTCAAGTGAGCTATTACTGAAAGGATTAGTTTTGCCTTCCTCATTCCTTGATGCAGTTTGGCCCAGGATGTCTGTTAGCTAATGTCTCAGATTTCTCATTTAAGTCTAGAAATGAAGTTGGAAGTTTATGATGCTAGCCATTATTGTAAAGGGATTTTTTTCTTTTTTTTTTTTTTTTTTTTGGTCTAATAATGGGAAGAGCCAATGCCATGCTTTTGTACTTTCTCATTAATTCTCATTGCTGTAGCTACAGATACTTTGTATTGTGGGAGTCAGGGAAACTGGGGCCATTTTCTTGTCTTTTCTGTTTGTGTTTATTTGGGTTAGAGAATTGTTTAAACGTTTCTCAGTGAATAAAGTGGATTTGCTTAGTTCAGATTCTTCCTCCTGGGCGAGGCCAGGAATGACCTATTGGGGAGGGGGTGGGGGGCGGTCGGAGTTGGGGGACTGGTGTGTCTGCTTGTAAAGTTGTCAGGATCTTTGAGTTTGGGGGCGGTGGAGAAGAGTTGATTCTCTGTTCCCCTTTTCCCCTTCAGAGCGTTTACAGCCCAACACAAAGGGAACTTTAAGATGGAGGTCTGCATTGTAATTTCCTAGAAATTGCTGCTTCTGGTAACTGCTCATTCAGTTTGTACCTCTTTGCTGCAGTGGATGAAACAATGGGGACAATAAAGCCATTTATCTGATAGCCGTAGCCTCAATGGGATGTTTGTTTTAATAATGGTATAATTTGCAGGGCTCATAAATTGTGATTTTATTCTCATGGAAATAACTGCCCGGTGGTATTTGGATTCTCAGGTCTCCTGTTGTGGATAATTTCACTAACATTCTGGCTGACAATTCCCTTTATTCTCGTTTTAGATTGTTCAGGCTGGTTGAGTAATTAGCCCAGCGCAGAGCCACTTTTCTTTAGTTTGGGGCTGGCAGGTGGTTACTAGGTAACTAGAGGATCTTCTGAACAGCGAAGAAATTCTGCTTAGGGATTTAGAGAAAAATAGCTGAATTTGGTTTTGATTGTCATCTGGATTTTTTTTTTTTTAAAGGTTTGTGTATTGAATCCCAAAGTATCTGAATGAAAATAAAAAATTTAAATTGTCTGAATATGTATTTTCCACACTATCAGACATCTCATTCGTTTTGGAAAATCATCTGTTTGAATTTTTAATTTTCATCTACATGTTTTTGCTGGAAATACATCCACAGAGGGCAGAGGATGATAATAGCTACCACAGTCTAGACATTGCCCCTAGGTGTTTTAAATACACTATCTCTAAATTGTAATTAGAACCCTGAGAGGTGGTATTGTTTCTCTTTCACATAAACAGAAACTTAAATTTGGAGAAGTAACCAAATTCAGGTTTCTCAGCTAATAGGCGGCAGGCAGTTTACCAGATTCAGAATTCGTGCTAGGTTTTAATTATAGTATAAGACATTCTGAAGTGACCTTGAAGTTTTTGTTAAACTCCTAGATATTGTAACAATTGGCTCAGTAATATACATGAATTAGTATCAACCATCAGATTCAGATATATATATATATGTATATATATATATATATATGAACAATTATATATATATATATAATTGTTCTTCCTGTCTTCTAACCTTGTATGACAACGGTAAGGTACCTGGAGTATTTTGATTATCTTAACCAAAGTTAAAGGCCTTCCAAACATAACACTGATTAAGAATGCTTTGAAAAGTACCAAAGCATAGTATAATGTCTGCAGATAGCCTTAGATTTGGAGTTTGGGGACTGTATTTTTATTTTTAATTTTTTTAGAGAGAGAGGTAGGGGAGGGACATAGGGAGAAAGAGACTCTTAAACTGGGCTTGGAGCCCTACTTGGGGCTCGATTTCACAACCCTGAGACCATGACCTGACCTGAAATCAACAGTGGGTGATTTAACCAACTGAGCCACCCAGGCACCCTGGGGACTGGGTTTTTAAATCTTGCCACTGCCACTTCTTGGGTGATCTTGGGTAAATCTCTTAACCCACGTTGGCTAACGCTTAGCCTTTGGCTAAGCCTCATTTTGCTTATCTGCAAAATAGGGATAGCGTACCCATTTACCAGGAATAGTAGTGTTAATGTATGTGATAGTGCCTAGTATATGCCTGTAACATAGTGGAAGCTATGTTTAGAAGAAGCTTTTCTTCTTTTAGACTAACTCTTGGACTAATTTGATGTTTCTGTTATTATTGGCTGTAGGATTTATTAAAAGCTGTCCGACTTCTAGTGCCACTGTGTTATATTTTATGTTGATGCTGTTAGATTGACAGAGTTCATTTTTCTTGAGGAACTTCCTGCCCAAACTAGGTAATTTGTTTGCTGTTTACATTCTGGTCAAAAGAGTGAGTGCATATGTGGTAAGGAAATTGAATTTGTGATCATACAAACTTGTTGAAGTTCCATCCTTGCTGCTTACTGAGTTTCTTGGGACAACTGACTTTCTCTGGCTAAGACTTGGGATAGGGATAATACTATCTGACCTTCTCATCTGTTGTGAGGATCAAATGAGATAATAGATGGGACAGTGCCTTTTAAATTAAAAAATGCAGCGTGCCTGGGTGGCTCATTCCCTTGAGTATCTGCCTTTGGCTTAGGTCATGATGGCAGTGTTCTGGGATAGAATCCTACATCCATTCCCCTGCTCAGCAAAGGGTCTGCCTCTCCCTCTGCCTCTTCCCCCACCGCACCCAGCTCTTTCTCTTTCCCTCTCTCTCAAATAAATGAATAAAATTAAAAAAAAAAATTTAAGAATGCTAGGTAAGATAGTAATTATGTGACTTTCATAGTTTAGGTGGGGCTTAGTAAGAATTCACTACCGTTTGAAGAGAGAAATTTTAAATTTCACTTGAACTACAAAAAGGAGATATTTTGATGAGTTTTATGTTAGTATTGGGGTAGTTGAAGAGAAGAGGCCAGAATGAGGTCCCTGAGCAGAGGAAGTATTGGGTGAATGAATGTTACTGGATGGTGGAGGTAAGAATGGGGTGGGATGGGAGTATAACTGTGAGGCCAGCCAAGAGGATTTGGAGAAGAGCCAGATATGAGGTTTGGATCTTGTTCTAATCTTGATCTGTAGAGCAAGGAAGGTGGAGACTCCTTGATTAAGAAAACTTAGAACATTGGGCACTGTGTGGAGAATTGGTTGAAAGAGTAAGGATGGTGGTAACGGCTGTAGTCTCTCTCATGAGGACACTCAAGTTGAAATCCCAGTTTTAAATCTTCTAGGAATATGTACAGAAGTTAAAATAGGTTTTGTTTCATTCCTAGCTCTCCCTATCCTCCCCACCCCCCACAGCTAAGTATGTACATATTTGGAGACAAGTTCCAAGCAAATCTTGTGCTTATTGCACATAAAGCGATTGGTGGCTCTCAGGTGAGCATGTTGGCATATTTTCATTTAAAAGAGGTGCAGGTGGCTGGCAAGTGGGGGATCTCTTTTCACAGACTGGAAAGCTTAATTTTATGTAGTCGTATTCAGGTTATTTCTTCCCCCCAAATTAGTTCTGTTTCCAGCGTTTCAGTAATGCAGATGATATTTTTCCTAAGTGGAACATCAACCAAAAATTTTAATGTGTTTAATTATTGATGTGTCTGAATGTTGCAGTGTCTGAGTTAAAGATACTTTCATATGAAGAAAGCCCTGGCTTTTGGTGCTGCACCAGTTTTATTCTTTTTTCTTTCAGAGGCTTGTCAGTTTTTCTTTACTACAAGTCACTGCATTATGTTGTATGGATCATTGCCTTTTTTGTTGGGTATTGGGGTAGAGTATTGAACAGGATAGTTTCAAAGTCTTCATTTTATCTGATCATAAAAACACATTTAGACTTCTGTTCTGCTGGTATGAAGGTGTTGCCATGATTAGGTGGGAGATGGATTTCCATAGGCCCCATTCAGAATCAGTGAGATTTATTTTATCATATTAACTTCTTATATAATATATAATAATGTCAACTGATAATTGCATAATTATTTCTTTGTTAAGTATTTTATGTTATGTAATATTTTTCTTTTTACTTACCTTTACTTGCACTAAACCGATAGCTCTTTGGGGCAAGACCATGTATTTTTTCATCTTTGCATTCACTGTATTCAACGCATATCTACTGATGATGATGTGAGCTAACACGTTGGTGTATGTCAGGCATTGTGCCAAGTGCAGTAGTTATTTTAATCCTCATTATTCCCATTTTATTGAAGAAAAAACTGAAACTCAGGGAGAGGAAATAATGTGCTCAGTCTCACAATTAATAAAGGGATGCACCTGTGTTTAGAACTCAAAACAGTCTGGGCAAACAGTCTCTCCTCTGCAGTCCTGTCCATTCCTCCCCTGCACTATATTCAATAAACTTCTATCTCCTTAAAAACAAACAAACAAACAAACAAAAACCCTCAAGCGGTCTGACTATAGAATCTATGTCCTTAACCCCTGCACTATATTTTCCTAGAAACAGCTTGTAAGAATATATAGGCATTTGTAAAATGTGTATATGTAATAGGTATATGTAAAAGTGTGCGCACTGTCTTACTTGAGCCTTAAACCTCTGTGAAGCAGTTATGTTGCTGCATCCATGTTATAGGTGGGGAAAAAGTGAAGTGAATTAATTGTACAGGTTATACACTTGCTGTGTGTCAGACTCTGGATTCTGAATCTCACATCTCCTGACTCTGGACTCCTGCATTTTTTCCCCTCAGTCATGCTATTGCTGTTGGTTAGAGCTACATGTCTATTTTCTTAGGAATGCAGAGTAATCTTTTTAGATATGGAAAATAGATTCCCTTATTTGGACTAAATGAAGATAAGAGGCAGTCTTAAAAAAATATTTCTGGGGATGCCGGGGTGACACAGTCAGTTTAAGCGTCTCACTCTTGGTTTTGGCTCAGGTCATGATCTCAGGGTCATGAGATCGAGGCCTACGTTGGGCTCTGCACTCAGTGCAGAGTCAGGCTGTTTGGACTTCTCTCTCCCTTGGCCCCTCCGCCCTGTGCTTGTGTGCATGCTTTCTCTCTCTCTTTCAAATAAATAAATAAATTAAAAAAAAAAAAAAAACTTTCTGTGTTCCTTTCTTTTTTAAATTCAAGGAACAAAATTCCCTGGTAGGTAGACTGTGAGAACTTCTCCAGCGTAGATAGGACAACACTGTGTGTGTGTGTGTGTGTGTGTGTGTGTGTGTGTGTTTGTGTCTGCACATGTGTGCACATGAAAAAGAGAGAGTGTCTCTTTTTCTCGTACTTGGCACAGAGCACATTTTCTGTAGAGGTTGCTGAATCCATGATTGCAAGAATTTTTGCTGTCTATTATTATTATTAAAGAGTGATAGTGTTAAAATTGCTAGTTTACTTTGTTCTTATGCTTTCTCCTGTGCTTCATTCTTGGCCGCTATTTGTGTTTGAGAATTACAGTAACTAATACAGTACAGTAAATAATAATAAAATATAGTAATTATAGCGACATTTAATATCGTTAAACCAGTATATGGTCACTGTCTATAGCAGAGTCTTCATGTGAGAGAGAGATTGCAATCTCTCTCTTAAGTCGCTTGAAGAAGCGATTTTCTTGGTGTTGTGTGGATTTAATTGTTCTGGACACTTTTGTTTGCCTTGTCAGGTTCTTTCTTTGTTCTTTTCTTTTCCTGCCTTTTCTTTTCTGTGTATTTCTATGAAGAAGATGTGATAGTGGCAAATTAGTTTTCCAGTACTACTTTAAGTTTGCATCTTAAATAAATTAAAGTGATGCTATCTTGTGACTTCTCTTTTTAACATTGAAATATTGACATTAAAATAATAGTAGGCTAGCTCAGTAGTATATCATTAGAATATTTTAAAACTCTGGAACTTCCTAGGCCTGGAAGATATCATCATCTGCTCTATCCTCCTTCTCTCCTATATTACAGAGAAGGAACTAGAAGCCCAGGGAAGTCAGTTAATTTGTCCAAGGTTATATAGTTTGAAAATGGAGAACCTGAGACTAGAACATAGGTTTCTCTACTTTTTGCACAAAACACTCTTTTTCCTTTGGAAGGTATTTTCTTATTTTGGTAGTTTTGAAACAGATACTGTAGTAAAGGTGATGTCACATGGCCAGAGTTACAGACTGAAGTGTATTGGCTCATCTGTCCTTCATATAAACAGTGTGGCTTTGATGTGAACATCCTAATAGTAACCAGTTCCATGAATAACCTCCTTCCATATCCTTGGGAAGAAACTTGGTTTTGCTTCATTTAGCATCTAGGCAATATCACATTCAAATAGTCATGTCATAGCTTAGCTACTTGGTTTCCCTGGTACATTGCCCTGAATTATTATTATTATTATTATTATTTTTAAAGATTTTATTTATTTATTTGACAGCGAGAGATCACAAGTAGGCAGAGAGGCAGGCAGAGAGAGAGGAAGGGAAGCAGGCTCCCTGCTGAGCAGAGAGCCCGATGTGGGGCTCGATCCCAGGACCCTGAGATCATGACCTGAGCCAAAGGCAGCGGCTTAACCCACTGAGCCACCCAGGCGCCCTGCCCTGAATTATTTTTAGGTATGATTATAATTCAGAATTGTATAGGTATGATATAGGTATGATATAGGTATATAGGTATGATTATAATTTGAGAATTCCTAAGCCTTTCTTCTTATTTTGGCCTTACGTGGTTGTTATGTTCATTTAAATTAACCCTCACCTAGGAATGTCATAATTGACTCCTTTGTTCCAGATTGTAGATTTGAGTGTCAGGTAATAATCTACATATTATTGGATCTTTTAAGAGTTGTTCTAATGTGGAAACTGTATGAGATGAAAAATTAGAATTTTCAATCTTGATTAGTTGACTACAGGCCTGGTCCTGCTCTGTCAGTTGGCACATGTCATTCCAACTCTTTTCTCATTTTATGTCTGAGTACATATGTGCATATGTACTCATGAATGTTCCCCTTTTCAGTCTTTTTTTTTTTTTTAAAGACTTTATTTATTTATTTGAGAGAGAGCACAAGCAGAGGAAGCAGTGAGCAGAGGGAGAGGGAGAAGCAGAATAGGCTCCCTGCTGAGCAAGGAGCCCTATTTGGGACTTGATTCCAGGACCCTGGGATCATGACCTGAGCCGAAGGCTTAACCAACTTAGCCACCCAGGTGTCCTGCCCCTTTCAAGTCTTAAAGGTACTACCACTATCTAAGTTAATTTTTAGGGTCCTAAAATTTGTCTTGCACAGTTGCAGGTTTTATAAGCTTGGGAGGTTATATGGAGTAGAGGATAGTTGCTGAAACGGACTAAAAAATTGAGTGGCTCACTCTGGAAAACAGCATGGAGGTTCCTCAAAAAGTTGAAAATAAAGCTACCCTACAACCCAGCAATCACACTACTGGGTATTTACTGTAAAGATACAATGTAGTGATCTGAAGGGGCATGGGTACCCGAATGTTTATAGCAACAATGTCCACAATAGCCAAATTATGGAAAGAACCTAGATGTCCCTCAACAGATAAATGGTTAAAGAAGATGTGGTATATATATACAATAGAATACTATACAGCCACCAAAAGAAATGAAATCTTGCCATTTGCAATGATGTGGATGGAACTAGAGGGTGTTATGCTGACTGAAATAAGTCAATCAGAGAAAGATAATTATGATAACCCTGATATGAGGAATTTGAGAGGCAGGGTGGGGAGTTTGTGGGGTGGGGAAGGAAAAAATGAAACAAGATGGGATTGGGAGGGAGACAAACCATAAGAGACTTTTAATCTCATAAAACAAAGGGTTGCTGGGGGGTGGGGGATAGGAATAGGGTGGCTGGGTTATGGACATTGGGGAGGGTGTGTGCTATGGTGAGTGCTGTGAAATGTGTAAGCCTGATGATTCACAGACCTGTACCCCTGGGGCAAGTAATACATTATATGTTAATAAAAATAATTAATAAGAAGATGAAAACAACAACAAAATATAACATAATCTCCAAAACATATCAATAAAAAAGGCACAAAACAAAACAAATATTGAGTGGCTCAAACAAGATAGACGTTCATCTCTTACATTAAAACAGTTAAGAGAGAGGTCTGTTATGACCAGTGTGGACAGAGGATCTGCTCCATTAAAATGGAGCATCCAGGGATCCAGAATATTTTTGTTTTGTTGCACTACCAGAATGATGTGCCCATTGGAGGACAAGCTTAAGACCACTTATTAGCATATCCACCTTCTAACTCATGAGAAGGGAGAAGAGAGAATAGAGGGGCACATAGTTGCCTTTAAAAAAGAGCTGGTCTCCGCCTGCTTGTGATCTCTCTCTCTGTCAAATAAATAAATAAAATCTTAAAAAAATAAAGAAAATTTAAAAAAAAGAGCTGGAAATTAGTACGTCACTTCTGGCATCTCATTCATTGTACTTAGAAATATGGCATACCTACTTGTAAGAAGCACTGAGAAATGTAGCTTCCAGCTGAGTTGCATGTGCCTTAAATCTTGGCAGAAAATGAGGATAGGGGAGTGTCTATACTAAGAGGAAGAAAAGGAAGATGGATACTAATAGCTGTCTCTTCTACAGAGTCATAGGTAGAAGGTAATAGTAACAGCGCACCTTCCCCATCTGTTACTCTATTTAATACTTACCACAACCTTTGAGGTATTTGGTATTAGAATCATTTTACTAACTAGGAGACTGAGTGTGAAGTATTTAGTGATTGGCTTAAAATCACATGATTGGCTTAAAACTGGACTTAACTCTGTTCTTGCCCAAACCTTCTTCTCTTGTGTTTATATTTATCTTAGTGAATTACACCACCATTCTCTCAGTCACCCAAACTAGAAATTTGGGATATCCTCATCTTGCCATATTTCTGTAGTTGCTAAGCTGTGTAGATAGTATCACCTTTACATGTCTCAAATTTGTGCCTTTTTCTCCATTCCCAAAGCTGTTGCCTCAGCTCAAACTTTTAGCATCTCTTGCCCAGATAGTAGTCTTTATTTTTCTCTCTGCTGCCATGGTCACCTTTCGTGGCGTCTCTCTCAACCTCACCCTGCCAAACCACTTGGCATCTCCAGGATTTAACATATAATGTTATGCTGCCAAACCTTTTCTCATGCTGTTTGTTCTGCCCAAATGGTCCTCCTTTTCAGCTTGGCATACATAGCCCAATTTTATTTTTAAAAAATCTAGCACCAACATCACTTCTTATAAAACTGTTGGTCTCTTTTTCAGGTAGAATTGACTGTTTTCTCTTCATGCTTCTCCCAGGTTGATACTTGTCATAGGACCTGTAATACTTTATTGTACTAGTTTGTTATGTGTCTTCCTTAAACCATCAGCACTCAGTATTCTTCCTGGTAGAGAGCAGCTACTCAATAATTGTTTGAATGAATGGAGTATATGGCAGACTGGTACTTGAATCCAAATCCTGTGTTTTTCTTACCATAATGACTCATCCTATGTGTGTACATATTTCTTGAGAGTTGTTTCCCAACACCACATTTGGAGATATGACCTCCAGGGAATTCTTTTCTTTGGCAGTCAAGAGTAACCCTGCTTGGAAAGGGCTGTCTCAACAAATGGGTGCTTTGCAGCATTCTCATCACCCTGTCATGTGTTTAGAATTTACATAAACAGTTTAATTTGTAAGAGTCCATCTCTTTGAAAGGTCACACTTGGACCTTAGAATAATCAGCCTTGTGGGAAAATTATTTTTCCCTTTGGATTTTGGGCATGTTCTTAATTTGCCTTTTATGCAGGTGCTGCTAAAAACATTGTAATGCGCAAAAGAAATGTTGGATATTTGACTTTAATTTTTTTTTTTAAAGATTTTATTTATTTACTTGACAGAGAGAGAGAGATCACAAGTAGGCAGAGAGGCAGGCAGAGAGGAAGGGAAGCAGGCTCCCTGCTGAGCAGAGAGCACCACGCGGGGCTCGATCCCAGGACCCTGAGACCACGACCCGAGCCAAAGGCAGAGGTTCCAATCCACTGAACCACCCAGGCGCCCCATTGACTTTAATTTTATTGATTAAATCAAGGGACAAAAGAGGCTTGCTATATGGAGAGAAGGTAGGCAAATTGGGAAAAATGTATCTCCTTAAAGATGATTTCATTCTTTAGATTTTTTAATAAAGTATATGAAAATGAAAAAGGAATAGCTTCAATTTACAATTGGTACAATTTAGGGAAACATGGTAACATCTTAGTGATTATAAATTCAGCTCGGCCATTATAATTTCTGATCACTGAAACTCATTTATTGTGGATTTAAACCATCTGTTTTGGTGTTAATCCTTTAAAACTCAATTGGTGGATGTTAATGTGATAAAGGGTAATAAAGCTTGAAATATGGCAGTCATTTGGTCTGGTTTACTTTTCAACTAATTGCATGCAAACTAAGTGTCTTTGGGAAAAAGGGGAGAGGGGATTAATGCTGTAGTCAACTATTTTGATCTCAGCTTGAGCCCTGCACACCTGTCACTAGCTTGTGGAAGTTTTCCTCCATAATTAAGAGCTCCTCTCTCATAGTACTACTTAATTGGATGCCACAAGAGCCTGGTGAAACAGTGGAATCCTCTTAATTGCATACCAGCTCTTAAAACAAATCACTGATGTTTAGTGAGGTATTGTTTTTATTATAAGCCTTCCCTGGAAACATTTTTGTCTTTAAGTCCTTGTGTTTTGAAACATTGAGGCTTTTGCTCTTTATAAAAGTAGAAGTCTTATAATACTTGGAAACATTATTCCACAAAGTTAAAGAACATGGTAACTAACATTTACACAGTGCTTTACAGTTTGTCCAAGTGCTTTCCCTTGCTTTATATATATTTCTTCTATAATAGCTCCATGAAGGAAGGCGTTATACTCATGTTTCTCATTTGACGGGTAAGGAATCTGAGGGTCAGAAAAGTGACTTGCTCAAGGTTACACAATTAAGTAAGTTGTGGAGACCAAAACAGACCTCAGAATTTTCCTCCTTTTTGATATATCGTGCTATCTCAATAAGTATAAACTGCATGTGTGGAGATGTCAGTTTTGTGGGACTTTCTTTTAACTTGTTTTGTCATATGATAATGTGGCCCCAGCTTTTGTGTTTGGTACTTTTGTCTTTGAGCTTTTAACCCTTGATATATTGTGGAAAAGAGACAGCATGATAGTAGGTGAAGAGGCTAAGGTGTTGAAAAGTTTAGTTCATTGTCTAGTTCCATGTTTGGATCATGACTGTATCTACTGAACATCTTTCAGTGGGGTCAGCCGGGTCTTGGTGGTTCTGCTGCTTGTGTGGACAAGGCCTTTACAATGTATTTAAGTACTGAGCAGTTATCATAGCTGGTTTAGATGAGCTTCTGTGGCAGTCACCTCTGTTGATGCTTCGGTACCTTCTTCCTCTCATGCCATTAGGACCTGGTAGTAGAAAGGCTGAGAGGAGTCACGAAACCTTGGTTGTGCTGTTGTTGTTCCTTGGGATTTGCTTCCTGACCTGTTCTCTTTAGGATTGAGGTTGGTGTGTGTGTGTGTGTGTGTATACCTCCCTGTGTATCCCAGGTGGCCTTAGTGCCTTTTTGTTTATGAATGTTCACATATCCACTGTGGTACTTACTACATGGAGGTGCAATTACATTTCTTTCTCACTAGAACCATAATTCTCAATACCAGACATCTGCACTTACAAACCATTACCCTAAACTCTGGCTTCCATGAGAGCACAGTCACAGGGTTCCTTGTAGTGGACATTTATAGTTTCTTTAGCTTCCCTCTTATCTTGGGGTAATGGCCTCAGATGTTGGCTTTAGGAACTGTACCTCCTCCCTGTTTTGCTCTGTGTGGTTTGGGTAGTAACTTTTTAGCTCTGGGATATCTGAGCCAGGCCCAAGCTAACTAGCACATCATGTTCCTCTGGCCACAGTAATTGGTTTAGGGGTAAATATATGTTCCAAGCTGGTCTAAACTGGATAGTTAGGACATTTGTGTGAGCTACTACAAAAGATCCTCTCCCAATCTTACTGAACTAGATCATTAGTTTCTAGAAGGACTAGAAGCTGTTAAGCTGTTTTACCACCATAAGAGGAGAGTCTGGCTTGTGATAAAACCAACATCAAGGAAGGGAGACGAAAGAGATGAAGATGGTAACTTTGAGTTCTAAACTGAGGTTCCTCCCTTGTCTTCCCTAATGCTGGGCTTTCAGTTAATTAAACCAATAATTAGGCATTTTATTTAGACTAGTTTGGAGTAAGTTTTCTGTCATCTGCAATAGAAAGAGTACTAACTGATCTGTTTCTCTTCCATACCTAGCATAGTGCATGGCCTCGAATTTGTTAAATACGCAAATGAATGATTTCTATGAACATTAGCAGGAAGTTTTGTCTTTCGTGGTCTCAGTTGTTTGTTTGCTTGTTTTTTTTTTTTTTCTATAAAATGAGTATAATAATTTCTGCTGCCTGACCCAGAGTTTTTGTGAGTTAATAGAAGGAAAGCTTTCTGGTCTCCTTAGCATATAGCTTATGGCATACAATTTTCACCATTTAATTATATACATGTATAACAGTTACCTTGTTTTCTCTCAACTAGATTGTACACTCTCTGAGAATGAGAATGCATCTATACCTGTTGTTTCCCCCTAGGGCTCAGCACAACATTGATAGAATAGTGGGCATTCATGAATAGTTATTAATGATAACAGTAGCATCTACAATTTATTTATACTTTCTTTAGGCTGCACATTGTATAGGCATTCTACAGAAATTATTTCTAAACCACACTTAGCTAATAATACTACCTATTAGATAGCTATTAGATAAGTAGTGTTGTCTTCAGTGGTTAGGTTATCAGTTAATAGGTGAGAGCTTTCCTTATCAGTTGTGTTATGATGGAAAATAGAGTGATTGATTCTTCCAGAGCATATACTAAGAGTTTTTTTTTTTTTTTGAAGATTTTAGTTAATTATTTGTTAGAGAGACACAGCAAGAGAGGGAACACAGGCAGGGGGAGTGGGAGAGAGAACAGGCTTCCCATGGAGCAGGGAGCCCAATGCGGATGCAGATGCGGGACTCCATCTCAGGACCCTGGGATTATGACCTGAGCTGAAGGCAGACACTTAAGTGCTGAGCCACCCAGGGGCCCTATACTAAGAATGTGTGAGCATTCTGGTTTAGGTGAATGATAGAGATGGATGATAAGTAAGTACCTGATAGGGATGAAGTGTTGGTCTGGAATTGCTTGAAAGGCCACCTGCTAGTCTTGGCTTGATTAGCATAGTTTCATTGATTTCATCAAGCCATTGCATCAGTATTAAATGATAAAAGATGTAGAGAATAATGGCATTGGAAATTCTGGTCACAAGGGTAGTGTATAGTATGGTGATATCCTATTGAGTAGCTTAGTAAATTCTCCCTCCCTGGTCTTTTCTGAATTATTGCCTTACTAAATATGCTTGACTGGTGCCCAGGGAATGTTTTGCCCATGTTCTGGCAGAGTTACCTTGTCAGTAGGTAATCTTTAGTTCTTTATTGAGTTTTAAAGTTTGAAACCAGATTAAGCAGAAATCAAATGAAAAAAGTCTAACTAGCATTATAGACTTCATTCTATGCTGGAAAACACTTTCATTTTGAAGCAAGACATCTAGATTGTAGACCAAGGTCTGAATCCTATGATAACGATTTACTGAAGACCTGCTAGATGATTTGCACATACTGTCTTTTAAAATTTCCAAAAGAGCTCATCAGAGTAACTATTACTCTTCCATTTATGAGAAGGGTCAGAGAGATGAAGAGAGGTCATACAGGAACCTGCAACTCTTGATCTCAGGGTTGTGAGTTTGAGCCCCACATTCAGTGTAGAGATTACTTAAAATCTTTAAAAAGAGAGAGAGAGACTGGTCATATAGCTGTAAATGTTCCCCTGTAGTGTTTTGAATCACAGTCCCTCCTAAAATTGCAGCGTTGTACCTTGAGAACAAGAGTCCGATAGCAGGGGCACCTGGGTGGCTCAGTGGGTTAAGCCTCTGCCTTTGATTCAGGTCATGATCTCAGGATCCTGGGACTGAGCCCCCCACCCAGCTCTGCTCAACAGGGAGGCTGCTCCACTGCCCACCCCCGTCAAATAAATAAATAAAATCTCTAAAAAAAAAAAATCCGATCTGTGTAAGTTATTTTAAGTATATCATTTTCAGTTTACTTGGTAGTTAAAAAAAAAAAAAAAAAAAAAGGGTTCCTAGGTGGTTCAGTGGGTTAAGCCTCTGCCTTCAGCTCTGGTCATGATCTCAGGATCCTGGGATGGAGCCCCGCATCGGGCTCTCCACTCGGCAGGGAGCCTGGGGAGCCTACTTCCCCCTCTCTGCCTGCTTCTCTGCCTACTTGTGATATCTCTCTGTCAAATAAATAAATTTTTTTAAAAAGGGAGAAAATAAAAGATTTCCTCTGGAAAAACAGTTTAACATTTATGAGTTTATCATTCAGACATAGGGAATAGCATGGAGATAGCCTTATGGCATGAAACCTGAACCAAATGCTCTTGATTTACATGTTTTATTCCATGTTAATACATTGCTTTTTTTTTGTAAAGTCCTACGCATAGAGGAGATAAATTAAAATGTACTACAAGCTATAGTTTATAGTGGGATATGATAAGTTCCCAGAGGTGGTCCTAAATTTATACTTCTGCAATTGTAGGAGCTCAGAGACCACTTTTTAGCCTGTGTAATGAGGAAAGACTTTCCAGTAGAGCACTAGATAGGTTGGGAGTCCAGTAGGAAGATCTGTTTGTCTGAAATGCAGACTCACGTAGGAGCCCAAATCATCCAGACACTTAGGCATTCAGAGACTCCTGTTGCAGGATAGGTTTTACCCTCTTGCCTCTCCTTGGGATTCAGAGGTTTCTCATTTTTTATACCAGTTATATCTTTTGCCAAGGTCCTCCTTTGTGGTCTGACTCAGTCTCATCTCTCAGGATAGATATACTCCAAGAAGATACTTTTTCCTCCTATACCACTATATGTTTAAGTGTACTTAACTCTTTCAGGTTTTTCTTTTTTTCCCTAAATGTCTTTTTTTCCCTCTCCAGCTCACATATTTCTGCACCTTCCACACTTTTTTTGGCTGGTGCTGTATTTCTGAGTTCTTGATATATTTTGTTGATGATATAAAGAATGTGTTTTGGTATACAGTAGTAATAATGAATTTCTTAAGTGTGTTAATAATAAATTAAGATTATGATAGTTGCTGTATTAGAGAAGTTAGTAGATAGTAGTTAGTAGATAGTAGTTAGTAGATTAGTCTCAGTAAAAAGTGTCTTAATTTTTAAAGTGAATGAGTCAGGGATATCAAAATTGAAAAAAAAAGTTTTAGACTATATTGTACTATGTAATTTTTTGATGAATAGCATTTCATTACAGAATATAGTACTTAGCACAGAACCTGACATTATAGATACTCAATTATTGTTTGTTAATTGTACTGCTTAAAAAAATCCATTTTTGGGGGCACCTGGGTGGCTTAGTAGATTAAGCCACTGCCTTCAGCTCAGGTCATGATCTCAGTGTCCTGGGATCGAGCCCTGCATCGGGCTCTTTGCTCAGCGGGGAGCCTGCTTCTCTCTCTCTCTCTCTGCCTGACTCTCTGCCTACTTGTGATCTGTCAAATAAATAAATAAAGTCTTTTATTTATTTATTTATTTATTTATTTAAGATTTTATTTATTTGTTTGACAGAAAGAGATCACAAGCAGGCAGAGAGAGAGAGAAGGAAGCAGGCTCCCGGCTGAGCAGAGAGCCCGATGCGGGGCTCGATCCCAGGACCCTGGGATCATGACCTGAGCCGAAGGCAGCAGCTTAACCCACTGAGCCACCCAGGCGCCCTAAATAAAATCTTTTAAAAAAATCCATTTTTGTATTGAAATAATTATACACGTACCGGAAGTTGCAAAAATAGAGGTAAAGTCCTATGTATCCTTCCAACTTTCCCCAGTGGTGATGTCTTATCTACTGTAGAATAATATCATAACCAGGTAATTGACCTTGGTACAATATTTTAACTAGACTGTAGACCATATTCATTAATTTTTCACATGTATGCATTTGTGTGTGTGTAGAGCTCTGTGCAGTTTTATCCCATGTATAAATTTGTACAGCTATTGTAACAAGATACAGAGGTGGTTCTGTCACGACAAAGAAACTCCCTTATACTGTCCCCTATTGCATATACTTCCCTTTCTCTCCAGCCTATTTTTTTCATTGTCCCTTGGGAACCACTAATTTGTTCTCCATCTTTATACTTTGGTCATTTGAATGCTATGTAAATACAATCATATAGGATATAACTTTTGAGATTGACTTCACTAAGCATAATGCCCTTGAGATTATTGCATCTACCATTGTTTTGTTCTCTTTTGTTGATGAATAGAATTCTATAATGTAAAAAAAAAAAAAAAAAAAGAATTCTATAATGTGGATGTACCATAGTTTGTTTAACCATTTGTCTGTTGAAGTTCATTTGGGTTGCTTCCAGGTTTTGCTATTACAGAGAAAGCTGTTATGAACATTTATGTATAGGTATTTTTTTTTACCCTCTGGGATAAATGCCCAACAGTACAATTGCTGGGTTATATAGTAAGTCCATGTTTAGTTTTTTTTTTTTTCCCCAAAGATTTTATTTATTTATTTGACAGAGATCACAAGTAGGCAGAGAGGCAGGCAGAGAGAGAGGAAGAAGCAGGCTCCCTGCCGAGCAGTGAGCCCAATGTGGGCCTCCATCCCAGGACCCTGGGATCATGACCGAGCCGAAGGCAGAGGCTTTAACCCACTGAGCCACCCAGGTACCCCCCCATGTTTAGTTTTATAAGAAATTGCCAAACTGTTTCCTGTGGTGGCTGTACCATTTTACATTCTTACCATGACTGTATAAGAAATCCAGTTTCTCTGCATCTTTGCCAGCATTTAGTATCACCACTGTATTTTATTTGGCTATTTTATTTTTTATTTTTATTTTTTTTTAAAGATTTTATTTATTTATTTGACAGAGAGAGATCGCAAGTAGTCAGAGAGGCAGGCAGAGAGAGAGAGTAGGAAACAGGCTCCCCGCTGAGCAGAGAGCCCTATGCGGGGCTCGATCCCAGGACCCTGAGATCATGACCTGAGCCGAAGGCAGCGGCTTAACCCACTGAGCCACCCAGGCACCCCTATTTGGCTATTTTAATAAATACATAGTACTTCTTTCAGGTTTTCTTTGATTAAGCTACATTTGTTTTAAGCACAAAGCAAGTTGATAGCCTTAGTCCAGTCTAGCTTTTCACACTTTCTGTTTATATCCATTGCATTAGTTTTTTTTTTTTTTTTAAGATTTTATTTATTTATTTGACAGAGAGATACAGTGAGAAAGGGAATACAAGCAGAGGGAGTGGGGAAGGGAGAAGCAGGCTCCCTGCTGAGCAGGAACCTGGATGTGGGACTTGATCCCAGGATCCTGGGATCCTGTCCTGAGCTGAAGCAGTGCTTAAGGACTCAGCCACCCAGGTGCCCCAGTTTGTTTGTTTGTTTGTTTGTTTGTTTCAATGTACTTTACATTTTGAAGGCTTTCAAAGCTACTTCTTTGAGTTTTTTTAGTGTTCTCTTTGGCTCTACATGTCTCCTGAATCCCAGCAACAGGTATCTTAGCAAAAGTGTCTTCATTGGGCCTTCCTGAAGTGAGACTTAGCCTCTTGGATTTATTTAATGCTATTGAGGATTTTGTATATGTTCCTTTCATTTGTGACAACTCCGTGGAGCTCATATTTTCTTTTCTGGTGAGAATCAAGAAATATACTCTGTTGTTACAACTTGGGTCATGGGAAGAAAAGGCAATAACTCAGTATTTAGGGTGGACTTCTGATGGAGATTTTTCTTATCCAATTGATTGATTCAGGTGAAATTCACATAACATGAAATAAACCATTTTAGAATGAATAATACAGCAACATTTAGTACATTTACTGTGTTGTGCAACCACCTTTATCCAGTTCCAAACATTTTTGTCACCCCAAAAGGAAAACCCATACATTAAATGGTCATTCCCCATTCTTCCCTACCCCTGTCCCCAAGCAACCTCTAGTGTGCTTCTGTCTCATTGGATTTACCTATTCTGGGTGTTTTCTTATAAATGAAATAATAGAATATGTGACTTTCGTGTCTGGCTTTCTTCACTTAGAATAATATTCTTGAGGTTCATCTGCATTGTCACGTGTATCAGTACTTCATTCCTTTTTATAGCTGAATGATATTATACTATATGGGTATATCACAGTTTGTTCATGAGATAGTGGACATTGTAAATAGTACTGCTCCTAACATGTGAGGACATGTATTATTTGAGTACCTTTTTTCAGTTCTTTTGGCTCTATACCTAAGAGTGGAATTGCTGGGTCATAAAATAATTGTGTAGGTTGTTGAGGAGTTGCCAAGCTGTTTTCCGTAACAGTTGTGCCACATTACGTTCCCCTCAGCAATGTGTGAGGGTTTAAATTTTTTCACATCATTGCCAACACTTGTTATATCTTCCTTTCCCCTCCCCCCCAATGGTCATTTAAGTGGGTATAGTATGGTATCTCATTATGGCTCTTATTTGCATTTCTCTAATGAAAAGTGTTAAGCATCTTTTCATGTGCTTGCTGGTCATTTGTGTATCTTTGAAGAAATATCTATTCAAATCCATTGCCCATTTTAAAATTAGGTGTTTTGCCTTTTGGTTGTTGATATATCCTATATCCTATCCTATATCCTTATAGTCTGGATATCAGAACTTTATTAGATACATGATTTCCAATTTTTTTTTTCATTCTTTTCACTTTCTGATAATGTCTTTTGATGCACAAAACGTTTTAATTTTGTTGAAGTCCATTTTATTCTAATTTATTTTTTCTTTTGTTGCTCATGCTTTTGGTGTCTTGTCTAAGAATGCATTGCTAAAAGGATTATAGAAGAGTATCAGTAAATGCAAGGCTGCTATTGAGATGTGGTCCATGTGAGACACAAGGTGGTAGGTTGGATGTGGAGGATGATAGGTAGAGATGAGAAATGCAAGAGAGATTTGTGAGTGAATTTTATAGAACTTTGTGATAAATTATATATTGGGGATAAAGGAGAAGGAATTGATAAGGATGACTCCAAGTTCTGCCTTAATAACTAGGATGGTGGTGTCTTTCACTGAAATGGGCACACTGGAAAGGACCAGTTTGGAATAGAATATTATGAATTGAGTTTTGGATGTGCTGAGCTTGAGGTGACTTCAAGACATCCAAAGGATGATGTTGAGTAATCAGATAAGTATGTCTGGAACTTGGAGAAAGGTAATAGAGAAAAATTGGTTATATGTTTGGACTTAGATGGTAAAATAAAGTCATGGACATGGATTAGATGGTCTAGAAAGGGAGGATAGAGGGAGAAAAGAATAGGGAATAGTGCAATCTTAAACATTTAATCACTGGGCAGAGGAGGATAACCTTGGGAAACCGAGATGGGGTAGATATAGAGGCAGGAAGAAAACTAGAATACTGTAATGTTCAGAAGCCAAGAGATTCAATAAGGAGGAGATGAGCAACAGTGCTAAATGATACTGAGAGATCAAATAAAAATAAAGATACTTTCCATTGGATTTATCAATGTGAAGGTCATCCATAACTTTAGTTAAGCAAGAAGTGATTAATGGGGGATTGTTCAGCTGATACCTGTTTTATTGAAAAATAGAGTGTTAATCTGGAAAGGATATTATTGTTCATCTAGTGTATGAATTAAAAATTTTTTATAAGTTACTAGAATTCTTTTTCTGTCAAATGTTACATGAAGTTCAATACAAAGAGATCAAATGAGAGCTGCTCTAGTTGGAGGGGGGCTTATAACACTATTCCTTTATTCCCTTCTCTTTACTTCTGATCCTGGGTACCATTTCATAACCCCTAGCTCTCTGAAGACCAGTTTGAAAACACTGATCTAGGTGGTCTCTTAATCCTGAGAGGAAAACTGAAGGGTAGGGAGAGGCAGTCTCTTAGCAAAGCCTGCATGGCAGGCTTAAGTTTAGAATTAGTATTAGATGTCATCTAGCAGAGGAATGAGCAGGATTGGAATGTTTTGAAAGGTACATGGAAGCAGAAAAGAGCTTCTTTAGATTAGCCTTGAACTTGTTGGTGCTGGGGGTGGCATAGATGGGAGTGGGGAGGCCTGAGGTCAGATGGGCCAGAAGGAGACTAGAACTGGTAATGGTTTCTAGGGTTGATCTAGGGGAGGAAAGGGAGTGAGGGCTATTAGTAATTGAAGCTTTTGTTAAGCAGCACTATTATTTTAGGTAGTGCCAGTGGCATGTTTACCCTCCTAGAGGAAACACTGTTACAAATGTTGTTTTTCTGTCCTGCTTGGTTAGTTTGGGGTCTGAAATACCTGTGATGAGCCACTCCTCTTTTGCTCCTCCCATGGCTCAGTGTCTAGAACACCTGCATCTCTGGCCATTGGGGATTGCCTAGACAGCATTTGGTGATTACTTAATGTAGTTACTCCCAGATGGTAACTTCTGCAGACCTGGAAGGCAGGGCAGGCTGGGGGCCTCAGCCCTTACAGTAACACAGAAAGGTACCTCATCCTAGATAACTCAGTATGAAAATAGAATTGTAACATTTACCTTTCAAGGTTATTGTTACAATTGGAGATAATGGTCATAAAACAACCATAGTGCCTGGCATATATTAGGTTTTCAAGTAAATGACCCTTCCTTTCTGTTACTAGCAAAGATAAATAAAGGGTAAAGTCAATGAGCTGTTCTTCTATAATGCATCTCTCAGGTTGCTCATGGATTTGCTTGTTTGTGATCCCTTGGGGATTCCACATTTAGTATTTTTTTTTTTTTTAAGATTTTATTTATTTGACAGAGATCACAGGTAGGCAGAGAGGCAGGCAGAGAGAGAGAGAGAGGAAGGGAAGCAGGCTCCCCGCTGAGCGAGAGCCGGATGTGGGGCTCTATCCCAGGACCCTGAGATCATGACCTGAGCCAAAGGCAGAGGCTTTAATCCACTGAGCCACTCAGGCACCCCTAGTATTTGTTTTAATTGGGACTCACTTGCATGTAAAATTACTAAATTGGATATGAATGGAAATGGCAGTTGAAGAGAAGGATTGAAGAGACACTGTTATTTATCTTTGACTCCAATCTTCTAAGAGTTGGCCTTAGTCTTTAGTTACACTTTTACTTCTTTAACCGTTTTTTCCATTTATTTTGTCTGCCTGCCTGCCTTCTTCCCTCCTCCTTCATTCCTTCATTCCTTTGTTCCTTCCTTTTAAAGCTTTATTTTAGAGAAGGAGAGGGAAAGCATCCCTGCACAGACATGTGGGGTGGAGGAACTGAGGGAGAGAGAAACTTCAGCAGACTCTGCTGAGCATGGAACCTGATGTGGGGCTTGATCTCACGACCTTGAGATCATGACCTGAGCAGAAACCAAGAGTCAGATTCTTAACTGAGCCACCTAGGCACCTTTGTGTTGCTTGGTTTTTAAGTAACATTTTTGGGGTATGTTTTGTAATTTAAAAAAAACCAAAACTGTAGTAGAATATATGAATATAAAATTTGCCATTTTAACCATTTAAACATGTACAGTTCAGTGTCATTAAGTACGTTCACATTGTTGTGCAACCATCCCATCCTCCATCTCCAGAACTTTTTTCATGTTGCACAACTGAAACTGTGTATTCATTAAACAGTAATTCTCCATTTCCTTCTCCTTCCAACCCTCAGCAGCCACTATTATACTTTCTGTCACTATGAATTTGATTACTCTAAGTACCTCGTATGAGTGAAATCATATAGTATCTGTCTTTTTATGACTGGAGTTTTTCACTTAGTGTAATGTCTTCAAGGTCTATCTTACACTGTAGCATATGTCAGAGTTCCCTTCTTTTTTAAAGCTGAATAAGTTTTCATTGTATGTATATGCCACATTTATTTTTTATCCATTTATCTGTTGATGAACTCTTGGTTTGCTTCTACCTTTTGGCTGTTGTGAATTCTCATTGCTTTTTCTTTTTATTAGCATACAATGTATTATTTGTTTCAGGGGTACAGGTCTGTACCTGTACCTGTCACTCTTACACAACTCATAACACTCACCGTACCACATAACCTCCCCAGTGTCCATCACCCAGCCACCCCATACCCCCGCCTCCAGCAACCCTCAGTTTGTTTCCTGAGATTCAGAGTCTTAACGGTTTGTCTCCCTCCCCAGTTCCCTTTTTGCTTTTTAATACAATAGCAAGCACCCCTGTCTCTTTTTCTTTACAAGTATTTATAGAGCAGCTTCTTTGTGCTTGATATTTTTAGTATTAGAGATATGGCAGTGAACAAGGCAAATGAGGTCTTTGGAGCTTGTATTCTGGTGATGAGAATGGTTGCCTCTTTGGAACCCTTGCGGGAGGGACTGGTTACCTATTTTGCAGAGTTTGTGTCAGGCCAGGCCAGGTATCAGTGGTGTGCTACCATCTTGGATGTTACTGCCCTTAGCCCCATTTTTCCTTTGTGTCTCAACTTTGGCACCTTCTCTCAACTTTATCTCAACTTTATGAACCCCCAGGTTAGATTGATTGCTTTTTCCTGTGCTATCTGATTTCACTTATCTTCACCACAACATTGCCAGTCTCTTTTGCTGGAGTGAGCTTCTTTTGGGCTGGTGCCCTTGTTGATTGATTAATGTGAAGCCGCTTGGCTAATACACATGGCATTCAGGTCTTTTGGGACAAGCCCTTGATGACTTATGAAACCACATCTTTCACCACTGCCTGCCTTGTACTTTGTATTCTGGCAACACTGAAATGAATGTCCTTTCCCTAGGCATGTTAAATTGATTCTGTTCTCTGGGCTGCCCCCTTTTTCCTAGACTGGCCTTTTCACCTTTCTCGAGGTTCATGCCTCTTTCTCTTTTAAAGTAGTCTTCTTCCAGGAAGCCTTCCTGGACCTTTCCTATACTGTTTTGCCACATTGTTGCTGCTATCTTCCCTGATGGTCTTTATCACACTGGATGGTAATTGACGGGTACTGTGCTTTTAAGGAATCCCCAAATTTTAGCACTAGGTTTTAGCCATATTTCTGCCATCCTCTTTACCCATCAAAGTTCATTCCTCCTCTCACTTATTGAACTTGGCCTTGCTGCTGACAGATATTTTAGAATGAAAGTGACCTCCTGGGAATCTGATTGGATTTCTTCTTTATTGTTGTCCCATTGTGTTTTACCCTTGTAGTTGTGTCTGTTCTCACTAGGGTTAACATAATCCTTTTATATAAAAACAATACGCCTTTTATAGCCTTCTCATTTAGCAGAGATTTCAAAGATCTTGATCAGTCCTGATGGCATTTAATGTCCTCATTGTTCTTCTGTAAATCTCCTCTGCCCTGTGGATTTTTGAAAAACGCCTCTTATGGAAAATTTGACAAATCTCTTTCTCTATCCTATCTTCTCTGTGTCTTAACATGCAGAGATTAACTTTTTAAAACTTTCAACATTTTTTTAAAGTTTTTTCCTATTTATTTTAAACTTTTAAAAGTTTTAAGTAGTCTCTACATCCATTGTGGAACTTGAACTCATAATCCCGAGATCAAGAGTCACATGCTCCACTGAGCCAGTCAGGCATCCCTCCTATTTATTGTATACAAAGATTGTATTCTAGATTTTGTGGGGTGCTTTTTAATTTAACATTAGGTCATAGGCAGTTTTTGGTGTCATTAAAATCTTTTTATTAAATATCAGTTTTAATGAGTGTTTTTTTCTAATATTTTATTTATTTATTTGACAGAGAGAGAGAGGATCACAAGTAGACAGAGAAGCAGGCAGAGAGAGGGGGGGAAGCAGGCTCCCCGCTGAGCAGAGAGCCCGATGCGGGGCTCGATCCCAGGACCCTGAGATCATGACCTGAGCCAAAGGCAGAGGATTAACCCACTGAGCCACCCAGGCGCCCCTAATGAGTGTTTTTTGATAGTTTTCTTCTGATAAAAATTTAGGAATATTGTAATTGGAGTAAAGGTATAAATTTTTTAAGGTTCTTGCTATGTACTGTCAAGTTACTCTAGTTCATTTCAGGGACTGAGTATTTGTTAAATGAAGGAGTGAATACTCCCCAGAAAGACTGTACTTAGTCATGCTTTCCACAAAAGGGGATGGGTGCTTGTAACCACCATACTGTGTTTTGTATTTGACCCTCTAAGTGTCCTCTGTCCTCATTTGTCATGGTTATGGCTTTATGTGCTTATTAGTTTCAGATTTAATTGCTTTCTTTATGCTTGGCCGAATGAAATCTGGTCTCTGCTTTTTCTCTCTTAAAGAGGAGACTGATTTTTTCCTTATTTGGTCATGTTGCTTTAGCTTTCCATCATCCATTGGTAGGATCTTTTAACTCAGAGGTCTCTTCTTGCAACTGTAGAGAAAAACTTGACTAATTCCATAGGTAATTTGTAAAATACACAGAGAGAGCAAGCCCTAGGAGAGAAAGAAAATTTAGAAGTAGTTTCTTTTCATTTGGTTTTCTTTCTTTCTTTCTTTCTTTCTTTCTTTCTTTCTTTCTTTCTTTCTTTCTTTCTTTCTCTTTCTTCCTCCCTTCTTCCCTCCCTACCTTTCTTTCTTTCTTCCTCTTTCTCTTTCTTTTTCTCTCTCTTTCTTTAAAGATTTTATTTATTTGAGAGAAGGACAGTGCATGAGCCAGGGCAGAGGGAGAAGGACAAGAAGAATCCCCCCTGAACATGGAGCTGGACTCAAGGCTCTGTCCCAGGCCCCTGAGATCATAACCTGAGCTGAAGTCAGACACTTAACTGACTGAACTACCCCCCCCCCAAGTTTCTGAGGGACAAAAGGGGATTCTAGTTCTTACCCTCAGTGAGTGGTCTTAACCTTTAATGACTCTGAGACTTTCTTATCTGTAAAACAGCCCACAAGAGTACTTCTACTTGCCACACAGGCTTGATGGGTTGAATGATTCACAAAACAATATATTCTTATTGAATGGCTACTGTGTGACAGTTGTGTAATAAATTCAGAAAGGTCTTCCTCCTGTCACAGAACTATGAAAGCTTCATTTCATGCATTCAGCCATTATTTTTCATCTCCTTAACAGGTATTTATGAGGTTTTCTGCTAAGTATTAGGGAGGAAGACAGCAAATAAAGAAATTGCAATATAGTGTGGAGCGTGCTATGATAATGCTATGTAATGGTAACAACAGCAGCAGCTAACCACTAATGATTGCCTGCTTTGTGCTAGGCACTATTCTAAGCCCTTTATCTGTATTAATTTATTTAATTCTTGTAATAAACTTTTAAGGTGAGTGCATAGTTACTGTTACATACAAATAATAGTGAGGTACAAAGGAGAGTGTAAAAATAGTTAACGTTTATTGAATGCCCATGTGAGCCCAGATGTTCCATAGGTATTTTACATACATTTTCTATCATCTTCATCACAACCCTGCCAGGTTGGTTGTTATCATTTTACATATGAGGAAATTGGTCTCGGGAAGATCAGGAAATGTGTTAGTTTCATATAGTTTGTAAGGGAGTTAGAATAGAATCTGGTTTTAGTCTAATTCAGAAGCCTTCATTCTTAAGACTTTGTTGGTACAAGGCAGGAGGGGTAGGTAAAACTCTCTATGCTAAGGAACTACAGGGTCAAAGTTATCAGAGTCTACTGCCTCTCTCTCTCTCTTTTTTTTTTTTTTTTAAAGTAGGCTCCCCAGTGTGGGTCTTGAACTCATGAGCAAGAATCTCTTGATCTACTGACTGAGCCAGCCAGGGCCACTCAGAGCCCATTGCCTTTTAAGGGAATAGGAGGTAAAATTGAAAGATACATTGTTAAAATTGCAAGATTGCTTCTTTTTGGTCTGCCCCCTCTTCTTCAGCATAGACTAAGAAATTCTCTCATACCAGTAAGAGTTTGTAGGTACCTCTTAAGTACTGTACTTGGGGCTGTTGCTGTTGATGGCACATGGCAGTTCTGAATGCTTTTGCCAAGTGCTTAATAACTGAAAATGCTGTATTCGTTCAGGACAGCTGCACCATGCAACCAGATGGGACTTAAAAATTGGCATGTTCATTAAAAAAAAAAAAAAAAAGACTAATTTAAAAATGTCAGTTTGCAACCTGATGTTGCCATGTTAGAATTTTCTAATTTTTTTCTAATAAAGAATAGGAAATGTTTCATTAAACTCCTGTTAAATTGTTTACACTTGTTGCACACTGCACAGATGTGCTCAGCTGGCTGAAGTGTTTTTCCAAAATTGTGTGCAGTGGAATAGAGAAAAATGTGCAGTTTTAGTTCAAAGAATGGCTATTGAATAAAGAGTGCAGTGTAATTTTTTAGAGTTTATCTAACTGACTTGAACTGTTGTTTTGTAGTTGTGCTATGTAAGTGAATCATGGTGTTACAGCCTCAAGAGGTGTAGACTAATGAGAGAGACCCATTTAAAATAGCTTGTGTTGGGGCGCCTGGGTGGCTCAGTGGGTTAAAGCCTCTGCTTTCAGCTCAGGTCATGATCCCAGGGTCCTGTGATCGAGCCCCACATCGGGCTCCCTGCTCAGCAGGGAGCCTGCTTTCTCCTCTCTCTCTGTCTGCCTCTCTGCCTACTTGTGATCTCTGTCTGTCAAATAAATAAATAAATCTTAAAAAAAAAATAAAATAGCTTGTGTTTAAAACTATTTGGATCAGATGGGCCCTGTCACATCACTTTTTAAACTAGTTTTTGTTGTTGCGGTGGTGGTGGTAAAATATACTGTCTCTTCACGTTTTGCAGCAACTTCCCTGCTCCTGTTTTACCTTCTCCAGGTCGTCCTCCATATGGCTTCTCTGTGAGCTTTGTTGAATATAGGTTGCACTCCTTTTTCCTGCTTTAAAACCTTCAGAGGTTTCCCATAGCTTTGAGGTTAAAATTCAAACCCTTTAGTTTAACATGCAAAGCTTTTTCATGATTTGACCTCTGCCTGCCTCATTAGCCTCAAATCTTACTTCTTTCTGATGTTGCTCTGGCCATATTGAACTACTTAACATTTACTGTCCAAGTCACATGTCTGCCTGTACGTTTTTCAATGCCGGTGTCTCTATTTGTGACACCTTCCACCCTTTCCTCATCTCCCAGGTTCTGAATTACCCTTTAAAACTTAACATTGGGTATATTTTTGAGCAGCCTCCTTGTGGTTCTCTCACCCTGTACACATTTCACCATTGGGTTCTCAGTATTTCCTTTGTGCTCTTCATAGTTCCTGGTACTTCCCCTTATAACTTTGTATTATTCTAATTTGTTTCTGTCCACCACTAGAATTTATTTCTTTTTTTAAGCCCTCAGCCCTTAATGAGTCAAGACTATATATATATATATAGAGAGAGAGACAGACAGAGTGAGAGAGCATGCACATGCACCCATACTGAGGATATATTCATTCATGGCCAAAAAGTGCAATAAATCTCAAATAGTGTCTCCCTATTTTTATTTCTGCTGAGTTGTAAGGTTGTTCCAATATTTGAAAAAAAAATTCTTTTGGAATTACCTGGAATTTAATTACATGCCAAAACAGATATAAGAAATAAGCCCTCTTCTTCACCAAGTCTCACATTAAGTAGGGGAGCTTTGGTTTGAGGAGAGGGACCAAACAGAGCTTTCTGATTACCCCTAACTATTGTGGTTCCTACCTCTTTCCATAAGTTGGGATGATGGTGAATTATTACACTGATTCTAGCCTGTAAGGGATATTGAACTTAAGAAACAGAGGCCCTGGTGGTGTGTACTAATAAGAAAGATAGAACAAGCCATTAGTCATTTCTAAGAGACATTTACTAGGAATTTACCAAGGGCTGGGTTACCAGAATGAATTAGGCATAGCCCCTGTCAGACTGCCTGCTCGACTGGTGTGCCTTGTGGAACATACATGATCTAGACACAGTACTGTCCCATAGAACTTTCTGCACTAATGGAAATGTTTTATATCTGTGTTACCCAATATGGTAGTCACCAGACAGCCACATGTGGCTCTTGAGTGAAAGGTGGCTAGTGAGACTGATGAACTGAATTTTAATTTTTTTTAGTTTTAAGTAACTTACTTGGTTTTAAGTAGCTGCATGTAGCTAGTGGCTCCTGTACTGGAAAGCACAGATCTGGAGGGGCCAATCTGTAATGAGATATTTAAATAAGGAAGTAAATTAAGTATAATAGGTGCTATGATAGAAGTGTATATCTAGGGTTCTACCTAGAATTAGGTCAGAAGCACCTGGGGGTAAAGTGGAACCCAAAGAAGTAGATTAGGCATTTCTGGGTTTCTGGGAGTGGGGAGAGGAAATCAAGAAAAGGCTAAGACTCTTAAGAATCTTAATCTTAAAAGATGAGTGGGTATGCCTGGTTGTCACATATGCTAGCTTAAAAGATTTACCACTCTCAGGGCACCTGACTGGTTCAGTTGGTGGAGTGTGCAACTCTTGATCTTGGGGTCATGGGTTTGAGCTCCACAATGGATGTAGAGATTTTTTAAAAAATAACTAAGCTTTGGGGCGACTGGGTGGCTCAGTGGGTTGGGCCGCTGCCTTTGGCTCGGGTCATGATCCCAGGGTCCTGGGATCGAGCCCCGCATTGGGCTCTCTGCTCAGCCGGGAGCCTGCTTCCTTCTCTCTCTCTCTGCCTGCCTCTCTGCTTGCTTGTGATCTCTCTCTCTGTCAAATAAATAAATAAATAAATCTTTAAAAATAAAATAACTAAGCTTTAAAAAAATAAAGAATTACCACTGGTTAGACTAACTAGGTTAGAGTCAGTTTTTTAAGAATCATGATATGATAAGATATAGACTTCCAGTTAGAAGATGAATAAGTTCTGGGGATCTAATACATACCATTATGAATATAGTTATTAATAATACTGTATTATGGGGACGCCTGGGTGGCTCAATGAGTTAAGCCGCTGCCTTCGGCTCAGGTCATGATCTCGGGGTCCTGGGATCGAGTCCCGCATCGGGCTCTCTGCTCTGCAGGGAGCCTGCTTCCTCCTCTCTCTCTCTGTCTGCCTCTCTGCCTACTTGTGATCTCTCTCTGTCAAATAAATAAATAAAATCTTAAAAAAAAATACTGTATTATGTACTTGAAATTTAAGAGAGTAGATCTTACATGTTCTCACCAGAAGAAAAGCATAGTAGTTCTGTGATGGAGGTGGTAGGTAATGGTGTGGTGGTAATCATCACAATATGTAAGTGTCTCAAATCAATGTGTTGTACACCTTAAACTTATATGTTACATGTCAACTATATCTCAATAAAGCTGGAAAATATAAACATAAAACAAAAAGCAAACTCAAAAAGATATAATAAAACATAGTTGCTCCTTAAGCCTCACTATACATAATGTAATCTTCTCTTTGATTTAGAAAGAAATGTAGGCATTTTCTGGTTATTATTATTATTAGAGTACTTATTGTGTAAAGTCAATTAGGAGGGTGGTAAGTTGAGAATGCCTTTTTAAATAATAATTGATAGTAGTTGGCACTTAAACTGTAAGGTGGAAAAAATGTTCAATTTTTGCATGACTAGGAAACACTATTTGTTCCTAACTACTGGCAATAGAGTAATATAAGTATATTCTTGATAGGAGATTTACAAGATTTAGTGATTGGAAGAGTGTACCATACTCTGTATTAATATGTCTGTGCATATATATTTTCTATATAAAGATAATAACAGGGTATTGTTGAATGTGGCATGAGTGCTATGGACATTACTACCTTAAGTTAGGAAAAGAAATGAACACTGTGATCTGGGACAGTTATAGCAGATTTTGTAAAGTAGATGGGACCTGAGTTGTTCCATGACAGGTGGGTGGAATTTAAGTGAATCAAATTTTGGTGGCAGCGAGTCTTGTGGGAACCGTGGCAATAGAGGTGCTGAGGCAGGACTTTGAGGGCATATTTAAGGGGCAGTGTGGGTTCATGTTCACTAGGTATTCAGAGTTCTAAAAAGGTGTATTTGGAATGAAAGGCGAGAGTCAATTTACAGAAAGGCCTTACGTGCAGGTTAAGATACAGACTTTATTCTGAAGGTAATAGGGAGCTGTCTGAGGGTTACTTGGTATTTGCTGTCAGTTTTCTTTAGAAGCTGTTGTGGGTTATCTGGAAGTTTTTGGGAAATGTCCTGCAGGTACACTATGCTTGTATGCATGTGGGTATTTATAAAGAGTTATGGATTGAATGATAGATGATGATAGGAACCCTCCTTGTATAGTACTAGTACACTGTGGAAAAGATGGAGAACATTTTTAAATCTGACTTCATTCACTTACTCATTGATTTATATTTCAACAAATATGAGTGACTGTCTGTACTGTTCTGTGCCCTGGGGATCTCGATGTAAGCTACAGTTTTAGCCCGTCAGGAGCTCAGACTTTTTGTCTAGTGTTCTTTTTTTTTTTTAAGATTTTATTTATCAGAGAGAGAGAAGGGGAGAGAGCGAGCACAGGCAGACAGAATGGCAGGCAGAGGCAGAGGGAGAAGCAGGCTCCCCACTGAGCAAGGAGCCCGATGTGGGACTCGATCCCAGGACGCTGGGATCATGACCTGAGCCGAAGGCAGCTGCTTAACCAACTGAGCCACCCAGGCGTCCCTAGTGTTCATTCTTGTAAGATAGATCTGGACACCTAACCCATCCTGAGGATCAGATGTAAGGGCTGTGGTGGATGGTGCTGACCTTCCATTTTAGAGAGTTTAGAGTTCCTGCTACTTGGCCATGACTCCTTTTCCTCCCTAGAGGGTGCTTATTTCTTCCCTCACTTTGCTAGCCCAAGAATTTTTGTTTCCCCTGGAGCCTACTGCCTGGCCAGAACACTGTGGCTTTTTCTATTTCTGTCACTCTGTGTTAATTAAGCTAATTATGGCTTTAAAAAATTTTCCACCTGCATATGCATCTGTTCATCCAAGGGAGAACAGAGGAGAGAGAGTAGTCCTTATGCAAATCTCAGAGCATAAAGAATTCTGCTTTAGGCATCCCAACTGCCAGGTGAGCCAGAAATGCTCCTAATATCCCAGAGTCACATCATATTATGAACAACCTTGTAGGGACCAAGACAAGCCAATTAATAAGATAGCTTAGAAAAACCGTCAACTTTGGGGCACCTGGCTGGCTCAGTTGGGGGAACATGCGACTCTTGATTTTAGGATTGTGAATTTGAGCCCCACATTGCATATAGAGATTACTTAAAAATAAAATCTTTAGGGCACCTGGGTGGCTCAGTTAAACGACTTTCTTCGGCTCAGTCATGATCCCAGACTCTCGGGATCGAGTCCCACATTGGGCTCTCAGCTCCATGGGGAGCCCGTTTCTCTCTCTGACCTTCTCCCCTCTCATGCTCTCTCTTTCTCTCAAATAAATAAATAAGATCTTCAAAAAATTAAAAAAAAAATCTTAAAAAAAAAGAGACAAAACTAGAGTATGCTTTGACAATTGTGTTTATTTGGAATAAGCCAACAAAATGGACAATTCAAGCATAAAAGAAGAAAAGAAAGGAACTAATGTTTATTGAGGAGCAGGCACTGATCTGAGTGCTTTGCATGTAGTAGTAAATTCCTACCTCAACCTTTTAAAATTCCAGTATAGTTAACATACAGTGTTATATTAGTTTCAGGTCTACAGTATAGTGATTCAGCCATTCTGTACATTGCTCTGTGCTCATAATAGTAAGTGTGCTCTTCATATCCTTCATGTCTTTCACACATCCGCCCCCCCTTCCTGTCTGGTAAGCATCAGTTTATTCTCTGTAGTGAAGAGTCTGGTTTTTGTTGTTGTTGTTGTTGTTTATCTCCTTTATTTGTTCATTTGTTTTGTTTCTTAAATTGCACATATGAGTGAAATCCTATGGTATTGTCTTTCTCTGACTGACTCATTTCTCTTAGGCTTATACTCTCTAGATCCATGCATGTTGTTGTAAGTGGCAAGATTTCATTCTTTTTTAATGGCTGAGTATCCATCCATCTTTATCCATCCATCTACTGATGGACACTTGGGCTGTTTCTATAATTTGGCTATTGTAAGTAAACATACAGGTGCATAATCTTCTCTAATTAATGTTTTTGTCTTCTTTGGGTAAATGCCCAGAGTGGAATTACTGAATCATATGGTAATCTATTTCTAATTTTTTGAAGAACCTCCATACTGTTTGCCACAGAGGCTGCACCAGTTTGCATTTTCACCTGCAGTGCATGAGGAAATTGCAGATGAGGAAATTGAGATTCAGAGAGGTGAGATAAAAGGTTTGAGTTTGAATTCTGGCTCCTCTATTTTTTCTTTTTCCTTTGCTATTTAGTTGTAAGATCTTTGTAAGTTATTTTAAGTGTATCATTTTCAGTTTACTTGGTAGTTTAAAAAAAAAAAAGGGGGTTCCTGGGTGGCTCAGTGGGTTAAGCCTCTGCCTTTGGCTCAGGTCATGATCTCAGGGTCCTGGGATCAAGCCCTGCATCAGGCTCTCTGCTCAGCAGGGAGCCTGCTTCCTTCTCTCTCTCTGCCTACCTCTCTGCCTACTTGTGATCTCTCTCTGTGATAAATAAATAAATAAAATATTTTTTAAAAAATTAAAAAAAAAGAAAAAAAAAGAAAGGGTGGCAGCCGATAATACTTTAGCCAAAGCATTCTTTTAGAGAATTAAATGAGAAACCTCCTGTGAAAAAAATCTAGTTCAGAAGCATAGTAGGTGCTCAGTTAGGTTTGGTTGAATGTGAGCCTCTTGCTCTTTGTTTAAGCAGCAATTCTTTTCCTTTTTGCAGCAATTCTTTTTTTTTTTTTTTTTTTAAGATTTTATTTCTTTATTTGACAGAGATCACAAGTAGGCAGAGAGGCAGGCAGAGAGAGAGAGGGGGAAGCAGGCTCCCTGCGGAGCAGAGAGCCTGATGTGGGTCTTGATACCACGACTCTAGGATCATGACCTGAGCCAAAGGCAGAGGTTTTAACCCACTGAGCCACCCAGGCACCCCTGCAGCAATTCTTTTTAAGGAAAGGATTAAAAATCCCAAGAAGACCAGGAAAATTTTATTAAAAATGTGGAGAATTTAAAAATGTGTCCTATGGTTTAATAAATACAAGTAACAAGTATATTTATTATGTAATATGTTTATTTAATAGAAGCTACAGGAGAGAAAGGAACCTGTGCTAAGGAGCCTTCATTGTCCTTCCTTGACTAATGAGGACTGATTATGTAGAAAGTTAGTTCCATGTCCCTCTTCCATGCTCAGGTTCCTCGGCCCCCCATTCCTGCTGTTGGCACTTTAATTTGACTTATTGTGCTTTTTTTTTTTTTTTAATGTTTCTATATGAATAAACCTCATAAACTATGATGTATGAGGGAATAAAGAATATAAGTGGACATGGACATGGGAGATTAGGGTAGCGTCAGGGATGGAGTAAGTTCTAGCACGCATTTGTTGGATGAAGATACAGAGGGTGATGTTTGTTCTGCAGTCTTGGGTGGAAGGGGAGAGTCTTTTGCCTTAAAGCAAAGATGAAAACTACTCTGAAGTTCCAGGTGCCAGCAAAGGAAACAAGTGGTGCTTGAATCTTACAATACTGGAAGGCAGTTTTGTAATTGGGATGCTAAAGATTGGGGTCTTAATGGATGTGTGTGTCTCCCACCTGTGATCTAGAACTGTCATTATTTTGCTCATTCTTTTATGGACTGGGTTGGGGCATGGTTCCAAAGAGAAAGACTGTGGAGCCCACTAAATTTATGTGTGTACATTTTTTAAAAAGATTTTATTTATTTATTTGATAGAGCACAAGCAGGGGAAGCAGAAGGCAGAGGGAGAGGGAGAAGCGGGCTCCGCACTGAGCAGTGAGCCCTATGTGGGGCTTGATCCCATTTTTAATCAGAGTAATCGTGATGTCTCCACAGTGCTTCTGATCTGCTACATTGGTTGTACAAGATTTCTGCTTCTACTGTGGGTCTCTCCAATTCATAGTTTAGGTTGTCAGGACTGACTGGAGTAGTTGTCTTTGTCAATTTATACATGTAGTATTTTATATAGTATTTTATATTGTAGTATAACAGTTAGGGTCCTGGGGCTTTGGAGTCAGGCTGCCTGAGTTTGAATTTAGTTTCAGTTACTTGCTATGTGATTCTGAGCAACTGACTTGCTCTTACTAGATTCAGACTTCTTATTTGTGAGCGATCATAATAGTCCTCACTTTATAGAACTATGGTCAAAGTTGGGTGAGATAACATGGTTACTCATACTAAACGCTCATTAAAAATTAGCTATTATAATTGTTTTACCTCAAATAATGCCCATCTTATTTATTTATAAGTAAATAAATTATGAAAATACATATAATGCATTGCCATCATAATCATTTTTTTTTAAGATTTTATTAATTTATTTTGAGAGAGAGAGAGCACAGGTGCACGCATGCATGAGCCGGGGGTGAGGCATAAGGAGAGGAAGAAGCAGACTCCCTACTGAGCAGGGAGACTGATGCAGGGTTCAGCCCTAGGACCCTGGGATTGTGACCTGAGCCAAAGGCAGACTCTTAACCATCTGAGCCACCCAGGCACCCCATCATAATCATTTCAAAAAATATTTATTTATTTGAGAGAGAGAAAGAGTGAGCATGGGTGAGCATGGGGAGGTGGGGGAGGGACCTAGGAAGAGGGAGAGAAAGAATCCTTAAGTAGACTCTGCACTGACTGCTGAGCCTGACGTGGGGCTCAATCATGTGATCCTGAGATTGCGACCTTAGCTGAAATCGAGAGTTGGCTGCTCAACTGACTGAGCTACTAGGCGTCCCACCGTCATTATCATTTTTAAGTGTAACAATTCAGTGATGTTAGGTACATTCATGCTCTTTTTTTTTTTTTTTTAAGAATTTATTTATTTGATAGGGAGAGAGCACAAGATGGGGGAGGGAGGTGAGAGGGAAAAGCAGACTCCCCACAGAGCAGGGAGACTGCCCCCTGGATGAGGGACTCAGTCCTGGGACCCTGGGATCATGACCTGAGTGGAATGCAGTCACTTAAATGTCTGAGCCACCCAGGCACCCCAACATTCATTTTCTTTTTCTTTCTTTCTTTCTTTGAGAGAGAGAAAGAGAACAAACAAGTGGGAGGAGGGTCAGAGAGAGAAAGGGAGAAGCAGACTCTCTGCTGAGCAGGGAACCTGATGTGGGGCTCTATCTAGGACCCTGAGATCATGACCTGAGGCGAAAACAAATGCTTAAGTGACTGAGCCACCCAAGCGTCTGTTTACGTTCATATTCTTTTTTTAAATTATTTTCTTATTTTTTAATTTTTTAGAAGATTTTATTTATTTATTTGACAGATGGAGATCACAAGTAGGCAGAGAGGCAGGTAGAGAGAGAGGAGGGGGGAAGCAGGCTCTCTGCTGAGCAGAGAGCCTGATGTGGGGCTCGATCTCAGGACCCTGAGATCATGACCTGAGCCGAAGGCAGAGGCTTTAATCCACTGAGCCACCCAAGCACCCCTACATTCATATTCTTAATGCAGTTTTCCCACTATCCATCTCCAGAACTCTTCTCATCTTGTGAGAGTGAAGCTCTGTATCCATGGAACAATAACTCCCCATTGCCCCTCCTACCAGCCCCTGGGAACCACTGTTCTACTTTATATGATTTTAACTACTGTAACTACCTCATATAACTAGAATCATACAGATATGTCTTTTTGCAACTGGCTTATGTCACTTATACTGTCCTCAAGGTTGATGTATGTTTGTACCATATGTCAGAATTCCCTTCATTTTTAAGGCTGAATAATATTCCATGGTATATATACACCACATTTTGCTTATCCATTCATCTTTTAGTGGATACTTGGGTTGCTTCCACATTTTGGCTTTCGTCAATAATGCTGCTCTGAGTACATGTGTACAAATCTTTTTGAGACCTTGCTTTTGATTCCTCTGAGTATATACCTATAAGTGGAATTGTTGGATCATATGGTAATTCGATGTTTATTCTTTGAGGAAACTCCATAGTATGTTTCACAGCGGTTGCACCATTTTACATTCCTACCAACAGTTACACGAGAATTCTATTTCTACACATCCTCACCAGCACTTCTTATTTTTTAGTTTTTTGGTAGTAGCTATCCAAGTAGGGGTGAGGTGGTAGCTGATTGTGGTTTTGATTTGCAGTCTCCTGATGATTAGTGATGTTCAGGTCTTTTTTTTTTTTTTTAAGATTTTTATTTATTATTTATTTGACAAACAGAGATCACAAGTAGGCAGAGAGGCAGGCAGAGAGAAAGGAAGGGAAGCAGGCTCGCTGCCAAGCAGAGAGCCCGATGCAGGGCTCAATCCCAGGACCCTGGGATCATGACCTGAGCTGAAAGCAGAGGCTTTAACCCACTGAACCACCCAGGCGCCCTGATGTTCAGTGTCTTTTCATGGGCATGTTGGCCGTTTGGGTATCTTCTTTGGAGAAATGTCTATTCAAGTTCTTTGCCCATTTTTTTTATTTTTTATTTTTTTAAATATTTATTTTATTTTTTTAAAAATATTTTTATTTATTTATTTATTTGACAGACAGAGATCACAAGCAGGCAGAGAGACAGGCAGAGAGAGAGGAGGAAGCAGGCCCCCTGCTGAGCAGAGAGCCCGATGTGGAGCTCCGATCCCAGGACCCTGGGATCATGACCTGAGGCGAAGGCAGAGGCTTTAACCCGCTGAGTCACCCAGGTGCCCCTCTTTGCCCATTTTTCAATCAGGTTTTTGTTGTTGAGATTTGGGAGTTTTCTATGTATTCTGGATTTTATTTATTTAATAAATAAATTGCTTAACCAACTGCACAACCCAGGTGTCCCATTAATTCATAGCTTTGATTAGTAAGTGCTAAAGCTAGATCTTAATAAGGCTCATTAATAAGAAGTGGGGTAAAAGAGGTGAGAAAGAGCCCTTAGATTTGGAAATAATGAGGGCGCCTGGGTGGCTCAGTGGGTTGAGCCACTGCCTTCGGCTCTGGTCATGATCTCAGGGTCCTGGGATTGAGTCCCGCATCGGGCTCTCTGCTCAGCGGGGAGCCTGCTTCCTCCTCTCTCTCTCTCTGCCCGCCTCTCTGCCTAATTGTGATCGATCTCTGTCAAATAAATAAATAAAATCTTAAAAAAAAAAAGATTTGGAAATAATGAATGCAGGACCAACTCTTAGTTGTGATGACTTCTATATATTTTAAATTATTTAATTTCTCTGAGCTGTAGGTTTCTTACCTGCAAAATGGGTGAGCTGATAATCCCTATCTCATAGTACTTTCAGTCATGAATATTAAATGAAATAAAGATGGTGAAAGCCGGGGTGCCTGTGTGGCACAGTTGGTTAAGGGTCTGCCTTTGGCTGAGGTCATGATCCCAGGGTCCTGGGGGCAAGCCTTGTATCTGATTTCTTGCTCAGTGGGAAGTCTGCTTGTCCTTCTCCCTCTGCTGCTTCTCCTGCTTGTGCTCTCTCATTCGAGTACTCTCTGTCAAATAAATAAAAATTTTTTTAAGATTATTTATTTATTTGACAGAGAGAGAGATCACAGGTAGGCAGAGAGGCAGGCAGAGAGAGAGAGGAGGAAGCAGGCTCCCTGCTGAGCCCGATGCGGGACTCGATCCCAGGACCCTGAGATCATGACCTGAGCTGAAGGCAGAGGCTTTAACCCACTGAGCCACCCAGGCGCCCCGGGTTTCTTTCATTTAGTGTAATGTTTTCAAGGTTTATCCATGCTGTAGCACATATCCATATTTCATTCCTTTGTATTTCCTTATGTTCCCTTGGATGGATATACCACATTTATTAATCTATTCATCATATCATTAATAGACATTTGGGTGGTTTCTACTTTTTAGCTATTATGAATAATACTGCTATGAACATTCTTATATAAGTTTTTATGTAGACATATGTTTTCATTTCTCAAATGGAGGAAATGCATTCTAGGTGTGGAATTGCTGGATCACATGGTAACTCTATGTTTAACCTTTTGAAGAACTCCAAACTGTTTTCCAAAGTGGCTGTACCATTTTATATTCCCACCAGCAGTCTATAAAGTTTCCAATTTCTGGGACAGCTGGCTGCCTCAGTTGGTGGAACGTGTGGCTCTTGACCCTTGGGGTCATGAATTTGAGCTTCACATTGGGTATAGAAATTACTTAAATAATTAAATCTTTTTTTAAAAAAGTGTTCCATTTTCTCCACATCCTCCCCAACACTTGGTGTCTTTCTGATTTTGGCCATCTTAGTGAATGTGACATATGGTATGTCTTTGTGATTTGATTTGCAATTCTCTGATGGCTAATGATGCTGAGCATCTTTTTGTGTGCTTATTTCCCACCTATTATTTTTTATGTAGCTCTCTGTGTTTTACTAACTTGCTCTGTAATATCTTTCTTTAATAAAATAGTGCTTTACACCCAGGGGTGCTTGTTAATACTTAGTGATTTGTTAGCTGATTATAAGAGCATTCCAGACGAAGGAAAATATGGCTTCATCTTATTTTTTTCTTTTTTTAGTTAATTCTATCAGTGGTTGAATTGAAAATCCTCAGGAAGGACATTCAAAAAAGAAAATTTCAAATAATATTTAGTCTGTTTAGAGCAAGACCACACTGAGGTCATAAGGTGTTAATTAAAGAACAGTTAATGGTTGAATTGATGACTGGTATTGATTATAGAGCACTTAAAATTTGATCTTGGCACTGTGGACACAGGAGTGAATAAATTAAACCCCTGGCTTTTAGTTGCACTCTAGTGGGCAGAGACAGGAAAAGTTAGGCAATATATAGGGAAAGGGAGTTATTGAAAGGGGTGGGGGCTATTTTCAATAGGATTGGTTAACCTAGGCCTCTCTAGTGATGTGAAATTTTGATTAGAGATCTTAATGAAATGAAGGAACAAGTCATATTGATAATTCAAGGGAAGAATGGGCAGAGAGGGCTATAAATGCTAATTTCCTGAGGTGGGGTGGTGCTAGGGTTATCAATAAACAAGAAGGGAAAGAATAAAGAATGTCCCTGCTGTTCACATTGAGGAATCTGAGACTTGCATGTTCTTTTGGTCTGTTTTTGGCCACTTTGGAGCAGTTTCTAAACAACATGAATTAAGGCATTAAAATTTAATTTTATTGCAGTGTGGCTGAAATGTAGTGAGCAAAGAGGATAATGGTAGGGATGTAAGATAGATGGTAGAAGGGAACCAGAGATCATAGTGTCTTGTAGGCCATGGTAATGACCTTGTATTTTTTATTCTGAGTGAGATAGGCAGCCATTGCAGGGTATTGAACAGGATGGAGTGACATGATCTGAATTGAATCTAAACGGCCATTTTGCAGGGCGTGTGGGTGGCTCAGTCGTTGAGCATCTGCCTTCAGCTCAGGTCATGATCCCAGGTTGAGATCATGGGATCACGAGCCCCACATTGGTCTCCTTGCTGGGCGGGAAGCCTGCTTCTCCCTCTCCCACATCCCCTGCTTGTGTTCCCTCTCTCACTGTGTCTCTCTCTATCAAATTAAAAAAACAAAAAACAAAAAAACAAAAAAACCCTTAAAGGGCCATTTTGGCTTCTGAGGAGAAAGGGTTAGGGGATAGATAGATGGCAAGGGCAGAAGCAGGGGTATCAGAAAGGAGACTGTTACAAGAATTAGGGAATGAGATAATGACAGCTTGAGCCAGTGTGTTAGCAGTAGAGGTGATAAGAAATTGTTAGAATTAGGATATGTTTTGGAAGTAGAGTTTACAGAGTTTGCTGGTAGATTGAATGAGGACTGTGAGAGTAAGAAAGTAGTCATGGGGAGGTTTTTGCTTTGAGCAACTGTAAATTGGAGGTACCATTTATAAAGATGGGAAAAACTGGGAGGAGCAAACTTATAGGGAGGGATCAGGTGTTTGGTTTTAGATGTATTACATATTAGATGGCTATTAGACAAACAAAAGGAGGTATCAGGTAGGCAGTTGGATTTACAAGTCTGGAATTCAGAAAAATCCAGGTTAGAGATCTAAATCTGGGAGTCATTAGCATATGTATAGCTGTGGAATACCTGTGATCACCTAAGAAATGTGTATAGATAGAGCAGAGGAGATCTGACAGTTGAGCCCTGGATATTCTGAGATTGGGAGGTTGAGATCAAAGGAATAGCCAGTGAGATAAAAGAAGAAGCAAGAGAAAGTGGTATCAGAGGCCAAGTAATTTCTAGAGGGTAGTGGCAAGTGTCCCTGCTGGGTTGCCTGCAGTCCTAGAGTCTAACCATGATTTGGTTCTAAGTAACCGTGGGGCATTGGATAGTTCATGTTACTTTTTTGGGGGGTTGGGGTGATCTCTAAAGTGAAAGTCTTTATTAGATCGCTTGAAACTTTCCCGTGATTGTAATAAACAAACTTTATGGTTTGCATAAAGCATTTTCATGTGTTTATCACATTTAATTTTTATAACAACTTTATGGAACTTATATATACATAATATATACCATATATTATATGTATATGTACATATATATAATAGTCTAGTGGGTAAGACTGACAGTAAACAAGTAAACTAATAATATAACTTAATTTAAAAAACAAAGCAAGATGAGGGAACAGGATATGTTGGGGGAATGATCAAGAGAAGTCTTTCTGAAGTAATGGCATTTGAGCAGAGACCTGAATGATCAAAAGTAGAAAGCCATGAGAAGATATGATGAGAGAAACAAGAAACAGAAAGGTGCAGAGGTAGGAATGAGTTAGATGTGTTTGAGGAGCAGCAGGAAGGCCCTTGGTAGGATAGGAGGTTGACAAACAAGATCCAGAGAGCTTTGGATTCACTTAGTCCTGGGGGTTTGTTGTGACTCCCTTCACGATTTGCTGTGTGACTCTGGGCAGAGTACCTGACTTTCCTGAGTTGTAATTACCTTATCTATAAAATGGAGATAATAAAATAAAGGCTATCTTGAGAATTAAATTACAGAATTATGTAAAATACCTAAGATGGTGTGCCTGGCACGTTACTTTATTAAACATGGTTATTAGACTCCTACTATTATTGACCAAGTCCTAGGCACTCATTCTACTGTCTCCCAATATGTTTAGTCTGTTTCTCTCTCTCTCTGTGTGTGTGTGTTTAATTTGTCTTAGTCTGCAGATCTTAAAGTTCTGTTTTTGTGCCCAGGCTAGGCACTCTCCCTGAGCTCACCTTTGTATTAAAATCAACGAAAGAAGTGTTGGACTGAAAAGAAAATGGTTTAGAGGTTGATGAGTAGGTATAAAAATAAGGGTTTAGGATTCTGGTAATTGCAGCCTCTAATATAGTCATTTGTTATGGAAAGAAACTGTGCATTTCTGTCATCTTTCCTCATCACTGGATACTAGCTCTACTTAGGCACTTCCCAGACAGGTTTCCTACTGACCCAAACCTGCTTGCCGTAGGAAAATCAGATAGAGAAGTCTTCCATCCTTATAAGACCATCTGTTTTTAGACCCACAGCTGCTGCCCTTACAATTGCAACCCAACACAACTGGAATGATTTATTCATCTCCAGGTAAAGTTTGTGCACCAAGCTTCCAGTAAAATACAGTATCAGCTTTATACTTAATGAAGCATCCAGCACAGGTGGTGAGCTGTGCCAGAAAGGATGCTTCTGGCTTAGAAATGGCTGCTGGACAGGTGGAGGAGGTAAGCTGTTAGTACTGAGAATGTAGCCGGAGGGAGAGCAGAGTGAATACTAGGCAACAAGGGAGAATTTCTTGTCTAGTGGGGTCTTGACTATCCTGTATTCCTGGAGTTTCAAGATAATTTAACTTGTCTTTAAGTTAAATGTACCACTGTTGATTTAGGTGAGAAAATTAAAATCCAGAGAGAGGAAGGGATTTAGTTTAAGCTGCATGGCAATTTGGCACAGTTAACAGTAGAGCTCAGGTACTTCAATTCCGAGTTCATTGCTTACCTTCACATGTTTTGTTGTGTAATAAAAAACTTTAAAGTATTATCAAATATGAGGTGGCATTATTTTTTTCTCAGTATAATTTGCTGATACTATGAACAAATCAGAACTTTTTGTCCTTTAGTAACTGAATGACCAAGTAAGTAGCTTAATTTTTTTTAACCTTTCTTCTTATGTGTAAAAGGAGGAATTATTAACACTTGTTCTGGATTGTTTTAAGGGTTAAATAAATTTAAGCTGGTAAGGTCATTTTTGATAATCAGAAGGTACTAAAGAAAAAAACCAAGCAAAAGAAGGTACTAAATAAATGCTAATTTCTTCTCTTTTCAGTTCAGTTGAGCAAACACTGATTAGGCATCTGCCTCATGCCAGCTCCATTTCTTGGCTCTTACTTACATTATCTTATTTAACCTCTAAGTTCCTTCCTCTCTCCCCTTACTATACTGAGGATCTAATCAGTATAATAGTAATTTCCTTCTATGACAGAGCCCTTCATAGTCAATCTCCATCATTAAACAAAGTTGTAAAAAAAGTGGTGCTTATTTTTAGAATAATTCAGAATATTAGTATTAACCAATGGTGATAACTATGGACCAGTGTACCTAGAGCCTGGTGTGTAAGGTTTGGCTTCTGTTTTTACAAGGTGCTTTGGGGATCCTCTGGAGGGCAAATCACGACTATGGCGGTATTCTTTGTCATCCCAGAGAAGCTTGGTTTCTCTTTTGGAGTGTTTGATTTTAGTAAATGGTTTCCTTTTTACCTTAGGTTTTAGGCTCTTTGACAAACCATCTGCTTCTCAAACCCAATTTCCTTTTACCACCAAGTGCTTGCAGGCGGTTGTTCAGATGGAGAACAAAAGCTTTCTCCAGTTCCTAGTGGTTTTGTAAGAGTGGGAATGCCTCAGGGAGAGATTGCATCTGCTTATTGGAATTCATTTGTGGTGTGTGCCTGGAGAGGACGTATTTTCCAAGGACTCTGCTGGGGCTTGCTGAAGAGGAGATAAAATTTTGAAATGGAGGTTTGTCAACATGGGTTTTGGCTATTTCTGTCCTTGCTAGTATCCACTAGGGCTCCAGACAGCTTGGTGGGATTGCTGTTGCAGCTTCTGCTGTTACTACTCCCTACAGCTGTTGCTCAAGTTTTTGATCTGCACTTTTGTTGTTGTTTTTCGAGGCTGTTGCTTTTTTCTCTGTAAAGGTTACATTAAGTCGTAAGTAAAATAAGATATGGGAAACCTAGTGTGAGGTGGTGGAAGAACCTTGGTAAACCCATAGGAATTGTGGCCTAAATCTTAGCTTTGCTTTACACTGGTTCTGTGATTTTGGATATATTATTTAATCTCTTTGAGTGGTAATTTCTTTATCTCATTTCCTACTGCTCTTGCCTGTGTTCCAGTCACACTGTCATCTACAGCTTCTCATCCCCTCTGCCCTCATGTGTGCTCTGTCCCGTGGTAGTCTTTCTGCTATCCTTACTTCCCTTCTTTCTTATTTCTCTGTTGTACTTGACAAACTTTTGCTCTTTCTTTAAAACTTTTCTTGAGAACTTTTCTTGTTTTCTGTGAAGTTCTCCCTGACTTCTGAATGTGAGGTACCATGGGATGAGAGACTTCCTTCCTCTAGGTTCATCTATTAAGAATTTTGCACATACAAAAATATAACTGCATGTTGTAGCATCAAAGATTAGCCCACACGGTCTCTTAATGCTTTTATTTATGACCCATTGACTTCTTTACTTTAGTGCCTTCATTGGGATACCCCATTCATGTGTAGATTGATTCATAACAGATGTCTTTAGAATTAGAAAAATAAACACAGATACAAGACAGCATTTTGCCAGACTTAGCAAATTGTATTTTATTATATGTCTCCCCCCAAGGAAACGAATAGCTGCTAGTAAAATGAACCATTAGGTTTGGAAAAAGCTATCCATTGTCAGGTTGATGATGTCGCTCCATCTGATCTGATTTTTAAAAAAGATTTTATTTGTGTATTTGACAGACAGAGATCACAAGTGGACAGAGAGGCAGGTAGAGAGAGAGGGGGACACAGGGTCCCTGCTGAGCAGAGATCCCAATGTGGGGCTCATTCTCAGGGCTGAGATCATGACCGGAGCCAAAGGCAGAGGCCTGACCCACTGAGCTACCCAGGTACCCCTGATCTGATTTTTTAAATAATTGACAACCTTTGACAAATCACTGACAGAACATCATTATTATATGTATGCTATCTTTCAAATAACTTTTCATTGGATCCTCAGATTTGATAAAAATAGGATCTGAATTCTGTTTTTCATCAGGGAGCTTTCTTGAAATATCTGGTGATCCTTGATTGTCTGTTCATATTAAAATGGGATACTAAAAAGCTGATTGGAAATTTTTAAATACTAGGGTGAGGTTTACTGATTGTGGACTTCACTGTGTGGCGATCTGCCTGGAATATTTGTGGTGTACCTACAGGGTCAGTAGCATGACTTCTTTCCACTAGGGCTGGTCAAATTCTCTGGAAGGGTCTTTTAGTCTTCTTCCTAAATGTTAACAGGTCTAGCTTTCAGTAATTTGTCACTGTTGTGCTTCTCATTTCTCTTTATTTTTATGATATTATGCCTTATAAAAAGTCCAAAAGTGGGGTCTAAGTACCCTATATACCCCCTCTTCAGGGTAGACAACATTATTTAATTGTTTCTGAGATTCAAGTTCATCATTCTAAAATTAGTTATCATGTCTTTTTGTGTTATACTGATGCCATGGGGACTATTGTATTCTGTACTAAATACTTTGGTGCTGTATAAAACAAAAGCCTTTTTTTTTGGTGAGTACCATGTTTTTTATATCTTGTGATTATTTTGGAATTCTATTTCTGCCTTTTCTTCTTGCTGTTTATTCTCCTTTCTTACTTTGTCATTTCCTACCTACTGAATGTGGTGCTCTCAAATTACTAAGTTTATTAGCTGCGTTTTTAAAGGAAAAGTAAGGCCCTAGGGATTCTACTAGCAGTAAAGTGTGAAGAATTAAAGATAGTTATTTTGTCTTTGAAGAGGTCTTTTTACAGTAATTTTAGTTCTCCATATGATCCAGAAGACAAGTTTATTGAATTACTGAATTCCACACAAGTGAGGTATTGTAATAAAACTTCATGGCTTGTCAAATAAATTGCCTTCATCCATATCATCTCATTATTTTAAGCTTTGTAGTAATTCTACAAGGTAATAGGGCAGGTAGTATTATACCTGTTTCTTATATATAGGGCAATTTGAGGTTCAGGGAGATTAAATTGTGTGTTCATATCACATAATTGAGTAGAAGAGCTGGGCCTAATCTCAGTTTGTCTGACTCCAACCCCTAGTGTTGTGTCTTCTCTGTATGTGACATTCTACAGAGAAGGGTCAAATTCATAAGATTAAAGTCCAGTGTAAGAAAGAATAGTCCTTGTTTGATCCTTATGATAGCTCAGGGTAATGTTTTTTCTATTTCCTGTCTGGGAAATTTGAAGTTTAGAGATTAAATGACTTGTTCAAGGTCTCCTGGCAAAATAAAGAGTGACAGAGCTGGGACTCATTCTCTTCGCTTGACTCCAAATCTTGCTCTCTGATTGTAGTACATGATACTTCCTCCCTCAGTCTGAATGAACTGCCAAAAGAGAAAATAATGCCAGCCACATGGCTAGTAACAGCAATGGTTTGAACTCTTAGTAAACAGCCAAGTCCTCTTCCCTGGGAAGGTTTCAGCTGATTGGAATTCTCAGTCTGTTTTTCCAGTTCGTGTAAAGGAGGAGGATAAAGAACTGTTGTGTTAGGACTTGCAACAAACTTTAATTCCCTTAGTGGAAACACTAAAGATACACAGTTGCATTGCCAGTTTGGCACATGGAAATACTTAAACTCTCAAGCAGAATCTTTACTGAGTTTCTAGTACAGCCTAATGTTCTAGACTCGAAGAGGAATTTATCATTGAATCAGGAAATGTTAGGGTTCTGAAATCTGCTCATTCTAAGGCTGAAAGGCTGAGTTTCTAGAACGGTTCTGTGTAGCTTGATTCAGCTAGTACTGGAGAGTAAGGTAAACTGGGCCTCCTTCTGGTCTAGGACTTTATCAAGGCCTCTTAGGCTGTGCCAGTAACTACTCACTAGGTGTATTTTTCTTCATACACAGATGTTCTCTGAGATAGGCTGCATCTCCTCTCATCTTGCTAGCCTTTCTTCAGAGCTTAGTTAGTACAATTAAACATTCCTCTAAAAAGCTTTCTAGGCTGATTGATGGTACTTGTCTTATCCCAACTCCTGTTGCCCTTTGTAAGCCAGTACAGTTCTCTTCTAACTTAATACTAACTTAAAAGAAACACAATTTGTTTCTATATTGCTTCCTATTCTAGAAGGATTTGCCATTAGTAATATTTCTGATTATGCCCAGAGTGGAGGATTATTGTGTGGTTACTTGTATTTCTTAAGTCTTGGTTATAGGCTTATGTTGAGGTTGTTTATCCATCTAATCAGGGAACCTTCAAGTTAGGGAATGAAGTGTGGTGTGGTGAGATCCTCTAGGAAGTCTGGCCCTCCAGAGCTAGTAATTCCTTTTCTTTTTGTCTTGGGGCTTGTCACTCTGCTCTAGGACTCTCTCTTTTTTATTGTCAGCCTCCGCAGCTAGGTAGTGAGCCCCCCCAAGGGGAGGGATTTTGGTATAGTTCATCTCTTTTGTTTCCAACAGCCAACATAGAGCCTGGACACAGAATAGGTGCTTGGTACATGCTTATTGTTTATTGAGAGCCAGGATACAGGAGTTCTGGTTCCAGTTCTACCACCATGTGACCTTGGGCAGGTAAGTCACTTCCCATCTTTGAAACTCCAATTTTCTTATCTGTAAAATATGGAGATTGTACTCCATGACCAGTATCATAGCATTTATCCTACTTACAGTAGTCAGGGTCTCATTGAAGAGATTAGAAGCCACACCACTAATTTGAACAGGTACAATTTAAAACAAATAATCTTTAACTAAATAAAAAGTGTTTAATTGCGAAAGAGTTAAAAGAAAACTCTAAGATGTAAGAGAGGTAGTTAACTGCTGAGAACTGTTAACCATTCCTAGGGCTGAAGGGAAAACAAATGAGGAAAGAATTTAGAAGTTTAAGAAAAGAGAGTGCCACAAGGCTGAAATGCAGGCTTCAGAGGAGAGTGTATGCTTGTTGTAGGAATGTGTTGCTTGTTGCTGTGGTGAAGAAGAAACTGGCTGGAGGGCGCTTGCCTCAAAACCTGGAAAGCTACTGTGTTGAAGTCTACCATGACCCTCTGCCTGCTGATCTACTTGGCTGACTTGTAAGAAAACCAAACACTGGAGAGGAAAAAAAAAGAATCATTTTTTCTCTCTTAGCTCTGTAATCTCCTTCTAGCACCTTCTATTGGCAAAATCTGACATGACCCCACTGGGAATGGAGACGTGTAGCCTATAGAGTCCAGTCCAGTATCACAAAACAGGGCAGTGAAGAATTGGTAAATAAATAATAAAGTAAGTAAAGTTGAAAGTAAATAATGATTTCCATATTGTAATAATCTGTTTTGATACTTATTTTCTGAATTGCACCACGAGCTTGATAATGGCTGAAATAGTATCATATTTGTTTCTATATCTGCATTGCCCCAGAAAGGACTTGGCACTAAAGAGTTGCTCAGTGAATACTATTTGGATGAAGGAAAAACTGTAAGATAGGGAATATTAGGTTTTCTCAAGTTGGATTAAGTCTGATTATCCTGGGAGGAATTGGAGCTAAGCATCCTCCCTGGCATTTAAAACCATATTGAATTCCATTTCTCTTGTGTCTACCTTGCATTAGATGCTAGTGAAGACAGTGAAAACATTTCTCCTGTTAATATTGATATATTCTATGAAATTAATCATCTCCCCTTTCCTAAAAGGTGACACTCTTAAATCTGAGGTAGTTATTATACACATAAGTATATTCCTCAGAAGGGCAAGGAGATTAATGTATTATGTGCCATGTGTAATTTAGTTCATTTCATTCCTAGAACCCATTGTATTATCCCCATATACCAAAGAAGAAACTGAGATTCAGAAACATTGAGGTACTTGATCAAAGTTATACAGCCTGTAAATTGCAAAGCTGGAATATGAGCTCAGGTTTGATTGTTATAAAATTTGAACAGAGCAACACTCTGTCTCTTTGTTGCAGCATATGAGGGCACAAGCACACAAGTTTTTTTAGCTGATGGCAATAGAAATCTGTGGAATTGATTTCTCTTTTTGGTCATTTGGGGCTGAGCAAGTAACAACAGAGCAAAATAGCAGTACTCACAAGGCTGCAATGATAGTGTTTCCAATAATTGGCCTTTTCAGTAAGCCAGTTTGAGCCTAAGCTTCAGATACTCGATTTGTGAAGCATTTGCTTTCTGGCAGCAGTATATTCTTTTTTCAAATCCCACACCTAGCAGCTCACAAAAGAGTTCTGATGCATTCTTTGCATTAAACTTCTCTTCTCTTGCTCCTACAAGTTTCTTTCCTTTTCTGGGGCCTGAAACTAGATAGGCCACTTAATTATTACTAGGAAGCAAAATTTATGAGGTTGGTGTGTTTGTTGCTTCTGAGCCAGGACATGTAAAGCCTTTAGGTAAATTACTTAGATTTGAGAGTCAGTTATTCCTTTCTTTGGTCACCGCCAGGCAAAGTTGGGGATGCTGACGCCTGTCTCACTGCTTGGAGGGTCAGAGTACTGCATATGGCCTGGGAGGGATACTGTTACAAGAAAAGCTTTCTTTTAAGAGCATTAGAAGCAGGGGTGCCTGGGTGGCTCAGTGGGTTAAAGCCTCTGCCTTAGGCTCGGGTCCTGATCCCATGTCCTGGGATTGAGCCCCGCATTGGGCTCTCTGCTCGGCAGGGAGGCTGCCTCCCTCTCCCTCTGTGCCTGCCTCTCTGCCTGCTTGTGATCTCTGTCAAATAAATAAATAAAATCTTAAAAAAAAAAGAGCATTGGAAGCAACCAGTAATGTCAGGACTTGCTAATCAGATTATTCAGCTAGTTATTTTGTGATTATCCACTGGGATTACCTCTGATTGCTGAATTGAGAGTATGATTTCATCATGACAATGAGAAGCCCTTGGGCCAATGTCACCTTTCTTCATTTCTTCTGGTACTACCATTGACTAGGGAATCTTAGGATAGTTACCCTCCCCTTTGATTTTCCTGGCAGTAAATGCTACTGCTTAATTGCTTTTCAGAAGTGATGACATTTATTCTTTGGAAGGAACTGAAGAAAGAGTCTGCACATGTCATTTATTTTTAACTGCATACTCATTAAGTTGAAATCTTATTTTCATTTCGTGGTTTAGCATTGAACAGGAAAAGCGATGTAGTGGAATTAGCATGAGCAGTAATAGCATGGTCACCTGGGCAAAAACCCCATTCTGCTATTTAATGACTTAATAGTTATTTATCCTGTCTCAGCCTCAGTTTCCTCTTCACTAAAGTGAGAATAATGATTAATAATGGCAATAACAATGATCCATAATTTGGGGTAAATCTATTGATTTCTCCAAGTTCTGAATTTATTTATCTGTAAAGTGGAGCTAGTAATTCTTCAAGAATAGGTTTGGTTTGAGAAGGAAACTAGCTAGTGTAAATGAAAATGTCTAGTGAAGTGCCTGACACATAGTATTTGCATATGCTAAGTGCTAAATAGTGGCTATGACTGTTCTTAGGAGATCTGAAGGAAAAGATCCCTGGGAGTATGATAGTTCCTATGGGATGGATCAGGGCTTAATAAACACTCATTAATTCTTTCAGTGGGGGTGGTCTTCTCATTTCCTTCAGGAATTGTTTTACTTGATTTGTTGGTATTCCTTTTTCTATCAGTCTCCAGACAGAACTATGGAGTTGTTTCCCCTGAGAGTTTCCTTCCCAAGCTGTAGTCCTGCTGTTGATATTCCAAGTTGTTCTCTGTAGAGAAAGTGGAGTACAAAGACTGGGTTGTGGTTCAAAACGTCCATTAGCTTGTATTTCTGGATTCATTGTTTTGTACACAAGACTAAGGGAGGGTTTGTCAGAGGCCTTTAAAGACGTATGATCATGCCGTTATTTTGCTGTTTCTTTGGTATAAGCCAGGAAGGAGGGGTGGCCAGTAAAAAATGTTTTACAGAACAGCAAACTGGATTTCTCTACAAAGCTGGCCTCTGATCTACTTAGCCTCTTCAGGCAGGAGACTCTGGCAAGTTTGAATTCCAAGTTTTAGATCAAGGGTTTCATTTCTCTTTTTCTCACAGAGTTACAGCATTTTCAGAGATGTTCAAAGCTGAAACAGAGATTAGAGGACTTGTTTAAGGTCCTGTGGCAAAACTAGAACCTACGTTTCTTTTTAATTTTTTTTCTGTAGTTCTTTGGGAAAATTCATTGTTTCTTTCATAGGATGTTTAGTGAACAATAGGCAGTTTATTTTTAAGAATACTCTTTCACAGGGCACTTGGGTGGCTCAGTTAAGCATCTGCCTTTGGCTCAGGTCATGATCCCAGAGTCATGGGATCGAGCCCCGGTTAGGGCTCACTGCTCCTCCCTGCTTGGCGCTCTCTCTATCTTTGTTGCTCTTTCTAAAATAAATAATAATTTTAAAAAGATAAAAATGTAAAAAACTACTCAGGAGCAAAAAGGCCCTTTTATTATTAGACTTTTGATTATCACTGGGAACATCGTCGTACCTTGTCAACACTGGATGATATTATCACTCTCCACAGCTTCTGCTATGCTCCTTGAGAGAAAAAGTCCTCATTGTTTTAGACCAGTTAAATATTTTTTTAAAATTTATTGGCCATTTGTAGTTCTGTGAATTGTATGTCATTTATTGTGTATTCTCTGCTGGGTTCTTTGTGTCTAATCAGCTTGGAGAGGGGGGCTCTTTGTATATTAAAGGTATCCATCTTTTGATATATAGACTGCAAATATTTTTGCCATTTTATTTATGAAATTGGGTACTTCTCTAGAACACCAGAGAAAAAAGTCCTTTATATTGGAATAACTATTTAAAAATCACATCTACCCCAAGGATGCCTGGGTGTCTCAGTTGGTTGGACGACTGCCTTCAGCTCAGGTCATGATCCCGGAGTCCCAGGATCGAGTCCTGCATTGGGCTCCCAGCTCCGTGGGGAGTCTGCTTCTCCCTCTGACCTTCTCCTTGCTCATGCTCTCTCTCACTGTCTCTCTCTCTCTCAAATAAATAAATAAAATCCTTAAAAAAAATCGCATCTACCCCTATGTATAATACTTCTACTGAGCATTTACAAGTGTAAAAAGAACTTTTATGTTCTTTCTTTTGTTCTCTCAAGATCTTCATGAGAGGGCTTATGATTAAAATAAAGTGGATTGAGCATGTACATCTTACCTCCTTTTAAAAACTCCATGGAAATAGAATAAAAGTGCTATTAACTTACAAAGGCTAAGAGAACAGGAGAACATGGAAAAGAGGCACAAGTGGTGAATGATTTAGTGGATTAAGGAGGGCAAACATTGAGGATTCAGAAGGAATGTGAGTATGAACAAAGAAAGCCATTTGTGGTATGGAACCCTAGAAAGCTCTAGATATTGGAGGTTCTCAGCATCTTGAATGTTAGGCCGACAGGTGGAGCTGAAAACAAGAATTCGAAGGTTATAGAAGGAACAGCTAAAACCCCAGATCTTTTTGCCGTTTCAGCAGAACATTGGAGGTTTATTCTCTAGGGAAGTAAAATCTGGAAGGCTCTGGACTTGGGAACATTTAGCTGAGAGAAAAAGAATGGTGACATTCTGAAACCTGAGATTAAGTGAGATCTTCATCCAGTTACTAGCTCCTAGACATACAAGTAACCAGGCTTGTTCTCCTCTGGTGGGAAGTTGGAGGATTCCTCTCTGAGAAACTGACTCACAGATGTTGGGGGCCTCCCCAATAAAATATTGGTTTGTTATTTTCTCTTGCTACAGTGAAGCCTAGAAGTTAATATGCCTTAACTGCTCATACAGTGTATCTGTATGTTCCTTACTCTTAAATATGAAAGAATAGGCAACAATCACCTGATATTTAAAAAGAAAAAAAAAATAAACACCTGTAACATGAATAACAGAATGAAAATAAACAGATGAAATGAACTCTGCCTCCAAAAAGGGTGGGTGAGTGGAGAGCACAAGAGAGACAATATAGGGAACAAAAGAAAATTTGAAAAAACTTAGATCAGAGGAGATACTGCCTCTGTGAAACAAGAATAACATCGTATTATAAAAAAGGAATAGCCCGAGAATAAGGAAGAACTTTTCGACATTTAAAAACGTATCGGAAATAGGGGCACCTGGGTGGCTCAGTTGGTTAAGCAACTGCCTTCTGCTCAGGTCATGATCCCAGGGTCCTGGGATCGAGCCCCATCTCAGACTTCTTGCTTAGTGGGGAGACTGCTTCTCCTTCTCCCTCTGCCTGCTACTTCGCCAGCTTGTGCTCTCTTTTTTTCTCTGTCAAATAACTAAAAAAAGAAGAAAAAAGTGTCAGAAATAAAGAATAAAAAGAAAGAAGTAGGAAAGAGAAGATGATGAAGGAAATAAGATAAAAGATCAGTTTAAACTTTATTTAAATGTAAAAGTTATTTAAATTCAAAAGAATTGATTTAATTATATTTTATTATTTCCTTCTCTCCAACTTTTCTAGTTTCTTCCCTTAGGTCTCTGGATCTCCTTATAGTTAGGTGTTAGATTATAGGGTGAAGGAAATCATCAAAGAAAGAATACAATTTCCCAGAACTTAAGCATACATATGTTTTTTTTTTTTTAAGATTTTATTTATTTATTTGATATACAGAGATCCAAGTAGGCAGAGAGGCAGGCAGAGAGAGAGGAGGAAGCAGGCTCCCTGCAGAGCAGAGAGCCTGGTGCGGGGCTCGATCCCAGGACCCTGAAACCGTGACCTGAGCCGAAGTCAGAGGCTTTAACCCACTGAGCTACCCAGGTGCCCCCATACATATGTTTAGATTGAAAACTCTATCAAGTATAGTCAGTACAATGAATTAAAAAAAAAAAAGAAATACATCATCATGAAATTTCAAAACACTGGGTGGAATGAGAATATTGTGAAAGCTTCCAGAGAGAATTAACAGGTCATACACAAAGGCATTGGATTTCTCAAAAGCAATATGGGAAGCTAGAAGAAAGTGAAAGAGTGACTTACATTCTGAGAGGAAATGATTTTCCACTGAGAATTCTGTATCCAGTCAAAAGTAACTATCAGATATGAAGGTAGAAGAAACCAAAAGATATTTCCAGAAATGCAGCATCTCAGAAGATTTATTTTCTATGTATGCTATCTCAGGAAACTTGGTGTTTGATATATCAAAATGGGATGGAAGAGAAAAAGGAAGGCATGGATCCAGAAACAAGGGAATCCAATATAAAAGAGAAAAGTGGGTTGAAACTCCAGAATGGTGGTAAAGAGATATTCCAGGACCACAGCTATTCAGGAGGCCTAGAGACTAGAGTTACCAGATTGGAACCAGAGGGTGGAGGTCTCCAAAGGGATGTTTTAAAATAAAGGTAAAATGCAGCCAATATTTTATCTGATATTTTTGACAATATTAAAAGGAGCCTTAATGTAATTTTAGAATATTTGGAGCTGAAATGGGGGGAAAGGATATTAAAACCAAGCAAATTAAAACTGAGAACTATTAAGGCCAGAAAAAACTGGAATTCTAGTCATCCAAGAAAGGCAATGCAGTCATAATACATGATGTGGCTTAGCTGTGAAAATCATTTTAATAATGTAAACTTGACTATAAATGTTTTAAAAGCATTTATTTTGAAATTATTTCAGATTTACAGGTAGTTGCAAAGATAGTGCAGAGAGGTTTTATATGCCCTTTACCTGGTTTCCCCCATGGTTAGATCTTATATAACTATAATACAGTATTAAAACCAGGCAAATGATGTTGGTGTAATGTACATTTATAGTTCTGTGCCATTTTATCACATGTAGATTTGGGTAACCACTGCTGCAGTGAAGATACAGAATATTCCGTTACTCCAAAGATTTCCTTCCTGGTATCCCTTTATAGTCATAGCACCCACTGCCCCCAACTCTTGGTAACCACTAATTTGTTTTCCATCTTTGTAATTTTGTCATTTCAAAATAAATATATTATTGGAATCATACAGCATATGGCCTTTTTTTTTTTTCTCTCAGCGTAATGCCCTTGAAATCTGTCCAAGTGGTTGTATATATCAATAGTTTATTCCTTTTGATTGCTGAGAAATATTCCATGGTATGGGAATCTCTTAAATATTAACTAAAAATTACGATGTGACTATGTTAGTGGAAGGGGTAGTGTGTATACATATGTATGGATAGTTGTGGAGGTGATGATCATGTTATACACAAAGATAATAGTGACTAAAATTGACAGCTCCTCCCAAATTAAATAACTAGCCAGTAAATAAGCATGGGTTTTTTTGTTTTGGGGTTTTTTTGGGGGCGGGTGAGGAGGAATATAGAGATAAATGCTGAGAGAGAGAGAGCTAAAAGTTGAAAGTCATTACCCTTGGGAAGAGGCAATCAGGAGTAAGGTAGGGGGCTGCTGCTTTTTGGTTATAAGCTTTAGAGTACTACTTACCTAGGAAGTTGAAGTTCTATTACCATACATAGAAATAAGGCCTAGAGAATGAGGGGTTCTAGGTTTTAGAATGAATATCTACAGAAGCTGGGACTCCAGCTCTGGCTCTCCGACTCTCACCAATGCTCCAGCCTGCCTTAGAATGTTTGCTGATGATGTTCATACAAGTGAATACTTGTGCTTCCAACAGGGCCTTCTCGGTATTTTTTATGTTGGCCGTTACAGCCTCTGCATCTGGGACACCACGAAGGGTCTGACATAGCAAGCAAGAGTCCTGATGACCCATTTCCTGGGTAGCTGATGCTGGGGTAATAAATTACCATAAAACTGCTTTCTGAAGGCCAGCTTGATAGCTTTGCTGTGTTTTGTTTTGTTTTTCCTTTTGATGGACTAGGGATAGCTCTTTTATAGGAATTGCATGGATGGATGGATGGATGGGTGGATGGTTAGATAGATAATGTTTAAAAATCAGTTGTTGTTCCCACACAAAATAGTCCTGTCATAAAAGAGGGTATTCACAGCCTAGGCATGGGAATCAGAGAATGTGAATGCAAGCTGTTTATCCACTACTTACTTTTTTTTTTTTCTCTCCCTCCTGTGGCAAGGTAGTTTCCTTCTTTTCTAAGCTGCAATTTAAGCTTCCTTGAGAATTCCCTCTTTGGCATCTTCCTTAGACTTTAGCGCTCCTCAATTTCTTGTGCTCCAGGTAGCTCTTTGGGTCACTTCTGCAAATTTATTGCTCATCCATCATATGTGGGAATTTTATTCTCAGTGAGGAATCTTATTGTCTAGTGCTGGAGAATCATTCTTTGCCCTCAAGTATCAACTACAAGATTCAACCTAAGGTGAAGGCTTCGGTATGAGTTGGTGCCCTAGTGGTTTACTTCAAATACTAGGTTATCCCCTTTTCATTGCTATTACCATTAAAGCATTCTTGTTCACAGGCATCAGTGGCAAGCTCCTTTGATTTTCTTTGCTTACTGGTGAGGCTGCCTTGTGTTTGTGAAAGACTGATTTCCTAGTTCTGAAGATGAAAATAAGAGCTGTCATTTGCCAGCAGAGCAAATGTCATGACCAGGTATTAGCAAAAACAAGAGCAGAGCTTTATTTTTCTCTCTTGCCACCCCTGGGCTCATGGAGAAGAAAATCTTTTTAAAGATTTTATTTATTTATTTGACAGGATGAGAGAGATCACAGGTAGGCAGAGAGGCAGGCAGAGAGAGAAGAGGAAATAGGCTCCCTGCTGAGCAGAGAGCCCAATGTGGGGCTCCATCCCAGGGCCCCGTGATCATGACCTGAGCTGAAGACCAAGGCTTTAACCCACTGAGCCACCCAGGCGCCCCGAAGGGAGGATTCTTTAACCTGGTCAAGTGTTCAGGATCTGGAGGTGGTTAGGGGTACATGTGGCTCAGCGTTGTTGTCTCTGAGGAGCAATGCCTTCAGAGAGTTCCACAGGTGTTGCAACAACAGTCCAGACAAGAGTAGGGAGTCCCTATCCTGTTATTCAGACTGTTCTTGGAGAGGGGCCGTGGCTCCTACTGAGAGCCACAAAAATAGGCTAGGTTGCACATGCAGAAAAAGCCACCAACCCTTTCAAATTATACTACTAAAATCCATCTTATTATTAAAATAATAACTACTATAATAAAATTTTAATCAGCTCATTTGTAACTTGGAACTTACTGGTTTCAACCAATTTAAGAAACAGTCTTCTAGACCAAAAGACCTTGCTGTTAAGGTAGTATTTGCTGGGAGGTCTCAGGCTTGTGAGGTGGTTTTGTGGGAACCATTGCCAGTAATGGTTTTTTCACCTCGTTATTTTAGTTGTCTTTGGGTGCAGGAACAGATGTTTGACAGTAGTGTGAAATAATGTGTAAGCCCATTTCTTCTTTTTCATGGCCTTGACACCTGATAAGAGGGCAAAGCCTTTGGGTAGAGTATGTAGGGAGCCTCTTTGATGTTCTGAATTCTATAAACGGACTGTTTATTTTTAGACAGGGCATCCTTTGGTGACAGGCTTGATCATCCTCCCCATTTATGAGTTATGGTTCCAAAAAACATTTTGAGACGACTGCTAAAGAAACTAGGTCAAATCAGGTATGATTTATGAAATGCACCATTAATGAGTCAATAAGAAAGTCGGTTCTGTCTTTCTGTGTCCTGAAATTCTAAAGAGGTTAATTACAGGCAGGCCTTCAAACCATATGTTCTTTTGTCTTGTTGTTTTTGCATAATATGCTTGCTATGTGACTGTACCTAGTTAATACAGTATTCAGTATCAACACTTATTCCTTGAATTCTTTTGTTTTATATCTGAAGTTGTATAAAGCTGGCTTTAAAATAGTATTTAAATTATAATTTTAAGAGGTGGTTTCCTGTTATGCTACTCTCACTAATCTATGATTAACTGTACCAGTATTGCTTCAAAAATCTATCCTCTGGTCCTTCTGCATTCTCTACTGTGTCCATTCTGTTCCAGCCACACTCACTGTCTCTCAGTTCCTCTGAGAGCAGCATGTTGGATGCTTTTCTGCCTCAGTGCCTTTGCCCATGCCGTTCCTTTCCCTAACAGCTAACCTTGTGGCTAACAGCTCTTCTGTTATGGCTTGTTTAAATGTCACCACCTTGGAGTGTCCTTTCTTGACTTGCAAGTCTCAAGAAAATATCTCTTTCCTTTTTCATGAGCATCTTTTACAAGTTGTAATTATAGGATGTATTCAGCTGTCCTACCTGCCCTTCCTCTCTTTCCTCCTTTAAAGATTTTGTTTTTATTTATTTATTTGTCAGAGAGAGAGGTAGAGTGAGCGCAAGCACAAGCAGACAGAGTGGCAGGCAGAGTCAGAGGGAGAAGCATGCTCACTGCAGAGCAAGGAGCCCGATGTGGGACTTGATCTCAGGATGCTGGGATCATGACCTGAGCCGAAGGCAGCTGCTTAACCACTGAGCCACCCAGGCGTCCCTCTTTCCTCCTTTAGAGTATAAACCCTGTGAGGACAAGGGCAGTGACTGAGTGGTTCACTGTTAGATTATCAGTGACTAAAACAATGTCTAGGGTGTGCTGTATAGTAGGAATTCTTAACAAATATTTGTTGGAAGCTTGAATGAATGATGAGTGAAGGATGCTTTCTAGGGAGTATCCAAGAGAACCAGGCAAAAGCTGAATGGCCATTTTTGACTTAGCCTTGGAAGTCACATAGCATTACTTCCGCTGCATACAATTGGTTGGGTCAGTCGAGCTCTGATTCATGAGGAGAATTAATTTGTTGTGGCAATCTTTGGGAGACATAATCTGTCACCAGTACATTGTTTCTAGCTGGGTACTTGATATCTTTTCTGAGAAATGGATACAGCTTTATTATAGGCATGTATGCTACTGTCTAAAATCCCTGGATGACACTCGTGGACTGTGGAGAGGCAGAGATTCATACCCTGTTTCTGTCACTTACTAGAGATAGCAAAAGAAAACCTATCAAAAAATTTTAAGCAGTTTCTTTATTCAGTCAGGCTTTCAACAAATGTGTTTTGAGTACTACTATGTGTCAAGACATTGTATTAGACACTGAGAATACAAGATTGAATTAGATAGCTTTTGCTCCTGTCCCCAAAACACACAGCCAGTAAGTGGAATCACTGGGACTCCCCACTCTTTCCCCTAACCTCACTTAAAAGAATTTTTTTTAAGACTTTGGGGCACCTAGGTGGCTGAGTGGGTTAAAGCCTCTGCCTTCGACTTGGGTCATGATCCCAGGGTCCTGGGATGGAGCCCTGCATTGGGCTCTCTGCTCAGCTCAGCAGGGAGCCTGCTTCCCTTCCCCTCTCTCTGCCTGCCTCTCTGCCTACCTGTGATCTCTGTCTGTCAAATAAATAAATAGAATAGTTTCAGGTTTACAACTAAATTTGAGAGGGAGGTTCAGAGATTTCCCATATACCCCCTTTCCTCACTCATGGATAGTCTCCTCCTTTACCAATATCACTTATAAGAATGGTACATTTTTTGCCAAAGGTGAAATTACATTGATACATTATAATCACACGAAGTCCATACTTTCCCTTAAAGTTCACTCTTTGTGTTCTATATTCTTGGGTTTGGACAAATATATAATGACATTGCTATCATTATATCATACAGAATATTTCACTGTCCTCACAAGGAAGGAAAGTGACAAGGTCTAATCCCTCTTAACCTCTGGCAACCATTGATCTTTTTATTGTCTCCATAGTTTTGCCTTCTCCAGAGTGTCATATAGTTGGAATCATACAGTATGTAGCCTTTTACGATAGGCTTTTTTCACTTCGTAATATGCATTTAAGTTTCATCCATGTCTTTTCATAGCTCAGTTCTTTTTAGCACTGAATAATAGTCCATTGTCTGGATGTACTACAATTTATTTATTCATCTATTGAAGGATATTTTGGGTTCTTTGAAGTTTTGGCATAAATATCCTTTTGTAGGTTTTTGTGTGGATATACATTTTTACTTCCTTTGGATAAATACTAAGGAGTATGACTGCTGGATCACATGGTAAGAATATGTTTGGTTTTGAAGGAGACTGCAAAACTGTCTTCCAAAGTGGCTGTACTCTTTTACATTCCCATCAGAAATGTATGAGAGTTCCTGTTGCTCTACATCCTTATCAGCATTTGGTATTATCAGTATTTTAGATTTTGGCCACTCTAGTAATTATGTAGTGGTATCTCATCATTGTTTTAATTTGCATTTCCCTGATGACTTATGATGTGAGGCATATTTTCACATGCTTACTTGCATAAGCAAGGTGCCTGTTAAGGTCTTTGGGCCATTAAATTTTTAAAAATTTTTTATTTATTTACCTTTTCTTTCTTTCTTTTTTTTTTTTTTAAAGAGAGCGAGCGAGCTTAGTGCATGTATGTGAACAGGGGTAGGGAGAGGGAGAGAGGAAGAGGGAAAGATGGCATAGTGCTATTTCTAGGGAAAATTAAGCATTTCCTACTTTTATTTTATTTTTTTAAGATTTTATTTATTTATTTGACAGACAGAGATCACAAGTAGGCAGAGAGGCAGGCAGAGAAAGAGGAAGGGAAGTAGGCTGCCTGCTGAGCAGAGAGCCTGATGCGGTGCCACATCCCAGGACCCTGGGATCATGACCAGAGCCGAAGGCAGAAGGCTTTAACCCACTGAACCATCCAGGCACCCCAGAAAGAAAGAATCTTAAGCAGACCTCATGCCCAGTGTGGAGACCGATCTCACTATCCTGAGATCTTCAATAATCAGATACTTAACTAGCTGAGCAACCCAGGTGCCCCTACTGGGTTGTTTATTCTGTTATCATTGAATTTTAAGAGTTCTTTGTATATTTTAGTCAATATCCTTTATCAGATATGTCTTTTGCAAATATTTTTTTCCCAATCTGTGACTTTTTTTCTGTGATCAGTTGAGATAACTCACTACTGGTGGATTGTCTTCTGATTCTTTTCTTACTGTCTTTTGTAGAGCAGCAGTTTTAATTTTAATGAGGTTCAGCTTATCAGGTTTTTTTAATGAGTCATATCTTTGATGTTGTAGATAAAAAAAAGCATCACTGTACCCAGGATCATGTAGGTTTTCTTCTATGTTCTCTTCTAGGAGTTGTATACTTTTGTGTTTCATATGTAACTCTGTGATCCGTTTTCTGTTAATTTCTGTGAAAGGCGTAAGATCTGTATCTGATGATGATGATGATGATTTTGCATATGGCTGCCTAGTTTTTCTGCACCATTTGTTTTTTTTTTTTTTTAAGATTTTATTTATTAATTTGAGAGAGAGAGACAGTGAGAAAGAACATGAGCGAGGAGAAGGTCAGAGGGAGAAGCAGACTCCCCATGGAGCTGGGAGCTCGATGTGGGACTTGATCCTGGGACTCCAGGATCATGACCTGAGCTGAAGGCAGTCGTCCAACCAACTGAGCCACCCAGGCGCCCCTGCACCATTTGTTGAAGAGATTGTCTTTGCTCCATTGTATTGCCTTTGCTCCTTGATCAGAGATCAATCAACTATATTTATGTGGCTTTATTTCTGGGCTATCTCTTCTGTTCCATTGTTCTATTTGTCAGTTTTTCCACCAGTACTACACTGTCATGATTACTGTAGTTTTGTAGTAAGTTTTTTTTTTTTTAAAGATTTTATTTATTTATTTGACAGAGAGAGATCACAAGTAGGCAGAGAGGCAGGCAGAGAGAGAGAGAGGGGAGGAAGCAAGCTCCCTGCTGAGCAGAGAACCCGATGCGGGACTCGATCCCAGGACCCTGAGATCATGACCCGAGCTGAAGGCAGCGGCTTAACCCACTGAGCCACCCAGGCACCCCTTGTAGTAAGTTTTGATGTCAGGTGGTATCAGTCCTACAACTACTGTGTTGTATTGGCTATTCTGGGTTTTTGGCCCTTCCATATAAACTTTAGAATCAGTTTGTTGTTATCCATAGGATAACTCGCTGGGATTTTTCTTTGGATTGTATTGAATCTGTAGATCAAGTTGTGGACAACCGACATCCTGACAATATTGAGTCTTTCTATTCAGTAACATGGAATATCCACTTATTTAGTTCTTTTATTACATTCATCAGACTTTGTAGTTTTCCTTAAGTAGGTCTTATATATATTTTCTTAGATTTATACCTAGATATTTCCTTTTTAGGGGTGCTGATGTAGATGGTATTTTATTTTTAATTTCAGATTCCACTTCCTCTTTGTTAATCTGCAGAAAAGCAGTTTACTTGTATTGTGCAACCTTGTTGTATCCTACAACCTTGCTGTTACTATGTATTAGTTTCAGGAGTTTGTTGTTGTTGTTGTTGTTGTTGATTCTTTTGGATTTTCTGTGTAGATGATCATTTAATCTGTGAACAAAGTCAGTTTTATGTTTTCCTTCCCAACCTGTATACCTTTGATTTCCTTTTTCTTGCCTTATTGCATTGTCAAGGACTTCTGGTATCATTTTGAAGATTTCTAGAGGGGACATCATTGCCTTGTTACTGATCTTAGTGGGGAAAGTTGGAATTTCTCACTATGCAGTGTTTAAGCTGTAGTTTTTTGTAGACAACATTTATTTATTTGTTTGTTTGTTTATTTATTTGTTGACTGACAGAGTATGTGTGTGAGGGGTGGGGAGGGACAGTGGGAAAAAGAGAGAATCTCAAGCAGACTCCATGCCCAGCGTGGAGCCCAACAGGGGACTCTACCTCATGACCCTGAGATCATGACCTGAGCCAAAATTAAGAGCCAGATGCTCAATTGACTGAGCCACCTAGGTACCCCATAGACAGCCTTTATTAAAGTTGAGACTGTTCCCCTATCTTAACTAGGTTATTGAAAATTTTTTATCATGAATGGATATTAGATTTTGTTAAATGCTTTTTCTGCACCTGTTGATATGATCATGTAATTTTTCTTTTTAGTCTGTTGATATGATGGATTATCTTAATTGATTTTTGAATGATGAACCACCCTTGCATACTTGGGACAAATCTCTTAGTCATGGTGTATAATTCTTTTTATACTCTTTAAGAACCCATTTGCTAATATTTTGTTGAAGATTTTTGCATCTGTGTTCATGAGAGAGATTGGTCTATATTTTTCTTTTCTTGTAATATCTCTGTCTAGTTTTGGTATTAGGGTAATGCTGGTCTCACAGAATGAGTTAGGAAGTATTCCCTCTGCCCTCAGTGGGCTTAACCCACTGAGCCACCCAGGTGCCCCAAAACTGCTTGTACTATTTCTGATGCTTAGAAAAAGAATTTGTTGCTATTTCTCTGAAATTTGTAAGTCCTACAAAGCAAAAACTGAGTTTTTGGCTCAAAGGACTTGAGATGCAGTCATACTTTGAAAAAATTCAACATCTGAAATTCAACATTCTATTGCTCCCATTATCTGCTCTGGCAAGAGAAAATTTGATTACTGGGAAGGCTGTAGATGTGGCTCTAGCTTTGGGCAGGGTGGGCTGTGCCCCATTTGACTTTATCCGTTGTCTGTCCCATGAGGCTCCTGACTGGTACTTCTTCTCTAGGCAGCAAGGCTCCTTTGTGTTGGCAGCAACCTTGGGACCTGAATGAAGAGTTAATGCAGAGCTTTTTTGAATGAGAAGTGTCCCTGTGATTAGCTATGACCTCCTAGCAGCAGATACTTTCGTCATTTGGCTTCAACTTTCCCACCTCCCCTTTGAGGTTCCATTGGATCTGCCCATCACAGAACAGCTTCCATTGAATCCACCATTTTGTTTCAGGTTACATTAGGCATTATCATACTGCCCTTTTGGCTCATTTCATGAATGGGCTAGCACTGTGGTTATTTCCCACAAAATAGCTAAGCTGGGAGGGCCTTAAAAAACCCTGATTAACCCCTGCTTATACTGCAGAGCAAGAAAGCTGAGACCCAATAAAGGGAAGATATTTACCCAGGTTCCACAGATTTTGTGGCAGTGGTAAGACAAAGACTCTAATGTCTTAACTCCAGGCCAGTTTCCTCTCCTGCTAGATTCTGCTACTTTCTGTTTTCTCACATAGAATCATAAGCTCTTATGGCAGAGATCATGCCTTTTGTACCTTTAAATTCCCAAGTTAAGTAGGTATACTCAGATTTGTTATTATCTGATTTGACATATGGAGAATGTGTTGCCTAGTGGGAAGAAATAGGTAGACCTGGATGGGGATCTTGGCTAGGAGTCAGTGGAGCTGGGATTCTAACTCAGATATTCTGAGCCCAAGTTGTGCTTTTTTCTAGTAAACTATAACCAGATTGGTGTGCTTTTGACAGGGGAAAAATGATCCAGACAGAAAGCCAAGCCCCAGAGGCAGTGAGTGTTGGAGAGAAGCAACTAGACTGATGTGGCCAGAGTGCTGGTTGGATTAAGGGAAAGGAATTGGGAGGAAGGCAGCTAGAAACACTGAGAAAAAAAGGTGGAAAAGGTTTGGAGCTGAAGGGACAGATCACTTTATTTATTTGTCTATTTGTCTTTCAGTTTCTAAGTCATTTTATTCAGAATTTTGTTTGTTTCCTGAATCAGTAAGTACTGTACAAAACAATGTAAAATAGTTGTCATTTTTCTCTCTCCTGTTCCCCCCACCTGGGGACAATCACCTGGGCCACTTAACTCAGGGGTTCTCCTGATTTAGTTCAACAAATGAGATTGAGTGACACTATAGCCATTGAATAGGACACATCACGTTAATATGTGCTATTAATTTATTTTTTTAAAAAAGATTTTATTTACTAATTTGACAGAGATCACAAGTAGGCAGAGAGGCAGGCAGAGAGAGAGAGAGGAGGTAGTGGGCTCCCCATTGAGCAGAGAGCCGATGTGAGGCTCGATTCAGGGCTCGTTCCCAGGGACCTTGAGTCCATGACCTGAGCTGAAGGCAGAGGCTTTAACCCACTGAGCCACCCGGGCACCCCTAATACGTGCTTTTTAAAGAAAGCCTCCTGGAGTTGGGAGCTGGGCCTGAAGGATGGTTAGGGTTTGAATTTACAGGGCTGGCGCAGGATTTGTGGAGAAACGTGTATATATACCTCTCTTCCTCTTCAAAGTTGGAAAGCCAAGCACCTGTGTAATTTGCCTAGAGCATTTTGAGGAGAGGGTACTTCTAGAGAGTGGAGGTTGGGGTTAAGTTTTAGAAAGCACAAAACTCTAGATTTGAGGATTTAATTTTTATTTCCATCAGTATCACTGTAAATGTGTTCCCTCTACAACGATGAGCTGTGGGAACCCTGGACAGCAGCTGGGATGAACTCTGCCTTATTACTCTTTATAAACTGGGACTTTGTTTTAGACATTTCACTTTGGATGAACTCACTATATGCAGCTCTGGTTGTTCATTTGAAAAGCATTTGATGAAGTAGTGGTGGGTGAGAGTGATTTACTTAGCTAAGGAATGTCTCCTACTTGCAGTTAGTAAGTACATAACTTACTATACATACATAAATTTGGGAATTCTTAAACTATCTTGAGATTTCTCCACAAATGACAAGGTTTTTAATATATTCCCTTCCTAAATTTTATACTTGAGTCCATAATCAGCCTAGTCTTGTGTTCTGATCCCAGCTCGACTCCTTGACTTGATTGTGTGACCATGGATAAGCCTCTTTCCTTTAGTTCTTGCATCCATAGTAACAATGATGATGAGCTGGATAACCTCCAAAGGCTGTTTAGGTTCTGATATTTTAGGACTCTGTGTGGAACACAGATCAGCCTTTTCTTTGACACTCTTCATATACACAGATCATAAAGCACTAAAACATAATTATAGTGACTGTACACATACTGGCTTATTCAACACATGCACATGAAACATTGTTATGTAATCATACTGCACTGGCTTTTTGAGTAATTTTGTTGTGTCCTGTTCTTTTTATGTCTCTGCTGCCTTCATACTCTGGCTGTGCCTCTGTCATCCTGCAGAGCAGGTCACAGACTCAAAGACACCACTGTGTTCTAGTAGTATCTGGGAAAAAAAAACCAAAACCACATTTTAAATGGAACCAGCTGCTTCAATTTAACCTGGCCTTCCTGGCAGCTGCAGATTATCAATTTCTGTGCAGGCAGCCTGCAGAGCCAGAAGGAGGAGACATCGCAATTTGATGGAAAAACCTCAGGCCTCACCTTTTCTGTCAGTTGCAAGTATATAGCTTGCATTTCCACTCCTGCTATACTGCTTTATTAAAGATTTGTGGAAGGAGGCCAAAAATGCAAAAAAGAGAACTATAGGAAACTATATTTACAAAACATGGTTTAAGACAACTGCCTTTGGACATGTTTTCTCATTTTTATTAATTTGCTCCATAGTTTTGGATATGAATAATTATCATTAGGCATTCCAGACATTTCATAGCACTTAGAGTTTACAGTGCCCCCCCCCTTATATAACACGCCTTTCTAAACAACCTGGAGATGATGCTTACTATGAGTATTTGCTTTTTATTGAGTACTTACTGTGTGCCTGACGCTGTGCTGAATCCTTTACATGTATTATTTCACTTAACTCTTGTATCAGCTGTAAAAGTAGTGTTATCACCATTTGAAACAGATGAAGACATTAAGACCCAAAGAGGTTAAGTAAGGTGCCCAAGATCACACATTTGATATGTGATGGAGCTCTGATTGGAATTAACCTAGTAGTGCCTGGCCAGACAGCCAGTTCTGTAAACTTCTGTGAGATAGCATTGTATGTGTCTTTACTTACAGATGAACGAGCTGACTAGAGAGGTTGTAACTTGCCAGTAATCATATGATAGGTATATGGTAGATATAGGACCTGAATTTTGATTATTTGATTTGGAGCTCATGTCCCAATTGGTTTTTTACTTATTTTTATTTTAAACTGTTTTATTTTGTGTGTGTGTGTGTGTGTGTGTGTGTAATATATATATATATATATGTATGTGAGTGTGTGTGTTTGTGTGAGAGAGAGGGTGGAGGAAGAGGCAGAGGGAGAGGGAGAGAGAGAATCTTAAGCAGGCTCTATGCCCTGCACTTGAGTCCAGTTTGGGGCTTGATCTCACAACCCTGAGACAATGACCTGAGCCAAAATCAAGAGTCGGGTGCTGGGCGCCTGGGTGGCTCAGTAGGTTAAGCCTCTGCCTTCAGCTCCAGTCATGATTTTAGGGTCCTGAGATCGAGCCCCACATGAGGCTCTCTGCTCAGCAGGGAGCCTGCTTCCCTTCCTCTCTCTCTGCCTGCCTCTCTGCCTACTTGTGATTTCTGTCTGTCAAATAAATAAATAAAATCTTAAAAAAAAAAAAAAAGAGTCGTGTGCTTAGTTGACAGAGCCTAGCAGGCACCCCTTATTTTTGCATCTTAATAAGATGAGCCACTTCACATTCTTTTGGATTAGTCTTGGTATGGATTATAAATAAATTACGAAAAGGTCTTATTGGGGATGCAAAGAAAATAAGGTGTTAGGTCTGTTCTCAGGGAACTAATGGTTGGTTGTAAGGAAAAGACATGTATAGAACTAGAAGTGTTCCCACTTATTTAGTAAGTGGAGGGAAACCCCCTAAATGAGCTCAGGCTATGAGTCATTTAAAGGAGAGAAATAGAAATGTGTGCTACAGTTTAATAGGGAGAGTTTTGGTGGTGGTTGTTCCTCTGGGAAGGATTGTTAAGTATGGAATTTGATAATTAAAGATCCACAGCCCTCTTACGTGTGATTAGAAGAAAAAGAAAACTGGGCACTTGGGTGGCTCAGTCAATTAAGCGACTGACTCTTGGTTTCAACTCAGGTCATGATCTCCTGGTTCCGGGATCCAGCCTTGTGTCGGGTCTGTGTGCTCAGCATGGAATCTGCTTCAGATTCTCTCTCTTTGCCCCTCCCCCTGCTTGTGTGCATGCACGCATGTGCACGCACACACACACTCTCTCTCCCTCTCTCTGTCTCTCTCTCAAATAAATAAATCTTAAAAAGAAAAGAATAAAAGCAAAACTACAGAATTCTGGAGCCAAGTTTTGTTTTTAGTAGGAATGTTTGTATATATGAGTGGGGTCATTTAGTATATTTGTGTTTTCTATGCCTTGCTTACATAAATGTTAATTGAATGAATGAATTTTGGGTCTGACTATGAAGGTTTAGAGGTATTATGTCATTATTATGACATAATGTATTATAAAGGGCTAAAAATGGAACCTTTAAAGAATATCTAGTCTAACCTCTACTTCTAACTGATGAAGGACCTGGGGCCCAGGAAGCAGAAGTGACTTTTAGTAAGTTGTAGAGGACTGGGATCCACTGCTCCTGGCAGCAATAATGATTTTCTGTAATAAATTGCCAATGTTTTCACAGAGATTTCATGAGCATAGCTAGAACATAACAGAGAAAATATTCTTGAAAGTATTTTGAATCACTGACTTTTTAACAGGTAAAGTGAGGACATGGAGGTTTGGGTTTTTTCTCCGTTCTATAGACCTTGTGTACCAAGTTTAGATTACAAAGGTTCAGTAGGTTGAACCTAACTTTTGATCATCATTTTCCCACAGTGCACATCTAGCAGAGTTATTTTTCCCTCAAAGGCCTGGCTGGAAGCAGTGGCCTTTATCTCTGATGTATAATTTACCTCTCCTTCCTGGTGTTTGAGGCTTGTTGGTCTTGATAAATGCCTGTTTTCTATGCACAGCCTGCAGTTAACATGGGGAGCTCCCTGTGTGGAGCTGTTCAGGAAGCGGTGGGTGAGAGTGCATGTGAAGTGGGCAGTGTGGGTTAAAGGCCTGTACCCACGAGCAATGCATTAACTCAAAGATCTTGTCTAGTCTGAATGAATCTATAAATCTCATAGCCAGAAGGGGAAACTGATGTGAAAAGGATGTATTGCTATTGTTTCACTGCAGAAAGGAATAGAGGTCAAACAGGGTCCAGTAGTGGAGAAGGAATTAGAGTCCATCAGTTCTGAATTTGACTCTAGGCTCAGTCATTTATAAGCCATGTGATCTTGCATGTCTTCCTTAGTTTGAAGCTCTGTTCTCCCATCTATAAAATGGTGTTGGTAATACTAAGCACCTCACAGGGGGATTAAATTCTTCCTGAGATACATGCATGGCATGTTTTCTTCCTCTTTTAGGTCTTTTCTCAGGTATCACCCTCTCAGTGAGGCTTCCTTAACTATCCTTTTAATAATTGTAACCCCTATCCTGGGACTCCCTGTTCCCTAACCCTGCTTTATTTTTCTGCCATACCTCTAATTGGCCATATTTTTTGCTATTTGTTAATTTTGTTGCTCCCCACTCATAATAATAACAACAAAATATATCAATAATAGTAACAGCTAGTTCTTATATGTTGGGTACTGTTCTAAGCACTCAACATATGTTAACTAATTTAATCCTTATAGAAATCTTGTTAGGTGGTAGTACCATTGTCATCTCCATATTATAGATTAAAAATTGAGGCATGAGGACACTAAATGATTTTTACATGTAGCTGGTTACCACTCATAATCTGAACCTGAGCTCTCTGTCCTCAGTCCTTGCTTCTAACCACAATAGAACATAAGCTTCTTGAGGACAGGGGTGTTTTTTTATTCAGTGCTTGTTTTCTTAGCACCTAGAGGAGTACTTGGTACATAGAAAGCAATGACTATTTTTGAATGAATGAATGAATATACTTTGATAATAAGTGAGAAAAAAAGTTAAAATGGAATTATTTTATTACTGTGGCCCCTCTTTATCTTGTAGGGTCCTAACAACTAATCTAGTCCTGTGCTCTTCAGTATGGTTGCTAACTGCCACATGTCAGGTGTTCAGTTGCCACATGTGGCTAATAGCTCCTATATTGAACATTGTAGATGTAGAACATTTCTCTTACTGTAGAGTGTTCAGTTTGGATAGTGCTTCTCTAGTACCTCCAGGGTGCCCAGAATAGAGGGCAAAGAGAGTGAGGCCTGAGCTAGTGATGAGAAAAGAGCGGGGTGGGGTGACTAATGGAGGGCCTCGGATGCTGAAATAAAGTTTGGCCTTTATTTTTGAACTGGTGGTTTCTGAATTTGACCGTCTATCAGAAATATCTGTGGGAGGCTTATTTAGCATTCTGATTCTCAGGTGGTCTGAATTAGTAGTTTTAGTGTGGGACCTAAGTGTGTGTGTGTGTGTGTGTGTGTGTGTGTGTGTGTGTGTGTGTGCAGGGGGGTAACTTAACTATTTTTGAGTAGCATTAACTATATGTACCTTGTACAACAGATCTCTAGTACTTTTCCTTTTGCATAACTGAGACTATACTTGTTATAGCAGCTCCATAGCCCTCAAAGCCCCTGGCAACTACCATTCTACTTTCTAAGAGTTTGACTCTTTAGATACTAAATATAAATGGAGTTACACATTATCTGTCTTTTTGTTTCTGGCTTATTTTACTTAGCATAATGTCCTCAAAATTATTCATGTTGTAGCATATGACAAGATTTTTTTCTTTTTTAAGACTTAATAATAAATTGCATATATATATACCCCATTTTATTTTACCATTCATCTGTCAGTGTACATTTAGGTTGCTTCTCCCTCTTGGCTATTGTGAATAATGCTGCGGTGAACATGGTTATGCAGATATCTCTGTAATACCCCATTTTTAGTTCTTTTGGATCTAGACCCAGAAGTGGAATTGCTGGATCATATAATAATTCTATTTTTAACTTTTTGAGGAACTTCCATACTGTTTTCCATAGCAGCTGTACCATTTTACATTCTCACAAACAGTGCACAAGGGTTCCAGTTTCTCTGCATCTTTGCCAACCCTGGTTATCTTCTTCTTTTTTTTTTTTAATATATTTTTTTAATAGCAGCCATCCTAACAGATGTGAGGTGGCATCTCATTGTGGTTTTAATTTGCACTTCCCTGATAATTAGTGATGTTGAGCATCTTTTCATATGAGGATTGGCCATTTGTGTATCTTCTTTGGAGAAATGTCTATTCAGGTTCCTTGCCAATTTTTAAATCAAATTATTTGTAGAACTGTTTTAAATAAGTACCCTGGATAATTCTGATGGAGGGTGGTAGTGAGTGGGCCAGCAGCTGTGATGGAGAGTGAGGGGACTTGGCTCACTCAAACTACATTATTCTCAATTGGATTATTCTTGGCATCACACACTGTCTCCAATTTGATTTTTTATTATGTCTATACCATTAAGCCTCAAATTAGACAGGTGCTTCCCTGGGGAGAAACTTTGCTATGTCCTGAAATTACCCTCTTCCATTTCCTGAGCCTTTAGCTTCTAATACAATCTCTTTCCTTTTCATAAGGCATGATTTTTCAGGGTTGGTGCTGCTGGGCAGGAATCTCTCCATTGCTCCTGTCTTCCATTCCACCCCTCCTCCCCCGCGCCAAGTATCTTCAGCTTCATCAAACAAAACTCTTCTAATCCTGCACCCAGGCTGGTAGTCCAGGGCTTCCTGGGGCCTTTGCATCAAACAGGGATGGTTCTATCTTGGTTTTCTAAGCCTTTCTGTCCTGAGACAAAGGACTTGGCCTGATACTCAGAGTCTCAACTATTTGGAATACAGCAGTTCCTGATTGCGTCTCAGACCTCCCATTACAAGGGCCTAGTAGTCTTTGAACTAAACAGTAAGCAGAGAAGATTGCTTGTGCTTCAGGTAGAAAAACAGCCTAATTGCCATTCTTCTGGTTTGGGGAGTCTAGAAGCCTGAGGTCCAGTTCTGAATCTGTTACTGACTTGTTATGTAACTTTGAGGAAGTCACTCAGTCTCTATTTTCTCTGTAGCAAAATGAAGGGCTTGAATTAAATATTTAAGGTCCTGCCAAGCTCCTACACTCTTAGGTCCTTTTCTGTTAATTAAAGTGTGTAGTGCTGGCATGCTTGACCCTCTGTTAGTTACTGGGAACTACATAGCTTAACAACATAGCCTCTCCTTTCACAAAGCTCAGAGCCCAGGAGGGAAACACTTATGTGAACAACCAGGTCTAATTTGAAGCAGGTCTAGAATGCGACTATCACCAGGAATGTTTGAACAGAACACAGTGATTAGTTCTAGCTGGAAGGATCTAGGAAGCTTCAAGCAGGACAGAGTGTTTAAGTCTTTGGTGCTGTCTTCACTTCTGTTATTCTTTCTTTTCCCCATCCCCATGACTCCCCAGGCCCTTTCCCTTCTTAAAATTTGCTACAGTTTTCATGGAAAATCACATTACTCTTTAAAAAACAAATAAACAAACAAACAAACAACCTAAACCCATAGTCGTAAAAATCCTTTCCTCCCTTGTCCAAACTCTTGCAATAGTTGGCATAGGTGTACAGGTTCCATGTAAAATTCCTTTAGCCTTTCTTTTGTATAAATTGGAACTAAGAGTTCAAGTGGCTTCTCTCATTTTGTCTGCCATCAGGATTTTAAGCTTTGAGTGTTTGTGTCTCATTTGCTGCTACACTGTGAGTTCCATGAGGACAAACAATAGATCTTATTCTTTCATCATCTATACTTCTTCTAAGAGATTTACATAACAAATAACCCAGCGAAGAGAGTCATTAGATGTGTGCATTTTAAAAAAAATTTAAGTTTGTTTGTTTTTTTTTTAAAGATCTTATTTATTTGACGGGCAGAGAGGCAGGCAGAGAGAGAAGGAAGCAGGCTCCCTGCTGCGCAGAGAGCCCCATTCGGGGCTCCATCCCAGGACACTGATCCCAGGACCCTGAGATCATGACCTGAGCCGAAGGCAGAGGCTTTAACCCACTGAGCCACCCAGGCACCCCAGATGTGTGCTTATTTTAAACTGAGTCTCTTGGGGCACCTGGGTGGCTCAGTGAGTTAAGCCTCTGTCTTCGGGCTCAGGTCATGATCTCAGGGTCCTGGGATCGAGCTCCGCATCAGGCTCTCTGCTGAGCAGGGACCCTGCTTCCCTAGCCCCCTCTTTGCCTGCCTATCTGCCTATTTGTGATCTCTGTTTGTCAAATAAATAAATAAAATCTTTTAAAAAAATTAAATAAACTGAATCTCTTGACTCTCATATGGATGTCATATTTGGTTATTTATTCCAGATGTGCTGTTACTAAGTGATAAATTTAAACATGTAACACGGTTGTTTTTTGATCAATCTGATCCTTCTTTCTTGCTTCAATCTTCTTGGCTCTAAGAGGGAGAGTGAACGTTATGACAGGAACTAAAGAACACTGGGTTTAGAGTGTGAGGAATCAGGGTAAAATCTAGGTGAGTTTGTAAGTGGAGGCTAATCCCAGTCTGATTCTACACTGAATTATTAGATGACTGCAGAAATTCCTTGAAAAGTAAAAAAATTGATCTTTTAATTTTTTTTGGCTTTTAGCATTTTTAATTACCAAACATTCACAAAGTACTTTTTGTGTGCTAAGTCCTGTGTTAGAGGAATAGAAAGGAGAGTAAGATACGGCCTTTGCCCTCTAAAAACACTACATGCTAATTGGCAGGCAAGTATGAACACAAAGGAATAAAAGGAAGTGGACAAAGGGAGTGAGGAGGGACGAGGAATTGGGCAAAATGCTTGAATTTGGGATTTGCCAGGTAATGGGATTCAATTTGGGAACTTGACTTGCCCTCTGAGGGTCCCATCTGTGAGGTCTTTTCTCAGAGTACACCTGGGGTAAAGGATCTGCATCGCACATATAATATGAAACTGAAGAGAGAGTCAGTGTTCAGTCTATTATCATTTTTATATAACAACACTGTCACACAGGAGAAGGAATAGGGAACTTGAGTTCACATCTCTGGTCTGTCACTGAAAGGGTATGCATCCTTGAGCATGTTACATAGTATTGCCAAAAGATTAATTTTGTTAAAAAAAATAAGAGAATAAATGCCTCATGTAATTGTTCAGTTCAGTTTGATGAACATTTATGGGAGTCTACTCAGTGCTAACTGGATTCTGAGGTTGCAGAAGTGAAAGGACAGTTTTCCAGGAACTCTTAATTTAGTGGGAAGAATTGTGTCATGTGAGAGTGTGAAATTGAAGCCATTTAAGAGGATCTCTTGAAAAAGTGCTATATAAACATGAAGGCTTCCACCACAGATGACCATTCATAGGGCTCCTTCCCACTAGAACAGTATTACTATAAGTAATTATAGTATTACTTATAGTAATATAGTATTACTATAAGTAATGTCTGATCAGGTCTCCTTTCCTTTTTTGGGAGGGGTGTGTGTGTGTGTGTTTTATCAATCCTGAAAGCTCAGGATTGCCAAAAGAAGTAAGTATAAGTAAGTATAATAATATCAGTCAGGTCGTCTGGATGAATTAACATCTGACACACAGTAGGCAGTGACTAATGGAAGCTTTCATTATCCCTAATCTGTCTGTCATCTGAGTTTCAGAATAAGGGGAATCTCTCAAATTAACTGCCATGTTCTCGGCACTGTTCTTGGCATTAGGGGTACAACAATGAACAAAACAGATGCAAACATTTACCATCAGGGAGCTTACATTTTTGGGGGGAAGACAAATAACAAGATAAAAGTTAATAAGATGAAATATTAAGTGTGGTAGACAAGTGGGAAGGAGAAAAAATAAAGCGAAGAATGGAGAACTGTAGTGAAGGTTTGAACTTTATTTATTTACTTTTAAAGATTTTTTTTACTAGAGAGCATACACACAAAAGCAGGGGGAATGAGCAGGAGAAGGGAGAAAGAAGCAGGCTCCCTGCTGAACAGGGAACCTCCCCAACATGGGGCTCCATCCCAGGACCCCATAATCATGAGCCGAGCTGAAGGCAGATGCCCAACCGACTGAGCCACCCACGTAGTTTCACGTTTCAATTTTTTTTTTTTTTAATTTATTTATTTACTTGACAGAGACTGACCACAAGTAGGCAGAGAGGCAAGCAGAGAGAGAGAGGAAGAAGCAGACTCCCTGCAGAGCAGAGAGCCTGATGCAGGACTTGATCCCAGGACGCCGAGATCATGACCTGAGCTGAAGGCAGAGGCTTAACCACTGAGCCAGCCAGGTGCCCCACCATGTTTCAGTTTTTAAATAAAGAGCCAAAGAAGGCCTCATGTGAGAATGTGACTTTTGATGAAGACCTGAAGAAGATGAGAGAATGAGTTAGAGGAAGAGCATTCCAGAAAAAGGGAACAACAAGTGTCAAGGCTCTGAAGCCAGACCTGGTATGTTTCAAGAACTAACAGGAGGCCAGGGTGACTGAAATGAAGTGGTCAAAGGGGAGAGTAATAGAAGAGGTGAGAAGATTGTGATGTGAACAGATCTTGTTGGGTCTTCTAGATCTTAGGAATGACTAGCTTTTCCATGGATTAAGATGGGAAGTCATTGATGGGAAGAGTTACCTGATACAGTTTTTTTTCATATGTTTTCATAGACTCATTCTGACTATTGTGTTGAGAATAGATGGAAGAACGGATAGATTCCAAAGCAGGGAGACCTAAGTTAGGAGGCAGTTATATCAATCCTGGTGAGAGACATTGGTGGCTTAAATTAAGGTGGTGGAAGTGCGAGTAGTGAGAATTGATTTTTCAGGTAGAACTGAAAAAGATTTGCTGTTGGACTAGTTGTGAGGTATAAGAAAAAGAGAAGTGAAGAGTGACTCCAAAATTTTGACCTTTGCTCTTAAAAGGATAGAGTTGCCATTAACTGAACTGGGAAAAGACTTCAGGGAAACAAATTTCAGGGGAGAGGGTGAGAGGATATAAAAATATAGATGGTATTTGCATTCATGAGATTAGATGAAGTGACCTTGGTCATGCATAAAGTTACGAAAGAGAAAAGGCACAAGACTTGAGCCTCCGTCACCATGAAGTTTAGATACTGAGAATAAGCTGCCAGAATAATGGGGAAAGAAACCAAAACAAAACTCCATCAAAACTCAGTAAGTTTATGACTGGAAACCAAATGAAGAGAGTGTTTAAAAGAGGGGAAAAAGTGATCAACTGGGTCACATTCTGCTAACATATCAAGGAAGATGGTGGAGGTGACTGATAAGAACAGCAGTTGTGGTGTTATGGTGGGAATGAAAATCTGATAGGTGTGGGTTCAAAAGAATGAGAGGAAAGATGAGAAAAAGCAAATATAAATAGCTCTTTCTAGAAGCTTTGTTGTGAAGGGAAGTAGAGAAATAGATTGGTAGCTGGCCTGTTAGATGAAATAAAGAAAGGGTTTTTGTTATTTTTTTAATTTATTTTTTTAGGCAAGACAAAAGGAGCAAATGCTAAAAGGAATAATCCTGAAGAAAGGGAAAAATCTGATAATGTGGAAGAAAGAGGAGGGAAATAACCAGAGTAATGTCATTTGTGTTTGGTGAGGGGATAGAATCTGATGTATCTGTGGAGGGTTGGAGAGGTCTTTGTCCCCATGGTAAAAGGGAAGAAGTTAGAGTGTATGTGCACAGATGCATTTTGGTAGGTAAATGTAGGAGTGTGTGAAAGTTCTCATTTGGGTGATTGATTTTGTTCAGACAAATAAGCAAAATCACTAGATGACAGAATAACTCCCAAGGTTAGGAGCAAAGAAAGCATGAGATAGTTAGGATTATAAATAGTCTTGGCAAATACATGATGATTGTCTATTTTGAGCCTACATGAAAATGATGATCAAATGTTTAAAATTTAACTTTAATGAACAGAGTCATGTATGTTTTCTTCCTCCCAAGATCTGTGCCAATGTAGGCAGAAAGTAGATGATGAATTTCATTTAACCAGGGCTGTGTCTTAATCGAATTAGTGTTAATACAGGTGATAGAGGGCCAATGGAGTGATAATAAAAATTGACAAAGGAATTTAAACTAGCCAGGATTAGGAGGGGAGTGAGGGTATGAGGAAGGTGATAGAAATTAAATGCAGGTAGGATCAGTAGATTCAATGTCCTGATAAGCTGAAGTATTGTTAAAGTTGGAGTAACTCTAGTGAGTGAACTAGAAAGATAAGAGATACTGATTGGAAAATGAGAAATTTGGAATTAAGATTATAGAAGATAGACAGTTGTTGGTATTGATAAGGTCAAAAGTATAACCGTGGAAATGAGAGGCTAAAACTCAAGGTGGAATTCAAGATAACAGAGAAGAGGGGGTCAAGTGTGTTGTAACTACTATTTATATAGTTATTGAAATTACCAAGACTTATGGCAAGAATGGTATTGGAGAGAATAACAGTTTACTAGGAGCCACAATCTTTAAGGCATAAGTGGAAATAACAGCTATAAGTTCAAGCTCAGTGGTAGATGGTAAGTGAGAGAAAAAATGGCCCCATTTGCTAGGGCTGCTGAAGATGCATTGTCAGGGACTGCCACATTTCACTTAGAGAAAGAAGGCAAGGGAGACATTAACAGAAGAGATTGACAATACAGGATTTGCTGACCTTGAGATCCAAAGGGTACAGTGGGAAAAGTTAGGAAGGGAGAGAGATGAGGGTTAGAAAATACAATGTACAGAGCCTCCTAGGACTAAAGTCTGGGAGATGAGGAACAGCCTGGGGTTCCTGGCAGTGGGGGTGGGTGCAGCAGCTAATGACATTCCCAGCTGAGGAGGAGGTGGTCTTTTCTAATTGTTTGTAGTAACATTATTCACATTGGTCTTCCAATGAGATTTGGAATAAGATATGATTTTGCTGGGTAAAAAAAAAATCCATGTGGGTAATATAAATTTATCTGCAAATATTAAAAACATACTACTTTGGAATAAGAAACATTTATATATGTTTTATAAAGACCAGACAGATGCACACTTATTCTCCTGCAAGAAAATACGTTTGGTGATAACCAAAGCACATCAGTATCTTATTCTTAGTTTCTTTATTCAAACCACTTTGTCTTTTTTACTAAGTCATTTTGCTTCCTAAGGGACATGATGGAATTTGTTTCCAGGGAAGCACTTTGCTTCATTTGAATGATCTATTCAGGAATTAGTTGTTCCAGATTACAAATCGATTTGGAAATCCCAGTGACACTTGAGAGAAGAAAAAAATTCGGCAGTGAGCTTTTGATTTTATCTTGAAAGGCTAGTAAATGGTGGTCAGACTTATAGTTTGTGATCATCTTTATCTAAAACAGAAAGTCTGGAATGTTTTAAAACCATTGTTTTCATGCTATAACATAGATAAACCTCAACGACATTATGCTAAGTGAAATAAGCAGTCATAAGGGACATGTATGATTCCTCTTTTTTTTTTTTTTTTTAAAGATTTTATTTATTTGACAGAGAGAGAGAGAGATAACCCACTTAGCCACCCAGGTGCCCCTGTATGATTCCTCTTAAATGAGGTTCCTGGAATAGTTAAATTCATAGAGACAGAAGGTAGAATGTGGGGAGGAGAAAAGGGGGAGTTAGTCTTTAATAAGTACAGAGTTTCAATTGAGGAAGATGAAAAAGTTCTGGAGATGGGTGGTGATAATAGTTGCACAACACTGTGCAGGTACTTTGTGCCTCAGAACTGTATACTTAAAATGGTAAATTTTATGATATCTATTTTAGGACCATAAACAGAAAAAGCTCCTGTATTTTGAGTGTCTAGTGCCTACTAAGCTACTTGCCTAAACTTAATTGACCATTCTTATGTTGAATTACAAATAATGAACCCCGCTTTTCCCAAAACCTTATGTTTCTGTACTTCTCTATAGTTAAGTAAATGTTTTCGTATCTAATTCAGAACATCTTTGAGAAGTAGGTAGACAGAAATAGATAAGGAAACAGATTCTAAGAGACTTGGTACTGGTAGGTCAGAGCCTAGTTCAGCATGGTCCAGTTCCAGAGCTTCCAAAGCCATAAATGAGGGGGTTTAAAACTTAAAAGTGGGGGGTTTTCTCTGAAGCAATATAGTTCCCTCAGCAGAGTGTCCATCCCTTTATTAGAGCTCAGAGGCAGAACAGTTGAGATCTACAGTCCTAACTTGCACAATCTGCCTGGTTTGTATCCAGATCTTCAGCAGAGCATTTGGACAAAGTAAGGAGACTGATCACACCTTCTGTAGTTGGATTGATTGAATTCTATATGCCCATCTCTCTCTCTCTTTTTTTAACCTGTGAAGGGCATTAGTTTTTCAAATATGCATAATATAATAGGATCAAAAGTAAATAAGGAGATTCACAATGAAGGGGAAAATAAGGAAAGCAGAGTAAATGAAGCCAAGGTAAATTTAGTACCAGAAATTCCTACTTTTGTTAAGATTCAGTAGCAAATTCATCTCTGAGCTTCCTAGTGGCCAGAGCAAGGTCTGGTTCAAGGTTCAGAGTATCTGTCATTCACTCATTTATTCTTTCAACTGATAGTTTATTCTCAGAAGACACACATGTATCTCTGCCTCTAATATCTAAAGAAAATAGAGCTCTTCTTAAACAATAGATGATGTTAGCGGTTGCCACAATAAACTTTAGTAGGCTCTTTGTCTGGTTTATTTCTAGTTAAGGTGTACCTGGCACCAGTAATTGGCTCAGACTGAATACTTACTATGGACTTGATAAACAAATAAGAAATGATTGCTTTTTTAAGGATCTCATGTAAAACTTGGACAATGGATAGTCATTTTGATGTTCAGCAAATACTGGATACCTGAGGTATATACTTGGCTCCTGTGCTGGCTCTTTGGAAAATAAAGACATGAATAAATTATGGTTTTATCCTCAAGGAGTATTTTTAAAAAGCTGATGATACAAAGTACTGTGAAGATATAAAATGCTTTGTGTGGACTGTGGGTGCTCAGAGGAAAGAGTTCATCACAGGCCAGGCTGTTCAGTTTCCCCACTGGTAAAAACGAAATAATAGTACCTACTTCACAGGGTTGTTGTGAAAATTAAAAGGAGTTAACATAAAGCCCTAAGAAATATTCCTGGCTCATAGGAAGCATTCCGTAAATTTTAGCTAATAATATATTTAGGGAAGACATCCAGGAGAAGGGGGTACATGGATTTAGGTTCTTTAGATCCCTGTGCTTGTCTCTACCAAAGCACGTGGGTGTCCTTATCTGACTCTTTATGTTTCCCTTCTCTGCTAGCTCCGAGGTCCTTCAGGGCATGTATCATAATAGTGTTGGTTGAGCCTGGTATAGTATAAATACCCATTGAAGGTTTGTTTACAGAAGGAAGAAAGCAAGCAAGCATATTGGGAGCCAAGCAGGCTTGCTCCTTAAGCAACTGAGAATATTCTAAAGACATGCTTTCTAGGAGCCCTACTTGGCTTTGAATTATACCTGACAGCATATTCTGTTGTCCTGTTATTCTTCCTCCATGTTCCTTCATTACTGCCCTTGTTCGACTACTGCTGACTTCTAAGCAAATGAACTAATGGTTGGTGGGTAGTTCACAGCAGTTGTCATCTCAGATCATATTGATTCCCAGTTGTTCATTGGATGTCTTTGTCTCTCCTTGTTCAAAATGAAAGCCCTCTAGGTGCACCTGGGTGGCTTGGGTGGTTACAAGTCACGATCCCAGGGTCCTGCGATTGAGCCCCGTGTTGGGGGGGGGGGCGGTTCCTGCTCAGCAGGAAGTCCGCTTTTACCTCTCCTTCTCCCTTTGCCTCTCCCCCGCCACCACTTCTCATGCTCTTTCTCTCTCACAGATAAATAAAATCTTAAAAAAAAAAAAAGGGGGGGGGCACCTGGGTGGCTCAGTGGGTTAAGCCGCTGCCTTCGGCTCAGGTCATGATCTCAGGGTCCTGGGATCGAGTCCCGCATCGGGCTCTCTGCTCAGCAGGGAGCCTGCTTCCTCCTCTCTCTCTGCCTGCCTCTCTGCCTACTTGTGATCTCTCTCTGTCAAATAAATAAATAAAATCTTAAAAAAAAAAAAAAAGAATGCCATTTTCCAGTACTTACCTGGAAACCCCTTACTTTCCCCTCATTGAGCCCTGCATACAGAAAGTTTCTAAATCCTATCAGTTATGATTCAAAATAATTCCCCTGTTCGTTCTTTCTTTTCTATTTCCATTCTTCCTTTCTAGTGGAAACCTTGTTTCTTTTCTGCCAGTTCATCCTCCATTTTTTCATGAAATATGTCACTTTGTTACTTTAGTCTTTTTGTGGCTCCCTATCCATCTTCACAGCAGTTCTTTAGATTAAATGGTTGTATTTCCATGTTATAGATGAGGAGATAATTGCCTTCCTGTAGCAAATAGCCTCAAGATGAATTTAATATTCCTCTTAGTCTTTTGAGGCTCTCTAATTACCCTTTTAAAACCTGAGACCCAGGAAAAGGACAGTCCAAAGTCCTGGGTGTCTTATAGACATTGTGGGTCCAAGCCATTGAAAACTGCAAGTGATGAGGATGTTTCCCTAGATGCAGTGAAGATAAAGTCACCATTCCTTGAGTATTTACATATTCTCTGGCAAAACATTTATTGGCTCATTTTGTCCTCCCTAAAATCCTAGGATGTAATTAACACTAGTATTTCTACTCTACGCAAGAGGAAACTGAAATTAAGTTTGCCATCCAAGGCTTCACAGGTGCCATGACTTAAAAACCTATGTTCTTGGAGCACCTGGGTGGCTCAGTGGGTTGAGCCTCTGCCTTCAGCTCAGGCCATGATCTCAGGGTCCTGGGATTGAGCCCCGCATCAGGCTCTCTGCTCAGCACGGAGCCTGCTTCCCCTTCTCTCTGCCTGCCTGTGATCTCTCTCTGTCAAATAAATAAATAAAATCTTAAAACAACAACAACAACAAAAGAAACCTATGTTCTTAATCATTATGTGACGTTTCCAAGGTAACATTTTATACATGTTGCTTCCGTAGGAAAGATGAGAACTTTATGTGCTATAAACTTGCTTTTGAGAATTGTTGATCTGATGGGCTTCATGGATTTGCTGCAGAAAACTAACATACTCTGGTAGAGTACTTTGAATAGGTTCTTCAGTGAATACCTTTATTTCTTTATATTTCCATAGTATCCTATGTGTCATGACACATCAATCCAAAATGCCACCTAAGACTTATGACCAGTAAAAGGGGAAGAGGAGCTTTACTGGGACTGTGTTTTCATACAGCTAACTTGTTTATTTGTTTGTCTTCCTGTCTAATTGTCTGTTCTTCTGTCCATCCAGAAAATGATTCAGTCTAAAGTTAGAGATCTGGGTTTTGTTAAGAACCCAGTCTGTGACCCTGATTTGCCATGTATTTCTGGGGTGGTTCATTCCCTTCTCTGTGCCTCAGCTCTTTTCTTCTACAAAAAAAGTAAATAAAGGGGGTGCCTGGGTGGCTCGGTAGGTTAAGCCTTTGCCTTCAGCTTGGATCATGATCTCAGGGTTCTGGCATCAAGCCCCATATCAGGCTCTCTGCTCGGTGGAGAGCCTGCTTCCTCCTCTCTCTCTGCCTGCCTCTCTGTCTACTTGTGGTCTCTCTCTCTCTCCATCAAATAAATATATAAAATCTAAAAATAAAATAAAATAAAATAAAGGTATTAGATGGCATGAATGTAGACCTCTTCCATCCAGCTCTCTGCAGCTGGATGTGATAGGCAATATGGTAGTTGTACTTTTGAAAAGTAACACTGATACTTTTATACTAAATTACAGGCCTTTTCTCAGAAGATAAAATCTGATGCATATATATATATATATATTTGCATTGCAAATCTAGTCTCTTGTAAGTAACCATTAAAGAGGGGCTCTGAGGATGCTGGTTTTTAGCTTCTCCAGAAATGCCTGATGACTATTTCTTGTAGCTGGGAATGTTATATAGCAAGTCTGCATGTAGCAATCATTTCTAGCAAATTATAACTTTGCTTCAGAGGTGTGTGATAATTTAAGGTCATTGTATTATGTGGTTATGAAACGGTGGTAGGCAATCAATTTGTTCAGCAAATAGTTTCCAAGCACATACTGTGTGCCTGACTTTGTATTATGTAGTAGGAATGAAACTCTGACAAGACTAATCTCTTTCATGGGCTTGGCAGGAGTTGGGAGTGTGATATAATTATGTTAGAGTGTGATAAATACTATAGAAGCTTCCCAATGAAGGTAGCATCTAATAGAGCCCTGAAAAGAAGAGTAGGAATGATCCAGATTAAGATAGGGTAGATTAGGGAGAACCCCTGAATGATGGAGAAGGGTGGTGTTTCAGGTACGGAGAACAACATGTGGAAAGATTCAGGGGCAAGACAGTATGGCATGTTCAGGGGAACGCAAAGAAGATAAAATCTGCTGTATTATAAAGCCTGAGGGCAGGAAAAAGCTATTTTGAAATTACAGCCATTTTAGATATCACATCTGGATTGTGAAATAGCATGATGTCATTGAAAGGACTGTACTTGGGATCTGAAGACCCTGATTTTAGTCCCTGGCTTTCCACTGGCTATCTATGGGATCTTGAACAAATTATTTAACTTCTCTGATTCTGTTTATCTGCAAAATGGTAACTGTTAACTCTTGTACCATCATTTTAAGCTATAAAACTGCTACACTATAAAAGTTTTTTTTTCCTCTCTCTCAAAGATTTTATTTATTTATTTGGGGACAGAGATCACAAGTAGGCAGAGAGGCAGGCAGAGAGAGAGAGAGGAAGGGAAGCAGGCTCACTGCGGAGCAGAGAGGATGTGGGGCTCCATCCCAGGACCCCGGGATCATGACCTGAGCCAAAAGCAGAGGTTTTAACCCACTGAGCCGCCCAGGCGTCCCTGAAAGCTTTTTTTAATCCTTGCTCTGTTTTAAATGCTTTGTGTCAATATAGCACTTTTATTACGGTAATTCTTATATACAACTGTTTCCCCATTAAGAACAGCTCTTTTAAGAGCAGAGAATGACGCAAGGTGAGTCCCAAGTACTTGTGAGATTTAATGAATAATTGGATTCTATTTTAAGGGAAATTCCCTGTGAAATTTGTTTGCTTTTAAAAAAGAAACCCTTGAGAAGAAATTTTGTATTATTTGTAAGCATTTGACTTGAGAGACAATTTTGTTGTGTTTTTGATTAGCAAAAAAGCCATTTTCTGAAAGCTATTTCAAATGGGCTGAATGCTCTAGTGGTTAGAATGTGTCATTTTGCAGATGAGCATATCATTTACAGGCAGGCACAAGAGGTGGTTATTGAGGTTTTGCATGAAACGATCTTTTTGTTAACTGTGGAAACCTTTTTGATATTGAGATCCTGTTGGCAGATCCTAGAAATCAGAGTTCTCCTCCATTTCACCTTTAAATTGAAACATTTTCTGAGATGAGATGATATATACAGAGCTGTAAAATATGGAAATCTGATGTGCAGTTTGATTACATTTGGCAGACAGTATAAAGAAGTAGACAGCTGCTATTAAAAACTGGCCTTCCTTGTGTACCATCATAGTGATAGAATTAAGGAAAAAAACCCACTAAAACTGATTTTTCTTAAATTTGTTAGGTAAGAATAAAAGGTTTCTTTTTATTTACCCATTAATTCATTCATCTTGACTAGTCAACAAATACTTAGCACTCTGCTTTATACCAGGACCTTTCCTAGAAATTTAGTAGTGAATAAAACAGATATGGTCCTTTGACCTCATGGTGCTTCAGATGTAGCAGGAAGAAAAGAATTGGGCAAGCAAATTACAGCTGGAGTGAGTATTTATAATAGAGAAGTCCAGAGAGCTCTGGGATCATAAAATGCCCTGTAGCCATGTCTAACCTGGTTTACTGAGATTCTTCATAGGAACTGTGTGGACAGTTGAGAAATGGGTCCAGAATGATAATATCCCTGCCATGTTTTCCCTCAGATTCTATGCTCCAACCTTTCAGAACTGCTCAGCATTCTCTGTGCCTTGCTTTTTCATGACATAGCCTCATGAATGCCTTTTCCTTTCCCTTCTCCTTCTGTAGACTTCCTGTCATCCTTCAAAACAGATCAAATAGCACATTCTTTAGAAATCTTCAGTATCTCTCCCCCAATTAAATAGGATGAGGTTTGGCTATGACATTCTGAAATAACAGTGGTTTGGAAAATCAGGGTTTTATTTTCTCATATAAAAGAACTACAGAGGTAGGTAGTCCAGGCCTAACCTGGTTGTTCCATGAAATCATCAAGAATCTGGGGTCTTTCTACCATCTTAGATTTGAGACTTCCATTCACAAGGTTACTTCATGTGAAAGAAAGCTGATGAGATCCAATCATCATGTCCTAATTCTATTAGCAATAATTGCACCTCAGATAAACCTCATTGGCTGAGATGCTGCCACTGTGCAAAGCTATCATGTCCTAATTCTAGATAGCAAGAAGGAAAGGGGAGAAACAGGGCATCTCTGCCAGATAACACTGTTCCTTTTAAGTAGCCTTTAACAGACGTCCTACACAATATTTCAGTGATATCTTACTGAGCAGGACTAATCACATAACCACACTTTATACAAGATGGGCTGGGAATTAGAATCCTTTAACTGAGTGTTTTGCCACCTAATGGTAGTCATACTCTTCCTTCCTCTACCACCACCCTTTAGTTAATTGTTCTTTAAATTTTCAGCACTCAGTATAATAACAGTACTATATTGCTGTTGTCAATTTCCGTGTCTCTTTCTTTCTCTTATAAATACCACAGGGGTAGAAATTGTGTCCTTTTATCTTTGAATTTGTAATACTTTGCACAAAGCCTGGCACAGGAGGAATCTTCATGTATATAAAATGAAGGTTTTGAACTAAATGACAACTTTTAGTTTATAAAAGATCTGTAATTATTTCTTGAATTACCAGTTTATATTTTTAAACAGCTTTACTGAAGTATAATTTACATATGATAAATTTCACCCTTAAATTAAGTCTGCAAATTCAATGTGTTTTAGTAAATTACAGAGTTGTGCAACTATCACCAAAATCCAGGTAAAGACCATTTTTATTACCACAAGGAGATCTCTTGCTTCCAAGTGCTATCAGTCCCCATTCCTACTCCAACTCCCAGGTGACCAAATATTTACTGTCTGCCTCTGTAATTTTGCTTTTTCTGAACATTTCATATAAATAGACTCATACAGTATATGGTCTTTTGCTCTTGCTGCTTTTACTTGGCATAGTATTTTCAAGGTTAATTCATGTTGTGATATGTATCATTGGTTTGTTCCTTTTTATTGCTGATATTGTTGAAATTTTTATTAAATTTTATAAGTTACTTTGTTTTGCATTTAAATATATCTTATTACAAATTATTGTATTTATTATAATCTACATGCAGTCTACTTCAGATTCAAGCTTAAATTAATTTCAGTAAGATACAGAAAGTTTGGGGCGCTTTGGGTGGCTCAGTCATTGTGTCTGCCTTTGGCTCGGGTCATGATCCCAGGGTCCTGGGATCGAGGCCGCATCAGGCTCCCTGCTGGGCGGGGAGTCTGCTTCTCCCTCTCCCACTCCCCTTGCTTGTATTCCCTTTCTCGCTGTCTCTCTTTGTCAAATAAATAAATGAAGTCTTTAAAAAAAAAAATACAGAAAGTTTGTTCCAATTAACTCCATTCCCCCTTTCCTGTACTTGGGCTCTTGTTTTTTTTATTTTTTTTTTATTTTTAAGATTTTACTTATTAATTTGGAGAGGGAGAGAGAAGGGGTAGGGGGAGAGAGAGAGGGAGAGGGAATCTAGGGCAGACTCCATACTGAGCATGGACCAGACATGGGACTCTATCCCACAACCCTGAGATCATGGCATGAGCCAAAACCATAAGTTGGACACTTAGCCGACTGAGTCATCCAGGCATCCCTGGACTCTTGTTTTTATATAAATTAAATGTTTATGTATTATAGGACCAACAATATGTTTTAGAGTTATTTTATATAGCTGTCTTTTAAAACTATTAAGAGAAAAATATTTATACTTTTATATTCACCTACGTAATCACCTTTATTGGTGCTCTTTATTTCTTCATGAGGATTTGAATTACTCTCTGGTACCATTTCCTTTCAACCTGATAGCTTTAAGTATTTCCCTCCCCAACCCCAGTATTTCATTAGTATTTTTTGAAAGGTGGGTATTACCACTGAAATATCTCAGTCATTACTGATGTGAGAATGCCTTTATTTTTGCCTTCAGTTTTGAATGATAACTTTGCTGAGGTTATAAATTTTTTTAATGAAGATATTTTATTTTTATTTATTTTTTTAGTAAAGTTTACACACAGTGTTATATTCGTTTTAAGTGTACAGCTTAGTGATGTGTTAAGTTTATACATTATGCTGTGTTTAAAGTATAGCTACCGTCTGTCCAGTTACATTGCTATAACTTACTCATTCCATAACTGGAGGCCTGTATCTCCCTCTGCTCTTCACTTTTGTCCCAACCCCCACCCCCCCCTCTGGCAACCGATCAGTTTGTTCTCTGAATTTATAGTTCTGATTCTGCTTTTTGTTTATTCATTTTTTATAGATTCCATTTATGAATGGAATTAAATGGTATTTGTCTCTCTCATTCTTACTTATTTCACTTAGCATAATACCCTCCAGGTGTATCCTTGTTGTCTCAAATGGTGTGGTGTCATCTTTTATTATGGCTGTTAAATGTTCCATTGTTTATATTCCATTGTTTATATGTATATATATTTTCCTTGTGCATTTGTCTCTTGAAGGACACTTAGGTTGCTTCCATGTCTTGGCTATTGTAAATAATGCTGCAGTAAGCATAGGGGTGCATGTGTCTTTTTGAGTTCGTGTACTCATTTTTTCTGGGTAAATACCCAGTAGTGGAATTATTGGATCAGGTGGTATTTCTGGTTTAATTTTTTGAGGAACCTCCAATACTGTTTTTCATGGAGGCTGTACCAATTTACATTTCCACCAGCAGTGCACAGGGCTTCCTTTTCCTCCATGTACTTACTTTGTTGTTTCTTATCTTCTTGATTTTAGTTATTCTAACAGGCATGAGATAATATCTCATTGTGTTTTTGATTCACATTTCCCTGATAATGAGTGATATTGAGCATCTTTTCATGTCTGTTGGTCATCTGTATGTCTTCTTCGGAAAAATGTCTGTTGAGCGCCTCTGCCCTTTTTAAAATCAGTTTTTGTGGTGGTGATGGTGGTTTTTGGGGGTTGTTTTTGTTTTGATGTTGAGTTATGTAAGTTCTTTATATATTTTGGATATCAGCCCCTTATCAGATGTATTATTTGCAAGTATCTACTCCCATTCAGTAGGTTGTCTTTTTGTTTTGTTGATGACTGCCTTCACTGTGCAAAAGCTTTTTATTTTGATGTAGTCCCAGTATTTTTGCTTTTGTTTCCTTTGCCTTAGGAGACACATCTAGAAAAATATAGCTATGGCTGATGTTAGAGAAATTGTTGCCTTTGTTCTCTTCTAGGATTTTTATGGTTTCAGGTCTCATGCTTAGGTCTTTATTCCATTTTGAGTTTATTTTTGTGTATAGTATAAGAAAATGGTTGAGTTTCATTCTTTTACATGTAGCTGTCCAGTTTTCCCAGCAGCATTTTTTTAAAATTTTTTATTTATTTATTTGACGGAGAGGCAGTAGGCAGAGGGGCAGACAGAGAGAGAGAGCAGAAGGGAAGCAGGCTCCCCACCAAGCAGAGAGCCTGATGTGGGGCTCAATCCCAAGAACCTGGGATCATGACCTGAGCCAAAAGCAGAGGCTTTAATCCCCTGAGCCACCCAAGCGCCCCACCTAGCAGCATTTATTGAAATGACTTTCTCCCATTGTGTATTCTGGCCTCCTTTGTCATAGATTAATTGACCTTATAAATGTGGGTTTATTTCTGGGGTCTCTATTCTGTTCCATTGCTCTGTGTGTCTGTTTTTCGTGCTAATACCATACTGTTTTGATTACTAAAGCTTTGTATATGTCTTGAAATCTGGAATTGTGATACCTCCAGCTTTGTTCTTTCTTGGGATTGCTTTGGCTGTGCAGGGTCTTCTGTCATTCCACAGGGATTATAAATCTTGGTTAAGATGTTTGCTTTTTTTCTTTTGGCACATTTTATATATCATTCCTCTGCCTCTAGCTTCCCATTATTTCTGATGAGAAGTGAGCTGTTAATCCTGTTGTTCCCTTTTATCTGATAAATTGTTTTCTCTTGCTACTTTCAGAAACTTCTGTTTGTTTTTCTGCAGTTTTTACTATGATGTGTACAGGTATGGATGTTTTTTGTTTAGCCAATTTGGGGTTCATTATTTAGATATGTAGTTTAATGTTTGTTTTTAAAATCAAATTTGGGAAGCATTTGGTCATTATATCCTCAAATATTTTTTCTGCTCATGTTTTTCTTTCCTCTTTCTGGAACTCCCATTACTTGTCTGTTGGTTTGAGTTTCCTACAGGTTACTCTATTTCCTTTTTGTTTTTCAGATTGCATAATCTATATTGATCTGTCTTTGAGTTGGATGATTTTTTTTCCTTCTGCCAGCTCAGATTTGTTGTTGAGTCCCCCTTGAATATTTCATTTCAGAATACAATTTCCATTTTTTAAAAATAATTTCTGTATATTGATATTCTCTATTTGAATTATCATCATTCTTCCATTTAATTCTTTAAATATGGTTTCCTTTGGTTCTTTTTCACACTATTTATAATACCCATTTCAAAATATTTCTCTGCTGATCCCAACATCTGGGTCCCCTTGAATTAGTATTCATAATCATCTTTTTTTTTTCCCCTTGGTAAATGGGCACTCTTCACTGTTTCTTTGGATGATTCATGATTTTTTTGTTTGTTGAAAACTACATGTTGTATTTATTTTTAATTTATTTATTTTTAGTAACATATAATGTATTATCTGTTTCAGGCATACAGGTCTGTAATTCATCAGTCTTACATGATTCACAGCACTCACCAAAGCACATACCCTCCTCAATGTCCATGGTCCAGCCACCCCACCCCTTCTACTGCCCTCCCCTCCAGCAACCTTCATTTTGTTTCCTGAGATCAAGTTTCTTATGGTTTGTCTCCCTCTCCGGTTTCATCTTGTTTCATTTTTCCTTCCCTTCCTCTGTGATCCTCTTTCTAGTTTCTCAAATTCGATGTGTCAATTAGATCATATGATAATTGTCTTCTTCTGACTTACTTCCCTTAGCATAATAACCTCTAGTTCTGCCCACGTTGTTGCAAATGGCAAGATTTCAAATTTTTGTTGACTGCATAATATTCGTTTGTGTGTGTGTGTGTGTACCACATCTTCATTATCCATTCATCTGTTCACAGACGTCTAGGCTCTTTCCATAGTTTGGCTGTTGTGGACGTTGCTGCTATAAACATTGGGGTGCACGTGCCCCTTTTGATCACTACATTTGTATCTTTGAGGTAAACACCCAGTAGTGCAATTGCTGGGTTGTAGGGTAGCTCTATTTTCAACTTTTTGAGGAACCTCCACTCTGTTTTCCAGAGTGGCGGCACCAGCTTGCATTCCTACCAGCAGTCCAGGAGGATTCCCCTTTGTCTGCATCCTCTCCAACATCTGTCATTTCCTGACTTGTCAATTTAAGCCATTCTGACTGGCGTGAGGTGGTATCTCACTGTGGTTTTGACTTTTTCCCTGATGCCAAGTGATGTTGAGCATTTTTTCTTGTGTCTGTTGGTCATTTGGATGTCGTCTTTGCTGAAATGTCTGTTGATGTCTTCTGCCCATATCTCGATTATTTGTTCTTTGGGTGTTGAGTTTGATAAGTTCTTTATAGATTTTGGATACTAGCCCATTATCTGATAAGTCATTTGCAAATATCTTCTCCCTTTCTGTCAGCTGTCTTGGTTTTGTTGACTGTCTCCTTTGCTGTGCAAAAGCTTTTGATCTTGATGAAGTCCCAATAGTTCATTTTTGCCCTTACTTCCCTTGCTTTTGGGAGTATTTCTAGGAAGAAGTAGCTGTGGCTGAGGTCAAAGAGGTTACTGCCTGTGTTCTCCTCAAAGATTTTGATGGATTCCTGTCTCACATTGATGTCTTTCATTCATTTTGAGTCTATCTTTGTGTGTGTTGTAAGGAAGTGGTCCAGTTTCATTCTTCTGCATGTGGCTATCCAGTTTTCCCAACACCATTTGTTGAAGAGACTGTCTTTATTCCACTGGACATTCTTTCCTTCTTTGTCAAAGATTAGTTGACCATAGAGTTGAGGGTCCATCTGGTCTCTCTATTCTGTTCCATTGATCTATGTGTCTGTTTTTGTGCCAGTATCATACTGGCTTGATGATGACAGCTTTGTAATAGAGCTTGAAGTCTAGAATTGTGATGCCACCAACTTTGGTTTTATTTTTCAATATTTCTCTGGCTATTCGGAGTCTTCTGATTCCATACAAATTTTAGGATTATATGTTCCATTTCTTTGAAAAAAATTGATGGTATTTTGATAGGGATTGCATTAAATGTATAGATTGCTTTAGGCAGCATAGACCTTTTTACAATACTTGTTCTTCCAGTCCTTGAGCATGGAATGTTTTCCCATTTCTTTGTGTCTTCCTCAATTTCTTTCATAAGTACTTTATAGTTTTCTGAGTACAGATTGTTTACCTCTTTGGTTAGGTTTATTCCTAGGTATCTTATGGGTTTGGGTACAGTTGTAAATGGGATTAATTCCTTAATTTATTCTGTCTTGCTGTTGGTGTATAGATATGCAACTGATTTCTGTGCATTGATTTTATATCCCTACACTATACTGAATTCCTGTATGAGTTCTAGCATTTTTGGAGTGGAGTCTTTTGGGTTTTCCACATGAAGTATCATATCTGCAAAGACTGTGAGTTGGACTTTTTCTTTGTTGATTCGGTTGCCTTTTCTTTCTTTTTGTTGTCTGATTGCTGAGGCTAGGACTTCTTTTTTTTTTTTTTTTTTTTTTTTTTTTTTTTTTTAAAGATTTTATTTATTTACTTGAGAGAGAGTGAGAGAGAGCATGAACGAGGAGAAGGTCAGAGAGAGAAGCAGACTCCTCATGGAGCTGGGAGCCCGATGTGGGATTCGATCCCGGGACTCCAGGATCATGACCTGAGCCGAAGGCAGTCGTCCAACCAACTGAGCCACCCAGGCGTCCCGAGGCTAGGACTTCTAGTACTGTGTTGAGTAGTAGTGGTGATAGTGAACATCCCTGCCATGTTACTGACCTTCGGGAAAAAGCTCTCAGGTTTTCCCCATTGAGAATGATGTTTGCTGTGGGTTTTTCATAGATGGCTTTGATGATATTGATGTATGTACCCTCTATCCCTATACTGTGAAGAGTTTTGATCAAGAGAGGATGCTTTGGGGGCGCCTGGGTGGCTCAGTTAAGCATCTGCCTTTGCCTCCAGTAACAATCCCAGGGTTCTGGGATCGAGCCCCACGTCAGGCTCTCTGCTCAGCAGGGAGCCTGCTTCCCCCTCCCTCTCTGCCTGCCTCTCTGCTACTTGTGCACTTTCTCTTTGTCAAATAAATAAATAAAATCTTTAAAAAAAAAAAGGATGCTTTGTACTTTGTCAAATGCTTTTTCAGCATCTATTGAGAGTATCATATGGTTCTTATTCTTTCTTTTATTAATGTATTTTATCACATTGATTAATTTGTGGGTGTTGAACCAACCTTGCAACCCAGAGATAAATCCTACTTGGTTGTGGTGAATAATCTTTTAAAGTACTGTTGGATCCTCTTGGCTAGTTTTTTGGTGAGAATCTTTGCATTCAGGTTCATCAGGGTTATTGGTCAGTAATTCTCCTTTTTGATGGGGTCTTTGTCTGGATTTGGGATTGAGATAATGCTGGCCTTATAAAATGAGTTTGGAAGTTTTCCTTCTATTTCTATTTCTTGGAATGGTTTCAGAAGAATAGGTATTAATTCTTCTTTAATGTTTGATAGAAATTCTTCCAACAACTAAGCCACCTAGTTGCCCCTGGTAGGATGCTCTTTAGCCTCCATGTATTTCAATTGTTTCCAACTTTCCTCTTGTGATTGTGCACAAGTTTCAAAGCATTGTGGTCTGAAAATATGCAGGGAATGATCCCAGTCTTTTGATACCAGTTGAGACCTGATTTGTGACCCAGGATGTGATCTATTCTGGAAAATGTTTCATGTGTACTAGAGAAGAATGCATATTTTCTGTTGCTTTGGAATGGAGTGTTCTGAATATATCTGTGAAGTTCATCTGGTCCAGTGTGTCATAAAAATCCCTTATTTCCTTGTTGATCTTTTGCTTAGATGATCTGTCCATTTCAGTGAGGGGAGTGTTAAAGTTCAATGTGTTTCTTTGATTTTATTATTAATTGACTTATATAATTGGGTGTTCCCATGTTAGGGACATAAATATTTACAGTTGTTAGATCTTCTTGTTGGACAGACCCTTTCAGTATGATATAGTGTCCTTCCTAATCTCTTATTGTAGTCTTTGGCTTAAAATCTCATTTGTCTGATATAAGCATCCCCACTCCACTTTTCTTTTGATGTCCATTAGCATGGTAAATTATTTTCCACACCCTCTGTTTAAATCTTGAGGTGTCTTGGGGTACCTGGGGGGTTCAGTGGGTTAAGCCTCTGCCTTCGGCTCAGGTCATGATCCCAGGGTCCTGGGATTGAGGCCCACATCAGGCTCTCTGCTCAGCAGGGAGCCTGCTTCTCCCTCTCTATTGGCCTGGCTTCTCCCTACTTCTGCCTACTTGTGATTTCTCTCTCTGTCAAATAAATAAATAAATAAATAATCTTAAAAAAAAAAATCTTGAGGTGTCTTTGGGTCTAAAATGAGTCTCTTGCAGACAGCATATTGATGGATCTTGTTTTTTTATCCAATCTCATACTCTTTGTCTTTTGATTGGGGGCATTTAGCCCATTTACATTCAGGGTAACTATTGAAAGATATGAATTTAGTGCCATTGTATTTACTGTAAGGTGACTGTTACTGTATACTGTCTCTGTTCCTGTGTGGTCTGTATTACTTTTAGGCTCTCTCTTTGCTTAGAGGACCCCTTTCAGTATTCCTCATAGGTCTGGTTTGGTGATTACAAATTCTTTTAGTTTTTGTTTGTCCTGGAAGCTTTTTATCTCTCTGTATATTTTCAATGACAGCTTAGCTGGATATAGTATTCTTGGCTGCATACTTTTCTTGTTTAGTGCCCTGAATATGTCATGCCACTCCATTCTGGCCTGCCAGGTCTCTGTGGATACGTCTGCTGCCAGTCTAATGTTTCTACCGTTGTAAGCTACAGACTTCTTCCCCTGAGCTGCTTTCAGGATTTTCTGTTTGTCTCTGGGAATTGTAAGTTTTACTGTTAGATGTTGGGGTGTTAACCTATTTTTATTGATTTTGAGGGGGTTCTCTGTGCCTCCTGGATTCTGATGACCATTCCCTTCTCCAAATTAGGGAAGTTTTCCACTTTAATTTGCTGCAGTATACCTTCTCCCCCACTCTCTCTTCCTTCTTCTTCTTCTGGGATCCCAGATATTCTAATATTGTTTTGTCTTATGGTATCACTGATTTCTCAAATTCTCCTTTCACGATCCAGTAGTTTATCTCTCTTTTTCTCAGCTTCTTTATTCTCTTTTTTTCTTAAGATTTTATTTATTTATTTGACACAGAGAGAGAGATCACAAGTAGATTGAGAGGTAGGCGGGGGGGGGGGGTTAGGGGGAGCAGGGGAGCAGTCTCCCTGCTGAGTGGAGAGCCTGATGTGGGTTTTGATCCCAGGACCCTGAGATCATAACCTGAGCTGAAGGCAGAGGCTTAACCCACTGAGCCACTCAGGCACCCCATCAGCTTCTTCAGCTTCTTTATTCTCCATCATTTGGTCTTCTGTATCACTGATTCTTTCTTGTGCCTCATTTATCCTAGCAGTTAGAGTCTCCATTTTTTATTGCACCTTATTAATAGCCTTTTTAATTTCAACTTAAATTTTATTTCTCCAGAAAGGGATTTTCCAGAAAATATCTTTTATGTTTTTTCCCAAGCCCAGCTAGTATCTATAATCATCAATCTGAATTCTAGTTTTGACAACTTAGTAATGTCCACATTAATTAGGTCCCTGGCAATTGGTAATGCTTCTTGTTCTTTTTTTTGAGGTGAGTTTTTCTGTTTTGTCATTTTGTCCAGAGAACAGATGAATGAGAGAACAAAATGCTAAAAGGTTAATAACAACCCCAGAAAAATGTACACTAAAGAATTCAGAAGAGACCTGATACCAGGGGGAAAAGAAAGGAACAAAGAAACAAAAAAGAATATGATCAGGCTGGTGAATAGAACAGAACCACTCACTAGATTCTGGGTGTATTCTGGTCTGTTAGAAGAAACTGCCTCCTAAAATTTTAAAAAAGAGAAACACACACACACACACACACACACACAAATAAGGGTGAATACAATGAAGGGATGAAATATGACTGTAAAAATGAACATTAAGAAATATTTTTTAAAATGAATTGATAAAATAAGAAGTTGGTTGAAAAAAGGAAGAAGAAAAATTTTAAAAAGAGAGATAACCTGATTAGACTGGTGAAGAGAACAAAGCCATATGCTATATTTAGAATATATTTTGGTGTTTTAGAAGAAACTGCATCCCAAAATTTTAAAGGAAGAAAAACATATCTATATACCAAAAATAAGGTTAAATACAATAAAGGGATAGAATATGGCTGTAAAAATGAAAATTAAAAATGTTTAAAAAGGAATTGATAAATTGATTGGGAAAGGAATGAAGAAAAATTTAAAAAATAACAAAGTAGAAGAAAAAAGTAAAAATTAACTTGAAAGACTAAAGAATCATAGGGAAAAAACCATGAATTCTATGTGCTGTATTCCCCTAGTGCTGGAGTTTTGTAGTTCTCATTGATCAGTAAACTTTGTCTTGGCTGGATGTTTTTGTTGATCTTCTGGGGCAAGGGCTTGTTGCAGTGATTCTCAAATGTCTTTGTCCAGGCAGAATTGAACCACTCTTGTCAGGGGCCAGGCTAAGTAATCTGCTCAGGTTTGCTCTTGGTAGCTTTCTTTGCCTGAAAGCTTTCTTTACAACTTTGGAGGACTAGAATGAAAATGGTGGCCTCCCAGTCTCTAGCCTGGAGATGCTGAGAGCTGGGGGCCCCACTACTCAGTTCACCTTCAGAGAGAAGCCGTCAATCACTCCCGTCTCCCTGGTCTCCATCCACACTCTGTGCTCAACCAGCCTGTGACTGTTTTTCTTTTCTTTTCTTTTCTTTTTTAAAGATTTTATTTATTTATTTGACAGAGATCACAAGTAAGCAGAGAGGCAGGCGGAGAGGGGGGGGGGGGCAGGCTCCCTGCTGATGCAGGGCTCGATCCCAGGACCCTGAGATCATGACCTGAGCTGAAGGCAGAGGCTTAATCCGCTGAGCCACCCAGGTGCCCCTGACTGAGTGTTTCTATCTCTGGCACACAGCCCTGTTTGGAGTCTCCAAACCCAGCAGATTCCTGTGGTGCGCTCCCATGCTGCTCCTCCGGGGGAGGAAGGGGAGTCTCCCTGGGTCTGCTGCTCGAAAAGCAGTGGCCCAGATCATGGTTTATGGGAACCCCAAGCTGAGATCCCACTCCTTGGCTCACTCTTTGCAGCTGGCTTCCCTGCTCTGATACCTGGGAGCTCTGTCACGCTCAGGGACCCTCAGTCTTTCTGTGACCCCAAGGGTCTTAGGACCATACTGTCCCAGAGAGGGTTCCCACCGCCCACCCCTACCACTGCTTATCCACTGGAGTGACATCCCTTAGCTGAGCGGACTTCTAAAAGTTCTGATTTTGTGCTCTGCTGCTTTATCACTTGCTTGTAGCTGGCTGATGGTGGCTCCCTCCTCACTGTGATCTAGCTTCCCAAATATCCCCTAGGATTCACTTCTCCACACATCCTACCTTCCACAGAGTGGTCCGGTTTTCTGTTCCTAGAGTTGTTGTTGTTATTTTCTTCAATCTCCTATTGAGTTCGTACGTGTTCAGAATGGTTTGATAACTATTTAGCTGAATTCCTGGGACCAGATGAAATTTAGGTCTCCTGTTTCTCTGCCATCTTGCTAGCACCAATCAAAACTACATGTTTTAGATAATATATTGTGGCAACTCTTAATTCAGATTCTTCTGCCATGGAGGTTGGATATTGTTGCTGGGTGATTTTGTTTATTTAGACTATTCTATAGTGTCTGTCTTTTTGCAGTGTGTGACTACTGATGTCTTTTTTTAATAAAAAAAAACACCATGAATACTTAATGATTTAAACATGAAAGTAGCTTTTTCTGGTCATATTTTTAAAATATTGTTTTAATATTTAAAGCTGGCTTCTTAAAAGTCACCCCTGGGTCAGCATAGATTAGTGGTCAATGATTGGCTTAAACCCTGGGCCAGGGAATCTATCCTTTGCTAATTAATTCATCTGTTTATCATTTGGAGAATGCATTCAGGCTTCAGTCAATTTACAGTTCTGCTCCAACTTTTACTTTCAGTGTGTTCAAGGCCTTACATTCACATAGAGTCAGTAGATAGCTAGGACCCCCTCCAGTTTCTCCTTAGCAATAGTGAAGTCTTACCACGAGGGATCCCGTAGTCAGTCTTATCAAGACTCACTATGGCTTTTTGTTACCTTGTATTCCCTTGTAAATTTGTCATTCGTCTGCTCTGTTAACCTGCTCTGACTAGTATTCTGACCTTAGTCTAGCTACAGTGGTAGCTTTCCTGGATTGTTTACTATTGTTCCCCAGATTGTCCCTCTATTGTTTTTGACAGTGATGCTGGGCGATCTCCAGAGCTGATTTCTATGCTCAGCTTCAGATTAAATCAGCCCATTCTGGCGCCAGTCGTCCTCTTGGCCTGACTGGACCTGCTCTGATGGAATTACTCCCAGGGAGCTAGGGGTTGGGACATAGGGGCAGCCCTAGGATAAAATGCTACAGATTCTCCTTGTTCTTAGTATGGTTCGGTAATTTTTCTTTTTCTTTTCTTTTCTTTATTTTTTTAAAGTAAGCTCCATGCCCAGTGTGGAGCCCATTGTGGGCCTTGAACTCATCACCGTGAGATCAAGACCTGAGTTGAGATCATGAGTCACATGTTTAACCAGCTGAACCACCTAGGCACCCTGGTTCAGTAATTTTTCTCAGACATTTCTCAATTTGATGTATGCCTTTGGTTAATTTTCAGAGGCGCAAATTGGTTGGTTTTGACCATTTTGTACAGTTTTATTGTTGTTTTTTGGGGAGAGGGTTTGCTAAGCAGTTTAAGCATTCCAGAGCTTTAGGAATTCCCCAGATAGACTCTAATCTCCTTTGGGCAGACACCATCTTTCTCTTTTTTGTAGTATCCATCCAATGTGAATTAAACCTTTGAGCTTTCATTTCTTGATCTTAGCCAAAAGGCTGAGAAGCGATGAGCTTTCATTTCTCTGTCAAATGAAATTAATAATCCTTGAGTTGCTTACCTCAAAGGAACAAGTGAAATAGTGGTTAAAAATTTTGTAAGGTATAAACACTTTGTAAGATTCTTTGAAAAATTTAAAGTAGTTCGCAAGCCACAGCACAATTCCTAACAGTGCAACCTGTTGTGCATATACTATTTCAAAGAACTCATCCTGAATACATGGGCTTTTTTTCCCTGGTCATTTTATGCTCATGGGTTTTGCTTTTGGTTTGAAAGAAATAGTTCATGTGTTTTTGGTGGGCAGCAGCAGGCCACTTACAGAACAGTCTGGGAATGAAAGCTAGTTCCACCAGGATGAGAGTTTTTAGGACCTCTGTCTGTTTTCTCTTTCACATGTTGTTCCACTGCCTGGCTTACCACTTCTGGTTCTGCAGTTAGAGAGGTGAGCTATCAATGGAGGCTTCTGTGGACATCAGATTTAAATACTGGAGAAATGTGAAGCCAGGTAGTTCACTGGGATATGCCAAGAAGTGCCAAACACTTTGAAGCTTTTTTCGAAGTTGTTTTTTTGGAGAAGCATGAAGGATGGTTCATCATGCATTCAACTACTATGTATTCAGTGTCCATTATGTGTGAAGTAATGTTCTGGGTACTGTGGATACAAGACAAAGGGAATCCTTGTTCTCGTGGAACAGATGGGGGAGAGAATAAATAAACCAGAAAATATATCAGGTAGTGTTAGGTATCAGTAAGAAAGGTAAAGTAGGATGAGGGGACATGGAATAACAGAACTGTTTTAGGTAGGGTGGTTAAGTTAATAAGGAATTCATTTCAAATAAGGTGAGATTTGAGCAGAGACTTGAATGAAGTGAGGGAATATGCCATTTGGATATCTGAGGGAAGGGTATTCTGGGTGTAGAGAAGAGCAAATGCAAAGATCCTGAGATGTAAGCTTGCATGGTATGTTCAGGAAACAAGGAGGTCGTTGCGATTCAAGTGGAGAAAGCTAAGGGATAGTGGTAGGAGTTGCAGTCAGAGATGTGGGCATGTGAGGTCAGGTCATATAAGGCATTGTAGAGTTTTACAAAGACTTTGGGTGGTTGCTGGCACAATAATTGTAGGTTTGCTGTGGTTCAGCCCCAGGAAGCAACTCCATACTTGGCTCAGGAGAGATAGCTAGGCAGGATGTGCACAGAGGGCACTTTCCTTATTTAAGAAGTGAAATTACATTGGATGGGTAGTATATGGCAGCTGAGATTGTAGAAGTCAGGCAGATAGTTCTTTTATTCTCTTGTAACTGACCATGTGTGCCCAGCAGGGACTCAGCTGATAGATATTAACTGCCTCCATGGTGGGATCTGTCAGGGTTCAAGCATAGCACAAGGGACTCTGAGTTAAAGGAAAGGGTTCAGAGCCTGCCATTCCAGAGGAAAATCTAGTGCTGGGTTTGGGAAACTGGGAAATTCAACTATCTCAGTGGAAATAGCTTGGGCATTGGGATTAGACAGACCTGGCTATGAAACTGACTTTTTCAATTCTTAGTAATGAGACTTTGGGTGGTTCACTTTATTTCTCTGGACTTGTTTATTTAACTATAAATACAGTGAAAATAATACCTGTTTTGCAAGATCACTGTGACCTTTTAAGACTTATAGGGATTTGATAAGGTAGGTCCCTACCATAGTACCTGTCCCATGGTGGATGTTCAATAAATAGTAGCTGTAATAGAGGTAATATTTATAATAGTGGTAATGGTTTACCCCTACAGAATGCTCAGTGTGTATCAACCATTGTAAAGAGAATTCTTAGGTATCTCAAATTTAAGTCCAAATTCAAATTTCTGTTTTTTACTCCAAACATGCTCCTTTCATAGTTCTTATCCCAGTAAGTAGCATTTTTATTTTTATTTTTTTAAAGATTTTATTTATTTATTTGACAGACAGAGATTACAAGGAGGCAGAGAAGGTGGCAGAGAGAGAGAGGAGGAAGCAGGCTCCCCGCTGAGCAGAGAGCCTGATGCGGGGCTCGATCCCAGGACCCGGGGATCATGACCTGAGCTGAAGGCAGAGGCTTTAACCCACTGAGCCACCCAGGCGCCCCTAGTAGCATTTTTATTATTCTAGTTTCTCAAGTTAGCTTTGGAGTCATTTTTAATGTCCTTCTTTTTATACTCATATTCAATCCATTAGTAATTTTTGTCAGCCTAAATCTTCAGAATATATCCAAAATAGGACTCCTTCCCACCCCACTACACCACTGCTGCCACCCTATTTGAAGCCACCATTATCTTTCATCTGGATTATTTCAAACAGCATCCTAACTGATCTCCCTTCTTCTCAAACTCTTGCCTTCCTGCCATCTCAGCTCAACAGTCAAAGTAATCTTAAAATGAAGTCAAATCATGTCCCTTTTTTGCTCAAAATACTCTAGTGGCTTCTTATCTCATTTCCGGTAAAAAACAAAGTCCTTATACTGGCCTGCAAAGCTTGGCATGACTAGACCCTCATTACCTTTCTGGTCTCACTGTCTACTCTTTTCTCTGTTTCACTGCTTTCCAGCTAAACTGGCCTCCATGCTGTTTCTCATACATGGCTCCACTTCAGGGCATTTGTATTTGCTGTTTCCTCTACTTGGACAGTTTCCTCTCAGTTGTATGGTTTGCTTCTTCAACTTATTCATTGCTTAGATGTCACTGAATGACATTTTCCCTAGCTATTTTAAAAATTGCACTCTCTCCCCTTAGCGCATTCTGTCCACCGCCCTCAGTGGATTTCTCTATTGCATTTACCAGTATCTGATATACTATATATTTTACTTTTTAGAAAATTTTGTCTCCTTCACCCACAACTCAAATGCAGGTAGGAATATTGTTCTTGTTCACTGCTGTTCCTCTATCAGTCTTATGTGGGACAAATCGTATTGGGGAAGGAGAGTCATAGGCAATGTCTTCAGACTGTTTGGGCTTCATAATCTCCTTGGAAACATAGATTCCCGAGCCCCATCCCAGAGAGAGCATAGAGAATATTGTATACCATGTGAAGGAGTTTGGATTTTATTCCCAAAGCTTTTGAAGAGGGTAACTCATACAACCTGTGCTTTAATAAAGAATATCAGGATGGTAGACTGGATGAAATTTTGGAAAAAGAACCTCTTGGGACTGTTGTAGTAGTTTAGACAAGAGATTTTAAAACTTAAAACAGACAATAGCAATGAGAAAGGGAGTTGCTGATTGATCACAGCTCAATCAATCACAGCTGATTGATCAGGTGTGAAAGAGTGGGAGGAATTTAGGATTTTATATATATACTAAAAAATATATATATTTATATATAAATATATATTTTAATAATTATATAGGAAAAATATATTATATATCAATATATCAATATATTAATATTATATATAAATACTAAATATATAAATATATTTAATTGTATATAATTAAATATATATATAATCCTAAAATATGAAAGCCTAAACACACACACACACACACACATATATATATGCTTTTCTCTTAGGTGCTAGGTGGATGGATTGTCAGTAACTCTGAGACAGGCAATACAGGATGGAAGAATGGGTCTGGGAAAATATGGCGAGTTTAGTTTTGAGTATAGTGGATTTGGAGAAATGTTCAGGAACTAGGGTGTGTGGGTATGGATGTGTGGTTGAGTGTCATAATAATTATTGTGAGAAAGATGTGGATTTGGAAGTTACTAGGTTTTATGTATCATGAACTAATCTAGGCAACTGCTAATTGATCTTTTACCTCTATTGGTTTGCCTGTTCTGAAAATTTCATATAAGTGGAATTACATAATATGCAGTCTTTTGTGACTGATTTTTTCACTTAATATGTTTTCAAGGTTCATTCATATTGTATATCATATATCACACCTTTCTTTTTATTGCCAAATATTTTGTTGTATCAGTGTACCATACTCTGTTTATCCAATCACCAGTTGAACATTTGTTTCCCTCTTTTGACTGTTATGAATAATGCTGCTATAAACATTCATGTGGACATAACATTTTCATTTCTCTCTCATACCTTGCCCAATCAGCAGCACAAGGTACTTTCTCAGTAGGAGAGTGACCAGATGTTTATAGAGCTAGTTGTACTGCTTAGCACTTCAATAGCCTTGCTTACCCCAGCTTATTTAGCAGAGAACTAGCTGGGCAGAAGAAAGATCCCAGCCACCAAAAGCATACAAGTAGTCTTCTGTGTTGTTGTTGTCACATTACCACGGTCATCATTTACTCCTGCATGCCACCCAACAGTGTGCAATGTATTTTTGACATTCTGACATCTCTTAATTCTCCCAGTACCTTTCGGAGAGTGCTTATATTTAGAGAGAGAGTGTTACTTGACTGTATTCTTGGATGACTGTGGCTGCCAGGGTATTTTCTCCTTAAGATGTGCTGAAATATATTATCTCCTGTAACTTTCATCCTCCACTTTTTCTGGTTTCAGTTTGTCAACTGGTGGTAGTTTAGTTGGTTGCCTTGGGGTGATTTGTGGGGGCTGCCCATTGGGTACATTTCAGGAAGTTCTAGCCTTTGAAATTGGCGACATTTCCCTTTTTGCCTGTTTGACCGTCCTACCTTCATCTCCTTGGGAATCTATTTTTACTCTACCTTTCCTTCCAGAACCCTGGTGAGACTTAATTAATTGCAGAGCAATTGTCATCAAGCCAGCTGTTCACTGCCTATCTTGACATTTGACTTGTTTCCTATCCTGAGGTGCTACAAGAGAAGTTAATGACCTAAAAAATTGCCCATCCATCATGTGAGCCTAGTTAGGAGGGAATTGTTTGATTTTTATGAAGTGTAAATAATGTATTTGTAGAGACAAGTTTTTTAAATGTGTTGTCCTATATATCAGAAATGGTTCCCTAAACAAGATGGGACAAATTGGCTGGCTAATAGAGTTTAATGACAGATTTTTCCATTAATCAGAATGGAGAATGTGCTTCATTAAGGTAATTAACAGAGCACTTGTGCAGGTGATACTTATTGCACACAAATATCCAAGTTTATTTCTTTCCATTGGATAAATTTTGAAAGAGATCTTGGCTGTGTTTCCTTGTTTGCATTAAAAAGATCATTGGCGATAAACTTCTGTTTATTCCAAATCTGCTGGTAACTGGTATCTTGTCCGCTGCAGGTGCAAAGGATTGGTAAGATACTTGCTTCTCTTCCTAATAGTGTGTGTGCTCATTGTTTGGCTCTTGGGTTCCCCTGGTGAGCAGTAGAAGTTCATCTTTTCCTAGCTCCTGGACTAGCATCCTTAGAATTAGGAAGTACCTCAGAGAGTCTAATTGGTTTTACAACAGGACATTGGACTTCGGTGAGGCGAAGTGACTTGGCCAATGCCACACAGTATACTAGTAGCAAAGTCATCTGTGGGATAGTGGGTCTGATTCTGAACTGAAAGGCAAAAGGCCTGTGTTGGCATTAGGCGAGTTGTAGCTCCTCCCCGTATGTTCATCTGTATAGTGAGCAAAGTGTATAGCATAGGGCCAAGTACAAATAAACGGCTTTTTGTTTAGTCCTCTTTCTGCTATACCATGTGTTCTCTGTGAGTATAAACTGAAGATTATAGAGGGGAAGCTGATGTCCGGGAAAATAAGCAGTCAGTAATCAGTGCTATTTTCTTTGTTTCTCTGAAGGTTTCTCAGTCTTCCGCAATGAACCCAGTGTATAGCCCCGTGCAGCCTGGGGCTCCTTACGGCAACCCTAAGAACATGGCCTACACAGGTGAGTGGTGTGAGAATTATTCTTGTTTGGAAAAATGGTGGTTAAGGACATTACAGGTAACTTGCTGAATGACTTTTGGTGTATTTTACCAGAGCCTGTAAAAGCTCTAATAAAGCTTGGCAACTTATAGAAGATAGAAGAGATATGTCTGGGGTCCAGTTGTTACAACTAAGCATTATTGAACTGTCAACTAGGGGAAAGGAAGGGAGGTAACATTTATGTATTGAGTACCTACAATAGGCCTGGCCCTGTGATTACTTTCACGTATGTTTAATTTTAATCTTAAAGCAGCCCTTCATGGTACAGCTTCTTATCACCACTTCACAGTTGAGAAAGCCATCATAGTAAGAGACCATGAAACAAAACCAAAAATAGATATTTGAACCCAGGTCTGCTGATTCTGAAGACTGATCCTTTTCCTAAACTGTATACCAAGCTCTTTCCTACTTTTCTTTGTGTGTGTTGTCCCTCTGTCTGAAGTGCCGTTTTCCCCTTCAGCTTCACCTTATTCTTTAAGAACTCAGCTCTGAACTTAGACAGCATCCTTTCAGGAAGGATTCTCTCCCTTACTTGGTCCTGGGAAAATTTTTTTAACCTTCCAGAGCCTTGGTGCTCCCATTATAAAATGAAGCCAGTAGTATTATCTTCCCTCCCTTCCTCCCTTCCTCCCTCCTTCCATCGCTCTATCCTTCCATTCTTCCTTCCTCCCTCCCTCCCTCTCTTTCTTTCATTCTTTCTCATTCTAAGTTTTTTTTTTAATTGAAGTCTAGTTGACATATAATATTACTTTAGTTTCAGGTGTAAAACATACTGATTCAACAAGTCTGTATGTTGTGTGACATACAGTGTACCTACCATCTGTTACCATATAACACTATTATAATATCACTGACTATCCCTCTGCTGTCCCTTTTATTCATTTTATATCTGGAAGCCTGTGTCTCCCACTCCTCCTGTCCTATTTTGCATCCCCCACCAGACTCCCCTCTGGCAATCATCAGTTGGTCTCTGTATGTACAGGTCTGTTTCTACTTTTTGTTTATTCATTTCTTTTATTTTTTTAGATTCCATATAAAGTGAAAGCATGCGCTATTTATCCTTCTCTGTCTGACTTATTTCACTTACTGTAATATTCTCTGTGTCCATCCGTGTTGTAGCAAATGATAAGATCTTATTCTTTTTTTTTTTAAGATTTTATATTTTTATTTATTTGACACAGAGAGATCACAAGTAGGCAGAGAGATGGGGAGGCAGGCTCCCTGCTGAGCAGAGAGCCCGATGTGGGGCTTGATCCCAGGACCCTGAGATCATGACCTGAGCCAAAGGCAGAGGCTTAACCCACTGAGCCACCCAAGCACCCCACTTTTTTTTTTTAAGTGTTTATTTACTTATGTGACAGAGAGACACACAGCAAGAGAGGGAACACAAAGAGGGGGAGTGGGAAAGGGAGAAGCAGGCTTCCCGCCGAGCAGGGAGCCCGATGCAGGGCTCGATCCCAATCATGACCTGAGCCGAAGGCAGCTGCTTAATGACTGAGCCACCCAGGCACCCCAGTCTTACTCCTTTTAATGACAAGAAATATTCCATTTATACACTCACACACACCCATCTTTTTTATCCATTCATCTGCCAGTGGACATTTGGGTTTCTTCTACAATTTGGCTATTGCAAAAAATGCTGCAGCAAACATAGGGATGCATATATATCTTGTCATATTGGTGTTTTCAATTTCTTTGGGTAAACACACAGTAGTGGAATTACTGGATCATATGGTATTTTTATTTTTAATTTTTTGAGTAATCTCCATACTGTTTTCCACAGTGTCTACCAATTTACATTCTCATCAACAGTGCACAAGGGATCCTTTTTCTCTACATCCTTACCCACACTTGTTGTTTCTTGTTTTTCTTACTTTAGCAGGAAGTGATAATTCATTATGGTTTTGATTTGTATTTCCCTGATGTTGAGTGATGTTGAGCATCTTTCCATGTGTGTGTTTGCTGTTTTTATGTCTTTGGAAAAAATGTCTATTCAGATCTTCTGCCTATTTTTAATTGGATTATTTGATTTTTTGGGTGTTGTTTAAGTTCTGTATATATTTTAGACAGATCCCCTGCCCATTTTTAATTGAATTATTTGGATTTTTGGTGTTGTCTAAGTTCTTTATATATTTTGGAGATATATATGTATATATATTATATATATATATATTTTTTTTGATATATATATTATTGGATGTATCATTTGCAGATATCTTTTCCCATTTGGTAGATTGCCTTTCCTTTTGTTGATGGTTTCCTTCACTGTGCAAAAACTTTTTATTTTGATGTAGTCCCAATGGTTTATTTTTGCTTTTGTTTCCTTTGCCTTAGGAGGCGTATCTTAGGAGAGACCCTGCAATGGCTATTGTCAAAGAGATTACTCTCTGTGTTTTCTTTTCAGAGTTTTATGATTTCAGTCTCACACTTAGGACTTTAATTCATTTGAGTTTATTTTTGTGTATGGTGGAAGAAGGTGGTCCAGGTTTATTCTTTTGTAAAAAGCTGTCCAGTTTACCCAGTACCATTTATTAAAGAGACTATCTTTTCCCCATTATATATTCTTGCCTCCTTTGTCATAGTTTAATTAACCATATAAATACATAAATGTGGATGTATTTCTGGACTCTTCTGTTCCATCTATCTATGTCCGTCCTTTTGTGTCAGAGTCATACTGTTTTGATTTGGGGGTGCTATCAGGATTAAATGAGATAGTGTAGGCACTGAGCATGTAATATCTGGCACAAAGTAAATGCTTTAAAGTATTATTTACAAATAAATAAATATGGGTAAAATATGGTAATCGAAGTAAATGAGAAAACGTATTTAGATTGTCTAGCATGGTTCTTAGCATATCATGCACCTTCAAAAATACAGTATTCCTTGAGGCGCCTGGGTGGCTCAGTCCTTAAGCATCTGCCTTCAGCATCGTGATCCCAGGGTCCTGGGATCAAGCCCTGCATTGGGCTACCTGCTCAGTGGGAGGCCTGCTTCTCCCTCTCCCACTCACCCTGTTTGTGTTCCCGCTCTTACTGTCCTGTCAAATAAATAAATAAAATCTTAAAAAAAAAAAAAGAATACAGTATTCCAAGGTGAAGGCAACAGTATGAATAAACACATGGGGAAGTAGGAAGGTATGGTCAGGATACTGTCAATACTTGAGGTTAGCTGGAGTAAAGAGTAGAAAAGGGGAAAAATTAGGGGGAGCGCGTGGCTGGCTCAGTCAGAAGAGCATGCAACTCTTGATCTCTGTGAGCTCCATTCTGGGTGTGGATATTACTTTAAAAAAATCTTGGATATTATTACCGTACTCTTGGTTTTGGCTCAGATCATGATCTTGGAGTTGTGAGATGGAACCCCACATTGGCCTCTGCACTAGGCACAAAGCTTGCTTGGATTCTCACTCCCTCTGCACATCTCCTCCTCCCAGGCTTGCTCATGCATGTGCTGGCTTTCTCTCTCAAATAAATCTTTAAATAAATAAATAAAATCTTTATTAAGAAAGAAAGAAAAGGAGAAAAGTGGGAAATGATGCTCAAACAGTAGATGAATAATAATTGTGATGGCAGGAATGGAGGTGGGGAGGTAGAGAGTTTTGGCCCAGAAGAGAGCCATTAGCAGTGAATGGAATGTATTGATTCCTTCTTATAACTTTGTACTTTACTGTGGATTCTGTATATAACTTCCTAGACTGAAACTGGAGGGATCTCTAAGAATTCTTTCTCTGATTGTTCCATACTTTGTTATATAAGAACACTGAAGTGGTGCTTCAGAAATTCCTCAAGAATGTGATTTGATTTTTAAAAAATATTTAGCACTATTTTTATAAAGAACTATTTTTATAAAGGTTAAGAAAATACTTAGAACTATTTTTATACACATAAGGTGAATAATGTATTAACTTAAGCTTCTAAGAATGCATGTTAATTTAAGTAAAACACCAGTAGTTGCAGCTTCTTATATTTGTAAATCAGCATTTTCTCAATGCGAGGCAACCTAAGTAACATTCAGAAATATGTTGGAGGTTGAGCCTGGTAGAACTATAGCTGTTATCACTAACTTTCAATTTCATATGTTTGTGTTTATCGCAACAGCCTTATTATCCTATGTAACCATAATAATAAATATTTTGAAATTTCTGTTTGAAAATATTTACTATAAGCTCAAATTGTTGTATGTTTATTCTAATAAAATTAATTCCAATAAATAGGACCCATTGAACAGTAGTTGCTCTTTTTCTTCCCTGTTTAGTGTCTCAGCAACCTAAGTCCCTTTGGCAGAGAGGACTGAGCTACTCTGGCAGACGGAGCCCAGGGGAATCCTGTGGGTTTCCTGTGATCTTGGCTGCCTTCATTCTCACTTAATTGCTAAAATTGAGAAAGAAGAGAACAGTTGCATTTATCTATTGATTTGCTCAAAAAAGATTAGGCAATGTGATATATTGGAAAGGAAATGGACCTTGTTTCTACTTGGCACATGGTAGAACTTGGTAAGTGTATTTTGATTGAATGAATAACAACCAGATTCAAATCCCAGCTCCGTTAGATAATAGCTAGGTGACTTTGGGCAAGCTGCTTAACCTTTCTATATTTAAATGTCTGTTATAAATTGGGATAATATTACTTATTCCATAGGATAGTTGTGCGAATTAAATGAGATAATTAGTATTCTTCCCAAGGGAAAGAGGGAAGACTTGTTTCTACTAAGTCTGAAACTATAATTTCTCTGCTACAGATTCTAGGACCACATAGGAAAATTAACTCCACACAAGTAGAATAAATTGACTTCACACAAGCCAAAGCTCCAAATTCTTACGGAAACTTTCTTTTTTAATCTAAGCTTCCTGTTGTCTCTCTGCACTTTTGAGTCCTTTTTTTTTTTTTTTTTGAACGACAGTGTAACTCTTCTAAGGTCCAAGCTTTATGGAGGGGAATTTGAGTTCCAACTCATGGCCTCAAGTCTCATCTCCCACTCCCAGTGGCTATAAAAATCAAGCCCTTTAATTGCCCAGAGCAAAAACCTTCCCACAGCAGTTCAACATTGGCTGTGAGAGTTCCTGATTTTTAATTTTCTCTTCAATTTTTCACCCCTGGGATTGCTTTTTCTTTCTTTAAAAAAATCTCAACTCTGTGGGGTACCTGGCTGGCTCAGTCAGTTAAGCATTTGCCTTTGGCTCAGGTTAGGATCCCATACTTCTCCCTCTCCCTGTTTCTCCCCCTGTTTGTGCTCTTTCTCTCTGTCAAATAAATAAATAGAGTCTTCTTTAAAAAAATCTCAACTCTGCCTCTGTTTGTTATATAACATGAAATGTTTTATGCTTTATCCAGCTTTTCCAGGTGTTATGTAGTACGCAAATTTTCAGGTTATCTTCTCCTCCATAGTGCTGGAAATAGAAGACCCAAGTAAGATAATTTGTAAACAGATGCCAAATATCATGCATTAAAGCAAATTTTTGTTAATTGTTAGTTATAGTAATGGTTATGTTAAAGAGTATTATTTGGCAAACACATGCTAAGTACTTTTTATGTATGAATTACGATCTTAATATAAACCTCATAGTACTCGTCTTTTACTGTTATAGAAATTTGTAGTTCAGTTCAGGTTGTAAGACTTGCCCAGTGTATATTGCTCCCAAAAGATGAGGGGAAAAGGTCTTTTTTTTTTTTTTTTTTTTCAAAGTGTACATGCTTTCTTATAGTAAACTGATCTGTCTTAAAATATGTACTCTTTTCACTCTTTCCAGTGATAAGCTAGTTGAGAGGGTTTATTGTCTCAGAGGTTTTTTGATTAGGGATCCTCATCTTTGAGGGGCTAGAAGGCTGCTCCTGGCCAGCAGTTTCCGGTAGGCTAGTTTAGTGCAGTAGAAGGAAAAATGGAAGTTTAAGTGCATTGTGGTATCATCTGCTTCAGAGGTAATGGGGTAGTGGCCACAGGGAACAGAGATGTTGGGAAAACTCCTGATTTGAAATTCTTTGTGAAATTTGAGAGGGAAATAAAATAAATCTCACAGTTAATGATTCCAACACCAGTTCTCCTCACACCACGCAGTTCTCCGATACCAGCTGGGTCTCCTATAATTCAACTCAATTCTGAGATATCTCCCTGGCAATAGCATGTGATTCCACAGGTTGAAGGCTCATTCCCACAACTGCCCTCACTTCTGATGCTAATTGCAAGTCCATGGTATTGCCTGTGCTTCTGACTGATAGCCTGTAAATCAGAGGTTCCCACAACCACTGCCTTGGGTTCAAATACTCTTCTAGAATGGCTCATAGGACACAGGAAACCAGTTTACTCACTAGATTACTGGCTTACTATAAAAGGATGTTATTCAGGAATGGGTAGATGGAAGACAAGCATAGGGCAAGGAATGTAGAAACGGGCTTGAAGCTTCCTTGCCTGCTCCAAAGGGTGCCATTCTCCTAACACCTCCATGTGTTTACCAACCTGGAAGCTCTCCAAACCTTGTCCTTTTTGGAGACTTCATTATGTAGGCACAATTGATCACACGACTCGCCATTGGCAATTGAGAGGCAGTTGCCTCTCCCCATAGGTCAGGGATTGGATAGGACTGAAAGTTCCAACTTTCCAATCATGTTGTTGGTTCCCTGGCAACCAGCCCCCATTGCTTTCCAGAAGTCATCTCATTAACATAAAGTCAGGTGTGGTTGAAAGGAGTTTGTTATGAATATCAGGGTATCTTTATGGCTCTTATCACTTAGAAAATGCCAGTGGTTTTAGGAACTCTGTTCCAGGAATGAAGACGAAGACCAAATGTATATTTCCTATTATAAGTCACAGTATCACAGCAATAGCATGTATTCCAGCGAAAAGCTATCTTAAAGCCAATTGACAGTATTGTCTCTCCTCCTTTTTAAAGTTCCTTTACTGAGTGCTTACTGTGTGCCAAAAACTGAGCTCAGTGTTTTACAGATAATATTTTTATACTTGCAGCAGTCCTATGAAGTGGTTATAATTAGCTCCTTATGCATCTTGGAAGAGAATTTAGAGAGTATGTTCACATACTTGAAAACACTTAAAGCATAGATAGTGTAATCAACTCTGTGTCCCCCCCCCCAGATTTATATGTTGAGGCTCTAATTCCCCATGTGGTGGTATTTGAAGAGGGAGCCTTTCTGAGATAATTAGGTTTGGGTGAGGTCATGAGAATGGGGCCCTCATGATGGGGTTTGTGCCCTTATAGGAAGAGGAAGAGATACCAGAGCTCACTCTCTGCCATGTTAGGACACAGCAAGAGGGCTGCCATTGGCAAGGCAGGAAAAGAACCCTCACTAGAACCCAACTGGACTGGCGTTCTGATCTCATACTTCCATCCTCTAGACAGTGAAAAATAAATGTCTGTTGTTTAAGCCACTCAGTTTGTGATATTTTATTATGGCTGCCTTAGCTGGTTAATAAATACCCTTTACATAGATTTACTATGTCAGGGAGCTCTACAGAATGGGGCATTTCTTTTTCTGAAAGGCCTCAAAACCTTTCTCTGTCAGAAGTTTGCAAGACCTAAATTATTCTTCACAGTTTTTCTTATTTTTTCTTTTCTTGAAATGTTCTGATGGTAAGAGATCTCAAATAGGTGCTGAAAAGAAGACAGGTTTTGGAGTCTGTCAGATCTGGGTTGGAATGTAAGCTCTGCCTCTAATTAGCTGTAGGACTTTGGGCAAGTTTCTTAATTTTTCTCAGTCTTTGTTTCCTCAACTCTAAAATGGGGTAGTGATGTATACAGATGATTGGTTCACAGGTCCATGAAAATGCTTATGATGTCTCAGATACCATGCTGGGTTCATAGTTGGTGCTCAGTTCACAGCTGAGTTAGTTATTAACAAAGTTTGTTATTTAGATTCTGCCACTTAAAAATTATGTGATGGCAGATAAATTATTAAACTTTTCAGGCCTTTGTAATTATCTGAAAAAGAAAAAAAGAAAAGCATTAGAACTTTATTCTTCACAAGACAGCTGAGAGTCATAAATGTAACAGGGCCAGCCATTGACTTGTAGTGAAGTTTCCAAAACCCAACTAGAAAGAATTCTGAACAGATGGACCTCTTAAAGTATCCCATCGTTTTAGATGGAGAAGTGTATTTGCAGGAAATACTGGAGCTGGGTCTCCTTATTTCAGGTCTGTGCATTTATTGTCGCTCTACCACAGAGTAACAACCAAGGTTTCATCCTTGAAACTCTTCCTTGTCTGTATCCTCTCCTGGCTACTACTCAGTCCTCTGCTGGCCCACATACTAGGTCATGTGCTCTCCCCCACTCTTGTGCTGGGCCCTAAATGAATTCCCTGCTTTTATCTAGTGGCAAATGTCTGTTTAAATACTTCAAATACCCTAACAAAACACATGATGCTCAAGGTTGGAAAATTCGGAAATTGACATGTTCAAAGACTTCACTGTCATTTTCAGGTTTTTTTCTAGAGTTTTTTTTTTTGTTTTTTTTTTTTGTTTTTTTTTTTTTGTTTAGAAAAAATTCAAGAAACATATTTGTATTTGACACAACTTTTCAGCCAAGGGACCTTGATAATTAAGCTGACAACCTGCAGATACAATGAATAATCTGGTATATTAGTGAGATTAAAAAAGAATATCTGTCTCTGCAGTGACCCAAGCCCTGCACCCTTTACCTTCCGTTGTGAAGATCACCTGATAGAGGTTTTAAGACTGATTAGTTTGTTCTTTGCAAAGAACTTTTGTGGGGGTTTTCCCCTCATTTTTTAAATTTTTTTTTAAGATTTTATTTATTTATTTGACAGAGATCACAAGTAGGCAAAGAGGCAGGCAGAGAGAGATGGGGGAGAAGCAGGCCCCCTGCCGAGCAGAGAGCCCAATGCGGAACTCTATCCCAGGACCCTGAGATCATGACTTGAGCTGAAGGCAGAGGCTTACCCCACTGAGCCACCCAGGCCCCCTTATTTCTTATAACAAGTCTAGAGAGATAGTCCCTGTTTTCCAGATGAAGCGACTAGGGGTCAGCTTTCCCAAGGTCACACAGTATAGCAAAGCTGAAACTCCAGATTTTCTGCATTACAAAGCAAGAGCTTTTACTGCTCTAGCCTACTTGGCTATACCTTGGACACCATAGAGATTAGGATCTTAGATGAGCCTGGGAAATGGATTTCGATTCCTGCAACTGCTCCACAAAACCCCCTTCTGATACTCAAACTGATCTCTACTCAGAAAAGATTTCTCAGGTCAAGTTTTTCGTCCATGACTAAAAAATGTCTCCAAGAAGAATTCTTATTAACTGTTCTCTATATGGTTACTAGTAATCTCCTTGTTGTTGAATCCAGTGGACCCTTGTCAGCCTTCATCGTAATTTGGCACCCCTATATCATCTGATGCTCCCGATTCATCCCTTCTGGAGGTTTTCTTTATCTTTGCTTTTTACTTTTCATTGATTATAATATAGTTTTTCTGTTTGTTTATTTTTCCTTTTTTTTTTTTTTTTCTTTCTTCTTCTCTGGCTGTTCCTGAATCTGTCTGCTTTCCAGTTTTTCTATCTCCACTCACTCAGGAAACGTTGGTGTTGCCCAAGAGCCAAGTTTCTCTTTCATCTTAGTTCCAGCTACTCTCTGTAGGCTGTTGATTCATAAACTCTAGCTCTGCAGCAAACCTCTCTTCTGAGCTTCAGACCAGTTTATCCAGCTGTCTTCTGAATATCTCCATAAATGTCTCATACTTTGCTCAGATATATCATGTCTAAAACTGAGCCTGTTATCTTTCCCTGTAACTCATCTTTACTTCTTTACTTTTATCAATCCTTCACCTATTCCCTCAAATCAGAAACACAAGTGTCATTCTTTTTTTTTTTTTTTTAAAGAATTTATTTATTTATTTCACACTCAGAGATCACAAGTAGACAGAGAGGCAGGCAGAGAGAGAGGAGGAAAAGGCTCCCCGCTGAGCAGAGAGCTCGATCCCAGGACCCTAGGATCATGACCTGAGCTGAAGGCAGAGGCTTTAACCCACTGAGTCACTAAGGCGCCCCCATAAGCGTCATTCTTGATATCCCTTTTTCTTTTGCCTTCTAAAGTTAGATACTAAGTCCTATCCTTTTTTTTTTTTTTTTTAATTTTTTGTTTATTCTGGAGAGAGAGAGAATATGTGACTGGAGGCAGGGGAGAGCAGAGGGAGAGAGAGAATCTCAAGCAGACTCTCCACTGAGCACTTTTGTGCTCAGTCTCAGGATCCTGAGATCATGACCTGAGCTGAAGTCAAGAATTGGCTGCTGAACCTACTGAACCTCCCAGGCACCCCGTCCCACTTTTTTAAAATTGTGGTAAAATACGTATAACATAAAATTATTTGCCGTCTTAATCATTTTTAAGGGTACAGTTCAGTCACATTAAGTACATTCAAATTGCTGTGCGTAGAAATTTTCTTAAAACATCCATTTTAGGGGCGCCTGGGTGGCTCAGTGGGTTAAGCCACTGCCTTCGGCTCAGGTCATGATCTCAGGACCCTGGGATCGAGTCCCGCATCGGGCTCTCTGCTCAGCAGGGAGCCTGTTTCCCTTCCTCCTTCTCTCTGCCTGCCTCTCTGCCTACTTGTGATCTCTCTCTGTCAAATAAATAAATAAAATCTTAAAAAAACAAACAAACATCCATTTTACAGACAAGGACTCAGAAGGGTTAATAAATATGTACAAGCTCATACTGTTAGTAAATTGCAAGACCGCAACTAGAGCTTACGTTTACTTGACTCCAAATCCAAATTCAGTGCTCTTCCTACTCCACGAAGATGTCAAGCAAGGTCTCTCTGGGTTTTGGAGAGAACTCACAAGCAGTGTGTCTGCCTTTGATATATTGTGTGTGAGGTCAACAGAAAAAGCAGATGGATTAAATGTTGTTTAGGTAAGAATCATGCTCATTAAACTAATTTGCTGTTTGTTTATGACTGATTCACTTTCGTGGATCACAAAATGATTTCCTGCTTCTGTAGAAAAGATCAGCCTTGGGGTGCCTGAGTGGTTCAGTGGGTTAAAGCCTCTGCCTTCAGCTCAGGTCATGATCCCAGGGTCCTGGGATCGAGCCCTACATCGGGCTCTCTGCTCAGTGGGGAGCCTGCTTCTTCCTCTCTCTCTGCCTGCCTCTCTGCCTGCTTGTGATCTCTGTCTGTCAAATAAAAATAAATAAATAAAAATTAAAAAAAAAAAAGGAAAAGAAAAGATCAACCTTTTCTCTCAAAGAAAGCAATGTTGGTGGTGGTATTGCTTTATTATTCCCCTCTTCCTTCTTCGCTTCCTGTTGTCTGTAGGAGTTGTTAATTTATTTGATTTCTTTCTATACTGTGGGCTCCTTGAGGACAGCAGTCATGTACCTCCTGTGTCTAGAACAGAGCAGGTGGTTAGTTACTTATTAAATATTCATTTGATTAAATTGTTAATCATTATATTTTCATTATGTTTATATTAATTATAATGTTACTGTTGCTGTTGATACTTATTACAGTAATAGCTACCAGTAATGACTGTCAGTTCTGGAGTGCCAGACACTTTACAGACATTGTCTCCAGTTCTCTTAATAATCATATAAGGAAGAACTTTTTTTTTTTTTTAGGAAGAACTATTATCATTATGCATATGAGGGAATAAGGTTCAAATATAAATATATGTATTTGTGTTTGAACCTTATATATATATATATATATATTTATATTTGAACCTTATATATTTATATTTGAACCATATATATATTTATTTGAGAGAGAGCACGAATAGGGGGAGAGGGAGAAACAGATTCCCCGCTGAGAAGGGAGCCCTGTGTGGAGCTTGGTCCTGGGATCATGACCCAAGCCAAAGGGAAATGCTTAACCAATTGAACCACCCAGGAACCCCAGGTCCATCTATATTAAGTAACTTGCCCAAGGTCATGTAAGCTTATAAGTGTCACCTTAAGTGTGAAATATAAGTAGACTTAATTTTTTTTTTACTTTATTGCAGCAAAATGTACCTAAAATCTACCATTTCAACCATTTTTAAGTATATAATTTATTGACATTAAGTACCTTTACAGTGTTGTGTAACCATCCCCAGTATTTCCAGAACTTTTTCATCATCCCAAACAGAAATTCTGTGTCCATGAAATAATAATTCCCCATTCCCCCTACTTCTAGAACCTCTAATCTCAGTCTAAGTGAATTTGCCTATTTGAAATATTTCACATAAGTGGAATCATATAATATTTGTCCTTTTATTTGGCTTATTACACTTAGCATAATGTTTTTAGGGTTCACCCATGCTGTAGTGTGTATCAAAACTTCATTCCTTTTTGTGGCTGATTAATATTCCATACAGTACATCTGCCACATTTTATTTATTCATTTCTTTAAATCTTCTGGAATAAACTTCAGCCAGTGGAGGTTGGACCATGGCTGCCAGCCTCTGTGCCTGCCCCTCAGCCATCAAAAGCAGTCATCAACAAAGATGTATGTAAACCCTGTATTTGGAGGACAAGTCCCTTCTTGCCCACCCTAGATGAAAAAACTGACACAAGGGAGGTTAAATTGCTTTTCCAAGGTCATAAAGGATTTCATTAGTTTTGCCAGATTTTAAAAACCCAGCTCTTACCTTTATGCTGTGCTGAATGAGGGGAAGACCTAGAATAAAATGGTTTTATTTTGGCTCAGTTTTTGCATTCAAAAAATGAGGTTGCTCTGCAGGTTGCTTTAGGAGCTGTTAAAGGGAAAAGTAAGCCAACTGGGTGCCCCCTTGCCCTCCAGTAGAGATCTGCTCATGCCTATTTTATATACTAGACTTCCAGATAAGATTTTTATCTGGCCAAAAATGTCTGCTGCCGTAGCAGAGAGCTAAATGAACTGCTCAAGATGAACTCTGACCTTCCAATTTTCTTAGACATTCTGTTCTTCAAATGTAATATTATCAGTTTTGTGAAAACACATATAAAGTGACTGTGTGTCCTTTGTGTGTATTGGTTCTCTACGGACTCCCCACCTTAACCAGCACAGATTAAGAAGAGGAGGGACACAGACATGTAAGGAGACAGTTACAGTACACTGAGACAAATGCTATGGCAAAGGGATGTGCAACTATGTTCCAAGAGTCTAACATAATAAATAGATGTACAGATTGCTACGAAAACTTACTGGGTAAGTGGGAGAGGCCACAACTCTGGCAGAGGTTGGTGTCGGGAAAGCCTTCTGGGAAATCAAGCATGGAACTAGGTCTTGAAGCACAAGGAGGAAGTAAGTTCTAGGTCTGCTGCTAAGGGCTCAAGATACTAGACAAGACCTGCCCATCTCTCTTGTCTTCCCTTCCCATCCAGGCTGAGGGGCTTAGAAGAGGGGCTTAGAAGAGGGGCTTAGAAAAGATTATTGTTTAGCAGTTCCCCTTCCAGCTGTAACATTCTGGGCATTGATTTATAAATCTTTGTGAGCTCTGTTTCATTATAAAACAACTGGCTAACTCCCTTAATCTATTTCTTTTGCCTCTTCCTGAACAAAATTTTCTTTGCCCCTTCTTGGAGTCCCTGGACTTAATGAAGAGTTCAGAAACAGGGAAAATGAGGTGAGCTGAGAACTGTCTCCTATGGTGGCTGTACCTTTTGTCAGCCTAGGGCTTCTTACCCCAGAGCTCTTGACGTTCTTGGGCAAGATCAGTATGAAACCATGAAAACTTTTTCACAAATATCCTTCTGTGAAAGGTCAGCTATTGCCATAGCCACCACCAGTGCCCTTGTCCTGCCCATTAAGCTCCTGCAATTTAATTTAATTTTTTATTAGTTATTTATTGTTCTCAGTCAATGGAAATACAATTTTGTGGCCATGAGTAAAGTTGAAAATTGTTGGGATATTGATAAAGGACATGAAGAGCTTTTGGCCATGCTATATAGATTCTCATTGGAATGAGTTCTGTTGTTTAAAATAGTGGGGAGAGTCCCCAGTAGAAGTTAGAAGGCCTGAGTTAACTCCTGGCTCTACCTTGAACTGATAACTTGAACAAGTCACTTTACTTTGAAGGACCTCATTTCCTCCTCTATAGAGTGGGAATAATACCACCTACCTTATCTATCAGTTGTTTGTGAGACTTTAAGGAGATAATTGATTTGTAAGAGCTTTTTAAATGAGGTAAAGTCAGGAGCAGAGCTGGGTCCATGATTTCACTAACTGTTCTTATCCTGGGGGTTGACTGCTTGGGCAGACTGTGGCCTGGGAGGCCTGGAGGTTGATGACATTAGCAACTTTGCTGGTGCTGAAACATTCTTTTTTGCCTGTTTTGAAGAGAACTCCCTGGCATTTAGGGGCAGGATTGGCCTGCTTCTTGGAGTTGCACTTCCCAGGGAATCACAAGGTTTTCTGGGGAGCAACTGAAGAAGTCTAGAGCTTGGGAAAAAAAGGGACACCTGAGTAAAGAGGACACCTTCTTATGCCCCAGACACTACAGAATAAGTTTGTTTCTTCTGTGGATGCGTTAATAATAACAGCTGTCTATTATTAACAGTAATGGTTGCTATTTGTTGGGCATCCATTATTGGCAATGCACAGTGTTTTGGAAACTTTCCTACCCAAGTGTATTTGACATCAGGGGAGAACAAACTCATCTCTTGATGGGCTGGGGGTGGGAGGCAGATAGCACAGAGCAGGAACTCCAAGGTTAACATTTATTTGAAGCCTGTGCCTTATCTTCAAAATGCATATGAATTTCCTCTTAAGTCACCACTATATAGTCATAATTGTTTTCTGTACAACAAATAATTTATTTTTTTATTTTTTTAGATTTTATTTATTTATTTGACTGATAGAGATCACAGGTAGGCAGAGAGGCAGGCAGAGAGAGAGAGAGAGGAGGAAGCAGGCTCCCTGCTGAGCAGAGAGCCTGATACGGAGCTCGAACCCAGGACCCTGGGACCATGACCCGAGCCGAAGGCAGAGTCTTTAACCCACTGAGCCACCCAGGCGCCCCCAACAAATACTTTAAATTATTTACTCTCTGCTGTAAGTACCCTACCAAGAAAGTACATCATATTTGTTTGTTTACTGTTTAGTATATTGCTGAGTACCACAGGAGTTCTACGCCCATTTTGAGAACAATTTCATCATTATTTTAGTTAACCCTTATTTTCCAAAGTTTTTTTTTTTTTAAGATTTTATTTATTTATTTTACAGGCAGAGATCACATGTAGGCAGAGAGGCAGGCAGAGAGAGAGGAAGGGAAGCAGTCTCCCTGTTGAGCAGAGAGCCTGATGCGGGACTCGATCGCAGGACCCTGAGATCATGACCTGAGCCAAAGGCAGCGGCTTAACCCACTGAGCCACCCAGGCGCCCATATTTTCCAAAGTTTTAATAGGTATAGATACAAGTCAAGAAAGATGGAAAAACTTCTCCCTGTCACAGAGCCAGAAACCAGTGGAGCCAGAATCAAGTCTAAGTTTAGATATCCCATATTCTTAATCACTGAGCTACATGTAGTCTGTATTATTTACTGCCTTATAATTGTTTATATGTCTGTAACACTTGTTTCTCCTACAGTCACTGTGTCCTCAGTGCTTAATACAGTGCCTAATACAAAGTAAATTCAGTGACTATTGACTGGTTGAATGAATAAATGACTAAATTATCAGGCCCCTAATAATGAAGTTTTTTCAGAGGTCTATAGTATCTGGCAAATTGGCTTCAGAGTTTGGAATAAACGTTTTTGTCCAAAGATTCTTCGATAAAGCAGTGATGCACAGTTAGCTTTAAACTAGTACCTCCATACAGAAAATGATGATATTTATGGAGAACTCTGGATAAACAGACAAGGCTGCCCAAGAGCTGCCGTGCCCCCACTTCCTCCCAGACACTCTATATGCTTAAGGAATTAGTATCTCAATTCACCTGTAACCCATTGACAACTCCTAAGCTACCATGAATGGTTTCTAAGAATTATGTGGTTTTGATTTGTCTTTCCATTTCCCCAGTATGCATTCACAGACATTCTATTTGCTCCATCCCTGTACCTATCCATCCCTCATCATTGCTGTCATGAACACAGGTGTGTTGGAAAGCTTGAGAGTTTGGACCCAGTGGTGGGTTTCCAAAGTCTCTTTGACTTATTGATTTATATCTTATATCAGTGGATTCTAAGTGTAGTGCCCCGGTATAGGAATTTGTCAGAGATGACAGTTATTAGGCCCTCCCCCAGACCTATGGAATTAGAAACATAGGAGGTGGTTTCCAACAATCTGTTTTCACAAGCTCCCTAAATTATTCTCATGCTCGTATCTGCCATCTAGTGTAAGTGTTCAATAAATAGGCATTCTCTTCTCTCCCTATTTTGTGAGCTTGTCTGGGAATCTTGCCATCATTAATGCTGTAATTTCTCTGGGAAATGCCCTTTGAGTTCCAAACAGCTTTGGAAACAGAGATCATGTGTCAGCTATGGCATGTGAGCTGTGACAGAGGGGTGGCTGGCCCCTTCTCAGACAGATTGGGAGGTCTGTGAGCAGGCAGCCTAAACCTTGGACATGGGAATCGAAGCTGCATCTTCCAGCAAGATAGCAATCCTGTTTTTTTCCCCTGCACATGGGGAAAACTAAATAATTGACCCCCCAAATTGGTTTAAAAGGACTCATGTTGGGTGAGGTCAGAAGTGTGATTACTTGAAAATTGCTCTGCTGGTGGGGAAGGTACTTGAATTTAAGTGTCTAAATCAGATTTTTGCTATTACTGCTCTCAGCAGGAAAAGAGACAGAAAAATCAATAGTCCATGGTCTTGTTTAAGCTACAAAACCACACTTCAGGCTTCTGGCTACCAGAGAGAGACTTCAGCTTTCAGTCACCACAGGTGCTGTCACGATTTTAAGTTTACGCTGAGTTCCTTGAACTCTATTCTCTTATACGTAAATGGTAGGAAGCCTGGAATCTTTGTGGGGCCATGAGAGAGGTAGGTGTGAGCATCCAAAACCCGGCTCCAGACCTTCCTTTCCACTTTCCCTCCCGTGAGCTGGGAGAATTGAATTCAGAAACACAGACAAGGGGCGCCTGGGTGGCACTCAGTTAAATGTACGACTCTTGGTTTCAGTTCAGGTTGTGAACTCAGGGTTGTGCAGACTCTGCTCAAGAATCTCTCTCTCCCTTGCCCACCCACCTCCCAAAATACATGAATAAATCTTTTATTAAAAAATGCGGACAAATGGACTGGGCACAGTGTCTAAAAGGAGTGGCCTATTCCTAAGTAGCTACATTGTGATTTAGGTTACTGGCAATCCGTCAGTTTCCAGAGGAGCTTGGAACCTTGACGAAGAAGGCTCAGTGACTGGCATTATTGTAATCATTTCATCATTTGAGTACCCATTCCCTACCAAGACCAATGCTAAGTGTTTTTTTTATCACTTAATGATTAAGACTGCCTAGTTTTCAATCTTAGCTCTATCATTTGATTACTGTGTATAATTTTTTAAATACCTGAAAATGCTACTGGAAGACTTACTGATGGTAGCTTAAACAAAGAAAGTATATTTTTCTTACATTAAAAAAAAGTCTGGGGGTGCCTGGGTAGTTCAGTCAGTTAAACATCTACCTGCAGCTCAGGTCATGATCTCAGGGTCCTGGGATCGAACCCTGTATCTGGCTCCCTGCTTAGCAGGGAGTCTGCTTCTCCCTTTCCCTCTGCCCCTCATACTCCCTTTCTCTCAGATAATTTTTTTTTCTTAAGTTTTTTTTTTATCTCTCCTCCTCTCACTGCTTCCTACCGCCACTTGTGCTTTTGTGCTCTTTAACAACAAATTAATTATATTTCTACACAATTGTAATGAACAATCCAGAAATGAAATTTAAATAATTATAAAAAATAATTTATAGTAACATCAAAATGAATAAAATACTTAGGGATAAATTTAACAAAAGAAGTGCAAAACTTTGAAAACTACAAAAAATATTGTTGAAAGAAATTAAGGATCCAAATAATTGGAAAAACATCCATGTTCATGGATTGAAAGACATAATATTTTTTAAGATGGTAATAGTTTCCAAATTAATCTACAGATTCAATATAATCCCTGTCGGGGCTCCTGGGTGGCTCGGTGCATTGGGCCTCTGCCTTCAGCTCAGGTCATGGTCTCGGGGTCCTGGGATCAAGCCCCGCATTGGGCTTTCTGCTCGGCAGGGAGCCTGCTTACCTCCCCCTGCCCCCACACCTGCCTCTCTGCCTACTTATGATCTCTCTTGCTCTGTCAAATAAACAAATAAAATCTTTAAAAAAAATCATATGTACACACACACACACACACACACATATATTTGTTATATATATATATATACACATACACACATATATATTTATTTTATTATATATATATTTAAATATGTGTGTGTGTGTGTGTGTGTGTGTGTGTGTGTGTATAAAATCCCTATCAAAATCCTGGCTGGTTTGTGTGCAGATTTTGACAGGCTTTTACTAAAATTCACATGGAAATTCAAAGGACCCATATTAGCCAAAACAGTTTTGAAAGAGAACAAAGTTGGAGGACCCATACTTGCCAATATCAAAGCTTATTAGAAAAGTATGATAATAAAGAGTATGGTTTTGGCATAAGGATAGACATGGATCAGTGGAATAGAATTGAGTATCCAGAAATCAGCTCTCACATTTATGGTCAATTTTCAACAAGAAAATTCTTATACCAAGAATAATTCAATAGGGAAAGAATAATCTTTTCAATAATTGGTACTGGGACACTGTATATCCACATATGAAAGAATGAAATACCTCACAGGACATGTAAATTTTAACTCAAAATGGATCAAAGACTATATATGAGAGCTAAAACTATAAAACTTGTACAGGAAAACTTGGGAGTAAATCTTTGTGAGCTCAGATCTGGCAATAGATTCTTAGATATAACACCAGTAGCACAGCCAAAGGAAAAAATAGATAAATTGGACTTCATCAAAAGTAAAGGCTTTTTGGGGCACCTGGGTGGCTTGGTGGGTTAAATCTCTGCCTTCAGCTCAGGTCATGATCCCAGGGTCCTGGGATCGAGCCCCACATCGGGCTCTCTGCTCTGCAGGGAGCTTGTTTCCTCCCCTCTCTCTCTCTGCCTGCCTCTCTGCCTACTTGTGATCTCTCTCTGTCAAATAAATAAATAAAATCTTAAAAAAAAAAAAAGTAACGGCTTTCAGGTTTCAAAGGAAACATCAAAGCAAAGAGGCAGTCTACAGAATGGTATAAAATATTTGCAAAATCATCTGTCTGGTAAGGGACTTGTATCTAGACTATATCAATTACTCTTACAATTCAATAATAAGAATACAAATCCAACTAGGAAATAATGAGGAACCTGAATAGACAGTTCTCCAAAGAAGATATACTAATGGCTAATAAGCACATGAAAAAATATTTGACATAATTATCAGGGAAATGCAAGTCAGACCACAATCAGTTGCCGCAGTCTACCCCTAGGATGGTTGAAATCAAAAAGTCTGGTAATAACAAGTGTTGATAAGGACGTGGAGAAATTAAAGACACTCATACTGTTGGTGGGAATGTAAAAAATGGTATAGCCACTTTGGAAAATGGTCTGGTCATTCCTCAAAAAGGTTCTTTTCTCTGGCTTTGCTTGTGTTGTTTTTTGTTGTTGTGTTTTTTTGTTTTTGCTTTTGCTTTTGTTTTGTTTGGATGTCAGTCCTTATCTTTGCCTGTCCTGCTATCTCACAAGGCTCACTCAAAATCCAGTTTCCCAACTGCTAGATTGTGTATCTTTAGGTATTACAAAATTGCCCATCAGATTGCTTTTACTGATTCCCATGGTTTTAGATCCTTCTCAACACTTAATATTGTGAAACTTTAGAATTTCTGCCTGTCTGGTAGGTGTGAAATGATATTTTATTCCATTTATTTGCATTTGGCTGATAACTAATATGATTGAACACCTTTTCATCTTCTCCTCCTTTTCCCTAATCATTTGAGTGATTCCTTTCGTGAATCCCATAGTTAGATTCTACTGGCTTATTTTTATTTTCTTATTTTCTTACTATGAGTTCCTTTTTTTAAGATTTTATTTATTTGTTTGAGAAAGAGAGACAGAGATAGCATCAGAGATAGTGGGCAGGAGCAAGGAGCAGAGGGAGAGGCTGGCTCCCCGCTGAGCAGGGAGCCTGATGTGGGGCTTGATCCCAGAACCTTGGGATCATGACTTGAGCCCAAGGCCAACATTTAACTGACTGAGCCACCCAGATGCCCTAATATGAACTCTTTTTTCAGGATGCATTTGTTATAAATATCCGTTTCTCACTCTGTACTTGTTTTTTAACTTTGTTTAAATTTCACTGAGTTAAATTTATCAACCTTTTGTGGTTTCTCCTTTTGATCTCATCTAAGAAATACTTTCTAATCCCAGGGTCAAACTGTATTCACTGTATTCTCTCTCTCGCTCTCTCTCTTTTTTTTTTTTTTCATAATTGTTTTAATGTTGTTTTTTTTTTTTTAAATAGTTAGGTCTTTGGTCTTTCTAGAAGTGCAGAAGTATGAGATGGGGATTTAATTTTTTCTTCAGATGGAAAAAAACAAGTGTTCTACTGTATTTTATTGAATTTGAGCAAGATTCTTCCCTTCACCAGATCTCTTAAAACAGAGTAATAGGATAAAAGAATGAATTGACTGGGGAGGGAAACAGATTTATGGACCAAATCATCAATTTGCAAAATTTCATCTTGTTCTTTTATTTCTTTTTAGAAGATAAACACAGGGAGGGTGGGATTCATTCACCAAACAATTTGTAAAGTGTTGAATACCTTCCATCTGCCTTCATAGATGTATTGAATTAATAAGTAGTAGTAGAAGAAGAAGCTCACTCCTGGAGTGGAGGTTAAGATAGAATAGGCCATTTGCTTTCCAATAAAATTTCTTCCATACCCTATACTGGCGAATAAGGAGCTTTGGAAAAACTGTTAGGTTTGTAAAGGAATTTTCCCCCTCAGGAGCAGCACACACTTGGCCTTATGTGCTTACCTAAGGAGCAGGGTTTTTTTGTTTTTTGTTTTTTGTTTTTTAACATATAATTTATTATTTGCTCCAGGGGTACAGGTCTATGAATCATCAGGCTTACACATTTCACCACTCACCATAGCACATACCCTCCCCAATGTCCATAGCCCAGACACCCTCTCCCTACCACCCCCCAAGCCCCAGCAACCCTCAGTTTTTTGTGTGCGATTAAGAGTTTCTTTTGGTTTGTCTCCCTCCCAGTCCCATCTTGTTTCATTTTTTCCCTCCCTACTCACCATAATCCCCCCGCCCTGCCTCTCAAATTCACCATATTAGAGAGAGCGTGTAATAATTGTCTTTCTCTCATTGACTTATTTAGCTTAGCTAATACCCTCTACTTCCATCCACATCATTGCAAATGGCAAGAGTTTGGGTTTTGTTGATGACTGCCTAGTATTCCATTGTATGGAATACAGTGTATACAACATCTTTATCCATTCATCTGTTGGTGGACATCAAGGTTCTTTCCATAGTTTGGCTATTGTGGACATTGCTGCTATAAACATTCAGGTGCATGTGCCCCTTCAGTTCACTATATTTGTATCTTTAGGTTGAATACCCAGTAGTGCAATTGCTGGGTCATAGGTAACTCTATTTTCAACTTTTTGAGGAACTCCATGCTGTTTTCCAGAGTGGCCTCACAAGCCTGCATTCCCACTAGCAGTGTAGGAAGGTTCCCCTTTCTCTGCATCCTCACCAACATCTGTCATTTCCTGACTTGTTAATTTTAGCCATTCTCACTGGTGTGAGGCGGTATCTCACTGTGGTTTTGATTTGTATTTCCCTGATGCCAAGTGATGTTGAGCACTTTTTCATGTGTCTGTTGGCCATTTGGATGTCTTCTTTGCAGAAATGACTGTTCATGTCTTATACCCATTTCTTGACTGGATTATTCTTTGGATGTTGAGTTTGTTAAGTTCTCTTTTTTTTTTTTTTAAGATTTTATTAATTTATTTGAGAGAGAACGAGTGAAGCATGTCACCAAACAGGCAATACAATGGCACTAAATTCGCATCTTTTAATAGTTACCATTAATGTAAATAGGTTAGATGCCCCAAACAAAAGACACAGGGTATCAGAATGGATAAAAAAAAAAAACAAGATCCATCAATATGTTGTCTACAAGAAACTCATTTTAGACCCAAAGACACCTCCAGATTTAAAGTGAGGGGGTAGAAAACAATTCACCATGCTGATGGACATCAAAAGAAAGCTGGGGTGGGAGTTCTTATATCAGATAAATTAGATTTTAAGCCAAAGGCCATAATAAGAGATGAGGAAGAACACTATATCAAACTGAAAGGGTCTGTCCAATAAAAAGATCTAACAGTTTTAAATATCTATGCCCCCAACATGGGAGCAGCCAGCTATATAAACCAATTAATAACAAAATCAAAGAAACACATTGATAATAATACAATAATAGTAGAGGACTATAACACCCCCCCTCACTGAAATGGACAGATCATCTAAGCAAAAGATCAACAAGGAAATAAAAGCTTTAAATGACACACTGGACCAGATGTACATCACAGATATATTTAGAATATTCCACCCCAAAACAACAGAATATATATACTTCCCTAGTGCACATGGAACATTCTCCAGAGTAGATCACATCCTGGGTCACAAATCAGGTCTCAACCAGTACCAAAAGATTGGGATTATTCCCTGCATATTCTCAGACCACAAACTGAAACTAGAACTCAATCACAAGAGGAAAGTTGGAAAGAACTCAAATACATGGAGGCTCTATTCCTTTCCAGTCTGTTACTTTTAGGCTCTCTCTTTGCTTAGAGGACCCCATTCAGTATTTTCTGTAGGACTGGTCTGGTGTTTGCAAATTCTTTTAATTTTTGTTTGCCCTGGAAGCTTTTTATCTCTCTTTCTATTTTCAATGACAGCCTAGCTGGATATAGTGTTCTTGGCTGCATATTTTTCTCATTTAGTGCTCTGAATATATCATGCCAGTCCTTTCTTGCCTGCCAGGTCTCTGTGGATAAGTATGCCAATCTAATATTTCTACCATTGTATGCTACAGACCTCTTGTCCCAAGCTGCTTTCAGGATTTTTTCTTTGTTACTGAGAATTGTAAGTTTTACTATTAGATGACAGGGTGTGGACCTTTTTTATTGATTTTGAGTGGATTCTCTGTGCCTCCTGGATTTTGATGCTTGTTCCCTTCTTCAAATTAGGGAAATTCTCTGCTATAATTTGCTTCATATACCTTCTGCCCCCCTCTCTCTTTCTTCTTCTTCTGGGATTCCAGTTACTCTAATATTGTTTCATCTTTTGGTGTTACTTATCTCTCAAATTCTCCCCTCATGATCCAGTGGCTGTTTGTCTCTTTTGCTCAGCTTCTTTATTCTCCATCATTTGGTCTTCTTTATCACTAATTCTCTTTTCTGCCTCATTTATCCTAGAAGTAATAGCCTCCATTTTTTACTGCACTTCATTAATAGCTTTTTAAATTTCAACTTGGTTAGATTTTAGTTCTTTTATATCTCCAGAAAGGGATTTTATTTCTCCTTTTATTTTATTTATTCCTTTAAAATTTTTATTTCTCTGATATCTTTCGTGCTTTTTTTGAGCCCAGCTAGCACCTTGATAATTATCATTCTAAACTCTAGTTCTTACGTATTGCTAATGTCTGTATTGATTTGGTCCCTAGCTGTCGGTACTGCCTCTTGTTCTTTTTTTGTGGTGAGTTTTTCCACCTTGTCATTTTATCCAGAGAGGAACAGATGAATGAGAGAACAAAATACTAAAAGTGTAGCAACAACCCCCCCAAAATACACACTAACCAAATAGACCCAAAACCGGGGGAGAAGAATGGGGAAGGGGGAGAATTTTAAATATATGTGTGTATACACACACACACACACACACACACACAAATGTGAATTTTGGTCTGTTAGAAGAAACTACCTCCAAAATTTTAAAGAAGGAAAAACATATATATACATAAGTCAGGGTAAACACAATGAAGGGATAGAATATGACTATAAAGGGACGCCTGGGTGGCTCAGTTGGTTAAGCAGCTGCCTTTGGCTCAGGTCATGATCCCAGCATCCTGGGATCGAGTCCCACATCGGGCTCCTTGCTCGGCAGGGAGTCTGCTTCTCCCTCTGCCTCTGCCTGCCATTCTGTCTGCCTGTGTTAATGCTCTCTCTCTCTGACAAATAAATTTAAAAAATCTTTTTAAAAAAAAAAGAATATGACTATAAAGATGAAATAAAATTCTAAAAAAAGGAATTGCTAAGATAAGAAGTTGGTTGAAACAGGAAAAAAAAAAACAAGAAAGTATGTGATCAGGGTGGAAATTAGAACAAAGCCATGTGCTAGATTTAGGGTATATTTTGACCTAGTAGAAGGAATTTTATCCCAAAATTTTAAAGAAAAAAAAAAACACCTATATGTATACAAAAAAATAAGGTTAAATACAATGAAGGAATAAAATACGACTATAACAATGAAAATTTTAAAAGATTTTTTAAAAGGTATTGATAAGATAAAATAGTTTAAAGAGTTTAAAATAGGAAAGAGGAAAGATTTTAAAAATATAGTAAGAAAAAAATAAAATTAAAAACATTTAACTTTGAAAGGGTCAAGGATTGTGGGAAAAAAGCCATGAATTTTATGTGTTCCTTTCCCCTAGCTCTGGAGTTCTGCATTTCTCATTAATTGATGAACTTGGTCTTGGCTGGATGTTCTTGCTGATCTTCTAGGGGAGGCGACTGTTGTAGTGATTCTCAAATGTCTTTGCCCGAGGTGAAATTGTACCTGCCAGGGGCCAGGCTAGGGCAATCTGCTTGGGGGTTCGCTCTTGGGATCTTTTATTCTCTGAATGCTTTCCAGAGCTTTGGAGGACAGGAATGAGGATGGTGGCCTCCAAATCTCTGGCCCTAGAGGAGTTGAGAGCTCAGGGTTGCACTCCTCAGTGCACCCTCAGATAGAAGCAGTCAATCCCACCTGTCTCCCTGGTCTCCAGCCATACTCCAAGCTCACCCAGCCTGTGACCAAGCATTTCTGTCTCTGGCGCTCGGCCCTGTGTGGAGTCTCCAAACCCAGCTGATTTCTGCCACACGCTCCCTCGCCACTCCTCCTGGAAGAGGAATGTGAATATCCTCGGATCTGCTGCTTGCTGGGTCCCTGCCCAAGAGCAGTGGCCCGACTCTGCTGCAAATCTCGGTTTAAGGTAATCCTGAGCTGAGAGCACACTCCTGTGCTCTGTCACTGTAGCTGTCTACTCTGCTCTGATACCTGGGAGCTCTGCTACACTCAGACACCCCTGCTCTTTTTGTGATCCCACGGGTCCTGAGACCACACTGTCCGCATGAGGGTTCTCCCCCTCGCTTAGCCTCTAAGCAGAGTGATGTCCCTCAGTGGAGCAGATCTCTGAAAAGTTCCGATTTTGTGCTCCGCTGCTCTTTCATTTGCTGGCAGCCTGCCCCTCCCCCCGCACTCTGTCTTCCTGAATGTTGCCTCCGATTCACTTCTCCGCACATCCTATCTTCTGGAAAGTGGTCGATTTTCTGTTCCTAGAATTGCTGCCCTTCTTCTCTTCTCTCTCTTGTTGAGTTTGTAGGTGTTCAGAATGATTTGATACCCATCTAGTTGAACTTTTAGGACCTGATGATATTTAGGTCTCCTGTTCCTCCACCATCTTGCTTCTTCCCCCAGGAGCAGTTTTATTATTAGCTTTAACGTAACTGATTTTGTTGTTGTTGATGATGAAAGTGTTTTTTTCACTAAAAACATACCAAGTTAAGCCTGCTCTGGCTTTAGCAGCCTTCCTCTTCTAGAGCTCAGCCAGGACGAATAACCCATACAGTATGCTGACTTTTGAAGTGTAGCTAAGTTCTCCCTGAAGATGCAACACAAGTCATAGCACAATTGATCATGATTGTCCCCCTTTTTGTTACCTCAGAGGGGCTGCCTTGCCCAAACTGGGAAGAGCAGTACCTTACTTACACCCTTACAATTTCATGGGGCTCACTAGTGGGAACCTGGGTGGGCGGGCCTTAAATCCAGTGTTCAGGCTACCCCATATTCAAGTCTGGTGGGCATGTGCAGAGCTAGCACTGCGGAATGGCTATCTGCCTAGACTGACTTGCAGTATCACTAGGAGAGCACACTCAGCAACTAGGCCTCCCAGTTAGGAAGAAATTCAGATTCAGGCTGTTTTCTGGAGCCAACAGATTCAAGAGTCCATTTAATTTATTTTTTTCCCTTATGCTTATTAAAGAAAAGAAGCAACAAAAAGCCTGTAAAACCTGAGGTTAGAATGTTTCCCATCTCGCTTCATAGGCTTTCAGCTCACAGCAATAAAAGTGAGGTTTGCTATCAGGATGATATTTTGTAGGCTCTGTCTCCTAAACATCTTTGTTGTTCCCCCTCTCCTCTTTATCCCATTATTACTATTTTAGCTTTGCCTTTGGGATCTTGCAGTAACTTCCTGTCTGGTCCCTCCTCTGATCTTACCTACTCTGAACCCCTGTGTACAATTGCTGCTTGAGTAGGTAAAACACAAATCTGAAATTCCCAGTTTAAAGTCCTCCAATGGATTCCTATTACTGAGTGATAAATTCCATCCCTTAGCCTGTCATTCAAATTATTTCACAATCTGTTCTCAGTCTACCTTTTTATCTTCATTTCTTCTTGCTTTTCCCTATACACTATAAATGCCAAACATACTGAACTATTTGCCATTTCCCTAGTATGGCATATGTTTTCATGCTGTCATGCCTGAAAGGAATATATATTTCTTTGTCTCCACTCCTCCACACCTCTGACAAACTCCTCCCACTCATTGTTCAAGGCCAGTTAAAACGTTTCTTCTTTTGAGAAACCATTCCCAGCTTTCCCAGACCTGTTCTTCACTCTCTCCTCAGCATTCAACATTCTGATAACACCGCAGCATTCTCTGACTATATGCCATATATATTATCTATAGGTTAATATAAGTAATCTATATTATTTCCCTATTAGACTTTAAATTCCTATGTAAAGAACCTTACATCTCTGGTTAGCATAGAGTAAGAATTTGCTAGATGTTAACTGTGCTGATGCATAATGATGAAGAAATATGGATTAGCTCTCTTTGGCCTTCACTGACCACCCATCACCAGAATCTTGTTATGACAATTTTCTTTTTTAACTTGGGATAACCCATCAGCAGAAGAGTGAACAAGACAAGAAGAAAATTGAATTGCTTTAAAGGAAGAGGATTTATAAATTGAAGTCTGGCTTAAAGGTGGACAACCAGAATGAAGAAGGAGTTGAAGGATTTTTACGTCTGTTTGTATTTGGACAAGAGAAAGGCAGGAAGAATAACTGATGTCTTCATCTATCTAGAGGATTGCCCGAGGTCACAAGGAATAGACCTGTCTATGAGGGTAGAACTGGGACCAGTAGCTGGGAAACTTTCCAGGGTTAGATACCTTATGAAGCAGACTTTTTGGACAGAGTGAGGAATTTCTTAACTTCCAGAGCTGTCCAGCAGGAGTTTTGACTGCCTGAAGGGTTCTGAGGATACCATCATTAGAAGGATGTGCTGGCAGAGGCTGTGTGGCTAGCTTTGTGGGCCATTATAAAGGATATTCCTGTACTGGGTGGCAAATTGGACTTAATCACCTCTTCTAACTCTGATTTAGTGCCTGCCTGATGCTTTTCAATAACATGAGCTTGTCCTCTTTTAGTATGCTGAGTGGGAATAATAGCTTATTTGTTTGTTTGTTTGGGTAACTGAACCATCTTTGACCAAATTGACTCTTGAGAGTAATTTTCTATTTTCCCAGATTATGAAGCTGAAACATGGGAAGGCGGTGTCAGGGGCATGGCAGCCAGATCCAGAGGTTTATGTTGAGGGGAATCATATTTTGAGGAGAGGTAGGGAAGGAATTAGGAATTGACTTGTCTCATTCAGCATGCCTGGGTTCTATCTCCACTCTTTATTTACAAGCTATTTAAGATAAGTCTAAGTTTTAGTATCCTTATCTCTAAAATGGGACTACTAAGATTTTTCATGGACTTAGTGTGAAGATTAGATTAAAGAAGGCCTGACAAAGTGCTTAGAACATATTACAGGTTCAAAATTATATTCTTCCTTTGGTCTTCTTTGTTTTATTTTATTTATTTATTTTGCTTGTTTGGGTTTTGGTCACCCTGGCCTTGGGAGTGTGGGGAAGGACACTTTTTTTCTCTTTCATCTTGAGCTGCAGACCTAAAATGTCTTCTTTGCATAAGTGTCTCTCCCTACTCTGTTTCAAAAAATTGAAGCAGAAGGAAAGCTTCCAGACTCTTTCTATGAAGCCAGCATTACCCTGATCCCCAAACCAGGCAAAGACTCTACCAAAAAGGAGAATTTCAGACCAATATCACTGATGAATATGGATGCTAAGATTCTCAACAAGATCCTAGCAAACAGGATCCAACAACACATTTAAAAGATTATCCACCATGACCAGGTGGATTCATCCCTGGGCTACAAGGATGGTTCAAGATTCACAAATCAATCAATGTGATAGAACAAATTAATATGAGAAGAGAGAAGAACCACATGGTCCTCTCAATCGATGCAGAAAAAGCATTTGACAAAATCCAGCATCCGTTCCTGATTAAAACGCTTCAAAGGGATAGAGGGAACATTCCTGAACTTCATCAAAACTATCTATGAAAGACCCACAGCAAATATCATCCTCAATGGGTAAAAGCTTGCAGCCTTCCCGTTGAGATCAGGAACAGGACAAGGATGCCCACTCTCACCACTCTTGTTCAACATAGTATTAGAAGTCCTAGCAACAGCAATCAGACAACAAAGAGAAATAAAAGGTATCCAAATTGGCAGTGAAGAAGTCAAACTCTCTCTCTTCGCAGATGACATTATTCTATATATGGAAAACCCAAAAGACTCCACCCCCAAACTACTAGAACTCATACAGCAATTCAGCAACATGGCAGGATACAAAGTCAATGTACAGAAATCAGTGGCTTTCTTATACACTAACAATGAAAATACAGAAAGGGAAGTTAGAGAATCGATTCCATTTACTAGAGCACCAAGAACCATAAGATACCTGGGAATAAACTTAACCAAAGAGGTAAAGGATCTGTATTCGAGGAACTACAGAACACTCACGAAAGAAATCAAAGAAGACACAAAAAGATGGAAGACCATTCCATGCTCTTGGATCGGAAGAATAAACATTGTTAAAATGTCTATACTGCTAGAGCAATCTATACTTTTAATGCCATTCCAATCAAAATTCCACTGGTATTTTTCAAAGAGCTGGAGCAAATAATCCAAAAATTTGTATGGAATCAGAAGAGACCCCCGAATCGCTAAGGAAATGTTGAAAAACAAAAATAAAACGGGGGCATCACGCTACATGATTTCAAGCTTTACTACAAAGCTGTGATCACCAAGACAGCATGGTACTGGCATAAAAACAGACACATAGACCAGTGGAACAGAGCAGAGAGCCCAGATATGGACCCTCAACTCTGTAGGCAAATAATATTAGACAAAACGGGAAAAAATATACAGTGGAAAAGACAGTCTCTTCAATAAATGGTGCTGGGAAAACTGGACAGCTATTTGTAGAAGAATGAAACTCGACCATTCTCTTACAGCGTACACAAAGATAAAGTCAAAATGGATAAAAGACCTCAACGTGAGACAGGAATCCATCAGAATCCTAGAGGAGAACATAGTCAGTAATCTCCCTACTCCCAAAGCAATAATCCTTTTTGTCTTCCTAAGCCGGGGAGTTCGTCTTCTAGCCTTTTGATACTCTTGCTTTCTTACTTCCTATAAGGATCAAGTCATTTCAGACATAGTCCTCTGATTTCCCTTAAAAAGTATTTCTAATTTCCATATTAATAAAGAAATGTAATCTTCAGTCCTAGTCCTAGTGACAAGAAAGGATTAGATTGTATTGATAGCTATAAAGCAATTAAAACGGATACATCAGAATCCCAGGAAACCTGACCACTATTATAGCTTTTGGGATACAAAGTAGAAAAGCTCATTTGTGTCCATTTGTTTTCTTTACTCTTGACCTTCAAAGAATATAAGTATTGAAGAGGCAGACTTCCATCCAAGGACCAACTCATAGTTATCTGGCAGGTGTGGAAAAAGCATTGCTTTTAGGATTCCCTTTCCAGTTCCACTGCTGATTGCTGAAAAATCTTAGTAAAAAAGACACTTCACCTTTCCAAATCTGTTTCCTTAACTATAAAATGGGGGAAATAACATTAGTGTTTTGGTTTTCTTTATTTTTTAAATATTATATATATATATATATATATTTTTTTTTTAAGATTTTTTGTTCTATTTATTTGACAGAGAGAGAGAGATCACAAGTAGCCATAGAGACAGGCAGAGAGAGAGGGAAGCATGCTCCCCGCCAAGCAGAGAACCCAATGCGGGGCTCGATCCCAGGACCCTGAGATCACGACCTGAGCCGAAGGCAGAGGCTTAACCCACTGAGGCACCCAGGCATTTAAATATATTTTTAAGTAATCTTTACACCCATCCTGGGGTCTAAACTCACAACCCCGAGATCCAGAGTTGCATGCTGTACTAAGCCAGACAGATTTCCCAGCATTAGTGTTGGTTTGAGGCTCAAATGAAATCACAGGTATAAAAATATCTTTTGTATGAGCAATGGAAGAAATGCATATGGTGTATTATTTGAACTCAGTATCTTGACCCCTGATGAGCTTCCACAGATCGGGGTAGCCATGGAGGATTAGGATCTGCAAGGCATTCTGCTTCCTTGGGTTTTGAGAGTCAAAGACAGTGTCTTTGGAGTGTGCTAGGAGGAGACTTCCAGTAGGGAATAGCCACAAACTAGCAACTGCTTCCGTGGCCTAAGCTTACATTCTAGTGGTGGGACACAGACAGTCTACCCTAAGCAAGTAAATACATAGTATGTCAGATGAAGTGCTGTGAAGATAAACAAAAAAGGATAGAAGCATAGCGATTAGTGGAAGCTGAAAGTACTGGTTTAGAAAAAATGTTAAGGTGATCTTTGAACAGAGTTCCAGGAAGAGGGAATAGAAAAGGTAAAGGATGAAATTGGAAAAGTGCTTGGCACATGAGGAACTGCAAGGAGGCCAGTGTGGCTGGAATAGATCAGCATGGGGGCAGATAGTAGGAGAGGGGGTTAGAAGAGGTGGCTGAGGCCCAGGTGGGTCATTAAAAGGATTTCCACATTGTCATGGGAAGCTACTGTGAGGCTTAAAAAGAGGAGTGTCATGATCTGATTTAATGTTTTAACAGGATCACTCTGGCTGCTGAGGGAAATAGACTGCCAGAATTAAAGGTGGAAGCGGGGAGACCAATGATGAAGCTAGTGCAGTAATCTGGAAAGAAAGTGTGTAGGCAGTGAGAGTTAAGATTCTGAGTGTATTTTGAAGTGGAACGGAAAGGGTTTGCTGACGTGGATGGGAGAGAAAGAATAGTGTCAAGATGACTCTAAGGTTTTTGGCCTGAGGAACTGGAAGAAAGAGTTGTCATTTACTGATCTAGAGAAAAATTGCAGAGGAACAGGTTTGGAAGGGAGTAGGGGGGCAGAAAGTGAAAATTTATTTTTTAATATCATAAGTTTGAAATGGTAGTAATAGCTGGCTTTTTGAAGGCTTAACTATTTGCCTGGCTCTTAGTGCTTTGGGGTCTTAACTAATTTAATACTTATACCAACTTACTAGGTAAGTAATAGTTCCATTTTACAGATGGGAAAGCTCAAGCACAGAGAGGATAAGTGGCTCAAGATCACACACATAATAGTGGTGTTGCTGGGATTCAAACCTAAGCCTAGATCTAGCTCCAGAGACCACACTCTTAACCACTCACCATATAGCCTTGGTAGTCTAGCAAACGCCCAAGTGGACATGTTGAGTAGGCAGTTAGATACTAGATGAATCAGGAGTTTATGAGAAAAGTCCCGTCTAGTAATATGAAACTCAAGACATAGTGACAGAACTAGGAAGGTAAGTTAGGGCCATAAAGGGAGACATGGTTATAAGGAGACAAAATCATGAGATCAAGCCAGCAAGGCAGCCTTTCCCCTCAGGTGTGGTTAGCTCATGAGTTCTGCTCCTTAGAGCCAGGCCGCTTATGGATGGCCCCCAGATGCTACCTATCATGCTTTTGCCTGGAATGTCCTTCTTCCCCCTTTCTTATCCACATCCAGGAATACCTAGTGCCAAGCGTAATCCCTGACAGACAATAGACACTAAAAAGATGTTGGTTAATGAAGGCCCTTCCTCTGCTCACTCCACCCTTATCATGGCACTTTTCCATAACTGTCCACTTATTTAACTCTCTCCTCCATTAGTTGGTGACCCACTCAAAGCCAGGGCCCCTGTTGGATTTGTTTCTCTTGTTTACAAACCTCTCATAGCTCCAGAGTACAAACCACCCCCCCCACACACACACACCCTGGTAATCTCTGCACTGAGTACCTGTTTTCTGCTGTTACCTGTGCTAAGCTTTAGAGATGCCAGCATCATCAGCAACAGAAGGAGCAAGATTAATACTATCAGTTGGGGCCAAGGAAACAAAACCAAACCAGGAAAGATGTAGGGAGGAAGCCCAGCTTACCTTTGATGCCCTTTTTAGAGAGGGTAGGGAAGAGATTCTCTACTGGCTACAAAGACTATTTACTATCACCTTATGTTTGAGAAGCTCAGATGCTTCCTGTCCAGGCTGAGGGGAGGGGAAGAGATAGGGCAGGGCACAGTGTGTTGACAGGGAGTAGGAAGGAGGAACTGACCAAGAGCTATTGTGTATAAGCAAATAAGACATAGCTGTGTCTTCAGGGAGCTTACAGCTTGGGGAGTGGGGGCAGGACAGGAAATATAAACATACCAATAATGTATTGTGTGATAAGTTCTGTAATTAGGGATGCATGTGCCTTTAAATCTGATCTGTTCTAAAGGGCAGAAGATACAGGTACAGTTAGTGGTATGAAAAGTCATTTTCAGACAATCAGAGTAGACTCACAGTGGAGTAGGGGTCTCAGAAAGGAAGGAGTTCACTATCCATAGAAATATAAGGGCTAGGCTGAATGGATCCCATGACCATGTCACAGGGGAGGTTCTAGCCCCAAATGTGAGGATGGACCAAGTGGCCTTTAGGGTGCATTCTAGCATCAGCAGTCTGTAATTCTGAGTCCCTTTCCTTTCTCTTGGCCTGAGGATGTCATTTATAAAATGACAAGGGTTGGAGGATCAAATAAATCTTCTTCTATTCCGCCATTTTACATCTGCCAAATTCAAGTGAATGAAAAATAAATCTACTTGGAACATTGAAAGAAGATCCTATGATTTCCTCCCCTCCCTCCCCCCCTCCCCCCCCCCCCCCCCCCGCCATTTGGCATCTGAAATGACAAAACAAGGGTATAATTACCTTTGGCCTCACAGTCTCTCACATGAAACTGAATATAGATTTCAGCCATGAGACTGGATTGCTTTGCTTTCCAAATTAAACCCCTGACTTTCTTCTTGATAAGTGGCAGACCTCCATAATACTAATTAAGAGACAAGTTGTCCACCTTGGTTCTGAAATCAGAAAATGATTGGGGGGTAACGTTAGATGAATTTTCTTTGGAGTTGGAAAGGATTTAGGGAAAGGCATATTAACAAAGACACATTATTAAAGTGCAATATTTACAAATCCCAAAGAAGCTTTTAGGGATTTAGAGATTTAATCTTTGACTTTTAAAATCAGCTCTCCATCATCAGTCAAAGTACCAATGAACATTAAAAAGCTGTTGGGAGCAGTGAGACAGGCACTTACATACAGCTAGTGCAAGTACAAATTGATAGTCTTATCTAGAAAGTAGTTTGGCAAAGTAGGTGAAAACTCCTAACATGCCACTTCTCACTTCTGCTGATTTTGCCCTTTCTGAGGCCCATCATCTATTGCCAGGAATTTGCAATGGACTCCTGACTGGTCTCTACTTTTCTGCCCTGCCCCCATTATAGTCTGTTTTCTTCTCTTTTCATTTTTTAAGATTTTATTTACTTATTTGAGAGAGAATGAGAGCAAGCATGAGCAGGGGAGGAGCAGAGGGAGAAGCAGGTCCCCCACTGAGCAGGGAGCCCGATGTAGGGCTCAATCCCAGGACCCCAGGATCACGACCTGAGCTGAAGGCAGACGCTGACTGAGCCACCCAGGGGCCCCTATAGTCTGTTTGCAACACAGAAATCAGAGTGACCCCTTTCAAACAAAAGTCAGATCATGTTATTCTTCTGCTCAGACCCCTGTGATCGCTTCTCATTTCACTCAGAATGAAAGTGGTCCTTTCAGTAGGACTATAAGGCCCTCTGTGAACTGACCAGCCCTTTATCTCTCTGACTTCCTCTACTACTACTGTCCCCCCCGCCCCATTTGCTCTACTTCAGCCATACTGGCCTCTTCGCTGTTCCTCAGACACATCCAATAGGCTTTCCACTTAGGGCTTTCTGCAGTTTCCTTCACCTGAAATGCTCTTTCTTCAGCCATCTACTTGGTTAACTCTATTTCCTTCAGGTCTTTGTGAAAATCTTACTTCTCAGTGTGTCTTATACTGGTTACCCTATTCAATATTGCAGTGCCCTCCCTCCAACTCTGGCACTTCTTATACCCTCTGTCCTGCCCTTTTCTCTTTTCCATAGCACTTTAGACTGTGTTTATTCATGTTTACTACTAATCCACTGCCTTCTTCCACCCTTCAAAAATATAAGCTTCAGAAGTACAGTTTTCACAGTGTCTGGCACAGAGTCGCTACTCAAATATTTGTTGAATGGATGAGCTTTAAAAATAGCACTGTCTTTTGACCTAGAAATCTCACTTCTAGACTTGTTCCTAAAATAATCAGAGATGTAGTCAAAGATTTATTTAGGTCGTTTTCATAGCTGTATTTATTATAGTGAAAATTTTCAAACAACCTAAACATCTGAAAACAGAATAATGGTTAAATGATTTGATCTGTATACATAATGGAATATTAAAAAGATATTTAAAATAATGTCTTGATGAATATGTTTTTGAAGAATAAGAATATGAAGAATAGGGACGCCTGGGTGGCTCAGTTGGTTAAGCTGCTGCCTTCAGCTCAGGTCATGATCCCAGCGTCCTGGGATCGAGTCCCACATCGGGCTCCTTGCTCCGCAGGGAGCCTGCTTCTCCCTCTGATTCTGCCTTCCACTCTGTCTGCCTGTGCTCGCTCTCGCTCGCTCTCTCTCTGACAAATAAATAAATAAAATCTTAAAAAAAAAAAAAAAAAAGTGGCAATTGGAGCACCACTAGTGTATTCCACACTATCCTGGATGCCTTTACTATCTCTTGTCCTCTTTAAAAAAAAAAAAAAAAAAAAAAAGAATATGAAGAATATATGGGGAAAATGCTTATAATGTTAAACTGAAAGAAAATGTCTCCATGGCTCAGTCTAAGTGATTGACTCTGGAGGGTAGCTCAGGTCATGAATTCACAATTGTGAGATCAAGGTCTATGTTGGGCTCTCTATTGGGTGTGGGGTCTGCTTAAGATTCTCTCTTTCAAAAGGGGAACCCTCTTACACTGTTAGTGAGAATGCAAACTGGTGCAGCTACTCTGGAGAACAGTATGGTGGTTTCTGAAAAATTTAAAAATAGAACTACCCTATAATCCAGTAATGCACTACTTGGTGTTTACCCAAAGGACACAAAAGTACAGATTCAAGCGGCGCCTGGGGAGCTCAGTTGGTTGTCTTCCTTCAGCTCATGTCTTCTTGGATTGAACATGCCATGTCAGTCTCCCTGCTCAATGGCAAGCCAACTTCTCCCGCTCCCTTTGCAGCTCCCCTGCTCATGCATGCTGTCAAATAAATTAATTTAAAAAATACAGATTCAAAGAGATACATGTGCCCCAATGTTTATAGCAGCATTATCAACAATAGCCAAACTATGGAGAGAGCCCATCGGCTGATGAATGGATAAAGATGATGTGGTATATATATACACAATGGAATATTACTCAGCTCTCAAAAAGAAAAAAAAAGAAATCTTGCCATTTGGAATGACATGGATGGAGCTAGAGTGTCAGTGTGGTAAGTGAAATAAGTCAGAGAAAGACAAATACCATGCCATCTCACTCATAGGTGGAATTTAAGAAAGAAAATAGATGAACATATGGGATGGGGAGGGAAAAGAGAGGGGGAAATAAACCATAAGAGACATTTTTAGTTTTTTAAAAAGATTTTATTTATTTGAGAGAGAGCACGAGAGAGAAGGCACAAGACCGGGAAAAGTCAGAGGGAGAAGCAGACTCCCCACTGAGCAGGCCCCCCCCGCCCGCCCATGCAGAACTTGATCCCAGGACTCCGATCACGACCTGTGCCAAAGGCAGACGCTTAACCAACTGAGCCACCCAGGTGCTCCTGTAAGAGACTCTTAAAGAAAGATTGAAAACAAACTCAGGGTTGGTGGGTTGGGGGATGAGCTAGATAGGTGAAAGGTATTAAGGAGGGCACTTATGATGAGCACTGGGTGTTGTATGTAAGTGAATAATCACTTGATTCTACTCCAGAAACCAATATTGCACTATGTTAACTAAGTAAAATTCAAATGGGAAAAAAAAAAATTCTCCCTCTTCCCAATCCCCTCCCCCCTCTTTAAAACAAATGTGAAAGAAGCTAGACACAAAAGGGATTGTATGATTCCATTTATATAAAATACCTAAAATAGACAAATTTATAGAAACGGAAAGTAGATTAGAGGTTAACAGGAGCGATGGGGAGAGGGAATGGGATGTTACTGTTTACTGGGTACAGAATTTGTTTGGAATGATTAAGAAGTCTTAGTAACAGATGGGGGGATAGTTGTAAAACATTGTGAACACAATGCCACTGAATTAATTATACACTTAATATGGTTAAAATCACAAATTTTATGTTATATGTATTTTGTCCCAATAAAATTTTCAAAAAAAAGTGGGGCTCCCCATTGGCTCAGCTTGTAGAGCATATGACTCTTGATCCTAGGGTCATGAGTTTGAGCCCCGCATTGGGGAGTAGATTGTACTTAAAAAAATTCTTTAAGCATTTAAAGAAAAAGAAAAAGAAAACCCTCTATGTAATAGACAGTGGCAGGCTAGATCTGGCTTGTGGGCTAGAGAGCCAGTTGTGAGCATCTTTTCCTAACTGTTCTTTTTGATGTTGGTAGCTTGAAATTGGCCATGGTGGGAGTATTTATACCATGGAATTTGGCAAATGCTACACATAGAGCTTGACTTCAATCCCCTCAAGCTAGATCTGGTTGAATATTTACCAGAATACCACTGATAATATGTGCATAAAAATGTGTTGAGGGCGCCTGGGTGGCTCAGTCAGTTCCTGCCTTCAGCTCAAGTCATGACCTCCGGGTCCTGGGATGGAGCCCCATGTTGGGCTCCCTGCTCAGCCGGGAGCCTGCTTCTCCCTCTCTGTCTGCACCTGTTCATGCTTTCTCTCACTCACTCTGTCTCTCAAATAAATAAATAAAATTTTTAAGGAAAAAATGCGTAGAAAACTATTTGGAAGGATAACTGTTACTACCCCTGGGGAGTAAAGTAGTGTTGGAGCAGGAATGTGAGAGTGAATATAGACTTTTTACCACATACACTTCTATAGTGTTTCCTTTTTTTTTTTTTTTTTTTTTTTTTTACAGTGAGTATATAGACAGAATTCTTATACTGCTTTTAAAAATTAGAAAAATTAAAAGAAAGAAAAATCTGCATATGTTGGGACTGTGGTACTGGTGACTTTCCTCATAGAGGCTAAAAGCTAGTTGCATATACTATCTGAAAAGGCCCACAGAGAGGCTGAAGGCCAAACCTGGGATTTGGATTCTGTTTCCTTTTCTTCCTGCCCAACCGCCTGGGGTTTTTTTTTTGTCTCTTCACAGGTTACCCTACAGCCTACCCGGCAGCAGCCCCTGCCTACAATCCCAGCCTGTACCCCACCAATAGCCCCAGTTATGCTCCAGGTAAGAAGAAAGTAGAGACCAGCAGTAATGCCTGGGGTGGGAGGTGGGCTCTGTTTGGAAAAACAAACCCATCTGCTGGCCTTTCCTTGTCCTTAATTGCTCTGGACTCAGCCTGTCCAAGCGTGATTCTCCTGGGAGTCCCCTCTGGGAATTGGGGCAGTTTGGACTCAGGATTGGGGTGGGAATAGAATTTTCCCCATTCTCCTTGGGACTTAAGTTTGACCCATCTCTGCTCGGCTGGCATATCTAAGACATGCATCCTCCTCACAGAACCTTTTCTGTTCTCCCAAACAATGTCCAAATCCATTCTTTTTTCACTTTCCCCTAAGGCTGCCATTGAGACACACATAGATGCAAACACACACTCACTAGACTTCCTGGATGTGGAATTGGAAGAGAGTGAGAGACTTGCCACCAGAGGATAAAGAGCTGGTTTTCAAGCTGAAGCAGGGAAGCTGTTTTTCAAAAATAACAAAGCCCTACCACTCCTTGGATAGAGATTGAGATAGATTTGAAAATGTTGAAAAGTTATTTTTAGTTTGGGCTAGGAGCAGTGCAGAGGTCTTAACCCCTGATACTAACCCTCACACTTAGCGGGTCCTTTAACATTCAAGAGGTGGGAGAAAGTACAGATACTGCCTTTAGAAAGTCATGGGTTTGAATCCTGATAACTCACTAGCTGTGAGGCCTTGGACAAGATACCTCATCTCTCTGAGGAATGTGCTACTTACCTCAGAGGTGTAGATGGTTTTATATAAGTTTCTCTTCCTTTACTCAACAAGTATTTATTTGTTGAATGTCCTCCATACTAGAATTGAGAAAAAGAACCGTCTGTGCCTAAAATAACTTACAGTTCATTTGGTAGTTGGCATTTAAACGAATTTATAGCCATGTGACAAGTATTATGAAGAGAACACATGTAAGGAGAGGAAGCAGAGGAGAGAACAACAGTCGGCCTGAGGCTGAAAGTGTACAGGAGACTCCACGGGGGGCCAGCAGTAGAGATCCAAGGGAGAAGCAGGGGTCGTTCTTTTAAGCACACAAAGGAAGAATTGGGCATTCTGGACAGTGTAGAGCCTGGGCAAAGGGATGGCAGTGTGAGGACATGACACTGAGGAACCTAGAAGTAGTGAGAGAATGATTGAAGCACACTGTGGGGCTGGAGAAAATAGAGGAATCTGAACTACTGATGTCCAAGGGCAAGATGTGGAAAGGCCTTGAATGCCACGATAACACCCACTTTCTTGTTTAGTAATGATTAGAGTTAAAAAGCTTGAAAAGATGTTAGAGATCCTCCAGTTCAACCCCTTCTCTTGACATGGGAGATCCAGAGACAAGCAGTGTTTTGTCCAGGTTACCCAGTGAATCAGCAGTAGCATAGGGACTGGAACCTTTGGCAGATCTTTGGTCTCATGCCTTTCTGTGCCCATGTAGCATTCATCCTACCATCATTCCCTTTCTTCTAGAATATTTAAATGAGAGAACATGGGCCATGTCAGAAGACTTGGGTCTGAGTTCTGTGACTTCCTAAATTTAGCAACTTTAAATCACCTGACCTCTCTGAACCTCAGTTATTTCATTCTTTTTAAAACACCAGAGTAGTCTCTCTCTCTCTCTTTTTTTAAAGATTTTGTTTATTTGATAGCAAGAGAGGGAACACAAGCATGGGGAGAGGGAGAGTGAGAAGCAGACTTCTCTCTGAGAAGGGAGCCTGATGCAGGACTCGATCCCAGGACCCTGGGATCATGACCTGAGCCCCAAGCAGATGCTTAATGACTGAGCCATCCAGGTGCCTCCTCAGTTACTTCATTCTGAAGGTAGGGATCATTTTGCAGTCGTACACACATGTACACACATACTGTGAATCCTGTCTTTTTTGGGAGACAAGAACTATTTTATGCAAATAAGTATAGTTAACCCCTAAAGTGCTTTACGTAGCTGTGTCATTCCACAGACATTTATTTTGGCCTGCGATGTCCAAGGCACTCTGGAAGACACTGGATGGAATTCAAACTCGAGGAAGCTGAAAGTCATTGCCCTCAGAGCTTGTGAGGGTAGCAGTGACCCACAGGCTAAAAAAAATCCATCTCAGCATTAATAGTTTATTCTATATTAACTTTTAGTCAGTAAGATATGTATTTCCAAAAAATGTATACTGTGAGGAAGAAACAATAAAATCTGTAGAAATTAACTCTGATAAAAGATTTAATCAAGTTTGATAAGTTCTGTCTTAAAAAAAAAACAGTGGTTTTCTATCTTTCACAGTATGGAAATAAGTTAAATCTAAATGCTGTGAGATCTGTGAATTGGCTTGGTAAACTGCCTGGTCTGAAACAAAATGAGGTGAGTAGTTGTAGAAGGTCAGCTAAGGTCAGGAACGAAGAAGATGGGTTGTCTGTGTAGTCAGGAGGCTGCCGTGATGTGTGGAAGCAGTCCATGAGATGGTGAGGCTGGGAGTGAAGACGACGAGTTAGTGGATAGAGCCTGCTCTTACAAGAGGCTTCTAAGAGGGCAATGAGAACAAGGGAAGGTGGAATTAAAGGAGGGATTTTTTTAGATAGGAGCATGGTTAAGTAAGTGTTGATGGGAAGGAGGTCAAGTCAGAGGTGCAGAAGGAGGGGTACCAGAAGGATCCAGGCCTTCAAGGAGGCTTTGGTGAGGTGAGAAATACAGAGTTCCGTTCTCTTCTTTGTTTTGGGGAGCAGGTGGAGTGGGTACCTCATACAGGAGGGCAGCTCTCCCTCTTAGACTAAAGAAAAAGTCATAGATGGATGTGCTTAAAATAAATTGCCCAGTGGAAAGTGGAGTGATCTTGTCTAATGATTTTGATTTGCTGAGAGAGGGGCGAACAAAGATAGAGGGAAGGTTCTTAAGGAGAGAGGCCAAGGTGTGAAAGCTTTACTGGAAGGAGAAGGTAAGACAGCTGTGTAACAGGAGGCCCCATGGAGGTTGCAAGCCGTGAAGTCATCAGAGCTTGATGTCCAGCACTGGGGCATTGTCTCATAATGTTCAGAACTTATGGTGATGGTTTCTGGAATTGTTTGAGGATTAGTTTGCCAAGAAAGTGGAAGTACAGAAAATAAAAATAAATTAGTGATATTTGTTGAATGGTTCCTGCGCACCAGGGACTATTTTAAGCTTTTTTCTGGATGTTGACTTGTTTTCTATCACAACAAACCTTTGAAGTCATTACTGTTGTTATTCCCATTTTCCAAGTGGGAAAACTAAAATTTAGAGAAGTTGGGAACTGGCCGAAGATCCAAACCATGCATCGTTCCACAGTTGGGCAGAGAGAGATTAAGGAGTTAAACTAGAGCAACCAGACTAGGGAGAGCAGACAGGAAGAGCCAGGACTGTGGAATAAGGAGATGAGATTGGAAAGCTCCTAGCATGTGTAAAGTACTAATAAATTAATTTTAAGACAAAATATCAGCCTTCACCTAACTTTATATTCCCCAAATTTGTGTTTCCTTTGAAACCCATACACTGTAGAGGGTGATGTTAACATATTGTGTCAGAAAGCCCCAAACTAGGAGTTGGAAGGACTGGGGTTATAGCACTAACTCTCCTGCTGATTTTGGTGTGACCTTGAACAGATCCCTTTCCTTTGGAGTTAGACACACAGACACACGCACACATGCACAACTGGTCTGTTTCGTATTTTGGGAGGTGAACCTCAGCATTCACCTCGTCTCCTGACTGCCCTAGGGGAGCTCCTGCTGAGGAAGAGCTGGCTCAAGGACAGAGAAGGTGGTGTAGGTTCCTCTCAGCTTCCTGCCAGAACCAGCCATTTGTGATGCCATGAGATGCCTGCGGGAAAGGAGCCAGCCTCTCAGGTTTAAATTTCTCTCAGCTTCTTCAAGGAGACCAAGAAGTTGCTTTAGAGAAAGCTATTTTTAGCAGCTCTAAGTACTCTAAGATGTCATCTGTTCAGGGTGCAGGGAAACATTTCACTCTTTCATTGGTTCTGAAAGCAGTGTGGGTACTTGGAGCTTTTTTCCCAAGCTCTTAATGACTTCAGGGATCTTATTTAAGAACTGTTTGGCCCTGCAGGAGGCGGGAGCCAACTGAGACTTACTTTCAGAATCTGGAAACCAAAGGATGAATCACATTGGTAATCTGACTTGAAAATGAAAGGATAAACAGAGTAACTCATATAGATAGAAATGAAATACCTCATCACAAGAGGTTTATAAGCCACTTTCATCTACTATCTCACTTAATCTCATTGCAACTTTATAAAGTACAAATGTAAAAAAAAATAAAGTACAAATGTATTGTTCCTATTTTGCATATGACAAATATGAGGAAAGGCAAGGGAGAGGAATATGTGTTTTCTGAATCCTGTCATTTTGCAGACACTGTGCAAGGCATGTCACAAATGTTCTTACTTTAGTCTTGTGTGAACTGGATCTTCCTGCTTCCAGTTTTGCTCAGAGGTTAAATAACTTGTCCAGAGTCTCACAACTAAAAAGCAGTGGAGCTGGAATTCAAACCCAGTCTATCTGACCCCATAGCCTGTGCTCCTTCTAAAAGCACCGTAGTCTCCCAGAAGTTTTGAGGGAAGTGTCTCTGCATTGGTCCTAGCCCTGTGGGGCTTTACAGAGAGTTCTTCAGAGGCCACAGCTGATGATTTTGTCCCTGTACCTTATTTCTGGTACATTAAGCCTCTGTCATGTGTGAAGTCCCTCTGCTCTGCAGAGAGCACTAACTTGGGTCAGCTACCTGGAAGATACCAGGCCATCAGGGAGGTGGTTCTCTTCAATGAATGGGTTTTTCTGGATGGCAAGTCTGTCATTCCTTCTGGGGTAGAGGCACTTCACACCCTCTGCATTCACTGTTTCTTATGTCACCTGGGGGAAACTGCTATCTTGAGACAGTCTGTTTTTGTAACTGCGATGTGTACTACTTTGCACAAATTCTTAGTGGTAATTTCAACTAACATTTCTATCCAACAGAGTTTCAGTTCCTGCATTCAGCTTATGGTAGGAGAGCTATTTTTCCTCATCTGTATTATGGCCTATGAATGTGTTATCTCGTAACAACGGTAGATCCCCTCTCCTTCCCTCCCCAAATCCCATCCCTTAGGCTTGGGCTCCCCCAGGTGGCTCAGCAGCAGTTCCTAAAGCATGCAGGAACATGTCTGATGGTGCAAAATCATGGGTTGGAGACACACATGAACCATCCCCTAGGGCAGCAATGAAGGATCATGGCACTAAAAGGCGTCTTTCCCCTTCCTCACCTCCGGGGTCCTGTCTGACCTAGGTCAGAAATGTTCACCCTAACCTGGCTGCTGAATTCAAACAATCTAGTGAACAAAATTCTTCAGCCTGTATGGCTCCTCTGTTGGCTTTGTGGCAGCCCCTGTGGAGGAGTACCTGGATTATGCCTATAAGAACCCCAAAAACCAGTCTGTCCCAGGATCTAATTTTCCATCTCCATTGGCAGTCTGACATGTTTGAAGACCTGGTTGACCTTAGATACAATCTGTTCCCTTAGCCCAGATCTTGAGCTCTGACTCATTTTCAGGGCATTTTCCTGGATGGTGAGAGGTGAGGGCCAAGTGTACTAAATAAGTGAGGTCCTCTGGGCAGTGTGGACTCCAGGCCCAAGGCACCACAGGAACTTCTGGGCACCTGTGAGGGTCCCAGCAGTGTAACTGGACTAGGTCCTTTTTGTCAGACAGTAAGGGACCATGGGAGGGATTTGCCACTTTCACTACCCTCACCTGGGCTGCTCAGGACAATGTTTTCATTAAAATCCCTGCACACTTTCTCAGCTTCTAACCTTGAATTATTTGGATGTTGAATATTGAATTTGTGTGTGGCGCATCTTTCAGGAGATGAGCTGTGAAAATTTCTCCTTGCCACTGCTGTGGGCTGCGCGATCTTGGGCAATTTGCTAATGTCTCCAGACCATAGGTAGTGTTTTGTTCCAGATGATCTCTTAGGTCCCTTTAATTGTTAATAATGTATCCTCTTATAATTGTATTATTTTAGCTTTTGCTAGTCATAGACCTGTTCCCCTTATAATATATGGAGAGTCCATTTTTTGTTTGCCTCGGTATATATGAACTTGGACAGAGGACTCCATAAAAAGTGGGAGAAGCTTTCATGTTTCCTTACCCCTCTAGTTATAACATCTGAAATAGAAATACTTAAAAAGTATGTGTGGAACCCTTCTCTTCACAAAATATTTTGTGCCAGACCCTATACTGGCCCTGTAAAGATAAAGACCATAAGACAAGCTCCCTATTCTAAAGGAACTCACAGTTTAGTGGGGGAGACACATAAGGCAGCAAGTACAGGGGCTTCTAAGAATCACAGAAACTAGGATAGGGAAGGAACTGTGGTCAAAGGGCGGGGAAAAGAAAAGATTTCATAGTAGAGGCAAGCTCATGATTGGTGGATTAATAAATTTTTAACAGCTGGCATTTGGGGAAAGACATACCAGGAAGAGTGAACAATGTGAGCAAAAATGCGGAGATGTGATTTGACACTTCTTGGCATAATCTGGGAATGATAGAGTTTATGTGACTGTAGTGTAGGATTGGAAAGTGAGAACAGTGAGAGTCTAGAGGGATCACAGGGCTAGATCAGGAAGTTCAGCCTTAGCCTGTAGGCAGTGGAGAACCATAGAATGCTTTTAAGATTTTGTGATTAGGTTTAGGTCTTAGAAATATCTCGTGATTACAGTTTGGAGATTGGAGTTGGCAGGTTTAAAGTCAGAACAATGTGGAAGAAGTCGTAGTTGTTAAGAGATGATGGGAACTTACATTAGAACTGTCCAGAACTGTGGTGATGGAAGATGAGCAGATGCCAAAGTTAGAAACTGTAAGACTGGATGACACTTTACTTTTGATCCTCACATCAACAGTGTGAAGCAGTCAGGGAGAGAGTAGTATTGCTATGTTATGAGACAACAGAATTGAAGCTTAGGAAGGTTAGGTGACTTGCCCAAGGTCCCCCAGCTAATAAGTGGCACAGCCCAGGCTAGAACTCAGATTTCCTGACTTACTGGATTATTCAGGATGATGGTCCCTTGCTGCCTCTCCTCCTTGTAAGTGTGCTTAACAGATTGTTCAAGTGTCAGAGGGCGTGAGGGCCCCGTATCCCAGGAAGTGAACAACCCAGCACCTGGATGTGGGCAGCATGCTGTGACTGGGCCATGGCCCTTCACTGCCAAGGGTTCTCTCTGTCTCTCTCTGCCTCTGTTCTAAATTGAGGAATAATACCTATACAGTAGCACATAGCACGCACTAGTCTCAGATCTACAGCTTGGTAATTTTGACATATGAATATGCACTTGTATTTACCACCCAGTTCAAAACCTAGAACATTTCTAGGAGTTGGTACCTTCCATGGTACCCAAGAGCAGGCATGCCTGCCAGAGCAGCCTTCTCTTACTGTGCCTCTGAAGTTTCCCTTGGATTGTCTCTGTCCCACAACTGAACTCTGAATTGCTACCACCAACGGAATGGGTTCCTTTAGAATTGTACATGGAAGACGAAGATCATATGGTACAACCAACCAATGAGGAAGTCATGTTGACAGCTAATATTTGTTGGTTTTCATGGTCTTCCTATTTGTCCAGTTATTTAAATTATTAAGTATTAAAATAGAGAAAATACTAGTACTTGTTTTCTTGTTTTCTGGTTTAAATGAAACCAGAAGAAAATACACACTTCTTCAAGAACATACATAGTTTAGTTTACTCGATCAGTTAGACAAGACATAATCAAAGGCACAGTCGCACTTGCTTCTTTCCTGGTTAATCTGGAATGTTATTTTATTGTGTGTAATGCTGTCTTGTTCACTTTCTGGTTGGCGTGTGGCTGTGTTGCATCCCCAGCTGGCCCATGAATACCTTGTGTGCGGTGACCATGACCCACGTGTGTTCCTGTCCACCGTGGCGCTCCCCTCAGTGCTGAGTGCAGTGTAGGCTTCAGTACTCTTTGGTTAATTTTGATTTACTTTGTCATGCAGTCCTTCAGACTAATGTCAGACTTTTGGCTTATGAAAATTATGGTAAAGTATGCACCACTTGGGGAGAAAAACTGGACTGGAACAGGACACCCAAATTCTCTGTGGCAAAATTCAGGCCTCCTGATTCCTTATGGAGTCCCTAAGGGGTCTTGAGGACATGTGACTTCTCAGAACTATATGTTTTACTTTTTAGGGAGTTGTTTTGAGTGACCAGGGCTTTCCAGCCACATCGAGTGGCTGGTTCTAAATTTGGAGACATTTTGATAAGAGTTTTCAACACTAATTGGATTTTTTATTAATCCCAACTCCCCCTACCCCCACACTGGGGAAAGGAAACCTAAAACTGACTGCCCTCCTCCAATATTGTCTGCAGAGCCATGTCCTGATGTCCAGCAAAGGCTTTGGACTCTGCATGGGATTCTGCTAGATCTCCCTTTCTTCTGCCGGAATTCTCCTTTTAGTGTCACTTTCCTGCCCATGATTTCCTTTTCATATCTCAGCATCTGCTGTATATATTGCGGGCCATGAATGCAAGTGCAGTGTCAGCCCAGAACAGCTACACCTCTAACCTTAGTTCAGCAAAACAGCAGTGTCCTTGACCTCCTCCTCTGGCCCCAGTATCTCCATGACTGAAGGAATCAGAGGCATTACGTGTTACCCGGCTGGGCGGAGGGGTTATGAGTTCTGTCTGAAGGAGAACTGGCCTTACCTTGGTGGAATTAGAGTGTATAGGCATACTTCTCATACCGCCCTGCTTTACCTTAGCCCCCTGTTGAACTGTTGCCATTGTAGCCCCCCCCATCCTGCTAATGTTTTTAAAACCCCTCATGTCTAAGATCTTGAGTGCAAAAGATACTGTTAAAATTATTCTTCCTACTCTAAGTAGAAATTTGGGTGAAAAATGGTTTCTCCTCTAGGAGAAAATATGTCAAGAGAAATCTCTAAAAAGTTAGGCATTTTCCCCCCCTTTGAAACCCTCTTTCCTCTCTCCTTTCCCGCAGGATACCATGAAGGTAAGTTTTTTGAGTCATTCCGACTTCTAGATCATATGAAGCATCATCCTTCAAATTTCTCAAGCTGAGCTTCAAGGTCAGCCTGGGAAGTCTCTGCAGATTTCTTTCAAACTGGGCCACATCTCTATTTTACACCTGCCCCAAGTTGCCATACAATTTCTTAATGGCCCAGCAGATGCTCTCTAATTCATGAGGAGACATCTCAACTGGGGCACCAGCAGCACCTCACCAGGAAGTAAAAAAAATGTGTGCAAGAGGCTTATCTCTCTGGCCCCAGCTGGGCATACAGGAGAAGGAGTGGGAAATGCCCCACTGGACAACCTGTGCCTTCCGAACTGCCAGAGCTCAGTCCCTTTAGAGGAGGTGACAGTCCAGCAGCATTCGTGTCATGTGGTAATTCTTTTGAGGTCTCTCTTTGGGAATAACTTATTGACCGCCCCGGTGAGATTTCAGGCATAAAAAATGAATACTCAATTGATCTGGCCGAGTACACAGTCGGAGGCCCACAAGTTGCTCCATATTGGTAAGAAAGCGGCTAAGGACTATCCCAGAGCCTTAGGCCGGAATGTCAGGCAGTAGGAGGTGGTAGTCGTAGGCATCTTCCTGGTTTTTGGTAGTGGGTAGAAAATCCTGGCTCTCTTAATGTAAGCTCAGTTTTCCTCGGTTTCAAATCATTCAGAAGTTCATGTCAGCAATTCTCCCAACCCACTCACCCATCTCAGAAAGGCTGAACCATCCTGTGTGTCTGAGCAGGGCCCCTCGGGTTATATGTTTCCATCCAGCACAAGACCCTTGCTTTGTGTCTGTGATTGGTGGTGCCCACTTCTTATTTCTGCCTAATGCCATTCTTGTGTCTTCCCTTAAGCAACTCTGCTGATGAAACAGGCCTGGCCACAGAACTCGTCTTCCTGTGGTACTGAAGGCACCTTCCACCTCCCAGTGGACACCGGGACCGAGAACCGAACTTACCAAGCATCCTCTGCGGCTTTCAGTAAATACAGCCTGTCTCTTCCTTTCCTTGTTCCCCTTGGTTGGGACTGATTTGTTTCTTAGGAAGAAAGGAAATGGAACTTTTAAAACTGACATTAGAAGATACTGTTTTAAGAGGTTCTCCTACCCACACAAAAAATGGACCTTCCTCATACAGAAAAGGTCATCCTCTTTGATCATGTACACAGCTTTGGGGAGACACAAAGCAGTGAGGGGGGGAAGAGGAAGTATGCACCTGGCCCACAAGTATGATTAGGGAAGAGCTGGTACTGCATTTCAAGGGAAAGAACAGAGAGCATCTCTGAAAGCCAGTGGACCTTTGGACGGAGAAGTCTTCTCCAAAACCCACTGCAGAGGGTTTCTCAGCCTTGCTCCTATGGACATCTGGACCAGATAATTCTTTGTTGTGGGGGGCTAACTGGTGCTTTGTAGGATGCTTAGCAGAGTCTCCTGGCCTCGGCTCCCTGGGTGCCAGCAAACCCTTATTATGGCAACTAAAAATATATCTAAACATTTCTAAAGATCTCCTGGGGAGGCAGAATTGCCTTCCCCATGAGAAACACTCCCCTAGTGGAAGCTACACTTAGGGAGCAAGGTGTGTACCTGGAGTCCCCAGGGAAGACAGAAACCATCTGGCCAGTCAGATTGCTTACACTCATCTTGAGGTTCAGCGGGGTGACTAATGGTTTCACCTTCATACCTGATTTTTAATACAAGAAGTCTCCCCTGGGTAAAATGAGGACCTGTGTTTGGAAGTTACTGAGTGGCACTTGGCCTCCATAGGAAGATTTTATGCCTTGTTGGAGCTGTCCAAAAGAGTTGTGGCTGGCTCTGGATGTGGGGAGTGCTTATTTCTTAAATTGTGCTGGCAGGGGTTTGACGTACCCTTGGCGGGATGCTGTAAACTAGGCCTGATAGTCTGGGGTTCAGTAAAGTATTAAACTATTAAGTAGATTAGAAGAATATGCTGCATTTTTTCCTTTTCTTTAAAATACCCGTGTTATTTTCTCCTTACTTACTTGCCCCTAGTTGTTAATATCAACTTACCTTTAAACAACATAACTCTCACCTCTTAGAGGATTTGCTTTAATAATCACCCTCTCATTTAACCTACACTAGAGTCCTATTATTATGGTGGATTTTCATTCATTCAAGTTTGAAAGCTGAGGCTCAGAAAGGTAATATGTCCATTGCCATCCAAGTAGCCAGCAGCACAGCTACAAAAAGATGATATCACTCAGATTAAGTTTCAGGTTAAATTTACTGACTTTTTCCATGAGATTAATTTTACTCGTTAAGAGAGGGATGGCAGGTAGTAGGGAGTTTTTTCAGGTGCCTCAGATGGAACTGAATGAACATATAGGTAAGCAGGCTTATACATAAATATTTTCTCTTAAATCCACACATATGGTTGTAGATGCGTTTGGACACACCTACTGTAGTGGAACAGAAAGAGGTCTGGGACAGAGACCAAAGAGTTAGATTCTAGACATGCTTCAGTGTAACCTTGGATAATTTATGTCCAAGTTCTGGACCTACGTTTTTCCAACTGTAAAATGAAGGGACAGGACTAGGACTAGGTCGTCTTTAAGGTTCTCTCTAGCTTTTAGACTCCCGATTCTGTCACCTTGGTGCAGTATACTCAACACCCACATCCCAGCAGGGACATTCTTTCTGGCTGCCCTGCCCATAGTTGACCAACTAGTCTTCACTCACCTATCTCCAGGGTACTCATTCCCTCCACAGGCAACCCTTTCTACAGTGAGAATGTCTGAATAATAGAAGGCTTTGCCTTCTCCTATGTGGAAATCTTCCTGAAGTCCTATTGAAATGTCCAGCAGCTATTCCCACTGTCCACTCAAAGGCTGTCACATTTCCTGGAAAGAACCAAAATGCACCTGTTCTTCTTTAAGCAAGTCCTGTGCGAACCTGTGCAATTGTGAAATAGAAGTGGATTCGACTGACCCTCCCCCATCCACCAGGTTCCTCCCAGCACACAGATTTTTGTGGCTTCTAATGCCACAGAAAATTCAAGATTCTTTGACAAATTCAATTTTACTAATACTTGCTAAACCTGTTGGTAATTTAGGTCTCCCTCCTGTTTATTCCACAGTATAAGCAGGTTGTTTGGCTACGAACAACGAGACTCGGGGATCAAGGCAAGACTCAGACATAGAGCTTTGTTCCAACATGTAAATATCTGATGGTCAATAAACCACTTCGTCTAAAAGGCATCCTTGATGTGAGGACCTTTGAAGGTGGTAGGGGCTTTCCCAACCCCATCAAAAAAGATTTATGATAGTGCAAGAAGATTGAAGGCAGGGCTGAAATGTTTTCATCTCACTAATGTATACACTCTATTTATTATCCTGTTTGTTGGAGCCTAAAATTAGAGTTAGAAATCTGATAGAAAGAACAGGGCCTCATAAAGCCTCTTCCAAAAGCAGAGCTGGAATTTCTAGTGATCTGATTCTTTTTTTTTTTCCTGTCATATGATACTGCCTTTAGTGAAATAAGGACACAAAGGCCAATACGCCAAATGTCTAAGATTGGACTGCAGAGACTGATAGCTCAGAAAGGAGCCCTGCCCGGGGCATGGTAGCCTTGAACTCTGAGCCCAGCTCTGCACGGATTTGCTGTGCAGTTTTGGGAAGGTCCCTGGCCCCGTCCAGCTCCAGGTTCTTCATTTGAAACACAGAGAGTTGAATGCAAGTCTCTAATGTCCTTAAGGCATAGCGTTCCCAAATCCTCATTCTGTAACCTTCGGACTTAGGTAGAAATCCATCCACAAGTGCCAGGCCTCCAGTGAGGGAGCAGAGTCTGAGTTCCTGTGGGCAACATCAATGAGGTTTTTTTGTATCCAGCCCAACAGCTTCTTTTACTTAGATGCAGAGTAATAAATCCTCAAATTTTGTGTAACCCAAGGTAGCCCAGGCTCCAGGCCCAGGGGAATTTCTGATCCTCAGTGGTATGGACAGGACCACCAGTTAGTTATAGAAAATCCTCTAAAAGGATTTGCTTGTGAAAGTCTCACTGAAATACTCAGAGACTTGGAACACCAGCACCAGAATGGCCTAAAATATCTAGTCCAAGTGAGGGTATTCCTTGAGACAAGAATTTACCTGGCTCACTGACAGAGCCCAGGCTAGGGGCCTAGGCAGTTTCTGCAGCCTCCTGACCCAGATGGAAACCTTGAGAACCAATGTAGTTGGAGGAAGGAGCACTGAGTCCTGAGTCCTGGCGAGCAGTTGCTCTCTCTCCTCCATCTATCCGTCATCTCATCTGTGAAATGTTTGTGTTGGGCTTAATGGTCTCTAACGTCTCCTCTAGTTCTAAGTTCTGCTTCTCCCTTCTCAAACCGTCCAGACCAATGAGCAGGGCTTTCTTCTGCAGCCTTGTCTTTTTGGCTGCCAAGGGCATTTTGGCTGCTGATTTGTATGCTGAGCATGTGTGCATCTCATTTTAAAACATGAAGAAAGGGAAACATTCTCAGACAAAGTTATTCTTAGATGTGGAAACCAAATTCTCCTGCAGTCTCTTGAAGCTTTTTGATTTTCCTCAGAGAGAGAAAACCTCAACACTTTGTAAGATGGTTGTCCTTGTGGCATAGAGGGTGTAGTACAGGCTTACCCTGGGGATAAAAACTTCCAGAGCACATTCTTGGGGAGCATGAGGGAAAGATGCCAGCATCATTGGCTTGTTAACTTTAAAGTATTATGAAGTCATGGCATTTTAAACCATATAGGTTTAGAATCTTAGAATCCTGGAGTCTGTGTCCCAAGTTGGGTCGCATCATGGAAGTCATAGTTGAACCTCACGACTGTAGACTTGCAGACCAGTCTCTTGCTTGCACATCCCCAGGACAGGAAGCTTACTATTTCTCTACACACAAAGAAAGAAAAGAGTAATAGCTCACTTTAATGAAGTGCTTTTAATGTGCCAGGCACTATCTGAAGGGCTTTGCAATTATTCATTAATGTGCTTATCAGAGTAACCCTCTGAAGTAGGTACTGTTGTGATTCCCATTTTACAGATGACGAGACTGCTATAGTCTGTAGCTATTAGATAGCAGGGCTGGGGTTCGGACCAGGCAGTATGGCTCTGAACTACTCATAGCCATTACAGAGTGCTGTATAATTTTCAGAGCAGGCATTTTAGGATTCAAGGGTGTCCTGCCCTTCTGCATAGAAAAGAGATTCTCTCCACCCTAGCAAGACTCCTCATACCTTATTCCTCAAATCAGAAGTTGGCAAGCTTTCCCTATAGAGGACCAAATAATAAGTGTTGGAGGTTTCTCGGGCCATATGGTGTCTGTCGTAACTACCATTGCAGCAGGAAAGCAGCAGTAGTTGATAAGTAAATGAACAGCATGACCATGTCACAGTAAAACTTTACTTCCCAAAATAAGCTGTGATTACAAAAAAAAAAAAAAAAAATTGTAGTTTGCATGTTTTATTTATTTACTTATTTAAGTTTACTTATTTTTAGTAATCTCTACACCCCATGTGAGGTTCAAACCCATGACCCTAAGTCAAGAGTCACATGCCTTTCCAGCCAAGCAAGCCAGGCACCCCTGTAGTTTGTGTGCTTTAAATGTTAGTAGCATGATTAAAAGATTTGGTAATAAATAAATAAATAAATAAATAAATAAATTTGGAAAAAGTCTCCTGCATATCCCTATCTTGGTGATCCATAGTTCATCCTGTCATTTAAAATTTCTCATTTAAACCTATTTATCTCTATTCTACATTGCTGCTACTCTTCACTCCAAGGTGAAAGAGCCCTCAGTTGTCTCCTTTTAGGTGTCACAAGCTTAAACTTCCTCTTTTCCCTCACAGTATCTGCTTCACCTGCTCTGTGTATCGTAATTAGCACCACAGTCCAGAAACTTGGAGGACCCTGCTCCATACTTCTCTTTCTCAGCAGACTCGTACCTCCACATCTAGTTAGTTTCTAGTTCTTCAAAGTGCCACCTTCTCATGCATGTATTCCACTCCATCCTCATTGCTACTTATTTCCCAAGCACATGTGACCATAAAACTAGCTTCCCATGGAACAAACTATGGATCTGACAGGGGAAGATTAAATGACAGGATTCCAAGGAATAGGACAGGACACCTTTTGGTGGTGCCTTTTGTAACCATCAAATAGCAGCTCTCCTTGCTGAGTACCTCATCATGGGCGGGGCGGGGGTGGGTGGGGAATGCCAAGCCAGTGCTGTGGAATGAGAGATTTGTGACCCTGTGGCAGCTTGCCATGGGTAGAAGAGACTCAGGATCTTTAGAAAAATGGGATTTTAGTTCAGGAAGAGATCTTCATTCTTAGCCTTCTGTTTTAACAGTCTAGGAAGCTAAGACCCAGAGACTTGACTTGGCAGTAGTCACTGCAAATTGGAAGAAAGCCTAAACTGAAACCTAGATCTATTCTCTCCCAAGAAAGCACCTCTCTTCACCCTGCCCCCAAGTCCCTTATTGCAGAATCAGTACCATGTTGCTGACAAAGGCCTTGGTGAGCATCCCATAGGTAAAAGAGCTGAGTTGAGGCCAGGAGAAGCCCAGTGATTTGCCAGGCAGACTGAGCCAGAATGAGCTGGCACAGGGAAGAAGCTCCAGCAACACCCCTTTCGAGATCAGAAGCCAAGGTCTCCTGGCACTGGCACTTCAACTCAGAAAATAGTAGTTCCTAAAAACACTTGCCCTTTCTGAGTAAGAGAGTTGGGGGTCACTTGATGATCATCTAGTTTCCATAGCATCATTTCATTTTGTGTTCTGAAAGTACGTGGTCTTGTTCCTTCTTATGTTTCATGTTCCTTATGTTCAGGTTCTTATGTTCCTTCTTATGTTTCAGGTTCTTCCTGCTAATGTAGGATCTGACTATTTTCCAAAAGATTCAAAGGCAGCACAGTTTTATTGAATGGCTGATTGTGAACTCCCTGGGGCTAAGTTCTAGGTTGATGTGAAGTTTTATGACCCCTGACCTTAGGTGTTGAGGCTGGAGGTAGTCCTTCCCTACCCAAAGCTGGCTCTGTAGGGCAGTTTTTTAGCATCTCAGAAGATGAGGCTCTCTGAGTGGTGTCTTCTGTGGGCTTTTTGCCTTAAAATTGTCAGGGAAGAAGAGGAACGTGGTAGGAGAAGTCCAAAAAGAGAGAGAGATAAGGAAAAAACGAAAGAGAGAGTGAGGGGGAAAACAAGAAAACCAGAAACAGAGGACACCCTGGGCCGCCGAGGGAGGCTTGAGAAAGCAGGAAGACGGATCGTGGTAGGGAGCGAGTGGGTGGAGGCTCTCCCTCTGTCTGTGCACACATGCCCATCTCCTGGTACACAGACAGAATCCCAGACCATCCATGCTGCAGCGGTCCCTTAAGAGATCATCTGGTTCCGGCCTTTTATTTTATAGATCATACCCCTGAGAACCAGAGAAATAAAAGATGCCAGAATCACTCATGCAGCCCTGTGCACCAGGACTGAGGGAGCTGCCTCTGGGCCCAGGGCTTTCTGGGTGGAGCCCTGTTCTCTGTCTGTTCTCATCTGTGTTTCCAGCCTGGAAAGCCCCTCCTTGTCTGGGGAGTCGTGACTGGGACCTGCTGTCTTCCAACAATGCTGTTCTGTCAACTAATTGGAAGTCTCTCTTATTGCCTTGGTACAGGATATACTGCGGGAACACCATACAAGGTCCCACCGACCCAGAGTAATACTGCTCCACCCCCCTACTCCCCATCACCCAACCCCTATCAGACGGCCATGTATCCAATCAGAAGTGCCTACCCCCAGCAGAATCTGTATGCCCAGGTAGGTGCATCTGGAAGCCTGGGCCCACCTCAGGAGGAGGAGCCACCGCTGTGGGTGGGGTGGGGGTGGCTGAGTAAGAGAGGGAAGGCAAGTTCATGGCTCTGGCCAGTTGTTACTATGATATCATGGAAACAATAGCCCTGTAGTCGACACACTCTCTCACCCCACCTCAGCTTCATGTGCATGCACACAGTGGTCTGAATTCACCAGCCCCATCATATCTTTCCTCATGGGCTATAGTTCCTGTCTTTACATTTTAGGCAGCTTGTAGAAGCACACTGCAATAAGATACAGACATTTTAAAATATTAAAATCAGGGCTCTTACCCCATCAGATCATCATAACAGCCCTAGGAGCAAGGCAGGACAGGGTTGGAGCCTTATTTTTCATACGAGAAGCTGAGCCTGATACCGAACTGTCCGTAGTCATGTAGTAAGACAGACGCAGAGTCCCACTGGGGCCCATACTTTGAGTTCCTGGGACCGTGCTCCTCTGAGCCCATCTCATAGGGTCTGGGAAGAAAGGTCTCCCCTCCTTCCTCCTCTCTCCATATCTTACCCCACGTCTCCAAAAGCCTGTATGACCTCAGCCTTTTTTCCCCCAGGGAGCCTACTACACACAGCCGGTGTACGCTGCTCAGCCCCACGTCATCCACCACACCACGGTTGTCCAGCCCAACAGCATTCCCTCTGCCATCTACCCGGCGCCTGTTGCTGCCCCCAGGACCAATGGTGTGGCCATGGGCATGGTGGCCGGCACCACCATGGCAATGTCAGCAGGTGAGGGTAGCATCTGTTTCACTGTTCCCCTTCTCCCGAAACTCATGACAGACCAGAGAACACCATCATGGAATCAAGTGTAGCATAGCATGAGAAATTGTTCTGGGAGCCCTGTCTACAGAGACAAGGAAGATTTCACTGAGAAGGACATATTGAGCTTGGTCTTACAGGGGTAACAGAAGCTAACCAGAGGGATGGAAGAGGGAAAAGCAGTGGAAAGAACATGAGCACAGCGTGTTCACAGAATGGAAATGGTCCAAGGCCCTTAAAAAATAGGGGCAGCGGGAGCAGTCAGTAAAGCCACAGTGGAGAGACCCAAATTCCTTTAGGGAATAGGGGAGCTAGCAAAGGGGTTTAAGCAGGGGGGAGATGGGTTTGGTTTAAACACTCTCTGGCTGCAGGGTGGAGGTGTGGTCAGATGGTAGAGGCTAGAAGTAGGTAGTTCAGTGGGATGGCTATAGTTCAGAGGAAGGATGGTGGTATTTGGACTCTGGTTCCAGAAAGGAGGGCATGAGGCAATGTTATTTAGCAGGCAGGAGCTCAAGACCCTGTCCTGTAATTGATTGTAAGGCACGGAGTGCCCCTTCTCCATTTCTGGCTTACTTCAGAAATCACACCAGAGCCCTGTCCATCTGGAATCTTGTGGATTGGGTAGAAATACCCCAGGAATAGCAGGGAAGTCTCTGGATGCGCTGACATTCAGAAGAAGAGCATGAGATGTCAGGAGGGCCATGAATAACCTTTAGAAACCCAGCTTTTTTTTTTTTTTTTTTTTTAAGGTTTTTATTTATTTGACACAGAGATAGAGTACAAGCAGGCAGAGGGAGAGGGAGAAGCAGGCTCTCTGCTGAGCTGTGAGCCCAATATGGGGCTTGATCCCAAGTCCCTGGGATCATGACCTGAGCCAAAGGCAGCAGCTTAACCAGCTGAGCCATCCAGGTGCCTTGAGACCCAGCCTTTAAACAATCACTTAAGGGAAGAGAGTACCAGGGGTCTAATGGATGGGAGGTGAGAGCTGGGATTTTATTCTGCCCCTAATGTAAGGGGTTATTGAGGCCTCTTTCCCCAGATCAGGTCAGTAAGCTATTGATTATCTGCTTGGTGCCAGCCTTGTTCTGGTCCTGGGGACCAGTTATTGACAGATAAGAGCCCCGCCTTTAGCAACAGCAGGGCTAGGGGTAAATACAACCATATAAACCAACAGTTTCCACTCGGTAGAATAGGAGGAGCATACAAAGAAGAGTAAAAGGAAGCCACTGAAGACGGATGATTGACTCTGTCCTGGAGCATCAGCAAAACTTACCCTAAGGAGATGAAGCCTGGCAAGGTGGGAGGGGTGGGCAGCAGTCCATGAGCAGGTCGGGAGGTGGGGGCCCAGGTTGGGGAGCAGCTATACGAAAGGCCATGACTTCATCCTCATCATCCCAGTGCCCAGGGATGGCCTCATTGGGTTTACTCTTCTCTTTGGATACTCAGGTACCCTGCTGACTGCACCCCAGCACACCGCGATCGGGGCACACCCCGTCTCTATGCCAACATACAGGGCCCAAGGGACCCCTGCGTACAGCTATGTGCCCCCGCACTGGTAAAGCCTGCAGCCCATCCAAGTGAGTGGGGTCTGGGCTGGGAGAAGTAGGAGGATGACCAAATACCAGGATTGCCCCTAGCAAAGCCCCTGGCCTGGTCTACAGCACAGGTGTCTGCAGGGGCCAGTGACAGTCACCAGCTGCTTTCTTGTTCCATGTTCAGTAATACCACTGTCAAGGACAGCTGTGACTTTGCATGTATTCTAGATAAACTTTACATATGTTATGTCATAATCCTTATTATGGTAGCTCTCTGAATGAGGATTATTAGCTCTATTTTACAGATAAATACATAGTTCAACACACCTAAACTAGGAGGACTCCAGTCCTCTAGTACTAAGTTCCATGCTCTTACCTACAGTCTTAAGACTTCCTTTAACTCTGAGCCTCATTGTTCAGATGAAGCCTTAGCTTAATCAGAGAGAGACTTTGGGCCACTGCCCCTCACCCACCAACTTCCTTCCAGACCGCACCCCACCCCCACCCTCACCACAGCTCCCAAGGCAGAGCCAGTGAACCTCAGGGCTCCAGGGATGTCACTGTTAAATTCTCTGCCCTCTCTCCTGATCTCCCCTGCCCTCCACCTCCTCCAGGAGCTCTTGGTACTGGATGAGAAGCAAGCAGCTCCACCAGGAAGGCACAAAGGGCTCCTTGTAGAGCACAGGATGGGATCCAGCGGCTTCCTGAAGTGGCCTTAGGAATATCATTGTCACTAATGGCTCTCCCCTTCCTTCCTCAGATCTGGAGTCACACATTGTATGCAACTACTCAAGTCTTACACAGGTGCTGGAGCAGTCCCCTAGCAGCACCACCTCTATTTGCAAGAAGAGACAACGGAAGTGCAAGGGTCACTTTATGCATCTTTAACGGTTTTGGTTTTATTTTTGGTTTTTGTAAAAGCTGCTTTTTCTAATCTCCTGCCTCTCCCCACTGTCCCCTTCTTAGCCACTACCCTTCCAGGTCTATCCCCTCCTCTTGACCAGGCACATCCTCTTTGCTCTTCTCTCCTTCCCCAAGCATCTGGTCCCTGGGGACCCCAGTCTAGTGGCAGGCAGAGAGTGGGGTTTATTGCAATGGTTCAGCTGAAGGTGTGATTTCCTTTGACGAGCATAACACATGTGGCCCTCGGGTCCAGGGTAGAAACTCAGAGCTGTTGAGCAAGTTACACCTCTGGGGGATCATTTATTTTTCCTAAGCAAGATTATTTGAGGACATGGCCATGTCCTAATGCAAAGGAAAGTCTTCTGAGAACCATCGCAACAGACCAAGAACAGAACCACCTGATTAGGTAGGAGTGTTCATAGCAGCTTAATACCCCAGGTGAGAACCTGGGAAAACCAGATTCTTTCTTTGGGAGAACTTGAGGGAGGGTGGGGGGGCACTGTGGGAGGGAAAGAGGGAAGAGAGGTGCTTGCCTGCTGGCTTTGGTTTTGTAAGGTCTCTGGCCAAATTGTCTGGGCCTGGACCCTCTGATTTGCACAGTGTTGTTAACTGACCTGGCACTTCCTCAAAAGGTAATTTTGACCTCAGACCTGCCAAGCAGCTGCAGGGTGATGGTATCTCAGCCTCCCAAAGCCTTGGAAGGCCAGGTGCCCTATGTAATCCAGACCTTGGCCCCTGAGCCCACGTGGACCCACTCTGATAAGATGCTTCCTCCTGATTAGAGTGGGAACCTGTGGCACTTCTCTCCCTACTCTCTGCCCTTCCCGGTGCCAGGGCTCACCAGTCTGTCCATAGGGCTCTTGGTTACCTTGTGCCATTCACGGCCAAAGTGAAGGAACCACATTCCAGGTGGGTGCTGGCAGCTCTGAAGGTCAGGATAGTGAAGGAAAAGCAATAGCAATAAACATTTCATAGACTCATGGAACTGAAGGGACCTTAGCAATCATCTCATCCATTCCCCTGTTTGATTGATGAGGAAGCTGAGGCCCAGAGAAGATGAAAGGACTTCCCTAGATCTTGCAGTAAATTAGCATTAAATGCAGCCTTCCTACCTAGGGGCATGTTACCCACAAAACTTTACCTAGGGATGGATTAGCTTCGTTTTGTAAAAATTAAGTCAGCAGCACCCACACCTGGTGAACTCTGGAACAGTCTCTGGGCTTTGGTTTCTGCTCTTTTCCTCCATGGATTCCAAAGGAGGGGGTTGAAGACTGGGCAGAGGTCACATGGGGGCAGATGGCAGGAACAGAAATTGCAAATGAGGAAATAGCATTCGGAAATTCTGGGAAGACATCTGGAACTTTCATTCTATACCGGACTCCAGTCCTAGAAGGAGCAAGTGGGCTGGCTGAAAAGGAGAATCTATGCTTTTAGGACAGTAGCCCCTCATCCTGAGAAGAGAGGAGGACAAGGATGAGACCCAGGAAACAGGGGCTCTCATGGGAGAAGAGGAACTTCTGAGTCAGGAATCATGGCTAGTCTCAGCCTGGAGCCCACTGTCCCAGAACTGTCCCCTGTACCCGGCTTCTGGCTGGGCCAGCAGCCCCTTTGGGGATGGAGGGGTGCAGGAACATTTTATTGTACAAAATGGGATCATTGATAGCATTTGGGACTTCTAAATAACCCTTTTCATTTTAAATTCATGCATACTTGGACATACTCCTACCTGTACCTCCCATGTCTCCCTTAAAGGAGGAAAAAATTCAGGAAACTTGAGCCAGAAGGACCTCAGAGGCTGTCTGGCCATTCCCAGGAGGGCAGAGCCCATCAGCATCCAACTGAGAGCCAGGAATTGGGGGACCTACCTTCTTGGCCTTCCAGGAAACTGCAGGACCAGTAAGGAGAAACCTAGCTATTCTAAATGGTCTGTTCTAGGGTGCTGATGGGGTTTCATTTTAAAACAACAGTTTTCCAGTGTTAATCCATTTTTTTGCAAATACCTCCTCCTACTCTCTGGTTTTGTAAGGGTGGGTGAAGGTTGTTATAGATTATGTCATTTGTGTATGGAAAATGCCAAAATACTACTAATGATAATAATAGGAAACCTCTGTGTTTGTCAGGTGCACCATAGATTTCAGAGTGCTTCCCAGCATTTATTTTACTGGCCCTGAGAAAGAGGCGGGTCGGAGTTCTTGCACCCATTGAACAAATGAGGAAACTGCTTCTAGAAGGAAAGGGAACTTGTCAGTGTGAGCAGAATGCTAGTGTCTTAATAGGCTTCTCTGAACCCTGCTGCCTCTAGGTGAGCTGGCTAGAACCACAGAGAGGAGGTAAAAAGGAGACATAGGAATGACCTAATTACTTTTGTTCTTTCTATACCAGTAAGTAAAAACTAACATCTAGTACCTCACAGTTCACAAAGCAATTTCACATCCATTCGTCTGGCTTAACCCTGTGAAATAGAGTATTCCTCCCATTTGATCCATGGGGACACGGAGACTTGGGAAAGCAAAGAGACTTGTTTATCAGTGTCACAGCCACCCGAATCCCAGTTTGTCCGCTTTCCCTCCAGTCAGATTCCACACAAAGGCTTGTGGACTGAAGCGTCTGTGCTCTGCACCCCCTCTTTGCCCTAGTATGTAATTCCAGATCAAAGACAGGCCCCAAGGCAAAAAGGTGCAGAAAAGCCGTGGTCTGGAAGATCCCAAGTCCAGCACCCCTTTCTCAGTATCTGTAGTAGACCCCCAGTTCTGCTGGCCTCCCCTGCTTGCTTTGACGGAGATCCACAAGCCTAGCCAAGCTTAGGGAGTCATCGCAAAGGGAGTTAGTCCAGGAGAGCAGGGGCAATAGTGTGCCTCGGGCAGGAGGAACATTCCTGGTAGGATCATAAGCATCTGCTGGGCAGCATCCGAAAGTACTGGATGGCCCAATGGCAAAGCTGGACAGAAGGTCAGCTGGAAAGGCTGTGTCACTGTAGGAAGGCCAGCAAGCCAGAGAGGACAAGGGGTGTGCCCACAAGACATAGCTACAAAGGTGGCAGCGGCATGCAAACGCCTCTCTGCTGTCTCCCCCACCCCAGCACCACAAGCTTGGTGGCTGGGGTTAGGGGCACTGGTGGTTCCAGTCAGTAGACTGTCCTCTTGGTTTTCCCAGCTTCTCCCTGACTCCCTCTCAACAGCCTAGGGCCCAGGAATCTGGAGTCTGGAGTGCCCCCAAGTGGTCAGAACATAACCTTGTTGCCACTTTATGAAAAAACGTAATGTTTTCTTCAGACAGGACAGTTGCTACAGCTCTTCTCTCTTGGCACTGACCCTAAAGTGTATATCCCCTTAGCTAAATATTGAACAAGGCCAAGTTCAATACCCATGGGTTCACCTATCCATAGGTTTTGTTTGTTTGTTTGTTTTTTAATGTACAAAGTACTTTGACATGATTGCCAAATCCTCACTTTACACGTGGGAAAGACTAAGTCTCAGAAGGCTTAGGAGACTTGGGACACCTGGCTGGCTCAGTTGGTAGAGCATGGGACTCTTGATCTCAGGGTCAGGAGTTAAAGCCCCACGTTGGGGCTAGAGCTTACTTGGTGGTGGGGGGAGAAGGCTTAAGAGATTTGACAAAAGTCATACAGTTAAGAGAAGGAGCCCAAATTTGACCCTTCAAATTCTCTGCTCTTTCAGCTGGCATCTGTCACCTGCTGGGTCTCGGTGGCAGGCAGTGAAGAAGGGTTGAGCTGTCTGCCCCAAACAGAGGAAGACTCCCTAGAGATCTGGGGAGCTCAGTCCTCCCAGCTGAGATTTTTATGATGGGCAGGCCTTGAGGACCCTGGCAGCACCAGGAGGATGAAAATTGGCAACAAAAGGCCTAACTTGAACAAAACACTTTGGGGTCATAATGCCTAGGACTAAAGCCACATTCAAGGGTAGCTCCAGGTATCTGTCCATTGAAAGACCCTGTACACCCATGCTTTCTGACTCTGGAAAGCCTGCCCACTTTCCACATGCAGTGAGTTGGCACTCCCAGGGGACCTGGGATAGCCCTGAATGGCCAAAAGCACATCAGACTTCAATTCCTGGGCTTGCTTTTCCCACAAATGAGAACCAGGACCAAAGAGTTCTTACTCTATCTTAGCTCTTACCCCTGGCCACCCAAATTGTTCCAAGTTTGAGATTTACTACTCCCAGAGAGCTGGGGGCGGGGGGGGCATCCTTTGTTCTGAGTGGCATTCAGAAATGAATCATATGGAACATAAAAGTAGGGCAGGCCCCTTGGTCGCCAAGCCTGGGGCCCCGCATATCAGAATCCTTAGCTCTGCTCCATGGGCAGAGAAGGAAGGCCCGGAGGGCATGGGTCTTAATCTTTGTGTGGTTTTAGTTATAGCACTCTGGCTGGATTAATCACTTAGAGGTCACCGTTGCAGCTGAGTGAAGATACATGGAAGCTCTGCTTTTCCATCCTGTATTCTACCATGTCCCTACAGAGTATGCAGTCCCATCTGCTTGCCAAGCTTCAGAGAGGGGCAGGTCAGGCAGTCGAGTGGGCAGGTAGGAGACCATCTCCATGCAGGTGCACAGCCCCAGGGGAATCCAGGCCCCTCCCAAAAGCAAGATCACAGCAAGGAAACCCAGCCAGGCTAACCATCGATTCCGTACCTGAGCGTCTTGAGTTCAGGCTCCCATGGGCATGCCAGGCTGACTGTGGTCCTTCACTGTGTTCCTGTCTCCTAGAAAACTTGTTCCTGAAGTTAAATATTACATGGTTCCAGGACCCAGCCTTCAAAATTCCTGCCTGGCAGGCCAGCTTCAACATTCCGTAGCCAAATTTGCCTGAGCCAGACTTGGGCCCCGTTCCCTCAGTTTTTCCCAATGGTTATTTTATATCTTGCATGCTGTTGAGTCCAGTCCAGTGGCCAAGGGAGGAACACAGGGGTTGGGACTGGCCGCCACAAAGCCAGAAAGGGAAACGAGAACCTTTGTTTTCCGAGGCTGTATCCACAGTCCCTGGGCATTCGTGTTATGGTGGTGAGGCCCGATACCCATCCCAGCTCCTGATGAAGTGTGTACTCTCTTTCCTGAAGAGAACAGTTAGAACAGCTTTGCAGATAAGTACCAGCCCTTAGGAGTCAAATGGGTGAAACTTTGGGCCTGACCCCAGCAAGACCAGCATCTTGAGGTTCTAGCCTTCCTCCTCATGCCTGTGAGGCAGGGAAAGAGTGGGAATGCCCACAGACCACCTTCTTGGGCCAGCCAGAACACATGGCTCTGAGGGGGACTCCAGCTCCTCCTCCTTACCCAAGGGGAGGTAAGGCCAGGCCTCTAGCAACTTGGAAGTTGTCTATAATGACCTTTAAAGACCCAAGGGTCTGTCCCCATCTCCTGACTATTTCATCCCTATTTCATATCACATGACAGAGAAGCCTGTTCTCGTGGCATGTTAACATCCCTGTAAGAGCATTGTATATGATTTTGTATTTTTTAATTCATTTTAATCTACAGGTTGGAATCTAATTTTTAAATTTTATTGGAACTCACATTTTAAAAAAGAAAAACATTTAAAATAATAATAAACCTTTGACCGGTGTCTTCCAAGTAGTTTGATCAAAGAACAAAACACAGCCTGGAGTGTAAAGATTGGAAAGCCCCATGGCCTTGCCTTGTGTGTATGAAGTGTAAATCTGGTTTTGTTTTGTTGTTTTGGATTCTTTTGGGTTTTTGTTTCGTTTTGTTTTGAAGATCAGATAGTGATCACTCTGAAAGATTGAAGCCAAGAATTTGTAACTATGATATTTACTGTAAGCTGTAGAACATTCAATAACTATTAAAAAAAAAAAAAAAAGTTTCCAAAAAAAAAAAAAAAGTCCGGGGTGACCAGACTGGTGGTTTTTGGGGCAGGGAGACACAGCTCATCTCTTAGGCTAGTGAATCCCCTCGGTTTCTTCCCAAGCTCATTCTGAACTTGTTTTCACCAGTCAGATAACACCTGTGGTGCATCTCCCCACAGGCTTAGCAGGCCTTCACTGGGATTCAGCTGAGGGGCCTGGGAAGTAGCCATCAGCACCTGAACTAAGGTGGGTGATACGGGAGCTGGGGGGGAAGTGGTCGTGAATGATGAGAGCTGCCATCTGCTGAGGGCCTCCCATGGGGCCAGCACTGTGCTTTATGTTTAGTAACTCTCCTAATCCTCACAGCCCAGTGGTTGGTGAGCCTGTGGAGAGGGGGCAGCCAAGGAGAGTAAGTACCTTGGCCCAGGTCACAGAGCTTGAGCTCAAGGTTCATAGTTGAAGCTAACACTTAGTCTGGCTCCACAGCCCAGGCACTGAGTCCCACATTCTGTCCACCCTGGAGGCGGCAGTTTCTGTGTTTACTTAAACACAGGTAAATTTGTCAGGTGGGAAACCAAGGGAAGTGCTTATCGGTTTACAGTCACAGAATGACTATCATGGGAGGTCAGGTGGTCTCCATCCAAATAGTCACATGCTGTCAGTTTCTATCCTGCATCTCTTCCTCCTCTCCCCTCTGGGCAAAGGCACTGCTCTAGCCCAGGCCCACGCTTCTCTTCCTGGTCATTGTGGCCACCATTCCCTCCCAGGGCCTGACCCGGACCATCCACGCTCTACCAGCCTCTAAATGTTCAACCTCCTCAACTGGAAAGCCCTCGAGGCTGACTGACCTGGCCCATACCGGAGCTGTAATTACAGTTCAGGACTCCTAAGCACCCCAGCCCTTTCTGGCACCCCGTGCCCTGTGCCTCTGCAGCATGCCCCCCAGTATCCCTACCTGTCCTCACCTGACAGGGAACTCATTCTTCCTCCCTTGTGCAGTGGAAGGCTCTGTCATATGTGGAAGCCAAAGGCATCTTTGGCCACAGACTTTTGTCGGGTTGTGTCAACAGTTTCGCTAGGGCAGGAAAGGGATTTTCTCCAGGGACTCAACTCCAGGTCACAGTGGTAGGACTGAGGGCCAGGAGCAGGCAGGGAGATGGAGATCTGGGCCCTCATCCTCATTTGTCTGGTCCTTGGCGCGATGGGTGGAGTTAGGCGAAGTCATACTCAGAACTCCCCTCAGCCCAGTGCCCCACCTTGTCCTCCAGCTCCCAGGGCTGCCAGGATTCAGAGGGGGCACGCCTAGGAGGGGACAAGCCAGGAAAACTTCCAGCTGAGGGTGCGGGCCCTGAAGGCCAAGGACATTGGCTATATACCTCTACCTGATCCCTCAGCAACTAATCCCATCCTTTTGGGAGCTGGCCACATGGGACAGGTGAAGAAATTTAGGCCAGAGTTCTAGTTTCACCTTCCAGCAAACAGACAATGAGGGGGTGGTGCTGGAGGGGAACTACCCCAGAGCCCAGCACCATGGTGGGGGTCTCTCTTACCCGGCCTGGGAAGCCCAGACCCAGCCTCAGTTTCTACAGCAACATGGCCTTTGGAGTCCACAATCCAACCTTCCCCTGGGAAAGGAGGCCAGAGAGTCGAGAGAGTAGGAGGGCCCACCTCCTACCCCATCCACCCAAGCACTGGCTCTTGCTGTCTCACCTTGGGGTGTCATCCAAGTGCTGGGTGAAGTGGGGTTGGTTGGCTGAGGAGACAGCCAAGTTTGAGAAACCAAACCCTGAGATGCAGCTAACAGTTGACAAATAGGAACACCAAGTGGACCCTGGCAGCCCAAGGGAATGTTTCCTTAAAAGTGCTAGTCCCCTACAATAGACATCTGTTCTAGACTTTGGCAACCTTTGGTTGCCAAAATTCCAGAAAATTCCTCCTGGTTATTTATATGGGGCCGTGCAGGCAGGGACCCACTGCCATCCCCATTTCTCTTATTTATGTGCAGCCTGCCTCCTTTCCTCTTCTCCCCTAGAGCAGGTAAAGCTTTGTTTCCTAGGCCCTAAGAGGTGCCCTCCCTTTCCTGCACACCTCAGAAGCCTCAGAGAAAAAAGACAGTGCCCTGGAGAGTCAAAAGGCAAAAATCTCAAGGCTCATCTGCCTAGCTTCTCCGGGCAGGAGGTTTCCGAGCTGCTGCTGGGCCAGGCCCCTGCCTGTGGCTTCCACACAGGAGAAAGGCCTCTGCCTACAGACAAAGATGGTGACCTCACCCTGGCGTCCTACCATGGCCCCAGTCTTGGGAAGCCCTGGCAGAGTTGGGCAGGAGTCTGGGAGTGGGGGCAGTGGCAGCTGTGGCCTCAGGGGACAGCAGCACCTCAGGCTAATTTCTGGCTACAACAGGAGCAGCAAGAACAAGAGAGTGAGCTGGCTCTCTTGTAGCCTCAGCCTGACAGCCATCTGCAGCAAGATGACTCCCATGGGCTGTCCCTTTCCATACCTCCCCCAGCTCCCTCAAACATTAGTAGCTGGTTCTTCAGCCTCTCTTTGGGACTCTCCCATTAGCATTTAAATGTGTCTCCTCCTATCTTTAAAAAATATACCAAATGCCCAGAGAACCCAGAATTAACTAAAAACCTCTCCCTGGAGCCTAGGTCTCCACCTGCTTTACCTGGCACAGTCTGGCTTCCGCAGGGAGCTCAATCCACTCAGACCTGGTCCTGCTCTCACCATGTCCCCATGTGCATTAACTGGGGGCTGACCCAGTGGTGGCCCTTGGCCTTGTGACCCACCTTGCCCCTCCCTCTCCTTTCCTCCCTTGCAGGATACTTCTCCCTTGGTCTCCTTCCCACCTCTTGGCAGTGCCCCGGAACAGCCGAAGGGTCTGTCCCGAGCCCTCTCCCGGTCCATTCCTGGTACATTCCCTGCATTTCCCTTTCCTAAATGCCTTGGTATCCCTGGCCTAAGGGCTTCTAGGAGCATGTGGGGCTGCCTTCTGTTGGCCACCCTCACTCTGGTCTCCACACCTATCACCTTTGACTTCCAACTTCTCCATTTCATCACAGTGTCCTTGGGCCTCTGCACATTGTTATTCCCTCTCTGGGGACCATGATCCCCCTCCCCACATTATCCAGCTCCTGCCGTGTCTGTGTTACCCATCCATCCTCCAGGCTCCTTATCCTCTAGAGCTATGCTGTCCCAGACAGGAGCCACTAGCCACATGTGGTTAGTTCATATTAAGATGTACTTTAACTATAAAACACCAGATTTCAAAGCAAAAAATGACTATTCATAATTTTTATGCTGACTTTATATTGAAGTGAAAGTATTTTAGCTGTACTAGCTGAAATACATTATTGATACTTTTAAAATATATGGCTATTAGGAAATTTTAAATTACATGATATGGACTGTATTTCCACTGGACATCAGTGCTTCTAGGGGCTTCAGTGAGAACCAGTGAGGTGAGGGGCCTCCCCACATCCCCTGCTGTCCCATGCCCACCCACCACAGAGCCAGCCCTGCAAGGTGGGGGGGATGGCCTGTCCCCCACGCCATACCTGACACAGCAGTATTTGGTGAAGACGGACGACCTGGGAAGAGGCACAGGGAAAGAAGCTCCTCATGACACCACTTTCCCACCTTTTATTATCCAATAAATGGATGGGAATGTAGACAAGGACAGGACAACAGCAAATTTTCAATAAATAAGAGAAATGGGGATGGCAGTGGGGCCCATGCCTGCACGGCCCCATATAAATAACCAGGTCACTGGGCTACAGTGGACATGGAGCCGGGCTGGGCAGTCGCCTGCACTGCCCAGCTGGGGGATAGACACCAACACCACAGAGACACAGAAACGACTTGAGGCCAGAGGGGCCTCTCCAGCCCCGCACACACCCCCTCCCTGAACACTCCTGAGATCTTGGGGTGACTATGCAGGCTGGCACCCTGTATCACAGCCTTGCCCAGGTCAAGACTGTGGTTCCAATTTCATTAAAAACAGCAGGGAGGGGGGCAGATACATGCATTAAGCCCCTTCTGTAGGCAGAGCCAGGGATGGGCAGCCCCATGGGGGCCTGAAGGCACAGGCCCTGGAAGCTGCAAAAATGGGGCCACAGATAAAGCTACTAATGGAAGGGATGGCAAGGAGTCAAGCTCTCCCCGCACACCACCCAGGCCAGAACCTGCAAGGAACCAGAGAAGCCCTGGGTCCCAGGACACCTCTCTCTCCCCACTTCATGGTCAGAAGAACTATAACCAGGTGATGGCCAGGGACTTGCCCACAGTTAGAACCAGGGAGCTCAAGTCTCCAGCCCACGGCTTTTGGTGCCTCTTCCCTATGTGACACCCACCAGAAGAGGAGGGAGAGGTCCTCGCTAGGGCCCTGGACGGAGACGGGGCAGTAGATTACCAAGGTGTGGGGCCAAGGGTGCCAGGCTGAGGACCCCTTCCCACAGCCAAGGCTAGCCACCTGGTGGTACAGAGGATCCTGCAGGGTCCTAGGTTCTGGCCAGGGCAGGGCACAGGGGCAGGGGAGGTGCCCTCAACCTGCTCCTGCACACAGCACCCGCCAGCTGGCCTGCCTCTACACGGGGGTGGACACTCCCACCTCCAGGCCTTGGCCTTTGCTGTTCTGTCTGCTGGACCATTGCTTCTTGATCCTTACAGGCCCAGTTGCAGCTCTACCTCCTCCGGGAGGCCTCCAGAACCTCCCAGGGCAGGGCTGCTGTGTCTTCAGCTGAGGCAGGCCATCAGATAACCAGAGTGCTCTCACTTAGCCGGACCACATAGCGGTTTTCCTGGGAGACAGAAGTGAGGACTCAGAGCTGAGTTAGGGGGCTTCTGGGCTCCAGGAAACTGGCCCCTGCCCAGAGCTCCCATCTGCAAATCCAGGTTGGTCCAGGTGCCAACATACTTGCCCCCTTAGGCCCTCACCTCAGCCTTGTTCTCTGCCGGGGGCTTCAGCCACTTCGTATGGCTTCCACCACTTCCCAGCAGTGCCCGCTGCTCAGTGGGGAGGCCAGGTTGTGGGGAATCAGGGAGGTCACTCGCCGAGGGCCCAGCCTCCGTGATAGTCTTCACCTCAGGGGCTGCTGAACTTGACCGTTGCTCTGGAATTCGGGCCACTCGGAACCTGCAAGGAGTGGTGGTATAATGACACCCCCTCCCTTTAAAGGGAGAACCTTGGGTATAGAAAGGGCAGCACCTGCTAGGGTCCCACACCAAGTTCATGGATCAGAGCCTGAGCTCTTCCTATATCCTCCCACCCACAGATGAGCCCCCAACTACCCCCCAACCCTAGGTTGTAGATAAACAGTCCTTTGGCCTGAGGGCCCCAAGGTGTGATGGAGGCCAGGACCCTGCCCTGGGTCCCAAGGACTCGAGTGAGATACAGCAGATCTGGGAAGACCTGACTTCTCCCTGACCGCCCCACACCCCTTCTGCTTAGAAGCATATTGAGGCCAGAGAGGGAGCATCACTGAACAGGATGTTCAGGGCTCAGATAAGGTTGGGGAGATGGGGCCCTGAGTATAACGTCTCTCCCTGACGCTCCTGTGTCAGTGCCCATCTCACCTGCCCACAGACAAGATGGTGATCTCGCCCTGGCGTCCTGCCTTGGCCCCTGCCTTTGGAGCCCTGGCAGGGTTGGGCAGGAGTCTGGGAGTCGGGGTAGCGGCAGCTGCGGCCTCAGGGGACAGCAGCACCTCGGGCCACTTCTTCTGGCTGCACCGGGAGCAGCAGGGGCCAGAGAGTGAGGCCAAGCCCTGCACGGTGTGGAGGTGGTGGCGATGCGGGCAGATGTGTGGCAAACTGGGGGTACCTAGTGGCAGCCTGCAAAAGGCACAAGTGGGAGCGGTCACTAGGGCAGGCCCATGCCAGGGGTCACCAACAGGGTAACGTGAACACATCCGAGTGGTGAATCCCCCCAGAAGCAAGCCAATCAAGTGTGGGCATGGGGCCCCTGCCCACTCACCTGGGCACAGGCCCGTGGCCAGTCTGTACCAGCTGTTTGCTGTGGTATTCCTTCAGCAGCTCCTCCAGGGCCGCCGCATTCTCTGTGGGCAGCGGCAGTCAGAACCCAGCTCCCTGTGCCCTCTGTGCCCCCCAGCCCCTGCCCAGCTAGGGTCTACCCTCCCCACCCCCTCCAGCCCTTATCAGGCAAGAACAAGAAGAAAAGGGGCAGCACCCTCAGCCATGCTGATCAGGGAGTGCCAGCTGACCCCAGGTGTCCTGGTGGGAGGGGCAGAGCAGGTAGAGGTTGGGGGATGCTCTGACCCCTATGGCTGCTTCAGGCTCTGAGAGACTGTCTTCTCCAGGGCTTGGCCACAGGCCCAGACCCTCCCCTTACCTTTCTTCTCTGTGATCAGGCGTACCAGGACCCCGATGGTGTCCTCGTTGGCATCTTCAGCCCTGTAGGCGGGGTTGATCCCTGCAGAAAAAAGCCACAACTGTGATCCTGGGAAGTGGGGGGGGGGGGGGGGTTCGTTGGGGTGGGCCTCGGGGGCTGGATGGCTACACCAAGATGTGGCAGCAGAGGGCACCCCAGGCCTCCCTACGAGTTGTGCTGCGCATGGGTGTTTCTGCACTGCTTGCCCTTCGGGCCTCCTTATCATGGCTCCCTATGGAGTGAGGGTGGGGGAGCAGTCTTTTCTGGGGCCTGCTGTCTCTCCTCCACAGCTTCAGGGAGCTGTGGGCTACCTTTCTGCCCAGACGCCCGGACAGCTCTCTGGCAAATTCTGCTGTTCCAGGCTTATCACACTTCCCTGCACACCACTGTGTCCACATAACTAAATGGGGGCCGTAAAGGCCCAAACCTCAAGAGCATGAGAATGAGCCACGTGACCAATCCTAGGCCAGCAGCCAACAGCTCCTAGATCTTGCACTCAGGCAAGATCCAGCAGTTAAAGGGAGACCTAGGCTAGGAAAACAAGTGCAGTCCTGGGCAAAATGGCCTGAGCTGCCATCTTCCTGCCCCCTCTAGACTGCAGTGGCAGGAGGTGGGAAGGACTCTGGCCAACCCCAGGCAGCCTGGGGCACAGGCCCCGGAAGCACCGTTTCAATCTTGACTTGGCCACAAGGCTCTTTGGGCCATGTATGCGCACTGGGGACCCTTGCCCTACTGGCCTTCAGGCAATTTGGGGTGGGGGGGCTGTGGTGGGAAGGGGCCTGGGGCCCTGGGAGGAACACATCTCTCCCTCTGGTTCCAGGACTCCTAACTCAAACCGCAGCCTGGAGATGAAACCTGAGCCCCTCGTTGGGGGTGGGGGGGCAGCATGCTGCTGCCAAGGACAACTGCCCTGCCAATGCTGAGGTCAGAGGTCAGCCTGAGTTCCCAGAAGGTGGACCAACCCTTGAACTGCAGCCCCCAAGGTGTCCAGACCCCACAGCTGGGCAGGACCTCACCCAGGGTGAGGATCCCACTGAAGCCACTTGACCTCTGCTCTGCCCCTGTCACCACCTCAGGCCACTTCACCTCTCCTTCTACTGCGTCACTCTGAAGAGTCACCTCTCAAGCCCACATGCTGCACCTCCAGGAAGCCCTCCTGGCTAGCCCTCTGCAGGCCCCTCCCTGTCAGTCCGTCTAGGCCAAGGGATTCCCTTGTGAAGCCCCCCAGCTGGGCTGGGCTCCTCCATGCCCTCTGGCCTCCCCACCCAGACCCCAGGCCAGGCCTCACCGCTGCCTCCACCTCCAGGGCCAGGCCCAACCTCCTTGTGGGCAGTGCAGTGGTAGCCCTTCCGCTTGAGCAGGTTACACACCAGGATGCCCAGCAACCCCATGAGGCAGAAGACAGGCACGATGGCAATAACTGCATACTGGGCAGCCGTCTCCTCAGGGCCACCTGCCCGGGTGCTATTCCCAGGCTGCCGCGTGTCCCCAGCGCTGGTGTCCCCTGCTGCTACCTCCACGCCACGTCGGGCCCGCCGTCCCCGCTCTGAGCGCCAGAGGATGGAAGCATGGAGGAAAGAGGGAGGCAGAGAGGCCCAGGGCCTGAGTTAAAGTTGCGGGGGGTGGTGTGGAGGGGGCACTACAATGTCCAGAGCTGCCTACCACCCACTCTCCACCATGCTCGGGAAGCAAAGGCCAACTCCCCCCTCCACATGTTTCTGGCCTTCTTATTAATCAGCCTGAGCAAGGCCTCATCAGACCTCAGGACAGCCAGACCCTGAGCCCTGTGGTCCATCCCCCTCATTCTGGGACGAACAGACAGCACGTGAGCATATGCCAGTGCACACAGATCCCGGCTCCTGCGTCTCCCTGACAGCGTCCATGAGATAGTTGCCTCAGAAAGCTCCTGATGACAGGTGAGAGGTCTGTGTGCTCACACTCATGTGCACGTGTCTGAGGGGATGAGGACAGGAGACAGGAAGGACATTACCCCTCAGCAGCCCCCTCCCCCTGAGCTGTGGCTGCCACCTGCTAGATGGTCTCTACCACGCGGAAACAAAGTGAACAGACACACTGCCAGTGGGACAACTGATCCCATCTTGCTGGACACACTCTGGCCATATTCCCTTCCCTGGGCTCAGGGTCGAGGGCCCCATCTGTCACTCACCAGAGCAGCCACGAGTACCCAGAGGCATCCAGGAGCATGGCTGACAGGGAACATGGGGGAACCCCAAAGTGGCAACCCACCTGCAGGGAGAGAACACATCATTGAGGCCCAAAAACTATCCTTAAGAGAGGCTCCTGCCAGGCACACTCACTAGTCCTGGCCCATCCCATTTCACAGATAGGAAGACTGAGGCCTGCTCCAGGTGGGTGAGGCTGGGACCCCAGGACCCAAAGTCCTGGTCAGCTAGCCATGAGCCCTCGAGCCCGACCCCATGGCTCACCCAGGCTGGCAGTCTCCACATAGAGTGTCTTGAGTCGCTGTGCCTGCCTGGGCCTCCAGCCTCCCCCGAGGACTGCAGCGGGAATGGGGCTGGCACGGGCCAGGGCCCCACAAAGCAGAGAAAGTGCCGGGGGGACAGGATCTGCATAATGTGCCCTGCCCCGGGTCCTGTGGGAGAGAAAGGGTGAGAACAAACCCAGGAGCCAGGCCTCAGGTTCCTGGGAAGCCAGGTCTGGAGAACCTGCACCTGGTCCTCAACAGTTTTCCCAGGACAGGTCAGGTGGGCAGGGCAAACTCACCAGGTGGGGCTCCTTCCCAGGTGGGCACTGCCAAGAGGTCGTTGATACTGGAGTGGCCAGAGGCCAAGGAAGCAGCTGGAAGAATGGCAGGGAGGACACACTGAGCGAGCAGAAAGTGCCGGAATATGGCATCCCTGGGGCCATCTGTCCACCACCCACTTCCTAATGCCCCAGGGGTGGGGACCATGACCACTCGGGGCCAGCCCCCAGGTTTCAGGGACACTCTTCAACCTCCATCCATCAGGCTGCACATAAAACCTGCCCGTCCCATACCTGCTAGGTCACCTTGGCCTAGGTACAGAGAAAACCATATCTGCTTCTGGAAAGTGCAGGGAAACCCCACACAGAGCCACGTCAGGATCTCAAGCCCTCAGGTCCCTGAGTCACACCCATTCCAGCTAGCCAGGACGGTAAAGAGGAAGGGCTTCTGAATTCATCTCTCAACCACCCCCCTTCCTGCGGCTGTGGCCCCAGCACCGCAGCTGGCCATGTTGGTAACCAGCCCTGTCCATCACCCCTGGGGCCAGGTCTGCGGCTGGCGCTTCCTATTCTGGGCCCTCAAGAGAGTCTTTGGGACCACGTCCTCTGTGACCGCTCCACACAAAGCCACCCAGTTCACACTCCTGCACCCACACAGGGTGGGCTACATCCCAAGGAAGGAAACTCAATTTGCATCTTCCAGCACATTCCACTGAGGGCTCCCTCTGTTCCCCATTCTAAGCATGAACACTTGCCCAGAATCTCTCCTGCTGTAGGGAGATCCTCCCTGAAACCCTGTCTTCCAATTTGGCCCCTGATTGGGGTAACAGGCACAGAGTGCAGGCAACTGCCCTGAAGGGCAGAGGGAATATCACGCAGGAGGCTCTGGAGTCCTCCTCAGGCTCCAGATCTGGCTCCCAGCACCTGCTGAGTGCTGGGAGGCCTCCTGCGCCAAGAGCTGTGTAGATCAGGATGGGTTTCCTAGGGTCAGACTGCAATTCTACAAAGAGCTGTGTAGCCAACCCTAGCACAGCTCCTGGCATGGGGTCCCTGAGCACACACGGACAGCTGGGGTACAGGGCTTCGTAGCAACATCGCATCTCCAACTCACCACAAAAAGGCAGGACAGGGGCCAATGTGGCGGGCTTGGCTTCATCCTCAGGCCCTGGGAGTCGCCAGCCTGGGAAAGAAGGAGGTGAGGTTCAGCAGGAGGAGGGAATAGGCAGGCAGCTGCCAGCCGCTGGTCTCCTCCCAGCACTGCTTCCACGACAGGACTAGATGGGAATTTGCAAGGTGTTGTGGAACAGGCAATGCTGGGGGCGTTTAGCCTAGAATCACTACACTCTTTGCCCCCACAAACCTGACTAGAGGTGGGGGTGTGCTGGCTGGAGTTAGCCTCCCAAGGAAGCAGAGTAGGGACAGAGGGCTCCGCCAGGTTTGGGGGGCTTCCCGGAGGAGGAAGGGCTTCCCTCCCTTTCCATAAATAGCCGGGTACACTGGGACTTGGGCAGGGGGGCCTGCAGCAGCAGTCCTGGGGTGGGGGCTGAGAGGGTCTGCCATCCCCTCACACCCAGACTCTGTACCTCACCTCCAGCACCCAGGGTCCCACCCCTTGGACCTCCTCGTAGGCCCTAGCCTTTTCTGCTTTTCTGCCTTCACTTTTGCTCCAAGTTTCTGCTCCAAGGAAATCCCTTTCCCTCAGCCATCAAAGACCCAAAACAAAGGCCTTGTTTTCTAGAAATGTCTCAAGACTTCTCTTCCCCTAAGCTGAGCCCAAAGCCCTGCATGTCTCCCGACCCCACCCCATCACAGTCCTGTTCTCCCTACGTGTCCCACTCCCCACGCGGCGGTCTTCTCCGCCAAACGATGTGGAAGGATGCTGGGAGGGGTCTGATGGCATCTCTGGGGCAGCAGCAGAACTTCTCCTATCCTAGCAGCCAGGGTTCAGCCTTCTATCCCCTCTTGGTCACCTACTACTGTACTACTGTGTGCCAGGCACTGCCCTTATCACAACAGATAGTAGAAGACAGACACTGTCCCTGTCCTCAGGGAGCTCACATCCCTATTGGCCAATGGCCAACAGATAAACAGGGAATGGCCCCCTGCCAGATGGCGGGCAGTGCCAACAAACAGGCAGGGTGAAGGCGCAGATGCCACAGGCCTAAGGTTGAGCACCCAGGCTCAGGGTATGGTGTCCTCTGGAGAGAAGCCCCTAGCCATAGACAGGTTGGAAGAGTAGGAGGGGAGATTCAGCTTAGACAACAAAAGGAGCTGCCCCAGAACAAGGGGAAGGGAGTCCCGGTCACATACTTCCAGGAGGCCTGCCTTCAGGCTCAGGAGGGGGAAGGAAGGAAGCTGGATTTGTCAGGCGTCCACCACAGGCCACACAACTTCTGACCCCTAAGGGGCGGCCAAACCCCCGGTTAGAGCCCCCAGCAGGGTGAGGGGACCCCACCTGGAGCCCTGTGCTGCCTGGTGCCGAGCCCAACTGGAGAAGCCCCGCCTGCAGTCAGCCCCGGGCCCCACTCGAGCCCCTGGGGCCTACAGATGGCCCAGCCTTCCCACCTGCAAAAGGAGCCAGAGGAAACTGATCCCCTACAGGACCTCGGTGGCAGCGAGGGTTTGAATTACACCACAGAGGAGGGGGAGGGGCTGCAGGCCTGACGTCCCTGGGACTCTCCAGGTCCCTGGCAGCAGCTCTGGACCAAGGCCAGCTCAGGGGAAAACCTGGGACAGGAGAAGGTCAGGCCACAGCATTAAGGCCACACACTGACGGTCAGCTCCCAACAGGTGGCATACCCAGACCCATCCCCCAAACCTGTTCCCTCTTCTAACTTGGTCAAGAATCTTCCTTGCCAGTTTCTGGCCCAAAGTGGCCCTTCCCCTGCCCAGGCCCATCTCCCACTCAAGCCCTTCCCTGCATGAAGATCTATCTTCTAACCCACAGACTCGACCGTGAGCCCCAGGTTGACCCCACAGGGGCTGGGGCAAGGCTGAAAAGAGGCACGACAGCTCCAGAGAGGGCCCCAGTGCCACCTCTGGCCCCGACTGGCACCCACTGGGTGTCCCAAGCCCACATAGAGGGGCTGTGTAGCTGCTTACCTCCAGGCAAATGGGGAGCTGCGATCTCGAGACCTCCAGGAGGAAAATGGGGGTCCAAAGGCCCAGACTCCAAGCCAGCAGGGGCCCACTCAGGTACATTCACAGACACTTGCCGCCTAGCGCCCTGACGCCTTCTAATTACGTGCCTTCTAATTATCCCAAACTAGTACTTACTCCAGTCTGGCTGCCAGTCTCTCTGCTGACAGCCGCCACCCCCCCTCGGCCAGACTGAGACCCCGGATGGACCTGTCCAGTCAGGCAGCCCATGCCAGCCACCCAGAACCCCCTCTGGGCACACATCTGCTGCTCTGGCCTCCCCCTGCACCTCCTTCCTAGCAAGGACTCTAGCATCTAAGCCTAGACTCTTGGAATCTTGACTGAAAAGCAAGTTCAGATCAAAGCCCCTTGGCTGGGTGGGCCATTGGAGACTCTGTGAAGTTGCCATCCCTCCCCCTCTGCCTAGTCCTAAGGCCAGGCAGTCAGTGACCTTCTAAAGCCTCCAGAGGGGCTCCAGGAAGAAGACTGTCACAGGCAGGCGGGGAGACCCACGCCCACAGCAGGGAACCCCCTCTCCCAGGTCCAGTGGGGGCCCAGTGCTCCCTGCAGAGAACCAACCCGAAAGGCCCCAGGGCAGAGGAGGAAGTAAGCCCAGAGGCCACTCCTCCTGAAGTCTCCCAGCCTGGGCCTGTCCCCACTGCCACCAATGCCCTGTGGGACCTGAGCCCCTGCTTCAGCTTGCTGGGTCTCAGTATGCTCATCTGCAAGATGGGGACGTTTAATCCCAGGGCAGGGCTGCAATGAGGTTTACATGAGGTGAGGAGCGCAACGCGGGTCTTGTGATTTCCTCCCCCATCGCTCCCTTTCCCTCTGCCCCTCAGGCCCAGGTTTGTAATTAAGTATGTTTGCTCACTTGTGCTGCGCCCCCACTCCCCACCCTGACACAGCACCGGCTGGCCTGGTGTCTCTCTCCTTCACCGCAAACCCCGCCCTCCCCCCAGCAGTGTCTGGAGCAGAAGGCCGCCACAGAACAGGCTTGGGGGGAGCGGGGGGCACAGGCTTCCTCACAGGCAGCCCACCACATCTCCCAAAACGCCCAAACAATCAGACCCAGAAATTCCCTGGAAGAAAACCAGCTAGCGAAGCCCCGACCAGGGCTGTGGAGCCCCAGGAGGTGCAACCTGGAGGCCTCAGAGAAAGAGGAAGCTGGGACACCACCCAGCCCTGGGGCTGCTTCCCCTTTTCCAGAGCTGGCTTGGTGGGGTCACTCGGTCACTGTCCGAGGCTCCAGCCTGGGGCCCTCCTCTCCAAGTCACCCTGGCCTCCTAGAGAAGCTCTGCGGTATCCCAAACATCGCCCACCACCCCTTGCCCTTGGCCCCTGGCCTCCAGTTCAGCCCCAAGTGCAGCCTTGGTATCTTAACCCTGGGATCAGGCCCTGCCCCCTCCTAGCCATTCTGAGCTTCTTGCACTCCCCTACACTTGCCTCTCTCACAGAGCCACTGGTACTTGCTGTTTCCTCCACCCAGAAAACCTTCCCCTCACATGGCCAACACCTACTCCTCCTTCAGAGCTTAACTCACAGCCACTTCCTCCTGGAAGCCCCCCTTATGCATTCCTCATCCTATGTGTAACTGTCCCGTTCACCCAGCCTCTTCCACAACAACCTCCATGGCCAGTGCTCAGCACACGGCCCGACCCTGGCCCTGGCGAGTGGGTAGACCTGGGGGGTGGCTGGAGAACAAGGATCAGGAGAATGTACAGCTTCTGCCAAGGCCAGGAAGGCCCAGAGGCTGGAGTTGGGCAGGAGAGTTTGAATTGGATCTGAACACCTGAGCTAATATGGGGGGAAATCAGTCTGCCTTGTTCTGCTCTTCACGGGCTCCGGGGCTGTGGACACCCCCTCTCCCACCAAGACAGAGGGCTGTTGTGAGGCCGAGAGAATTTACCTCAATACTCAGCGCAGGGCCTGGCACAGAGTCATCCCTCAGTGAGCACTCACCATACCTCAGTTTCCCCATGTGTAAGCTATGGAGCGGGGAACAGGGCACACCTGACAGGCAGGTATGAGGCATAAAAGCTTCTTCTCCATTTACATAGTGTTGGGCTCAGAGCCTGGTACACAGGAGGTGCTGGTTTAGCCATGGTGAGGATGTGGGAGGAAGGAGAGTGTAAGAAGGGAGAGAGGTCTGGAAAGGAAGGGGGTCAGAGCCCAGGTCACACCAAGACTCACATGGGAGCTGAGAAGCCAGCACGGCCCTCAGGGCCTATGGGAGTCTTGGAGGGTTGGGGGGTGGGGAGAGGTACGGGACAATTTGCCTCTCAGAGGGCTCCCTGGGTGGCCTGCCAAGGAGGCAGGTCTGGGGAGACAGAGGTGGGACGCAGGTCCCATGCGGAGCAGGGGGTGGGAGGCAGCTACTTCTGTTTCTGGCGGGGGGCTCTAGGGCCTGTGGACCTCCCTGCAGCCTCCAGAGGCTAGAGTTGCCTGGAAACATCTGGACACAGGCCTTCCTTGGCAGTGGCCGAGACAGAAAGACAAAGGCCGCCCATCAATAAAGAAATCCAGGTTAGCAAGCAACCCCGTGGTTCCCTGGCAACTGGGGCTGAAGTAGGGCAGTGGCCACAGTGGGCGGCGGCGCGGGCAGCTCCACTGGCCTCTCAGCCATCCTCCGCTCTCAGACTCTCATTCCCTTGGGGTTGGTCTGTGTTGCTGTACTCCTCACAGAAGAGGTGAGCAGCCCTGTTTCACCCCCAGGTAAACTGAGGCCACGGGCAAGCACTTGTATGGGTCACACACCCAGGGAGTGGTGACACAGGGGCAGAGCCCAGGTCTGGCTGACTCTGCTTCCCCCCTCATCCCTGATGCCCCCAACCCTGAAGCCTGGCCTAAGCCCCAGTTCGTCGACTCCATGGCAGAGGCTCAGGAGCTAGTGGCACAGGGAAGCAGCTCAAGGAGAGGCTACCGCCGAGCACCCCAAGCACCCAGGCAGTCCCAAGGGGAGGAGGTGCTGCCCCCTCCCGTTCCAGGGCTCTCTGGGGCCTCTGGGGCTTCCCTCTAGCCAGCCTTGTCTGCACACTACCCTAGTCCACGCCAGCTCCTTCACAGAAAGGCACCGGCCCCTGTGAGAAGCAAGAAGCCCAGGAATGGGTGGGAAGGGGCGGGCGCAGGGCGGAGGCTGGCTCAGGGCTGCTGGGGAGAAGGGCAGCTGCATTCCCACCCCGGCCTTGGGCAGACATAATCTCCCAGGCCACAACCCTTGGGTAAGGAGCCCATGCGTGTGGACCCCCAGTCCTGCAACAGGGGATAGCATGGTTCTGGCCCTTAGACCTCCAGGCTGCCCCACAGCTCCACCAGCAGAGACGCAGGGAGTTGAGGGGGGTAAGTAGGGCTGAGGGAGCTAATTGGCCCTTGAGGCTGAGGTGGCCAGACTGGGCTGACCCAGCTCCTCCCAGTCTGGTGCGGTACAGAGGCAAAGCCTGCCCCTTCCCTGAGCGGAGTCTGGGGCCAGGGGAGGGGGGCACTAAACCATACAGCCATCACCGGGGCACTCTGGGGCCCCGGAACCTCCTCACTGCATGCCTCATTCCCATTCCAAGCCTCAATGAGAGGGTCCCAGGTTTCACAAATGAGGAAACTGAGGCTCAGAGAGGCTAAGGAGCACCCTATAATAACTTGGTCTCAAAGGAGACGAGGTTTACCACCCAGGAGTGGGGGCAGGCAGCAGGCAGCCCTTGTCCCCAGCACGCCAGGCCTGGCCTTCCCCCAGCTCCTGCAGGCTTTGCTCCCACCCAACACCCAACTGTTCAGCACCCTGGACTTCCTGCAGGGACCCGCACCAGCCCTGGGCGGTCTCCCCAGCCCCAGGGCCGGCCCACATCCCCAAGCCTCGGTTTCTTCCCCTGTAATGTGGAGAGTTGTACTAGATCAGCTGATCTCTTGACTGGAAGAACCAGAGTTCATAGTAGACCAGTGGCTCTTCTTACAATCGGGCTTCAGCCCAGGTGCCACCACCTGCAGGAAGCCTTCCCAGCCTCCCTGTCTGAGTGGACCCTCCCTCTCCTGGCCCTTTCAGCCACCTGTGAGCTCCCTGGAGGAAGGAGGGAAGGCAGAAAGGAAGGCAGGCAGGCAGGCAAGTGCACACGGGAAGCTGGGCACACAGCAGGGCCAGGCCCCTCCCTCGGCTCACTGCTCCTTCTCACAGAGACCACAATCTGCAGACCCAGGCTTAGGTCCCTCCTTCTAGAAGCCCTCCTTCTCTCTCCACCCACAGTCAGACCCTGCTTCTAACTGGCTGCAGAGGCCCCTCCATCCTCTCTCTGTGCCAAGTAGCCAGGGCACACGCTCACAGCCACATGGGCCGGTTATTTATAGAGCTCTCATCTTTCCCAGGGTGGCCCAGGGAAGAGTTTTGGCCTTCCAGGCAGACAGTCTGGGGTTAGGATCCCAGTGACACTAGGGTCTTGCAAGTCCCTTCCCCTCTCTGGGCCCTCCTTTCCCTGCCTGTACCTGGAGGAGACTGCTGACCCTCAGGACATGAGGCTAAAGATGTGCGAGCCTCCGGGATCCTAATTCCAGGGTTGGGCACATGGTAGGGATGCCGCACTGGCTCCTTCCTGTCCTCCTTGCCACGCCAGCCATTGGCCCAGGACCAGGCCCAGGCACCCAGGGCCTCAGCAAACAATAGGTGCTGAGCTCTGCCAGAGAACTTGTCCCACTCACCCCCAATCCCGAATTGGGGTGGGGCCAGATGGACCTTGCTGGCTGGCTCAGGCAAAACCCCTCCTTGCCACCTGGCCAAAGGGCCAGCCCCTTGCAGAAGGAGTCTGGCCTTATCCAGCCAGCCCCACCCCTTCCTCCTCCCAAGGCAGGTAGGCAGCACAATCCCTCTGTGGAAACTGATGCCACAATTGTCAGACAACACTTGCCTCTTCTTAGAGACAGGGCAAAGCAAGATCTTGAAGATCCTGAGTGCCAGACTCCAGCGTCATGGCTATGTGGCTCAAACTAGGTCTGCTTCCCTCTGCCTGGAGTCTCGGCGTCCCTACGGAGCAGCTTGGGAAGGAAGGGGATCCTCGGTCATTACCACAGAGACCTGAGCCCAGGGCCTGGCACACAACAGGCAACCTCCTGGCCCAGAAGGGGAGCTTTGTCCCTACGAAAAGGATGACCATGAATCTTTTCCTCCAAGCCCCCAGAACACATGTAGGAGCATCAGAGACCCTGGTTGCAATTCTCCCTGTGCATCCCAGCACACAGTAGGCCCTTGGGGGCTGCCCTTCCTCAGGCAGAGGCCGGCCAGCACAGATACGGCAGAGAGGGAGGCCAGGCTTCCGGCTGAAGCCGCCCTACCCAGCTGGGTATGCAGTGCCCATAAGCACCCCACACCGGTTCCCGAAAGTGGGGGGGGGGGGGACACCTGGCAGGTGGGCCACAACAAAGAAGAACTACCATTGGGCTGGGAGGGCTTCCTGGGTGAGGAATGGCCAGGAGGGTTCTAGAAAGAGGAGAGAGCAAAAGCAAAGGCTGAGTTGAACCAAGGCATCTGGTTGGGAGAAAGGGTGAAGATGTTCCAAAGGTCTTAGAAGGAAATGTCAACGTTAGGATGAAGAGTCTGGACTATACTGTGTAGGCAAAAAGTAAGCTGCTTTAGGGAGGATGCTCTGACAGGGCATGGAAGAACTGGAAATGGAGGCAGAGAGGCCGGCCCCGGCGTCTGGGGCAGGACAGCAAGGCTGGAGGGGAACAGAAGAGGGAGCTGTGATTTCGTGAAGGTGTGTCTTGGGCCAGCTTCCAGTCTTGGGCCACATCCAGCCTATCGGGGGACATGTGGCACACAGAAGGTAGGTAGGGTCCCTGTCTGCAGGGTGAGAGCCAGAGGGTTCTGGGGCCCTTGGGTAAGTCTCAGCACCTCTCAAAACTCAGTCTCACTTGCTCGCTCCCTCTCACTGTAAAGTGAGGCTGACCCTATGTGTGGAGGCAGAGTGCTGACTGCCCGTAACAGTCTCCCCTCCTTGGCCAGACATAGGAACCTCCCTCCGGCCGCTATCAGATGAGTCCCAACTGGGGCCGTGTGTAGAAACCCAGGCTGGCCCAGTGTCATCCTGGGAGGCCCAAGTTCCCAGAAAGGTCTAGCTTTGGCAAGGTACAGGATAGGGCTGGGAGGGCCTCCATCAGGGCTAGGACCCCAAGAGGAGGCTAAACCTTCCTCTCTCCCAACCCCTCCCCAGGCCCTGAGCTATTTCCCTGTTTGCTGGGGATGGAAATAACTCAGGCTCGCCCCAGGAGACCAAGATAGCTATTCTGATCAGCCCCAAGAAGCACAGCTCCAGTCATTCCAGAGAGGACCGAGGGACACCCTGACCCCCCAGCTCTCGCTCTTGGCCAAGTGGCAGCAGCAGTCAGAACTAGCAGGGGCCTCTGGGAAGAACAGGGAGACTGAAGGACTGAGAGAGTAGGGCAGAAGCTCAAGGTCACCCCAGCCGGCCCCCCACTACAGCATGTGGGCAGATTTGTGTCTCTAGAGCAACTCTGAAGAGGGGAATAAAGCCTCTCTAGTATTGCGAAGATCAGTTGGGGCTCTCAGCTCTTCTTGCCATTCCCTTCCCGCCCCTGGGAGCCTGGGCTGTGCGGTTGACTCCTGACACTCTGTAGCTATGGGGATGCAGGCTCTAGAAGATAGGAAATGGGCCTCTCTGGTGACCTCTGGCTAGGGGTGAGATCTGTGGGAAGGGAAGAGGAGGAGGAACAGGAACACCACATAACCTACCCAGCCACAGTGTTTCAGACGTGTGTGCAAATACACACCACACTCAGAACCCACAAAGGCACACTCTGGCAAGGCCATGCTTGTAGGCCCAGGTTCGAGAGAAGAAGCCTAGATAAGTCATGAACAGATAGATACGAAAAAGGTGGATGGCCCTCTCCAAGCATCTCACAGGGTTTCGGGGACAGAAAACCGAAATTCCAATCCTGGCACTCTCCTGACTCTGCATGACCTTGGGCAAGTCACTTTGCTTCTCTGAACCTCAGTTTCCCTCTCTGAAAAACAGTCACATCTCAGAACAACTGTGAGGATTCAGCAAGAGTACATCGTAAAGTGTTCAGCATAGCACCTAGCACTGTCCCTCTTTCATCGCCCCAACACAGAATGCAAGCAACATTTTCAGAGGAGGACAGAACTTCCAGATCCTTTAGCAGGTATCCCCTCACCCCACCTGGTCTAGAGAGCCCAATTTCCATTTCACCCTGCATGAACCCAACAGACCATCTTGTGGCGGTAGGAGCCAAAGAGGATCTAGCCCAGATGGTGAAGGGGTCCTATGCCAGCTCTCCAAATCAGAGACCCCTGGTGGAGAACAAGTCCATGCCCCCTCTCCTCACACAAAGGGAACTGAAGGAGACGGGGGGCCAGAGAAGTTAGTGTCTATGGATCAGAATCCTGGCCTTGGTCTGAGGAACTGTACTTCCATCCCTCTCACCAGCAGCCCCTAGGCCACTGTGTCCCCAGCAGCCAGCCTGCCCCCACCCTCCACTGCAGTCTTTCTGCCTGGACGACAGGAGGGAGGGGAGAACAGAAGCAGTTGACCCAAAAACAATAGAGGATCCCAAAGTGATGATTCACAGTCCATTCACAGCCCAACACCTCAGTGTGCAGAAGGGGAGACTGAGGCCCAGTGAGGGCAGGGTCTGAGACGAAGATGGGCCCACTGAGAATACAGGTTACTGGGGACAAAGATTTGCCAGGCATCTGGGACCTCAGTGTGTGAGTGTGTTTGGGAGGTGGAGCCTGAGACTACCTCAGGGCCGTTCAGTTGCTGCCAGAAGCGTCAGTCACCTCACCAGATGCCACCCAGCCTCAATGTCCTCTCCCGCTGCCAGGGCAAGTCACTCAGGGTCCTCCCCACTGACTAAACTGAGATGCTGAGAAATGCCTTCTTGGGGACAGTTCTGGAGAGACCCCTGGCCTCTCCTCCTCTCCCTCCCTTTATCTACTGGCGGGTGCTTGAGGTCCCTCCTCTTTCAGCCTCTTACTCATTCCCCAGGCCTGGACACACCGATGGACACACACACATACAAATACACACGGACACTGACAATACTTGACCCAACAAGCACGCTACCGCGCCAGTGATTTGGGGGCTGGTTCTCACAGTCACTGGGGGTTTCTCTCCCTCTGTTTCACACTCACTTGCATTAGGGAGTCGCTCTGGCCCTGCCTTGGCCATGTCCCAGGCCACACACAGACTCTGTGACCTGGGTCTCACAGCAAGCTGGAGTCACGGTCACCCGCAGGGACCTGGGGTCTCTCTCATACAATCACATGCACTCACCCCGCCTGTCAGAGACACACAGAGCCCCTCTGTGTCTCTGGCTTGGCCCCGGCGTCACCGCTCAGCGTCCCGGCCACACGTTCTCCCGGGCTGGGCCGCCTCACCCGCCGTGTCACCCACAGTCACGGGCTGACACCGTTCAGAGGCCCCCCTCCGTCCACCCGGCGCCGCAGCCGTCCCGTCCCGCACCGGTTCCTGGTCTCGGTCCAAGTTTCCCCGGGCCGGGGGCGTCTCCGCAGCCCGCCGATTCCCCAAATTGCAAGTCCCGAGGCGGCTTCGCCAACCGCTCATGGCCGGGCCTGGAGTCGCGGCCCGAGGACGCGCAGGTCCCGGGGCAGGGGTCTGAGAGACGGGTGGGGACCGGTGCGCGGAAGACGCCGGGACAGGACGCGGGGGCGCAGGGCCGGGGCTGCGGCATCCGCCGCGCCGGCCAACTTCCTCAGAGACGCGGGGAGGCAGGGGGCGCCACTCGGGTCCTCACCTCTCCAGCCCCGGCAGCGAGAAGCACACCCCAGGCTGAGGCCCCGCGCGCCCTCCTTACCTGGCCTCCCCGCAGCAGCTCCCGCAGGGATCCAAGGTAGAAGCGCAGCCCCGGGCCGGGTTCGGCGAGTGCACGAGCCACCGCGCAGGCTGCGCGCCTTTTGAATGAATCGCCGGCTGGGCCGGGGAAGTGCGCAGCCCCGCCCCCGCGCGTCACGGCCGCCAGCCCCGCCCCCGACGTCAGAGCACCGGCTCGCGCCCCCCGGCCCCCACCCCTGGCAGCGGCGGAGGGCCTCCAGGTCTCCCGCCAAGCCGCGCTGCTCTGTGGCGCCATCTCTCGCGCCCCCAGGGAACTGCAGGGGGCTGCGCAAGAAGAGGCCTCTTGGATCAGCTGGGCTCCAAACCGAGAAAGAAAGGGTTGCGCTATGCAAGATAGACTGAAGACTTGGGTGCTACTCCGGGTCCCGTCACCATTGCCAGTCCAAGCAGGACCACCGCTACCCCTTCCTGGGTCTTGCTTTCCTCATAGAAATTGGCAGCTGATGGGGCGCCTGGGTGGCTCAGTAGGTTAAAGCCTCTGCCTTCGGCTCATGTCATGATCCCAGCGTTCTGGGATCGAGCCCCGCATCGAGCCCCACCGGGCTCTGTGCTCAGCAGGGAGCCTGCTTCTCCTCTTTCTCTGCCTGCCTCTCTGCCTACTTGTGATCTGTCAAATAAATAAATAAACTCGAAAGAAAGAAAGAAGGAAGGAAGGAAGGAAAGAAAGAAAGAAAGAAAGAAAGAAAGAAAGAAAGAAAGAAAGAAAGAAAGAAAGAAAGAAAGAAAGAAAGAAAGAAAAAGAAATTAATTGGCAGCTGGGGAGAACAACCTTGCTTTGTTGACGAGGCTCAGGCCCGCCCCTGGGAGCTCCCGCCTAATTGGTGAGAAACGTCCAGGTGAAAAGTGTATATATAATGGAGGTCCATATGGCCGTCTCCTGCGCATTCCTCAGGGCCAGCCCAAATCCTTCTCCAGACGCCTTTCCCGTCTCCACGCCCCCACCACTCCACCCCTGTCTGATAGGATAGTGAGTCCCTCCTTCCAGCAGGACAGATGACACACTGCTCTCCCTCTCTTACCATCAGCGGTCCCACCTTGCCAATTCCCATTGCCAGCCATCAGGGTGCCCAGCAAGGCAGTGACTAGGGACTCCAAGACACTAAGCATATTGTATTCCCAACTCTGTGAATTGTGCCCCCTGGAGTTGTGTGATCTGGAGGCAGCAGCTCAGCAGCCACTTTCCCCCTACTCATTACTATTGAGGGAAACTCCAGTGGTCCTCCCAGGACAGCAGGGAGGGCCTCATGCGGAGGGGGAGGGGCACAGAGGCCTCTCTGGGATCAGGATAATCATAGACCATGACAGAGGTAGAGGAAGGTAAATAAGTCTGTTGGGGATAGATGGTGGGGAGAGGTGGAGAATTCTAAACAAATTGAGTCATAGAATCTGAGCTGTGGGGTGAGGGGGTGGGGTAAGTCAGGTCCCCAGGGGCCAGGAGATTCCAGGAAGAGAAATGGACACCCGCAGAGGGAGGGGGGCAGGAGAACAGTTTTTGTTTCCCTGGGTCCTGCCCAGGTTGTAGGAAAAGAGCAGGAAGAGCTCCAGGTGACTGATGGCAGCATCACAGCCCCCTCTCCCTCATATCTCAATGGAGACCGCCCCCTAGGGCTAGAGCACAGGTGGTTCCAGGGGGGACTATCCTGAATCCAAGCCCATAGGGCATGAAGGGGGAGCCCAGAGAGGAGCCAGAGGGGACCTGGTGAGGGGGAGAGAGCACCCAAGAGAACTTCTCTGTTCCTGCAAATGTTTTCTTTATATGGGGACTTTCTATGCCCCAGTTCCAAGTTCCACAGTTCAAATGGTGGCATGTCATGTGCCACTTAATAGGCCAAAGAGGGAAATGCTTTTCGGTCAAGAGCACTGGCCGTCAATCAGACATCCTACAAAGGGTTTGCCCTATTGCCAGCTCTCTGTGAGGCTTTGGTCAAATCCCTCCCCAGATTCAGTTTCCCCACCTGAAAGTCCGGGGACCAGACTTGTTACCTAAAGGTTGTTCTAGTTGTCTGTGGGACGAGGCAATCTGCCCCACCTGCACAAGTGGAAAGAGCGGGCAGTAGCCCCAGAGCCAAGAGAACAGAGCAGGGATGGTGGGGCTGATGTGGTCCCTCTTGTGGCTCTGGGGGCTCTGGTTGGCACTTTGGGGCTCTCAGGCTGCAGCTCTGTAGAGTCGTAGCTCCTGGAGCCACAGATCACACGCCTCCCCTCTCTCCGAGTCCTCGGGTTATGAGGGAGCCTAATTGTTATTTACTGAGAGCTCTGACTCCTGAGCCACAATGAGCTATAGATGGGACCCTGCCCAAGAATCTGGGAGCATCTAGTGAGGAGGCAGGGAAGGAGTTGTGGAAGCCACAGAAGATTTAAATTGACTTCTTGGGGATCTTGGAGAGCCACAGGCTGGAGAACAAAGGACTCTTACAATCACAGGCTTTTAAAACTCCTGGCATCGCAGATGAGCCCGCGAAATCTTAGCATTACAATCCCTACCCTTAAGGACCTCAGAGACCATCTCATGTGAACTTGTCATAGTATAGCTGAGGAGCTGAGCCCAGAGAAAGCCTGCACCTCACCCTAGGCGGCCCCACACAGGCCCCAGTAAGCCAGTATGAGCTGTGATGGTGCTCCAGAGTCAGGGATGTGGGCTCCATGCTCCACAGAGGCCCTGCCTGCAGTGGGGACCCTGTCCCACAGGATCTGAGCCATGCAGTACTGTTGCTGACAAGGGATCTGAACAAGATGTCAGTCTCTGCGGGTGTGGACCAGGAATCGTAGCGCCCTCTGCTGGCCGCAATGGAATTTTAACAAGGAAGTACAAAGCAGGAGGAATGCCTCTCTAAGGGCTCCTGGCTGGCTCAGTCAGTGGAGAATAATAGGACGGTTTATCTCCGGGTTGTAAGTTTGAACTCCTCATTGGGTACAGATATTACTTAAAAGTAAAAGATCTTAAAATTTTTTTTTTCAATATTCTGCACTTGGCTAACCTTTAACTGGCCAAGTCCTACCCCTCTAAATGTCGGTTGCCCCCCTGTGTGAGGGAGCCAAGGAGAGGGGTGGGCTTTGGTCTAAGGAGGAACTGTGGCTAGGAAGCCAGGGTGGGCCTCAGACTTGGGGCAGGACAGGAACTGAGCTAAGGCTGCTGGGCCCGAGAGCTAGGCTCAGGCCAAATTTAGGTCCAGACCCTGAGCTGGGTCTGGAATCTCACTGGGGTTGGGTTCTGGGGTCACAGAGATAGGGGTCAAGTCCCAGTTTTGCCATTGCCAGGCTGTGTGGCCTGTGTGGCTTAAGTAAGTGACTTTACCTCTCTGAGTGCAAGCTCACCAGCCCAGGGTGTAGTGAGGATCTATTGAGACCCCATGTCGGGGACACCAGCTTCTTCCAGGACACTGGGTTCAGAACCCTTATCTGCTCCCTCTCCTCCTGTGTCTTCAGTTCTTGCTCAGTGTCCTCCCTGCAGTCTGGCATGTGGACTCTGCTTAATGTCCCCCTTCTCACTTCAGCCCTGCAATTTCTTCCTGATCCAGCTTAGGAGGCCTGTTCACTTGCCTTTGCCAGGGACGGCTCCTCATTGGCCATAATGGGCCCAAAATAGCAATTTCCCTTGCTGCTTCCTGCAACCTCGCCTGTGGCTTAAAGTCTGCGAGGACAGAAGGGAGAATTGGTGTTTGGCAGGCATGCAAAAGATGTGAAGGGCTCACATAGGTCATTGGTTCCAGGGACAGCAGACACTTGCCTAGGGTCACACAGTGAGGAGAGGCTAGGGCTGAGGCGTGAGTTTGGATGTCTGGGTACCCCATCTCCTCCCCAGAAGGTCTAAGCCAGGGCCTTAGCCAGACTTGCCATGGCTTACACCAAGACTTCTAGACCTGCAGACTACTACTAACCCCAGTTTGAGGTGTACAATAGGGCCCCTGGAGACCAGCTAATCCAGTCCTGTGCTTCCTGGGTTCTAAGGGTCTTTCTCTGACTGTTCTGACCACAGGAAATCTTCCTGCCTGGGCTGCCCACTAACCCACCTCACCCCAGCTCCCCAGCCTCAGTGTTGCCTTGCTGTGTGACCTGAGGTTAAGTCCCTAACCCTCTCTGTGCCTCATCTTCCCCATGAGGTGGATGTCAGCTAGCTAAATCCTACCCTCTGTCCCCAGCCCAAGGATCACTTGGAGAACCCCTTTGAAGAAGAGATGGTTGTCTCCCATCCTCTGAGGTCAGGACACCCTGCCCTGGGCTGGTCTACAGAATACGAGTCAGACACCTCCTGAGTGACTGGATGTGGCTGCTCAGACTCCATCCTCCTGTCCTCCAGCCACTCTGCGTGGCCGCCCCTCCTCTCTCCCTTGAGCCATAGAGCCCCAAGCAGACAGACCATACGTGAATCCAGGCTGCACCACTTAGCAGACTGGTGACCTTGAGGAAGGCATTTTACCTCCCTGAGCCTCAGTTTCCTCATCGGAAAAGAGAATAATGGTACTAATGTCATGAGGATTTGGCGAGATGGTCCATGCTCCTGAGTTGGAGCAAACAATAATTGGGAGCTGGAGTTATTGCCTGTGACATTTAAGACCTAAAGGGGGACCCCAACTGGATCCTCCAGATTGAATTCCACAAGTATTTATTGAGCCTCTACTGTGTATCAGGCAGCCTGGGAATGGAGCAAGGAACAAAATAAGTGGCTCACACTCTGGCTTCCCCTACCATTTCCTCTGCTCCAGCTGGGCCTGCCCTGCAGACTCCTCCCTCTGGGCCCTCCCCTCCCCTGACTGCCTTGGCTCAGGCTGTTCCGTTTCCATACAAAACCTAAGCCCCACTTCCTCTGACCCTGGTCATACCCTGGCCAGCCCTGGTCATATCCTGGTTTCAAGTTCGGGCTGGCAAAATTAAAACGTGGGGTCATAAGCCAGGGTAGTGGTTAGTGTGGGGGGGACAGAGTCAGAGGGGGGATACGAAGAGCTTTCAGGGTGATGAAATCATCGTTTTTTTGATCTGGAGGTGTTCACAAAAATTCATCAAGTCACATGCTAACAAATACAAGTTTGTGTACTTCTCTGTACAAACATTATACTTCAACACAGATCCCTTGAAAAACAGTGGCACCTGGGTCCACCATCCAGATTCTGATTTAATTGGTCTGGGGTGTGGGTTGGGCCCCTCAGGTGATTCTAATGTGCAGCCAAGATTGAGAACTACTGATTTAGAGGAGCAGATTCTTCCAGAACTCTCTCCATGGCCAGCAGCCTGATGACTGTTCATCCCAAGACTTCCCTGCCCACTGCTGACTGGCTCAGGGATAACCACCCATCCAGAGGCTGACCAGGGCCCCAGGATGTGACCTCCTAAGTAACAGTTGGCTGGGCCAGGCCCAGTCCTGCTGAGGCACTTGAGCTGGGAGAATGTCGGGGACCCGCCCTTGGGTGCCCAGCACCGAAACTAAAGTCTGGCCAGGGCCCCTATGTTGAAGGCATAGAGGCCGGGAGGCCACAGAAGCCACTGTGAGCAGTGAGAACAACAGTCATGTGGCAGCAAGGGAGGGAGCAGAGTCTCAAGGTGGAGGGGCCAGGTGTCCTGAGGGAGCTCCCATATCCGGGCTACTGTGCTGGAAACTACTGAATTAGTGGTCCCACTAGTTAGCTCCCCCCTTTTATTTCAGGGCACAACAAATCTCTTCTTCGTGGGGGGAAACGATCATAGGCCCCATTTTATAGAGGAAGAAATGAAGGCTTAGAGGGGATGGAATTCCTCCAAGGTCACATAGCTAGTTAATGGCAAAGCTTTCCGTTCAAAGCTTTCTATGTTCTGTTTTTCACCATGAATTCCACATGACCATTGCCTTCCATTCTGGAATATGTGTGTTTAATATCATCCCCTGGGGCGCCTGGGTGGCTCAGTGGGTTAAGCCTCCACCTTCGGCTCAGGTCATGATCTCAGAGTCCTGGGATCAAGCCGCGCATCGGGCTCTGTGCTCAGCAGGAAGCCTGCTTCCTCCTCTCTCTCTGCCTGCCTCTCTGCCTACTTGTGATCTCTGTCTGTCAAATAAATAAAATCTTTTAAAAAAAAATAATAATATTATCCCCTCCTCCCCAGATATTCCAGGTGAAGTGATGCTGCGGAGAGATGGACCTTGACGGCCCAGCAGACCCGAGGTGTGTGTATTTCAGTTTGCGAAGCATGAAACTACACTCCCTCTTCAGCAACTGATCACTTAGGTTGAAAAACGTTCCAAGGTGTTCAGCAGAGCGGGGCCCTGCCTCTGCCCTTTACAAGTGGTCGCCATATTGAGCTCTGCAGGGGTACCCCGTGGGGAGGGGATCTGCCCTCCAGGACTGGCCGGCCCCATGGGTTGGCCTTTGTGTTTTTCCGTCTGATTTAATGACCTACCACACTTTGGACCAGAAATCAGACAGACTTGGATTCCACCCTTGCTCTAAAGCGTTAAGTCACTTTGGCTTCTGTCAGATTCCCCAGCCTCACACAAGGCTTTGCTGCAGAACACCGTTTCCTGCCGGAGCCGTCTGGTCTTCTGGTCGCCTTGTTTGTCACATGCTGTCAGCTTCGGTCTCCCAAGCCCCATCCCAGGCCCAGCAACTGAAAAGCTGTGGGGAGCCTGGGAATGTATACTTATATGGACATATAATTATGGATCATACTTTATATTCACACATGTAATCTGTAAGGCATTCTAACATGTCGCCCTGGTCACAAAGCTGTGAATGGGCATGAGACCTTGTTTTCCTGACGAGAGAGAGAAACAGCCCAGACAGGGACAGCGACCTGCCTGTGGCCTTGCCTTCCCAGCACCTTCTTGGTCTCTGAGCCCTCCCTTCTGCTCAAGTGAGTGGTGTTGGGAGGCCCGTCTGCTGGGGAGCCCTGAGGCTGGTGGCTGGAGGCCCCCGTGCCACCAATGGGGAGTGGTCATTTGGTGTTTCTATTTATTGACTCTTTAAAATTCATCATCCAAGGAAAGTTAATACATGACTGTTTGGTAGCAAGAGAAACATAACTCTAAGACCACAATGACCCACGCACCCCAAACAAAAACAGAACCAAACAAACCCCATCTGAAACCAGACCTTTGGAGCTGCAGCTGAAGAAGCAAGGGGGCTGGGGGTCAGACTGGCTCCGGCCATCCAGGGGGCAGGGAAGAGGCTGCCTGTAAGTGGTTCCCAGTTGAAGAGGCCATATCCAGCCCCTGGGCTTTGGGTATTCTTCCTGAAGGGGCTGCCCTGGCAGGAAGGGTGTGAAAAGAGGGTCTCAATGGTCCGAGTGAGGGGGGCTCCCAGGCTCACCCTGCCAAGGTGACCATATGTGCCAGTGCATGAGACACAGGAGCTGCGGGGGCAGCTTGGAGAACAAGGGCCCTTTCCTCTTCCCTGCTCAGGCCAGGAAAGAGCCCTGTCCAAGTCCCCATCAGTGTTAACAAATCTGGAAACGACTAAAGGCACTGCCAACAAGTTAGGAAATGCCAAAGCCTGGGGAGGCCCCCACACGGGAGTCACTGCCCCCTGCAGCCATCACCTTGTTCTGGATGACTGAGGGTGCTTGGTCCTTGGCTCTGGATACTGGAGGGCAGCCCAATCATGACAAGGCCATGGAAAGTGTATGTTAAGAGGCAATATTCTAGTGCCCTGAACATGCAGTGTGTGTGTGTGTGTGTGTGTGTGTGTGTGCGCGCGCACGCGCGTGCACACACCCATGTGTCTATGCACATGTGTGCGCAAGTATGTAATGAGGGGGACTGGTCCTTCCAGGAAGGCTCGCTTAGGGCCCCAGGGTGGCCCCTAGAGCAGGAATAGGGTCTTTCCCCTTCTGTGACTTCCTCAAATCACCCCTGCCCAGGTCATTGCATAAATAAGTGCTTGGGAAGGTACGCATCTAGAAAGGAACATAAATACTGTACATGGGAAAGGCTTCTGTCCCTAGCCCTCCCACTGCCTCCAGAAAACCCTCCAAATATTGCACATGGCCCTCCCTAGCCCCAGGGGGTCCAGGCCCGGCCGTGTCTTTGGTAGAAGCTCCAGGGACAGCGGTCCTGGGCAGCCCACATGCCCCCCTGCCCCACCCCTGTCATGACTGGGGGCACCGAAGCAGCTGGAGGGTTGGCAAAGGCCTTGGCCTGCTGGCCAGCAGGAGTTCCATCAGGAATACTTCCTCAGGGCTGAAAGGGAGCCTGCGCAGGCACAGGTGTGCCCCTGGTGGGACGTTCCCGGTCAGAGACCGCTAGCAAGTGTGGGCTAGGAAGAGGCAAGCAGGCCGAGGGCAGCTGGGCAGGCAAGTCCTGGGCCACGGTGGACAGGGTCACACCCTCCACAGGAGGAGGTGATTTGTGCTGTCGTCTCGGCCCACTGTCTCGCTGCTGCCACCACCCCCACTGCTGAGTCGGAAGTCCTCATAGCCATCCCCACCACTGATAACGAGCATTTTAGGTCTGGCCGAGGCAGGTCCTCGGTGCCGAGGGGAGTCCCGGTGCTCCAGGGATGGCAGCTTCTCAGGGCCTGGAGGATGGAGAGAGAGACAGTCTGTTAGCTGGAGTGGGACTGGTGGCTGTGCTGTCCCCTAAGGGCCTGCCTCACCCTAGAAGACAGGAAGAAAAACAGGCATACTTTCTGTGGGGGGAATCCTACTTCCTGTTAGCCAAGAACATCTTTGGAAAGAAATACCCACTTCCTGGCAGTCACACAACTTCTTACCTCTTATCTGTGCCTCCAAGTCAGAGTGACATAAGCTCTCGGCAACCCCTCCCCCATTACACATGTACCATCTTCCTTAAACCGCTTCCTACTTTCCCAGCTGGGATGCTGAGGTCTTCTCCCGCCCAAAGCTTCCTTGCTTCTCGGTTCCCACAAGCACCTCCTCATGGGAATACGGTTTCCTGCCCGATCAAAGCAAGCCTTGGCTCACTGTGGCGCTCCTTGACGGATGCCATCTCCTAACACGCTTCCCTTGCTAACCCTCCCAGTCCATGTCTTTCCCGCCTGCCATTCTGTGTTCTAGTTGCTTCTGCTCCATTTCCCACTCTGCCCGGGACTTCCTGACGCCCTGCCCTGGCCCTCATTTCTGGCCTTCTCTGTTTGCCTGCTGTCTGCATCCCTTACTGTGCCATGGTCTGATTCTTAGGTGACAGTTCTTACAGTTCACTCCCTATCTCCGGTGACAATTCTGGACCGAGGTGTGCACACAGCCCACATCCGGGAAGGTTTTATTTTGGGGACTTTAGAGCCTACTTCCTGCTCTCTGTGCCACTTCCAGCCCGTACTGCACTCTTCTTCCCTCTTAAAAACCTCTTCTGATGGAAAAGGGGGTGGATCTTAAACAGAATCTGGCCCCTCTGGGCCAGAGGAGGGGGCACAAACCCACCCGTGTCTGGGGGAGGTGGCGGGGTTGGGCAGAGCAGGCTGAAGCCATCTGGCAGCTGGACGGCAGCCAAGAAGCGGACGTGGCCAGTGTGCCCCTGGCCTAGGCCGGTGGGGCTGAGGGGTGCTCGCGGGCAGCTGACGGCACTGGATGAGGTGGGCATGGTGAGCACGACTCCGGCGCTGGTGCCCACCCACAGCAGCTCCTCACACACCAGCAGCGCCGTGATCCTCAGGCAGGCGGCCTTGTGCTGCCGGATGATGGCGTCCGAGCCTAGGGGGCGAGACGGACTGGAGCTAGGGCTGCCTCCTGGCCCCCGGCTCAGCCTCCTCGATATGGGGGCAGAAGGGCTCCAAGGGGAAGGGGCAGGGGCAGGGGTGGATGGAGGTCAGTACCTGCCAGCATCCTGTGCACAGGGGGTGTGACGTCTACCTCTGCCAGCTGCTCAAAGGTGTCCGGGTGGTAGAGACACACGTGGGCACTGCCTTTCAACGTCACCCATACCCCCAGGCTGGAATCCACCATGCAGGCCACGCTGCGGCTGGAATCCTGGCCCACGTGGAACGTGTGCTGGCCGGAGCGGTGGGAGGGAGGGAGAGAGAGCATGTGGGCGACTGGCAGGCCTGCCCTCCCCGGCCCCTCCCTGCCTCATGCTCCACCAGTACCTGCCTCACCCCTACAGCTCACACCAGACTTCTCCAGAAAGCCCCCTGGCTGACGGCAGAGGTGGCCTCGCTCCTTGGTCTAGATGACCAACCTGTCAAAGCCTGGTTTCAGTGAAGCCCCCCATTAAGCCTCAGAAATTAAAAATGGAGCTGGCTTTTCCCCTGCAGCTCAGTGATTCTGTGATCAGAGGATATTAGAGCTCAGAGGGTTTTCGGATCAATCACGGGCCTCTCTCTGGACAGATGGATGCTTTCTTATGGCCCCCATGGTCTCAGCTCCCTCTCTCATGGGCCAGGCTTACCCCAAATCACCTATTCTATCCCCACGCCCACCGGTACCTCCAGCTGCAGTGTGTCAGGGCTCAGGACAAGGATCCGGTTCTGGCAGCCACACCACAGCCGCCCACCCACGGACACCATCTTGGTGATGGGACTCCCCTGAGAACCCAGGGTCACTGACTTGAAGTTCTGGGGGTCCCAGAAATGGCCTGGAGTGGGAGCAGGATAAAGAAAACAGCAAATTCAGTCTGGTATTGCCCTGGAGCCTCACCCCCACAAAAGTAATTATAGATGCTAAACTCCGCATTTGTGCATGAGGACACCGAGGCCCAGAGAGGGCCTGAGAGGGGCCCAGAGCCACGTCTCCAGACTCACTCATGGGCCTCAGGGAGAGAGCCTGCACCAGTCACGCTGGCGGGGCGGGGTATGGAGGGCACTCACCTGCTTCTCGTTGGTAGACCACAAGTTCTCCATTGGCCAGAGAAACAAACACCTGGTTATTCAGATACCTGGGCAGGGCAAAGGGGAAGGAGTCAGGGGTTTCAGGAGGCCAGAGGAGGTCCCCTGGGGCCAAGGGACTCCCAGACAGAATGGTTACGATGCCCAAGAGACTGACGCTCCAGGTAGGGAGCCCAAGGCCAAAAAGGGGTAGTAACTCGCCCACCGTCACACACTGTAGGAGAGGCCCAGCTGGCCTAGGGCAAGCCTCCACAGAAAGAAGGGGCCAGTAGAACAGGGAGAGCTGGGTGAACAGAAGGAAGCCTGCATGGGTAGGAGGGTCTGGACCAAGAGGACTGGCCAAGTGCCTTACAATATGCAGGTCACAGAGGCCGCGTGCTGGAGCTTCATGCTGTTCCTGCGGTCACGGATGCTGTCAGAGGACTGGTACACGTGGACGCTGTGAATCGGAGCATGCACCTGTGACCAAGGCTTGCCCCCCGCAGTTCGCCCCCCACCTCGGTCCCACCACCACCTCCCCCCTGCCAGGGGCCAAAGTACTGAGATCCCAAAGCCTCCCTGTAGGCTTCAGACCCCGCAGGAGCCCCAGCGGGTCGTACTTCTGAGGTCGGACTCTAAGCCCTCCTGCTTCTGTTTCAGGATACCACGTGGTTTCCCAAGCACAGAGCTCGGGGTTCTGTGTCCCTGGCTCCTATCCTGCCCCTACCAGCCATCCTCAGTGCCCAGCCACACAGAGCTCTGGTAGGCCTCAGGGTCAACGTTCAGCAGGTCCTCAAGGCTGCCCCGGGTGAAGGAGCCACGGCTAGAGCGGCGAAGGGCTCTCCCATCCATGGGGCTGGTGCTGCAGGGACCGCCAGGCCCGAAGGAACCCGACAGGGGCAAGAAGCCAGGGTCCTGCTCCTCCTCTGAGCTGGTCGTCTCTGCCGTGGCCTCCTTGGAGCTCGGAGTCTCCTCATCTGAGGGAGACAAAGGTGTCTACCTCCATTCCCCTCTGCTGGGCCCAAGACCTGTCACCTTTCCAGGCCCACATCTCCCCTCTATGCCTCCCTCCCGGCCAAGTCCCTCCTGAGGGCCTCCCACCTGTTCCCCGCTTCCCCGAGGCATCTGCCCCTCTCAGGCCTAGTTATTCTGCTGGCTACACACGCCAATCCACCATCATGCTGTGGACAGGCGGATCAACCACTCCAGCCCCTACTCCATCTCCCCTACTTGACAGGGCGTTCTGGGGTCTTCGGGGTCTGGCCTGACTGGCCCGCTGCCCTCTGGGTCCTTGCTGTCCCAGTTCCCCTTCCCCCACCTTACCGGCTCGCCCTGCTCTGTGTGCTAACATCCTGAGACTCGATGCCATGCCTTTGCTGACACTGGTCCCTCCTCACCCATCAGTACCTGCTGGGTGCCCCCTCCTCAGGGCAGTCCACCCTGCCTGACAGCCCCAAGCCAGGCACTTACTGCCAAAGCTAGAGGAGATGGTGGACCGGCTGGCTTGGCTCTGCAGGGTTCCCGAGGGGCTGGGTGAAGACTCATCATCGGAGTCGCTGTCAAAGGGCACCAATTCCGGGCGGGGGTCTCCTTCGGCAGGGCCTGGGGCCATCTCCAGCCCCGAGCCTGCGATGGAGATATGGAGGCAGGGCTGGGGCCCCGGCTCTGCCAGCGTTGCTGCTTCTTCATCCACAGCCTCGACGTCCAGTTCTGGACCAGGGGTCTCCAGGGCCGTCTCTGGGGGATTCCTCAGCGAGGCAGGCCGCTCCCTGTGAGATACAGGAGTGGGGATGGAAGCTTCCAGGAGCTGGGGCTCTGTCCCACTGCTTGGACGCCAGCCCCCAAGGCCCCGCCCCATCCACCAGCCTCGCCCACAGCTGCGGAGGGGTTGGGAGCCGGATGTGTCCGGCTGTCCCACTGTCGCCGGCCTCACCTGTGGCCGCGGCGCTGAAGACCAGGCACGGCGCCGATGCAGAGGATGCGGGCGGAGCAGACGGCGATGCAGGCCTCCACGTCAGGCTCAGCGCGCAGGCTCAGCAGGCACACCTGACCCACGTAGCCGTCGCTGTTGCACACCCACACCTCAGGCATGGGCTCAGGGCAGCTGCTCTGGGTCGGGGCTGCACACGAGAACTGTAGACGGCACCAACAGACAGGGGAAGGTGAATGTGGGAAGGGCTGCCAGCTCCCCCCGCCCCGCTCTCCAGCTGGCTGGCAGAACGGAGGGAGGTGGGCCTACAGTGCGGGGGGGCATGAACTCCCAGGACACCCCCCCATACACGCGTGTACACATGCACACACACACACACAGACACATGCACAGCGCATGGGCCACTCTGTGGGCCAGAGGCACATATGCCCGCATGATGTCAGTCTCGTCCCTTCACATACATATGTGTACAGACAGCCACACACGTGGAAACCCTAAATACGATCCCAAATGTATGAGGTAACAAGTGTGAAAAGTGGTAACCGCTGTCCAGATGTAGTCAGACTTAGGCACGTGACTTAGACACCTCATGCCCATCAGACAGCCTTCGCTCATGTGCACACACAGATGTGTGTGGCCACACCCATATGTACACGACCCACATAGTAGCCACATGTGTGTACACGACCCACATAGTAGCCACAGACATGGGGTGGCTATCATGTTCGAGACAGGCACCTCGTGGACCCCCAACAAAACCATGTGTACCCGCGGGCCCGGGGCCCCCCACGCACCTGCATGCCACTGCGGGTCTTCATGATAGGGATGGCCTTCAGGAACTCAGGGTCTAGACAGCTTTTGCTGGAGGCTGTAGTGGAAATGAACAAATACTGCTCAGCTTCCACCTTGCCCTCGACCATTTCCCTTCCCACCCTGCTCATCAGGGTCTCTCAGAGGAAAGCGACGGGGCTGTGGGTTATGCCCTGCTTGAACCCGGCCTCAATTTTCCCACCTGTACAGTGTGGGAGGCAGACCCAGAAGTCTCAAAGATCCTCTAAGCCACAGACTCTAACAGCTTTCCCTGCTCCAGGCCTGCTCAGAGTGTACGGAGGACGCGCAGGGAGGAGGGTCCTGCCTCCTCTCCACAGCAGTGCCCTGTCCTAAGTTCACCCTTTCCATTCACTGAATTCCCCCGCCCCCGGCCCGGGAGAGCAAGTCCCGTTTCTCCTCGGGAGTCTCAGGCCACCCTCCCCCTGAGCAGGGACTGAAGCACAGGGCACAGGGGTCTTGGGATTTCTGGTTCCTGATCTCCCACACCGCAGCATGGTGCCGCCCACTGCCTGGAAGTGCTGGAAAGAGGACACCAGCATGAGCCTGGCTTACCCAGTTTCCTCTTGGCCTCATCAAAGGCCTGCTCAAAGCCAAGGCGGGCGTCAGGGTGAGGGAACTCAAAGATGAAGGAGTCCGTGCCCTCGGGCCTCGTGCTGCACAGCTCCAGCTTCGTAGGGGGGAAGGAAAGCGCATAGCACAGCGCCTGCTTCTCTGACAGGTCCCGGTGCATGGCAGCTGAGAGGTCCCGCAGTGCTTCGTCCAGGCTCTGCCGGGTGGAGGGCCCAGCCTTAGGCCCTGACATCTCCCCACAGTCTGTTCCTGCCCTGAGAACTAAGTGGGGACCTGACCCCCCCACCAAGACATGATGGGCCCTCTCTCCTCCCTCAGCTGGGGACAGAGCTGTGTCTCCACCCTCAGGCCTGGAACACATCACTTCCCTCAGCTGCCATAAGGCTGTACTTTTCCCTTCCAATAAGTGACAGAGCTGAGTGACCTCTTCCTCAGGCAATGAAGAAGCTGTTCTCTCTCCCTCAGATAGGGTCTGGGAACCCCCATCACCCCACTCCCCCTGCCTCAGGCAGAGAGCACAGACCTGGTGGGGGAAACCAAGGCTCTCCGAGAGTTTGCTCATCTGGCCCAGGGTGGTCAGGTCCTCATCCAGGCGGCTGATAGCCTTCTGGATGTTCTCCCGATTGGTGGCTTGGGATGCCCCTGGTAGAGACAGAGGAAGGCCATCGACAGATACAGAAGCAGACAAGGTCAGGCTTGGACAGACAGTCTCCCCTTTCCTCACAGTCTGCAGTCGAGCATGGGGAGTGGCCTGACAAGCTGAGAGCTGGTCAACCCCAAGACCCAAGGATCAGAGTGATAGCCAGGTGGCTCGCAGAGAAACACCAGGCCTGGCAACAGGGACTGGGCCTAATTCAGAGGCACCTGGCCCAGGGTGCTGGTCCCTTGGAGAGCCCCACGGAGGAGCACACGGAATAGGCGGCGGACAGCCCTGTAGCTTCGGCAGCCTCCCGCTGACACCAGAAGCTGCAGGCGTGCGGCCCCCACAAGGGAGTCGGCCTGGCAGCCAGAGCCTCAGGCAGTCAAATCGCTGACCAAGGGACTCCGTTCCCTGACAGGAGGGGAAAATGAGCTGATGCTCTGGATTTCTCTAGTCCTACCCCATACCTGACCACAGCCAAGCAGCTGGACCCACAGGCCAGCTCAGCATCCCCACACCCAACACTGTCTGGTCAGGGGTGTCCACCCTAGACCAGGAACCCACCAATGGGCAGAGTAGACAGCAGTGGAATGTACCAGGAAAGCTAAGGCTTGGGTTTTCTCCTACTCCTTCTAAAGGATGCCATTCCTCCCACCCCACCCCAACAACGCTCACTGCCTGGGCAGCCCTGGTTTCTTCTGTAGGACCTTGCCCCACTCTGGCCACACTCGATGGGGCCAGGAGCAGACACCTGACCTAAAGGTAGTCACTTTATCAACTGGCCTGTGTTCCAGTGAGAAGAGACAAACCGGACCAACCATCAGCTTGTATTCCTCCATAGCGGCCCACGTGAGGCCGGCCTGGGTTTGCCCTGGGGGCCACCACAGCTAAGCCTAGGGACAGAGTCTGAACCCGAACTGCCTGCCAGCCAGGAGGCACCCACACCACCATCCCAGACCAACCCGCCCCCTCAGAAAGGTAAACTTCGGATCCTGGAGCAGCTAGGGAGAAAGGCCACGATGCGGAGCAGGCCATGAGGGAGCACAGGAGGTGGAAGGAAGGAGGAAGCAGAGAAAGCAGTGAGAACAGGCAGGAGGAGCAATTCTCTGAAACCACCTCAGCCCCAAACAACATAGATCTTTCCAACCAGCCTCTGCTTGCACTGACTTAAGGGAGTCTCTGCTCCCGATGAGCTAAACTGCTGGACCACAGCAGTGCATCGTCATCTAATAGGATGCTGGTGCCTTGGTCAGTGGCTGGTGGCAGGTGTGTCTGTGCCCCCGCACCACCCCAGCCTAGGCGAGGTCCCTGCCCCGTCAGAAGGTGGTCTGTGTGCACAGGTCCTGGTGTGGCTCTGTGTTGGGCACACCGATCCTGCAGGCCACCCTCCCCCAATATTGGCTAGGAAAGTGAGGCCCCCGCAACAGAAAAGCAGACAGATTCAGGCAGCCAGCCTGGCCACAGGGCAAGCCCTCCAGGAGGGCTTCTGAGAGGAGGGCCCGGACACCCAGAACCCCCAGGCAGGCCTGGGCCAGCCCCACCTTTGACAATGTCTGCGTCCTCCAGCGGCAGCTTCCACAGCAGCTTGTACTTGCTGGCCGTGTCGATGACGCTGGCTGCCGTGTACCTGTGGGGAGCCAAGGGGGAGCTCTGGCCCGGCTGGCGCAGTGGGGGCAGGGAAGGACAGCTGCTCCCCCGCTGCCCCAGCCCAACCCTGCCCCAGCCACTCACAGGCTCATGGAGCTGCGCCGCAAGGAACCCGATTTCCGCTTTAGGGTCGTGCAGACGATGAGGTCCGTGAACAGGAAGAGAGACCGGTCCTTCTTGCCACCGACGGCCTTCTGTGGGGTCCGAGGCAGGACTCAGGCCCAGAGGCCCACCCTCCTGCCCACCGTGCCCAAGGGGACAGCCAGGCCCAGAGAGGGGTGAGGGCTCTGCCCCAGATGCCCAGAGGCAGAGCTGGGACTCGACCCAGGACTCCTGTTGTGGGGAAGAGCAGGGAGGCCCAAGGGCAGCAGGTATGAGCAGAAGTATGAACAAAATAGGGAGATGGGAACAGGTGGGTAGACAACGGGAAACTTCTTACCACTTCAATGACCATCTCCTGCCTTAGGAATCGCCGCAGAGGGGCTTGGAGCTGTGGGGCAGGAGAGACAAAACCTTGAAGGCCAATTATTAAACCCATCTCCTCCCCAGACCCCAAGAACCCCTGGCCCCCCTCCACGGGCCAGGACAGTAGAAGCAGCAACCCCTCTGTCCTCCTGATGCTGTGTGCTCAGGCTGCGGGATCTGTGGCCAGAGACAGACAACACGGTTGTGGCTATGGACAGAGATGGGTGGGGATGCTGGCAGACAAGCTGTGGAGGTGGACGGGACGGTGACTGCAGGGGACCACAGGTGTAAACGAAGACTTGGGTGGCGGGTGGCACTCACGTCCTCCATGCCCTCAATGTGAGCCTCAATTTCCTGCAGCACACGGGCGTGTCGCTCTGCCTCCTCTGCGCTCCGCACACCCTTGTTGATGCGTTCAGCCACCTGCTTGATGTTCCGCTGAGCATCCAGCAGGAGTGGGTGGTCTGGGTGGTCCTCGGGTGTGTGTTTCAGGAGGTCCTGGTGTGGAGATGGGGATAAGACCCTTGCTTATCAGCTGTCCCTTTCAGGCCCGGCAGCCCCATGTTGATGGCTGGAGCAGGAGGGACTACAGGGAGACTCCAGAGAGAACTTCTCTTCCTACCCGACCCCTGGGGACACTGACATCAGGCTCAATCGAGGGGCCTTCCAGCCCTCCACAGCCTCACGTGCCTCCCACGCCCACCTTCACCAGAAGCTCATAGCGTGGGATCCGCTGCACAGGCTTGATCATGAGGTCAGACAGCGCCTGCTTCTCCTTGTTCTCACGCATGCTTTGCTAAAACCAGAGACAAAGTGGATGGGCACCCGTGTGAGGATGTCATGCAAAGAAGGGAATGACTGAGGACAGGTCCGCAGCCAGTGCCTCCAGCCCAGCCCAAGGGCAAAAGCTGAACCCTCGCCTAAGGCTATGGTGCCAGTCTGGGAGCTCTTGCCCCCTCCCAAAGCTGGCCCAAGGTAGGAGTCATGTCCATCCCCCTTAGCTGGCCCCTAGTACCTCCAAGAACTTGAGAAAGGCAGGCCTCGCCTCCTTAGCCACACGCACGGCATCCTTTGCGTTGAGAAAGTTGTCAATGTAGGCAGAATAGATGTTGACCAGGACGTCCTTGGAGAACTGTGGGTGAAGAGGTAGGTTGGGGACCTTCAAGGTGTCCCTTACTTCACCTCACCCGGTCCTGGTTTCCAGTAATGCACAAACCAACATCTTTTCCCTCCAACTGGACATGATGTGGTCTCTAAGGGATGGGGTATGTGCTCCTGTGTTGTGTATACACATACACCTTGTATGTGTGACCCTGTGAGCATGTGTGTGTGCAAACATGTATCTTACTTAGGTCTGTGTGTACATGGAAATACATATGCCTAGATGTGTCCTGTAGACCCGGCTCTCCCATTTCCAACTGGGCATTTCCATCCCTTGCTCTCCATCCTCATTAAGTCCAGCCAGCAGTTCCCCCTCCTCACTGTCCTCTGAGAGACACTGACTCATTCCAGCCTCTTGGCCTTTGCCCATGTAATTCTCTCCACCAGATGCCCTTACTATATCCAAATCTCACCATCATCCAATCTCAGGGCTAAGCTCCAACCGTGCCTCCTCCAGGAAGCCCTCCCTGCCCTGACTAGAACTCTTTCTGGAATCACTCTTGGCCTCTGGCCTCCCTTGATAGCCCCCTGGCGACAAGTCTCTCTTCTGGAAGGCAATAGGAATGTCCATCCTTTCCAGTGGGGGCACAAAGCTGGTGGCTAGCACTGATGGCCAGCTGATAGCTGGGCTAAATGTTAAAGTTCTTGGGCAGAAGCGCTGGCTAGGTGGTGGGACACCCTGGTTCCTGTATCAGCTGAACCACGGATGGATTAAGGGCCCTATGGTGGTATTTGCTTCTGGCCCCTCTGGGCCCACAAGCTCCTGTGTCTCTAAGGCACTGACTGTCCCCCTCCCCAGGCCCGGGGTGTGCTACAGAGCAGAGGCTTGGAGAAGAAGACAGCCCTTACGCCCCAGCCCACCCTGGGCCCAAGCTTGATCTGCTGACCCTTCCCTGGGACCAGGGCTTCTGCTCGTCAGACCATGGAAAGCATCCAAGTCCAGACAGGGGATGAGCCCGGTGACAGCGAGGGTGGCAATGGCCTGGAGGTGTCAGCACCCAACGGGGGTCCCTTCAGAGTTCTTGCCACATCCGTTCCGGGTCAGCAGGCAGCTTCTAAGACCTTCTTAGGCCCAAGGCCCACCCACATCATCACAAACACATGAAAGAACATCCACATCTCACAACAACAGGTAAGTTTGTAAGTTTGTTTTTGTTTGTTTGCTAGTACAATTTTTGAAAGGCATTTTACAATTGTGCTTTTGAAATCATTCGGCTCTGAGTAAGCAGTTTAGTTTGTGTTTGGCTATGATTTATCAGTCATCACCGTGCATTCCTGGGAATTCTGGCCAAAAAACAAAATGTAACAAGTTTTTTCAAATGCAATTAAGCTCATATAAACAATACTATATTTAACAACTAAAGAAAATGGTGTGTTATGTTTTTACAGACATTTAATTAAATGTTTATTAGCTTTGCTTTTTACAGCTTTTTTTGAGTTTTGAAGCCAATACCTTTTCTACGGTCTCATTCACTATGGTGGGATCCTGAAGAGCTCACAGGTGGGGGCATGCTTGTGATGAAGGGGGGCACAGGCTGGGGCAGTGTGGGCACTGGACCCGCAGCTCTTGGAGCCTGAACCCTTTACCACTCACTGTGACCTTGATCAGGTTACTTACTCTCTATGCTGCAGAGTCATCCACTTTAAACTTGGGGGAATAATTGCACCTTTCTCCTAGCCTTGTGGATTTATGTAATGTATTTAGAATAATGGCTAGCACTTAAGTGCCAAGTAGTTAGCTATCTGATTAAAATGCTGGATGGAGAAAAGAGCTAGTCAACGTAAGGGCTGAGGTCAGTACCAGCAACCACCGAGGTCTGGGTCAGTGTCAGGACCAGCTCGAGGATAGGACTAGGGTCAAAGTTAGTGCGAGCCACTAGAGCTGGGTCCAGGATCAGGGTCAGGAACTGGTTGGGGCTGGGGTCTGTGGCAGAATCTAGCCAAGCTCTGAGGTTTTGGGGTGTCCAGGTTCAGGTCAACTACAGGGCTGGAGTCAGTGCCCAGGTTCTGGGGTTGGACCTGGTATCAGAGTCAGTGTCCAGGTGGAGTGGGGGAGGGGGGTCCATGGCAGCAGTCATCCCCTTCCAGGAGGGGCCCAGGCTCGTGGGGGCTGTAGCAGTGGGCAGCAGGGCCACTCACCGACTGGACGAGCAGGTCTCCCACCTTCTGCTGGGCGTGCCAGGTCTGCACACAGTGCCGCACCTGCTCAAGGAACTGTTCGTGGTGCTCCAGGAGCTCGGGGATCTGGTCGAAGATCTCATCCACCAGCGATGGGTCACAGAGCAAGGAGTTCTCTGGCTGCTTCAGCGGCTGCATATAGCCCTGGGGGTCCCCTACAGGTCAGTCTGGGTACCCTCAGAGGGATGGCATCCCAACCCACTGGCATGGGGGGCATACGAAATCACCTGAGCCTATGACTCAATGGCCATGCCTCCGGATCTCCCTCATTAGACTCAGAGCTCTAGCGGAGAGAGGAAGACCTATCCCCACACCTCTCACTGTGCGGCCCAGGGCCTGGCACAAGACGGGAGTGAGTGGGCTCAGTAAAAGTTTGTTGGATGCATGAACCCACAGAGCGTGGAGTGAGGAAAGCAAGTAGACTGGGCTCCTGGGAGACCCACATGCGCTAACTCAGCAGACACTCCACTGAGCAGTCACCGTGCACAGGCACAGTTCAGCAGTGAGCAAGGAAGACCAAACTCCCTGCCCAGTGGAGCTTACAGTCTAGTGTGATGGAACACACAGATATAAGGAAGAAACAAAAATAAACCACATTTCATTAAATCTTTAAGAAAAAAAATTGCTGTGGGGTGCCTGGGTGGCTCCGTGGGTTAAGCTGCTGCCTTCAGCTCAGGTCATGATCTCAGGGTCATGGAATCGAGTCCCGTATCGGGCTCTCTGCTCAGCAGGGAGCCTGCTTCCTCCTCTCTCTCTCTCTCAGTCTGCCTGCCTCTCTGCCTACTTGTGATCTCTCTCTCTGTCAAATAAATAAATAAATAATCTTAAAAAGAAAAAAAAAAAAAAAAAAAAAAAAAACTCCTCTTTTTCACCTCCCATCTGCGTTCAACCCGGATTCCTGAGAATGAAGAGCCTTGCTTCGCAGTACGCGTTCTCACGCAGCGGTCGCCCTCTACTGGCCGAAACTCTAACTACAAGCCCAAGAAATGAGGATGTTTGAAAAAGTAATGCAATGTCTGGCAAACTTTATATCAAACATTTTAAAAACTGGCTTGATATAACAGCCTCGAGAAAGTCAAGCTCAACAGAATACTCTTGCCCGGTTGGGGATTCTTAAAAGGCCAGCGGGTGATGGTGAAGGGGCAGGCAGGCAGCTTCCCTCCTAGAATTCCTAGGCCAGGGGCACCTGGGTGGCTCAGTGGGTTAAAACCTCTGCCTTCCGCTAGGGTCATGATCCCAGGGTCCTGGGATCGAGCCCCCCGCCACCCCCACATCCGGCTCTCTGCTTAGCGGGGAGTCTGCTTCCCCCTCTCTCCTCCTACTTGTGATCTCTGTCCGTCAAATAAATAAATAAAATCTTAAAAAAAAAAAAATTCCTAGGTCAGTCTGTGCCAAGGTTCAGGATGTGGGTTCAAATCCCATCACCTCTGTTAACCTCCGTATTTCTTTAAAAAAAATACCAAGCCTGGCCTACACATGACACTAATGTAACACCATATGTTAATTATACCTCAATTTAAAGAAAGGAAAAAAAAAGAAACTCCAAGCTTGCAGGGATGATACCAATCAATGCGGGTGGCAGTGGTCACTGTGAGGGAACACTAGGGCCGTGGAGTCCATTCGGCTGACACTCTCCTGCTTATACTCTCAGTCCCGCCTCCTGAGAACTATCCTTAGCTCTCCTCCTGGCAGGTCCTGCAAGCCTCCACATGTGCAGCCCTGAACTGGCCAGGAGAGTGAAAGGCAGAGAGCCCTGCCCAGGTCACGCCAGCCTCCCAAGTGTGAACAAGGCAAGAACAGCTTCGTTACCTCTGCACCTTAGCACCAGGACCGGGTGTGATAGTCACATTCTGCACACAAAAGCACCGAGGCTCAGAGAAGCAAGGTGACTAGACTAGCATCACACAGCAGGGAAGCGAGTGACTCAAACCTTGGACTGCCTGACCCCAATGCCTTCAACTCCCACCCAGGAGACTCCAAAGGACCCCACATGACTACCCCTGCATGACTACCACCGCCTAGCGGCCAAGGGCATCCCTAAAAGATGGCATTCTAGTTGTGTCCCAGCGCAGCAGCCACCCTGGCCACCTCTCCAGGGCTAACTGCTCGAGGTTTCCTCCAGCCTCCAGCCTTTGTTCCCGCTGTCCCAGCTGCCAGAAGGGTGCCCTCCAGGCTCTCCCACTGCTTAATGCTTGCCTATCCTCAGGTCTCCACTGAACACCCCAACCTCAGAGAAGCCCTCCCTGGCTTGTGACACCAGGGCAGGCCCCGTTCTATGATCTCTTTCCATGCGCTTATTTTTTCTTTATTTTTTAAAAAGGATTTTATTTATTTATTTGACAAAGAGAGACACAGCGGGAGAGGGAACCCAAGCAGGGGGAAAGGGAGAGCCACTGTGTGCTTATTTTTAATATAAAAAAGCAACGTGATGGTGAAGGGGCAGGCAGGCAGCCTCCCTCCTAGAATTCCTAGGCCAGGGGCGCCTGGGTGGCTCAGTGGGTTAAAGCCTCTGCCTTCGGCTTGGGTCATGATCCCAGAGTCCTGGGATCGAGCCCTGTATTGGGCTCCCTGCTCAGTGGGAAGCCTGCTTCTCTCTCTCCTCCCTACTTTTGCTCTCTCTCACTATCTCCGTCACTATGTCTCTGTCTCTCAAATAACTAGATAAAAATCTTTTTAAAAATAAAATAAAAAAATAAAAGCAATGATATAAACACCATAAAACTTGCCGATTTCAATCTTTTTTTTTTTAAGATTTTTTTTTAAGATTTTTTAGTAGGCAGAGAGGCAGGTAGAGAGAGAGGAAGGGAAGCAGGCTCCCCGCTGAGCAGAGAGCCTGATGTGGGGCTCGATCCCAGGACCCTGAGATCATGACCTGAGCCAAAGGCAGAGGCTTTAACCCACTGAGCCACCCAGGCACCCCGATTTCAATCATTTTTAAGTACAGTTAGTACACTCACATTAAAAACCTTCACGTTGCTGTGGAACCATCATCCCCAATACCCTCTGGAACTTTCCCATCTTCCTAAACCACAACTCCATACCCATTAAACACTATCTTCCACTTCCCCTCCCCCAGGCCCTGGCAAGCACCATTGGACTTTTCTGTTTCTATGAACTTGATCATCCTAGGTGACCCACAGAAGTGCAGTCATACAGTATCTGTCCTCTTGTGACTGGCTCACTTTGGTTTAGCCTCGTGTCTTTGAGGTTCACCCATGTTGTGGCACATGTCAGAATTTCCTCCCTTCTCTGGCTGGACAATACTCAGTTGTCACGGATACACCCTCGGCACACTTGTGAACCTGCATCTGTCCTCACGTGCGGCTTGCCTGGCTGGTTACTGTCCGTGTCTGCCGGAGACCATGAGCTCTAGGAGACAGGACCTCATCACTCATGCTCTCTGCTGAACCCTCACCAAGAACACGGTCCACACCCAGAAGATGCTCATTGCGGATCTGCGGAGTAAATGAATGTACACTCTGGATGTTTCCAGGGCTCTACCTTCTGTTCTTTGCTCTCAGTCTGCCTAGATGGCTTGAGTGAATTTACCAAGGCCAGGCCCCCTCAGCTGGGATCCATGTTCTTAGTCCTGGGCCCCAGGCCTACATGTGCACCCTGAGCTAGGGGCTCTCCCCAGTCAGAACCTGATCTGGCCATCTCACCCCAGCTTTCACGTGTAGGGCTCCTACAGTGCTTCCATCACCCAGACCAGAAGTCCAGGCCTCATCCCATAGCCGACCAGCTACCAGGCCTGGCCTGATCAGTCCACTTCCTGAGTGTCTGTCCCGATGCTCCTTCCCTGTGGCTTCTGCTCTGGTCCTGGCCTCTCCTCCCTCACCCACCCTCAGTGGCTGCCCTCCTTGACTATCCACCTTCCCAGCAGTCAGACAGACTATGTAAAGCATGAATGAGACGACATCCACCCCTGGCTCAAAGCCCTTCGCTGACTCTCCAGGGCCCCTGGTAGGGTCCAAACCTTCTTCCTGGTAGTCAAAGCCTCTACCATGTGGCCCCCTGCATCCGCAGAGGGCCAACCCTTTGTGCTCTATGCTGGCCTCTCTTTACCTGACCTTGCACGTGCTGTTCCTATTGCCAAGGCAGGTAGGGAGGAAGCCAGCATGTCCTCCAGGGAAAATTCCCTGACCCCCTCACCTCACAGGTGGCCCCTCAATGCTTTGAGAATGAACATATACTCAACTCTGTGCCCAATGGGATGATGAGATCCTGTGGCAGCGGCTTGCCTCTCTTACTCATCCTTATGCTTCCTATTCCTGGGCTGGGGCCTGGCACACAGCAGGTACCCAGCATTTTGTTCCATTCAATGATCATTTTCCCAGTCAATGAATAAAATGGATGGGGCTACCGTGGGCAGGGGCACAGATCTAAGCTCAGGCCCAGGGCTGCCAGGGGGAGGTGGCAGGACAGTAAAAGGAGGGAGCACCTGCCGTGGGGTGGCTTGTCTGGACTTATTAAGTCCCCTCCATGTTCTCCCCGACCCTGGCAGGGGCTTCCTCCTCTGGGGTAGTCACACGATGGGGGAGGGGGGTTTCTCCACAGAGGGATGATGTATCCCAGGGTCATTCCTCTCTCGTCTCCAGCCTCCATCCTGTCCATAAAAATGGCCTTTTTCCCATGTGTGTGACAGCCTCCTAGACTCAGAACGGCCACTCTCAGGGGCCTGGTTAATAGCCTCGAGCCTCACCTGCATCAAGGTGCGCAGAGACTCCACGTACGACTGCTCCGTGTCCAGCAGGGTCATGGTCACGTGCTTCCGCATGTCCTTGGAAGACAGAAGGCAGAGGGTGAGCATGCCTTGTTCCCCTCAGACCCCACCCCCCGCAGGCACAATGACTGAAAGAGCCCACCCTCTTTCTCTGCCTGGCCTTCGAAGCCTGCTTTCCCACCATCCAGGGCTGCTGGCTATTACCCCAAAGCACCATGGGCCTCCACTCTGCCAGAACTTGCTCACACGCTCCCCATGCAGGGGGCACCCTCCCCCCACATCTCAAATGCCCCCCTTCCAGGGTGTGCCCCTTACTCCTCCACCATCTCCCTATGGCTGCTGGCAGAAATGGTGATCTCCTGTTCACTTCGAGGTTACCCAATGGGCTCCTAAAAAGGACTCAAAACAACCAATAACCTCTTACCTTGGCAAAGGAAGATGCCTCCAGGCCACCCCCCGCCCCAGCTGCCAACTCCAAAAACCCCTCCTTCAGGCTCAGTGCTACGGGGTGAGACCCTACCAGGCTGGGCTTCACACCATTCCTGAGAGTGGAGACTGTGGCCTCCTGCCACAGATGAAGAAAAGGTGACTCAGAAAGGTGACATCAGTGCCAGAGGTCACACAGCCAGGTTGGGGCAGGGTTCACCCACTCTCAGACAAGGCTGGATATCCATTCTCTCAGTAAAAACAGGTTAACTGAGCCCTACTCCACACCAGCTCTGAGCATATCATTATTTCATCCTCCTGACTACCCTGTGAGATAGACGATGTTCTTCTTCCCATTTTAAGGATGGGGAAAAGGAGGCCCAGGAGCTAAGACCTCCATCCTAAGCATGTGATGGTCTACAGTACGGAGTCCCTGCCCCTCCAGGGATAGGGTGTCCATCCTGCCCTGACAGGGCAGCCCCTATTCTGTGGGAAAGCTTTGCTAGAAGCCAGGCAGAGGATGCCTTCTCTGTGTCTGACTCCCTGGACCTCAGCTTACCTACCTATTACCTACCTACTGCCCCTTGCCACCAGTTCCTATACTTCTGGCCCACTCCTCCAGGAAGCCTTCACCAGATGGTATACTCATCTGATGATCCCCTCCCTCTGACTTGGGGACTTGGGGTCAGGTCTGTCCCCAAACCTGTCAACAATGGGACATGCTTAGAAAAGTAGGCTCCTGTGCTAGGAACTCACAGGTGGGGGGGGGGGCGGGGTGTGCGAATGGCTCTCCCTTGAGGGAGGGGAGGAGACTGGCCTTGCCCCATCCCCACCAGCTGCATGCTCTGATGGGTGACAAGCCACTGGGCTTTTCCTCAGAGCCCCTAGCTATAGTCAGGTCATCTAACCTCAGTGATTCGAAGGCCCTTAAAACACCAGGGCAGCTTCTAGTAGGAGGGAACATCAGTTGGGCCCACCCTAGGATGGAGTGTTTGGGAGAACCTCAAAGGCCAGAAGGGCCTCCCAAGGAAAGGCCCAGATGCTCAGTCCTCCCCTTGTCCCCCAGAGCCCTCTCAGCACTCACAGATATGGCCTCATTTCTGCCTCACACTCGCAGGTGTCATCATCTCCACATTATAGACAAGGTAGTCAAGTCTGAGAGGTGACTGACTTGCCCAAGGTCACACAGCTAGTGACTGGCAGAGTGGGGACCGAGTTTATTTATTTATTTATTTTTAAAGATTTACTTATTTGAGAGAGAAAGAGTGCACTCATATGAGAGAGCAGGAGGAGGGGCAGAGGGAGAGGGCAGAGAGAATCTCAAGTGGATTCCCCACTGAGCACAGAGCCTGTTGTGGGGCTCAATCTCACGACCCTGAGATCATGACCTGAACTGAAACCAAAAGCCGGACCCTTAATTGACTGAGCCACCAGTGAGCACCCTGATCCGAGTTTCTTTAGCCACCTCATGCTGAGTCTTAGGGCCCAAACACCCCGAGTTCTTGCCCACACTGACTGACCAGCCACCGGCCACAGGGTCCCCAGCTGGACCCTCATGAGCTCTGTGACCTTGGGTAACTGTCCTAGGTTCCCACATTGTCTCCTATGAAATGGAATGAATAATGTCCTCCTCCCGTACTGTGAAAGCAAGGAGCTGGGAAGCGGGGCAGCTCCCTCCATTCATGCCGGGTCTTCAGTGTTGTTACTCTGCCTCAGCAAAATGGCTCTTCTATATCCATCTCCCTGCCCCACATGGAGCTCCCTGAGAGAAGAACCGGGCCAGGCTCGGCCCTGAGGGGCACAGCCTCCCTCCTCCTTCCACTCTCTGAGCCCAGCCCTGCTAGGCCCAGGGCTGAGGGTCATGGGCAGGCAGGGAGGCCTCCTGAGGGAGGCAGGGCTGGGGCTGGCCCTGCCAGCACAGAGGGCTGGGGTAACTCACGCAGGGAGGCTGACGCTGCAACACCCGCCTTTCCCAGCCTCCTCCTGCTTGAAAGCACAGTGCGCTGTCACTCAGCTGTCAGGTAGAGGCATGGAAATTAAGGCCAGCTCCCTGTCACTGCACGGAGTGCCCTTCTGCACGTGCCCAGACACGGGTGTGAGTGCACGTGGGGGTGGGGAGGCAGGAGCGGAGCGATGCAGCTGTCAAGCAGATCAGCAGGCCCACCTGTTCTGGGCGGGACAGCCCTGTAGGCCTAGCCTCCCCCAGGGGCCTAGCCTCCCCCCCAGAGCCCGTCACCCCTCAACAGCCCCATCCTCAGACCTTTACTACAGGGGGTGCAGAAGTGGGAGAGGGAGGGGGGCTGGAGGGATACAGCAGGAAGACAGAGGGGGGCCTCTCCTACCAGTGTGATTGGGACATCATGACCCAAAGCTTCAGACCCTGCACACAGCATGAAGACAGAGACACATGTACACAGGAGAAGCCATAAAGGCCAGACACTCTGCGAAGAGACCAAAAGGAAATGTGGCCAAGTCACCTAGCTGAGAACCAGGGCCTTCAGCCCAGAGATGTCAGGTGGTGGGGAGAAACACATCACACACAGCACAGCATGGGGAGGAAGACAGAACCAGAGGCCCAGCGGGAGCCGAGGAGAGCAGGACAATGAGAGACAGGGCCCAGAGACACACACAAAGGCACAGACACAGCCCCTGGAAGCCTCTCCCTCCTCTTCCCCCAGAGGAGAAGAGCACGGAGCCAGGAATGGGGACACCACCATTGCCACCACAGCATGACAGCTTCCAGGCCCAGCAGGTCCAATGGCAGGGAGAGAATGGCAAGGCAGGAGCATGATCAGCTACTCCCAATGCCCCATCCCCCGCGCACACACATACACCTGGAGACTGCTGATGAAACCTCTCCTTCCGGAGCCTGTGAACCCAGGATACCTCCGGAGCCGGTCTCTGCCTACACCCTGACACATATCACGCACTAGGTACCACTAGGCCTTGCCAAGGCTGGGTCTCAGGATACAGGGTCTCAGGATACAGGCCCACACCCCAGTTGAGGTTGCCAGCCCTTCTGCCATCCCAAGCTTGCATTCTGGTACCACCAAACCTCAACACCCTGCCAGACGCACCATCCCTGCCCCCATCACTAGTCTCTGAGCCCCCAGTCCTACGGGCCGGGCAGCTGTTGTGCCTGATCCAAGTTCCCGGTCCTGTGCCCTGGCATCTACCCATGCCTCCCCCAGGCCCGTTTGCGCTGGGTTCTAGGTCTTGGCCCAGGGCCCTGACTGTGTCTCCCCCTCCCCGTACCTGGGCCTCCCCAGGCTCCTCAGCGTCAGCACCACTGCTCCCGGCGGGCTCCCCGGAGGCGGTGGCCGAGCCCAGATCGCGCATGTCTTCCAGCGCAATGGTGAACTGGGCCAGGGTCTTCACCATCTGAAGCATGCGGCCGGGCCGCCGCCAGGGCGGGGGTGCCGGGGCGGCGGGGGACGGCGGGCCCCCTCTCTCCCACCGTCGCTCCCTCCAGGGGCTCAGCCCGGCCTCCGCGGTGTCAGTTCCAGCGCCGATCTGATCGCGTCGGCCCGGGCGGCGGCGCTGTTGCCTCCTCCGCTTCGCGAGTGCGCTGGGCGAGCCTGGCGCGCTCGGCACCGCTGGCGCGGGGGGAGGGGAGCGGAGAGGAGCGGAGGGGAGTCCCCGCCCCCCGTGCCCCCCTTCCCCGCTCCGCCCGCCCCCTTTCCGCGCAGCCGGGTCTCCCCCAACACGCTGAGGGCGGTAGGACCTCGCCCCCGCCGCTCCCGCACGCCTCAGCCTCCCCTTGCGGACCCATCCCCCTCAGAGGACAGAAGTTGGCGCACACCAGTCGACAAAGGCCAGTACACTGGGAGACATGGGCCTTTTGTCCACGCCTGTACCCAACCGGGCATGCACGGACCTACACTGAACAGGCCCATATACATGGAAACCTGTCCTCCGGCCTTGGTTTGTATACGGGTGTGGATGGGGGCCAAGTGCACAATCAACAGAGTCCCATACAGACCTGAGCCCGGACACACATGAACCCGACCCAGTGCTGCACGGTGGCACATGCTTCCGGTTCACACAACTAGAACCAGGCACAAACAGGCACACATATTTAGGGATGAGCATACATGTACATCCCTGGAAACTGACACTGTCCTCCCTTGGGGGGGGGGGTGCAGAGCATTAGGGCCTGATAGCAGAAAGGGCCCACCCTGAGTCATGCATACTCCCACCCCACCCACTTGACTTGTGTCTATACTTGAGACAGTCCTAGTGGATTCCAGCCCTAGTTCTCTCCACCCACGCCCCCAGCATGGGCGGGGGCTCAGGCATTTACAATCCCTACCACCATCACCAGATGATGCTCCAGAATGTATCCAAGCATGATCAACAGGACCTGGTCCTCAAATTGCAGGCGATGCCAGAACACATCCCAGACCCATTTAATCAGGAGTAGGGGCAGTATGAGCTTTGTTTTTGTACCAGCCTCCAACACCCACCAGGGGACTCTGCAGCTCACTGGGGGTCCCTCTGCTGTGTCTCTGGGCTGGCTAACTTTATGCTTCTTCAGTGTACTGAGGGCTCCGACACTCACCGAACTCCTGATGCCCTCCCTCAAACCTGCTTTCTGCTGGGTTTCTGGCACAGTGGACACCTTCTGACCCATCACCCAAGCTAGTCCACTCATTCCCTTTCTCCGCCTTGATTGATATGCTCCAACCACTTCTGTTTTAACTCTTAGAAACAGACCAGGCTCTCTCCTAGCAGTGTTTTTGCTTTTCCTTTAAGATGAATCTTGGTGTGATTGTCACCTCCCCCAGGAAGCCCTCCCTGATCCTCAGATCAGGCCAGATGCACCTGCTCTGCACTCTCAAAGATTCTCTGTTTTTCTTAACCAAATACCATAGTTTGTAATTACACATTTGAACAATTGCTAGGTTGATGGCCATCTCCTCCAGGGACACTGTAGGTCCCCTAAGGGCAGGGTCCATGGCCCTTTGTAAACCACAGCACTCTGCACATACATGTTGGCTAATATACAAAACTTCAATAACTCTTACCCCTCCCCCCCCCACTGAACAGTCATCACAGGGAGGCAAACCCTGTAATTTCCTGCTCAGGAATCCTCCCTGGCAGCCCCAAGGCACAGGATCAACCCCTTGCTGGCCCTTGCAGCCTCCTGCCACCCTCCCCTGTTCAGCCCTGAATCGGGTGAATCAACACCCCACAGCCCCACATTCCCCATAGAAGGGAATTCTTCCTTCTCCTCTCCTGAGAGGGCAGGACATGGGCCCAACAGCACTGGCTTCCTCAGAGGATCCAAAATGTCCAACACTTGAATTTTAACTTCCCAACAGACAATCCCAAAGTAGTCAACAATGAAAACAGGCACAGAGAATTCCAAGAGAGAGCAGCCAGAGAAAAGAGGCATGACCCTACCTGGCAGTGAGGTGGCTCCCAGGGAAGTGAGGCTGCACGAGAGGGCAGAGCCTGACTCCTGAGAGAGGCTAGCTAAGTGTGTGCTGCCCCCTCCCCTGTGTTCTGAGAGGGCCTGGCCCAGGGTAACGCCTGTGCGAGCTGTGCGAGCTTGTTGAGTGAAAGAATGAACGGAAGTGTGAGTGTGTCCTCTGCACTGACACCCTTGCTGGTCCCTCTATGACACTGGTTCTCAAAGGGCAGGCCCTGCGGACCCCGAGGGAATGTGATGGAAATGCACATTCTCAACCCCCCCACACTGAAACAAACACACACACACACACACACACCTCTTTATAGACCTGAAACTCTGGCAGGGCGGGGGCGGGGGGGCGCAATCCGTCCACTGGCAGCACAGAGCCTTCAAGGCCTAGAGCCTGCCTGGCTACATCCCATCCTAGGGCACAGGTCCTGGCCGAGCCCCTCCTACCCCTGGGAGGCAGAACAAGGGTCCCCCAGGAGGGCCCCCAACTCTCCTCTACCTCTAGATTGAACCAAGAAATCCAATGAGTGCAGCTGCCTCTTACCATCTCTATGGGCTGGATTATGGACTTCCCTGGGGGCTGGGCATGTTGGGGGAGGGTTTGGAACCACCAGACCAGTTGACGATGGAGTGATGATTTAAGCACAGAGGATGGACACAACCCCTGGGGAAATCTAAATAGCCAGGTCTCAAAGATAATCCCACACTAGCAGGAGGGCCATGATTCGAGCGTCCCATCTCTAGCCCATTGCTTGATCGTGGTGGCTACTTAACTCACCTTTAGTTTTCTCTCAGCACCTCCTCCCCCATCTGACCCTGTCTCCAGCTATGTGACCTGGGGCCTCATCTCCCCTGAGCAGCTGGGGGGCTGTGCATAGCTTGGACTTATTAGTATAAGTATGTCTATGCCCTCACTCACTTTAGCAGGACCAGGCCCTGCACAGATGAACCACTCTGGCTGGCATCCAGGAGCTGCCAGACAATATACAGGACTCAGCAGAGGGAGTCACCTGTGCCTGGGGTAGGGGGTAGTTAGGGGGTATTCAGGGCCGTCCTGGAGGAGGTGGGGTTTGAACAACCTCCTGAGGTCAAGAAATCCAGAGGCACGTGGGTGCCCAGATAGCAGAGTTCACGGGAGGCTGCTGCCCTAGAGAAGGGGGCAGGGCTTGGCGCGGAGGCCCTGCTTGCTGCTGCTGCTTCATTAAAGATGGCTAATTACATCCAAGCCTGTTGTCATGGCAACAGGGGAGCTGGTGGGGTGGGGGAATGAACGGAAGCTGAGAGAAGGAACAGGAGCACACAGCTGCTGAATTGGGGTGTCCAAGGATCATTCCCACAACAGCAAGGCATCGGAGCCCCTCAGGGTGAGGTCAGCCCGGATGCGTGTTGGGGACACCACGTATGCCCAGAGTACCCCGTGCAGGTCTGGTTCTTTTGTTGTTTGGCTGAACTGAACCCTCCTTTTAGGCGCTGACGTCTCTTTTCCTTTTGGGTATCTACAGTTGCTTGGAGTGGGTCTGGCTCGGAATTGTTTTTACAAGCGTACGACGTGGCTGGTAAGGGCCCTCCTCTCCTCTCCGTACCCCACACCCAACTGCGACACATACACCACCCTCCTCCCACCAAGCAGCTCCCGTCCTTCTTAGGCCAGGGGAGATGAGAGGCAGGGAGGGACAAAGGGCTCTGCTCTGCCACACCACTGCGCCCTGTAGGAGAAGCAGGCTGGGCACCCCAGTTGGGTGGAACCACCCTTTTGCTGGTCCTGGGGAACACCTAACTCTCCCTCCCTCCAGTCAGTCAGCTGACACTTCCCCATCTCTCAAAGAAGCCTGATACCTTGTTTTCCTGCCTCTGGACACACCTCCCACTATAAGCCCCACCAAGACCTCCTCCAAGACTTCTTGCCCACTCGGGCCCACTTGGTCCTGCAGCTAGTGCTGGACCAGCTGGCAGCCGGGGATGAGATAGGATGTATGGATGGACAGACGGATGGGTGATGAGTACGGGCTGACCGAGTGAAAGGATGGTAGGATGATAGGTGAATGCAGGAATGGACGGGTGAGCAGAACGATGTATGTTACAAATGAACACATGAGTGGAGGCGCAAACACATGGTTCCACGGATGAGTAATTCATGGAGTTTTTATTTTATTCATTTGTTGATTATTTCAACAAATATTTACTGAGTACCTCCCAGGTACCAAGCACTATGCTGCAGATTTACAGGGAAGAAAAGCGATCCGTGCCCTCCTGGGCACCACAGTCTAAACGGGAAGAGAGGAAGTGAAAAAGAAATGACAAAGGCAATTCAGATTCCGGGGCAGTGGGTCTCCTTAGGCTCCTATGGGGTGGGGAAGGGTCTCCAGCCTTTCCTATCTGCACAGCTCTATCTAAGTATCTGCCACAGAGGGTCTGGACCCCAGAGCTGCCCACACAGATCGGGAGCACCATAATCTTAGAATCCTCACCATCACTAATGTTGTTGGAATACTTTTCGGGTGTCACCCCCCCACCGTTGTTTTCCAAGCTCTGGCTCCTTTAATCCCCACAGCAACACTACATCAAGGGCTCCGTTATTGCTTCTCCTCTATTTTACAAACAAAGAAACTGAGCCTCAGTGCAGTCACCTAAGTGATAAAAGGTGATGCTGAGGTAGCGGCCTGCAGGGTCCATATTCTGCAACCCACCCCCTCCTCTGAGAGGACAGCTCTTCTCCACCACCCCTCCAGCCTCATGCGCTCAGCCTGGCCTCCCCCCTGCCTCCCCAGTGCACTAGTTGCCTGAACTGCCTTTCTCTGGCCTCACTGGTACTGAGATAATGATGTAAAAAGGTTCTCCTGACCCAGGGTGGTTTTGGTGGAAGACAAAATGCATCAACAGGCCATGCTGGGATCAGGGAGAATCCTCTTCCCTGGAAACCAAGCCCTGGCTAATGACCCAGATGGACCGTCTCATGTTCCTGACCCCACTGATCTCCACCGGTGTGGACTAGTGCTGGGTGTCCCCGACCTGATGGGCTAGTCATTTCCCTGATGGTGCTGCGCTCCTGGGGCTTCAGGTTCATCACTGAGACGAGAGTTCCAAGAGAGGGACTACTTGGCACAGAAATGGAGAGCAGGCTCTGAGGCCACCGCTTGGGCTCACATCCTGGTTCTACCACTTGGTGGCGATGTGACCTTCAACAAGCCACTTCCCTTCCTGGGGTCTCAGTCTCTCCATTTGCTCTTGTCTGAGACCCCTTCCTGCTTCTTCCCATCATCTGTCCCTTTGTCCTGCCTTCCCGGGTCATGGCCTGTCCCCTGTAGACCTTCTCTTCCAGAAGGAGGAGCCTCCCAAGGCCTCACAGAGTTCCCAGGCAGTGTCCAAACCACAGGGCTCCCCTGAGACTGCTGCTCAGGCTGGGTCCCAGAATTCTGGAGAATGGGAAGGAGAGATCGAGGGCCAAAGGGGCCTCAGGTCCTTCCTGCCACGGGAAGGCCGCTGCTCTGCTTAGGTGGGCCTGTGAGTGACATGACGTGTGTCCCATCTGTGTGGACTTGTCCACGTGTCTGTGTATACCTGCCAGCGGTCCGTCACCACGTGACCACACAGCCCATCGCGAGGAGACGGTCCGTGTGGTTCCGTGGCAGAGGTGAACAGCGAAGGCCACTTCCATGATAATCAAAAGCAGCCATAGCTGTTGTTTCCTGAGCATTCACCATGTGTCGGGGACGAGCCTAGTACTTAACACCGCTGCCGCATCTTATCCGCAGAGCCACCCGGGGAGGTGTGGCATCTGGTACTTCCCGAAGACAGCTACCCCAGTATTCCCTGTGCCGCCTACTCTTCTTTTAGTGTGCTACTGACACTATTCCGTAGCCTGGTGAGGCCTGGGTCCCCTCCCCCTTGCAACCAGGTGACCTCTGTGACTGCCTTGGTGAGCAGAAGACAGCAAAAAGCAATACCATGTGATATCCAAAGCTTGGCCATAAAAATGCCATGCACGTCCTTCCACCTTGCTGTCTTGGGTCCCTTGTTCCCGGAACCAGGCTGCCGCGCTGGGTGGAAGCCCAGGCCATAGGCAGAGGCCGTGTGTAGGAGCTGACTGCCCAGATAAGGTCCCACCCAGATGCCCTCATGCACTGCCAGGTCTCTGAGCAAGGAAGCCTCCAAGGGGATTCCAGCCCAGTCACTAAGACTGAGTGGGAACTACCTAGCTGGGGAAACTGAGGCTCAAAGGAGTAACAAAGCCAGGTGAAGCCAGGAAGCGGCAGAACTGGGCTAAGAACCCAGGGTCCTTAATGTTCTGAAGGGAGAAGGGAAGCAAGGGGATGATTTTTGCACAGACCTAGATTTCATCTATTGGCCTAGAGGAGTCTAGCTGGAAGCCCTCATCCCGGCAGCACTAGAAGATCACCTTATAGAAACTGACCCTGCTGGCTGACGGAAATTCGAGGTGGCAGCTCTCACTCCTTGTGCTGGGGGCTCAGGCCCGATTTCTGGCTGATGAACCATGCTGGCCACTACTCAGCCCAGAAGAAACGCCTCCCCCCACTGCACTCCTGACCCCCTCCTGGACCTCCAGGAGGGAAGTGCACTCCCCACACCCTTGGTGGGGTCTGACTTTTACTACCAGCTCACGTCCAGTGAGGTGCTGCTTCTCATGTATTATCTCATTTAATCCTCACACCAATCCTCTAAGTTACGTTTAACTATTACCTCCATTTCACAAATGACTGAACAAAGGCTTCAAGAACTGAAGCAACGTGCCTGAGGTCAAGAAGTTGGATGTGGCAAAATTGGGACTTGGCAAAGCAGGGATCTGGCCCCAAATAATCAGCCTAACAGAGAGGCAAGTGACTTCCTCAAGGTCACAGAGCACATAAATGAATCAAGCCAAATGCACGACACCTTGAAATAGATGGTGATGGTCTGTATTCTCTTCCTTGGATGACTGGCAATAATAGGAGAGATGGAAACAAGAGGAAGGTCTGTGTCCACGGCACCCCTTTCCCCCAGTAGGATCCAAAGGGCAGAGACCAGGACTCTCTGTGTTCACAGCTGTGCCCCTGACCCACACTAGGTGCACAATACATGTGTGTCAAACGACTGACTTGCTCCGTAACTTAGCAGTGTCACTCCACACTCTGGGATCCTTTCCTCCTGGGGAAGGAAGGAGGGTTCAGGTGGACTCTGATTCCTCACCATGTTCCTTGAAGGAGGTGTGTAAGTGAGGCCACGCCTGAGACAGCCAGTGGACAGCCTGCCCATCCTCCTAGATTTCAAGCATCAGGCTTCAGTGAGAGAGCTGGGCCTCCAGAACTGCACTTCCAGCAGACAACCCCAGATGGCAGCAGAGGCCTGCATGGCAGGAGCTGCGGTGCATGTGGTTTAAATTTAACTGGTCTTTTTTCATTCGGGGGTTTTTTTCCCTTTCTTCTTCTCTGCCCTCCCCCATACCCACTTAATTTCGAGAAGATACAGCTGGACCTTCCAGCTTGGAAAAGAAGAGTTTCTTAACATCAAGGATAATGGGCGGAAGCGGGAGGTGGGGGGTGAGGGAGGTAGGTGGATGGAGAGACCCCAAAGGATGTGAAAAACACCTCCAGACCAGCTAATATGCTCTGAATTGCCTCATCTCCAGGGCCCAAGGGGCTCGGTTTGTCATCTGTACTTTTCAGGCAGAGAAACTGAAGCCCAGATCTTCTAGGTCCCACATCTGAGTCTGAGGGACCAGGCTGACCCACTCTTGGAGGCCAGGGGTTGGGGGCAAGGACACCACTGGGAATTGAATGAAGCTTTAGAGTAGGATTTATTAAATCTGGCAGCCGTAGCTCCCAGGAAATACACCCACCCAACCCTGTGCACACTTGTGCCCACAATAGTGGTCTGGCCCATGGTCCCAGTCCTAGCTCAGAACCTGTGTATGAGGTCATGAGGTCACCTCCCAGAGCCCTCCCCTCCCAACTCCAGAAACTGTCTCATTCAGGATGTCTAAACTTTGCTCAGCAGAGACCACCACAGGGATTTGGGCCAGATGGTCTGGCCCTAGCACTGCCACCTTCTAGCTGTTGCAAACATCCCTTCCCTTTGACCTCAGTTTCCCCACTTGGAAAATGAGGGTGAACACCTGCTGCCCAGTAGATGCTCTGCGAAGGAGGGCTCCCTTCCCTTGCCTCCACCCAGTTCTCCAGCTTGCAGGGAAGCTGGGGTGAGGGATCGTGGGAAAGGAAGTTATCCAGTGTCTGTTTCCAGACCCTCCTGCTCCCTCCCTCTCTCGGACCCAGGCACAAGCTGGGGGAAGGGAGGGGGTGGGGCTCCATTTGTGTGTGCCTTCGGGGTGGGATGGGGTGTCCTGGCTCTAGAGCGGAAGATGACTCACTGGGCTGTGGGCCAGGCACCCTGGGAAAGGCCAGGCCAGCCTCAGGCCAGAGCCCCAGGGAGCTGAGAGGCAGGGAGGAGGGAGCAGGGCCTGTCTGAGCTGCAGATATGATCCTGGGGGCTCTCAAAGCAGAGCAGACAGAGGCAATCTTCCCCACTTACAATGGTGCCAGAAATTATATTCAAACCACCAAAGGCTGAGGGAAGTTTGAGGTGTCATTAGCTCCTACCAACCTACGAATCTGACCTGTTCTAGGTGTGGATGCTGCTAGAACAAGGAGGGGTAATCCCTCTCCTTTGGAGCTCGCAGATTTCAGTATCCGTGCCCAGAACAGTCTGGCCCAGAGTAAGTACCCAGTACATATTCGTGAATAAGTGAATGAATGAAAGTAAGTTTCAGTGTTATGAACGTGCACCGCAAGCTTAGAATGCCCGCGTTCCAGCTTTCCTTATAAAGGAGGGAGCCAGAGAAAGGTCCATTCCTTCTCAGTTTATGGATAGGCACTGAGGCTCAGAGAGGAGAGTGTCTTGAGACCCCCAGGGCAGTAGGCAGTCAGCTGAGGCTAGAACTGGGCCCTTGGGACTTTTGCACTAAATCTGGTCCAAAGGGGCCCAACCTACTCGCAGCATCGTGGCCCCCATCTTCCCTACCCCTACCCTAGTCCAAGATCCAGGGGACACCCCAGGAGAGGAGCAAGTTCAACCCATCAGTAAGTCTCTCTGGCTCTAAAGTAAGCCCTGGGTGCCCTGGCTCAACCTAGACTAGCTCAGAGAAGACCCTCCCATCATACCAGCTAAGCTGAGGGTGGTCGAGCTGCCCCGGACAGGGAACAAACAAACAAGACTTGCCCACCAATCCCTCTACCCCAGCCTCCGGAGGGCTGTCACTGGGTCTGGGTCACATTGGTAGAATTGGCCCCTACCTTGGGCCGACCAGAAGCAGCCTCAACTTCCAAGCCTTGCTGCTCAGGATCGACAATTAGTGACCAGTCCTAGTGTCTGAGCCGCCACAGTCATCCGTGTGTGCATGCATGCACGTGGGTGTGCACACGCACACGCAACAGGATTCAGAGCTGAAAGTCAGCCAGAGACAGGCCGAGGCTCCACTGTCCCAAAGCCCCAAGACCAGGACTACCACTTCCGGGAAGCTGTCTTAATACCCCAGATCTGGCGACTCCCCTCCTCCTCAGAGCACCTTCAGCCTCTGCGGTTGCAACCATGTTCTCCTGACCCTGATAGTAGTAAGTGGCCCCACCTAGCACTTCGCTGTTTACAGAACGCTGGTAGGGCCTAATCGCATTGGAGCATCTCAGGGGAGGGAACCAAGGCTCAGTGAGGAGTCATAACTTGCACAGGTTCTCAAGATAAAGGCAGTGAAGTTAGGGCCCAAATCCTGCACTCTGTCGGTGACCTGCAGTGCCCGAGGTCGGGAAGAGAGCAATGGCAGACAAACGGGAGTTCATCTCTCACAAGCAGTTCCTGAGTGCTGCTTACCCAAAGTTACTTTAACCTGAAGGCAGACCTCCTAGGTGGGCCCTTTTATTACCCTGCTTTACACGAAAGGAGATGGGCCCAGAGAAGCTAAGGACTGGACTCAAGGTCTCATGGTGACAGGGTCTGTGCCCACGGGGGCCCCCGGGGTCAAAATGTCTGTCCACATCTGTTCCACTGTGCAGAAGAGGGGCTGCCTTCCAGCCCAGGCAGCAGCAGAGGGGGACGAGGACGCTCACACTGTCTTCTCCACAACAGTGGGAACTGACCGCAGGGCTGCGGGAGTCGTGCACTTAGGGAGCTCTTTAAAGGGCCATGGGGGAAGTGTTCAGTGTGATATTAACTGCAAGAAGCAAGAAGTCTACATACTGCACTATCACCACATCATGAGAAAGATGTATGCATACATACATACAATATACACCTGCATATATATGTGCATATATGCAAGGAGAAAAGCCTGGAAGCAAACACGCCACACACCTGGAAGTTAACAGTGGGTGGGAGCCCTGGAAGAAAAAGGGCAAAGCCAGAGACCACATGGCACAGACGGCCGCCCCAACCTCCAGGAGGCCCATATCAGTGCCAGTTTCATCTATACGATACAGGATATAAAGGGCTTACTTATTAGCATTATGCCTGGAACAGAGCCCTCCATAAACACTGGCATGTTATGAATAACCAGAGAACCTTAGAAGGCAGGTGATCTCGAGGGCGCCCGGGTGGCGCAGTTGGTTGGTGTCCGACTCCGGGTTTTGGCTTAGGTCATGATCTCAGGGTCATGGGATCAAGCCCCGGGCCTGGCTCCCTGCTCTGCTAGGAGCCTGTTTGGGATTCTCTCTCCCTCACTCTCTGCCCACACCTCCACACCCCTATGTGCGCACACATTCTCTTTTGCTCTCTTCCCTCTAAAAAAATAAATAGGTAGCTCTTTTTTTTTTTTTTTTAAGATTTTATTTATTTATTTGACAGAGAGAAATCACAAGTAGATGGAGAGGCAGGCAGAGAGAGAGAGAGGGAAGCAGGCTCTCTGCTGAGCAGAGAGCCCAATGCGGGACTCAATCCCAGGACCCTGAGATCATGACCTGAGCCGAAGGCAGCGGCTTAACCCACTGAGCCACCCAGGCGCCCTAAATAGGTAGCTCTTAAAAGAAAAGGAGGCAGGTCATCTGAGAGGTTGAGGGCAACATCCCTCTCCCACTGTAGGCTTCCCCTGGCAATCCTTGTTTGCATAACCCCAGGGCCAAGGAGTTCACCCCCTCCAAGGGTACCATGGCAACTCCTTCCACGATGGGGCATGTCTACTTGGAAGCAAGCCCAAGATGGGATGGGCCCCTCAGTCCTGAGGCAGCCTTAGCATTGGACGGTGGTGACCTTAAGAAGGATCTTCCATCTCCCATTCCAAATCCTTTCATGGGGCAATTCTCCAGCTTAAGTTTCGAAGACCCTTTCTGGGTGGCTCTCTTGTCCCAGCCCTGGTGACCATCTCTGTCCCTCCTACTGTGTCTGGGATAACAGTAGCATTTGCTGGCAGCACTCTGTGCCTTTTCCATTTTCTCCCTTGGAAAACAAATGAGAAACCAGCTGGGTCTGATCTCCTCCCTATCCCCAACCCCTCTAGTCCCCTAGGGGTGGGAGGCCCTTTCTGCCTCCTCCCTGGACAAAAGCCTGGTAGAGAATCCCTGAGAGGAGGGGCTCTGTGAGCTGGCTGTTGCCACGGCAATGGCAGCCCTGGAATTTGACCACTGGGGCCCAGGAGTGGGGGTGGGGAGTTGGTAAAGGCCCTGTGGGGGCAGGGAGGAAGGTCCAGAGGCCCAAGAAAGCCAAGAAGAGCAAAGGCAGGGCAGAGGTCAGGGTCCCCTCTGTCGCCTCAGTTTCCCTATCTGTAAAGGGGGAAGAGGCAAGGACCTCAAGCCCTCCCCCTACACAGCTTTAATCCAAACTGGAATCTGGGTGAGGGCCAAGGATGGCAGAAACATGCGAGGCAAGTCCAGTAGCCCCTTTTGCTGGACAGTGACCCCAATGGACAGGGACTGGCCCCAGGTCACAGAGCAAGTCCAGGACAGTACTGGGACTAGCCCCTGGGAGAGTGGTCTGTCCCTGTTCCTCCTCCTGGAGAGGACAAGGATGCCTGCTTCATGGAGGGGGGACAAGGACCTCCAGAAAGAGCTATGGCTGGGTTGGGCTGGGTCCACAGTCAGACAACTGACAGTGTGCCTGCCCCAGCAACCCTCAGCATTTCTAGACACAGAGGGCTGGCAGAGGGCCTGCCCCCCACCCCTGCCTGCAGTGCCAGGCGGCAGTGGGTATTTTTAAATGGGTGCCCACCCCTCTCTGCCTTCCCACTGGCCCACTCCAAGAACACAGTGAATTCTGTTGCCAATCCCCTCCACTTCAGCCCAACTGAATGGGTGCTGGACCCATGGCCGGCCTCTCTGTCCCTGCCCTCAGGATGGCCCCCACTTGCTGGCCAGCATGCCGGCCACCACCACCCTCACAGTCAGCCCTGGGTTCACGGTGATACCCGGGACCCCTTCAGCGACACTCTAGGTATATACTTTAGGCCCAGAGAAGGGCTAGGACTTGTCCAATGTCACACAGTAAAGATGTATGTGGGCATGCAATGCCCCCAGCCTTGGCCCAATCTCCACCTGCCTATCCCAATATACGGGTGTTGCCCCAAGCCCTTCCTACCACTCTGCCATTGACCTTTAACAGCTACAGCCTCTGGCCTTCATACCCACCCCAAAAAGATACTCTAGTTCTGGGAAAAAATGGAGTGGGAGTCATAACCCCCACTACACACCAGAATAAATTCCGAATGGGTCAAAGATTTAAATGTAAAACATAACAAGAAAACATAAAACACCAGAGGAAAACGTGGGGAAAGTGCCTTTTAACCTTGGAGTGGGAAAGGGCTTTCTAACTGCAACTCCAAATACAGAAGCCATAAAATAAGAGCTTGATAAATCAGACCACACAAAAACAAAACCTTCTGCAGGGCAAAAATATGCCATAAACAAAGTCAAAACTCGAGTGACAAATCTGGAAAAAAGTATCTACAACTCATAACCCAGACGATAATAAACTCCTTAATATTATAAAGCTTCGTAGGAATTGATGAAAACAAAAAGCCAACAATCCAATAGAAAAAATGGGCAAAGGGGAAATGGCTCATTGAAAAGAGAATCCAAATGTCTCCTGGACAGGTGGAAAGACGCTCAGCCTTGCCCGTTGTAAGATAAATGCAGATTAAAATACACTGAGATGCCATTTCACCTCTCAGACCAGGAAAATAGCACAGGTCCAACTCGGTGATGCTGTGGGGACACAGTCTCCTTACGCCGGCGGTCCCTCCATGAAACATCAAATCAGAATCACATATACCTTTCGTCCTAGCAATCTGACTCCTAAGACATTACTCTAAACATACACCAGCCCCCATACAAAATAACCTACGGACAAGCTTGTTCACGACAGCACTGCTGGTAATGGCAAAAGACTGAAAATAACCTAAACATCCTTTAATGTGGGCTTCAGTACAGATCCGGTAGTCAGCGTGATGGGTGATGGGACACCCTACAGTGCGAGAAAGAATACCCAAGCTCTTAATGCACTGAGAAGGGAAGATCTGGGCCGAGATCTCACTAAGCAGACAGCGGTGTCTGTCTGTGTGGAAAGTGGAGGGAAGACAGTGCATTTGCTGGCCTTTGCATATAGGATTCATAAGAACTAATAACCGGGTATCCTGGGTGGGGCAAGGTGGGTACTAGGTAGCTGGTGGGAAGGCTTTTCCCCTTTTAGATTTTGTTTGTTTGTTTTTTAAGATCTTATCCATTTGTTTTAGAAAGAGTGTGCACATGAGAGCCGGGGGGAGGGGAGGGGAAGAGAATCTCAAGCAGACTCCCCACTGAGTGTGGAGCCCGACTCTGGGTTCGATCCCCGGACCCTGAGATCATCACCTGAGCTGAAATCAAGAGTCAGATGTTCAGGGGCGCCTGGGTGGCTCAGTGGGTTAAGCCGCTGCCTTCGGCTCGGGTCATGATCTCAGGGTCCTGGGATCGGGTCCCGCATCGGGCTCTCTGCTCAGCAGGGAGCCTACTTCCTTCTCTCTCTCTCTCTGCCTGCCTCTCAGTGTACTTGTGATTTCTCTCTGTCAAATAAATAAATAAAATCTAAAAAATTAAAAAAAAAAAAAAAAAGAGTCGGATGTTCAATCGACTGAGCCACCCAGGTGCACCGCCCCCCTTTTTATTTTTCGTAACCACATGAGTATGTTACATATTCAAAATCTTTTTTTTTTTAAAAGATTTTATTTATTTAACAGACAGAGATCACAAGTAGGAGGAGAGGCAGACAGAGAGGAGGAAGCAGGTTCCCTGCTAAGCAGAGAGCCCTATGTGGGGCTCGATCCCAGGACCCTGGGACCATGACCTGAGCCGAAAGCAGAGGCTTTAACCCACTGAGCCACCCAGGTGCCCCACATATTCAAAATCTTAATACATACATTGAATTTCCATTTCAGCCTTTGCGACCCTCTTAATCTTCCCTCTCACCCATCAAAAGCTTAGCTTCAGTCTCTTCCCCAGGAACTGTCCCTTATGCACACTGACTTTCTGTGCTCCCCCTGCCTCCAGGCATCTCCACCTAGGCCCCCAATCACCCCTGGGCACTGCCCTGTGTTCCCAGCCTATGCAAAGGACCAAGTCGCGAAGGGGCTCCTGGTGAATGAAAACCAGATTTCACTGGAAGAAGGAGGGTTTGTTCTGGGACCCTGAGTTTGGAGCCTTTGTCTTTGCTTTCTCCCTTCAGCTTCCCACTCGGTCTTCTCTTGCGCAATGCCAGTGTCATCTGTGCTCTCGTCCAGGACACTTTCCCTGGCTCCCTGCCCTGCAGCCAGAGAGGAAGTTCCTAACCCCTTCTGCAGAGAACTGTCAAATTCCTCCTTCATAGCTGCCACGCCTCCTCAAGTCAGGCAACCTCAGAGCTGGGCTTTGACCTCAGAGCCAAAGCTTGGAGATGAGTCCCCAGCCTGGATGAAGGACGTGGGGCTGGAACTTGCTGGGCAACACTGGCAATCCTGCCTGTCTCTGGGCCACAGATACTGACTGTAAAGTGAGGTCAGTCATGGGCAAAGTCATAGCAGGCTGGGAATCTCTGCCCGTGAGAATTCAGTAGGTCCCCAAGCCCTTGGAATCCCACCCCACCTCTCCAAAGCCCCTTCCTATGGCAAAGCTCTCATCCTATGACAGCTGCCTGGGAGGGGGGGGATGTTTGAGCCTCCCTTGGAGAACTCAGCCTATCCTTCTACCTCAGAGATGACTCTAAGCTGTTCCTGGTGACCCCATACACTTCTTCTCATCCCTGGGACCCCTCCTCAGCCAGGCCAGGTCATTACCCTCCTCTTCCAACTTTACGATTTCCCACTGGTCCCCTGTGGTCGGTGTTCTAGCCCAACCACCGCAGGCATTATCACCTTTAATTTTTAAGGAAACCCTATAATAGCTGCTGTCATTGCCATCACCATCATCCCCATTTTACAGGTGCATGAACTTACATTGAATTTCCATTTCAGCCTTTGCGACCCTCTTTTTTTTTTTTTTTTAAAGATTTTATTTATTTATTTGACAGACAGAGATCACAAGTAGATGGAGAGGCAGGCAGAGAGAGAGAGAGAGGGAAGCAGGCTCCCTGCTGAGCAGAGAGCCCAATGTGGGGCTCGATCCCAGGACCCCGGGATCATGACCCGAGCTGAAGGCAGAGGCTTTAACCCACTGAGCCACCCAGGCGCCCCTTTTGCGACCCTCTTAATCTTCCCTCTCACCCATCAAAAGCTTAGCTTCAGTCTCTGGTGCATGAACTGAGCCACCGAGGGATTAAATATTTGCTCCAGGTCACACAGCTAAGAGGAAGAGCAGGAGTTGAACCTGAGCCATTTGGCTCCAATCTATTCTAACCATTACACCAACACAGCTGGACGTAGGATCAGAGGTGAGCGCTCAGGCTGCCCCCGACACTCTGGGTGCCCCGGCTCTTGCTGACACACCAGCATCAGGTCAAATTTCCCCACTTCCCCACACATGTCCCATCTGGCTGCATGATGCTCCGGCCACAGTGATTCCTCCAGCCCATCACACTCCTATATACCAGGCCTCAACAGATGCTGGTCTCTGCAAGGTGTGGCCACCCCCGTCTTTATATCGGGCATTTCTGCCTCCACCCATGTTTTTGATGGCCAAGGAAGTGGGAGCCTAAGCTAGGTGGCAGGCTAGGTAGGCTGGTGCCCGAGGTGGGCAAAGTCTGGGTTGCAAAGGGTCTCGGACTTGACAGGTGCCTAGCTCGGGCCTTCTCCTGACAATAGCTGTTCACACTTCCAGTGACTCTGAGCTCTGGGGGAGCCTTCTCGATTCATCTCAGTTGAGTCAGCTTCCTCCCCCTGTCCTCAGCCAGGGATGGAGCTGGGCCAGGCAGCATGCCTATGCTGGAGGCACAGCTAGCTGCTATCCCCCTGCCTCCTCAAAGGGCCTGTGCCTTCCCGGAAACAGCAGTCAGGAATCAGGGCCTCTCTACCACTCTGAAAGGTCGTTTTCCTAATCAAGCAGGGCCCAGCCCAGCTCTGCAGACCCCTGGTAGGGGACATCGCCTGCTCATTGGAGTCCCAAGGTAGGGTGCTCCATCATCCTGGCTCCTTCTGGAGACATGTCCCCACCAGGGTTTGTCCCTGCCCAGGGAATCTGGCTGGGTGGAACTTCTGAGCCTGCAGAGAAGCTGAAGGGAGATGCTTGTCCTGCTCTCAACCCATGTCCCTGCCCCCACCAGGGCCCTTCTGCCCCAAACAGGGATTCTCTGCCTGAGTCCCAGGGGGCTCCATGGAAGCACACGGGGGAGATAAGATCAAGAGGGCAGATATGCCCCCACCTCCACTTATATCAACAAGGTTCTAAGCTGACCTGTTTTATAGTTCATCAAGATTCCTCTAGAAGGTAGGGTTCCACTATTTTAAAAAAAAGATTTTATTTATTTAATTGTCAGAAAGAGAGAGAGCACGAGCAGAGGGAGGGGCAGAGGAAGCAGCAGACTCCCGGCAGAGCAGGGAGCCTGACTCGGGCTCGATACCAGGACCCTGGGATCATGAACCGAGCTGCAGGCCGATGCTTAACCTACTGAGCCACCCAGGCGCCACCACGCTATCTGTAAGAGTTTGGAAATTCCTGCCCCAGGGTGAACTCCAGACTTTCAGGGCTGGCCTTTTAGACTCCCCAGAACCCACCTGACTTTCTCCAGAACCAGTGGGCTTTCATGGCACCCCAGACACACCAGGGCTTTTCCATCACAGGCTTCTGCCTTCCTGGTTCTCTCTGACAGAAAGGCCTGGCCCCATTTTCACCAGTAAGTCCTGCTGGTTCTTCAAGGCTCCAGCCACATTAGCCTCCCTCCCCCTCAGCCACTTTGGCCTCCTTCGGATCCTCAGTTCTCAGATGGGGCTCCCACCTCTTCTTGGGGCAGGAACCTCTGTCTGTCTGTCCTGTAGCCCACATGCTAACCCTACAAATATAGGTACCAGTGGGCAACAGTGGAGCTGAATTTTAAAGGTTACCCTGGGCTCTCCAAACCCATTACCCAGGCTGATTCCAGAGTTAATTACCCAGGGCTCATTAGAAAAGCTCGGAGCAGCTGTGGAGTCAGCTCAGATACCCCGCCAGTGACAGCGAGCATCTGGGTTCTCCCCCTGGGAATGAGGTCCTGCTCCAGGCAGAACATGGGCTGAGGCCCCCTCCCGGACACGTGGTTCCGGCACCCACCACACAACCTAGCCCCCACACGCTGGGTACTCAGGGTTTCAGTGCAGGGACAGACGACTCTGTCTGCATGTCCCCAGATGGATGATGACTGTTTACACTGCTTGTTAAGTTGACCTCTGGCTGTCCCCATCTACTCTAAGTCTGCAGTCATCAACACTTGCTTTGGGAAAGGTGTGAGAGGTTCCCAGGCTGGGCCCTCACTTCTGATATCTGCATAGACGTCTTTGTGAATACGGAAGTCGACTAGGGATTGAAAAGAAATGTGTATGAGTGTGTATGTGTGTGTGCGTGCGTGTGTACCTGCCTGCATGTTGCGGACCTCAGGCTTTGCCATGCTGGGTTCATACCATAGTCAACTTACCCCATGGCATGTGCATTGTCTGTGTAGGTGTATACACCTGAGTGCTCTGCCAGGACTCCTCTCCGCATTTCTACCCCAGGCTCAGGGCCCAGAGCTGGCTGTTTCTTCTCCAGCACCCATGGCCCAGGCTTGGCCACATGGAAGGTGGTCTGATGACTGAGGGGAGGAGGCCACAGCGCTGCCTGAGGCCCAAGAGTTAAACTCAGTGGGATAGGGCTCAGGGCTAGGGGCCCAGAGGGAGACCGGGGGTGGGGGGAGGCGGCCTCTCTGGGCTCTTTGTCCAAATATGGAAGGTTTTTTTGTCTCCATTTGAGTCACGCCGGCCATGGCCCAAGAGATCTGCTTTCCAGATACTGCCGGCAGGACCGCGCCAGCACTGCCTGGCCTGCCCCTACCCACCCCTCCTTCCCTCGCCTGTGGTTCATCTCAGCACCTTTCTAACCCAAAGCTTTCTCCACAAGCAAGGAGCCTGACACCCACCTCAGCTGCACTCTAGCATCAGGAGAAAGGTCCCTGGGCCAATGGTTGGGGGAGATGCTCACTCCTTCTGCCTGTCCATCACCTCCTCTTGCAGCCCAAGGGCCCCTTATATTCAAGGAGCCATTCAGCTAGTATTTACCGAGCCTCCACTCTATGTTTCTCCTCGGGGCTAGGACTGCGGACTGCAAAAAGAGTGGGTTTCCCACGTCCAAAGCGGAATCCCCTCTCCTCCCTCATACCCACCTTGGTGATGGCACCGGCCCCACCCAGGCGGTCTGAAAGCCAGGAGCCTCGGGGACGTTCAGAGATCCTGGAACCAGACTCCAATCTCCCGCTCAGTTAGCTTCCCCAACCCTGGCGAACTACTTTATCATGCTTTGTCCAAGGCTCCTCATCTAGAAACAGGGATGACAGTATCTCCCCACGGCGGCTGTTGAGATTAAATGAGTGGATGCGTGGAAGCGCTCAGACCAGCGCCCGGCACATGGGGAGAGCTTGACACGCTTTGCTGCCACTACTTGTGACCCACCCCCACCCAAGTTGCACCATATTCAGTCAAGTACTATGGGCCAGATACCCCTAGACTTTGGTCCACTTCCTTCTGAATCTCTCTGCCACGTTAGACCAGCAGCCTTGGAGTGAGGCCAGCCTGGGTTCTAATCCCACCAGCTCTCTCCTGAGCTCTGCGATCTGAGCTAGGAATCTCACCTTCCCTGGGCCTCAGCGTCCAGTTCCCACCTCACCTCCACCCCTACTTGGTACTGGCTTGGGATAGTACCTTTGCCCATCTGCCAGCTCTCACCTGCCTGGGTGCTCAGGCCTGCCATCTCCAGGGCAGAGCCCATACAGGGCTGGACATGGGTGGTGGGAAGAGCTCTGAGCAGCCTGGGAATTCCCCCAAGGGCCAGCCCCAGCTCTCCTCCTCCTGCCTTCCCCGCTCCCTCCACATTATTTGTTTAATACATGTGTTTTGATGCCCTGTGTGCCAGGAACAGCAGGGTTTGGCAAGGGTGGGGCCGCCTGGCCAGAACCATGTACCAGGCCACGGGGTGAACCGGGGGCCCCACCCACATCTCCACACCTCCGAACCTTTGAGGTCTGTCGTCCACTATACTCCTGCCCCAGAAGAGAGGGGTTGCAATCAGTTGCTGGTGGAGGGGAGGGGATACCTGACACGCAGGCTAGGATACCAAGGGGGCACCTCCCTACACAAGGCCCTCTTCTGAAGTCCTGGTCCTGGCCACCAGCCTCTGTCTGGCTCTGTCAGAGGCGGGGAGATACAGGGACAAGAGACAGCCAGTAGGGGCGAGGCTGGGGGAGGAGGGCAGGGAGAGGAACAGAGGAGGGAGGAGAGAAGAAAGCACGAAGCCCCAGTGAGGGAAAGGCCTGGTGTGAGTGAGGAGGGAGGAGGCAGCTTGCAGCCCAGGCCCTGGGTCCAGGTGAAGGGGTGGGGCAGGCAGGATAAGGGCCTGCCCTGCCCTCCTCCTCCTCCTCCTCCTCTTCCCCCTCTAGCCTTGGGGCCAGGCCGAGGACTATTTTTAGCCAGGGCTGAATTTAGCTGTTCCCTCGGAAATTCCTCACCCGCCCCAGGCACCGCCCCCGCTGGCCTTGGGGAGAAGCCTGAAAGCTCTGGTCCAGGAGGAAGGGAGAGGAGGACCAGGGTGCAGCGAGGAGCTAGAAGATTACTTAGGCATCTGATGAGGAAATGGCCTCAGATCAGGCCCCAAATCTGAGTTACTCCTCTCTCTACAGCCTAATCTCCTCCAGGAAGGCTTCCAGGACTGCAGGGCGAGAGAACAGCACTGGTCTTGGGGTTGGTGGTACATATATCATACGGATACTTTGTCTCTGACTACAGGACCCACGTGAGCACTGCTAGCAAGGTGGCCTTCCTGTCTACCCACCAGTAACTCCACCCCCAGCTCCTAAGAGCCTGCACAGTCCAGAGCTTTCCTGGACTCTGCCACATCTGGGATTCCCACTTCACAGAAGGGAGACTGAGACTGAGTGACTGGTCTTGGGTCATAGCTAGCAAAGCAGCACAGGCCTGCTCCTGCCCACCCCTCCACCCAAGCTCCCCACCCAGGCCAGTCCCAGAGGTAGTGGGACTGGGGGTGTAGCCTGGAGCTCTGCTCTTCTCTGGTGACCCCACTGAGAAGCAGGCACTTCTGCTGGAACAGGAGGTACTGAAGTTAGACAGGAAGCAAATGAGGCACAGAGACAGGGACCTGAGCTGGTTCAGAGCTCCCTTCCCCTTCTGGAAACGCAGAGAAACATTCAACCGTGAGGCAGGGGGATGACTTAGATGACCATGCATTCTGTCCCACTGCCCTATTCTCCAACTGCAACAAGGGAGGCAGCCCCGCTCCCCTCATGCTGCTTTCTGGTAGGGCCCCTGAGCCTAAATTTAAGTTGTCAGTTTTTACCTCCAAATGATCTCCCTAGTAAGTCCTTTTTTCTCCATCCCTGCATCACCTGTACCCCTTAGCTCGGGCTTCTCATCTCTTGCTTTCTCCAGTCCACAACCAGAGGATGTTTTTGAATGTGTCCATCTGGCAATGCTCCTCCTTGGCTTCTAACCTTCCATGGCTCCCCACTGCCCACAGGACAAAGCCCGGCCCATTTAACTTGGCACTTCCAGCCTTCAGCCTGGCGCCCGCTCACACAACCTCTCCCTGGGTGCTCCGGTCAAACGGGGACCTCTCTGCAGACACATATGGAGGCTTCTTTTTCCTGCCTGGTTCAGCCCGACTCCCTAAAATGCCGAGTGACCCATGCCATCCCGTCTCGAGAATTCCCAGTGGCCCCTTACATGCAGCAATCCAAGTGTGAGGCTGGAACAGCAGTGAGGTGCTTGGTCCACTATGTCTCGGCCTTGGGGAAGACCCCTGCCCTTGCTGGCCATCAGTTTACCCTCTGAATAATGGTGGGTTGAGGGATGGTTAGAAGACATAGCTGACAGCTGGTTTCTCTCTCTTTCTTTCTTTAAGGTTTTCTTTCTTTAAGGTTTTCCTTCCTTCCTTCCTTCCTTCCTTCCTTCCTTCTTTCTTTCTTTCTTTGGGATGAGAGACAGGGACAGCACAAGCAGCAGGAACAGCAGGCAGAGGGAGAAGCAGGCTCCCTGCTGAGTAAGGAGCTCAATGTGCGAGATGTGCTTCCGGATCCCAGGACCCCGGGATCATGACCTGAGCCAAAGGCAGACACTTAATCGCCTGAGCCACCCAGGCATCCTTACACAGCTGGTTTCTAAAGATCTTTCCAGGTGGACTTCTTGGGACCAAAGGCCCTATCCCTCTTCTTCCTCCTCCTGCCTCCTGGCCTCCCACGAAGTTGGCTATCTTACCATCACACCACACCCCGCCCCTCCCAGGGAGACAGAAGGCAGAAGGGGACAGTGAGAAACCAGAAGTGAGACTTCAGTGACACAGGCAGCCAAGAAAGATGGAGTCAGTAGGATTTTTTGGGGGGAAGGGTCCCTTCCTGTCCTTCCAGCCTTCCCTTCCACATCTGCTCCTTGACCTCCAGTGCCCTGTCCTGGGAAAGGACTGGATGTTTGTCTAAGGGGGCTCAGGGGGAGGGGTCTCAGCAGTCCCAGGAGGCTGAACTGTGGGGCTGGCTGGCTGGCTGGCAGCCAGGACACCCCGCCTCCCTCCCTCCAGCTCCTTGCTGCTCTGGGGCAGGGCCTGCTCACCCTCTGGGAACCAATAAACAGGAAACAGACACCAACCTGGCGCTGGCTCCCTTAGCCTGGCTCCCTCCAACACAGTCTGCCTGCCCCCCCCCCACAACCCCACTGGCCCAGGACCTGCCCCCCCTCTCCTTGGCCCCAGAATCTCAGAACATCTCAAATGCATGAACAAAATCAAGCTAAGAGGTATGGACTCCTGGAAAAAAACGAATCCTTCATCCTGAAAGCGCAAGATACCAGATTCTACACTCTGAACTAGCAATCTCGAAAGCACATGCTCTTAAAGTAGTCACTGTTCTGAGAGCTTCTAAACCCGGGGTCCTGGGCTGACAGCGTGGGACACTGAGGCTCTGCGCTAAGATGAAATGACTTGTGTTTTCATGCAGTGAGGGAGCCAGAGTCTACTCTGAGATGTTAACCTTCATTGTTCTGAAGCCCACCAGGCACATGGATGGATCCTCAGACTCCCTGGCTAGGAGAAGCCACTGAGCCCTGTTTCAGAGGCTGGTTCCAGTGGGTCTATGGCTTTGACCAGAGAAGGCTCTGGCTCTGCTTAGCCTCCCAGGTTGGGGCTGGTGGCAAGAAAGCCAGAGGGGGAGCTAGAGAGAAGAGCAAGGACACTGGGTACTTGATTCCACCCAAATACCCAGCCCTCTCCTCTGCCCACCTCCCATCTCCAAAGGCCGGGGCTGCTGGGCCACCAAACCTACCTAGTCAATACCCCACCTGCCCGCCTGCCCAGAGCTCTGTCCTCTGCTTTAAGCTGGAGAGGGATGCTGGGAACCTGAACATGCTGGAGTCGGTGTCTATTAGAATCTTAGAATCTTAGCGCCTTGCCTCTCAGTCATGAAGGGAGGAACTAAAGCTCCTTGAGCACTCACTATGTGCTAAGCCCTCTTAGCAGGATTCCAGTTAATCTGAACAATAATCCCTGTGGATCGAGGCGACAGTGCTGAGGAGTCTCTATATGCTTGCCCTGGTCCCAAAGCAGCCTCGAGGAAGAAAGGATCCGGGTCACGCTCCTGCCCTCCACAGGAAGTGCTTCGGTCTCTCAGGGCATGAAGTGGCCTGACAGGTCCTCTGGTCCCACGGCACCAGGGTCACCAATCCCCAGTATGCGGCTCCTCCCCATCTGCCCGAGCTCCACCTAGGGCAGCTCCACGGAGATGGGATTCCCACTCCCTTCCTAGACCCTCACCTTCCCTCTTTGCCCTGGCTCTGAACGGCCCTGCCAGCGGCGCCTCCTGGAAGCTGCTTCATTCCAGTTTTTGGTCAGCAAGCTCAGGGCCAGCTGCCCCTAAAAGCCAAGCCCACCCGTAAGACCTACAGACACTTTTGTCCCTTTCTCATCAGGCCAGGGCTCAGTCACCCAGTGGATCCCACCCACCTCAGGGGACAAGGACCCTTGTTGAAAAGCATTGTCAGGCAGGGATGGTGTCCAAGCTTTCCCTGTGTGTCCCCACTGCCCCCTAAGGGACTCAACAACTGACCGCAGAATGAACGAATGACAGATGACAAATGACCCTGGGAAGAACCTAGTGTGGGACAGATGCAGTAGGCCTGTGCTCATAAGCTCCGCATCGTGCCCAGCACCTCCTGGGAACTCTGGATCTCAGGGACTGACAGCCTGGCCCCTCTCCGACCTGTGGTAGGCAGAATAATGGCTCCCAAGGATGTCCATGTCCTAATCCCTGGAACCATGAATATGTTACCTTACGTGGCAAAAGGGACTTTGCAGAGTACGGATCTGGAGAGGAAGAAATTATCCTGGATGATCCGTGTGGGTCTAAAGTGATCACCGGGGCCTGACAGAGGGCGGCAGGACGTACAGGGTGAGAGAAAGATTTGAAGGTGCCGTGCTGCTGGCTTTGAAGAAGAGGAAGGGGTCACAATGCAAGAAGTGCCCGCAGACACCATAAGCTGCCAAAAGCAAGGAAACAGGTTTTCCCCTAAAGCTTCCAGAAGAAACCCAGCCCTACTAACACCTTAACTCTTAGCACATTGAAACCCTTTTCTTCTGACCTCCAGAACCGTAAGACAGTATTTGTATTGTTTTAAGTCCTAAATGTGTAGTAATTTGCCACAGCAGCAATGGGAAGCAAATACACCACCCATTCGCCATCCCGGACTGGAATCCACTACAGTCCCTCTGACCTCAGGTGCTGACTAGCCTCCCCCTCAGGCTCTCCCGGCCTCTTCCGGAGTGTCTCAGAGCCACGTGACAGCCCCAGGCCCAGGACAGAGTTTTAAAAATCCCGGCTAGGCCCCAGCCTGAGCCCCACAGCCTGCCACCCGTATGGGGAGAGGCCTCACATGTGTGTGTGGTGGAGGCCAGAGCAGCCACCAGTGGCAAGGGCAAGGCCTCGGGGGCCAAACCTAGTGAGGCCCAGCCCCACTCAGCCTCAGTCTCCTCAGCCACTTAATTCCAGCTCTTCAGTCTACAAATTGGGACCTGCTCAGGGAAGCTAGTGCCTCTCCCACCAGCCCTGGGATAGGGGGAGAGTTTCCATCCTGGGGTCCAAGAGCATGGAGGAATTTGTGGCTCTGAAGGGAAGCGACTTACTTAAAGCCACACGCCAGGAAACTAGAGAGGCTAAGGCTGGACCCCGTCTCCTGACCCCTAGTGCAGACCTCCATGTGCTCCACCAAGTCATCCCTGGTGACCCTGGCTACTGGAGGTGGTGGTTGTGGGCACCCCGCTGGGAGCTCAGATATCCTGGCTGGGGCCCCAGGCCCCTGCATGTCATCAGCTGGGGCTCACTCACTGCCCAGGGCCTGGCAGCCTGGCAGCTGTCCTCTGCCTGGGTCCACCCCTGGAATGCCCCAGAGGCTTGAGCTGGAAGTGGGAGGAGAGGCTCAACTCCCAAGGCGGGGGCATTGGCTCCAATAGGCTCCTGCTTCCCAGGGGACCCAGAGCCCCTGTTTTAGGGCCTGCCAGCGAGGCGCCAGGCTGCCTGGGCACATTTCCCAACAAGCACGGCAGGGCTTCAAGCCTTTCTGGGAAACATGGGCTCCCCCTTCCCCCACCCTACTCCGCCATTCTAGCCAACTCTGCTCAGTGGGAACTCTGTGGGGCCAATGTATGGCCTGGGTGTCAGGATACCTGGGGCGAAATCCCATACTTGAGCCATAGGGAATTAAGTAAACCTCTGTCTACTCTGGACCTGCTTCTTCATCCATATACTGGGTCCAGGGCAATGCCCACCTGCCTAGGAGACCAGATGGAAGGGACAGAGTTACCTTTGGGTGGCGGGAGCTCCCTGTCCCAGGAGATACGCAAGTTGGAGCTGATGGGAGTCATTGTGGCTCTAGAAGAGACACCAGTAGGACATGGCACTGTTGCTATCCTCACGAGGGCCCTATGGTGGTTCCACCCTCTTGCTCTTGGAGCCCAGCCAGTGTGGTTCTGCAGGGGGCAGTCAGTGTAGTCTACCACCCCATGACACTCTGAGGGCTTGATCAACTCCCCCCTCCCCACCCTAATCAACCCCTCGCATACTGCCCAGCTATGAGAGCCTCAGTAGCTCTGTGTTCACCTTGAATGCTGGGGTCCAGGCCCTCACAAAATCCTATGGGCTGCAGCAGAAACCCACTACTCCCCTACCTCGCTCTAGCTGAAGCCACCAGCAGCTCTTAACCCAGATTATCCAGGGACCTCCTTAGCAGCCTCCCTGCTTCCACCCTAGGCGCCTGCAGCCAGAGCAGACCTATGAAAGCCTAACTCCGATCAGGTCACTGCTCTGCTCAGAACCTTCCCAAAGTGCCTACCCCATCTCACTTCCAGTAATGCTGGAGTCCTCTTATTGGCCTGTGACATCTACCTCCAGCCTGATCTACTCCCACCCTCCCTTTACCTCTCTGACCTCATTTCTGCTTTGCTCCAACCACACAGTCCTGGGGGTAATTTCTCCAACACTTCTACCTTAGGACTTTTGCACTTGCTGTTCTCTGCCCAGAATGTTCTTTCTCAGAAACAGCTACCTTGCTTGCTCTCTCACTTTTTCCAGGCCTCTGCTCAGATCTCACTTTTTGAGACAGGCTTTCCCAGACCTCTTGATCTAAGCTAATACTCCCTCCCTGTCAGTCTCTACTCCCTTAACCTGCTTTCTTTCTCCCTAGCCGCATCTCTCCGACACATAATGTATCCATTGACACACAGGCTTCCTCATTAGCCTGGAAGCTCCACGAGGCCAGGCCTTTGTTTTGCTGGTTACTGTATCCCCAGGACCTGGGAGAGTGCCTGGCACTATCTGGGAACTCAGTATCTGTTAAATGGATGAATGCATTGCTCTATCAAGGGTCACCCACCTGGCCTTGAAAACTCTCCTAGTTTTTTCAAGGCCAGGCTCCAGGCATTACCTCCTCCAGGAAGTCTCCCCTGCCAGCCTTTAGGTCGATTCCTCACCATTCTAGAGTCCCTTTTGGCTGCTTCTAGATTCTGAACTCTCCGAGTGTCTGGTTCCCCAGGCCTGGGGGTGCCTCCATCTGCTGCTAGGCACCATATGTAGCCTGAGATCACAGATGTGGGGAGGGGGGAAGGGGCAGGAAGCAGGAGGGGCAAGTCCCTACCCTGGGAGGGTGCTGGGGACAGGATTAGCAACAGCCCAGATCATCCCAAAACCCAGCTGGATTCAGAAATGTGGGGGATAAATGTCAGACTCAACTCTGGACCATCCCCCAAGTCTTCCATGTTTGTGGGGGCGGGCAACCCATTTCTGGACTGTACTCCCTCCAGTAGTCCGGGGCCCCTTAGGAAGGAGTAGGGGAGCAGGGAATAAAAGGGACAGCCCTCTGCCTGTCCTCCCCATCCCACCCTCCTACTGGGTGACAAGATTTTTAATTATAGATATTTGGTACAGCTCAGAACTCCAAATGTCCTGACTGTCTCCCCTCCCAGAACCAGTTTCCATGGAAAAATCACAGCAAAGAGCCAAGGAGGGAGAGGAGAGAACCCCCACCCCCATGGGTTCCCTGCTAAGGGGACACAGAGAGAAGAAAGGTGATGAAGAGCTGCAGCCCAGGCCTTCCTCAGCAAGGCAGGGAGCTGGCTAGGCAAGCTGGGGGTGGAGGGCGTATCTGCCAGGACAGGGGGTTGGTGCTTGGGCCTGGCATGCCTTGCCTTATTGTGGGACCTTAGACCCTGCATCCTCCTTTCTGAGTCTTAAAGTCCTTTCCAACACACCCCCAGATCCCAGTGAATTAAATAACCACCAGGAAGGTGTTCAGGCCATTAGGGGTATGCAAAGAACACCCCCTGACTTTCCCCAACCCTGTCCCCATTACTTAGATGGCAGGCCAATTCCACCAAGAAACAGGGATCACCTGGGTTCCTTCACGTCTAAGATACTGACATTCTAGGACTCAGCGGGAATCTACCAGCTTGCCATTCTAAGAATCCAGCACTGGAAGGTTCTCAAAGCTCTAGACATTTGAAGAATGAAACGTTCAGAGTATCTGGCATACAGTAAGTACTTAATAAATGTTAGCCACTGTTACTGCTATTGCAGCATGCTAAAATTCTGAGAGTCGATCCATCTGTGATTCTGAGACACAGGCCATTTCCTGTTCTGGGCTACATCTGTCAAGGGGTATCAGCACCTGGGGGCAGAAGACTAGGCTATAAGACTCTGTACTCTAGGGCCAGGGTAGGGGAAGCCCTGGAAGGAAGAGTCTATCACCCAGGCTACTGTGGTTCTAAGTGGCAATGACAAGGTGTGTGGCAGGAGCAGAGCATGGAGGCTCCAACAGCTCTGCTTGGTCCCAGCAGAAACGCAAGCAGGTGTTCAGAGAATAGAATGACCACGAGTTAGTCCTCATTCCCTGGGCTCCTAGGTTCTCACAGCTGTTGCACAGAGTTGCCTTTCTCTTCCAACAACACTCCAACGCTTCCTGTTTCCCTTGACCATTCTGCCGGCTGTTCTCTCTCAGAGCTTCAAAGACCAGGCTAACATCCCACTGTGCAGATAGGAAAATCGAAGCCCAAGGTGACTCTGCCCGGGTCTCAGAGTGAGTCAGAGGTTGAGCCGGGCCTGGGTGCCCAGGCCACCTGCTCACAATGAGGACATGCCACGCAGAGGGCAAATGCAGATTCTGGGTTGAGAGAGACCTGAGTTTGAGGGACTCCCCAGAGCCTAGGGTTGGGTCAGAGGCCGCCTCTGCCCTCCCCCACTCCTGGGGCTCTCTTGTTTGCCCCTGGCTGGGTTCAGCCTGGTTTCTGCTTCATCAGCAAAGTGTGAAAGCCTCTTCTCTTCCCTTCTTATTCTGGAGCTCACACCACACCATCTCCACCCACAGCCCAGGGAGCGTGACTGGAGCCCCAGGCCCGAAACAAGGGAACATTGTCTCTTCCATGGAGGCCATACGGAGGGGGTGAAGAGCTGCTCCCCATCTTCCTGGAGGCAGAAGGAAGGGGGCAGCAGAAGGGATTTGGGCTAGCAGACAGGAGAACTTCCAGTTTTATGAGGGGTTTGGGGAATTAGGGGATAGTGATTTTCTTTTGAGCCAGTTCAAGTCCACCTGGTAATACTGAGGCTCAGAGTGCCCAGCCTAGTGCTCAGAAACCAGGAGGGGGCAGGGAGGAAAGGCCACAACTAGTCACTCACTGAGAAGCAGTGGGGGCAGTGGAGCCTGTTTTTCCACCCCCTCTCTCCTGTTCCTAGGGAGGGAGTGGTCATACCGCCCACTCACCTGACAAGAGCCTGCCAGACAGAAACCATTATCCCCATTTTACAGAAGGGGAAAGTGAGGAATGGAGCAGGGATGTGATGGATCCTAGGCCACACAGAGATCTGGAGCCATGGCTCAAACCCTGCTCTTCCAAATATAGACTTACTAGTTCTCTCCTCTCCGAGGCAAGAGGGAACATCAAGCTAGGCCTAGAAAGATGGGAGAACTAGACAGGGCTAAGGTTTGGAGGCTGGAGAGCAGCTCTGTTGAGGACAGGGAGAAGTTGGTATTATGGGGTCCGTATGCCCCACCTCATAGCCCTCCGGGGGTGGAGGGGGCTAAGCTTCTCCCTAAAGATGGGGGACAGGTGGACGACACGAAGGGAGGCAGACCAAAAGCCAATTCTGCAAAAACTCCCATCTCCTCTCTGGGTCTCAATGCTTCTTCTTAGGAGCAACCCCTTCCCATAGTTTCCCTGGGTCCCTGGTTCATTCCTGCCTTCTTCCCTAAGTTAGCTTCAAGGCCCCCTGAGGAGATAATGCTATGGGAGAGACAGCTGGGGAAGGGGCCCTGGCAGGAGCTGCCCTTTCTTTTGCCCTCCCCCACCCGTGTTCCACTGACAACAGGCACTGGAGTTCGGGCATCGCAGCTGTCCCACCAGGCTCTCTCGAGGAAGACTGGTCCAAAATTTCCCCTTTCCCCACTCCCTGCCTGCTGGCTCTCTCTGTGGCCTCCGTGAGAGACACCAGAGCCAGGATGAGGGGGAAACAGAGAAAAAGAAAGAGACACAAAGAAAGAGTTCAGAGGGGCTGTGAGAGTGCTGGGAACTGGGAGTGACCAAATCAGTCCAGGCTTTAGGGTTTCCAGGCCCTTCGCACGGGCAGGGAAAACAGTGGGCATGCAGGCCGTGGATGAAATAACTTGAACCATCCCCACACTAGACCCAGAACCCAAAACCTAAAACCGAGCTTCCAGGACAGGTGCTGGGCCATCACGGAGCCCAGAACCTATCTGAACCCACAGCCAACACTTCAGGGACATCTGAAGGCAGAAGTGGGGGCCTCAGAAAGATGGAGTCCCCAAGAACTTGGGGTCTGGCAGAGGAAGGGGGAAACATTTCAGAGTCACTAGGAAGGGGGTGGTGGGCAGGGAGAGACCGAAGTTGGAGGATGGGGGGCCAGTGCAGAGGCAACCCTCCTGTGGGAGCTGGAGACCCTCCCCAACTCTCTCCAAGCCTCTGTCCGCTAGGCTTGAGCAGCTTCTTCTTGGTCCCTGCTCTCCCCTGCAAGTCCTTGCTTTAATCAGAAGAGGCACCGGCAGACCTCAGGCACCAAGGACGCCTCAAGTCCAACCTGTGAACTCCCTAATCTGGGCAGCAACAGCTGGACAAAGGCATAGGGACCCTGCCCACAGGCCCCTTCTTTCCCAGATGCAGAAGTAGAGGTACAGAGAAAGGCCGGGGCCACCAGAGTCCTTTGTAGAGTCTTTTCTGCTCCTCCGTAAAGTAACAGCTGTCCCTCTCTCCAATTCTCCCAGGCTCGGGGACAATCCCACATTTTAATCTGCCACAGGAGAGCCACAATAGGAAGTACAAACCTGTCTCAGCTGTGGGCTCCAAGCCCTAATATCCTACAAAGGGTCTGGCCGATAGCACAGTATGACTCAAGAAAGACTCACACGTCCTTGTGTATTTATAAAAAAGAACCAGATAGAATCTGTAAAAGCAGTCCCTGAGAAACAGCTAAAGGACTAGATTAGAACCCTTTGTAATTATCACCCAGAACACTGCGAAGCATGCAAGAACCTTCTTCATCAGCCCTGGCAGAAGACTTCGGGGCCTGAGTAGACAGGAGCCCTGTGTCATTAACACCCTTAAAACTACCTGAGTACTCCCAGGACCAGGGAAGCGCCCTCAGACCAGGGCGCCGACCCAATGAGCACACTCAAAAGGCTCCTGAGGACGTCAGCTCCCGTGGCCTTCGTTGCCTCTCCCTCCAGAGCCCCCCACAAAGGACTCACCACCTGTGGCTTGCTGCAGCACTTGCTGGCTGGGGCAGGTTCATCTGGGGCCCGGGCTGCCTCAGGGGTCTTGGCCTCAGCAGAAGGCACTGCAGCAGGGGTCAAGCAGGGCATATCCACAGGTCCTGGGGCAGGAACCTCGCCAGTGTGGAGGGTCAGCATATACTGCTTAGTGACATCCTCAAGTGACGGTGCCTGCAGTGCGGTGTGGGCTCTAGCAGGAAAGCCCACGGGCTCTGGCACAGCTACAGGGGGGCCGGCAGAAGTCGGAGGCTCAGGCACCATGATAGGTGTGAAGGTGGCAGGCACACTTGCGTGGCGAATGTGTTTGGAGGATGGCCGGGCCCGAGACAGGCTGCTAGTCTGGTTCTCGTTGCCTTCCTCTCTCTGTAGTTCCTGATGACTGCTCCGGGCTGGGCGCTTCTTGGAACCCCGCCGGATAAGCCGTGGGGACAGAACATCAGCCAGTTTAGGGTCAAGATGGAAGTCACGGTGGGCAGTGGAGGAGGCAGGTGGGGTCTTGGGTAGGGCCCTCTCAGACTGTGCCCGGCCCCTGGCAGGACTGGGCTCTTCTGGTTCTGCCCGCCGCTCTGCAAGAATGGGCTCACTGCTAGATGGAGGCAGCATGGGCTCAACTTCTCGGATGGGCTCCCCTCCGGGGCCCTCAAATCCAGGCCCGGTCAGCTCCCCACGGCGGCTGGGGTCACTCAGAGATTTCTTCTTGGGGCCTTTGCCAGCAACCCTGTCATCCACCACTCGCCCCAAGGCACCAGGCCCCTGAACAATATTCTGAATTACCTCCTCATAACCCTTGCTCTCTTCACTGCCCACAGACCAGTCACTGTGGCCACTGGTCAGACCCTCGTCCACAGCTGGGGCTGCTGGAAGCCCTGTCTTGGGGCTTAGTGAACCCAAAAGGTTGCTATCCACAGAGAACCCAGAGGGCTCCTCGGAGGTGGCAGCCCGGTGGCGCTGTGGAATTGGGTCACTCAGAGACCGGTAGGCCTCGCCGGCCTCCCCATTGCTCAGGTCAGTCCCACCAGGCCCTGAAGGAGGGACTTTGCGTCTCCGTCGGAGGGCACCTGATGTGGGAGGGGTATCAGGGGACACCAGGGCCCACCCTCCCAGACCATCTTCAGCCCCAGGGCCATAGTGGTTGGTCTGGGCTGAGGATGAGGAAAGGGGTCGCCATACCCCTGTGGTACCCAGGCTACAGAAGGCTGAAACAAGAGGCTCAGGGTCCGCCCCAATGCCCTCGTCTGTCAGACTAGACTCGGGACCAGAAAGCTCCTCCTGGGACCGCTGCCCCTGGGTCATGTCTCTTACCCAGTCAGGGCTTCCAGAGGGGACATCACTTCCGTCATCTTGCTGGGCACCCATTCGCTGGATCTTCTCAAAAACCTGACGGGCCTCTTGTACATACTGATCCTGGACCACCAAGGGCAGTGGGTCCTCCTCAGTACTTGGGCCTGCCAGCAGAAGCTCAGAGGAGCTGGGCTTCAGGGTACTGGTGCGCGATGGGCGGCGGGCCACAGGCTTCTCAGAGCAGGTAAAAGACTTTGCCCTCCGCAGGGTGGCAGTCAAGTCTTTGAGTGTGGGGCGGATGCCAGGTGATGCTGGGGCTGGAGCAGGTGTGGGTCCAAGCTGTGCCCCGGGGCCACCTACTGATGGTGAGTCTCTGCCGTCTAAAGGGCCACTGCCGAGGTCATTGGGGCGCCCACCGGGCTTTCGGACCCTCAGTTCGGAAAGGTCTGAGCGAAGGAAACTGAGCAGCGTCAGGGTCTCTGAGGCAATATCTGGATTTGACAGGGACTTTCGCTGCCGGCTCTTGTCCAGCTCCAGTCCTCCATCTCTCAATGCCCTGGTGGTGCCCACAGGTCCCTTGGTGCGGCTCCGAGGCTGAGGCCTTAGGAGCCCCTCTCCAGCTCCGAAGCTAGGGGAGCGGTACATGCCCCAGCCCCCAGAACCCCGACTAGCCCATGGGTCCTCATCCTTGAGGGTCTCCGTGCTGGAATAACGGCTGCTACCACGGGACCCTGCTGGGCTGGCTAGGTATGCAGGGAAGTTCACTTTGGCCACGCGGAAGGTCCCCCCTACAGTGTCAGACACCGGCCGGAGTCCCTCCTGGGGACCTGGTCCACAGGGAGGCAAGCCAGTACCCCACTCTCGGGCTCCTTCCTCACTACAAGCTCTTGGAGATTTGGGGGCCTCGGGACTCCTGGCTCCCCCAGCTGAATCCATGCTGCCCAGGTTTAACCCATAACTGTCCGGCCTACAGTCCTTGTCCAAGAGGGAGCTTCCAGGCCTGGGTCCCGGCCTCCCACCCCAGCGGTGGCCGCCCTCACCGTCTTGGTCCTCGTCACTGCCCGAGGAGTGGCCTCCGTGGTAGGCCGGACTCTGCTCCCCAGGAGGCGGCGGGACCTCCTCTTCCTCCTCGCTGGAGCTGGCAGCCCGGCCGCGGCTGACAGGATAGGAGGAGGCGATGGAGGAGGAGCAGGAGCAGGAGGCCCGGGCCCCGGCCTGCGGTTGGGAGAAGCTATGCCAAGAATGTAAACCATCCGCCGGACGCTGCGCCCGCTCCTGTTGCTGTTGCTGCCGCCGCCTCCTCCCCTCGGTCCCTGGGCCGGGCAGCGGCCGCGCGGAACGCAGGCCCGCCAGGGGGAAGCACGTCCGAGGAGGTGGCGTCGGTGGTTGCCGGGGTTCGCGGGCCGGGGGCTCCCACACCGCACCGTCGGGGCTGGGCGTACTCGAGGCCTCGGAGTCCGCACTGGGCCGCCTGGAGCCAGGGCCGCCGAAGAGCTTGCGCATCTCGGTGACGCTGGGCCAGGCCCCGCGCGCCGCGCCCTCCGCCGCTTCTTCCGCGGCCCCGGGGGAGACGCCCCCGTCTCGGGCCCCCGCGTGGTCGTGGTCCAGACGCTGCGCGTCGAAGCGGCGAGAGAGCTGGCGCACCGACGGCGAGAGGCTGCGGAGCGGGCGCGGCTGCGCGGGGGCGGCCGGGGGCCCCGACGCCAGTTTGGACACGCGCCGGGAGGGCTGGCCCGGGACGGATGCGGCGGGCCGGCACGAGGCGCGGCGCCGCAGCCCGGGGGTGTCCGTGGCCTCCTCCCTCGGCCCGGGCCCGCCGCTCCAGCGTTCCAGCAGCTTGAACGAGACGCTGCGATAGAGCGGGGACCGGGGCGCCCCGTCCGCCATGGTGGCAGCACTCACTCTGGGGGGGCTGGCCTCGGGGAGCCGCGGCCAACCCCCCCCCCCCGCGCCCTCGCCCCAAAGGAGCGCAGCAGCCGGGGTCCGAAGGCCTGGGTTCTGCAGCAGCAGTGTGAGGGGGTTTGCAGGGAGAGGGCGCAGAGACTCAAGCAGAGGTTTATCTGCTGCCGCTCAAGTTTCTGAGGCCGCGGGCGGCATCGGCTCCATCCAGCGTGGTCCCTCCTGCCTCAGCGCCGACCTCCGGGACCGGCCCCCTCTTCTGCCGGTGCGATTCGGAGCATCGCGGCCCGGCCCGGTCCGGGCAGGATCCCAGTGCTCTGTTCCTCGGCTCCGTGCCCGCCAGCCGGCCTGCCTGCCTCCCCTCGCGCTCCCGCTCCAGCTCCCGCTCCCTCCCTCTTGGCTGCTTGCTCCGCGCTCCCTTTTGTTGCAAATAAACTTTGTGGTTGAGGAAAGGGGGCGGGAGGCGGGGCCTCGCGCCCAAAAGAGGGGGTGGGCTCCCGGCGCGCGCAAGACTGGGAATCGGGATTTGGGGGGGTGGGGAGGGAATCGGGGAGGAGTCGAAGGAGAAACAAGACTGCTTGAGCACATGTAGACCGAAGCGACCCTCAGAGGACCCCTTCTGGAACCCATCGCCAAACTGCTCCTCCAAGGACTTGCTCCAACGCACGAAACCTCTTAGAGTGGTCAGCTGCGCCGACATACAGCCGGGGATGCACACCGACTGCGGTTCAGACGCTTCTGCACGGTAACACCTTCGGCCAAAGGAACTCAGACATGGAACCTTCGACTCATAAACTGGTATACACAGACTTTCAGGTACACCCAGAAACACTCTCCCCGCAGGAAAGGGGCGGGACTCGCCGCCAGGGGGAGTAGGGAGCGCCGCGGGCGGACCTGGGCGCCTGCGGCTCCCTGCCCCACCCCTCCACCCCGCCCAGGGCCACGCCCCCCACCCGGCCCTCCGCCGGGAATGCTACGGTCGCGGAGACTAGGTCCAGCTGCCCGCTGCCCGAAAGGCCCCGCCCCTCTTACCTCGGCGTCGCGTCCGGCTCTGACCCTCCCACGTCGCCTCAGGTGCTCCACCCTTTGTGGCCACGCCCCCACCCGCCCCCACGTTTCCAGCTCCCCATTGTAGTCACGCCCCCCACCTGCCCCCACCAGCTCCGAGGTCCCCCTCCTCGATGCTCCGCCCTGAGCCCCTCGCCCCGCCTCCTGAGCTCCGTGGAACGCGGCTCTTACGCCCTCTACCGGCCGGATTCTCCTACCCTGTGGAGTCCTGGACAGGTAAAGCAGTTCCCATCCCCCCAAAATGGGAGTGTTGGGAAGTCTTCATTTCCTTTCCTTCCTTTCAGCTCTTCACTAATCCCTGCAAGAGGCTTTTCCCAAATCTAGTCCCTTCGCCACACACACAACAGGAGCTTCAAATGAAACGCCCTTGATTTGCCACTGCCAAACCGACACGCCTACCTGGGGCCCTCCAGGCTCCTACTAGGAGTGGGTCGCCTCTGTGGCTTCAGTCTGATCTGACCTTGAGCTCTCCTTCCACCTCTGCCCTAGTCTGGCAAGTCTTACATTGTCCCGGGTACTGGGGCCTTCCCCACCCCCACCTGCCTCTGGGAGGTCCCATTCATCCTCAGGCTCCCAACTTAAATGGAAGGCACCTCCTTGATATCTGAATGAACCAGTGAGAATTTATGGAGTGCCTTGGATGTATGGGTAATATTATTTCATTCATTTTATTTAGTCCTAGAACCACCCTGTAGGTGGATAATATTGCCTCTTCTTTGTGGGTCATGAAGGAGATGTAACTTTGACCACTGTCAAAGTCAGAAAATGGCAGCACCTTCAATGACTCAAATTCAGCTTTGAGGGGCTTCGAACACTATGCTCCCCTCTAGTCTTCATTGGTCCCAGATTCCTGATGAAGAAAGGGTTTCTCTCTCCTTGAGCCCCCAGCAGCCTCTTCTTCCTCACCTTCCCTGGGAACAGAGGATAGCCTGGTCTGACTCACACTCCCCTCAGCTCAAGAGGACAGTGTCTGGGCCTGACTAGGCTGACAGGCCCTGGGAGCAGGAGGCCCTGGTCCAGATGAGAAGGGCAGGGATGGTATAGGGCAGGACAGTAGACACTGAGGGGTTGACTACTGCATGAGAAAAGGAAAACTCAGCTGGGATCTGGCGCCCTGCCTACTGCTTCCCTTGGGTAGTGGCAAATCCTTGTAGGGAGAAAACTTCTTCTTGGAGTGGAGACCAGCCTCCTGTTAAGTCCCTTACCTCAACTTCGTCTCAGCTCTGCCTCAAAAGGACATCTCTCGAGGAATTGATGGCAAGAAGGAGAGCCCTGCCTGGCCTAGTGCCTCTCTACCTTGGCCTAGCTGTGTGGCCTTGGGGCGTATCCATACACTTCTCTGGGCCTCAGCTGTCTCATCTGGAAAGTGAGGAGTGGGTCTAGATTTCCCCAAGGGTACTTCACTGACTGTATTTGAAGTCAGGCTTTTGTTTGCTCTGGAGTGTGTTTCTACTCTTTTGGGGAAATTTTGGTATGGAGGGGGCCTCATTCTAGGAGTCACTGCTTTCCTCTAATGACAATGGTCCCTAGCATCTCAAATTTGTATTTTCCAAACTCTTTCACATCCTGTTATATTTTGTCTTCATATCACTTCTGGAATAGAGGTTTTTATTCCCATATCACAGATGGGCGAACTGATGGATAGGAGCAGAGACTCAGGCCACCTCAGCATCCTGCAGCTTGGCCTAGAGGTGGGCTGACTGGGGCCTCTGAATCAGGAATTTCCCTTGTTGGGGAAGGAGAGTGTTTAAGGATCTGAGCTGGGCCTCCACCCAATGGGACACTCACCCAGAGAGTGGCTTGGCTGCTCCCAGCACCTCTTGAGTCCTCTCAGCTTTAGCCCCTTCTGATTCAGGATGAGAGAAAATCATCTTCTAGGTATACAGAGACCCTGATTGTGTTTAGCCCTTCAAAGACTCATTTAGGAGGTGGCTGGAAACACCAGGCCCCAAGATGGAGAGGGGGGCACTGTGTTGGGTGTTGGGCTGGCAGGAAGGGCTACTAAAGATGGCGAAAGTTCCCGCCACAAGACCTGAGCTCGGACAGGAGAACAAAGGCCCAAGCAGGAATCTGAGACCCCGTCCCGGGCTCCTGTGGACCAATGGGATCCTGATGAGCAGGCGGGATATCCAAATAAGGGAAACTTGCCAAAAGACCCCTGAGCTTTCCCCAAGACCCCTTAAAAGCCCCCTCCTCCCTGCCTTGGGTGCGACTTCCGCCACTTTGCTTTCCAGAGTTGCGGAACCTCGCCCGAGGGTGCCCACCTCCTCCCGGCGCAACTTTCCTGGCTCCCCTTCTCCTGAGCCCTGAAACTTCGCTGGAGAGTGTTTTTAATAAATCTTGCCTTGCACCCACTTTGCCTGGTGTTGTGTTTATCTCGCCGAAAAAAGCTTTACATTGGGAATCTAGAGCTGGGCCCAATGCAGGCACTCTAACAGACATGCCTGGGACTCTCAGCAGGTCACTTTCGGGCTCCTCACCTATGAGAGGGGAATGAAAACGTTAATCCATCTACCCAGTAAGTCATGGTGACCCAGCAAGATCAGGGCTGTAAATCTCTTGGAGAAATCAAGATAGTAAGGTTGTGGTAGTCCTAGTCATGACCAGTGATGGGCCTTGAGTACATAAGAGGGAAAAAAAATGAGGAGAAGACCCCAAGAAGCAATGAGCTCCAGGAAGAAACTGTCTTAGGGGGAATCAGGCTCCTGACTCCGTTCCCAAGTCAATTAGAAATGACCTGAGATTGTCCCCTCCTGTATAATTAGACCTCAAATGCCCAGAATTGGATTACTTACAACCTTTTATTCATGACTCATTCTCACTGCTTATTTAATTGGCTCCCACCACAAAACAGAACAGCTAGGACTTTGACAGTGTCCTACATCTCATTACGTAGTTTCCCTAACCCATTCTGCTGCGGTACCACCCAGGATAACCATTACCTCCTGTGTAAGAAGGAAGGGCCTGGAGGACCCTGGGAATTCATGCCATCAGCATGCCTTTGCTTTCCTTTTTGTACAGATTTGTTGCATCTGTGTATTCCTTCAAAGTATATATTTTCATTTCAGTTGTCTTTATCAAAAGGACATCTTGCTGTGTATATTTTTTTTGAGATTTCTTCTCTTTTTATTTTTTTAAAGATTTTATTTATTTATTAGACAGAGAGAAAGGTCACAAGTAGGCAGAGAGACAGGGAAGCAGGCTCCCTGCTGAGCAGAGAACCTGATGCAGGGCTCGACCCCAGAACCCTGAGATCATGACCTGAGCCGAAGGCAGAGGCTTAACCCACTAGGCCACCCAGGCGCCCCGAGATTTCTTTTCTTTTTAAAGATTTTATTTACTTACTTGAGAGAGAGGCGGGGAGAGCATGCTCATAAGCCAGGGGGAGAGGCAGGTGGAGGGAGAAGCAGGAGAAGCAGGCTCCCTGCAGAGCCGGAGGTGGGGCTTCTGACAGCACTACCAGAGCCAAAGGCAGGGACCAATTGAGCCACCCAGGTGCCCCGCCCCCTACCCCTCTATGTTCTTCTGAGCTCTCTTCCCTTAGCTGTAATGATCCAGGTTTCTGTTTATTTCATTACTGCCGTTCTCCTCTATCAGACTAGGAACTCCCTGAGGGGCAGGGGCCCACTGTTCCGCATGATGCCTGGCACATGGTAGGTGTTCAATGTTCAATAAATGTTGTCTAGTGGCCGAACTGCTTCCTTGTCTGTACCCCCACCCTCACCCCCAGATTCTTTCTGAGGGTAGGGTCTGGGTCTGAGCTGCCTCTGTGTTCCCATTGCCATCTTGGAGGAACAGAGAGAATGTGTGTGGAACAAATGAATGAGGGAGGGAGGGGAAAGCTGCTTCTGTTGCTAGGACAGATCCAGTGCCCCTGGGCTTTTCCAAAAGGACAGACCCTGGTTCCTGACTCTCTCTCTCCTTCATCTTTGGCCCTGCCCCGTCCTCAACCCACAACAGCCAACACTCACAGGTCTCCTGTCATAGAATTGCCTTCCCTGGACGGGGTCTCCCTGGGAAACTTCTCTCTTTTCTTCCCCACCCATCACCTCCACTTCCTCCCCTCACCCACCTCCCCTTCCACCACCACTCTGAAAACCCCAGGCCGTCTCTCTGGCTCCCCATCCTCCCCAGCCCCTTAATGGAATTCCCAGGGTTCTCCAGGCCCTTCCTTCTTAGTCTCTCCCTCAGGAAACCCAACCACCCCTTAAGCCCCCAGCCAAACGCAGCACCACCACTCCCCAAGTTTTGCAGCAACTTCTCTAAGCCTTCTTGGGTATCCCCAGATCCTGTTGACTCCTAGCTGGTCACCAGGCTAGACCCTGGCCCCCACCCCAGTCCAGGACATGGCCTGGCCTCCCCCTAGGTCCTCATCTCAGGATAGAACCCGAATAAAGGGATTCATCTGGCTGTGGGTAACAACAGCCCAGAAAGCTAGTGGCTTAGAAAAGATCAGACATTTATTTTTCTCTTGTGCAAAAGTCCCGATTTAGGTGGTCCCAAACCAGGATGGTCAGAAACCCAAGCTGTTTCTCATGGTCTAAGATGGTGCTCCAGTTGTGATGTCCCCTTTGTAAGCAGTGAGAAGGGAGGGGAGGCAAAGGACAGACAGATACTACCACTCTTTTACAGACATTCACCCCCTCCCCATATTAAATTGCCTTAAGGTACTTTGCTTATCTCCAATTGCCCAGGATTAAGGTACCTGGTCATACTTAGCTACAGGTAAGGATGGGAAATGAAGTTTTCATCCTAGGAGGACGGGTGCCCAATTAAAAGAGAGTTGCGGTTGGCACTTAGCTGTCTCTGTCACAACTTCCTAGGCGGTCCCGTTACTAGGACTGGCTGAGGCAGGTGGACACTTGGAAGGCAAGTGAAGAAAGGAAAGGGAAGGGAGGGAGTGTGGAAGAGCTGGAGGGGGAGAATCCTAGTATCTGGTTTAGAAAAAGGCTGTGTGACCTTGACATGTTGATTCCCACAACTGGGCCTCAGTTTCTGTAATTGGCGGTAATGTAAGGATTAAATGAGAAAATGTGTATACAGCACACTGCACAGTGCCTAGAACTTGCAGAGCCCAGCAAATAGCCACTGCTGTTATTGTTGTGACTTCCCTGGGCTGGCACCAAGCCTTTGACTCTCCAGCCATGACAGCTGTTACGCCCAGTCTCATGCCACAACCCTTCCTAACCATCCTCCAAAAGCCTCCATGCCTTGGGCTGTGCTGTTCCCTGCACCAGGAACAACCTGGCCCTCTCGTCTTCAGTCTAATTACAGCCATCCTTCAAGCCCCAGTGGCACCACTCTACCCCCCAGGAAGTCTTCCCCAAGCCATGAGAATCACCCTGGACCCCTGTGAACCCAGGTGCTCCCCAGACCTCTCACCATGCTCTATCCTCATACCGTGTCTCTGTCCCCTCCACCCCCAGCAAGCAGACCTCTCCAGTGCGATCCCCCATCACGGAGTGTGCTCTGGGTTAAAGTGAAGAGAGTAGGGGTGTGGGGACAAAAGGAGGGAAAAGGAAGGGGGCATTTCAGGCTCCCCGAATGGCACCTGGAATTTCTTGTACTGGCATGTAATAAATGACTTTTCCTTCTTGCAGGAACAGATGGGGCTCATGGATTATGGCCCTTGTTCTGACAAAAGTGTGCTGAGTTTTTCTCTTAAAAGACCAGCTGCGGGGCGCCTGAGTGGCTCAGTGGATTAAGCCACTGCCTTCAGCTCAGGTCATGATCTCAGGGTCCTGGGATCGAGTCCCGCATCGGGCTCAGCAGGGAGCCTGCTTCCCTCTCTCTCTCTCTGCCTTCTCTGCCTGCCTCTCTGTCTACTGTGATCTCTCTCTGTCAAATAAATAAATAAAATCTTTAAAAAAAAAAAAAAAAAACAGCTGCCTCGCAGGTGAAGGCAAGGAGAAATCCTCTGCTCTTAGCCCCTTGTTTAGAAACCTCCCAGGCCAGTTCCTAGAGAGAGATGCTGAAGGAACTTGTGTGTACAATAGGCAAGTTCATTATAATAGTACCAGGCATTGCACACTTACTCTGTTCCGGACATTATCCTAAGTGCTTTGCACATATTGATTTTCACAACCGTTTTACAAGATAGGTATCGTTACTGTTTCCATTTTACAGCTGGGGAAGTTAAGGCACAAGGAGGCTAAAGAACTCGCATAGAGTAAGACAGCTGCTGAGTAGTCAGGCCAAGATAAACACCAAGGGGACCTGGCTCTGGAATCCCTACCCTTTATGCGATTCTGGCTCTCAAAGGGAAGCTGGGAATGGGATTCACCTGCGGCCCACCATTTCCATTCTTGGAAAAGTAACCAGAGCGTCACAGTTCTTGGCAGTCTGCTGCATGGTCACCTGTCACCTGGGAGTCCCCACAGGGCTCAGCCAGCACTGTGGGCAGAGGTCCTCTGCCTTCTGGCTGCCCATTCCCCTACTTCCCCAGGACTGGCAGCTGACTCGGAACAAGATGCAAAGTAATTAGGATCTGTAGTGCTTGGCATGACATTGCATTGTAGAGGGAACAGACCTCTTCTGACATTGCCTCACATCTTTTCACTGTAACCCAAAGAGTTCCTTCTGTCCAAATTATCGGGGCACTTTTGATGGATTTCCAAGATGGGCTGGGCCTGGTTTTCCCCCTTCCTCAGCCAGCTGCAAGCATGTCTCCAGCATGACTATGGAGTTTAACTCCAGCAAAGTCCTTCTCTGAAGGGCCCCATGGCCCAACAGCCCTGGAGATGAGACAGGGCTAAAAGAAAAATACTAAGTTCCCTTCCCTGCCCTGTCCCTCTGCCCTGCCCTCACCCCTCCACTTTCTGAGAAGGGAGGCTCTTGGTCACGGCTGGTTTGTGTACAGGGTCTGAATGGTATACCAGCAGCCAAGGGCAGGCTAGATTGTTCTACAGGAGGAAAGCTGAGCTCTGGGAGGGGGATGGGGTGGGCAGGGTGGTGGAGATAGAGAAGAAAGAGAGCAGAGAAAATAAGGAGCTCTATGGGTGGGGCTAAAAGGAGGCGTGGGTGGGAAGAGCAGTTAAAGAATTCTTATGTGGTGGAATCCCTCAGAGATCTTCGGTGAAGATGCCTTTCCAAAACTTTCGAAGGCTCAGGTGTGTTTGAGATGCCTCCATGAGAGGGCCTCCAGCGGCTCTCAGGCACCCACAGGCCAGAATGATGGAGTTGGGAGGGCAGGAGCAGAACACATGGAACAGGCTATCTTGAGACTGGTTGGTTGGCAGGCTCCTGGCCACCTCCACGTTGCAGCCTCCTGGTGGCCCCACACCTCTTCAAGCTGTTGACTTCTTCTAGAATGAAGCACTGTTGAAGGGGTATTTCCTCTCACTTGGGAGGCCTGGTGGAGGGGTTCTCAGGCACCCAGGCTCCCCCGAGGCTGAAAGAGGCATATTTGAAGAGGTAGGTGGAGAAGAGGTAGAGTCTGGGGCTCTTCCTGGCATTCAGTGCTCTGGTTCTGTCCACACTGCCCCCTCCTGGCTTAACTGAAACTCACTGTTCAGGGCCAGATTCAGCACATCTACACCTCTGGGGTTTTATAGACACACAGTGCCTTCCATCATCTGCATTTTGGATTCCTCCCCAGCTCAAGCTCCACCTCTCTGAAGACGTGCTCCGATTCCTTCCTCTGCCGAGTCCCCACAGGCTGAAACATTCGAGGCCACGCTTGCCCTTATCTGGAGGGTGGTCAAGGGACAGCTCTCATTTTCCCAGCTTTCACACACAGGAGGCCATATGCCTGCCCCCCACCCAGCTCTCTCTACCCCTGTACCCCAGAACAGAGTCTAGCCTAGAGCTGTGGGAACATGCTCCCACTTCTATTGGCTGACCTCCTACTCAGCCTTCAACATCTGGTTCAGATGCCCCCCCCCCCACCCCATCCCATCCCAAGAGATCTTTCCTGACTCCTTGGACTGGATCATGGGCATTCTCTATTTATCTGTCCCAGCCTTGACATCATTGTTGTCAAGTGTTTGTAAGCCCGGTAGTTGGGAGCCTATATGGGGCAGGGCTAGGACTGGTTCTCCTGGTGCCCCCGAATCAACCCAGGCCCAAGGACAAGGTGTAGGTAAAGGTGTGCTGAATGAAGGGACCATCACACATCTCCAGAGAGCTCATACTCAACCCATCAAAGTCTAGCTAGAACACTCCTTTCCAGAACTTCTCACCTCCTCCTCCCAATTCCCTCAGTCCCTATATTGCTGACTCCAAAGCATCCAGCACACTCCTCAATTACAGTACATGCCATGCCGTATTTTTGCAAACAGCTTCTGGCAGCTTCCCTGACTCCCCGGGGGGCTGACTGGCACCTTCTGGAAGGCCAGGTTCAAGCCTGTCTTTCTGTGCCCACAGGTCCAGAGCATGGGCTCAAGGAATAGTCATCGGTGAGATTCTGTAGTCTGTGGGGGACCTCACTCCCTGCCCAGCTGAGCTAAGCTCTAATTCTCTGCCTGGTTTGGGGTTGGAAGGGCTTCTGGTGCCCAGGCCCCAGGTGTCCTGCCCCAGCAGACTCAGTGACCCTGTCGCTGCCACGTGGCTGTGAGTTTCTGGAGCAGCTCATGTGGCCGCCGGCGGAACTTCTTCTGAGTGAAGTAGAAGAGGATGGGGTCCAGCACGCTGTTGGCGCTGGCAAAAGGCCGCGTGCCCTTGTAGGCAGCAGCAAAGGCCTCCAGGACGGGGCAGGGGACACCGGCTGTGGAGCGTACTGCCAGGTAGGCGGTCTTGGTGATGTGGAAGGGCAGGAAGCTAATGGCAAAGACAGTTGCCACCACCAGGGCCATGCGGGCCGCCTTGCCGCGCCGTTCCCGGGCCACTGGCCCCACTGGGCCGTCCTGGCGGCATAGACGGCGGGCCAGGCAGCAGTAGCAGGCCAGCAGGGCGATGAAGGGCAGCAGGAAGCCGATGACGGTGAGGGCCATGCCATAGGGCATATAGCGGGCGGCCAGGGCTGGTGGGCTCAAGTCGTAGCAGACGGTGCGGTTACGCTGGATGCCGGTGGCAGCGAAGAGGGCTGTGGGCAGGCACTGGGTTGTCACGGCCAGCCACACGGCCCCGCACACCAGCCAGGCTGCGCGGCGGCCCCCACGCTTGTGCCAGGGGGCCAGAGGGTAGCAGATGCCCAGGTAGCGCTGGAAACTGATGCAGGTGAGGAAGAGTATGCTGCCATGGAGGTTGGCATAAAAGAGGAAGCGGACCAGGCGACAGGCGAGGTCGCCAAAGGGCCAGTGGTCCCCCTGGGCGTAGTTGTAGATGAGCAGGGGCAGGGAGCAGGCATAGAGCAGGTCAGCCAGGGCCAAGTTCAGGGTGTACACGGCTGTGCGGGTCAGGGCCCGGCGGGAGGTGCAGATCTGGGCAATGACACAGGTGTTCAGGGGCAGGCCAGCCGCCAGCACCACTGAGTACACGGGTGGCAGGAGCAGTCTCTTGAAGTTCTCTTGGTAGACACAGGTGGTGGGCGGGGAGCCCAGGGCCTGGCCTGTACCATTGTCCCACTCCATGGCTGCCCGACTGCGCTTCCTACATCCAGAGAGGCTGGGGAAGCAACACACAACCTGTCAGTAACCGTACTCACTGACCATCTGGTAGGCCCCTGTCCCTCTCTGGGCCCTTATCTCCACTTGAACCATCTCTAATACTCATGGAGGCCCCACATGAGGCCTCACATGAAGGAAACCTAGAATACAATAAAGCTCACGCTTGGGAAAAATCTGGTTCACTTTCTACAATATTTATTTCCCACCAACCTTCCTGGTGAACTTCTATTCATCCTTCAAAACCCTAGTCAAATGTCTTCTCTGGAAGTAGAGATTGACAGACTTTAGTTTGTTTTTGTTTGTTTGTTTGTTTGTTTTAAATCTTTTTTTTTAAAGTTTTATTTATTTAAGTAATCGCTACACCCAACATGGGGCTCAAACTCATGACCCCAAGATCAAGAGATGCATGCTCTGCTGGCTAAGCCACCCAGGTACCCCAGACAGACTTTAGTTTGTGTCCCACCTGTGCACCTACTAGCTATGTGACCTTGGGCTAGTGATATACCTTATCTGAGTCTCAATTTTCCTATCTGAAAAATGGGGGAAAGATACACCCATCTCTCAGAATGATATGAGATTAGAGGTACTAAATCAAACTAAGTTTTACAGGGCTTCCCTGGGCTTTTTGGAGTTTGGAGATTATGGTCATGGTGAGCCTGCCTGTCTGTCTCTCCAGCACTGACTGGAACTTCCTGAAGAGAAGTGCCAGGTCGGATGCTCCTCTGTGTCTGAGAGCGTGGTCTGGGGTCCAGGGCAGAGAAGGCCCTGGTAATTCTGAATTAATCAACAGGAACAGAACGTCCATACACTGTGAGCTGACAAAGGACAGTGCCCACCTCCTCAGCCTGGACTCCACCTTCCAAAGCCATGGTTCTTCTTTTGGCTGCAGTCTTCTTATCTGTAAAATGGAGGAAGAAAGTGATTCAGGAGTCCCCTAAGCCTCCTTCCACTTGACTTCAGGCTACAAATGCCTGTCTGGCCGAGCCACTGGGTCACAGCACCCTCTGGTGGCTACAGTGAGAACAGCGTTCCTGAAGGCAAATGGCTGGGTACCAGCCAAATCTGCTTCGTTGTTTGTTTGTTTTTCAGGGTTTTGTTTTTTTAGTTGAGTTGAGTTGAGTTTTGTTTTGTTTTTCTAAGACTTTAATTTTTAAGTAATCTCTATACCCCAGGTGGGGCTCGAACTCACAACCCGAAGACCAAGAGTTGTGCGACAGAGGCAGCCAAGTGCCCCTCCTGCTTGCTTTTTATAGAGAGGGAAATACGGCACAGCCAGAGGCTGTGGTGGCTCAGTCTTACTCCGTGAGTTAGAAACAGAGCCAGAACCATAGCCTGCCCTCCTGACTGAGAGGCTGCAACTTAGTGTAGCCCAGGGTCATGGAATGTAGAGGCTATAAACCAAATGTCAGAGCTAGGCAAACCTCATTCAAATCCTGGCTCCCCTACTTCTATGCTGTTCAACCCAAGACATGTCAAACTTGACTTTTCTAAATCTCTGTTCTTATCGGTAAAACATATCATAGGCCTAGTATATAATAGGTGCTTAATAAACGCTATGTTGTGCTGCTGTATCCTACACTTCATCCCTCCATTCTTCCCTCAGGCTAGGTTTTGGGGGAGGCAGAAGCTCAGGTGCCTTAAGGGGGTTCCCTGGTGAGGTAGGTCTGACTTCTTGATACCTACCTCCCAACCTGCATGTCCACATTTCCTGGTGTCCAGCGAGAATTCACAACTTAAATCCAATGGACCTGTAAGACAAAACCCTTGAGATAGTGGGTCAGATCATCCCCCTCCCTATTAATAGATGGGAAAAACTCAAGCGAAGGAAAAAATATGAAATCCTGCAAATGCACACAGAACAGGATAGAAGGTTGAGGCCACATACATGGGTTCTGGTCCAGAACCCATGTTCAAATCCCAGCTCTGCTACATGTGATCTGTGGGGCCTTAAGGCTCATTATTGGACTTCCATGCCTTGGTTTCCCTATCTATAAAATGGGCTCATATAGTACCTGCTTTCTAAGCTTGATATAAAGATCAGTGCCTGGCACAGGGCAGGTGTTGGCTATTCTTAATGTGAAACACCCTGCTAAGTCAAGTTATGATATTTTTCAAAGTTATGTTAGAGCAAAACCTAACTACCCAAACTGATTTCTTTCAACTTTCAATTTGATTTTGATGAAAATATTTTCCCCAGATTCTGGGAAACTGCAAAATAAGGTTCAACGAGTCTCTAGTTTATAGTCCCACAGGCCATATAACCTTAAATTATGGAAAACCCTTTGTGGGGTTTCAGCCCAGGTCCTAGGAATGCTGGGTGCCCAGCTAGCCAGTTAGGAGGTGGGAGGTGATTACAGAGGAAGAAGCATGGCCAGCCCCCCATTGTAACCAAGAAGCCAAGATTAGTACAGGCAGAGAAAGTTCATTTCCTCATCACCTCATTCATTTGTCTGGGCCTTTCTTTCATTTATGCATCCATTCTTCTGTTTTCACCTGTCAGGCATTTAAATGAACACTTATTACCTGCAGGACACATGCAGGTACAGTATACAGATGCAGATGTAGGTAGAGATATAAAAATTATACATACACATCTGCTAGTCTGAAGAGGGGGACCCATGTGAGCCATAGGATGGAAGAGAATTTTCAGAGGAGGAGAAAGGGTGGAACATGACCCAGGGGGTTGAGGAGGAGATCCCTGGGTGGGGAGGGGTGTCCTCAGGTCTGGGGGTGCGGAGAAGAGACAGGCCTTGAGAGGAGAGTTGCCTACTAGGGCTGACGGTCATGGTAAAAAGGAAGAAGCTAGTAGAAGGAGCAGCGCTGTGCCTCTGAACATTTTTGGGAGGCCTGTTGTCCTCGGATGCCACCCCAGGAAAGAGACCTCTGCCTCAGGTGATGGGAGGCTCCAGATATTTTTTTTAAAGATTTTATTTATTTATTTGGCAGACATGGATCACAAGTAGGCAGAGAGGCAGGCAGAGAGAGAGAGGAGGAAGCAGGCTCCCCGCCGAGCAGAGAGCCCCATGTGGGTCTCAATCCCAGGACCTTGGAATCAAGACCCAAGCCGAAGGCAGAGGCTTTAACCCACTGAGCCAACCAGGCACCCAGGCTCCAGATATTTCCCGCGCTCCACTCCCTGGTAAGACTAGACCTCTTGGAAGGAGTCAGAGGCTGCCCTAGGCGGGGCAGGGGATGGTTCTGAGGGAGGGCTCCCTTGGCCCCTGCCTCCCAGCAGCGGCTAACACGGGCTCCTCGATCTCTCACGGCTGTCACTCATTCTTGAGCCCTGAGCCCTGGGCCATCTCAGGCCCCAATGTCCTCCTGGGCTCCGGCCACTCTGACTACGGTCAGGGGCTTTCTAGCAAGTTGCTCTGATAGATGACATCCTTCACTGCATCCCTCTACCCTTTGAGGAAAAGCTCAAACTCCTGACGTCGCAGCTTGCTGCCGAGCCCTCCAGCCTCATCCAAGGCCCCCCTGGTTGTGCCCCTCTGTCCCCTCCTGTTCTGCCATACTGTCCCTGAGACAGCACCCCTGCCACAAGACCGTTCAAAGCCAGAGGTCCAGACTTCCCCTCTGGCCTCCGCATCTTGGCAGCTCCCTCCGCACGAAGTGCCATTCATCCCATGCCTACCAAAACACTAAGTGTCCATCCATCCAGCTCCAGATCTGATCTTGCTTCCTCCTTTCTGGGCCTCCGGCTGGGTGGAGTCACTTTTTCTGCCACCACCCCCCAACACTGTGGACCTCCTTTAGGTCAGTGCAGCCCAGCCTGCCTGCCCAAAGTCACAGTTCCTTGGGTCCAGCTCCCATGCCCGCCTCATACTGGCCCCCGGTGCTAGGACGCACCAACACTCACATGCGGCCTCCTGTCCCTGAAGCACCTTGGTGGCCTTTAATGCATTGGCACAGGGAAAGCCAGATATGAGGCTCTCCACTCTCCTGTTCTGAGCCCAGGCTGAAACACCTCCGATGGGGCCGGCGGCTTCCTCTGTTTCCTGGCAGGGCTGTCTCTGACTGAAATAGCCCCTGCGGGGGCCACCCCCTCCCTGCCACCCCTAACACTGAGGCCTGGCGGAAACCGGGCCTAGAGGAGCAAGGAGGCGGAGAAAAGGTCTCCTTCCTGGAACCCTCCCCACCCCAGCAGAGGAAAGAAGGTGATGTGGGGGTAGAAAGAGAGGTGGGAAGAGAACCAGAGGCTGCTGGTCAAAGGCTAACCCCACAGACCCAGCAGCTTCCTTTCTCCTCAGCCCTCTGTCAGTCTTCTCATCTGTCAAATGGGCACATTGGTGATAAAAGAGCTTTTGGCTCCCCCTTTAGCTGTAACACCCGGAGTCACCTTCCAGTCACTCACTCCCCAACCATCCTTCCTTTCTCCATTCATTCAATAGCTCATTCACGAACATGTGATGCCATCCCCCCACCTGGCAATCCACTTAGGTAGTCACTTATTTGCTCACCTTCTCCCTTCCCCCTTCCCTCTCTTCCTTTTCTCCAAAACCATTTATTGAACTCCTACTGTATACCCTCCAATCCTCCTATATACTTCTACTTAACACTCACTGTCTCCTTCCACATGGCAGGTCTGGAGCCCCTGGGAGGGGTGGGTGTGTGTTGTGGGGATAGATACGTCCAGAAAACTCACCTGAGTGAGAGTCTCCCTGCCGGTGCCAAGCCCTCTTCCAACCCCTCCTCACTCCCAAACCAAGACTCACAGCTGTTAGGACGGCCAGGGGAAGTGAGGTGGCTTCTCATTGTCCTGAGGGGGCCAGCTCCGGTAGTAGAGGCAGCATTTGAGAGGGGTGACCTGGAGGAAGGAGGCTTTGGTTGGGAGCAGCTAAGGCAGCTAGGGAAGGGGGGACAGCGTAGGGCAGGGAAGGAATACGTCCCTGGGCATCTGAGACCCAGGTTCTTGTTCTGCTTTGGTCCCTATTCACAAGTGCCTTCTCCTCTCTGAGCCTTAGTGGAATGTGGTCATACCAGCCACCAGCATGTTGTGAGGATGAGAGGCCAGAGTGACGGAGGACCCTTTCTACCCTGGAAGGTGTAAGCACTGACCTCCCACCCAAACCCCCTTTACCAGCAAGGGGATTAGGGAACCGAGTCGGGGACAAAAGCCTGGGTCAAACTGAGAAAATTCAGATTTGGACTGCCAGCAAACACTTGGTGTAAGGATTGAGCACCTGCTGTTTATTCAGTCTGTGCAAGGAGATTGCTTGTGTCAGATCCAAGTGTGGGTCTCCTGTTCTGATTTTAGCGGTGCTGGAGCCCCTGAGGGCAAGGACACCTGGCCTTCAGCCCAGCAACCAGTTCTTCGCTGGGTTCCCAGGACAATCTCCAGGGGTCACCCCTATCGTAGTTGTCTGTCCCAAGAATGGGAGCAGTTCTGCGGGCTTCCTGGAGGTGTCAGCCTCAGGGCGGGGCTGGAGTCTGAGTTCTTGCTATCTGGGTGGGGCCCAGACAGGAGAGCTCAGATCATGGGGGTTATGGGTACCCCTAGGACAGAGTGATCCAGAATGGATCCTGCAGAAGGCACATCTGTGGCTGGGCCTTAAAGGACCAGGAAAACTTGGACGAATGAAGAGTGAAGAGGGCATGATGTTCTCAGGTGGAGAAGGAGCCGACCTCATGTGAGAAATGAACAACAGCATAGCATGGGATGCGTCATGTGATGAGGGGGCTGGCCATGCTCCCAGGCCTTCGAGGGCTCCCGAGTCCTGTTTCAACCCTTCCCTACTGGGCTTTCCGGCCCCCAGATGAACATGCATGCTGTTTCCTCTGCCTGGGATGCTTTCCCCCCACCTTGTCCAAATAATCCCTGCTTATCCTTCCTGTAGTTCTCATATCTCATTTTCAACGAGAATGACTAGTGGTATCTGCCATCTAGGCTGTGGTAAGACATAAAAGGAACCACACAGGGAAAGTGTCCCAGCACATGGCACAGACTCCACACACTCTTGTTAATGGAATGAATGCATTCTGGGTCCCGCTTAAAGGCCCCCATGTTGGACTCCCTCCATGCACAGCAGTCCACATTTACTTCCGGGTCCTCTGGACCTTGTGTCCTTTCTTTCTTATTTATTTATGTATTTATTTGACAGAGATCACGAGTAGGTAGAGAAGCAGGCAGAGAGAGGAGGAAGTAGGTGCCCCGCTGAGCAGAGAGCCCAATGCGGGGCTCGATCCCAGGACCCTGGGATCATGATCTGAGCTGAAGGCAGAGGCTTTAAACCCACTGAGCCACCCAGGCGCACCCCCCACCACCCGCTTGTCCTTTCTTAACAGCCTACCCTCTGTGGGATGGTTTATCTGCAGTGCGGGCAGGTGGTGGGGGACAGTGTTCTCTCCGTTCTACAGATGAAGGAAGTAAGACTCAGGAAAGTTCAGTGAGTTCCCCCAAGGTGTCTCAGCTAGGGGACATTTCAATACAGACCCCTTATCCAAGGTTTCCCTGAAGTCCATGCTTTGAAGTTCGGGCTGGGAAATTCCCAGAGGATTGTCTTTCCTGCACCAAGGGCCTCCGGCCATGAGATGGTGCCAGCAGACTGCCTGGGATGGCCAGGCTCAAGCCTTTTGCCAGCTGCCCTGGGGTCAGGGCTGAGCAGCAGGTCTACACAAGGCCAAGGCCTCCCCTCTGGGGCTGGCCCTGAGTTACCTCAGGCCTGGGCTCCCAGCCTCAGTTCCTCCTGACCCACTCCCCAGCCTTTCTGCTATTTATTATTCCCGCATCGGTTCAAGCCCTGTTTTCAGAGCCTTACCTGGTCCATGTGGCTCACAGGAGCCACTGGGAACACTGGCAGGGGGACAGGGGCAGTGTTGAGCCCTGTTTGTCTGAGGTAGAGGCTCTCAGAGTGTTGCCCCAACACCAGGCATCTGCCACCCAGCTTTGTTCCAGGTATGCCCTTGGCAGAAGCACTGAAGTCCCTCACTGCTGAGAAGGGACAACCCGGCCAGTTTCCTTTTTTCAATTAAGGCAACACGTGGGATTGGTTTGTGCCCATAGCAGAAGCAATTCAGGACAGATGTCAGGGAGAACTGGCAAGGGTTGAAGCTCCTGGGGCTGCTTGGCTCCTATGGTCTCAGGATCCCCTTTGGATGACTCTGTAGCTCCCTCCCCGTCCCTGCTCCAAAGCCCTCCTATCTGGAAGGGATGAGGAGGCCAGAGACAGGAGCTGGAAGCCTGAGTCACTGTCTGCCAGCCAGCCAGGAACCAGCCCAGACCCCGTTAGATGTGGGAAGAGGCCTGCTAAACTTGGCCTGCCTGCCTGCTGGGAAGTATGGCCTGGAAACCCCCCTGCTTGGCCTCTGGCTTGTGAGCTTAGTAGCAAGGGCACAGGATGACAGGGGTCAAGACTCAGCTTCCTTCCCCTTACAAGGCAGAATGACTGCTATCCATCACCGACTTACTGAATGACCTGGGGAGAGCCACTCTCTCTGAGCTGGAGACTTCACATGGCAAACAGGTCACGGTGCCTGCCTTCCAGGGTCACTACGCCTGCTGCTATAGTCACCAACCCCACCTCGACCCAGAAGCATCCAGCCTGGGACAGGACCCCGCCTCAAGCCAGCTTGAGTCCAGGTTCTGGATGCCAGTGCCTCGGGATGCTGAGAGGACTGTGGGCAGGGGTTGCACCCACCACTCCTGGAGGAATTTGGGTCCCCCCGCCACCCTGGGGTACCAAGCTGGCTGTGAAAGTGGCAAATCTGGTAGGAGACGAGCACAGAGCAGGCAGAAAACTTGATCTCTCTTCTCTTTTTCGACTTCCCCTTCTTACCTCCTACTCAACAGGAATTAAAGCTAGAACCGAAACAGCCATTTTGAGCGCAAGGAAGGGGAAGCTGTAGCTTCGGGGAATTTGGGAGTTGAGGCTGCTTCCTTTAATTTCGTTCTGGCCCCTACAGGCTGAGCACAGAGGGAGCTAGCATCTCTGGACCCCCTGCTCCACGCCAGGCCCATCAGCCGGGCTTATGGAATCTCCACCACAATCCGGACAGATGCTTTTATTCAGCACTGACTTCACGCCGTCACTGTCCAAAATGCCGCATCTCACTTTCTCTTCAGTTTCCACCTAAGCTTTATAGACGACGAAGCTGGGGCGTGGTCCAGTTAGCAAGAGGTTCTCTCTTAGGAAGGGAACTGAAGAGGTCAGTGACCATGGTGGCCCAGGTGGGCACAGGACTGAGAAGGCATGGGGCAGCCTCGGGGCTGGGGAACCGTGGGAGAGAGGACAGGGGCCTGGAGTGTCCCAGGGATGGTGGGGTCCATGGTGCCAGCTTTCCAAATCCATGCCCATGGGCTGCGGCCCCTCCCACCCAGGGCTCTGGAAGATTCCAGAACCTTCCAATCCCCCCCCTCTTCCCTGAAACTAGTGTGAGAGGGTTTCTGTGCCTTGCCTGGACCCTGCTCAGGTTTTTTGGATTTTGGTTTTGGTTTTTAATGCCCCTGTAGAGGTATGCTACTTGGATTCCCCTTCAAGTAAGAACCTACTGTTTACCGGCAAGGACTGTGGTTGGCTGACAGTCTCTTTTGGTGACCTCAGGACCCACCCATCCTTCCAGATGATAACCAGATAACCTCTGGGGAAGACATGGTCCATCTCCAGCTATCTGGCTTGTCCTGCAGGAAGTAAGTTCTCCTTCACAGTTCCTTCCAGCCAAGTCCAGACCCCTCTCATGATGATGGCTCGCCTCCTCTATTTTTCATTTGGGGATCCCCTCCTTCCTGTCAAGTCTTGACGATCTGTGGTCGCAGACCCGTGACCTAGGCCTGCCTGTGAGAGAAGAGTATGTCCTCAGGCCCTGAACAGGCTCAGGGGTGGATGGGTGAGCTTCGCTATGTGCCTCATAGTCAATTTTGGACATTTTGCTGGAACACTGGGGAGGAGGCAGGGTTTCCGCTGGTTTGCAAAGCTGGTAGGAAGTGATCCTGGAGCTTCTAGAGCCACGTGAACTATATGCCAGCTACTGTCCTATGCAATGGTGATATTACCACCAGGAAGGAAACTGTGCAAAATAAAGCCAAGGGATGGCAGAGTGGAGAAATGAGAATATACAGTGTCCTGAGCATACCACTGAGTGCCTGGTTCCACTTACGCCTGAAGCTTTACCTTCCACTGAACTTTCTGATGGCATGAACTGAAAAATTCCCTTTTTGCTGCAGTCCATCTGGCCTAGGATTCTGTCACTTAAAATCAGGAGTCCTGTCTATAGACCCGCACCTGCACCCTCCACGTGTCTCCTCTCCTCTTCCCACATCACATGTTCACAGGCTCATCCCTGGAGGCCTTCAGGGGAGGCTGGAACTGGCTGTGTACCCGGAGGCCACCAGCAGAGGGGCAGGTGGGGACTGAGGGACTCTCAGGTCAAGCTTGATCCCTAAGGGGGCTGTCAGGGAGGCCCCCAATTCATTTCCCATGAGGAGAGCCCCTCCTCCAGCAGCCCGTAGAGCAACCACTGTGTCTTAGTAGCTCCTGGGCAGGAGCCTGGAAAGCTGGAAATCCAGCTTTCAGTCCTGGATTCATCACCCACCTACTATGGGACCCTGAGAAGGTCACTGCACCTCCCCAAGGCTCCCTTTCCTGAGCTACTTCACTGTAGCTGTGTCATTTCCTGGCCATCGAGCTCAGGGCTTGTGCTGCAAGATCTCATTTGCTTTTACAACAATCCTGCATGGTGGAGGGTCTTATCCCCATTTGAAGATGAAGAGACAGGCTTAGAGAAGTCTGGTGGCTTGCCTAAGGGTGATAATGTGAGTCGTGGCAAGCCAGGACGGGACACAGACCTAAATGTTGATATTGCCTATGCTCCGGAAGAGAGACAACATTCCCCTGTCTGAAAACTGAGGCGAGAGAGATTAGGAACTTGCCCAAGGTGCATGGTAAATCTACCAGCCTTCCCTGCCCCTCAGGAACACAGTGGCCTAAGACAGGACACAGGAATGGGGGCCAAGAGTCAGGGCAGAAAAGAAGACCAGCCTGAGAGTCAATGTCAGCCAGACTCCCTCCCTTCTCTAACTTTGTTAGGAACTGGGGACAAAGTCTGCTTTGACTTTGGGGTCCCTGGAGCTCCAGCTCCCAAGTGGCACTGGGAAATGTTGACTGAGTGAGCCTAGTCTGTAAAGATGAGCCACAGGGCTCTGTCCTTGGTGCTGCCGGTCTCTATTAAAAAAAAAAAAAAATCTTTGTCTTGGTTGACAACAGGGAAGACTTGTCAGGGGGATGAAGGTTACGGCTGCGGGAGCAGCCCCTCTGCGCCTACCTGGGTCCCCCAGACTCCAGCTCTCAGGAAAGGCAGACCGCCACCACTGCCTGAATGTTCATTGTGGGTTATGATCCTGCCCATTTCTGACACAGACCATGAGGTCCCAAAGGTAGGCAACTTTGTCCAAAGCTCTCCTAGGCAAGAAGTCTCAAATAACCTCTCACCTCCCATGAAAGGCAGCTCCTTCGCCTTGGTCCTGCTCTGACCACCCCCAGCATCTAGTCCACCTGGCAGCAAGAGGAGACCCAACTGGGGTCGCAGAGCCTAGGGGTCGATGACAGGGCTCTGTGTTCTGGACTCTAGAGGCCAGAGATGCCTTAAGAGAATCTGACCCTGAGCTCTCCCTAGGCTCTCAGAGAAGGAGGCTCCTGAAGCCTCTTTGACAGAACTTGTCTGTTCTTTAGTTGCATGCTGCCCATCACAGGGGACTCACTCCATCTCTCCCAGGCTGCTGCATTCCACCATAAGAAAGCTCTCTGGGAGATGTGCTTCTTCACACAACGCCCTGAGATCTGCCCCTAGCCACTGCTTCCCTTCCTGTTTGGCCTGCTTCGGCTCTCCCCAAGTCCCCAGGTCCCAGGATCCCCTGCAGAGAATGTGCCATGACTATTCATCAGCTGGTCTTCATTCCAACAGGTCAAATCCAGTGCTCTTCCTTGTCCATGCCCAGGAAACCTCGTGGTGGAGCTCATAAACCAGACATGAGGCCAGGGAGCCATGCCCATTTCCAAATCTGAAGACAAAACCCTTTGCTTGACGCTTGTAAGGGGTACATGGTCTCCTCTTACCATTTTGGGAGGATAAAACTGAGCAACCCCCCACCCAAGCTTAGTATCTTGCCAAGGCCACCAATCAGCTGGTGGTTTTCCAATCGGCTGGATTGCTTTCCACCAAACCCCTAATCCTTGCCTGCAAATGTCAGGCACGTAGGACTGGGGTTCCATTTGTGGCCAGCCTAGCGTGGGAGAAGACATGCTTTGTAGGCATCTGAGGGCTGACCTGGAAGGAGGAAATCAAAGCAGGGCAACTACCTGGCTTTGAATGTGGGAGGTCAGCCATGACACAGGCGGTTCCTGCCACAGAGTGTGTGGCTGCGTGCTGCGTGTGCCTGAGGACCACTGGGCAGACGTCACCTCCTCCAGGAGGCCCTCCCCTGCCATACCACCTAATATGGCCACTTCCCACCTTAGACCCACACACTTCCTATTCCCCTTCTCCGCTATATTTTTCTCCATAGCATTTGTCATCTTTTAACATATGATTCTATTTATTGGTTTGCTTACTGTCTGTTTCCTCCCACCATGACCTTAACTCTACCAGGCCGGGGTCGTTTGTTTTACTCACTCCTGCATCTCCAGTGCTTAGGGTGGCACCTCACATGAGCAGGTAGTCAGTAAATATTTATGGGATGGATGGATGGATGGATGGATGGATGGATGGGGAATTTCTAGGGGTGACTCAAGAATGTCTACAAGAGAGGACCAAGGGGCAGAAATGTGATGGAGGCAGAGGGGACTAGGCATGACGTTATGCTTGTATCGCAAACTACAGTGTATTTACAGTACGTTTACTGGAGCTCGGGTGCTGATAGAGACTTCAAGGCCACCCAGGGGGCCGCCTTTCACTGGCCCTGAGGCCCCACCAACTGGGTCACCACCCCACTTGGCTGAGTCCCCAAATGTCTGCCTGTTCTCGAATGGGCCCTTTCCTGTCTCTTCTAAGAGCCTTTGCCCAGTTTTTCTTGTCAGCCCTACCCTCAACCCCAACAGCCTTCAACTCCTCCTTCAGAGCTCAGAGTGCCCCTTCAGAAGGGCCTCCTTCGACTTCCTGGTCACCTAAATAAACTTGAATCCGTTCCTGGTCTCTCATTCCTCCTGGGCCCCAGGCGGCCTCCTACAGCACCGCTCCAGCCCTGGCCCAGCCCTCAGTCCTTCCCCTCAGCCCACACTCCCTCATCCTCTCCTGCCTCCAGCTGTGCTTCTTCCCTCCCAGTCCAGCTGGTCCACGAGTCCTCTGCCTCCCATCCTTCCTCCCTGCCCTCATTTCTCATCCCCTTACAACCTGCCCAGGGTGCCGTACGCAGGGAGCCGTGGGGCCAGCTCAGGGAAGAGGGGTGGGCACCCTATCCTTCTGGGTGAGGCTGGTGAGATGGGACCGTGGGAACCAGTGACCTCTGAGCTCCATCCCGAGGAAATCTCAGAGGTGATCTTGACATAACAGGCTTTGGGGAAAAAACAGGCCACTGTGAGGTCGCTCGCGTTTGGTGCCGTGAGGATGAGGTAGGGCTGGGGGAGGGGAGCTGTCTTTGTGGCTTCCAGGAATGGGCCTGGGCTCTTCTGGGAATTTGGACGGGGGCCCGGGCTGATCAGCGGCACCTCTAGAACGTCTGTATAGGTGACAGCTGGGGATTCTGGAGGGAGCAGAAGAGGGGCCTGACACCCTGCCATGGCTCATGATATGGGCTTGAGAGAACATCACAAACAGTAGAGGCTGTTGATCATGCAACAGGTGAGGGTGGGGGGCATGCTACCCCCAGTGTCACCCGGGTCATGGGAAATAGGAGGTTTCATCCCAGAACAGGTCTCTGCTCAGAGCTCCCTGGAAAACCCAGAGTTCTTCAAACCCCGTTAATAGGGTTTCTTCCACGAGGTCCCCTACACTCCTCCTAACCTACCCCCCACCACCCAAGGTCACATAGATCTAACCGCCCATCCCTGGCACCCGCAACCCCTCGGCCACACATAGCTGTTCCCTCTGCAGAGCTTGGCACCTCTTGGGCACGGATCCTGTCCTGGCTCCACAGCTCGTGAGTGGTGCTTTTGCCTCTCTGAGCCCCAGGTCCCTAAGTATAAAACAGAGATAATCATATCCACCTCCTGACACGGTTGGGGCCCAAATTACGTAATGAATCTGAAACACCCAGCCAGTATCTGGAACAAGTAGATATTCCCTCCATGAAGCTTCTATTACCACTCATAATTTCATCACAGCCCAGCTGAGAGATGGCCTCGCTGCCTTTTCTGATTTACCCATTCATTCATTCATTCACACTTTTGACATGTATTGGCAGGAAGCCTTACAATGCATAGGGACTTCACTGGGCTTTGGTCCCTGTCCTGGAGGAGCCCCAGCTGATGGAAAAGACAGATGAAGGGGTTTACCTCTGTCACAGGAAGACAGAGAAGGGCCCCATCCCTGCCAGGGGTATCAAGGAAGGATCCTTGGAAGAGGCGATTCTTTGGCGGCAGGTGGACGGGAAAGGGGAGGGTGTTCCTGGCAGAGAGGCCTGCTGGAGGTATGAGGGCACAGGGTAACTGCAGGTGTCTGTGTTTGCAGGAGGTGAGGCTGAGAGAGCATCAGAGCCAGGTCCCAACAGGCCTTGAATGCCAGGCTATAAATTTGGCCCCTGTATTGTGGGTACCCATCAAGGAGCCCTCGACAGTGTATAAAGCAGGGTAGAGGTATGATCAAATTTGAGATAAGGCGGTCTTCCGCGCTGCTGGATGGAGGGTGGGATTGGTTAAGGAGAGAGTCATGGTCAGAGACAGTAGGACAAGGACCAAGTGGGGTCCTGGGTCCTGGGCCAAATTAGGGGCCTTAAAAGCCAGGCTCACAGCCCTCTTCTACACACCCCTGAACAAGCCCTGATAGCCAGAGGGCTAAAAAGATAGGTTGGAAGAGGGCAGGTTCTCAGAGATGCCCTGATCCAGTCCTCAGTTCACAGTCAGGAATCCAAGGTCCAGAGCAGCTAAGAGGATGGCCTGCGACCCTGAAGTGAGACCATGGGGGGCCTTCTGCCCCTGTACCCTGTTCTCGAGGCTGCTGTTCCAATCTGACTCTCCTCTCCTGGGTAGATAAGGAGTCTGGAAGGATAACCTGCTCCAACTGCCAGGCCCACGTAGGCCCTCTCCTCTCCATCTAGGGAGGGAAGCCCATAGAGCTTCCTGAGTTCTCCCTTCCATTTATGCCCATTCTGTAGCTGAGGAAACTGAGGCCCAGAGAAGAGAGGCATTCGGCACCTGTGAGAAACACAGCTCTCTGGGCCTTGAGATGGGTGTCAGGTGTGGGAGATAGAATTCCTGGGTCCTAGTCCTGGCCCTGCCAGGGGACAGCTGGATTCATGATTCTTGAGGAGACTCAGCTGGGGAGGGGTGGAGCTCTTAGAGCACAAGCATGTGGTCCTGGCCCTGCCCTTGTGGCCAGCACTGTTTCCTGGGGGCACCCCCCTTCCATACCAGCCTGTGTTTCTGCCAGGCACAGCTGAGAGGACAAAACAGGAAGAAACCATGTGCCATCTGCTCCAGGGAACTGTGGGCTGGAGCTGGGCCCTTTTCTGTCCAGTCCAGGTCCCACCCTGCCCAAGGGAGTCAGATGATCTCACCAGCACAGCTCAGCCAGGCCCGGCCCCTGTCCCCAGCCCTACCAGCTCTCCCAGGGTGGGGTGGGTGAAGAGACCTGGCTCTGGTCCCTGGAGCTTAGAGATGTGACCAAACTTCCTCAGTGTCCAGGCTTGTGCTTGACCTGGACCCCACCCCGGGAAGGGGACGGGCTGTGGGGAGCATGTGGGACTGCATGCGGGATATGGTTACTGACTGTTGGAGGTGGTCAGCTCTGGTGCCCGTCTGCATCCAGCCTCATCCACAGTGGTGGGGGGTCGGGGGGCAGGACGTGCCCATTGCCACTTTCCACTTAAAATCAATCACCAAGACTAAGATCCAGGGCCGCCTGGGTGGCTCAGTGGGTTAAAGCCTCTGCCTTTGGCTCAGGTCATGATCCCAGGGTCCTGGGATTGAGCCCTGCATCAGGGTCTCTGCTCAGCAGGGAGCCTGCTTCCTCCTCTCTCTCTGTCTGCCTCTCTGCCTACTTGTGATCTCTGTCTGTCAAAGAAATAAATAAAATCTTTAAAAAAAAAAAAAAAAACTAACATCCATCAGACTGTCTGCTCATCTCATCCTGTGGTCCCTGCCTCAGCCTAGACCACATCCACCCAGAGCTGTCTTCCATCTCCCCAGCCAGCTCGTCGTCTTTTTGCAGCTGGAGGGATCTTTGCTCAGCAAAAATCTGACCTCATCGCTCCCCTGCCTAAGCATTTTATGGTTCCTCAGGGCCTGGAGATAAAGGCCAAGCAGGGCCCTGCTGACATCTCTGTTCTTAGCACTCATGCCTGTCCCTCACATGCAACCTGCGGGGCCCAGAGCTACTTTCAGTTCCTGGGACGTTTGCTCCTCACTCAGAACTCTTTCCGCCGGCCCCGGATTGCCTGCTCCTCACATCTGCCGCTGGCCAACCCCCGCCGTGGGCTCAGTGACAGAGGAGATCCATGTCCTGCCCTCAGGCGCTCAGTGCAGACAGGGATCCTGAAAGGCCCATTACCTGAGGTAGGCATCCATGCTCCAGACTCCTGCTGAAGCCCAGGCAAGGGGAGGGGATGGTTCTGCATGCAGGGAAGGCTCCGTGGAGGAGGCAGTAATGGAATGGCCAAGTGTACATGGAGGCAAAGGCATTTCAGGCAGAGGGAACAGCAAAGGCTGAGGCTAGATGGGGCATGTTGAAGGATGCTGAGCCCAGCTGGAGCTGCCAGTGTACTGGCAAATGCAGCTGGAAAAGAGTCCCCAATGAATCCTACTAATGATTCAGTTATTGGACCCTTACTGTATGCCAGATATACCACACTCCATGCAATCCTCATGATGGACCTGTGAGATAAGACAGGTATTATCTCCGTTTAATCCCTCAAGTGGAGAAACCAAGGCACAGGTACGTTCGCTGACTTACCCAAGGTAGCACAGTTAGAAAGAATGGCTACTGGGCTAGGAGCCTATACAGTCTGGCTCCAGAGGCACATGTCCTAAGCTCCCACAATACACTAGGGCTGGAGTAGGGAGGTTCTCAGGTGCCAGGGAAATCCAGCCCCTCCAATCTCTGCCCAACCTGCCTGGAACCCAGCCTGACCGGAGCTCACACTCCCACTAGTCACGGGACTTCCCCTAGGGAAGGAAGTCATCTGGGAGCAACTAAAAGGATTCCTTATACTTCTCCCAAGGCTCCCCATGGGAAGTCTGAGGTGAGGGATGCCCTTTCCCAGACCTCTTTGGGGGAGGAATGTTTGCCTGTCAAGCATCTCTTGCTATGGGAAGCTCCCTCCCCCACTGCATGGTGATCTTGTTCATTTGAAGTGGGCATCCGACCCCGAGCTGACCAGTTAGAACCTCCATACAGACCTATTACTAGTGATTGGTTTAGGGGAAAGCAATCAGAGTTTGCTCTAAGAATTTTGGGGGAACCAGTCTGAAAGTTTCTCTCCCTTTTCCTCTAGGATTATTAGTTGTGAGGGTCATGGAAGCCTGGTGCTTCTAGAAAGAAGTTGCAGGCCAATGTAGGAAACAAGGAGAAAGTCAGGAGGGGGGATGCAAAAAGAGTGCTGATGGCATCGTTTTCACTGCTAGATTTAGTCAGGCCTCATCCAGGTCTACCTTTGACTTTTTCTTTACTTTAACGTATAATACCTTTCTTGCCTAAAGCAGTTCCATTTGTCACTTGAAATCAAAGCAGCCCTGACCCCTAGGACACCAAAAGTACAGGCCACAGAAGAAAAAAAACAGATAAATTGGGTTTCATCAAGATTTAAAACTTTTGTGCAGAATGGGAGAGATTTACAAATCATGTACCTGGAAAAAAGATGAATATCTAAACCACACAAAGAACTCCCACAACTCAACAACAAAAAAGCGAAACAACCCAATTCAAAAAATGGCAAAAGACTTGAATAGATATTTCTCCTAGGAAGACACACAGATGGCCAATAAGCACACAAAAAGCTGCTGCTCATCATTAGGGAGACTCAAGTCAAACCCATAATGAGAAACCACCTCACACTCATTATTAGGATGGCTATTTAAAACAAAACAAAAGACCAGGAAACAGCAAGTTCTGGGAAGGACGCGGAGATGCTGGAACCCTTGTGCTGGTGGGAATGCAAAATGGCGCAGCTGCTCTGAGAAACAGTATGGCGGTTCCTTAAAAACCAACAAAAAACAGCCCATAGGATTGCCTTAGAGATCCAACAGTTTCACCTCTAGGTAAAAATAATTGAAACTTATTTGTAAACAGACTCAAACAGATATGAATACACCAGTGTTCACAGCAGCATTATTCACAGTAGCCAAAAAGTAGAAAGAACCTAACTGTCCATCAGCAGAAGAATGGATAAACAGTGGTCAATCCCTACAACAGAACACTAGCCAGCCTTCAAAAGGAAGGGAATTCTGACAGACGCTCTAATATGGATGAACCTTGGAAACACAATGCTGAGGGACCCGAACAAGATACAAAGGACAAATACTGTATGAGTCCACCTATGTGAGGTATCTAAAACATTCAAATTCATAGAGGTGGAAAGGAGAACACTGGTTACCTGGGACCGGGGGAGAGAGAAGTGGGGTGTTATTATTTAGTGGGCACAGTATTTCAGTTTGGGATGACAAAAAAGTCCTAGAGATGGATGGTGATTTTGATTACACAACTATGTACTTAATGCCACTGAACTGTGCGTTCAAAAAAGGTTAAAATGGTAACTCTTAGGTGTGCCGTAAGAAACATATTTGGGTGGGGGGGCGTCTGGGTGGCTCAGTTGGTTAAAATAGCCAACTCTTGGTTTCGGCCCAGGTCATGATCTCAGGGTTGGTCATGAGATGAAGCCCTGCATCGGGCTCTGTGCTCAGTGTGTGTGTGTGTGGGGGGGTCTGCTTGAGATTCTCTCTCCCCCTTTCCCCCTCCCCCACTAGTGCATGCTTTCTCTCTAGAATGAATAAATCTTTATATATATGTATATACATACATGCATATATACACACACATACGTGTGTATACACACACACACACACATATATATGTATGTGTATGTATATTTTTGTCTTTGTCCCCGATTCCTGACACAGAGCTCCTAAATTCCTTGGAATTTCCTGCATGATAGGAGCATCTTTTGTTCTAACGAGTTGACTCTTGGCTGGCCTCTGAATGATTTCAGGATGGGGGTGGTTGCCAGAAAGAACAAATCTTGATGAGAAACTTAGAACTTTCAGCCCTGCTCCCTAATCTCCAGGGAAAGGAAAGGGGCTGGAGATTGGGTCAGTTGCCAATGGCCAGTGATTTAAGCAATCATGTCTATGTAATGGTGCCTTCTTAAAAAAACCAAAATGGCAGGGTTTGGAGAGCTTCCAGGTTGGTGAACACGTCAAGAGCTGGGAAGATTGTGTCCCTTCCCTCATACTTCACCCTATGTACCTCTTCCATTTGGCTGTTCCTGAGTTGTATCCTTTAAACAATCTGGTAGGGGGCACCTGGGTTAACCAGTCCGTTAAGCATCTGCCTTCAAGGGGCAGGTCATGATCCCAGGATCATAGGACCAAGCCCCATATCAGGCTCCCTGCTCAGCGGGGAGTCTGCTTCTCCCTCTCCCTCTGCCCCTCCCCCTGCTTGTGCTCTCTCGCTCAAATAAAATCTTTAAAAAACCAATAATAATCTAGTAATAGTTCAATAAAGTGCTTTCCTGAGTTCTGTGAGCCATTCTAGCAAATTATCAAACCTGAGAAGGGGGTTGTAGGAACTCCTGAGTTACAGCTAGTCCATCAGAAGCATGCGAGGTACAGGATTGGTAACTGGCATCTGAGTTGGGGGACAGTCTTGTCCTGTGGGACTGAACCCTTCCCCTGTGAGGTCCAGGCTACCCCCTCAGAGCTGGTGTCAGAACTGGCTGACATCAGGAGGGGAAAACCCACAGCTGGTGATGCCTTCCTCTGGGGCAAAGATCAGGCAGGCTGACTGCCCATTGTAAAAGATTCCAGTTGCCTCAGGTCCAGGCTCTTTTATCAAAACGCAGCCCACTGTGTGTGCAGGCATTACTCGGCCTTGTGTTCTACTGCCCTTGTGGGAACTGCGGCTTGCCGAGCCAGTGGTAATACCGACATTCTCCCTGCTTCTTTTGCTGAGGAACAAAGTTCTCCGTCTGCAACCAGGAGTCAGGTCTTCTGCCAGCATCTGTCAGAAGTGCAGTAGGCTAACCTGGCAGCTTGGATGGCCCTTCAAAGTTCTTGATGATCCTTGTTTCAGAATTGCTGGTGGGAGATGGAGGGAATTCGTGTTTTTGACAATTTATTATGATAGTCAGCCGACTCAGGCTTGGAGGACACTCGCCTTAGAGTGAAACTGTGGGAGAGTTGGCCTTCCTTCGGAGCTGGCCTTTTCCTTCTCCAGGAGGATGCTTCTCCCTTTTTGCTCCAGATGCCAGGAAGCTCACAGTCGAATTTCTCTGTGCTTCTGCCCTAGCGTCCACATTAGTCTCAACCTTCTGTGTCCCTTTTATGTTCCTGCTTCTGTTTTCTGAAAAATGAACACGTAATCCACCTACCATAAAATCCACACTTTCAAAATGTACAATTCGGTGGCTTTTAGTATATTCTCAAGATTGTGTAACCATCCCCACTATCTCATTTCAGACCATTGCCCTTACCACAAAAGAAATCTTGTACCCGTTAGCACTTCTTATTCCTCTCTCCTTCCATCCTGAGGAAGTTACTTACTGATTTTCGGTATTTATAGATTTGCCCATTCTGGAGACTTCATGTAAAGGGGACTCACATTGGTTGATGAACATTTGGGTTGTCTCCACTTTTTGTTTATTATGGATAACACAGCGATGAACACCGTAGGAAGTTTTTGCATGGATACATGCTTCCAGCTTTCTTGGATATATACCCAAGAGAGGAATTGCTGGGCTCTATAGTAACTCTATATTTAAGTTTTTGAGAAATTGCCAAACTGTTTTCCAAAATGGCTGTGCCATTTCACACTCCCAGCAGCAATGTATGGGAGCTTCAATTTCCCCGCTTCCTCTCCGACACTTGCTACTCCCTGTTTTTTTCATTAAAGTCACTATAATGGGGGTAAAGTGGTATTATATTGTGATTTTGACTTCTATTGTCTTAATTACTGCTTTTTCATGTTGTCATTCCCATTTTAACATTTTATTTTATGTATTTCTTATCTGAGGTTTGACATTTTTAATGGAACCAGTGCCCCATGGAGTAGGAGAGTCAAGGGTTTCAGGGTTAGTCTTCCCTGGGATACCTTCGTCTGCTACTATTAGCTGTATGACTTGAATGAGTTACACATCCCTCTCAGCTTTGGGTTACCTATTTATTAAACATAGTATTTGCCTTTCATGGTTGTTGCTGTTACCATAAAGTACATCTGTGATACAGCTGTGGTTTAGGCCTGGCACAAAGTAAGTCCTCAGTGAATTTCTCTAAGCCTGGGAGTCTGACAGGGAGGTTTCTAAGAGGGTCAGGAAACCCAGGATGGATTTTTAACTTAGTATCTGCTTTATTCTAGCAACTTTTTACAACAGAGACATTTCAGGATGTCTCACACATCAGCCTCTTCCAGTCTCTATTTCCCCTTTGAGATCTGAGAAATGAGACTGTGCCCCATGATGTCGAATGTTGGTGAATCTATAGGGTTCCTCCTAACATCTTTATAAGTTTTGTCTCCTGCTTTAACCATCAGACCAGCTGCTGCCTAGAGGAGAGTCTCCTCCCTCAGATGAAGGGCTCTCCGGGGTGAGGTGGGAAATGAATTAACACTTTGTAGGAACCTACAGTAATGCTATGTGCACAGTCTTATTTACCACTCTGTGAGTTTTCAGGTATGCTCTAGCATCCCATTTTACAGGTGGGGAAACTGAAATTCTAAGAAGTTAGGTAACTTGTCTGAGATCACACAGCCAGCAAATACTGGTGCCTAGATTCAAACTCAGCTCTGATTTCAATATCTGATTTCTTTTCCCTATGCAGAGAGCTCCCCCTGTCTCTGCCCCTTAATCGGAGGTACTCAGAAAAACTTTGCTGACCTGAATGGCTGGTTCTCAAACCCTAGGCTCAGAAGAGACAATGTCATCCCTTTGGGCTGAGATCTGTCTCCTAGACACCGCAGGTCAGCTCACTCCCACAGAACAGCCCTTGCTCAGTCCCAGCCACCCCCCCCACCCCCAAACAAGTGCTGCGCTGGAAGTCAGGGTACCAGGATCTGCCCGCACTACTAGAAATGCAAGCCACCTAGGGCTCAGCACTCGTCCCAAGTTCACTAAGTGGAAAGTTACACCTACTCACTCCTGGGTCCCTGGCATCCAGCGCAGTGCTGGGCACGGAGACCACAGACCTAGCCTAGGCCATCTCCACAGACCCACAGCTGCACCCTGGCCAGGCCTGCCCTCCCATGGCAGTTGCTAGTGACAAGGCCAGCCCTGGGGCAGGGGGAATAGGAGGCCACCTCCATTTGTCCAGGCTGGGGTTCTGGCCCTTACCAGACATACCGACAGTCAGAGAGGAGGAGTCTAAGCTGGGCCACCAGTACCCACCCCAGACTAAAATAGGAACCCATTTCAAAGACAAATGGGGAAATGGGCCTGGGACCAGAGAGCTGGGGTGGAGTGTCACTGGGGAGAACTCTGTAGACACAGCTGCCTGAGAGTCTTGTCTGGCCTCTGCTACAGAGAGCACCAGTGGCCAGACTCTGCCGACTCATCCCTCCCCTGGGGAGGACAAATTCGAATCCCAGGTCCCATGCTTTAAATTCTCTGAACCTCAGCTTTCTCAACTGCAAAATGGGAGAACAACAAGCTTGGCTGTATTCATTGGTTCAGTCTCAGGACTTTGGAGCACTTGGCACCTAGTAGGTGCTCAATAAACAGCAGCCATTGCTATCCTCACTTCGCCTGCTCTTTCAGCTCAGTACTGCCTGACTGATTCATTCATTTGTTCTCTCCTTCATTTATTCATCCGGCCAACCAGCCAGCACATGCCCACTAGGTGAGTCACAACAGTTAAGAATAAAGTCTCTGGAGTCAGATCATGGTTAAAAAACTCCAGAAATGCCACTAGTTGGCTGGGTAACCCTGGGAAAGCCACTTCCCCCTCACTCAGGCTTCATTTCCTACGTGTAAGATGGGAATCGTAAGAGCCCCTCTGGAGGGGGCTGGATGGGAGAATGGCATGACAGCAGCCAGCCCAGAGTCTTGGAAGGAAATGAGGGTGGCAGGTGAGCCACACAGAGGAGCCAGGCAAGGCGCCAGCCCTGCAGACCACGCCAGGCTGGGAGCCACAGGCAGTCAGGCCTCTAGGGACAGTCACAGGATGAGGCGACGGCGGGCGGGAGGGAAGAAGAGTCAGCAGGCTCAGAGACAATTGCTAGGTTTCTGGACCATGGCCTGCTCCCTTTCTGGTAAACTAGGAAGCAGTGAGGAAACACACACACATACACACACACACAGATTGTAAGAAGTGTAGAGGAGAAAAGCCCTAGCTAAACAGGGAGAGTTGGGCAGCGTGGGGTCACCCCACCCCGCCAGGCCAGGCGAACATGTCCACATACACACATTGCACACATGTGCGCACACACTCACAAGCTGCATGTTCTCGCTTGTGCGTACACCCCCAAGGGCTTGCACACACAGGCTCATGCCCCCTCAGAGGCACGAACTTTGTAGTCTGCAAAGAGCCTTTTCATTTATCATCTCATTCCATACGGAGGGGTGAGAGGTTGTCCCTGAATTGGCCTGGGACGCGTTCCAGAGCAAACATGATATGTGAATCCCAGACATCTTCAGGACACACCCAGGGCCCATCGCAGGGCTGTGCTGCCTCAGTGTCCCCCGTCCCCCAAACCCGGAGGTGTTAGCAGGAGCTAGACAGCACCAGAAACCTCAGGAAGGTTTGAACGCAGCCTCCTACCCCAGATTTACTTACTCACCCCACTTCACTCTCCCTCAGCAAGTCGCACTGCGCCTCAAGAACTCACTTTCCCCACCGGTCACACGCGGTCGGCTCTAGCCTGTCCTTTGATTTAGCTGGGATGGCAGAGGCAAGAGTTTCCCAATCGCCTTTTCTGTGGACCCCCATCGGGTCACCTAATCCTTCTAAGCCTCTCCCACCATAGGCTCCCATAGGGCTCTGAGGGCAGAACCTAGCCTCCTCCCTGGGCGACCCTCACCAGCATACAATACCTAACATTTTTCAATCCTCAGGGGGCGTCATTGTTATCCCCATTTTATAGAGTGAGAATTGAGGCCTTAAGAGGGAACATGTCCTGTGCCACTCGAAACTCAAAACCAGAGGAACATCGCTCCCAATTCTATCTTTACTATTCTACCCCTCCACGGAGCGCCCCCCCCCCCCGCCCCCGACCCCAGTACCGAATCTTCATCTCCTCTGTCCTATGTGGCCTGCAGGCTCCAGGTGCAACCAGGATCAGGAAGGGAGGAAGACCCCCGCGTCTTCTCCCACCCCCACTCCAGCCTGTGATCAGCCACAGTGGCTGCAAGGGGGACTGTGGGTGAAGCGTTGAGAGGAGGTGGGAGCTCAGGGTCATTAACCCAGATCACTTACCCAGCAGTTAGTAAGTTCCATGTTGGTCCACGAAGCACTGGAGCAAATTCTGACTCCAAGAACAACCCCTAGAGCTAGCCAGTTCCTGCGCCACAAACTGTCACATGCATGTTTCACAGAAGTCCAAGGAGGTAGCAAGAAACCAAGAAATCAAGGAGGGGAAGTAACTTACCACAGCACAAAGATGGCAAGAGGCAGGGCTGGGGCTCAAATCCCAAGAACCAGTCAAGTTCATTCAGCCACTACCCAGTTGTGAGCGGGGCCCCCCATCGTCTGGGTGTGCTTCCCTGAGTGTGCTCGCCCATTTAGTCTGAGGGCTGTTGGGACAAGAGTCTGAGATTGCCTTTCACGACGGCACAGGGAGGCACTCCTCCTCCTTTCTGCCCTACCCCTCAGCCCTCTCCTGGCCTTTCTCAGAAAGGTCTGGAGAGAGTCATGGCCCTGCTTCTTGTTGCCACCGAGAGCAAATGACCTGTTTTTTTTTTTTTAAACAGTGTCTGGAAGATCCATTAAGAGAGGCTGAGACCCTGAGTTAACAGCTCTGTCGTCTACAGCTCTGACTCCAGATGCCACCCGCTCCTCCTAAGGGCCTAAGATGACTCCTTGGATTGAAGGTGCCTCGGAGAAAAAAAATGGCTGAGCCTGACCCACCATCCTCTTGACAGCTGTAACCCACCTTCGAGCTTGGGCTTGACGAGAGGGCAGACAGGGTGGCTCTGCCCAGAGCCAGTGGTGGCCTGGAACAGCCCCTCCCCCTCCAGAAGACTGGTTCCCCTCCTCCTCCTCCTTCTTCTTTTTTTTTGTGTCTTGTTTTGTTTTTACAAATACTTATTGGGTACCTACTCTGTCCAGGTAATGTCCAAGGCATCTGAGAACACAAAACTAAGCCCTACCCTCATACCACTGACATTCTATCAGGGAGACCAGTCTATTTTAGTTAATGGGTTTAGTAACTACAGAGCAGGTCAGGTAATGCGCTGGAGAGCGACATCAGGAAGGGTAAGGAGGGCAAAGCGCTAGGGGCTTGCAATCTCAGCCACGCTGGACAGGTGCCATCACCATCCTCCCCGGCCACCCAACCCAGGGGAGACCCCAAGCCCTGAGTCCCCATTCTGTGCCAGGCCCTGCCTCAGGGGTTCTCAGAAGTGGGCCCAGGCTCTGGGGCACAGGCCTTGGCTCAGGACCATCAGGGCTCTGGCATGGAACATCCTGAGCCTGCCTTCCTCTCATGGCCATGGAGAAGCCTTCTGAAGGCTCCACATTCTCCAGTCAACTCCAGTGTCCCATTGTTGAGAGAGCAGACCCAGATAGGCACAGGTAGGGACTGGCCTGGATCCCACAATGGGGCAAAGGTGTCCTTGCTCCTGCTCCTGCCTTCTCCTCTGGCATGTCCACAAGGGCAGACTCAGGGCTGAGCCTCACGGCAGAGCACTGGCCTAGGAGGGCTGTTGCTGCCCTCAGCCAGCTCCTGGCAAATGACTGTGAGGTGCTCCTCCGTTGGGCCTACCTGGTAGTCGCAGGCTGCCCCATCCTCCCACCGCGGACAGGCCAAAATGTCCTTCTCTATGCCCTGGGGGGCTGTGACCACTTCTCCCCAGCTCAAGCTCAGGTGACTAGGGTTTTGGTTAACTCTGCCTCACCCCGCTGTCTGACTTCAGGCACGTCCCATCTCTTTGTGGGCCTTGGTTTCTTCGCTGTCTGACTTCAGGCAGGTCCCATCTCTTTGTGGGCCTTGGTTTCTTCATCCATCTGACAGGAGATGCAGACACCTGTATCTCTTTCTGTCATAAAGAAGGAGCAAGCCACTGGCAAGAGGGCAGTTTGCAAACTTCTCAGTGCTATCCATGTGAGAGGGGATATTATATTCTTAACACCCCTGCTTGTCTGAAAAACAGCCTCCTCATGCTTGTGGGTCCCTGACGTAGCCCCCAGAGCAGGCCCTTGATGCTTAATGGGATCTGAGTATAAATTCAAAAAACACAAAAGCACCTCTGTTCCCAGTCTGACGGCCAACAGCCAACAGGAAAAGCCTCTCCTCTTTAAGAAGATGAGGAAGGAGACATGGAGAGGAACAAGGCCAGGAGATCTGGGAAAGGCAATTCCAGGAGGAGAGGGTGGAGGATTGAGGTAGGTATAAGGGTCAACCTCCTCTGTCTCAGGTCCCGGGGCTGGGAGATAATGAAACTAGATGAACGTTGGGTACATGTGGTCTACAAGGGAGGGGGGTGTCAGCCATGTGTGGGTTTGACCCAGAAACTGTACAGGTATTCACAGGGGTACACGTGCTTAGAATTGCACCCGTGTGTCTAGGGCACACATGTGTGCCCATGGGAATGGCCCTGGAATGCCTGTGTTCACATGCATGGCAGCCTGTGTCTGTGTCTCTGCGTGTGATGCACACATGTGCCCACTCCTGTCAACCTCTGGTTCACAAGCCTTGTTTTCCCAGGAGATTTGTGGGGTTCCTGGTCCCTGTAGGCTCTCGATTTTCTCTGGGAACAAAAGCAGTTACGCAAGAGGAGGAGGAAGGCTTAGAGGCTTAACTCAGGCTCAGGCGCTCCCAGCTCAGCCATGGGCGTAGTCTCCTCACCATGGGTGTGTGCCCCAGGTCAAAGCCCTGCCTCGCGGGGGTCCTTAGACCCTCTGCAGCACGTGGGCACTGACCACCCCCCCAGTCACCCTCCTGACCTCTAGCACTGGCAGGAGCCCCTCAGTCTCCGACACTAGCCAAGCACTTTACATTTTATGCCCCATGTCCTTGTTGGATGATTGCTGAACATGAACTTCAGAGTCCCATTCCCTCCCCACCCCACAGGCAGCCGCTGCCAACTGGGTCTCAGGGTCTCCCCTTCCTCACTCTGAGCTGGGCTCATAGGACAGCTCTAGCCACTCCACAGGGTAAGTCTCCCCTCTTCCAGAACCTGGGTTTCTCCAGCTGTCCAATAAAGCTCTCTCGGCCCAGAGCAGACTGGACCACTGAGAAGGCCCGTGATGAGCCACCAGTAAGCAGCAACAGTGTCCTGCACGTCCCAGACACCCAGACACCCAAGGCCGCTGCTCACTGGCGCCTTGCTGCTCCCCGGATCCAGGAGGGAAACACAGCCCTGAGTTCTCTGCCTGAAACAGGAGACCACCTGGCCCCAGGTTCAGGGCTAGACCTGGTTCCTCTGGGGTCCCCAAGGGCCTGGACCCTCCCTGAGGCTTGCAGGCAGCATGCCTGGTGGTCTCCTCAGACAGGGTGAGGCCAGGCCCTCCTGTTGCACCTCAGCTTTCCTTTTCTGCAACCTGGGCACCCCGTTCTGTCTCGCATCCGGGGTCTGCTGTTACCCATCATCGGGAGGGTCAAAGGCGCATCCGAGAAGTGGTGGAAGAGGAAGGAACTCGTGCTGGCAGGGGCTGTCCCTCGCTGGTGCACACCCAGCACACCCAGACCCTGACACAACTCCGCACCACCCACACGGGCCCACACATACACGCAGGGGCCCCGGCAGCTGCTACCCCCAGGCACACAGGCAGCCGCATAAGTGTGCACTCTCATGCAGCCCAGGATACACAGGGAGACCACTTGGCTCCACAGCCAGTTTCATTCTAAGACCTTTCAGAACAGAGAGGGGTGCACAGGGAAGAGCTGAGTCCTTGGCTTCCGCCCAGAGAGGCTGAGGGTTTCCCAAGGACACCAAGTGGTTTTTCTGGCCCATCCTCTCCGGCCACCCGGCAAAACCCTGCCCAGAGTGCTCAGAGAGAGCAGACCAAAGTCCTTTTGGGAGTGTGGTCCTCCATCTGCCTAATCCTGTGTGTTTCTGGCTCAAGGGGAGGCCTTGGACTAATCAGTCACTCTGGATTTGGGAGCCGCAGGGGCAGAATGTGGGAAAGAGAGTTGTGCGGGTGGGGCACAGGGCCATTGCTAGTCAGAGAGGGCCCAGCCTCCCCCAGAGCCCTCACTGCACGAGATTTGTGATTCATTCACTCATTCTGTATTTATCAAGCTTTTCCGAGTATCAGTGACCTAGTGGTGAAGCTTCTCAGCCTGTCTCAGACTTGGCTCGGAATCCAGTTTCCACGGAGCTTCCGGGATGGTGGGGGTGGGGTCCAGTCCCAGGTGCCTCCACCGCACTCTGGTTCTCCTCCTGGATTCCAGCCATAGCCCGATCTGATCCTCACCACACGGACTGAAGTGGGAACTTCACTGAGGAGCCCTGACATCGTCTAAGAACATGTTAGAAATGCACCCTGAGGCCCTGCCTTCACCTACAAAAATCAGATCCCCAAGGAAGCCAGGCATACAGTGACATTTAGAAACATTGATATAGAACATTTCATAGAGACCCAGTTCTTCTTCCCGCTGGCCTTTCTAGGACAGCAAAGGCCCATTTGGGTAACAACTATATGGGCAAACACACAGTGCTTATAACATCTTATTCAACCCTCATACAGCCCTAAAGGGGAAGTACCATTACTATTCCCGTATTACAGATGGGGAAAAGAGGCACTGAGCAGTTGGGTAACTTACTAAAGACTGGTCGAACTATTAGTAGCAAAGTCAGGATTTGAACACAATGCTTTGGACCAGTACACTGCCCTATTCAGCACCAATGTCTCCATATCTGGGTAGGAGTCAGTGTGGTGAGATAGGCCATAAAAAAAGTGAAAAACTTAAGGAGACAGTGAACCTCCTCCTAAGAGCCTAGGAAATAATCAGATTTTACTTATGATATTTTTGGGATTTACAGCTCTGGGGGCACCTGTGTGGCTCAGTGGGTTAAGCCTCTGCCTTTGGCTCAGGTCATGATCTCAGGGTCCTGGGATCAAGCCCCGCGTTGTGCTCTCTGCTTGACGGGGAGCCTGCCTCCCCCGCCCTTTCTGCCTGCCTCTCTGCCTACTTGTGATCCCTCACTCTCCGTCAAATAAATAAATAAAACCTTAAAAAAAAAAAAAAAAAAGAATGTACAACTCTGTCCTCAAAGGGCTGGAGGCAGTGCAGACAATAGCCACAAAGGCCATATGATCCTATTAGAGGCAGAGCAGAAATAAACGGTAGAGAAATCTGGACTAAGATGGTGACTGAGCTCCCTGGCAGCCAAAATAAAAAGGGAGGGAAGAACGGGGCTAGCAGTAGAGAGGCTCTGAGGGTTCCTGAGCTGAGCCAGAGTCATAGGGAAGGAGACAAGTGGACCACTGGAGAGGTATTCGGGATGAAAGTTCAGTGGGGCTTGATCACCAAATGGAGGGAAAAGCCCAGAATACACCCAAGCCTTTGGCTCCTGCGGGGGTGCTAGAGGACCGAGAGCACACAGATAAGGACTGGGCACAGCACCTCACACAGTAAGCACCAGTGAATGTTAAGCTACCTGTTCCCTCTTCATTCATGGTAATGCCACTCCCTTCCTCACCCCGCTTCACACAGCCTGGAGGCTCAGGACTCTGGCGTCTGCTCTTCCCCAACCTCTGGGAGGCTCTTGCTCACCACCCCAGTCTCCAGAACCACTGCCCCCCAAGCTACAGCTCCTTCCTTCCCCGCTTGGGGGTGGTCGTGGGAAAAAACTCAGGGCGAGCACTGTGCGTTAGCAGGCCTGCGGTCCGGGCTCAGGGCCGGGCTGGGTGGAAAGGCTACAGGTTAAGAGGTGACACCCAGGAAGCCTGTCCCCCCCACCCTCCCCAATCTATTAACTCTCAGCCAATCCTGCATTCTTCCAGAGGACAAGCCTCCCCAGTTCTTTCAGTTCTGAGACCATGTGGCTGAGACTGAGGCGGAGCAGAGAGGAGGGGCAAGAGGTCACAGTCGCAGTGTTTCGTGCTCTATTTTCCTAACTCTTCACCTGATCGTTCATTTCTTCAGGCTCTCCTCACCTGTTCGACTAATATCTACAGTCTGGTCCAGGTATCCCACAACAAGACTGCTGTCCTCAGGAGCAGGAACAAGAGGTCAGGGCGTTTTAGTCCTGTGTGACAGTTTATCAGCCAAGCAAAGGGGGTTCTGGAGAGGGAAAGTGACTTGTCCAGGCTGACAAGGGGCCTGGCCGTCCACCCTCCACTCCCCAGCCCACGCTGACCTCCAACACGGCTGTGCATTAATGGTGCCATTCTTGCGAACCCCACAAGAGTTTTTTCAATAACCTAAGGTACTTAGAGAGTCCCCGACACAGTGAGGTTTGCCTTTGGGGTCTCCTCAGCCCCATTTCTTTTTCTCTCCCTTTGTCCTCTTTGTGTCCCCTTCAGGAACTCAGTGATCCTGAGGGGAACGATGACCAACCCTGGATCCAAACCACTCCTTCTCCGCGGCCACCCTCCCTTGAAAGCCATGAGTTCCAAGTACCTCCACTGCCCTGTTGGGGAAGGGCCTTCGGGTTCACTGTCACCCATCCCAGGGAACACGTGGCAATTTTACCAGGGACCTCCCCTCACCCCTTCCCTTACCACGACAGGAAGAGCTCCAATGGCTGCGTTTGGCTGTGGACAGATAGTTCCTGGAGCTTCTCAGATAATCCTGCAGAAGTGAGCACTAGCATATTTTCTCTGACAGTTTATAAGCTTGAAAGTGTCTCAGGCTTCCAGAGCCAGGGTCAGAATCCTTGAACACTTTAAGCTGGAATCAGGGAATGTTACAGCTGGAGCACAGAAAGTCAGAGCTTAGGTTATAGACTTCAAGAATGTGTGAGTTGAGATTATAGATTCTTAGGGCTAAGGCTGTAGAATCACCGACAATTACAGCTGGGATTGTGGATTAAAAGGAAATCTGACAGCTGAAAAGAGAGAGCTGGCCTTGTCACCCAGCCAGTCAGGGATGGGCCAGGTCTCCCGAAACCCAGCAAAGTTCTGTCCTCCAGGCCTCCTGGAGCAGCACAGAGGGTCTCTGGGGCCAAAGCACTCTCTGCGTGGGGACAGTGGGGACACTGGTCTGCCTTTGTCCTGTCCCGAGCCTCACTGCCAGGCCATCACAGCACGCCGCCACCACAGTGGATATATTTAGGTGCCCTCCCTAAATATGTTTCCACAGCTCCCAACACTGCCTTTTATGTCCCCTCCTCCTCCGAGGCCTCCAGGCACCTTCTCTAAACTGCCCCAATGAAGTCATCAGGAACAACAGCTCTTGCTCCACCAACGCAAACATTCCCCTCCCCTAAAGAAGGCCCAGCTTGAGGGGTCTCCTGGGTCACCTCAGCCTGGAGCTCAGTCCCACCTGCTCTAACTCTGACCTCACTTCCTCCCTCTAGCTCCCAGGGCTTACCTTGGGCCAGGGACCAAACATTCTTGATCTTGCCCTTCTTGACTTTCCTTATTCTAGACAAAGGGCACCCTTGCCCCTGGCAGTCCCCAAACACACACACACACACACACACACACACACACACACACACACACACACACGTGTGCGCGGGCACACATGCACCAGCATTTTTTTGTTCCTCTAGTGTTTGTCAGGAGAGAGTCCTCTGTCAGACGGCTACCCTCGCACTTCACCCCAGCCTCCTTCCCACACTCCATTCCAGCCTTGCCAGAAACTTGGCGTCCTCCCTTTTCAGACTGCATCTTCCCAGGAGCACAGAGTCACGTAGAGTACTAGAGTGGTGGAGACCAGGGACAGGAATGGATTCCCTAGATGTGCTTGGATGGAAGACTCTCAGATTCCCAACTGCCTATCTCATGAGAAATTGTTGTTCCTGTGGGTATCGGGGTTCCTGGGGCAGGCAGGGAACCCCTCATGTAGGGGCTCCATCACACCCATCATAGTTTTATCACCAGCAGTTAGTCTTATCACCAACAGTTAAGGGACTTTATGGGCTGGAGTTTGTGCTAGAGTTTTATATCCTTACAATGACCCTTTGAGGCAACTATATTAATGTCTCCATCTTACAAAGGAAGAAACTAAGGCACAGACAGGTTTTAACCAAAGTCCCACATGTAGAGCGTGCCAGAGCTGGGATTTAACCAAGCCTGGATAACACAACCACCTCAACAGTCCCAGGTGGTAACCTGCCATAGGGACCTCCTTCCCCGTAGTCCCCAGTGGTCCTGCAGCCTCTTTCTGCCCAGCCGGTGGAGAAAAAGAGAGAATCTCATTGATTCTGCTCCCCTGCTGCTGAAGTAGAAATAACCAACAGACCCCAGTACAGTCCCCTCATGTGGGGTACACCCCCCACATCACTGGGGCCCCTTCCTTAAGTTGTAGATGGCCCCATCCACAACTCCAGCTTCCCATAATGCACACAGGCACACATAGCACAACACACACCAGCCACACCTTGTGTTAAGTCCTGCCATCCCAGTCTGGAGGACAGGCAGGGGACTCCTACTCTACAGGTGCCAGAGGGCTCCCACCCCAGGACAAACCCTGCCAAGCCTTGAGTCAACTCACGGGATGCTAACTTACCCAAACAATATTTTACATTAAAACCAATGCGGAAATCTTACAGAGAAGAATGCAAAATCCACATGAATGCTAAAGATTAGGAGACTTCAGAGAAGCTGTGTGTGTGTGAATGTGAGTGTGGGACTGTTTGCACTTCCTCCACCCAGATCCGGGGTGAGCTTTCATTCTCCAGAGCCTTTCGGGGTGCTGCGTGGAAAAGTAAGAACCACCCTGGGGCCACGAAAAATGTTCTTCCCTGGGTAATGGCTACACAAATGCTTCTCACCTTCCACCACCCGGCTCAGCACACCACACAGGGCAGCACAGGTGCCACACACGGAATACACATCTCAAAACCGGCACAACACGCGTATGTATGCACCACTGTGTCGCGGCGCCTGCCACAGTGTGCACACTCCTGAGGGCACACATGGAACCCCGAGGTTCCTCCCGCACAGTCACCTAGAGCTTTGGGAGGTAATGCACACACTTCCTGCGTGTGGTCACACCCCACAATCCACTGGTCACACGCCACACACACACACACACACACACACACACACACACACACACACACTAATGCATACAACCCGGCACACACATTTCCCATACTCCATACTCATGTCTTACATACTGTCAACACCACACACACACACCCCTAGGAACCCCACCCCGGCAGGGCTTCCAGCCTGGAGCTGAGGCGGGCAGGCATACTCCGGACCCGCGCTTGCCGGCACCTCCTGTCCCTGGATTCCCCCGACCCGCACGCCCTTACCTGTGCCCCGCAGCACCAGCCGGCTCCAGGCGGGAAACAGCGCTCGCCTCGGCGCTGAGAGGCGAACTCGCACGCCTCCGTCTCTGTCGTTAGGAGGCGAACCCGCAAATCAAGCGGCCGCAGGAGTTGGTCCCCCCTCCCAGCCCAGCGTCTCTCGCCTCCCGAGTGCCTCGCAGCCCGAGCCCGAGCACCAGGACTGGGGCGGGGGCGGGGCCGGGCTGGCGCGCAGCCACGTTGGAGTCCCGCCCAAGCTGGACCCGGTTGGGTTGCCCGCCCCTTGGGGAGAGCAGGGGGTGCCGAGAAGAGTCTGGAAGAGGCCACAGGCGTCGGGGGCGGCGCTCTGGGCTGGGAATCGTGATCCCCTGGACTCTAGTCCAGGTTCCAGCATCCTTAAGGTTCCCTGGTCTCAGTTTCCCTCTTTGTACTGGGGGCAATGGGAAGTGGTGATTCCTCGGGTCTTTGGGGCTCTGACATTCTGCATTTCTGAGCTGGTGGCAGAGAGGAAGGAATAATAATTATTTCTTGAGTACCTGTTATGTGCCAGACACCGACTATGTTAGGTATTTTAATCCGTTACCTCACTTAATCCCCATGGCAATTCCAGGGACTTTTTAAATCCCATTTTACAGGTGGAGAAACGGAAGCACAAACAGATGAAGTGACTTGCCCAATATTATGCAGCTGGTAAGTGGCAGACCTGAGATTTGAAACCAGGCAGTCTGGCTCTAGAGCCCAAGTACCCCTACAGCCTGGGTTGGTGGCACTTTCCACACCGGAGGCTGCTCCCTGATCATCATAACAATCCCAGGAGCCTGGTGTTACAGATCCATTTTACGGATTAAGAAATTGAGGTATGGGAAGATTATCTTACCCTAGGTCGTGGAGCTGGTGGAGCATCACACTAAAGATGGGAGTTGGAGGGACACCTGGGTGGCTCAGTTGGTTAAGCAGCTGCCTTTGGCTCAGGTCATGATCCCAGCATCCTGGGATAGAGTCCCACATCAGGCTCCTTGCTCCGCAGGGAGCCTGCTTCTCCCTCTGACTCTGCCTTCCACTCTGTCTGCCTGTGCTCGCTCTCGCTCTCTCTCTGACAAATAAGTAAATAAAATCTTTAAAAAAAAAAAAAAAAAAAGATGGGAGTTGGAGTGATGCTGGGGATGGTGAGTGTCAGGATAGTGTGACCGGACAGAACTTGGCACATAGGTGGTGCTTAATCAATGTCAACATTCCTCCTGACTGTCACTCCCTGTGCCTCGCTTCTTTTATCTCCTAAGATCTCCTACTGGACTCTGGCTTCCACTTCCCTCATCCCTGAAACCTCTCTGACCCATGGCCCTCAGATAAGCCAGACCCAGTGGCTCGGTGACCACTGCAGCTTTTATTCAACAACTGAGTTCCTAGTATGTGTCAGGCTCTGTGGTAGGCACTGGAAATGCACAAAGACAGTTCAGAGAGCTCTGGCTCCATGGAGTTTACAAGCAGTGGGGAACACAGACATTAGTCACACAAATTAATACATGATTACACATTGTGATGAGTGCTAAAAAGGAAAAGTGAAGGGCTGTATGAGAGATTATAATGCGGGGCAGGGGAGACATACAGTAAATCAAGAAATTTGGGAAGACGTCCCAGAGGAAGTACCATTTAAGCTGAGACCAAAGTGAGTGGCTGGCCTCAGCCAGTTGACAGTGAGGGGAAGGGAATCGAAACCATGCAGAGGGCTTGAGGCAGGAAAGGGCTTCTCTGGTTCCAGGAAATGAAGTGCAACCAGACTTGGGGGTGCCCCACGAGCTGGGAGGCATGGTGGGAGATGGGTTACAAGAGCAGCAGTGGCTATCCCAGACAGATCTTGTGGCAATGGTCAGGAATCTGGCCCTTGTCTGCAGGGCCGTGGGAGTCACAGAAGTGTTTGGAGCAGCAGAGAGACATAATCTGATTTCACTTTCGTAGATTTCTCCAGGTGCTGGATGGAGAATGAGGAATGGATGAGAGGCAGAAGGTGGCAGCAGGAGCCCAGCTAGGACACTGCCAATAGTTGGCTTTCCATAGGCTGCAAGCTGGCTTTTCATAGTCTGGAAATAGATGATGGTGGCAGGCTTCTGTAAGGAGTAGGGGATAGAGCTCTGAGGACAGATCCAAGGATGTCTAGTGTCGGGGGCTCTCTCTGACTGGATAGATCTTGAGGCAAAGCCTTGTCTGGTTCATCCCTTTGCAGGGAGAAGGTGTTTGCCTGTGACTCAAGGGACTTGGGCCCCTAGAAACCCTCAGCTAGGGAGGCTCTCTCCTCTGAATTCACAGTGGCACTTCCAAATCCCCCCTCCTCACAAACCCTAACTTACCGATATCTTCATCCTAGCTGCTGACCCCACTCTCTACTGGACTCACCAAGAAAATTCACTCACAAATGTCCACTGGCCCTTTCTTGCATCAGATAGACACTAGGACTGAGGTCAGGCTTTCTAGAAGGGGCTCACTCAGGTTTCTGCCCCCAACCTTTCAACTCAACAACCTTCTATCCAAGAAGTGGCTCTTCTGTCATCCGCAGTGAAGGCCCCAGCCAGTGTCCAGAGCTGTTCTGCTTCTGCAATCGGGTCCCCCGTACCCTCAGGCAGCCCACTCTCTCCTGGTCTCCTTTCCTGCCAGTCTGAACCTGCTCCAGCATCTCCCCTAGCCCTGCTTTGGGGCCAGGCTCTCCAGGTACTGCCCCCTCCCTTCCCTTCACCACTACTGCAGTCCTTTCCCATTTACTTCCTTCCCTACAGCACTCCCAACACAGCCCCTCCAAGAACCTAGGAACCCGTGTCTCCAAAGGAGTGTCACTCCATGGACACTGTCAAGAACCCCCAGGGTGGCCCCCACAATACCCTTCCTGCTTCTCCTCCTGCTTCCCAGATCCTCCCAGGGCTCTGTCCCTGCCTCTTCTCTGCTCACTCTGCACATTGTCCCTTGGGGAAGGCTCCTTCAATTACCTCTGTGTGCCAGACACCCAGTCTCCCCCTCCAGCCCAGCCTATCTCCTGCATCCCAGACCCATTGTTTCTTGGACATCTTTGATGTCCTTTGATGACCAAAGCATCCTCTTCTCTGCGTTACTCTCCCTCATGTCCTCATCTCTGTGATTCATCAGCCCCATCACCTCACCCCAATATCTGTGACACTCAGAAGATAGCTCCTCCTTTCAGCTCCCTTTGTAGCTTGTATTCAGCAAACATTTACTGAATTCTTGCTGTGGGCCAGGACTAGGGAAGGATTTCTTAAAGAAAAACAACAAAAGAGAAAAAGATTATGCAGGAAAAAATTGGTAAACTCCAGTCAAATAAAATTTTTAAAGTTCAGTTAATCATAGACATACACACACACACACAGACACCACACACACATACACACACGAGTGAAAAGACAGACCACAGGCTGAGAGAAGATAATTGCAATACGTGTAACAGACAAGGGTTACGATTCAGCACATATGAATAACGTTTAAGTATCAATCAGTAGAAGCCAAACCGCCTAATAGAAAACTGAGCAAAACACATAAACAGGCATTTTAAAGAAAAGGAAGCGAGTACGGTCCATGCACATAGGAAAATATGTTCAACCCCATTATCACCTAGGGAAATTTCAATTAAAACTGCGGTAAAATGCCATTTCACACATCAAATTAGCAAAAATTGAAGAGCTTGAGAATATCAGCTTTGCCGAGAGCATGGAGACAGGAACTTGTACGCACTGCTGGTAAGGCTAGAATGCACACAACCAAGTCCAAGGGCAGTTTGTCAATATCTCCAAGTTGCAGGTGCATGGGGTCTAAGACTGAGCGGTGCCACTCAACATGCATAAGCAGGAGAACCTGCGGATGCTTCAAATGTACATCACAGCATTGTGTCTAAAGCAAAACACTGGAAGCAATCTAAATGTCCATTAACAGGAGAATGGAAAGATACATTTTTATTCAGGTATCCCTTGCTGTCTGAACTCTCACTCTCCCAGTGTTTGTTATAATGGCTCGCAAAAATTTTACTTGTGGAAAACCTGACATAATGGAGCTCCATGTGCTTACCGGCGTGAGTCTGGGTAAGCAGGTGTGGAGGGGACGGTGGTCCTAAACTCAGCTGTTCTCCCAAGAGGACAGGATTGTGCCCCATGCTTATGTCCCTTAAACTCATTTGATCCGTAGTTGTCACCATCTTCCTTTCATTAAGTGAAAGTGTCTTCTAAGGAAGTTGGAAAGCCTGAGAAGAAAGCAGGTAACCCAAGCGGCTTAGAGAAGCCCATACATTGGAAGAAAATGTGGAAGTCATAAAACTCATTGAGAGGCTTGGCCAGGCCCACGTCCTCCTTCTTCACACACAAGAACTGTTCTGTGCACGAGAAAACAGGAAAAAAAGCTCATTCAGTGTTAGATAATGGAGTAATCAGTTTTTAAATGTTTTAGAACTTTCCTCAATGAGGGAAACGTCCCATATCTGCCATTCACTGGGTAATCTCTAGTCCCATGTGGCTATTGAGCTCTTGAGATGTGTCTAGTGCAACAGAGAACCTGAATTTGTATCTCTCAATTAATTTACATTTAAATTTAAATAGCCTTGTGGGGCTAGCAGATACTGTACTGGACAGCACGGCTTTATACTGGGCCGAAGTCTTTGCTGATTATTAATTAATACCTTTAAAGAATTTCAGTGCTATTGGGGGGAAATCAGTTGAAGTTTTTAGGTGAGCTGGGAACCTATTGTTTTTCCCAGCTAAAATTCTGTACTGTGAGCTTTCACTATTCATGAATTTGCTGTTAGGAATGGACTATGTCCTGATAATAAGGGATGGTTGTAGAGTCGTATAATGGAGTTCTCTACAGCAGAGAAACTTAGGGAACCAGAGCAACACATAGCAGCAAAGCTATCTCTCACATGACTGAGAAACATACACAGGAGGGAGCACATGGAATGATACCGTGACCACCAAGTTTAAAAACATGTGAGATAATGTCAAAGTCATGTAAAAGTGCATGAAGATATGAGTGGGAATGACCAACAGGGTAGAGGTCACCTTGGAGAGGAAGGAGGAGGTGAAATTATAAGGGACACACTGATGGGCTTTGTTTCTTTCCTGACTCCCTGCACAGTCTGCCAAGACAGAGGGTGAGCAGGGCCCCATGGAGAGGAGGCACCTCTTGTCAGTAGCTTTCTCTGCCTTCCTCCCCACCAGTCAGGGCCCAGTGCTCCTCTCAGCTGCCAGGCTCCGGTGTTGGCCTCTGATATACCCAATCATTTCTGCCTAATGTTGTCTCTCTCCACGTCTCTCCCCTCCCAGCAGAGAAGTCTCTCAGGGCAGGACCATGTCTGGTGTTCACCAGCCCCATGTTCCCCCACACTTGGCACTGGGCTTTGTAACTATCTAAATGAGGGAATGAATATAGATTTTATTTTTTTGAGGATTTAGAGTTATCCTTATCATGTATTTATTCTCTGACCCTTGCTAGGTTCCCAGGCATGTGCAGGACCATGGATCCAAAGATGAATTGTTTGTGGCTAATGCCTTCAAGAAGTGTTCAGTGTGGCGAGAGGATAAAGCAGGACATGGTGGGCATTGGGACATGGAGACTTGCACTGAGGCAGGGGTACAGGGGGTGGTAGAGTGCAAATGTGTCCTAGGCTGAGTGTTCGAGAACAACTTGAATTGTCTGGGTAAAATCCGGGGAGGTGGCAGCATGCAGATGGGGATGAGAATATTGTGAATTCTGGGGACCTTGCGAATCGCAGTCCTACTGTAGCGAGGAGGAGTAGACAGGACAAGGCTGAAGAAGGGGCGGGGACCAAGTCTTGCAGGGACTCGAATGCCATGCTGGGAATCTTGGTTTATCCTGACGGTGATGGGAGCCATAGAAGGGCTTAAGCAGGGAAGGGATATAATCAGAAAGCTGTTTTAGAATGATTGCTTGTCCTGGCTGCTGTACCGGGCAGAAGAGGAGGCAGGGGACCAGTGGGAAAGCTGGACCAGTCATCCAGGCAGTGGCGATGGAGGAGGGATGATAAATGAGGAGCTGATTAGAAGATGGGTTGGGGTGCCTGGGTGGCTCTGTTGCCTTCGGCTCAGGTCATGATCCTGGAGTCCCAGGATCGAGTCCCACATCGGGTTCCCTGCTCGGATGGGATTCAGCTTCTCCCTCTGACCCTCTCCCCTCTCCTGCTCTCTCTCACTCTCTTTCTCTCAAATAAACAAAATCTTAAAAGAAGAAAAAGAAGATGGTAAGTTGTGGGGCTTTTAGGAGGTAGAATCAGCAGGACCTAGGCAGATTGGATATGAATATGAGGGAGACTGGGGATTATCTTGGTTTGGGTTCCCCTGGAACTGATCCTGAGTTGAGGATTTAAGTGCAAGTACTTAATTTCTGAGGTGATCCTGGGAAGCGTGAGTAGGGTCTGGGGAAGTATGACAAAGAGAAGGAAACGAATTCAGGGTGGTGAGTGAGCAGGTCATCAATGGGGGTCAATCTCATTGGGAACCACTAGGAGGCAGCACAGAACAGGCCTCAGAGAGGTCCCACCTGAGGGAGGGACTCTGGAGCAAATTTACCTACCAACTCCAGCTGTCATTGGTTAAAGGCTGGTCTTCAAACTGTCTGGCACTTGTGGCCAAGTGTGCTCCAAACAACCAGAGAAAGCCCCTGGGTAGAGTCCCAGGCACCTTCAATGAGAAGCGGCAGGGGTGTGAGGAATAGTGGGTACTGAGGCTCATGGGCTGGGTGAGAGGAGTCCCATTTACTCCCAATAGGTTGAGCCCTGGTTCTCCAAGGTGGGCAGAGGAGGGAAATCCGTGTCAGAGTTGGGGGACTGGGGGCAGGCTTGGTGGCCCTGACTGTTCCCCAGCATCCTTCCCTCAGGCATCAGCCTCTCTTGTCTGGTCCACCCACCGTCCCTAGGGCCTCCTGAGTATGAAAGCCTTGCCCAATTTCAGTGGAGACTGCTCCAATTGCTGGAAATGCCTCTTCTGATTAGCTTAGCTAAGTGATTTGACCCCTGCCCCCTATCAAGGCAGAGAAACTTGGTGACTCTTTAATAAAATCAAGTCCTGTCACCCAAGGTTAGCAGTGGATGGCAGACACCGATTTGGGGCCTAAAACGTATGTTCTCTAGGCCAGAGGGTGGGTGAGGTTGCTGAAGGGGAGAGAGAAGAACAGAAAAGAACGTTTAGGATAGAGCCATCGATTACAGGAAGGCAGAGGAGACACCCAGGGATGAGACTGAGGAGGAGCAGCCGGAGCAGTGAGTTGAGCAGGAGACCAATGTGGTGTCACTGAGGCCAAGGGAAGACAGGCTTGGGAGAAGGCAGATGACGGCTGCAGGCTCAGAGCTGGCCCAGGAGCCAGGCACCATTCCCTGCTGGCCCCAGGAGAGGTTAAGGACCTTTCATTAAACCGCGCCTGGCAGCAAACTTACATCCTCCTTTTCCTCTCCCTTCTCCTCCCCCTCTTAGCCTTGGCCCATGACCTCAAAAGCTGGCAGCTGGCAGGCGTCCAGTGAGACCTGGAGCTGGAGGAGCTAGGTCTGGCATTTCCAGTGACTCCCGAGACGACCCTGCACCAGTCAGCCCCCAGACTTGATGTGCCTGCAGCTTCCTCTTGAGGCCAGCACCGCTCTTTCAGCCCTAGCCATGGCCCCAGGACTCCCCAACCCCTTTCCTGAGGTCCAGGAGCCATTTGTTTCTCCTATTTACTTTGTCAGTCTCAAGCCACGGCCAGCCTACGGAACCCCGTTTCCCATCCCCACACTATTCCAGCTGCCCATGAGTGACCCAGGAATCTCTGCCATTGCAGCTCTTCCTCGGGACTCTGGATCCCTCTCTTGCCTCCCCGTGTAGGGCGATCGTGGATGCGAGTGAATCATTGCCCTTTTCTGGGTCTCGGTCTCCCCAACGATGCAAAATTGGGTTAGAAGTCCCTGCCCTGCCTCCCTCCCACAGCTGGCTCGGAGGGTTCATACTTTGTAAATTCTGCTATTTATACATGCTTCTCCGCCTCTTGGAATGTTATTCCTTCCCTTATCTTCTCTGTGGGTCTTATTTATCCTGCCAAGCTCTACTAATAAAGCATGCTACTATTTATTTCGTGTGTGCCCTGAGCCAGTATTGTGCCAGATGTTTTACATTCATCATCATGCTTCATTTGTAAGTGGAGTCTGAGTAGTCACTCTGATCATTCCCATTTTACAGTTGAGGAAACTGAGGCTCAGAGGGACTACCTATATGACTTGTGTTAGGTTAACACATCTAGAAAGTATTGCTCAGAACTAGAACTCAGGACTTCAGAGGTGAGACTTTGGTGTTTCTCCTTTCAGCTCAGCTCCTTCCCACCAGCTTCATGCCCATCAAAGCTGCTCCCGATTCAGACGTTAACATGCTCTGAAAGGGACAGAGGTGCCCTTTCGGTCTCAGGGTTGTAAGTTCGAACGCCACGCTGGGTGTGGAGGTTACTTAAAAATTAAATCTTAAAAAAGTAATAATAATAAATAAAAGGAATATAATACCTTTGACAAAAGAGGTGACATTCCAGAGAGTTCTGTGGCTCAGCTGCCCCTAAGGCCTCACTGAGTTCCATAACACTGATGCTGCCGGGAGGGGGGGGTGCACAGGGGTGACAAAATCAACACATGGAGGCAGGAGTCAAATTACCTGAGAGTTGAACCTTGAGATCAGGAGGCAAATCTTTCACTTGGTGCCAACAGATTCCTGTCCCTCTTAAATCAGACTTGTTGAATCTGAGATACGGCCAGACATGATTGTTTGGTTTCATAATTTAAACGTCACCACGAAGAAAAAATTGATATTTGCATTCATTTCACGTCCTGAAGAAATCAACAAATCGATATCCAAAGCCTGAAAATGACCTAAACATCTATTCACAGGGAACTGGTTAGATAAATCATGGTTGATCCCTGGACCCTGGGATCAGGACCTGAGCCAAAGGCAGACCCTTAACCAACTCAGCCACCCAGGTGTCCCAGGGACTTACCATACTCTAATTAGTTTGCATAAATGCACACATTAATCTTCTTAGGCCTTATATAGAACACATGATTACTCCCAGTTTTTCAGAGGAAGAAAGGGAGAGACCCATGGTTTTGTCCAAGGTCACCCAATCTCTAAGGAAAGGAACTGGAGCCGGGGGTCCTGCTAACAGGAACAACAGAAAAGGCAGAACAAAACCTTCACCTTTACCTCTCAGAGAGCCAGTCCCTCATAAAAAGGGGGATAATAATTCTGTCCTCCTGTGTGGTTTGAAGCAATGTAAGTAAAACTCAGCACTGTGCCTAACCTGGAGTAAATAATCAAATCCTCTCTTTAACTATTGGAGTGCTTTATTTAAGTAATAGAACAAGACATTCCAATTCAACTGATACTTCTTGATATTTCAAATTGATATTCAATTTGATATTTCTTGCTATATAAATTAAGAAAGGGAGAAGCAAGCACTGAGGAAATGAAGGAGGTATAGGAAACCACTTTTGTCCTAATGATGACTGTGGTTTTTTTTTTTTTTTTTTAAGATTTATTTATCTATTTGACAGAGATCACAAGTAGGCAGAGAGGCAGGCAGAGAAAGAGAAGGAAGCAGGCTCCCCGCTGAGCAGAGAGCCTTATGTAGGGCTTGATCCCAGGATGCTGGGATCATGACCTGAGCCGAAGGCAGAGGCTTTAACCCACTGAGCCTCCCAGGTTCCCCAATGATTTGGTTTTATCAGTGAGACAAAGTTAAGTGGACCCACATACCTAAACTTGTAGGCTGACAGTTTGTTATTGTTGATGTTCAGCTGATTTTTCCATGCTGAACCTCACTGTAAAATTAAGAAGCAGATGAATTATTTATATGATTTTTTAAAAGATTTTTTTTATTTATTTGAGAGAAAGAGAGAGAGTATGAACAGGGGGAAGGCAGAGGAAGAAACAGACTCCCTGCTGTGAGCTCCCCCAGAGCCCTGGGATCACAGCCTGAGCTGAAGGCAGATGCTTAACTGACTGAGCCGCCCAAGTGCCCCTACAATTATTTTTAAGGGTTATTTAAGTAATCTCTACACCCAGCATGGGGCTCAAACTCACAACCCTGATCAAGAGTCCATGCTCTTCCAGCTGAGCCAGCCAAGCGTCCCTGTTTACCCAAATTTACGTTCAGAGGTTTTAAATGACAAAACTCGCCACAAGAGCTAATTTTTTTTTAGAAATTTGATGCCATTTTAGATAATATTGTGCAACTTTCATACCACCAACCACCCTCCACCCTGAGTTCTTGGATATGTAACTAGTCCTTTAATCACCCTGGATTAAGGCTGTTTGGGGCATTAATGGTGTCAAAATGGTGGCATGGTCATATATTCTCTTTATCATGTAATGTTAAATGTATGTATTGACATACATGATGCTCACTTTGTTTTCTGGCAACTTGCAGATCAGAAAATACTAACAGAGTATTGCTGTCCTGCAGTGAAAATCAGATAAGAAATCGAGGTGCCTGGGTGGCTTAGTAGGGTTGAGGGCCCAACTCTTGCTTTCTGCTCAGGTCATTATCTCATGGGTTGTGAGATGGAGCCCTGTGCTGGGCTCTGTACTCACTGGGGAGGCTGCTTGAAGATTCTCTCCCTCTGCCCCTTCCTTTAAAAAATTTTAAAAAATGTTTTTTTCATGAATTTTGTTTATTTGAGATAGAGAGACAGAGTGAGAGCAAGAGAAAGAGAGCATGAGGAGTGGCAGAGGGAGAGGGAGAAGCAGACTCCCCACTGAGCAGGGAGCCTGATGTGGAGCTCGATTCCAGGACCCAGAGATCATGACCTGAGCCAAAGGCAGATGCTTAAATGAATGAGGCATCCAGATGCCCCATCTCTGCCCCTCTCCCCTGCACGCATGCATTCTCTCTCTCTCAAATAAGTCTTTTTTTTTTTTTAATTTTGTTTATTTACTTGACAGAGCGAGACATAGCGAGAGAAGGAACACAAGTGGGGAGAGTGGGAGAGGGAGAAGCAGGCCTCCCGCTGAGCAGGGAGCCCAATGCGGGGCTCCATCCCAGGATCCTGGGATCATGACCTGAGCCGAGGGCAGATGCTTAACGACTGAGCCACTCAGGTGCCCCCAAATAAGCCTTAAAAACAAGAAAATTATCAGATAAGAAGCAACGTAATTGTTCCTTACAGTTTATTTTTTGTCTCCAAAGTTTGAGAATAAGGGGATGTGATTCACATCTCAAAGGAAAAAGTCCTGACTTCCTTCTCTTTTGTGGAGGGGGGTCCCAAAGGTCCTTACTCACCAGGGAGCATGGTTTTATGTGGAAATAACCTCCACCTGTGACCTCTTGAAGCTATGGCTGGCAGAAGCTCCTAGATGTCACCACTCTTACAAGCAGACAAGAAAGGCCGGAATAACAAAGCGAGGGTGACTAGGAATAATAAACCAAGATCAAGACGGTTTGGGTCCACTCTGAGCTGTTTACACAGGTTGAAAGAGAAGCATTTCTTTGGAATCCTGCTGCCTCTTCCAGTAACAGAACTGACAAGAAAGAGAGCCCTTTCCAGTATATTTGGCACTTCTGGGTTTAGGTAAGCCAGTTGCAGTGTTCAACTTTCCTCCAGGTCATTATGGACTCATTGTATATGTGCAGAATAGGGGAAAGAGCAGGAGACAAAGGGGTGCCAAAGAGAAGGGAAAAGTGTCTAATGTATAAGCAGCCACATTTAGTCAAACCTGTCTACACGGTGTGTAGATGAGAATGCAAAGAACAAGCCAAGATTACCTATGACAGAAGTGATGAAGACTCTATTTTAAGAAAATAACCAAACATTTCTCCATATGTAGAATGAACTTAGGAACAAAAGCCCACCATGAGAAAATACCAATGAACTAAAAATTTAGATTCCCTTCTATTATCACTCCTTTTCTGGATTTTAACCAGGATTTTCCATTTTTCCCCTCGGCTTTTCAGAGGGGCTTCAGCATGGGCCCGCATTGGAATAGAAATTACACAAGTTCGTAGACCCTGATTCATAGACCCTGGAGAAGAGTGTGTAAGACCCACAAATGTTGCTCATTCAAAGAAGAGAGAAGGGGCACTGGTGTGAGAGCCGAAGGGTTTTGATTTGCCTTGAGCAGATTGAGTGAAAACAAAAGCAGCGAAGACGGGCACTGGATATCAGTGCTCACCACAGTGAAAACGATCTCATTTACACAGGCGCTGGTGCAAGCTGTATCATCTGGTGCAAGGTATCATCTAGGTAATGGTTGGTGCCATTTCCATTACATAAGTTTGGCCTAAGCATATGCCCTATGCGCAGTGGCTCCAGCAAATCCCATACCTCCCTCCCCCCGCCACATGTACACACGTACACACCTGATAAGATGAGCTGGCCTTATAACAATGATGGATTACAGACAGCCACAGAGCAATTATAGGCCATTAAGGTCACCGCATGGTATTTGGAAATGACAATAAAGAGTAGGAAAATCAGCTGAGTCACGCAACTGGTAGAAGAGGTGATGTTCTTTGCTACAAAGATCATCAACATTTTGGGGGTGAAAACAGAAGTCCATGAAGCCCTGGTTGAAGTGGGGGGGTAAACAGGAGAATTTGGGCTAAATAGAGTGCTTTGGGCCAGGACTTTCACCATGGTGACAACTTGTCAACACAGAAAGACGAAACTCAGGCCCTGGAAAATAGTTTCCACCAGGTGTTCCCCTCTGGGGAGATATGGGCAAAGAAAACCAGCTCTCCACCCTCCCCACCCCCCTCACCCCTGTATAACAGACGGGAAGATTCTCATGAGCACCTGCCCCACTGAGTGGAATGGATTCGTCTGCTGGGGCTGCCATAACAAGGCCTCCAGCCTGGGGGCTTAAACAACAGAAATGTGTTTTGTTTTTTTTTTCTCACAGTTTTAGAGGCCAGAAGTCCAAAGTCACAATGATGGCAGGATCAGTTCCTTCTGGGGGCTGTGAGAGATAGATCTTGGCTTTCCTCAGCCTGTAGATGGCTGTTTTCTCCATGTCTTCCCATCCTCACATTCTGAGGTACAAGGTGTCAGGACTTTCCCATATGAATTTGAGGGGGAAACAGTGCAGCTTATAACAGGGGAGAAAACCCAAATGTTGTCCAGCCTTTGCGCTCTTTCAGATTTCCTCCCCGTTTCCCTTCAGGATAAATGGCTTCTGAACATTTAGGAAGTTGGGGCCTTCTACTTTGTAGTTGTGAGGAGAGAAGAGACACTGGCTTTGACTTCCATGTCTGTGTCTATTCCTCCACCGTTTTCATCCCTGTATTTCTGAGGAAACTGGGTCATTTATCCTGTAAAAGTGTTCAGATTGTGAATCTAGCCAATTGTCCACATGGTCATTTAACACATTTGTATGTACCCTGCATCTCCTGAAAAGTAGTAATTAAATCCAGACATCTGATATGACTCAGGTTCCATTTTTTTGTAAAAAATTCATAGGTAAGGGACGCCTGAATGGCTCAGTGGGTTAAGCCACTGCCTTCAGCTCAGGTCATGATCCTAGGGTCCTGGGATCAAGTCCCACATCGGGCTCCTGGCTTGGTGGGGAGCCTTCTTCTCTCTCTGCCTCTGCCTGCCTCTCTGCCTCCTTGTGCACTCTCTCTCTGACAAATAAATAAATAAAATCTTAAAAAAAAAAAAAAGAAATACAGAATCTTGACTCAGTTGTTAAGTGTATCCTATGGTTCGGGTTGTGATCTCAGGATGGCTTGGGTTGTGATCCCAGGGTCTTGGGATCGAGCCCCGCATTGGGCTCCCTCCTCATTGAGGGGTGTCCATCTCCCTCTGCCCCTTTCTCCACTTGCTCTCATTCTCGCATGTGCATGCACATAAGTAAATAAATAAAAATCTTAAAAAAAATTCACAGGTAGTGGTGTGTACTTCTTTTTGCACCACATCTAGTTCTCTTTTTTGTGATGTTCTATTGGTCAGTGAGTCCAGATCCTAGGAGACCGCTCCATCCGTCGACAGCCATTGACAATCACTGCCTAGATTTAGACAGAAACACAATGCGAGCTATAGTATAATTTCAAATATGCAAGGAGCCACATTAGAAAAGTAATAAAAAATGAAATTATTTTAGTAATATATTTTATTTAAGTCATTATATCCAAAGTGTTACCATTTCAATATGCAACCAATATAAAAAGTTAGTCTTTTACCAACTTTTTTTTGGACCCAAGTCTTTGTAACCCATTGTGTATTTATACCTGCAGCACAACTCAATTCAGATGGACCATATTTCTAGTGCTCAAGGGCCACTTATGATATGATTACAAATACTGCTTTAAGGTTTCCTTGTAATTGTCTTTGTCCTTAGCATATGTCCCTCTTAAGGGTATACAGTGAGACAATTATTAATTCTAGGAAAAACAAAAAAAGTTCTGCAAGAAAGAAAATGTAATCATAGAATGCTATGTTACTGCAAACAATACTTGCAAGGTCATAAAAATGTTAAGCACTGAATATTGTTTTGCCCAGAAATTGCAGTGGGAGGATGAGGGAAGAAAACTATATCTTCATCTTTCACACGACAAACCAGTGGACAATGTCTAACATGGAAGGAACCAGTGTTTTTTTGGTTGTTGTTGTTCGTTTTTGTTTGTTTTTAACAGTCTGAATGAGTTACCGGCAGGAAAGGGTTTTCTTTTCCTCCAGGCAAGTGTACGTTTCCATCTCTTGCCCACGACATGAATTTTTTAAATGGCAAATTGCACACTTAATTTTTTAATGTTTTTATTCAAATTACAGTTAGTTACAATGTACTATGAGTTTCAGTTGTATAGTGGTTCAGCACTTCCACACCTGGTGCTCATCATGACAAGTGCCCTCCTTAATCCCCATCACCTGTTTCACCCGTTCCCCTCCTCTGGGAACCATCAGTTTGTTCTCTAGAGTTAACAGTCTGTTCGGTCTGTCTCTCTTCCTTTTTTACCCCCTTGGCTCATTTGTTTTGCTTCTTAAATTCCACAGATGAGTGAAATCTTATGCCATTTATCTTTCTCGGACTGACTTATTTAACATGATACCCTCTAGCTCCGTCCATGTTGTTGCAAATAGCAAGATTTCATTTCTTTTTACGGTTGAGTAATATTCCATTGTATGTATATACTACATCTTTATCCACTCATCAGCTGATGGATATTGGGGTTCTTTCCATAATTTGGCTATTGTAGATAATAATGCTGCTGTAAACATCAGGATGCACGTACCCCTTTGAATTAGTGTTGTATGCTTTGGGTAAACATCCAGCAGTGTGATTGCTGGATCGTAGGGTAGTGCTATTTTTAACTTTTTGAGGAACCTCCATACTGTCTTCCAGAGTGGCTGCACCAACAGTGCAAGAGGGCTCTCCTTTCCTCACACATGATATGAATTTGACACTTAACGTCTCTCCTCCCCTCCCTGCCTGTACCACCCCTCACTCCTTCTTCGGAGTCCAGCTGCTCTGTAGGGAGGAATTGGGGGAAACGGAAAAGTGTTTTTTACTTACTTTTGTGATATAAATGCTTTTTGGGTGTCCTTCTTCCCTAAAAACCCCCACTTAGACCATGTCCTCTGTTGGAGGTAGGCTCTTGGTTGAGGGATTTTTCATCCTACCTGTGAGAGTTCTCTGCCCAGGTTGGTGAGGCCAGGGGCAGGGAGGGTGATCAGCAAGGCTTCCTAAGGAGGGATTTTGAAGGGAGTCTTGGAGGAGGAGGAGACCCTTAGCCGGTAAGCCATGCAGGGACAAGGACAAAAACAAGATGCCTGGCGTGGGCTCTGTCCTCAACCAGAAGCCTGTGATTACTTCTCAGAGAAGCCACGCATCTGTTCTGAATTTTCCAGAACCCAAAACATGGGGCCATTTTCTAATCTATTTAATAATAGGCAAATACCCTGGCATCTGCTCAGCTTATCGTCTTAGAACAAAGGGACCCAATTAAAAGGCCATCATTGGGGAATTCACAGGAAGAGGAAAAGGCCATTGATCAAATCAATGCCCTGCTGCCCTGGGCTGATCTGTGACCTCCTGCAACAGAAGAACCCTTCCTCCCACCCTTCCCGTTCCTCCCCCAGACACTGCCCCATGCCTGAGGACTTTCCTGCTATCCCGAGCCCCATTCTCTACCCACTCAGGGACCTGTGGGTGTGTCCCAGCCCACCAGATCTCCTCTGGACTGCAGTTTCATTGGCAGCCAAACCTTGCAGGAAAAACTATTAGGAATCCTACTGGTTGTTCCTTCCAAATACATCTGGCATTGGTCCATTTCTCACCACCTCCATTGCTACCACCTGGTCCCAATCCCAGATCTCTCTTCCAGCTTCCTGCATTAGCTCCTTCCTACTCTTGCTGCTTGATTCTTACCCCACTCTGGTTTATGCACAACACGGCAGCCAGATCCTTCTTTTTCTTCTTTTACTTTTTAAAATATTTTTATTGATGTATTTGACAGACAGAGATCACAAGTAGGCAGAGAGGCAGGCAGAGAGAGAGGGAGGAAGCAGTCTCCCTGCTGAGCAGAGAGCCCAATGTGGGGCTTGATCCCAGGACCCTGAGATCACGACCTGAGCCAAAGGCAGAGGCTTCAACCCACTGAGCCACCCAGGTGCCCTTCTTTTTTAAAAATTTTTTTAGAGAGAGAAAGAGGGAGCAAGTGGGAGCAGGGATGGGGCAAAGGGACAGGGAGAATCTCAAGTAGGCTCCATGTTGAGTGTTGGAGCCCAATATGGGGCTCCATCCCACAACACTGAGATCATGACCTGAGCCAAAATCAAGAGTCAGCTGCTTAACTGATTGAGCCACCCTGGTGCCCCTAGCCAGATCCTTCTAAAATGCAAGCTGGATTGTCATGATTTTCTGCCTCATTCCATGTCCTACGAGATTCCCCCATCTCTGGCCTCCACTACTCCTGCCTGCACCCCAGTCACAGCCTCCTTACTCAGACAGTGGGAGCCCCTTTGTTAACTCCCAATCCTCCTACAAGTCTGCTCAAATGCCCTCTTTTGGGCACCGCCTGAGGCTTCACCTGACCATTCTCTTTAAAATCCCACCCCCGCCCCTTACCCTCTACCTGCCCACCCTCCCAATCCCCCTTTCTGCTCCGCTGTTCACCTTCTAGCATACCATGGAATTTACATTTAATTAAGACTGGTGCTTTTTGTCTCTCTCATCCCCCCCAGAATGTGAACTCCACAAGGGAAGGCTCTTTGTTCTTTTAATCACTAATGATTTCTAACTATCTACAACAATACTTGGAATATAGGAATAGGCTCTGTGTAAATATTTGTTGAACAAGTGGATGAATGAATCGATAATGTTTTTGCCTCAAAGAGCCATTGTGAAACTTACATGAAATAATTAATCTGACCTGTTTTGCAAAGGAAAGGCATTAATGTCTAATGAGTATTCACTGGTACTAGATATTCTACGAAACAGTTTATAGAGGTTATCTCATTTTTCCTCACTATGAATCGCTCGGTGTTCATTCATTCATTCATTCATGCAACAAGTAATTTTTGTGCACCTACCATCTGCCAGGTAATTTTTCTGGGCACTGCGGATAAATTAGTGACCAACATAGACAAAGACCCCTGTCCTCTGGGAACTTTCACCCTAGTAGAAAGAGACAGTACCAACAAAATGTAAATTTTATGAGGAAACTGAAATGACCATTAATCATCTGATTAATTAGTGGCAGAGCCAAGATTTAAATGGGAACAGCCCAAGGTTTCTGCGCTTTCTAAGTGTCGTGAATGAAGGCACCTGGATTCAGGTGGAGGAAAAGCTTGTGGGTGAGGGCTGCAGGTGTAGAGCGAAGATGTGAGGGTGGGGCTTGGAGGGCTGGCTCCCCTTTGTGCTTCCCACTCCCCCCCTTCCACATGCCTGAGAGTCAGATGCATTTTACGCACTGATGTGCTGGTGGGATCCAAATTACATACAACACTTTTGCAGTGGCTGGACCCTGACTTCTGACGGGGCTAAGAGGACCAGCTGAGCTTGGTCGCACCTCCCAGGAGGTGGAGTCGAGTCTTAGAGGCTACCCTGTGAGGAGGCAAGGACTTCTAGAGGCATCCAGAAGTCAGGGGCTCTGGTGGGGGTGGAGGCACTGGAATGGGGCAGGGCTGGGGGCAGAGGCCTGAGAAAGCCCCTTAGGAGGGCCTCTCACCCCTCTCCCAAACACTCAGCTGTGTTCTCCAAACCAGAGCTTGGGTGCCTTCCTGACAGCCTGTGAAGGTGGGGAACCCCATCTGGGGCCCTGAAGGTAAGCAGGAGGTCAAAGGGAAACACATGGCCAGAGGACATCATGGCACCATCCTCAGGGACACCCCTGCCCCTGCTCCTGGAAGAACCAGAGAGGGTCAATGGAGCATCTTTGAAACCTCAGACTGGGGAGGCTGTCGGGGGCAATGCTGGGAGAATGGAGCAGTGGGGTCTGCCCCTCAGTCTTGTCTTGACAAAGCCAACATCTGGACACGGTGTGCTTCCTCTGAAGAAAGAAAACACCCAGTGTTGCACTTTGTCCTGGCGCCAGAGTATACTGTGATGGGTCATGGGGCAGTCCCTGAGAGCCCCTGGGGCATGGGGGGTAGGCTGGAATAGAGAGCTGAACTGTCAGCTGCTCTCCCTCCTTCTGCAGGAATCTCTTGTCAGTGCCGGCAGCTCCACCACGAACACACCTGCAGCCAACAAATCTGGGCCTCTTATTTGATGGAGCAAAGATTTCACAGTGGGGGAATCTCTGGGGTGTCTACAAAGTGGGGGGTCAGAAGGGTGCTTATAGGATCATGGGGGGTTGGAGTTAGTCCAAGGATGATCTTTGTCAGAGATTGGTCAGAATTTGAGAAGCAGAGAGTTGCTGTAACTCCTACGTTGAGAATACAGGAGTCCTCCAGGAGTGTTACAATTAGATCCGCTTGTCTGTAGTCATCTCTTGGAATCTGTGAGTCCAGGTACATGACGTGTGCACTTAGATAGTCTGAGATGGACAGCACGGCTTGATCAAGTATTATTACCTGTTTTTCAAGTCAGTGTATGTTTTGCAAACTGTGTTCCCTATTTCAATTCTCAGTCCCACCCTCGCCTCACACTCTCCAACAACTTGGCTGCCAGCAGGATCCTTTTCCTCTCATCACTCCACAGGGGAAGGTCTGGAACGCAGCCCCGGGGCCTGCAGCTGCAGCCACTTTGGCCACCAGGGGGCAGCAGGGCAGCATCCACGAACTGGGGACCTATAGTGGCCCAAGCACAGGCCATGGAGGAGGAAAGCCAGCGCTCAAGAAAGGATAGGTCTGATGCTCTGAAGTGGCCTGTTTGCTTCTCTTTGTTACAGGGAGCCAAAAAGAGGAGGAAAATGGGGGAGTGTGGAGGGATGGGAGCTGGGGAAAAGGAGGAAGAGTGGGGAATGAGGGGAGCAGAAAGGGGTCCCTAGAGCTGGCAGCTGGGGATTTAGTGGTAAATTAATAGAGACCTTAATAGGGCCATGACGCACACACACACCGGGTCCTCTCCAGACTCCCCATCTCCTCCTGCCACCTCCAAGCCCATCTCCTTCTAATAGTTTGACCTCCTGGCAGACCCTCTTCCCTCTGCTTTCTCCAGGGTGGCCACCCACCCGAAGCCCTTCTGCTACTTGGTGTCTGTGGGGGCTGCCCTTCCCCCCAGCACTCTCCCTAGAACACAGATGTGACAACTCAACACAGGCATAAACACACACACATGCACGCACACATACACGCATTAGCACAGGCTGCGTGGTGACCATGCAGTAGGCTTTGAATTTCCTCCTCCGCATTTTGCAGTTGCTTTGGTCACAAAGGCTGGTCTAACAGTTTAATCCCACAATGAGGTGGGACTTTTCATGTGGCTGCTGATTTGGAATTTGGCTCCAGGACATAAATCTGAAGATACATAGTGGGTAAAATACCCTACTTTCGACAGAAACACGAAAACAAGTGGGGTCAGACACTTGCTCTGAGTTTATTACCCCAGCTCTATACCACCCTCCATGCTGATTCCACAGGCTGAACACTGGGCTCAGTGACCTTGAAAACATCCCTGCTGTTGTGAGCTGTCAACCAAGCCAGGAGAGGGGAGCTCTAGAAAAGTCACTCAGGAGACTGGGGCATAGGAGCCAAGGGTCTCAGCAAGGAAGGTGAGGCACACTCAGACTGGGTGAACGAAGAGATTCTTTACAAAGGTGTGGGCTGGCTTTTGGAGGGCTCCACGCAGAGAGGCACTGATGGACATGTGGTCATAGCCAGAGAAGCAAGGACAGCAAGAAAGGGCTGTGGCTGTCCTGGGGAAGACACACTGGTCCCCTTCCTCTTCCCCACCTTGCCCAACACCCAGAGGAGAGAGGGACCCAAAGGAGTGGGGAGAAGGCTCCCCCCAGCATTGGGGAAGAGGAGGGGTGGGCATTAAATTAAGTAGGGATTGGAACCTTCAGCTGGAGTGAACTTTGTTGCAAGTGACTCAACTATTTGGAGTTTACCATATAAACAGTTTATGGATGGGAAAGGGAAATTAGACATTGGGTAGGCAGGACTGATAGGAAAATAAAAGAGCAGTGTTTGTGCCTGCCTGCATTCTCACTGTTCAGCAAACTGGAAAAAGAAGTATTAACAGTTCCATTTTGCAGACAAAGAAATCGAATTTGTGCTCACAGAGCTGGTGATAGCCAAGCTGGGACAGAACACTACTCCTCCTACCTTGACTTCCCTGGGTCCCCCAACTCCTCCTTTCCCCAGAGCCACAGCTTGGTAAGCCCGGATTCAGTGCCAGCTAAAGCCACATTTGGTAAAAAGAGGATTGAATCGGGTGCTCCAGGTTCCCAAGATCCATCCCCTTCCACCCACCTCCCCCAGGCCTCTTTCCAGCAAGCCCACCTGCCCTCCTCCAAGATGAGCTCTCAGAAGGCACAGCCCGGTGCTGAGGAGGGCAGCATCTAGTCTCCACGCTGACTGCTGTGTGGCCTTAGGCAAGGCACAGCTCTCTCTGGGCCTCTTGTCCCTCTAAGCAGCCAAACCATCCCCGGGGTCCCTGCCAGGAAGGAAAACGGATTCCAACCAGTCCTGCCTTCCAGGGGACTCATGCGCTGCTTCACAACAGCCTTTGGGAGCTAAGAGGGAAGCCACGTCGAGGTGGGGACACCCAGGGAGTAGGGGCAGGGAAGCTATTTTTGGGCAGGCAGATCTCCTGGTCACTGCAGGACAATGGTCCAGGGCAGCCATTGTGCTGGGAGTGGAAAACCCTTTTCTGACTCCATCTCCAACAGCTGAAAATAGTCCAGGGTGAGCCCTTGGGGACTGAGTCTGGGGCCATGACTGACTGGCCCAGCCCCATCCATTGTTCCTGCTGGGACAGGGCTGAGACTGGACACCTGGCTGAACGAGAGCCAAGACGGAGGTAAGCTCAGGAAGCCTGTACTGGAGGAAGAGCAGCTGGGCAGAGCCAAGCCTCATGGCAGATGGGGAAGCTGAGGCCCAGAGAGAAGGGATTCCCCAAGACATCTGGTGCACAGGGGAGAGGAGGAGAGGGCGGCTTCGGGAGTTCATCTCCCCCCCACCTGCTTGCACATACCACTTGGCAAGGCAAACACCTCTCCCACCCTCCATCTGCAAGGGGCAGGGCCATTAAACAGTGGACCAGCTCTGCTCCAAGTTCCCAAGGGGTGCCCATGGAGTCGCTTTTCCTGTCACTTGATGCCAGGGGAGAATTGCTGCCAACTCTAGCCCTCAGAACTGAGAGCCCAGGGGGCTGGGAGAATGCCTGGGGGAGCAACTGTTAGTTGTGCCTTTGCTGAAGAGCAAAGTGGCTGATGCCCTGAGGCAGGAGAACTGGGACTTGGGAGGCAAGGGATCCAATCTCCAGAGAGTGGCCCAGAGAGGGTAGGCAGCTAGCCTCTGGCCACACAGCAAAGTTGCCCATCTGTTGCTTGCTCTGGCCCAGCTCCCAGCTGGTCTGCGTCTCCGGGGTCTTGGTTGAACGAAGTAGTTGTTACAGCACCCCATAATGGCAACCATCACGTAGGGAGAAATGACTAAGCCTGTTGCCATGGCGAGTGGGAGCATCCTGAACCACAGGGGCTGGCTCCAGAATTTGGTATCAATGCCCTCCCTCCTCCTCCCCCTCTTGCCTCTGCATGCTGCCCTCTCACAGCCTGGCAATAAGATTCTACACACACACACACAGGCCCATGGACCTGAGGGCCACCTAGTGCCAAGCAGGACAGAGGGAGTTCTCACACCTTACCCCAGGGTAGACCTGCTTTCCTCCTGCTCCATCCTGGGAAGCGTTGGTCACGGGAGGCCCACTGTGGCTCACTGGCTGGACATTCCTCTCCTCCCATAATGCATCCTAGCGTGGTTCTACACTGTTATGTCAACTCCACGAGGACAGGGTCCAGCCGCTTGGCCTGGCCTCACCTTGGCACTGTGCCAGCCGTGGAAATGCTTACCCAGTGCCTGGGACTGTTTGAAGTGTTTCATGCGTTATCAATCCAATGCCCAGTGTGGGAGGGAGGATGTTCTTTCAGAGATGAGAAAACGGAGGCCCAGCAAGATTCAGTAACTTGCCGGAGGCGCCACAGCTGCAAGACGCAGAGACCCCACTCGGGCAGCAGTGGTAAAGGCTCCCCACCCCCACTACAATGCCCCTTCCAGCTCGAATCCCAGGGAGGGCTGATTACACACCCTCCTGCCCAGCAGGGACTACAAGCAGCCTGGGATGCCGGAAAGGGAACTAATCTATCTGATGGACCCGGATTCCATCCTGACTCACCCCTGGCTGCCTGTATAACCTGGAGCAAGTCCTCACATCTCATGGCCTGTCTCCTCTTCCGCTAAATGGGGATGATAATGTCTATTTCACACAGTCATGGGGAAGAATAAATTAGAGCGATGAGAGGTGCCTGGGACGTGAGTTAATACAGGAGTATCCTTCCTCATGAGCTTGACTCAGAACAGAAGAGCTCAAGTCTGCTGTGACAGGGTGGTGACAGAGTAGTAGTTCTGGGGGCCTGACCTTCCTCTTGAGCCCTGGGATACCTGCCCAACCCCCGCCTGGGGCAGAGATCCCTCACATGCCAGGGCCCCTGTCCTGGATGCACCAAGCTCACCGAGACTAGCCACTGCAGGGAGGACAGCAGACCTTTACCTCCCTGCCCACTGCTCCCCTTCTCTTCTATGACCCAGGCCTCAGAGCTTCAGTGCCACAGCTCTACCCACCAGCTCCATGTGGTGGGGGGAGGGGAAGGTGCTAGGGCAGCAGGGGTGATGACAGGAATCCCACTAAGGCATGGACCTGAACTAAGGGGAGCAGAGCAGCAGCGACAGCCTGAGCTGCTGGCACACATCCAGGCTCCATGCTGACCGGCTGAGTGACCTTGGGGCAGGCCCCACCCCTCTCAAGTCTACTGCTGGGCTGGATAATCCCCAGGGTCCCCATCAGGTGACTATGCCCTTTCACAGTGGCCTTCAAGAGTCAACAGCCCCAGGAAGTGATGTCAGGGCAAGGAGGTGGGGTAGTTGGGAGGGAGCAGGGAGGCCCAGTGAGTAAGAGGATATATTTTGAGAGCAGGCAGGTCCCCCCACGTCACTACTGGACAATAGTCAGGGGCTGGGAGTGGAAAATCCTGCTCTCACTCCAGCTGAAAATAGCACAAGGCAGGGGTCAGAACCTCACCCACTAGGTGGATGGTCTAGGCACTGAGCAGCAAGGACAGACGTCCACATCGAGGGGTCAGACAGTCTTATTGGGGTCCACGGGTGGAACCCTGGGCCTGATCCTCGTTCCCTTAGAGTCTCTCTGCACTCCCCCCCCCCCAAACACAGTGTCTGACACTGGATTAGATGGTAAGGCCCTCCTTTCCCAGGTCCTTCGTGCTGAGAATGTGCTGGTTCAAGGAAGACCTCCTGGGGCTAGGTCATAGTGTTGGCTCCATGTGCTGTAGGGCCCTGGGTTCTCAGGGTCTCCAGGACAGCCACTTGAGGAGTAGATGGAAGAACATGAAAGAATGGGGACTAAGGGTACTTGGGCCTACCCCCAACCACAGATGCACACTCAGGAGCCCCCAGAATCATGGTGTACAACCTCTTGCCTCTGGGTCTAAGCAGGACCAAGGGAATCAGAGCCCAGCATTTACACTCTTAGGTGTAATCTTACCTGGGCATGGGATTCCTATAACTAGGATGGGGTTCAGCCTGAGCAGCAGCTGGTAGGAAAGAGACAGGCTTGGGCCTGCAGGAAAGGCTCAAGGACAGTCTGCAAAAAATAGTCACAAAAAAGCTCACAGGGTCTCCGGTCACATTAACAGAAGTATAGGACCTAGAATGTGGGAGGTGAGCATTTCACACTACTTTGAGCACATCACTACCATTGCAATCCAGAATAATTTTTCTGGATCCTGGCTTTTGATGGGTCCCTGCTGCATCAGGGAGCTGTGGAGCTAGACTCAAACTCTTGAGGAGAGGGTGCTCTGTTCTGACAAAGTAGAGTGGGAAGGGTGAAGAAGTCATAAGAGGGAGGCAGAATTTGGGTGAGAAAAGAATCTTCTCTCAGGCAGAATGGGCTGATAGGGCAGGGGGTGTCCCCGAGGGAGGGAGTGAGTCTTTACATTTGAGATTAAGAGTGAGTCCTGTCAGCTTTGCCCTACCCCTGTCCTAAAGCTGAGCTGGGCCCTGTTCATCTGAGTTCTACAAATCTCCACAGTAGTGCTGGGTGGGCCCAGAATCTGTCACAGGTGAGAAAGATCTCCCTCACCCTAAGCCCTGACCCAGGCTAAGCACAAACTATTATGCCACATAGCTGGATTTTCCCAAGAGACAGAGGAATGGACAGGAAGAGAAATGAATCTCTCCCATACTTAGCGCCTGTGCGAAAGAAACCTCAGGGAAAGGCAAGGAGGGAGCCCTGTCTTGCTATCCTCGTGATCCAACCCCAGCCTCATTCCTGCCGTGAGCCTAGGCACTGGCTGCCTGGCCTGCTTCCAGTTCCTGCATACCCTGCTTTCTTGTCCCCATGTCTTTGCCCAAGATGCACCCTGCATCTGGATGTTCTCTGATAAACTGCTTTTCTCAGAAGCTACAGCCCAGGTGTGTCCCCCACTGGGTCAGAGAGCCCAGGCAGCCTCTCTGACCCAGTGGTCCACAGCCCCAACCACGCAGTGTTATCTATGGTGTGCTGGAGCCTCTTGGCTCTGCTTGCAAGAGCCAAGTGTTACATTCTCAGGAACTGTGAAAGGAGGTTGATGTCACATTAGTAGTCTGAAACTGGCCAAGGCAGGAGTTTATCTGCACCAATGCTGTTGGCAAGGCTACAAATAAGGGGGCTCCCCTCACCCCCTGGAGAATCAGTTAGATGGTTTAGCATTTAGCAGCACATGACTGGTCATAGCCATTGAGCCCTAAAGTGGGGGGATCCCAAGGACAGGACCCCACCTGACTCCTGTCTGCTGAGGCAGCTAATGGGAGGGCAGGTGGCAGAGGAGTACAGGCTGGAGAAAGGACCCCAATGTGGCTGGTGAGAGCTTCTTAGGCTGTATCGTCATCCTCAAACCACACAACAGGGCACAACGCAGTAGGTAACAAACACGTCAGTACAAATTACAGCCTCAAACTGGCTCCCAGCCCAGGGGAGCCTCCAGCTGGGTTTCTGACATCAGTTCCCTGACGTTTCGTTCATCATTCAGGATGGGGCTCCTCCTCAGAGGAAAGAACCATCCAGACCTGCCCTAGACCCCTCTGCAGGAAGCTCTGGCTCAGTCCTGGCACCTTACCAGGGTCCTTTGGTCAGCCTGTAACCCTGTCCCTCCTAGGTGGCTCAGGCCAAGACTGTGACCTTGGTAAGTCACTTTCCCCTCTGGGCCCGGTTCTCCATTTGACTTCATCAGGCTTTGATCAAGCCTTGATCTGACCTGGCAGGCACCGCCAGCTATCTGTGTGGGAGCCAGGCCAGGGGTCTTACCCTTGCCTTTCTTGAAGCTCTATTCCCCAACTCACACACACAAATTGTGACAGGCATCCTAGGGACTGTTGAGATCTCTGGGCCACAGACAGCATTCTGAGCCCCTGCCAAATGACAGAGCACTGAGGTCACGGCTCCCTTGACCATCAGGCATGAGTCACTAATGGGGCCCTATCTAGGGAGAATATCGCATCTGCAGAAGTCCTAGCCCCTACAGCCCCAGCCCCCATATGAACTTGCACAGGCCTGAGGGGCTCAGGTCCTACAGCCGGATGTCCTTAGTGTTCTCACCACTAGCTGGTGTCGACTCTGTCCGCCTAGAGTCCTCACTGCTGGTCGATACGTCTCTGGTCCTCTTGATGTCAGTCCGGTCCGACCTGCGCAGGCCCACTCTGCGGCGAGCTGGGGCCACCGGAGTGGGGTCGGTGGGCGGCTTGGCATCTCGGGCAAAGCGCACGAGCCTCTGCCCGGCCAGGAAGTAGAGCACAGGGTCCAGGCAGCTGTTGGCACTGGCAAGCGGTCGCGTGATCTTGTAGGCCATGTTGACTGCATTGAGGGTGTGGCAGCTGAGGTCCAGTGAGCGGAAGGAGTAGTAGAGAGTGCGCGTGACGTGGAAGGGCAGGAAGCAGAGCGCGAAGACTGCCAGCACCACCGCGATGGTGCGCACCGACTTGCGCTTGGCCCGAGGCAGGCCTCCCGATGTCCCATAGGCTGGCTTCAGCAGCCGCCGAGCCATGAGCACGTAGCACACCAGGATGGTGGCAAAGGGCACAGCGAAGAGCAGCCCCAGCATCACGGAGCTGTAGGCCACGAACTGTCCGAAGAGCTCGGGCGCGGACGTGTCGTGGCAGGTGATGCGGTCACCACGTGCGCTGGTGGTGACGAAGTAGAGCACGGGGGACTGGCAGGCCAGCACCAGCACCCACACGGCGGCCGCCACCCGGCGGGCGTAGCGCGCGCGGCCCCAGCGCAGCGAGCGCAGCGGCCGCAGGACCCCCAGGCAGCGGTGCAGGCTGATGCACGTGAGAAAGAGGATGCTGCAGTACAGGTTGGTGTAGAAGAGGAAGCGCACGAGCTTGCACAGCACCGTGCTGAAGGGCCAGTGGTCGCCGCGCGCGTAGTAGTAGACCAGCAGTGGTAGGGATGCGGCGTAGAGCGCATCGCACACGGCCAGGTGGAACATGTACGTGGTGGATGCGTTCCACGTCTTGAGGCGGCACAGGAAGATGTAGAGCGCCGCGGCGTTCAGACACAGCCCCAGCACGCACACCACGCCATAGGACACGGGCAGCAGCACATACTTGAAGTCCTCATTGAAACGGCACTTGTAGCCCAGCTCGTCCCCTTCCCAGGAGTCATTGGCAGTGCTGTTCCAACGGCCCAGGCCTGTGGCCATCGCCCTGAGAGGGAGGGGGATGGCGGGGGTGGGGGCGGGGAAAGAGAAGAGCTATCAGGGTCATGAGCGGGGCTGGGGGGGGGGGGAGCCCTGACACACCCACCCGATGGGGGCCATGAAGGACCACGCGCACCCACAGAGCCCCTTGGTTCAGATCTGCCCAACCAGGTTCCAGGCCTTTGTAACCATTTGACCTGGCTCTCTCCCCGACCCAGAGGGCCCAGAACCGTGGGACCCAAGAACTTCGAGAATGTGTGAGTTCCATGAGTATCAGGGCCACATACCTCTAAAACTTCAGGACAGGGATAGGCAAACTACATCCGGAGGGCCAGAGGCAGCTTACCAGTCTGTTTCTGAAAACAAAACAAAACAAAAACTTGACTGGAACACAGTCATACCCATCTATTTATGAAGAGTTGAACGGTTGTAACAAAGACTGTATGTTTCTGAAAGCCTAAAAAACTACCACCTGGCCTTAAAAAAAGCTTGGCCACCCTGCTCTAGAACCTCAGGAGCACAGAGTTCTAGATCAAGGACCCTGAGCTCTAGAATCTGAGGAGATGAGGGGGTCCCACTGCAGTGTCATCTCAGATTCACAGAAAAGGGTCTCTAAGGATGGCTGCTTGGCCCACACCCAGCGTCCACTGCCTGCTGAAGCGTTTCTGGCCAGTAGGTAGTCCCTACTTTCCTGGAAGCATTAGAAAGTTCTTTCCTTTAGGGGCTTCTGGGTGGCTCAGTCAGTTAAGCCTCTGCCTTTGGCTCAGGTCATGATCCTAGGTCCTGGGATCAAGCCCCACATCAAGCGGCTCCCTGCTCACCAGGAAGTCAGCTTCTCTCTCTGACCCTCCCCACTGCTTATGAACTCTCTCTCTAATACATAAAATCCTAAAAAAATAAAAACCATAGTTTCTTCCTATAAAAAAATATGAAAGTCTAAGATACAGGTCATTAAAATAATTTGGCCTAGGTCACATAGCTAGGGATGCCTACATTTCCTATCCAGATCCACCCCACAATGGAAGGGGTCACAGGAAGGAGGTAGTGAACTCCCTGTTTAGGGGGTAAAAGGCTCTTCTAGCAGAGTCTGCGGAAAGGCTTGTGTCCTGTGTGTGGGTGTGTCTGGGAGGACAGAGAGAGGAGATGACATGTGAATTCTCCCTATCCTAGGAGTCTGGGACTGTACAATTCCCTTCCTTTTGGAACCTGAGGTCCTGAGAGGCTGGGACTTGAGGATTCTGTAGGGCCGGGAACACTCACTCTCTTAGGCCTCTTAGCTTCCTGCCCAGCCTAGAAGCAATAGTTCAGGCTCCCTGAGGTTGAGATTAGGGGGCTGAAAGACGCATAGTTCCCTCAGTTTCCCTTCTCTGCCCATGCCCCATACCCCCAACCCCAGAATCTTATGTGTCTCCTGTTGTCAGCAAATGTGCAAACAGGAAGAAGGGAGTGTGTACCTCTCAGAGATGCAGGTTCCTCCTCGAGGAGGCAGGGCTGACCCAGGGTGAGGAGACAGGGAGGTTACGTGATGCCAACTGAGTAGGGGCAGCACCCCCGCCAGGGGGAACTCTAGTTAGGGCTGGCCTGCTGGGACCCCTCTGGCCTAGAGCCAGGACTCAGGACCTGGCATCAAAGCATTTCCTGTATCCCACCCCTGCTCCACACTGCCCATGCTGCCTTCACCCTCCCTGCCTCTCTAGCCTCAGTTCCCCCCAATCCAGAGGAGTCTTTGTAAAGACAAAATCATTCCTTTGCTTGAAACCCTCTGTGGCTCCTGCCTATTCTCTGGAGAGAACTCTGCTCCTCGCTCTGGTACAGTGGCCTTCTCCTGAATCTTCGGGAAGCCCTCTCAGGTCACCAGAGGAGGAGAGACAGGTCTTCACCGAAGGCTGTGCAACAGCGGGGTGTAGTTGGCTAGGGGAGTGATGTTAAGGCCCAGGCTGGGGGCAGGCCTGGGGACGCTGAGAGGGGAGAAACTAGCCCAGAGGGAGTTTGGGGAGGGGAGGGTTAGGAGAGGGAGGCTGGTGGGATGCCTGGCTCAGGGGTGGGGAGGAGGAGCAGGTATGGGGAGAGAGGCACTCCTTGTCAGATATGACCATGCTGAGGTCTGGCCGGTCTCTCCTCTGGGTCAGGGCCCTCTCCCCCACGCCCCACCCCCACCCACCCCCAAACTACAGTATCTCTACACAAAAGTTTTCTGGCTAATCCCTAAAGGTGGAATTTCTGATGCTAGTGAGATGGGTGGGGACTTCCCTAAGTCTCTCCTGAACCAAGGAAACTGCCCTTTCCACCTGTTTTAAGACATCCGGGCCTCCACCCACTCAGGCCAGCTGGGGACTCCATTGCCATGGCCTCCATCCAGAATGAACCTGCCTGCCCTGTCCCTCCACTGGCTGGCCCCCCAGCTCCTGCTTATAAAGATAGCCAAATCCCCAGTCCTCTCCCTTGGCCCTCCACTCTGCCTCTCCTTACCCCCAATGTCCTCGGGGTCTCACCCCCAGTTCCCACCTAACTTTGTCCAACACCACTCGCCAGCCCCTCTGTGCCCAGTTCTGGCTGGTCCTGCCTTGTAAGTGCCCTGCCAGGCTTCCCTACCTTTGCTTAAGCTGTTCTTTCTGCCTGGAAAGCCCTCCCAGAACCCACTTGCACTGTACCCCATCCTGCTCACCCCTCCAGGCTCTTCTCAAATGTCACCTCGTCTCTGAAGCTCTGACCCTCCACCATCCCCGACGTTCCTCACACCCTGTTGGCAATCTGTCTTTCCACCCTCTACCCCAACACATTCCAGGTGCTCCTAGAAGGCTGCGTCCATCTGATTCTTTTCTCTGTCCCAATCACCCAGGAAGAGGCCTGATCCAGAGCAGGTATGACACGAATGAGAGAACGAGTGAATGAATTAATGAAGCAAGCACAAAAGGATACAGGGGTCCAGGGGAGGCTGAACCTTATGACAGTGGCTCTTCTTTCCCTTATCCCTCTGAGGGCCTCCCAAAGTGGCCCTGACACAGATTTCTCAGCTGCCTACCCTCGCTGGCCTCCTGGGGACCAGACCACCTGAGGCCTAGTCCTCCTCCTGCCCTAGGCAGGCACCTGGACTGCCTCTCAATTTCAGGAGGCCTACCATTCTCCGGCCAGGCCAGGGAAATGCCAGGGGGAGGGGAACTGGACCCAGGCATTCTGGAGGTGCGTCAGCTGTCTGAGCCAAACACATTCTTTCATCTTGTTCATCCCTGGTTCAGGTCATGGGGTCAGCCTGGATCAGGAGTTCCTGGTCCTGGTGCCCCCTTACCCACAACCCCTCATTTTGTAGGGGCCAAGCCTGGGCTGAACAGCTTCCATGCAACATCTTCATTTCACCCCCTCACCCCTTACTCCTCAGCAGATGCTGCCACAGAGGTTGAGCTACTCATTCAAGGTCACACTGCTAGGAATGGGAGAAAATGGGCTTGATACCAGGGCTCTCTGGCTCTGAAACCTGAACTCATCACAGTTTGGGATGAGGGAGCAGGGTAGGGATCCCTCTCAACTGAACCCTGCTCAGCATATACATGCACACGAGTGAAGCTGCACGGGCCTCCCAGCCAGGGAGGCCCTCCCCACCTCCCAGCACGCCCATACCTGACCAGCACTTGCTCTCCATCAGGATGCTCAGTGCCTGCTCAGGTTCCTCACTCATGAATGCACAAGCCTGGACCAGGACACAGGGGATTCTTTGGGAAACAGGAAAAACAGGTCCCAAGGCCTGGACTACACCCAGCTTCTAGCATTTCTCAGAGCAGCCATGCTGTGGGCTCTGTGGAACTGGAGACAGCAGGTGCTCTTGGTTTGCTGGTTGCAGGAAGTCACCTGGGCAGAGCCCTCCCAGGCCCACTTCTGATGCTCTAACGTCAGTCCAGAAGAGGCAGGCTCTGGTGTACTTGTCCCAGTAGGAGTGCCCGCTGCCCACTCACAGCCCTAGCCATCTACCCTTGGCTCATGTGGTGCAGAGATGGTTGCTCCCAGCCTCCCTCCCCCGGCAGCCCCTTTCACAGGAGTGTGGCTCTGCTGGGGAAAGTCTTTCTTTCACAACCTGCAGGGCTGAGCATCATCTCCAATGCCCCCCCCTTTCCATCCTGGTCTGTGCTTCAGTCCCTACAGTTGCCTGGTATACACTGGACAGTACTCATGCCAACACAGATTTGTTCAAGCTAGGCCTCTTCTGGAATCCTCCTCCTCCCTGTCCCACCTGTAATCATTCCTCCATAGGTATTATAAATACACATGAACACACATGGACATAGCCAGATACCCAGAGACTTACACAGTCACATTCAGATGTCTGCACAGCACGAGCACACACATGCATGCGTGCGCACATGCATGCACACACACGGTGTCCTAGACAGGGCCTGGAAGAGCCTTTAGAAATCACCTGCACCAGGAGCACCTGGGGGCTCAGTGGGTTAAGCCTCTGCCTTCAGCTCAGTTCATGATCACAGGGTCATGGGATCGAGCCCCGCGCCTGCTTCCCCCTCTCCCTCTCTCTGCCTGTCTCTCTGCCTACTTGTGATCTCTCTCTCTGTCAAATAAATAAATAAAATCTTAAAAAAAAAAAAAAAAAAAGAAATTACCTGCATCAAACTCCTATTTGACAGAGGAGGAAACTGAGGCTCTGACAGCAGATCTCACCATACTCCAGGGACAGAGCCAAGACTGGAGCACAGGCCTCCTGGATTCTGGCCCTGGTTCTTATCTCTTGTCTTGTCTGTGAGGCCCTCACACACAACAGGCACAAGGTTTCATTGAGGGGGTGGCTGGTTCCCTGGGGGAGGGACCCCTCTGGATGTGCAAGTCCCAGCATCCGCCAGAACCTCAGGCTCATCAGAGGAGAGAAGGACATCTCCTTCATTCTTCCATCTGCTCCATTTCCCTACAATGGGAGGCAGGGGGTGCTGGTCTGAGATAGCTAAAGCCAGGTCTCCAGGCTGGAAGCAAAGTGCAAGGGGGGGGCGGGTGGCGCCGATGTGGGAAGAAGAGAGGAGACAGCCGGCTGCAGGAACAGGGCAGGAGGGGTGGTGCGGAGAAACGTCCTAGTGATCTGCCAACCCGCTGAGGAGTCCAGTGACCAAGGAAAGAGCTTCACCTTTCCCCCTACTCCTCCCACACCACTCATCTCCTCAGGAGATGCCTTCACTTAACAGACAAGGTGGAGCAGAGCACTTTCTTGAAGCCTTTCCTCCCATTTCAGAGAAGGATCTCTCCCACCTGTCTTTCCACGCTGTAAAACTCTAATATATCCTCCACACTATAGCTCCTTCCCACCCGCGTGTCACCCCACTCACCAGGTCCTGTCAGTTCCACCAGTGCAACAGCTCAGTCAGGCCCCTCTTGCCCAGCCCACGGCCTCAGGCTTGTGTTTCTTCTCCAGACCACTGCATCAGCCCACAGGCTTGCTGGCATCCATCCCCTCCCTCAGTGGGACCCCTACAGTCCCTCTTTCACACCGCAGTCACTGGCTCTTCCAAAAACGCAAATCTAACCCTATACTGTTGAACTAAAACCCTTCCATGGCTCCCCTATTGCCTTCAGGCTAATGACCGAGCTCCTGAGACTGGCATTCAAGGCTCTCTGGCTGAGCCGACCCAGGTCACCCCGCTGGACAACTCTGTCTCTCTGCCTTCAGCCTCATCTTCCCATCCCAAGCACAACAGTCCCACGGTCCTATCTTTGCTCAAGAAGGCCGTCCCTTATCTTCTAACATTTATGTCATAATAAGAGTGGAGTGTTTTCTCTGTAACCAATCCGTATTAGGTAGACTGCCTCTCATTTAATCCGGAGAAGCTCAGAGAGGCTAACTAACCTCTCCAGGGTAACAAAGGTAGCCAACTGCAGCCTTGACCTGACTTTAGGAACTGTGCCCCTGATCACTACCTCTTATCCTCCACAGCCCAGATCCTCTGCTCCAGGAAGCTCCCCGACCAGCCCTCTTTGAGCCCCATGACTCTGCCTATCTGGTCAGTTGTCTGCCAGAGGGAACACCCTAGTGTTCTAGAACTCCAGGTACTAGAACTACTACTCTTCCTGGTATTTCCTCAGAGTGAAACACCTCTGATGGTTACCGTACCCATTTCACAATTCCAAACACCACCACCAACAACAAACCAAGGCCAGAAAGGGTAGCCCACGATCTCATCTGAAGTCACCAGTGAGTGAGGGGCAGACTAACTGCCCCCTTCTACCTGCCTCCACCTCTATCCCACCTGGACTTCTCCTTGGAGTCCCAGGCTACTTAACTCAAAGCCACAAGGAGGGGCTGAGGCAGTTTCCAGGCCGGCTACGGAATTTCCAGGGTGGTTGAACAACATTCCTGCTTCTCCACTAAGGCAGCTGCAGAATGAATGGACTACCCACTCACCTGCCTACCTGGCTGGCCCTGTCCAGCCTGGCAGGGGAGTGTGACATGACCATTCTGGAAACCCCTGCACCCTACCCCTACTGGGCGTGAGGTGCTATGAGGGCAAACAGAGGACCTGGGCCCAGATCACCACCGAGGGGCAGGGGAGGACAATGGACAGGTGGGAAATCCCAGTTCTGCCATTCCCAGCTAGGGTACCTGGACAAGTGTCAGCTCCATGACCAGAGTCCCAATCTTACAATCTAAAAAGAGCACCCATGGCATAAGGTTGTTGAGATAGTTAAAGGAGATGATTTAGACTCATCTTATGAAATAATTTAAAAAGATACAATTTCAGCAGGTGGGGAAGGCAGGGAGGATGGGAACATCCCAGGAAGACAAGATAAGCAGGAAACCCAGAGAAATCAGGGCAGAGTAGCAAGGTCACAGCCACACTGGCTACAGATCAAGTTTCCCACCTGAAGGCCATCCTCAGAAGGGAGGGCAGTCCAGGGGACCCCCCCACCCTGGCAGGAAGTAGACCCCATATACTCCTCAATTCACTCACCCTTTACAAAGATTGCCATATCTATGCCTGTCCCCATGCAGGACACTTGGGGAATCCAAGGTGGGTCAGACCCTTCTGTGATCTCAAGGAGCTCACTGTCGAGGTGGAAAGTGAAGGGAGAGTGACAGGAGACCCAGAAACACTAACTGACAACCCAGAGTGATCAGGGCGGAAGGAAGCAGAGGCACTAGGGCTGAAGCGGCCAAGAGGGCTTCTAATGGGAAGTGGGGGTGGGGTGGTCATGGAAGGCTTTCTAGAGGAGGGGACATCTGACCTGCATTTCAGAAGATGGAGAGCAGTCAGGTGAGTGGAAAGAGAAGAGGAGCAGAATGAGCAAAAGTCAGAGCAAGAGATCACACAGTGTTTCTCCGGAACTGACAGTCATCCCTGTGGCTTGAGGGACTCTGAGAAGGCAAGGCTGGTCAGGAGGACATGAAGGATCTTGGAAGTTATTCTGCACCCCTTCCCAAGTGTCCTCCACATGGTGGAGGGCCAACAAGCTCCCAGCTTTGCTTGGTGTGCTCCCTGCACCACAAGCACTGGGGCTGGTCTGGGGAAATGGCTGGGCGGGTGAGCTCAGATGTTATCTGCAGGTGCTGTTGCAGTGCGAAACCTGCGCAGCCTCCCCCAGAAGACTCTGGGGTTTGAAGCCCCTTTTGGAGGGCTCGCTCCTTCTTGGAAGCCCCTAGAATTCTGGCCATGGGAACCACACACTGAGAGAATATTGAGTGTGGGTGTCAGACCAACCAGGCTGGCCTCCCATGTTCCAGATCAGGAGACTGAGAATCCTTAAGAGGAAGGGCCGTCCTCAAGGTCTGGTGTTCTAATTATATTCAGTGTGGGCTGAGCACCCTCTGCCCCAGCCCTGAGCAGGGCTCCAAACTACCTGCCCTTCCTCTGACTCCACATGGCCTGGCCCAGCCCAGTGCTCTAGAGACACACTGCTGAACCTGAGCCTGTCCAGAACCACACCCTGGACTCCACCCTGGCCTCTCACACCCAGATGCCTTCAGCCAGGGTCAAGAGGAAAGAACCCTGGGTTCAGGCTCCAGTTTAGAACCACCCATGCTGAGGCGTCTGGGTGGCTCAGTGCGTTAAAGCCTCTGCCTTCAGCTCAGGTCATGATCCCAGGGTCCTGGGATTGAGCCCCGCATCGGGCTCTCTACTCAGCAGGGAGCCTGCTTTCTCTTCTCTCTGACTGCCTCTCTGCCTACTTGTAATCTCTGTCTGTCAAATAAATAAATAAAATCTTAAAAAAAAAAAAAAAAAAGAACCACCCATGCTGTGCAATCTTGGTCAAGTCAATTCCCCTCTCTGAGCCTCTAGTTCTTCATTGATCAGGTGAGAAGAATCCCCACTCTACCAGATGGCTCCAGGGGGAATGAATAAGACAAGGGAGTCAGTGGTGTTCCATGCAGGTAGCAAATCATGCTCTGTCCTGATGTGGGTGGGGGCTGTGTCTATCTAGCAAAGAGACACAGGAACCCTTCTCAGCAGGGACCCCTCCTGGGTAACCAACCACTCAGAGGGGCAGAAGTCACAGTCCAGGTAGGCAGGGAAGGCTCTGGGAAGGGGCTGTCATCAGGTCTGGAGAGAAGCAGGAAGAATCCAGCTTGGGAGGAAAAGGGAGAACTGGAAAAGCCAACGTTGAAAAAAAGGACACAAGTACAGAGCAGGGTACAAGTAAGCCTGTGATTCTGGGACTGTCTCACTCTCGGTGCTTTCATAATTCTTTCACTGGTTCTGACAGTCCAGTTCCAAGAGTCTCTGGCTCTAAGTGTTTCTTCAAGTCTGTTACTCAGTGCTTCTGATAGCCTTCCACAGGAGGCTAGGCTCTCAGAGCAATGTAATCACAGATCACTGTCCCTGGAGCCACAGAGTCTCAGCAAACACTTGCCAGTGTCCCCATGTGCAGACCTAGACTCAGATCAGACTTGGTGAGGAGCTCCAGTCTGGATGGGGAGAAAGACACAGAAGTGGACTAAGTCCACTTGGGTGACTAAACCATTAGCAAGGGAAGCCCAGGAGCCATGGAGCTAATCAGCCTGTGGGGGCTGCCCAGAGGAGGGGGTCATTTGAGCTGGGACACAATAGAAGACAAGTTTGACAGGTGGACAACAAAAGGAGGAGGGCACTGAAGGCCGAAGGAAGAGCCTGTGCGTAGACTCAGGGGTGTGCTAGCGCAGCCAGGAGGTCGTGTGAGGCCAGAATGTTGGGGTGGACGGCACAGCATGTGCGTGGGCCCGAGGGACTCACATGAAGTCTTGAATACCAGGTTGAGGAGCTGGGCCTCCATCCTGAGGACAGTGGAGAGCCATGGTAGGGCTTAAGTAGGGAAGGACACCTTGAGAGGAGAGGAGTAGGAGGGGCCTACACATCTAACAATCTAGTGAGAGATGCAGGTCTCTTGGCCCTGGATTCTCTGAGAGATGGGAGGCATCCTTGGCAGCCCACAGCACAGCCAGAGCAAGACTCTTGCTCCCACAGCGGGGCTGGGGAAACTGGGCACTCCCTAGGAAGCCAGAGCAACACCAGGAGCCCTCCCCCAAGGGAGGGGGAGTATAGAGGGTCATGTGGGCCCCAAGAAGCTTGAAAGAGGTTCTCCTCCCATGCTCCAGGGCCCAAGCAATATCCCTGTCACTGTCAACATAGTGCCAGGGTGTCACGGTAGAGGAAGCAGCAGCTCAAGAGGGCCCACGCTGCCCATCCTCCCATCAGGGACTCTAGCTACTCACCCCAGACAGGAAATACTCAGGTCTAGGAGATGCCATAAGAGGGGAGTAGAGGAAGTCCTCTGCTCAAGCACCCACTGTAGCTCTCCATGGAGCAAGGCCCTCGTCTCCCCTCCGTACGCTCACTTCCATATGGCCCTTCATCTCCCAAGCAGTCCTCGGCGCCTGCTCTGTGCCCAGCCTGTGCTGCGTGATGGGGATGGAGAGACAGCAGTCTGGCTTCTTCCTGCAGCTAATCTTGGGAGTTAGCAGATCTCAGGGAAGGCCTCATGGCCAGCCTCGCCCCACCAGGACCTAATGGCTGGAAAAGGCCAGGACTGAGGACCCAAAGGCAGCCAAGAGGTAGGTGCGGACAAAAGAGTACAGCAGCCGGGCCCACAGAAGACAGTTCAGGGAGAGGATTTCACCAGGAGAGCCTCCATCTTTTCTCACCGGGTCAGCTGGGCTTCCCTGGTCCTGTGAGCGGCATGGTCCATGAGGCCACAAGCAAGACCTCAAGTCATGTGTTCAGGGCAAGATTCAAACTTCCTTCAGACTGAAACCCAGAGGAGCAGGCCTTCTTGCTCCAGAAGCTCCAGAAGCTTTTGTCTTGAACGGGGAGAAGTAAGTTGGGTCAGGGAGCCAGAAGCCCTAGCTTCACCTTGGCTCTGTGATCTTGGGGAGGAAACTCTGAATCTCTCTTTGCTCATCTGCAAAATGGGGGTATAATTTCTCCCTCATAGGGTTGTAGAGGGTAAAACGAGGAACTTTTATAAATATTTCCTAGTAAGCTGTTTCTGCAGAGGGGGGCACAGGGGGAGGAAGGCAGTAGTTAAAATTCTGATAATGGGGTGCCTGGGTGGCTCAGTGGGTTAAAGCCTCCGCCTTCAGCTTGGGTCATGGTCTCAGGGTCCTGGGATTGAGCCCTGCATCGGGCTCTCTGCTCGGCAGGGAGCCTGCTTCCTCCTCTCTCTCTGCCTGCCTCTCTGCCTACTTGTGATCTCTCTCTGTCAAATAAACAAATAAAATTTTAAAATTTTATTTTAAAATAAAAAATTTAAAAATTCTGATAACTAGCACAACCCCTTGTTACTGTACCCACGTTCTAGTAACTTCAAAATGCACTTAAGTCTCTGAGTATCACACTTCTCCCTGTGCACTGTCCGCCACCACTTACAACACCCTTTCCTGACCACTGTCTGAAGAACCGTCTTAGCAACCTTGCATTTGAGGAGGCAAGGATCACTGCGTCTGATTTACAGATAGCAACACTGACACCTTCAGGGGCACCATGGCCTAAGGGCCACAGCCAGGAAAGAAGCCAAATCAAAGCACTCACCCGTGACACCTTGGTGATTTCTTGTATTCTTTTAACTGGTCCTTAGAGGCTCCAGGAGCCTCAGAGCCCTGTGCATCCCGGAGAAGCAGAGCAGAGGAAGGGAGGAGTCGTACCCTCACACTGCAGCCCAAGCCCGCCAACCATTTATGAGGGTCGCCCACTGTGATCTTCGTGGTCTCCCCGAGCACATGCTCTTGACAGGACCTTACCCGTGCTGGCCCCCTTTAAAAGGCTGGAAGGGCAGGAACTACCCCAAGGTCAGCCAGCAAGCTGGGGGAAGAGCTGGGATGGGATCAGTTGCAGGTCCCACTGGGGGAGGGAGAGTCCTAAATATCCCCAAATTCCTCAGCAGAAGCATCTAAGGCCTGAGGGAAGTGTTTGGCTCAGGTGTCAAGGGCTCAGAGCATAAATAATGCCTGGGTGGTTCTGATGTTTCTATCTGACCTCCTTGTATAGCACTACTCAATCCATTCTTCACCCAGCAGCTGGAAAGATCTCTCCGAAATCCTGCTTTGACCATGAATCTTCCCTGTCCACAAACCTTTTATGGCTCCCTATGGCCTTCAAGATGAAATTGAAGTTTTCAGCTTGCACACTCTGGGTCCTGTAGTGTCCCCGAACACACTGTTCTGACAACCCACGCCACCTACCTCCATGAATGGATTCTAGTTGCCTCTTCTTTGTGATGACCCAGAGCTCCACTGCAGGCATGCCTTCACTGGGAAAGCTGCAGGCAGCGGGGCAGGGGACGGGGACAGGGGCAGGGGACAGAGGTGGAGACTGCTCTGGCAGTTCAGCTCAGCCCTGTGCAGGGTGCTGGCAGAAAAGAAATGCCCTCCAGGGGGCCCCAGACCTCTGGAGAGGGAAGGAGGAGCCAGAGATCATAACAGCCCAAGGTGGAACCAGGGCGGTCAGCATTGGGACTGACAATAGTCAAAAAAGGCTCCAACCCAACTGTGGGATCAAGGAAAGAAAGCTTCCCCAGTGAGGGGACATCTGAGCTGGGCCCCAAGGCTGGGTAATTCTCCAACCTAGGAAGATGAAGCTAGGAGGGCATTTCAGGCAGTGCTACATGCAATCACTAGAGCATGATGGGTCAGGCAGGAGAAGGGGCTGGAGAGGTTGACAAGGAGCAGTTCGTGGAGGCCTTGAGTCCCAGCTTAAGGGGTTCAGGCTGGGTCTTGTTAGCCCAGAAAAGAGAATAGTGGAGATAAGGGTTTCAGGAAGTTCCCTCCAGGGACTGACCCCACTCAGATCCCCAAGCAGTGAGCCTACCCAGGATGACACCGTTACCTCAACATGACCCACACACCAGCAACTCAATGGCCCTCAAGTTCCATAGTATTATTAATTCCCTTTCACAGATGAGGTCACTGAGGCTCAGAGAAGGTCACAGGGCGGCCAAGCAGGACTGGAATATAGGTCTGAATCTCCAGAGAGCTTTTGTGGGCCCTGTCTGCTTCAAGTATCTTCTTCCCAACCACTCCCCAATACAGATAACTGAGACTTCACCAGGGCCTCACCCTAGCCCTCAAAAGCTCCCCATTTTTCCAGCCTAGCGCCCCAAACAAACCAGGCCCAGGGTAGCCGAGGATGCCATGCATAAAGGAACAGTGGCCACGACCCCCACGGATCCCTAACTGACAGTTTTAATCCACAGCTGGGCCTAGCCCTTGGGTCTGGCTCCTGGGGAAAGGGGGGCGGGTGGTAACCTGCCACCGACAATTGGGGAGAGGAGCTAGGGCACTGCCTTTCTTCAATCTGACCCTTCCGGATTAGAAGTCCCCTGAGAGCGGCTTAACTGCCCTTCCAGGCCACTGCCCCAGCCCCCATTCCCACCGCCACCCTCAGTTTTACAAGGCCCCAGCGGGACCGGCGCCCACAGTGGCCCCCGGGTTGAGGGGGCGCGACGGGCCTCCAGGGGCTCGGGGGTGTCGCCCGCGCCTCGGGGCGCTCACACCAGAGCACACACACAAACAAGTCCCACAGGTTCAGCTACTCGACCCGCCGGGGCGCACGCACTCACCCGCTGATACTCAGATGTTCCCAAAGACGCCGATACACTCTCGCCGGGGATTCGGATCATACTCCCGGAGGTGCACGCGCTGGTGGAGACAGAGTCCGACTGCGGCCCCACCGGAGCCCTCGCACCGCGCGGAGCCCAGCGCCCCTCGGACCGCCACGCGCAGCGCCCGGGGGCGCAGCAGCCGCGTCCCGGGCGCGCCTGCCGGCCTCTCCCCGCCTCCGATTCCTCCAGGCTGCCCGGCCGGGAGCTCCGCGGGGGCGCTCGGCAGCCCGCCGCGCCCCGGCCGCAGCTCCGGTGCCCGCGCTGGCGTCCCGCCGCCGCCACCCGGCCCCACGTGCCTAGAGCCCCGCCCGCCCCGCCCAGCTCCCTGCCCAGGCCCGCTCAAGCCGGGGCGGGGCGGACTCTGGACAGACCCTGGCACCGCCCCTCCCGCCAGGACCCACACCACCGCGCCACCCGCGCGGGGACGCCGGGCCGATACGCGTGCAGCGGGCAGGGGTCTGTGGCGACCGACCTAGCGCCCGGCGGGACGGAGGACCCCCCGCCTTCCTCACGCAAGATGTGGGCAGGTGTTCAGAGACATGAAATTTGCGAAGTTTTTCGGGCACCTGGGTGGCTTTGTCCCGCTGCCCACCGGGAGACCTTTCAGCGAACCCGCGTCCTTTCCTGCCAGGTACCTGCTCCCAGCACCACGCTGAGAACCCGCCTCCCTTGCTTGTGGAGGGCGGGGAGGGTGTCCCCATTGTCTAGAGAGGACATACGTTCAGGGTCCTGCGTCTCTCCAGTTCCAGAGAGGAAGGGGCTACTGGGAGAGTCTCACCTATGCTCCCTTTACTGGGCCTGATAGACACTAGAAATTTCCTGAACATCTGGCTTTTTCATCTCTCCTCTTGAGCTGCTTCCTTTGAGCTGCCTTCTTAGACTCCACACAGCATTCCCTTCTCTGCTTTTAACCCCACTCTGATGGCCTTCTTTGGTCAGGGACCCTATGTCTGTGCCTTTTCTAGACTATGAGCGCAAGGAGGAGGAAGGCTTACAGCTGGAGCCAATGTTCCCAGGAGTGGCTTAATATTTGTCTAACATTGAATGGATGAATGAATGAGTGCCCCCTTCTCTGATTCTGGTCTAGGTGTCAGGAGTATGGCTTTAGCACTGAACTCAGGGAGATCTTGACCCCTAGTTCCAGTCCCTCCCCAGGCTTCTTTTCTTGTGACAGAGGCAATCACAACGTTCATCCATTTGAAGCTTTGGATAGTGGGTGTCGGAAAAGTGCAGAGTGGAGGAGGCCTCTTTCTGTGGCCAAGGAGCTTGCCCAGGGCCTCCCTGGGTCCTTCTGGGCTCCACATCAGCTGATCGAGGCCTGGCTGCTGGCCCCAGGAGGGGCCCTGAATGGGCCCAAGAAGGATACTGGCTGCAGTCTTGCCAGGAGCGGGAGCAGAGCGGACACACAGCCCTGTGTAGCAAAGCTGCCTCTTCAGTCCCCTGGGGACCTCCGCCTGGAAGACACAAAGGCCTCTTGTCCAGCTTCCTCCACCTATTGTCCAAGTTGGTCCATGCAGCTTCTAGGGGCTGGGAATCCTATGCCTCCCACTTACGGAGCCCAGACCTTGGGGTCCCAATGTGGGGAAGTTCCCTGGTCACTGGAGGCTCCAGTCAACACCCTCTACCTCTCTCTCCCAAGCCTTCAGACCTCTACTACTACTAAGCTCAAGAGAAAAAATTCCTTTGATACCAGGAAGAGGACCCAGAGCTCTGCCTCAGTCTCCAGAGTGGGCAGCCCAGAGTCCTGCTCCCGCTCTAGTCCAACTCTCTCACTTGACAAAGAAACTGCATTCCTGGGGCACCTGGGTGGCTCAGTGGGTTAAATCCTCTGCCTTCGGCTCAGGTCATGATCTCAGGGTCCTGGGATCGAGCTCCGCATCGGACTCTCTGCTCGGCAGGGAGCCTTCTTCCTCCACTCTCTCTCTCTCTCTGCCTGCCTCTCTGCCTACTTGTGATCTCTGTCTAATAAATAAATAAAATCTTAAAAAAAAAAAAAAAAAGAAAGAAAGAAACTGCATTCCTCAGACACCCAGAGGCGGAGCTCCCACAAATGACTTAGGGAGGCCTGAGAAACAGAAGAAAGGGACATGTCCTTGAACCCTACACCCTTGGGATCTTGCCTCAGCTCTCCTGTGACTCTGAGCTTCACTTTCTTCTTCTGCAAAATGGTAATAGTCACTTTCTCACTGGCCTGAAGGGTTTTTTTGTGTGTGTTTTTTTTTAGGGTTTTGCCCATCCTCCTGAGCTGCCCCTGTTTGAGGAGTTAGTATCCCCTCTAAGGAGGGGCTGGAAATCTGGGTCTCTTAACATGTTCCCCTCACACTCTCATCACTGGGCTTGAGAGATCAAGTCCAGCGGGTTCCAGATCCCTCAGCTGAGTCCTCCCTCTGCTTGGTTTGGCTTAGGACCACCCCCCACCCACCCCATCCACTGCCACCTAAGTGCCTTTATTTTTATCTTTGTACTTATTTACATTTCCTGGCAATCATTTGTCGAGAAAATATGGAAGTTTCTGTGGCTGAAAGATTTTAGACCCTTTGACCGAGCCAGGAAATTGAGGCTCAATGAGTCCCACAACAAGCCCCACACAAGGCCTTTTCTGGAAGGTTGGAGGGGCCTCCACGGAGCCTCCCTAGAACCAAGCAGCCCAGCAGACTGGTGGTGAAGACCCAGGCATGTAATGGTCCCCAAGAGGAGGGTTAATGGAGCCAAGGGAGGGAGACGGTTGCGGGGTTCCATTAGCAGCAGCAGGTCAGGATGGGGAAGGGTGAGCCCGAGAGCACTTCTCCCCGTGCATTAGGAGTTTTCCTGTCTCTCCGACCCTGAGGAGGCTCTTGGCGTTCTGATGCCTTCTCATCTTCCGTCTAGTTCTCTTGTCTCCCCTGAGAAAACTTTCTGCTCTGAGAATCAGTGCTGGGAATGAAGGCCCCCGGCCTTGCACAGCGGGGATACTTCTTCCAAGCCCTCTTTCCCAGGCCCAGTTGGGGCATCTGTCGCCCCTCCCAGCCGTCTGTGGCTCCACCACCTTCTGGAGAAAGCCCGCCTCTGCACCCTGCCAGCCAGGCCCTCCTGGTACCTCCCTTTGTCACACTGGTTACCACTCTGTCATCTCCCCCCACCAGTGGGACGTCTCTTTGAAGGCAGAGCAGGGTCTTCCTGTTCATGGTTAAATGACCAACACCTAGCACTGTCCCTGTCACTGGTCACCCTTCGTGAATATTTGTTATATGAGGGAGTAGGCATTTGATGTAGTGATCACCTTTGTGCTGGTCCTCATGTTCAAGATTCTCCTTTAATCTTCCCCAGAGCCCTGTGAGGTAGGTGTTATCATGACTATTTTACAAACGGAAACTGAGGCTCAGAAAGGGGAAGTGAATGTCCAAAGTCACAGTGAGTCTGAGGTGGGTCCCCCGACCCTGTAACTACCAGGGAAGGAAGGTCCTGCTGAATTGCTGCCGTGATGGTTGAGCTGTGGGGTTGGTACCCACATGGTGGCTCTGGTTACGTAGGGCTGGGGCTGCACCGCTGCATCAGCCGGACCATCCTCTCTCTCTCTCCCTGCCTCCCTCCCTCCCTCCCTCCCTCGCCAGCCAGCGGGCTGGGAACCTTGCTCCTCAGGTTTCCCAGGCAGGGCTCAGATCCATGACGCCAAATGCAAACTAGAAGCTCTGGCTCTTGGCATGCCAGGATGCAGGCACCCAGGGGAGGCAGCCCAGGAGGCAGGAAGCCTGGTCCAGACCTGGGCAAGCCTCCCCATAGTCTCCCTGCAAGTAGGACCAGCTACATAATTTGTGGGACCCAGGAAAAAAGTAGATGCCCTTGTACAAAAACTAGGTAAGAATTTCAAGATGGGACAGCAAAGCGGTAAATCAGTGCAGGGTCCTTCAAAGCACGGGGCCCTGTGTAACCATTCAGGTCACAAACTCTTGAAGTCAGCTCTGTCCTCAGGCCTTGGTGTCCTTGTTTGTCAAGTGGGAGAATGATAGCCACCTGACCAGGCAGTAGACAGGATGAGGTTGGAGGTATAAGTCGGAGGTTCAGAGAAGAGCATGGACGTTGGGCAGGGGTCCCCATGGCCATCATTTGTGGCTTAGGTCTCAGCACTGGGGAGCAGACCAGTTCTTGCCAGGAGTTTGATTCCTCACACAGTGTCTTTTCAGGGAATCAAAAGTAAGGCTCAGAGAAAGAAGACAACTTGCTCAAGGTCATATAGAGGTTCAATGGCAGAAGCCAAGATTAGAGTCCTCTCTATCTTTCTGCAAAACTGGTGCTTTCTGTGACACAGGAGAGAGAGGGAAAGAGAAGGGCAGGAGGGAGGTGGTGGTGGGGGCCGCCCAGGACAAAGAGGGCCACTGTGCAGACACAAAGGCCTGACCACAGAGGCCCCTGTGTGGGCTGGGCCAAAGGGGTGGGTGGAAAAGCCCCACAGTGACTGAGGGAGGTGCCAGGAGCCGTCTCCCCAGACCCTCCCTGGTTGTGATGGGGGTGGCAGTGGCACACAATGGATGGAGGAGGAGAAACATACAGGGCTGAGCCCTTCCCTCCAGCCCCTGCCTCCAGGGCTAGAACCGCATACCCTACCCCTCCCTGGCTCCTCCTGGACAGCTTGCCAGCTTAGAGTCCCCCCTCATCTACCCACTACCACATTTTCCCCCACCTCAATGAGGGTGGGGCTTGGGCAGCTAGATATCTGACAGTCCCAACTTCACAGTCTTGCTCAGAAACTGCTGGCTAATTTCCATCACCCACAGGAGGTTGAAGCATAACCTCCTCGGTGTATCATTCAGAGCCCTTTGTGACCTGTCCCAATGACCTTTTCACACTCCACAGTCCCTACTCCCCATTAGCCCTCCACATCCCAGTCATGTGGGAAGTCCCAGATTTCTTCAAAGCACTTGGTGCTTTCACACACACACACACACACACACACACACACACACACACACACACCTGCGTTTGTTCATGCTTTTCTTCTTCCTGGAGTGTTTTTTTCCTGACATTTGCTGGCTGATCCCTTTCTTCCTCATGAACCAGCTCAAATGCACCCTCAACTAGGCAGCTTTCCTCACCCCCCACAATGGGACTTAACCTTCACTCTGCCAAGAATGGAGGATTTACCCATCCCCTTGCTTATCCCTCTCTGGCTTGAGCCATAGTTTAACCCCACAAATCCTACCTGGAAGAGGGGGCCTTTGAGCTGGGCCTTGAAGGGCAGATGGACATCGCTAGCTGACGGCAATAGTGGGCAAGGAACAAGAGCTCAGGGAACCAGGGATACCAGCCCTCTCTAAAAGATTTTAGCGGAATCAATCTGTTTGGTTCCTGAGTTCAGAGAGCAAGGGGTCCATAGTTCAGAATCACAGGAATCAAGTGTCCAAGACTGAGGGAGTAGAGACTGTCTAGTGGCTGATACACGACGGCAAGTACCACTCAGTGCAGGTCCTATATTTTTAAAGTGCACTTGAATTTATTTCTTAGTTTATAGTAGTTTACTGAGTAATTCATTTCTGTCTTTATTATTTTCTTTCTCTTAATAAACAGTAGCTTTTCCATTGGGGTAGTTTTTCTGTTCTTTTTCTACAATTTTATTAAAGCAAATACTTATTTTGGATATTGTCATTCTTTCTAAATAGCATAAGCATTGAAGGCTATGATTTCCCACTGACCTCTGCTTTGGCTCCATTACTTGTGTTTTTAAATGTAAAGTTTTCTTTTTCACTATTTTAAAAATAATGGTATTTAAAATTTTTCTTTGACTTCAATCATAAGTCTTTTCAGGGGACTATTTACATTTTGTTGTTGTTTCTTGTAATTATTTAAACTTCTGTTATGAATTTCTAGTTTTATTTGCCCATGTATGGGGGACATTGAAAGCAAAGTGTAAGGACCCTCTGCAACCCTACCACCCCCACTCTCAGGTGGGACCTGTGTGACATTCTTCCAGAAAGATCTCCCAACTATCTTAATGTTAATACCTTGCTAGAGGGGAAAACAGCCTTAGCTTGACAATGGCCAGACCTCTGGTATCTTGTAGGTGTGTGTCCTTGCTCTTTAGTGTATGAAGGTTTTTTTGAAACTTCCCTTTTCTTACTTCCCCAACTCTTGAGTATAATCACCACTCCTCAAGCCCCAAGCCCCAAGGCCACCCTCACTCCCTCCACTCCCCCCACCAGCCCTTTCTGCCCAGGGGTCCTGTCCACTTGTGCCTTAATAAACCACCATTTTGCACCAAAGACTTCTCAAGAATTCTTTCTTGGTGGTTGGCTCCAGACCTCACCCCACCCAACCTCACCTATATTCCAAAACCCCATCAGTTGATTTAATGAAGTGTGGAGTTTGCATATATTTTATTTTTTGGAATTTCATTTTATGCATTCTGTGGATTTTTAAAAAGGAGATATGTGTTCTCTTTTTATAGGATCCATCTTTCGATGTTTTATTAGTCTAGTTGTACTATATGCACACACATATATTTTCAAATAAAGTATATCCATACTTATTTTTAGCCTATATAACCTATTAGGCTGCTGATGATATCTCTCTTACTCCTTTTTTGTTTGTTTACATTAACCTGTCCTTTTGTATTTTATCTGTTTTGATGCTCTATTGGTCAATAATCTATAGAAAGTTTCTGGGGCACTTGGTTGGCTCAGTCATTGGAGTGTGCAACTCTTGATCTCAGAGTTGTAGGTTCAAGACCCACATTGGGTGCAGAGATTACTTTAAAAATAATAAATCCTGGGGTGCCTGTATGGCTCAGTCAGTTAAGCATCTAACTCTTGATCTCAGCTTGGGTCTTGATCTCAGGGTCGTGAGTTCAAGCCCCATGTTGGGTGTAGACATTACTCAAAAATAAATTTTAAAACTTAAAAAAAGGGGTGTCTGGGTGGCTCAGTTGGGTAAGTGGCTGCCTTCAGCTCAGGTCATGATCACAGGATCCTGAGATCAACCCCCATGTCAGGCTCCCCGCTTCTCCCTCTCCCTCTGCTGCTCCCCCTGCTTCTGCTCTGTCAAATAAATAAATAAAATCTTTTAAAAAAATATGAGCATGTGAGAAAATGTGCCTTCAAAAGCATAGCTTAATTTATTTATATCTATTTCATAAATGATGTAGTCTCATATTATTTCTTTATTTTTGTGCTTCCTTATTGTTTTGTTATACCTTCTAGGCTTATTTTTTTTCTTCAGATTTTTATTTATTAATTTGACAGAGAGAGAGAGAGAGATCACAAGTAGACAGAGAGGCAGGCAGAGAGAGAGAGGGGAAGCGGGCTCCCTGTGGAGCAGAGGCTTAACCCACTGAGTCCCCCAGGCACCCTCTTCTAGGCTTTTCTTGTTTTTATCTTCAATAATGCTTTAGAAAATAGAACTCTAATTTGTTAATTGTATCAACCTTTAGCTTAGTCAAGCACAGATATTGAAATTCATATGTATCTGATTACCAAGTCAATAAATGTCTTACTGAGCATGTGCTAGCCACTGTCCTGGCTGTTTTCCATGTCTGTGCTATTGTCTGCGTTTTACAGATGAGGAAACAAAGCTCACAGTACCAAGAAGCTTGCCCAAGGTCACCCTATACTATTTGACGATCTTTTCTTGATGATGAGAACTTTAGCAAGCTTCAGCTAGCCAGGGCCATCCCCAGAGCTGGAGAAGAGGAAATCTCGGTTAAATAACTGAAATATTCAGCTAAATAGCTGAGAGTGAGAGAGGCATAACTTCTTTGAAGTAAAATCCCCACAAGGATTTAAAACGGATTTCACAGGGCCTCACAATCCTGCAATATTAAAGTCTTGGACTTGGGGGCGCCTGGGTGGCTCAGTCGTTGGGTGATTGGGCGTCTGACTCTTGGTATCAGCTCAGGTCAAGATCTCGGGGTCCTGGGATCCAGCCCCAAGTTGGGCTCCAGGCTCAGTGCAGAGGCTGCCTTTCCCTCTCCCTCTGTTCCTGCCCCTGCTTCTCTCCCCCAGCTCCTCTCCTTGGTCACAGTCATGCATGCTCTCACTCCCTCCTTTTCTAAAATATAAATAAATAAACAGATACATAAGTAAATAAATAAAATCTTGGGGGCGGGGTACAAAAACAAAGTCTTAGATTTCCCCCAATATGATAGGTGAAAACTCATGTCTTGTTATAATTTTGGTTTGCATTTCTCTTAGGAGTGAGAGAAGCATCTTTTCCTTCTTGAGAGCCATTTGCTTTGCCATTTCTATGAACTGCCTATTCATATCCTTTGCCCACTGGGGAGGCACCCAGCAAATAACCACTATATCAAAGCCTCCTGGGGTGGGTGTTTGTTTCAAGACTACCAAACAGATGACTTTCAGAGTTTTATTCTGTTTCTTATAGAAAATCATTTCAGAGATAATAAGCTCTTCGTGTGAATCTTCAGAACAATTTTCTGCCTCCTTGTGTGTAGGATCTTTTCATAGGTTCCTTACTGATTGCTTTTGTTCACTCTCTTGACTAGGCAGAAATAAAGCCAGGCCAGGAACCACCTCCTCACCTTCTCAACTTTACGTGGCATTGCGTCATAACAATTGAAGTCTCAGTATCACTATTAGGCAGACAGTGTAGACACAGGAAGAGAAAAGCTGATGGGGTGGATTAAGGATATGTCATTGCCTCATCATTAATATTCACTGGCATTTAAGCAGCAGTGCCAAATGCATATGTATATAGCATTATATAGATATTTATATATAGAAAATATACAATGTATCTAGTAGATACAGCATATACAGGATAGTTTATAGGATACATGTAAATTTACATGTAGGTATGTGTGCATATATATGCTGAATATATATAGATATACACTAAATTTACACACAGACGTAAATTTAGTTGTGACAACAACCTTCTAAGATTGTTACTGTTACTATACTCATTTTATAGATGATAAAGGTGAGGCACAGAGAGGTTATATTACTTGCCTAAGCTCACACAGTTGATAACTGGTGGAGTCAGGACTCTAACTAGGTTTTCTGGTCCCAGAATCTGGGTCCTCAACCACTATGACTGGCTTAGAACATATCCTTTGTTGATGGAGTATGACCAAAAGTCCATCTGGTCAGTGGGTCCCTGACAGAAGAGGAGACAGTGGGTTGGGGCGCCTGGGAGGCCCAGTCAGTTAAGCATCCCACTCTTAATTTTGGCTCAGCTCGTAATCTCAGGGTCATGAGATCGAGCCCCACATCAGGTTCTGTGCTGCGCATGGAGCCTGCTTAAGATTCTTTCTCTCCCTCTCCTTCTGCCCCTCCTCCCCCACTTAAAAAAAAAAAAAAAAGAATACACAGTGAGGGTTGGTTTGTTTTATTGACTTTGGAAGCCATTGGTTCTTCATTCACTAATTCATTAATCCTCTGATTCATTTATTCAACAAATATTTACTGAGTGCCTATTATGGGCCAACTGCTGAGCTAGGTGCCAGAGACACCAGGATAAATTAGATATGATCCTTGTCTTTAAGGAGCTTGCAGTAAAGAAAGGAGAGGGACATGGTCAGTCAATGACACCATGTGACACAGATTGTTGTGTTTCAGTGGGAGGAGCAGGTGATGTTGTCACCCAAGAATGTGTTTCTCAATCTGTCCCCATTTGTCATCTAGTTAATGTAATTTCTCCTTTGTACTTTGCCTTGTGATCTTCTCTTATCTTTAATGCGTATAGTAATCACTGCAAGTTTTGTATTTTTGCTTATCTTCCTGATCATTTTCACAGGGAGTAGAGAAAAGGCTGGTCGGTTACATCTGCTATCCCTTTTTCATCCCAGAAATGTGGCCTTGTTCCTGTGAGGAACGGGGAGCCAGGAAGGGATCTGAGTAGAGCAGATGGGCAATTTATAATGAGCACTCTGGCTATATAGTGTGGCAAGTAAATTAGATGGGAGAGGTGATGAGGTAGAGAGGGCAATGAGCAGGCTGTTTAGTAGTTTGGTGAAGGATGAGATCTGGGAAAAGGCTGTGGCTGGGGGAGAGGAGAATATGGATCCAAGGAATATGAAGGAAATGGGATTAAAGGGATTTACTGAGGGGCGCCTGCCTTCGGCTCAGGTCCTGATCTCAGGGTCCTGGCATCGAGCCTTGCGTAGGGCTCTCTGCTCAGCGGGGAGCCTGCTTCCCTTCCTCTCTCTCTGCCTGCCTCTCTGCCTACTTGTGATCTCTGTCTGTCAAATGAATAAATCAAGTCTTTAAAAAAAAAAGGGGGATTTACTGATTCATTCAACACTATTTAATGAATATCTGTTAAGTGCCAGGCACTGTGCCAGGTGCCAGGAATATGGCAGGAAACAAGATAAACACAGTCACTGCCTTCACTGAGTCTAGAAGGGAAAGGAGATGGACTCTGGGAGCTTTTTCAAGATGATAAATAATGTGACAAGAGAAGTACAGGGCACTACAGGGAAATAGAAGGAGGATGTGAAGGGGAATGAGGGAGGAGTCCAGGCTGATGCCCAGATTTCTGCCATGGCTGCAGGGATAGATGCTGTTAGCTGAGCTGGGGAACCCAGAAGGGCAGAGCCCCATGGATATCCACTGAGTCCTACAAGACTGAGTCCTACAAGGCAGGAGCAGGGGAGGTGGTGAGCAGCTGATGGCTGAATGAAAAAATACATGAATGTGGGCCTGTGGCTACTCCCCAGCCCCCAGCTTGGCCCTGAAAGAGGAAGGTGGGGAGTGAAAGAAACGAAGTTTCAGGAAGCCCAGCAATTACTCAATGCCCGTAAACCACTAGACTCTCCTCATTTGCCCAATGGGCTGCATGAGACAGCCATGACTCTCTCTTAATGTCCAGGGACCAGAGCTGGGCTGCCAGGATGAAGTGTATTTGAGGCTTAGGCCCTAGGCCAACTCAGCATAATCCTGGTCACTCTGAGGTCACCAGCATGGGTCCCACAGGTTTTTGGAGGCCTTCCTGGAACTGAAGGGAGAAAAGCACCAGCCCTCAGTACATGTCCCCAGAGGTTAGTGTCCTTCCTCTGCGTCCTCTGTGTGCCATTCTGCCTTAACATTGAGCCCCCAGCTCTGGGTCTGTCGGTCTCCATCCAAGGATGGGAACTGTGTGATCCCCATCGGTGTCCCCAGCACTCAGCCCAGATAACCCTTCTCTCTAGCACATGATAGAAAATGTTTGTCAAGTTAGTTCAGAGACAACTGTACCTTGACCTCCAGGGGCTGGTCTCTCTCACCTTCAGGAGAAGTCCTACCAACAGCCATACCAACTCCAGTGCCATTCTTGGCATGTGCCAGTGGTACCCGTAGTTTTAACCCTGGATAGAAGGCACCAACCACTGCCTGGCCACAGCCCCCTCCCCCCTAAATATTTCAGAGTCTTGGAAGTGTAGAACCCTGGAATGTGAAGAGATAGAAAGGCCTTCTGCTCTCATGTCTTCCAACTCCCCTATTAAGGAGTCCCACTGTCCAGTGCAGGCTCTGGTCACAGTGCCCTTAGCTGTAGGAACATCCCAATCTGGGACCTGAGACCTGAGACCTGCCTTATGTGACTTCAACAGGATTCCCCCAAGCCCTCAGGGTCCAGAACAGCCTGCCAGAGCCAAGGTGGGGGTAAGGGTCTCTGCACCTGTCACTCGCAGTACTCTTCCATCCTTGAGAGAGGAGGAAGTGAGCAGGCGGTCTTTCTTCCAAGACCACAGTTAAAGTGTCGTCACGTGCAGTAACCAAACCATCAGTGGAGCCCCATCAAGGCCAAGAAGGACAAGACACAAGCCACCAAGCAGTAAGCTGAAGGCTTGTAGAGTCTCTTGGGGCAGTATGCAACCATGGTTTCCCACGTGCCTGCTTGGGAACGGGGCCCTGTGGAGGTGATCCCACAGGACCAGGAGAGCCACCGAGAGTGGGGACAGGGAAGTGAAGGGTCGCCCAGCCAGCGCAGGGCAGAGCAGGAAGAGGCCAGGTGAGAACTGTGGGCACCATTCCACCCACACCTACCCCAGTTAAATTCATTCTCAAGCATTAAATTTTTTCCCCCTGACTATAGAAATCATTACAGAGCATACGAAAAGTACAGAAAAGTGGAAAACACAAAATAAACAATTCTGACAGTCCTGATCCAGATAACGGATGTTAAGATTTTGGTGTGTTTTGGGGCTGAAAAAGTACAACGTGGGGAATATAGTTGATAATATCACAATAACATTACAGGGTGCTGGGTGGTGAGTACACTACGGTGAACATTGCATAATGTGTAGAATTATCAAATCACTGTGTTATACACCTGAAACTAATGTAACAGTGTATGTCAGCTACAGATCAATAATAAAAAAAAATTTTGGTGTGTTTTATACCAGAATTTTTAATGCATCTTAACCTCATCATAATGTATCCATAATTGTAACCTCTGGTATTTTTTTTTTTCTTCAGTCACCATAACAACAGAAGCTTTTTTTCTGGGTTTTTATCACCTAACCGGTTAAATCCTGCCCTGTTGATTTCAGTCCCTCATTTGAACAAAGCCCTTAATTTGTGTTGGGATTTAGCTGCTTCTCCCCAGGATAGAATGGCTGGGGGTACCAGCCTGAAGGGAAAGGGGGCGGGAGGAGGAGGAGGGGAAGAGAGGGAGAAGGGAAGGAGGAGAGAAAAGAGAAGGAGGAGACAAAACCCAAGGCCTCAAGATACATTCTCTCTGCTCCTCTTAGAACTGAAAAACCCCAGGGCAATCGCCTGAACTCACCTGATGTCCTTCTCAATCTGTCCCCTGCTCATTCTACACACCCAACCCTAAAAGGAAGGGAGCTCACTAGCTGGTTTGAAAGAAGCCTTCCTCCTTGACAGCCAGCCCTGCAGACCCCAGGCCACAAAGACCCTGTTCCAGCTATCCTGCCTATACTTGAGTCCTCTGGCCACTCTGCATGACCTGGTTCCCGGGTCTCTGTAGTCTGGTCACTTTCTTCTGATCTAGAGCATAACTGAGCACGTCAGAATGGCTTCAGAGCCCCAGTGGGTCCAGCAGACTGTGGAGTGGAGTAGGGCAGTCTTCTGAGTTCTAGACCCTTTGCCCCTGTTAGTGCAGCCCATGCCTTGGCTCCTTTGAGCTTCTGGTCAGCTCAAACTCCGAGCTCCTGTTTTCTTTTTTTAGAGGGAGAGAGAGAGAGAGCGAGTTGGGGTGGGGGAGATGGGCAGAGCGAGAAAAAAAAATCTTAAGCAGGCTCCATGCCCCGTGCAGAGTCTGACTCGGGGCTCAATCTCACAACTCTGAGTTCATGACCTGAGCTGAAATCAGGAGTCAGACATTTAACCAACGGAGCCACCCAGGGGCCTTCGGAGCCCTCTTTTGCATCAGTATTCTCCCACATTCTGTGCTTGGATGATCATTTGAAGAAACCTAATGTAGGCTTTGCATTGTGAATGCATTGTGAATTTTAGCTCTCCCTCTTGGCTCCTTGTTGGGGGTGAGTTTGATACATGTGTGCTGTGTTTATGCAACTTATTGATAAGTTGATAACCTGAACCAGGCCCAAGACAGAAATCTCCACCTCACAGGCCCTGGTCCTTAACCAGAGCCTCTGTATGAGTTTGCTTATCATCCTAAAAACCTGTGAAGAAGTATTACCTTCTTTACAAATTTAGTCATGCATAGGTATACACCCAAATGAATTGAAAAACAGGTACTAAAAACAAATACTTACACATGATTGCTCCTAGTAGCCCTTTTCACAATAGCTAAACGGTAGAAACACTTCAGATGTCCCCCAATGGATGAATGGATAAACAGAATGTGGTCTAGCCCTACAAAGGAATATTACCCAGCCATAAAAAGGAATGAAGTTCTGATACATGCTCCAATGCAGATGAATCTTGAAAACGTTATTCTACGTGAAAGGAACCAGACACAGAAGGTCATATGTTCCATGATTCATTTGTACAAAATAACCAAAAGAGAGGCAGGGGCTGAGGAGAGAGGGGAATGGGGGTGATGACAACATTTCAGAATGAGATAGAGGGTTTGGTTGCACAACACTGTAAAAGCCATTGAACTGTATGCTTTAAAATGGTTACTTTTATGTTAAGTGAATTACAGCTCAAATTTCAAAATATGCATCCACAAAAGAAGAAGATACCCAATGCATTCAGCAGAGAGCCTTGCACCAAGTATGGGAACATAGAGATGAATGAGACCTGCCCCCTGCTAGAGCTGGTAGAACACAAAGCCTTTGAAGCTGAAGGAGGGGAGGGACCCTCTGAAATTCACCTTTCGCACTGCAGATTCTCCAACTGGTTCTTATTATCACCACCATGCAGAATTTCCGGGGTGTTGCCCCTCCCACCTTAGTGATCAGGATTGGCTTGAAACAGAAGGCCTTTGAGAAACTTTGCAGCAGAGAAACCTGACAGATAGAACCCTAACCATAGCCACGTCATCAAGGTTAACAACCATGGTGCTAAGTCATCTTGGTAATCTTGACCTGATGTGATGAGACTGGCACTCTACCCGCATGATCTTTCTCCCAAGAACTTGTAACTCCAGTTTAACCGTGAGAAGATCGTCAGAAACACTCAAACGGAGCAGCGCCCCCCCTGACTCAGTGGGAAGAGCATGCCACTCTTGAGAGCATCAACTCAGGTTGTAAGTTTGAGCCGACATTGGGTATAGACATTCCTAACACAAATAAATAAACTTTACCCCCCCCCAAAAGAAAGAAAAAGTCAAATCAGAAGTCTACAAGATATCTGGCCAGTACTCCGCAAAACTGTTAAGATCATCAAAAACAAGCTAAGTCGCAGACCAGAAAGGGGGCAGAAGCAAAGAGGCACTGTGATGTGGTATTCTGGACATGAAAAGGACATTAGGTAAGAGCTAAGGAAATTCTAAGAAAATATGGACTTACTTTAGTTAATAATAATGAATCCAGGTCCGTTCATTCCTTGTCATGAATACAGACAGTCCCCAACTTATGATGGTTCCATTTAAGATTTTTCGACTAGAGGATGGCAAAAAGTGATATGCATTCAGTAGTAAATTGTACTTCAGGTTTTGGGGTTTGATCTTTTCCTGGCTCTCTGGTGATGCTGGGCGCTGGCAGACGGCGCAGCTCCCGGACAGCCAGGCTATCTTGGGGGTAAACAACCAATATGCTTATAACTGCTCTGTACTATACAAGCATTCTGCTTGTCACGTTCAGTAGAGTATTCAGTAAATTCCACGAGATAGTCAACAATTTGTTATAAAATAGGATAGCCTTCGGTTAGGTGATTTTGTAGGGTCGTAGGCTATTGAAGAGAGACTAAGCTGTGATGCTCAATAGCTTAGGTATATTCATGCATTTTTGACTTAATGCTATTTTCAATTTATGGTGGATTTCTTGGGACATAAGCCCATTGTAAGCCGAGGAAGATCTGTATCTTACAACAGAGGAAACCAGGTGGGGGTTAAAATCCTTTCAAGGGGGACACCTGGGTGGCTCAGTTGGTTAAGCAGCTGCCTTCGGCTCAGGTCATGATCCCAGGGTCCTGGGATCGAGTCCCACATCAGGCTCCTTGCTTGGCGGAGAGCCTGCTTCTCCCTCTGCCTCTGCCTGCCTCTCTGCCTGCCTGTGCTCGCTTGCTCTCTCTCCCTCTGTCTCTGACAAATAAATAAAATCTTAAAAAAAAAAAAAATCCTTTCAAGGACTGGAACAGAGATGACAAGGGGGAAATGAAGGGAGTAGAGCGTGAAATACTCCCCGGTCTGTAGGTGTCACTACTGAACAATTGTAGCAGGTGTCACTTGTTCTCCAGGTGCTAACTGACCCCAGAGAGAGAGCTAAATTCTTGCCTAATTGTGACCCTGCTTTCCAAGTCCCTGACTGCCTCTTCCTGACTTGGCAGCATGTTTGTAGACACTAGTACCTTTAAAAATACGAACTAAGAGAGCCATGATATTTCTTCAATAGCCTAGGACCGTACAGAAGTCCTTCTTCCCAGGCCCTGGACACACCTTCTCCAGGGGACTTACACCAGGAAGAACTTTAGATGAGACATCTCACTGTTTTCCCATGAGGTGTGGTCTTAGGGCTAATGGTTATGTTCTATGTCAACAGTAGGCCAATATCTTAATCCAGCATAATATTCACAAACACTCCTGCCCATTAACCAGGCATCATCTTCTTTTCTATTGAGCAAACATTCCTCCATTGGTACATGAAGATATCACAGAGGCCTTAGACCAAGGCGTTTCTTAACTACGCGTGCAGGGCTAGGAGGTAGAGAATGGTTTGGCGGGGGTGCCTGGGCGGTTCAGTGGTTTAAAGCTTCTGCCTTCAGCTCAGGTCATAATCTCAGGGTCCTGGGATTGAGTCCAGCATCAGGCTCTCTGCTCAGCAGGGAGCCTGCTTCCCTCCACCCCCCCCCCGCCCCCGCCTGCCTCTCTGCCTACTTGTGATCTCATTCTCTCTCTGTCAAATAAATAAATAAAATCTTTAAAAAAAAAAATAAAAAGGAGGAATGGTTTGGAATACATAGCCCTAGATTTAAATCCTGATTCCATCACTTATTAACTTCCTTAAACCCTATGAGCCCAGTTTGCACAACTGTAAACTGAGGATAATGATAATATCTGTCCTACAGAATTATTGGAGAATGAGATGAGATTATTCATATAATAGGCTTAACGCAGCACCTGGTATACAAGGTCTCAGACTCCTGTCGAGGTTCTTGGATAAAGCAGATGAGTAGCCCAGAGTTTCCAGGGAATTCACACCTGTCATGAATGCCAAAGGCCCTTAATGAGACAGAAGCCAGAACAGAAAGAGAGCTGGCTGGATCCTGGAGCCAGTGGGTACAAAGGAAGGAATACCGAAGGATGAACCCATAGACAAACTTGACTGTGGGTCGCTGGGGAGGTTAAGTGGAGAGGAGACCATTGCAGAATGGCTCTCAAGTTCTTGTGCATGTCTGTATCCAATAGTACTCTATATTCTCCAGGTCGTCATCAAATGAATCACTGTGAACACTGTCCCTTTTCCACCCCAGTGAGAACTTGTGCTGCCGGTCACACACCTGGAGAAGCAAGGGAAGTCCAGGAGATCCAAGATGTGGGTTGGTATGGTCTGAGCCCCTGGAGGAACCCTGGTATGCCGTACACGGGCCCTTTAGTGGAAGGACTGTAAGGAGGCCCAGGCTGTACACCCAGGGGCAGCCATGGAGTCTCAGGGCATATCAGTCCCCCGTTTTACCCTGGTGCCCAGCACTGTGCTTGGCACATAGTAGCTGCTTATTGAGCACGCAGATGGGGGAATGAAAGGCCTCTGTCCTCAAGGCCTCCATGGTCTAGCAGGGGAGACTTGGCACACAGCAAATTCACAAAGAATCTTGCCCAGCAGTAAGCCTGGATGGAGGCCCCTGAACACTTAGGGCAGTGTGGGGTGTGTGTGTGAAGCACTTGTTGGGTAATGGGTGGGAGGACGTGGGAGCCCATGTGGCCGGGGAGGAGTGCTGTGTGCGTGCACAGGACCCAGCTGTCCCAAGAGTGCCAGGGAGCCGCATGACTCAGGGGAGGGCAGGGCTGCAGGCTGGAGGAAGGGTGCGGTACCCCGGGGAAAGGGCAAATGAACCCCAGGAGGAGCTCATCCCTTCCTGCTTTCTTCCACCCTCCCATAGTTTACTGCTTCTGGGCAAAAGACACTGCAGAAGTCCACAGACAAGCAACAGCATTGTCCGCATCTGCAGCAGAAATAGCAAAGATAAAAAATGGGATAAACCGGGGTGCCTGGGTGGCTCAGTGGGTTAAAGTTCCTGCCTTCGGCTCAGGTCATGATCCCAGGGTCCTGGGATCAAGCCCCGCATCGGGCTTTCTGCTCCGCAGGGAGCCTGCTTCCTCCTCTCTCTCTCTGCCTGCCTCTCTGCCTACTTGTGATTTCTCTCTCTCTGTCAAATAAATAAAATCTTTAAAAAAAAAAAAAAAGGGATTAACCACCAAAATAAAGTACCACCTCGGAAAGGACTTTAAAAATAATAGCAGCTTCGTGTCACAGGAGTCTGAGCCTCCGTATTGGACAAGCCAGGTTAAAATCCCCGCTTACTCTGCCTTCAGCTTAGGTCATGATCCCAGGGTCCCGGAACTGAGCCCTGCATCGGGCTCTCTGCTCGGCGGGGAGCCTGCTTCCCCTGTCTGTCTCTGCCTGCCTCTCTGCCTGCTTGTGATCTCTCTCTCTCTCTCTATGTCAAGTAAATAAATAAAATCTTAAAAAAAAAAAAAAAAAGAAAAAGAAATCTCCGCTTATCCTAAACTCCCAAACTCCCGGCACCTCAACTCCCTGAGCCTCAGGGTACAGGAGATGGTGTCTGTAGGGAGCCTGGCTCATTCATCCGTTTGTGGGCTTGGCGACAAGTAGGAAGACTTCACCAGTCGCTGTCCCGGACCCTGGTGGTGAAGTGTCCCGGGGGGGCAAACAGATACTAAAAGCCACAGGGGCCTTCGTGTAAGGTTCTGAAAGCCAGCCACCTTCCTGATACTGTTGAGTGACTGTGATCACTGACTAAAATCTTCCCAGCACCAACCAGTGCCCAAGGGGAGAGAACTGTGATCACTGACTAAAATTGTCCCAGCACCATCCAGTGTCCAAGGGGAGAGAATGGGGCTGGGTGGCTGGTCCTCTAGGCCAGTCCTCGGCTTTCTAGCAACCTATCTCCCATGCTGGCTTCTGGGACCAGTCCTGGAGGACACAGAAGAGGAAGACCCCGTCTCTGCCCTTTGGAAATGCAGAACGTGGAAGGATGAGCCACTGTCTGATCAATGGCACGGAGTGTCAGGCGTCCCCAGGTCACTTGTCCTGTGCACTAGCAGGACTTTCCTGGCTCGCCTACCAGCATGGGGACCTCCCATCCCCGCTGGCCCTCCTCGTCCTCCCTCCACGCCAGCCGCACCTGCGCCCTGCGCCTTCACGGCCTTCACCGCTCACACCAGGCCCTCGCTGTGCTCTTCCCTCCACCCGGAAGCCCTTCTTCCAACAGTGCCGGGTAAGGTTCCCAGAGGCCCTCCCTTTTCTCTCCTCCCTCAGAACTTGTATTTCTTCCACTAATACTGATGGAAGCCTGCTCCGGGGTAGGGCCTCCGTGAAGCAGAACGTGGGCCCCACCTGCACAAAGCCTCACCAGGTCCCATGAAAGGGCAATTATCTCTCCCTTCTGAGGTGGCTGGTGTGTCTGTCTCCCCGCTTGGACTGTGTGCCGCACGGGGGCAGGGGCCGGGTCTGTCCCGCAGGACTCTGAGGAGTCATTCCTGAGACTAAGGAACAAACCGACAGGAGAGGGTTCCTGCAGTGGGTAGAGTGTGTATAGGCCTGAAGGGGGGCAGGCATAGAGCAAGGGTGTGGAGGAAGGCAGGAGTCTGGAGGTGCAGGAGCACGTGGAGAGACCCGCCTGCCTTGTTGGGGGGTGGGGCAGTGAGGTGAGCTGGTGCACAGGGCACGAGGAGTTCAGGTGCCGCCTCCTGGGGCCCTGAGCCTCTCTCCACAGCTCTTAGTTTCCCCAACAACTGGTTCTCCCGTCCTCACCCACTACTGTCCAGCAAAGTATCCTGGAAGTCCATGGATAAGGGACTCGGGGAGCAACTAGTTAAGGGGCCAAAACTCTGGTCATCTGAGAGGCTAGGACCCTCCTGCAGTTAAGTCCTGGCTCCAACCACCTTTTCTACCTGGAACTGCCAGATAAAATACAAGACACCCCCTGAAATTTGCATATCAGAAACACAACAAATAATTCTTCAGCACAAATAATATTTGAGTGACGCTTATGCTAAAAAAAAGTATTCCTTGCTTTTCTGAAATTCAAATTTTTAGTTGCCAAACCTGGCAAACCTTTGCCCACTCCCTATTTCAGAATCTGCCACTCATCGCTTCTCGGCCTTTTGGCTAAGATCAAGTGCAGAATCTGCCACTCACCCCTACAAGGAGGCTCCGGGAAACCATCAGAGAGGTCCTCGGCCTCTTGCAACACACTCAACAAAACAGGAATTTGGAGCTAGAAGGAACGGGGAAGGTTATTTCGCTCCATCCTTCCCCTATATGTGGACGAGGAGACCGAGGCCCAGAGAGGACAGGCCCTGGTAAGCCCTTGGGCCCCTCACATCCCCTTGGCAGCAACCTGGGCCTGCAGGAGAGCAGAAGGACCTCAGAGGCCAGGCCCTTTCCAGGTAAGGCAAGGCAGGAGTCTTCATTTCCTGCTCTGCCCCCACCCCCATGCCTACCCCCCAGGCAGTTTCCCGGATCCTGACACCCCCAGGTGAGTCACCTCCACCTGTCAGAACAGATCAGGAACAATGCCAATCCCCTGGGCTCCTCAGCTCAAGCTGGGCTCCTTGCCCAGATGAGTGAAGTTGGCCCTGAGAAGGGGTCTTATTCGGTGCAGGAATGGGTGGGTGGGACCACTTTGTGGGAGAGGCTGGTCTACCAGAAGGCTCACTGCCTAGCCATCCAACTCAGGCCCTTCTAACAGCCAGCCAAAAGGGCCCTCAGAGATGACTCAGCTCAATTCCCAGTGCAGTGGGGTGTGGGGGCAGGGTCTTAACCAAAGTTACCCAGCCAGTCCGGTCCACAATCAGCTTTTTTCTCTCAAATGAGTACTCCATGCTCCCTGCTAAAACTGCCCACCCCCCAACCCTGTTCTGTGTTTCTTCAACTCTTTGTCCTTCTTGACATTATATCATGTATTCATTTGGTTTTTGTCAGTCTCTAGTTAAAACATAAATTGTGCTCGGTGTCTCAAGATCCTAGGACAGTGCCTGGCACTAAGTAGGGACTAGATAAGCATTTGTTGCCCCTCTTCCCTCTCGCCTTGTGTGGGACATGCTCCATGATGGCGTAGTTGCCGCATCCCTCAACACACAGGTACTGACAGGAGCACGGCTCTGTGTGGGGCGGTGAGTCTCCAGGTCCCAGAATGTAGCTCCCGTCTCTCTCGGCCCAACCTCAGTCTGGGAATGAGACAGTAGTAGCACAGCGCTGAGATGTTGACAGTAGGTTTCGGGGTATCACCTGTCTGCCCCCACACACCCTGCTAGACCAAACAAGCCTACAACACCGGGACATGGCCAGGAAGCTCAATCCCAGAGTCCCACCTAGAGGACCGCTTCCACACAGGGTGGCCCAGGGGACAGGATGGGGCCAGGAGCTGCCAGCCAGCCCATCTGCCTCACTGTGTTACCTGGCCCATTCCCACCCCTCACCAGGCCTCTTTCTGCCTGTCTCTACAAGGATAGTTTCAGGCTGGCTGGTCTATAAGGCTCACCAGCTCATCCCACCTTTGGCCTCTTTCTACTTCTTCTCCATCCCAGACCCTGCATCAGTCACTCCTACCCTCCCTCTAGGGGTGTCCCACACTCTCCCCTCCATTCTGTCAGAACTTTTGCCAATCCCGTCCTCATCCTTCACGGCGGCCCAAGTCCAAGTCCTGTGGGTCATAGACACTGTAGGTGGTTGGGGTTCCTAGGACTACCCTGGGGCAACGTGGGACACTTCCAAGTCATTCAGAGGTTGTTACTCAGATTGCTTTGCCCAAGCCCTCTGACCAGTCTAGATATTCCCATTTCTAGTCAGACCATCTCTCTGGTGTGTCCAAAGCCGATCTTTGCATCTTTCCCCAGACTTGTTCAGCTATCAACCACAGCAAGGGCACTTCTAGCCAGCTGATCACCTAGGCCTGGAATCACAGAGCCTGATCTCCCTCCTTCCTTGCCCTCATCTGATCCGTCACTTGGTCTTGGCCATCCCTCTGTGATATCCCCTGGTATCGTCCCCTTCTCAACTTCTTCAGCCTCACCTATGTTCTTATTCCATCTTCTCTCACTTGTCTCAGAAAGCCAAGGGTTTCTCAGCTCCCCTCCCTCTGCCTTCAATCCACACTCCAGGGGTGCCTGGGTGCTCAGTTGGTTGGGCACTGCCTTTGGCTCAGGTCATGATCTCAGGGTCCTGGAATCAAGGCCCACATGGGGCTCTCTGCTCAGCAGGGAGCCTGCTTCCCCCCGCCACCCCCGCCGCCGCCTGCCTCTCTGTCTACATGTGATCTCTCGCTCTCTGTCAAGTAAATAAATAAAATCTTTTTTAAAAAAATTATTTGACAGAGAGAGAGAGAGTGCGCACAAGCAGGGGGAGCAGCAGGCAGAAGGAGAGAGAGAAACGGGCTCCTGGCTGAGCAAGGAGCCTGATATGGGACTCGATCCCAGGACTCTGGGATCATGACCTGAGCAAAAGGCAGCTGCCTAACCAACTGAGCCACCCAGGCGTCCCTATAAATAAATAAAATTGTAAAAAAAAAAAAAAAAAATCCACACTCCATGCAGGAGCCAGAGAGAAATACCAGTGGTAGCAAATCCAACCTCGTCATTCTCCCACTCAAAACCCTCCCATGACTCCCCACTGCCCTCAGGAGAAAGTCTGCTCTTTGGCCTGGCATTCTGGGCTGTTCATGATTTGCCAGTCTCACCAGCTCCTCTCACACTGCTCTTCTGCAGACTACTGAGCATTGAGCTCCCAGCTTTGGCTCAAGACATCCCTTCCACCTGGAAGGGCTCCCTCCTTCCTAACCCAGAGAATCCTCCACCTTCAATCATCTGGAGAGTCCACGGTGGGAATCAACTTGTTATCCAGGGAGGATGGATAAACAAGGCTTTTCTCAGGGTGCATGTGTGTGTTTTTAGAGTCAGTCAACGTTTAGCTATTTATTCATGTGCACACAGCCTTGTTTCAGAAAGGATTGGAGGTGGGCCATTAAATATTTGTTGAGTGCCAGCCCTGTGCAACAGAGTCCCATACGAACACGCAATCATCCATACTCCCAACCAGGGAACCCTGAGGGTCGGGGCAGAGGGCTCCAGGGTGAGAGATCTCAGGAAGAGACAGGAGAGTTAGGGAGGTGGGAGGGTGGTTGGAATGAATGACAGGACAAGGGCATGAGAGGAAGCAGGAACAGAGGGAACAGAAGGATCCAAGGCTGCGGGTAGAGGAAGAGAGAACCACAGCTTCCTTCTGTGACCCCGGCTTGCATTTCCTTTCCCTCCTGCCCAGGTCAGCTTCAAGACTTGTTTCCCTTTCCTCTTGCAACATCACTGGGTGAGAGATGATGTGGATGGAGACAACGGGGGTGAAGACTGTGAGAGCTACTCAGGTTCTGGTTCCCCATGGGAAGGCGCCTGTGTCCCCAGCTAGCTGGCAGCCCAGTGGGCACCTCACCCTCCTGAGTTCCCAGTGCTCTTTCCATCCTCCATTCATCACCCTCTGTCCCAATCAGTCTGTGAATATGTATAAACATATACCATGTCAACAGGGAGGAAACAAAGGACCAGAATGTTGGTGAGAGAGGACTCTGACCCTGTGGGGCTAAAATTCTTCCTCTACTAACTGTTCCAGGTGCCATTGATTCCTGAATCCTAGAGAGCTGGGCATGGCAAGGGGGCTTAAGAAGTATGTGTTGGGTTGGCATCAGAGGGGTCCCCTCTCTTCATCTTCCAGGAAGGGAGGTACCAAGGCCCAGGATTGACTTTCATGGGCTACTTCAAATGCTGGACCCATCTATACCTACACCCGGCCTTGGGGCTTCAGCCTTAAGCTTTGCTCTCACTTGCAGTGTGACTCTGGTCCAGGCCTCAGCCCCTTGCCCTTTCCCTTCTGCAGGCAAGGTACTGAGCTAGAGGGTCTTCAAGTCCTGAGTTCTCTGATCTCTGTGGCTTCAGGACTTGGTTTGCCTAGGAAGGGTTGTTAGACTGAGAGTAGGACTAGCTCCTGTCCCACTCTGCTGGTAAGTACTGAGGGGAGCTCTCCAGGCCACGGGGATGGTGGCCCAGGGGTCAGGAGTCTAATTTTATGTGTTGTAGTCAAAGCTGGGGCTGGCCTGGCCCACTCCCCATCTGACCCCAAATGACCCTAATGCTGAGCAGAGAACTGACCCAGGTTGAGCTGAGGCAGCTGTCAAGACAGCCCTAAAATTAGCCACAGCAGGGATAGGGAGGGGCACTGGCCCAGGCCTCAGGCTCCAACAGCCCCAAGGGACCTAGCCCTTACCTTACTTAAGGAGGGAGAGGTCAGCCAGAGTTCTGGCTTTGACCCCACCATGATGCTGGGTGGGAGAGTCATAAACAAGTGTGGGCACATTTCAGGAGAGGGACTGAAGAGCAGCCATCCTCTGCCAGTTGCTGGGGACCTGATGTGCTTCCCAGCCCCCAGCCTGTCAGAGCCCTGGGAAGGACCAGGGACGGACCTGGCTATTTATACTCTTTTCAAACAGGATGGAGGGATCCAACCTACCTTCCCGAGGCTGAGTTGGATAACCTCCCACAGTAGCACCAACTGCCAAAGACAGGAGAGGAGGGAGGTTTCAGCCTGCTGATGGGGCAAAGGTTGGAGACACCAGGGTCAGACCCAAAGCCAGCCCCCTCTCGCTCAGGGATCATTGCTCACTTCCCTCCTCTCTGCCCCGATATTCCAAGGATCTTGTTAAATTGCAGATTCTGATTTAGAAACTCTGAAGTGGGTTATGAGAAAGGTCCCAGCTTGGTCTGCAGACCACACTTGGATCATGAAATTTCACTTTGCAGCCAGACCCCAAGGCCAGGCTCCCTGCCTTCTGTTTCACAGGTATCCCTACCCATATCTCAGTAGTCTGGCTCACGTGGTCTATCAGTGCACCCCCACCCCCACTTGGTGTATGGGATTTGGGGAGCATGGGAGCCCCTGGTTGGGCAGGGGTGTGTGCGGGAGTGAAGGAGCAGTTGGTGAGATAGGTGTTGTGCACAGCAGTTCAGAGCGGGTGCAGAAAGCAGGTGGGGAGAAGGAAGGAGGCACAGGCGTGAGTCAGACCAGGCTGGTCTTGAGTGAGCCTTGTGCTACTGGGCTGACTTTGACTTCCTCCTCTGTGAAGTGAGTGTGGAATGGTTGTCTTATGAGGCTGCTGCTGTGAGAAAGAAATGTGATAACAGATACAAAGTGACAGGCACAGGGAAAGGCTTACACACACAGTGGGTGCTCGTGAGCGGGCCCTTCCTCCCCCTGGTGACTGGGATGCCTGGCCATTTGGGGAGTGGCTTCTGGCCACCACTCACTGGATTATGATGGGGCACTGGGGAAAGGACAAGGACAAGGAGAGGCAAGGCCAGGAGGGGTATGTTGGGATCCCAGCTGGGAGAGTTCCCCGGGGAGATCCAGACATCCAGTCAGAGTTCAGAGCCTGGCCCAGGGTCCCCTTTGTTGCCTGAGGCAGGAGGGGCTACAGGGCTGGAGACACTCCAACTTTGGAGAAGCCCTCTTAGGAAAACAAACACCTTGTCCCTTGACTCAGCCCTCAGCTATGCCAGGCACATTACGGTCCTCCACAGACCATTCCCTCCCCCTGAGGCCCGCATATCCTCTGGGCTGGGCCAGAGGGACTTTAGAAGTCCCTGGTGACTCATTTTTCCTTCCACCACCCACGGCCCTAATGTTGCTTCAAAACCTGGAGTGTCTCAGCAAATCTGTGGCCTCCTGTGGGCCTCTAAAAAGCGGGAAGTTGCCCTGGTAGGCATTAGTCTCTCCTGGGACCCAGAGTGGAGTGGCTCGCACAAGGATCCCCTGGACCACCCAGAAGCAGGTGCTGGGGAACGGACCCCAAGGACACATTGCTTATGAGAGTTGGCTAAAGCTGGGTCCAGATGGCTCATTGAATTCACCTCCTTTGTTTCCTGTGTGAAAATCCTAAGACCAAGAGATGGCCATCACCAGGCCAGGGTCACCAGGAGAAGGCGCACAGAGCTCACTCACCGGAGCCACCCACCCACGATGCTGATGGACGATTTCAGAGGTTGTGAAAGACTCTGGCGCCCCTGTGTGGCAAAAGGGAAGAAAGACAGGGCCTGCAGAGGTTTGGGAAATTGGCCCCTTAGTAGGAAGGACCGTGGTGTGTGGAAGGGCTCCTCCTGGGTATTAGGCTGAGAGCCCCCTCCAGTAACACAGCCCCTGCCCCTACCGGTCACTTCAATCCAGTATCTGCCTCCTTTATCAGACTGGGAGCCCCTCGGAGTCGGGCGGTGTCTGACTCGTCAAATCCCATGGGTATGCTGGTAGGGTATTGTGAGGGAGTGGTGGGGACCGAATTGAATTCAGTATAAATGGAAGGAAACAGTGTGGACGCTGAACAAAGATTTATGCACAAGAATGTTCATAAATCCATGTCTGTAAAAACAGCACTTGTGTGACAATTGTTGAAGTGGGTGATGGGTACAGGGGTTCATTATACTATTCAATTCATTTTTGTGTTTGAAATGTTGTGAAACAAAGGAATTAATAGAAAACATAAAGTTCCAACAATAGGAATCTAAATAAATTATGATGCAGCTGTACAAAGGAATAACATCTAAACACATTAAAAATGCTGCCATGGAGTTCTTTTGTTTTTAATTATAACAGATTTATTGAAGGGCGCCTGGCTGGCTCAGTCGGTAGAGCATGCAACCGTTGATCTCAGGGTCATGAGTTCGAGCCCCACACTGGGTATAGAGATTATTTTAAAATAAATTTTAAAAATAAAATAAAAAATAACAGACTTATTGATATAGATCACATAACATAAAATGTGCCCACTTAAACTGTACAGTTCAATGATTTTTAGTATATTCACAAAGTTTGGCAACCGTCATCACAATCAATTTCAGAACATTTTCATTACTCCATAACAAATCCCCATACCTATTAGTAGTCACTGCTCATTTGCTCCCAAACCTCCCCTCCCCCAAACCAGCCCACAGGTAACACTTTCTGTTTCTATGAATTTGCCTTTCCTGGACATTTAATGGAAATGGAATCATATAATATGTGGTCTTCTGTGTCTGACTTTCTCACATCACAGAATGTTTTCAAGATTTATCCATGTTTTAGCATGTATCAGTATTTCATTCATTTTAAAACTTTTTTTAAAGTTTTATTAATTTAAGTAATCTCTCCACCCAAAATGGGGCTCAAACTCACGACCCTGAGATCAAGAGTTGCAAGCTCCTTCGACTGAGTCAGCTAGGTGCCCCGTCACTCCATTCTTTTTTATGGCTAAAAAATATTCCATTGTATGGATATACCATATTGTATTTATCTACTCACATTAGTTGGGGGATACTTGAGTTGTTTCCATTTTTCAGCTATTATGAAAAATGACATTAACATTCATGTACAATTTTTTGCTTCTAAATATTTATTTATTTATTTGGTGGCATAGCCGAGGGAGAAAAGTCTTAAGCAAATTCCTGAGTGTGGTACCCCATGCGGGGCTCAGTCTCACCATCCTGAGATCATGACTGGAGCCAAAACCAAGAGTCAGATGCTTAATCGACTGCTCCACCCAGGTGCCCCTCATGTACAATTTTTGTACAGATACATGTTTTCATTTCTCTTGAATATATACCTATGAGTGAAGTTGTTGGATCATCTGCTAACTCAATGCTTAGCTATTTGAGGAACCATCAGGCTTTTTCCAAAGGGACTGCACCATTTTGCATTCCCACTGGCAGCATTTGAGGGCTCAAATTGTTCCACATCCTCGCTCCCTCTTTTATTATCTTTTTTATATTCTAACCATCTTAATGGGTATGACCCAGGTAACTTTTAGTGACATGGAAAATGTCCTTGGTTTAATGTCAATTTTTTAATTAAATGTTTTAATTTATTTGACAGAGAGAGCAAAAGAGGGAGCACAGGCAGGGGGAGAGAGGAGCAACAAGCAGAGCAGGCAGAGGAAGAAGCAGGTTCCCCACTGAGCAAGGAACCCTATGTGGGACTCAATCCCAGAAGGCTGGGATCATGACCTGAGCCAAAGGCAGCCACCTATGACTGAGCCACCCATGCATCCCTCAGTTTTTGCTGCTGTTGTTATCTATCTATCTATTTATTTATTTATTCTTAAAAGGATTTTTAAAAGACTTTGTTTATTTATTTGACAGAGAGAATCAGAAGTAGGCAGAGAGGCAGGAGGAGAGAAAGGGGGAAGCAGGCTTCCGCTGAGCAGAAAGCCCAATGTGGAGCTTGATCACAAGACCCTGAGATCATGACGCGAGCCGAAGACATGCTCAAACCACTGAGCCACCCAGGTGCCCTTGTTTGTTTGTTTGTTTGTTTGTTTGTTTGTTTTTTTAAGCAGACTTTGGAACTGTTTATACAGTGTGGTCTTAACTCCTAAAATATATGTAACCACAGAAATCAGACCAAAAAATAATCTATGAAAATATTAATATGGTAATCTATGGAAAATTTGGAATGATTTTCTTCTTTCTTAAATTTTTGATAATGTGAGCATTTTTAAAAAGATTTTTATTTATTTGAGAGAGATAGAGAGCACACATATGAGTGGTGGGGGGCAGAGGGAGAGAAACAGACTCCCTACTGAGCAGGGAGCCTGATCCTGACAATCCCAGGACCCGGAGGTCATGACCTGAGCTGAAAGCACCCCGTGAACATGTATTAATAAGAGAAAATATAATATTATACAAGAAGGTAAAAGAAAATCAATAAGGGGCACCTGGGTGGCTCAGTTGGTTACGTGTCTGCTTTTGGCTCATGTCATGATCCCAGGCCCCTGGGATTGAGCCCCACATCAGGTTCCCTGCTCAGGAGGAGCCTGCTTCTCCCTTTCCCCACTGCTCATGTTCTCTCTCAGAAATAAATAAATAAACAAATAAATAAATAAAATTTTAAAAAGAGAAAATCAATAAATATTAGAAAGAGATAATGCAAACAAATTAAAATAAAATTTAAAATGTATTGAATGAAGCTGATTACATGCCCAGTGTATAGGCTCTTGTACAGTTGGAAGGAGGATCTGAGTGGGGATGGGAGAGACAGAAGAATCAGGCCACTGATTCTAGAGTGTGAGAGTGTCCAAAAAAGGAAGATCACTCTCAGTGAGAATCAGGGAGAGCTTCGTGGAGGAGGCAACCCTGAAGCTGTCTGGACTCTAAAGCAAGAAGCAGATTTAGATTCACAGACACAGGAGGATAGGGTGCAGATCTCAGATATGTCAGCATAGACCTGACCTCTCTGCACGTAGGGCACTGAGGTTGCAGACAAGGGCTCTGATGTCTTGACAGGCAGAGATAGTGGCCTGCATATGCTTGGCTTTGCCCTAACTTGGGGTGACTGACCTTGCCCAGTGTGCTAAGGGTGAGTTTCCTAGTCTGAAATGGCCATGATAACCTCCCTTAAGGGTAATTGTGAGCACGAAGTGAGATAAGGGTGTGGAGTAGCCTTCAGCACAAGCCTGGCCCATAACAGGTGAATGAATGATTGGCTGCAAGTAAAGAGGGAGAGACAAGGTGATTCTAAGAATAGGATGTGATGGTTGGAGTGGGGGAGGGGAATGTTCCAGGCAAAAGCAGCAGGGATCCTGAGGCCAGTCTGGGGTAGGGTGTTGGAGGGAGGGGCACACAGCCCTTTCACAATAGAGGAGTTACCCTAGTAAAGACACAAATAGCCTTCTGGGAGGGAGGCTAAGCACCGTAGACAAGCCCAAAGAGGGCAGAGCCAGCTCAGGGTCCCATTGGGAAATCCTGACCTCCCAGCTGAGAGCTCTTCAGCAGGAAGTGGCCCCAGGAAGAGGGTGCTACAGTGGGAATCAGGGATTTGCACCTGAGCCCTGTCCATCCTCACCACTGACCTCTCAGGCAAGTGGCCCCCTGTGATCTTGGAATTGGAATAAAGCCAGAGGGCGGTTTTCTTCTTTTACTCCTCTATTTCTTCCCAGCCCTCCACACTGGGTATGTGCTACCTTTGTCACTGTAGTCAGTGAAACATGTTACTGTTGCTGCTTTTTAAAGCACATTTCCAGGACAGCTTGCTTAGACTTTGGTGTTACAAAATTCTGCAACTTATTGTCAAATGTTTCTGGAAGGAAATAAAGCAAATGTGGCAAATTATTAACAACGGATGCACTGTCAGCAAAGAGTATGTGGGCATTCACGGTCCTACTCCTTTAACTTTTCCATATACTTGAAATTTTTAAGAAAGGTTTTGGGGGAAAAGGGCAAAATATAAAATAATACGTACAAGGCAACCCAAAACTTGGAAGGAGCACCAAGCAGAGAAACAAAATCTTTGTGACCTTGATTTAGACAAAGAGGCAGAGAGGCAGGCAGAGAGAGGGAGAGGAGGAAGCAGGCTCCCTGCTGAGCAGAGAGCCCGGGCCCAGAGCTCTATCCCAGCACCCTGGGATCATGACCTGAGCTGAAGGCAGAGGCTTTAACCCACTGAGCCACCCAGGCTCCCCCAAATAAATAAAATCTTAAAAAAAAAAAAAAAAAGAAAGAAATGAAAGGGTAGAATTCACTATAGATTCTAAGGACATCAAGAGAATAGTAAAGGAATATCTTGAACAACTCTGCCCACAAATTGGATAACCTAGATGAAATGGACCAATTCCTTCAAAGACACCATCTGCAGAAAGACACAAGAAGAAATGGACAACTTGAATTAGATTATATCTATTCAAGAAATTGAATCGATAATAATCTTCCTAAACACAAAACACCAGGCCCAGATGTGTTCACTGGTGAATTCTACCCAACATTTAAGGAAAGAATTATACCAATATTTTACAATGTCTTTCAGAGGATAGAAGCAGAGAGAATACTTCCTAACTCATTCTAGGAGGCTAACATCACCCTAATGCCAAAACCAGACAAAGACATCATAAGAAAAGAAAACTACAGACCAATCTCATGAACACAGATCCAAGATTGCTCAAACACATCAATCATTAGTCATTACAATGAGATGCCACTAACATCTGTTAGAATGGCTAAAATTTTTTTACAGTGATCATACTGAGTGTTGATGAAGATATGGAACAACTAGAACTCTGAGACACTGTTGGCAGGAAGGTAATACGGTACAACCACTTGGGAAAACCTACCATATAACCCAGCCATTCCACTTCCAGGCCTTAACTCAAGAGAAATGAAAGCCTATGTCCAAACTAAGACTTTCATGCAAATATTCACAGCAACTTTATTTGTAATATCTCAAATGAGAAACAACCCAATGTTCATCAACAGGTAAATGGATAAATGAAGTATGGCACGTACAAACAATGGATACTACTTGGCAATAAAAAGTAAAGAGCTGGTGGCCAACTTCTGCATGGTGGTACATGGAGCCCTACAGACCCTCTTCCCAGTGGAACAACCATAACTGTTAGAAATGTTATGTATATATTCTGTAGAAATCATCCTAGGAGCATACAGCAAATGAAGGAATGTTCATTCAGGAAAATCTACTAAGTTTTGGTAAGAACAGTGACTTTGTAGCATTTGAGCCATGATTCACTCTCTCCCTGCCCCACCGCCTCAACCTGATGCAAACTCTGTCATATGCTGTTGAAACTAAGAATACCAGGTTCCTTTCCCTTCCAGCTCCCTGCAGCAGGCTCTGTTATCTTCCTGAGACAGGAAGGTGGCCAGCATTCCTCATCCTCTCAGCGCCTTGCTGCTGGGACAGTTGTTGTCTCATCCAAAAGAGGGCAGCTGATGTGCTCGCTTCGGCAGCACATATACAAAAGAGGGCAGCTGAATGCTTCCTTTATACCATGTAACAAAAGTTAATTCAAAATAGATTAAACACTGAAACATCAGAGCTAAAAGCATAAACCTTTAGAAGAAAACACAGGAATAAATCTTAGGACCTTGGATCTGGCAACAGATTCTTAGATAGGACACCAAAAGCACACTGACAACAACAAGAATATACAAATTGAACTTCATCAAAATGAAACACATTAGTGCTTCAAGGAATATCATCAAGAACATGGAAAGACAACCCCCAGAAGAGGGGGAAATAGTTGCAAATCATATATGAGATCAGGGCTTAGATCCAGAATATATGTATGTATACATATAAAGATTACAATTCAATAATGGTAAAAAGATAACAAACCCAGAACAATCCAGGAGGTGCAGGTCTGAGAAGCCAGGCTCTGCTATACCCTTTGCGCGAGCAGCGGTATCCGCTGATCAAGCCCATTGCTTTACTGTTCAGCTGCTGCTGTAACAAACATAGGCTTCATGCCCTGAACAAAGCCTCCAGAGAATACAGAGGGCGAGGATGGATCCAAAGCAACGAAATAGGAGACCACCAGACTGTCTGCCAGGTTGTCTGCAAAACCCACTCCACCAAAACCTAAACCTAAACCAGGAAGAATATCTGCGCACAAAGAACCTGGAACGAAGACTGACAAAGGTACTTAAAGGAAAGAGGGAAGGTGTGAGGCTGGAAAGGAAGGTCCTGCACCATTTCCAGAGGAAACGAAAGCAGAAGGTGCACAGAAAACAACCTGTAGATCACAAGGTAGAATGAATTGTGAAACATGGAAGTTGGATTATGTCCCACTTGGGACAACTTTAAAAAAACTAGTTTTATGCCTGGGTGTCTCAGTCGGTTAAGCAGCTGCCTTCGGCTCAGGTCATGATCCCAGGGTCCTGGGATCGAGCCCCACATTGGGTTTCCTGCTCAGCGGAGAGCCTGTTTCTCCCTCACCCTCTGCTGACCTCTCTGCCTACTTGTGTTCTGTCTGTCAAAAAGAAAAACAAACTAGTTTTACTAAGGATTTTGTAAATGTTAATTTTAAGGATACCACTAGTTGGCATACAAAGATATATAGGGATGGACATTTTGTCTTTTCATAATCATGCCTTTTGGAAATTTCTATCATCCTCAAGTAAAATAAATCTCAATTTGATATTGGAAGCTATGTGCAAAATTCATGCAACATTCCATGCACTTGCTCTAAAAACTGAGTCTCGTGAATACTGTGGTATTTTTATTGTACATATTTGAATTGTGATTTTAATAAAATGGGTAGTTGTGGCCATCTGATGACTATCTGTGGTTTAAAATAAAAGGTTTTCTTGCCTGAAAAAACAAATAAATAAGTAACCCAATTTTTTAAAAAATGGGCAAAGGATTTAACTAAACATTTCCCCAGAGAGGATGGAAAATCAATGAATAGATAAATAAACAACAAATGCAAGAAAAGATTCTCTTTTTTCCCCCCAAGATTTTATTTATTCGTCAAAGAGAGAGAGAGAGCACAAGCAGGGGGAGCAGCAGGCAGAGGGAAAGGCAGACTCCGCTGAGCCCTGATGTGGGACTTGATCTTAGGACCCTGGGAGATGGCAAAGGCAGATGCTTAACCTACTAAGGCACCCAGACATCCCCCAAGAAAAGATTCTTTTTTTTTTTTTTTTTTTTTTAGATTTTATTTATTTGAGAGAGAGAGCATGAGTGAGGAGAAGGTCAGAGAGAGAAGCAGACTCCCCATGGAGCTGGGAGCCCAATGCAGGACTCGATCCCGGGACTCCAGGTTCATGACCTGAGCCAAAGGCAGTCATCCAACCAACTGAGCCACCCAGGCGTCCCCCCAAGAAAAAGATTCTTGATATCATTAAACATGAAGGAGATGAAAATCAAAACCACAATGAGATACGTCTTAACCACAAGGATGGTCATAATAAAAAAGTCAGACATCCAGATGGCTAACAGACGCTAGACCTCACTGGATATCAGGGAAATAGAAATCAAAACTATGATGAGATACTACCTCACACATGTCAGATGGTGAAAATTAACAACACAGTAAACAACAGATGTTGGCGAGGATGTGGAGAAAGAGGAACCCTCTTACATTACATTGGTGGGAATGCAAACTGGTGCAGCCACTCTGGAAAAAAGCATGGAGGCTCCTCAAAAAGTTAAAAATAGAACTGCCCTAGGATCCAGCAGTTGAATTATTATGTATTTATCCAAAGGATACAAAAATACAGATTTGAAGGGGTATGTTTATAGCAGCATTATCAACAATAGCCAAACTATGGAAAAAGCCCAGATGTCCATTGTGAATGGATAAAGTAGATGCAGTAAGCATGAATATATATATAATGGAATATTACCCAGCCATCAAAAAGAATGAAATCTTACTATTTGTAGTGACATGGATGAAGTTGGAGTGTATTATGCTAAGTGAAGTCAGTCAGTCAGAGAAATACAAATACCATGTGATTTCACTTATATGTGGAATTTAAGAAATAAAACATATGAATATATGGGAAGGGGAACAACAACAACAAAAAGGATGGGAGAGGGAAAAACCCATAAGAGACTTAACAATAGAGCACAAATAGAGTTGATGGAGGGAAGTGAGTGGGGGATGGGCTAGATGGGGGATGGGCTAGATATGTGATGGGCATTAAGGAAGGCACTGGTCGTGATGAGCACTGGGTGTCTGTAAGTGATGAATCAATGAATTCTATTCCTGAAACCAATATTACCCTACATATTAACTAACTAGAATTTAAATTCCAATTTGGAAGGAAAAAAGTCAGAAACTAACATATGTTGGGGAGGATATGGGGAGGATGTATAGAAATCAGAATCCTGGGGCACCGGCGTGGCTCAGTTGGTTGTGCGGCTGCCTTCAGTACAGCTCATGATCCCAGGGTCCTGGGATTGAGTCCTGTATCAGGCTTTCTGCCCTGTGGGGAGCCTGCTTCTCCCTCTGCCGCTCCCTCTGCTTGTGCTCTCTTGCTCTTTCTCTGTCAAATAAATAAATAGAATCTTAAAAAAAAAGAAATCAGAATCCTAACAGATTGTTGGTTGGAATGTGAAATGTTACACTTATTTTGCAAAACAGCTTAGCAGTTCCTCACAGTTAAACAAAGTTATCATGTGATTTAGCAATTCCTCTCCTAGATTTCTACCAGGAGAAACTAAAACGTATATTCATGCAAAAACTTGAACACAGATGTTCATGGCAACATATTCATAATATCTAAAAGATAGAAGCAACCCAAATGTCCATCAACTAATGGATGGATAAACAAAATGTGGTAGACCCATACAATGCAGCATCATTTTGGCCATAAAAAGGAAAGAAGTACTGAAACATGCTACAACACAGATGAACCTTGAAAATATTATGCTACATGGAAAAAGGCACAAAAGACCACATACTACATAATTGCATTTTTTCAAGATTAAAAAACATTTATATAAGTAATCTCTACACCCAGCATGGGGCTCGAACTCATGACGATGAGATCAAGAGTCTCATGCTTTTCTGACTCAGCCAGCCAGGTGCCCTTATATTCCATTTATATAAAATGTTCATAATAGGTAGATCTATAGAAATAGAAAGTAGGGACGCCTGGGTGGCTCAGTTGGTTAAGCGGCTGCCTTTGGCTCAGGTCATGATCCCAGCATCCTGGGATCAAGTCCCACATCAGGCTCCTTGCTTGGTGGGGAGACTGCTTCTCCCTCTGCTTCTGCTGCCACTCTGCCGGCCTGTGCGCTCTCTCTCTCTCTCTCTCTGGCAAATAAATAAATAAATCTTTAAAAATAATAATAATAAAATAAAAATAAATTTAAAAAATTAAAAAAGAAATAGAAAGTAGATTTGTGGTTGCTCAGGGCTACAGGGTGATAGCTAAAAGGTGCAGGATTTTTTTCTTTTGAGGTGATAGAAATATTCTAAAATGGATTGCGATGGGTTGTGTATGTCTGTGAAAATTCTAAAAACCATTGGATTGTATAGTCTAAATGAGTGAATTAAATAATATATGAATTATATCTCAATGGAGATGTCATTTTTAAAATGCCATATATATTAGGAATCTTTAAAAATTTTTTAAAAGATTTTATTTGTTCATTTGACAGAAAGAGAGAGCATAAGCAGGGGGAGCGGCAGGCAGAGGGAGAGGGAGAAGCAGGCTCCCCACCGAGCGGGGAGCCCAATGTGAGGTTTAATCCCAGGGTTCTGGGTTCACGACTGAGCCAAAGGGAGGCACTTAACTGACTGAGCCATCTAGGTGCCCCAGGAATCATTTAATTGAAAGAAAAAAAAATGCCCAAATGTCAACAGTGGGTAGCTCAAGGTGCTCAGATTACAGATTATTTTCTTCTGTAACTTTTCCTATTTGGGGGAGAAAAGAAGTATTTTCCAGAGAATGAAGAGACCAACAATCAAATACAATGAGTGAACATTGATTAGATCCTGGATCTCTCCCCATTCCTCCCCAAAAGCAGGTATAAAATACAGTTGGGGAAAATTGGGAGAAATACGAATATGGGCTGGACATTAGATGACAGTATGGAATGATTCATCCTTTTCTCAGAATTGTGAGGATGATTATGTAGGCCACTGTTCTTAGGAACTGCGTGCTCAGGTCTTAAGTGTCATCTAGTGTTACGGTATCTGCAACTTATTTTCAAACGACTCAGATTTTTTTTTTTTAAGTAGGCTCCAGGCCCAATGGGGGGCTTAAACTCATGACCCTGAATTAAGAGTCATATGCTTGACCAACTTAGCCAGCCAGGTGCCCCCAAATGGATGGGATTTTTAAAAATCACTTTTTAAAGATTTATTTATTTATTTTAGAGGGGGGGAAGGGCAGTGGGAAAATGAGAGAGAGAAAATCCCAAACTGACTCTCCACTGAGCATGGAGTCTAACTTGGGGCTGCATCTCATGACCCAGAGATCACAGCCTGAACAAAAACCTAGAGCTGGATGCTTAACTGACTGTGCCACCCAGGTGCCCCGGATCAGGTTTTTTAAAAAAGAGAAAGCCTGGGGCGTCTGGGTGGCTCAGTGGGTTAAGCCTCTGCCTTCCTCCCAGGGTCTTGGGATTGAGCCCCGTATCGGGCTCTCTGCTCAGCGGAGAGCCTGCTCCCCGCCCCCAACTCTCTGCCTGCCTCTCTGCCTACTTGTGATCTCTCTCTCTCTGTCAAATAAATAAATAAAATATTTTTTATAAAAGAGAGAAAGCAATAAGGTGAATAAGGCAAATCATTAATTATTGAATCCAGAGGAGCATATGGATGTTTGTTTATACATTTCTTTTTTCCTTTGTAGTCTACATTTTCTTTAAAAAAATGTAGAAAAACATAATAAACAAATCTCCCTGTGCAGTGCACAGTAGAGCCTCTCTGGACTCAGGAAAGTAGAAGACCTGAGGCCTTGGGGAGGGTAGTGGTGGCGGGGAGTCGGGGGAATGATCTGGATCCCAGAGCTCTCCCTTCTGGAAGGGATGTGCCCAGAGGGCGGGGAAGTGGGAAGAAGCCTCCTTAGCCGGCATCAACCCATGTTAGTAATGTGGCTTTATGCACATTTTCTCCTTTAATCCTCACCACATCTCCATGGGGTAGGCACTGTTATTGTGCCCAGGTTGAGGAACTTGAACTTGAGACCAGAGTTCAGTAACTATTTGGAGAGTCTTCCCTTGGTCCAAGAGCTATGCCTGGGTTCCCTGGAGGCCAGGAGGATCACAGGATGGTGTCAGCTTGTGGACAGCCTATGGACAGTCTGACCCAGCTCCTGGCTTGGGGAGGACGGGAATGCCGGAAATCAGGATCTCAGCTGGGTAGCTTGACTTAGAGGAGATGGGGTTAGAGTCTGAGGCAGGGGCTCTATTCCCGCCTGCATTGGGGGTCAAAGCAGGAGGTGGGCGGAGGGAATTGTGAGGAAGCTGTGTTGGCTACAGGTACCCAGGGCTGTGACCTTTCTGACCTCATATTCTGGCACTTCCTCTCTTCTCAGCTGTTGCCCTCAAGCTTACACACATGAACTCTCTCCTTGCCTTGGCCCTAGGCTCTTCCCTGAGCCTGCAATGCCCTCAGTACAGAAGGTAAATTACTACTATTCTCCAAGACCCAGCTCCATGTGTCTGGCCCTGGGCTCCCACCTCTACTTCCCTCCATCTCCATTAGACCACAGTCAACTTTTGAGGGTCCCCAGGGTCTGGCCCAGGACTGGCCTAGGACTGGCCCAGAGGATAGTCAGTGAGAATCGCCATGATGGTAATTCCTCTCCTCCACAGCCCTGTGGTGCTCAGAGCCCCTCCTCGTCCTGGACTGTCTGCTGTCACTTCATGCCAAGTGGTCACCGTGGGCTATTGCCATTGCATCAGGGACCCGAGTCCCTTCTTTATCCCAGCACCTACCACTGGGCGGCACCGAGGGCCTTCACTGAAGGAAGGCTCAGCGTGCCAGCCTCAGTGGGACGCCCCCGACCGATTAGGCTCCAGGTGGCGCTGTTAGCCCAGGCAAGGGCTGGGGGCCCTCAGTCCCCCCCCAGAGCAAACCCCCAAATTCCAGAGCTTCTTTTCCTCATCTCATCCCCGTGCATCCATACCTGATTTGAAAACCCAGGACGTCAGGGCTAGATTGCCAGTTGAAATCCCCCTAACCTCCAGACACAGAGGAACAGCCAACCTCTCAAGGCCACACAGCAGACCAAGAAGTACCAGATCTCCCCAGCGGTCTTGGGTGGCCCAGCAGCCACCTAGGAACCAGTCATTTCACCCAGACTCTGCCACAGTTGGCTGTATGACGGGACAGCCCCTTCCCTTCTCTGAGTCCAAATGCTACTGCATCTTGTGGGTAGCAAGAACTGAAAAAATGGCCAGAGTGCTGGTTCCTTTTTTTTTTTTTTTTTTTTACATAATCTCTACACCCCATGTAGAACTTGAACTCATGACTCTGAGGTCAAGATTTACATCCTTTTCCAACTGAGCCAGGCAGGTACCCCAGAGGGCTAGGTTCTGATCCTGATTCTGGTCCTCATGTGCTGCTCTGACCTGTGCCCACTACCCTGAGCCTCAGGGACTCTGGCTGTGAAGTGGGGGCTGGACCCCAGAGCTCTGAAGCTGCAAGAGTCCAGGATCCTCACTGGGTTAGAGAGGCCGGGTGTGGGGCTAGTGCCTTGGCCAAGGACAGACTGCTCCAGGAGCTGCCAGACGGGAAGCATTTTCTGAGAGCCAGAAGAGCTGGCGGAGCCCAGGGCCTGCCCATGCAACCACAATGGACCCTTGTGAGCAAGTTTAGCTAGGACCCACCCATAGGTCTGGCCCCTGGACTGGGGTGGGTCCTCTCTGATCCAGTCAGACCCAGCTCCCAAACAACCCCTCCTAGGCCCAGAAACAGGAGCATGAGTTGGGATGTTGGTCCACCTCCAGAGTGATGTCTACAGGCTTGTCACCCGTGCCCAATTTCCACCATCAGCCTTCCTGGAACCCGTTTGCCTAAATGACCTCACTCAAAATGCAAAAGCCTGTCTTCCCAACCGTCGGGCACCCAAGAGGGCAGGGGAAAATTTTCTCCTCCTCAAGCCAACTAAGGGAGTGCTGGACTGACTGTTGGGCCGGCCTGGTTCAGGGTTGATGAAGATCCCTGGCTAGGGAGCCATCTAGGACACCTTAGCTCTAGTTCTGGCTGAGCTTTTGTTTGCTCCTCAGCCAATGAGAGGGAAGGAAGATTGGTATAACTTATTTGAGGGAACCTAAACACTGGCTGAGAACTTTCCAGAACATCTGGCCCATCCTCTGCCGTGGGAAGGACTCCACCCAAACCAGGAGGTCTCCTCATTCTCTCCTCATCCTGCAGTCTTCCGATCACACTTGTTCCTGGAGCCCTGCCCCAGGCTCTGGGCTGCCTCTGAGCCATCCCTCAAGAAAACCTTTTTGGATATCCTTACAGCTGCATATGGTTTTCCTTGCTCTGGGCTCCTCAGAGCACGGGATCCTGACCACTTAATGCTCACGGTCATCCCAGCAGCTGTTGCTGGAACTCCTGCCTGGACCAGCCTCCCCAAGGGACACTTCACATCAGTCATCTTTCTGGGGTCCAGTTAACTGTCTGAAGCATGGAAGGGGATGACGCCCCCAAGGGGACTTTATGGAAACTGTAAAGCACCATATCACTATGAATTGCTAATATTTACAAGATGGAGATTAGAAAGGAAATGCAAGATCCTATTCTTGGACCAATTTTAAAAGGCTTGGGATCTGAGATGATAAGAACACAGTGGGATATGATCACCACAAAGGTGGGTTTAATGTCTGGCTGTATCAGCAGAGGTGTAAAGCCTAAAAAGTGGGAGGAAAATAATCAGCTCTTCTCTTTAGGTTTGTGCCCATTTCTCAGGAATGACTTCAGCCCTGATGCCCCTGGCCAGGTAGTTTCAGACCCAAAGCAGGGAATATGGAGTCACTGTCCTCCTAGCTTAATAGGATCACTCAGGGCCATAGAACAGCTAACTCTGGGTCCCCAGAGGAGACTATGGGGATGTCCCAGAATGCAGGTCTCAGCTCAGAGTGAGAAAGGCAAAATGGGCAGCTTCTAGAGATAGTCAGTGAGGTCGGAACAGGGTTGGATGGGTCTAGTTGGGAAGTCTACCCCTACTTGGGGTGGATTGACAGTTTGGGAGGCCCTTCCATGTTAGAGCTTCTAGAAGTCCAAGCTTCTGAAGTCAGAGGTGTCCTGGCCCTAAGCCATGTGGTAATGAGTATCTTAGCAACACCAGAAACTATGCCATCAGCTATTTGTTTTGGGTGGTTTTGTTGCAGGGTGTGGATCGATACACCCTTAAAAAAAAAAAAAAAAAAAAAAAAACCTGTCAGCGGGGGGGGGGGGGGGGGGGGCAAGATCCTGCTGTCCCAAGGTCATTTCTGTTGATCTTTATCACTGGTACAACCCGGCAGCCTGGGAGCCTGGGCAGTGCCTGGAGTTTGCCCCGGCTTCCCCAACCACTTCCTTGCATTGTCAGCCCTGAGTCCCAAACCCAACTTAGCCTGATTACGAATGAGAGCACGGGCTTTGAAGTAGTAGACTTAGGCTTCAGTTCTGTGGGGCCAACCACCAGCTGTGTGGCTTTGGGCAAGTTGCTTCACCTTTCTGAACCCCTGCTCTCTGATTTGTTAAACATGGACAAATATCTGTCTCCCAGGTTTCAGGGATTGGAAAGAATATGTGTGAGGGACCTGATACATAACACATGTTCAGTGAATGTGAGCTCCTTTCTCCTCTCCTTGGGAGACACTGTGCAATGAGAAGCCTTGGGCTGGGGGTCAGGTCACCTGAGTCTAAGGAGACTCAGGTTTTGCTGCTCTCTGGCTGCCTGACCTCAGGCAAGTCCCTGCCCATCTCTGACACTTCATTATCTGAGAAATAAGGTGGAGACACCAGTCTCCCCAGAGGCCCTTTCCCCAGTCCCAGAGAGAACATTGCCTGCTGGGTTGGACTTGCCTGATCAGGGAAAGGAGATGCTCTGATCTGGAAGGCAGGACCCTGGTTTGAGGCTGGACCTCACCTTGACACACTAGATGATCTAAGCCATGCCATCTTTCCCTCTGGACTTTGGTCTTCCCTTCAATGTCATGGATCAGATGCAAGGGGCTCTGTAGCTCCTTCGTCTCTGATGATCCAGGATCCTGTGATCCTGAGATCCTGACAGAGTCAGAGATAGGCCCATGCAGGCCCCCTGTCCATGGGGGCCCCCTCTGCCTCCCCACCTATAGCAATCATCTCAGGTCCATGTTGTTTGTGGCAGGATCCACCTATGTCCAGCCTCATGATCTTTCTTTCCACATCTCATCTAAGACCCCAAGAGCAAAGGAGACCCCTGCTGCTGTTCCCTTTTTCGTGCTCAGCGTCCCATACACTTCCGGTCTCTCTAGGTTCTTTTCCCCTGAAATCATGGAGTTTCCTCCAAGAGGGAATTGTCTTGGCTCCTTCCTACTCATCTAGCAACAGTAGAAAGAATGTTGGCATGGAGAAAGATCCCCAAGTAATGGACAACACTTATGAGTTGGATCGGGGTTGCATCTGTGATGGTGAGAGCACACTGCCTGTATTCTCACCATCATAGATGCAACCCTTTCTCAGAGGGTCTGCAGCAAAATGCAAGTTTTGAGTTGGGTTCTAGGCCCAGGGGACTTCAGCACTGTGCACACCCTCGGAGAAGTGGCCAGAGCACTTGAGAGAGGTCCTAGCCCCATGTACCTTAGTAGGAGAGGGGAGAATAGGTCTCTGGGTTGGTCTGGTGCCAGACAGCTAGCAAATGGTAAGTTCAGAGCATCACACCTACTGTATGAGCTATAGAGGTCATGTAGAACAGTGAGACGCCATCACACCTTCTGGAAGCCAAGCCCCTGTTCAACAGACCCTGTTCACGGGGCCATGCCCAGATCCCACCCCGCTGTGGGAAGGTGATTGTTCACATGGGGAGGCCTAGTTTACCCTGCTGGGCCTCCGGAGGGGCCCCACTTCTGGATCTGATTCTCCTCCTGGAGAGGCAGAGGGGGTTCTCCTTCCTACTAGGACTGCTGATTCTGTTGGTTACCCAGCTACCAGGTTGGCCCAGTCTGGCCAGGGAGAACCTCCACCCCCAGAAGCTGGGCGCTTTCTCTGAGTACCCACAGTCCTGGGCCCTGTTTCTCATGGACTAGCTCATCACCTGTTTGTGGCAGTCAGTATGCTCCCCAGCCCGAGTGTTCCTAGGACAAGGCGACTGAGTCGCTTTGATCCCCATTTTAGGGCTTTGCACAAAATAGATACTAAATTGTTTCTCCCATCTATGCCCTATTTTGGGTCCTCCCAGCAGTGACCCATAAATGCCCTAGCAGAGATCTCCTTCCAACAGAAACAAAGAGGTCCTTAGCTACAGATGAGGGAATGTGAATGTTAGCCTCAGGCAGGATCCAGCCCAGAGACAGGGATGTTTTTACATGTCCCACCAATGGACATTGGTGTCCCACCAATCCCTCTGCTTATGGTCCCAACCCACTGTCTGCTTGGATCCTGGGCTTTAGCCCAGGCAGAAAGACTGCCTGAGAACTGCTAGACTTCAGGGGATCCCATCTCAGTGCCCAGCCTCTCACTGTTTCTACCTCTTGGATGCTCTCTTCATCCTCTTCTCCCTGAAAACCTTCCTGGCTTGAAAGTCCTCTTACTAAGGGAAGCAAAAGTGAGCTTCCTCTCCAAGTTCTCCAGCAACACCAACCCCCCCCCCATTTTTTTCTGCTTACCCAGAGTTATTGGCCCTGTTTGTCTTATCTGTCTCAGGAGGCTGTTCTGAGAGCAGACAGCAGCCTCTCCAAGCCTCAGTTTCCCCCTCTGTAAAATGGGGACAGTGATCCCTATCCTCCCAGACCGATGTAAGGATTCAATAACATTAATTGGGTCAGAGTCCAGCACAGAGTCATCTCAGGCTGTCCACACACGTGGCAGGAGGTGAGGTATAGCCTGCTCGGACCAAAGATACAAAGAACTCAGGGCTGGGGTTCTCAGCCCCATGGAAAGACTCGATTAAGTGGCTGAACAACTCACCCCACCTCTAAGACAGGGGCCGTGGGAGGTCACGAGGAGAAGGCAGGCACATTCCAACTTATCCAGGTATGGGAAGGGCTAAGACTACTTACCTCCCCTGGGCACTAGTTACGGGCTCGGCCCTGTGCTGAGTGCCTCACGGGCTCCACCTCCTCCACATGAGGCCAGTTCACGGGATCTTAGAGGGGTATGACTGGTCTTTGGCTCTTTCCACAGCTGTACCGGGGATGCCTTGATGACCTAAAGACAGACGTGTGTTCATTTGTATGTAAAATCCCCAATGTGGGGCTTTTACCACATAATAAAAGTGAATCTATAGCATGAGAAACTGACTTTATTAAAAAATAATTTTTATATAAAAATAAATTTTATTTTGGAGTCTTTTTTTAAATTTTTTGAAGATTTTATTTATTTATTTGACAGAGAGGGACAGCAAGAGAGGGACTACAAGCAAGGGGAGTGGGAGAGGGAGAAGCAGACTTACCTGCTGAGCAGGGAGCCCAATGTGAGGCTCGATCCCAGGACCCTGAGATCATGATCTGAGCCAAAGGCAGACACTTAATGACTGAGCCACCCAGGTGCCCCAGGAGTCATTTTAGATTTATAGAAAATGCACAGAGATAGTGCAGAGGGGTCCATTTCCCCCCCTTTCCCCCCGCTTCCCCCTTGTTCATATCTTACCTTTCTATGGTACCTTTACCCCAACTCAGAAACTGACATTGGTAGTTACTGTTAACTACACTGCAGACTTTCACTGGATTTTCCCAGTTTTTCCAGTAATGTCCTCTTTTGTTCCAGAATCCCATCCAGGGTACCACATTGCATTTGGTCACCTTGTCTCCCCACTCTGATCCATAACAGGAAAATCGACTTTTTAACTGGTTTCCTTTAGGCAATAAAGGAGGGGGCTCTTTTTGTGGCTTCTTTCACTTTCTCTTTCACAGTCTGACTTCAGAAAACTCCCCCTCGGACATGACTTTTCTCCCTGCAACAGCCGGGTCCTGTTCCCCCTCCCTCGTGGTGTCCACTGGGCAGGCAGGTGCCTGGACTCCCTGCATGCCTGCTCGCGCCCCCTTTTTCTTCCTGCAGGGGTATTGAATTCTGCTCTGCCCCTCCCGTGTACCTGTTGGCATTGTCTTCAAGCGTGCCACCGGCTCTTATTCTGGGAATTATAAAACACCTGGAATTTTAAGTTTTATTTCCACACCCTTCCTAGGGTAGAAACTCAAGGCTCTCGGAGGAGTGAATGGGGAAAATCTATAATGCAACACTTCCCCAAATTCATCCTCCCTTCCCTCTTCCCTGTAACACCCACATCCTCTTGGGGAACACTGAGGTTCCAGGGAAGCCAGCTCCCGGGGTGCAAAGATGATCTAAGCTTGACTATAATCAGCAAACGCAGTCTCTCGGCCACAGTGATTGGTTCAGGAGTGGCCTCGTCACCCAGGATGGCCTGGTCGGGATGAATCTCAGGCCTTTTGCAGGCATTCCGGTTCACAGGCCATCTCTTTGGCTCAGGTCGGTGCAATGGCTAGTGGCCATGTTGTGATGGCAACTGGTCATGGAGGAATTTTAATCTGTTACGACAGACATGTGAAGCAAACCTAGTCACTCCCATGACTCTTTTTTTAATAACAAAGGTAGAATTTTTAAAACTTTCTGGTCTCATTTGGGTATTAAAACTCAGACCAGCCCAATTTAAAACTTTAATCTGTTGGGCGCCTGGGTAGCTCAGTGGGTTTAAACCGCTGCCTTCAGCTCAGGTCATGATCTCAGGGTCCTGGGATAGAGTCCCTCATCGGGCTCTCTGCTCAGCAGGGAGCCTGCTTCCCTCTCTCTCTCTCTGCCTGCCTCTCCATCTACTTGTGATTTCTCTCTCTCTGTCAAATAAATAAATAAAATCTTTAAAAATAAAAAAAATAAAACTTTAATCTGCTATCTATCCTATCCCACCCAGATCTGAATTGTGACTGTGGGGGTTTGGTGAGGGGATGGACCACTCCTAAGGGTGGGGAGGAAGCTTCTTGAGACCTCCTGTCACCCTAACTTTGTCCCGCAGTTGAAAAGGGTTTCCTGAGCTTATTCTGGGAATTTCTGCCCTTGGTGGCTTCTATGATGTAGTGGTCTCCCCAGAAGAGATATGCGTAGTTTCTTCAGTGCTGTTCAGCTCTATGGCCCCCTCATTGCCAAGGAGTTCTGCTGATCAGGGTGACCTGTCCTCTTTATTGACTGTCTGTCCCCAGCTCCTCCTTCAAGTCAGGGCCCCATTGCTTGGCCCAGTGGCTGCTATCTAGCTCCCTGGTTCCTGACCCTCCTCTAACTCTTGTGCTCTGTCTTATGGAGCCACAGGGACTATGAGGAACTGGGCAGGGTAGACCTATTTTTTCCTCCCAGGCCCACCACATCCTGGACCTGACAAGCTTGCTCACATAGGCCCTCTGATGAACCTTCAATCTTCAGAACACTCTGATTCACTGTCTATGTTGACAAAGGCCCCCACTCTCAGGGGAGCATGGCCCAGGTTGTCCCTGCTTTCTCACCATAGTTTATTCCAGCAGTAGTCCCAGGATGAGCCTGTGGGCTTCTAGCTCAGGGAGCGTCCAGGGGCAGAAGTTCCTCTCCTCTCATGCCGGACCCCCCCCCCCGCCCCCGGTCTCTTCAAGGGAGCCTCTCTCCCTCCCCCAGGCCTCCTGCACACACATACTGAGCTTTGATGGGGAAGAGAAACAAGGGAGATTTGGAGCCACTCTTGGCTGAAATGTGGAAGCAGTAGCATCAAAAGGGGCCTGGAGAGTTGGTGGAATTTTCAGCCTGGATCCTCTCTCTCACTTCCTCTGCCCTCAGAGACAAGCCCCATGCCCACCCCTTCAACTCTCCTTTAGCCTAGCCACAGCACGAGGAAGTCCCCTGCTTACCCCAGCTCCCAGTGCCTCATCTCTTGGAAAGGGGAAAAACGATGCATTTAGTGAGCTCCCTCAGAGGCACCTTGGCCTTCTTGGTCATGGTGAGTGTTTGAAACTCGTAGGAGTCCTTGGAATTCCTTAGTCTGCCTTTCAGTGTGACCAGCGGCTACAGGGACCTGTTCAGTGCTAACAACTGCCCATCCCCCTCTCCCTAGCTGGCGGCGGGGGAGGGGGGGCGGAGGGGGGGGGGATGCCCAGGACTTCTGCCTGCGTTCAGATTCAGAAGCAGGAGGCTGAGCGTATCTACCTCCTTTCTGCCTCCCCAGGGGCTCCTCGGCCAAAACTCTGCTGCTTTCTTGTTCTCTGAGGACTGTCCCTTCACTGCCCCCTCTTCCTCCTCCTGCTTTGTTAAAAGGGAGAATTTCAGGGACAGTATCATTCAGGTCCTGACAACAAACAGATGGCCCACTCGACTGAAAATGGAAGGAGGTTTTCTTTATATAGGGACTATTTACAAAGTGCATGGGAGCCTCAAGTGCAAGAATGTAAAACTGTCATCTCCTCTAGGCCTGAATGACCAAGGGGAGGAGGGGAGCAGTGACAAGAAGGTAGAATGAGAGTCCTATGGAGTAGGCCTCCTTAAGAAGAGCAGTGACCTTTAGTTGAGAGCCGAGCCAGCCCAAGTCTCTGCCATAAGAAGGGAGCCAAGGGAAGAAATACCTTGACCTCTGCTTCCAACTTTGTGTCTCCAGCTGGGACTCTCTGCTGGCCAAACCCAACCTGAAGCCAGAAGTACAGGACTCCTGTTGACTAAGTCTACACAGGTCAGCTTCCTCGGCCAGAGAGCAGGTAGAGAGAGGTAGAGAATAAAAGCTATTCTGCCTAGGAAATCCAGGGAATTCTACTTTTCCTATAAGGAAAGCTTGCAGCTGTCCTGGCAGGGCCACATTCTCCGAGCTGCTGTCAAGCACATCTTTTTTTTTTTTTTTTTTTCAAGATTTTATTTATTTATTTGACAGATAGAGATCACAAGTAGGCTGAGAGGCAGGCAGTGAGAGAGAGAAGGAAGCAGGCTCCCTGCTGAGCAGACAGCCCGATGTGGGGCTCGATCCTAGGACCTTGGGATCATGACCAGAGCCGAAGGCAGAGGCTTTAACCCACTGAGCCACCCCGGTGCCCCTGTCAAGCACATCTTGTCTCCTCTTGTCCCATGGCTCATAACACGGGTCTCATCGGTCTTTTTTTTTTTTTTTTTTAAGATTTTATTTATTTATCTATCAGAGAGAGAGAGGGAGAGAGAGCGAGCACAGGCAGACAGAATGGCAGGCAGAGGCAGAGGGAGAAGCAGGCTCCCAGCCCAGCAAGGAGCCCGATGTGGGACTCGATCCCAGGATGCCGGGATCATGACCTGAGCCGAAGGCAGCTGCTCAACCAACTGAGCCACCCAGGCGTCCCAGGTCTCATCAGTCTTAACACACATGGGGAGCACCCGTCTCTTTCTTGCTGTCTCTAAACTATATGAATCCTGGCACCTTCCCCCTTTCACTGTAGATCCCAGTAAGTGGCATTGATCATTCCTGCCTAGAAATGGAGGCATTGATTTGTGGCTTGGGATTTGATTTCTACTGCCAGATCTTAAATCCTCTTAATTTTTGCCACTTCTCTCTCTGTCCCCCACCACCACCCTGTACCATTTCAGAGGGCAGCTCTGCCCACAGTCAATATCCTCCTCTCTTGTCCCCAGGGCGGCACTGTCTGCAAACATCTCTCTTTCTGGTAGCATGTGTCCTTGACCAGAGGTTTCTGCTTGTCTGAGAGCCAGGTCCACAGCAGCAGCTCCAGCTCCAGGAAATCCTGTCTCTGAAGCGAAGGCTAAAAGGGGAGGGAGTGAGGGCCTGAATCAGCCAAGGGTATCTGCCCCAGTCCACCTCGCCCCTTCCTGGAGACACTGAAGTTTCCTAATAAATCACGCGTCCTTCATGGCTGGATTAAACATCAATTTCCAGCCTGGGGTCATACGAGGAAGTTTAGTGTTGTTTTTTTTTTTTTGTTTGTTTGTTTTTTGCTTCTAACATCAGTCTCCTGAGCTCACTTCATAGGGTGTATATCTCAGTTTTTCACTGATGGCTGTTTTGCCATTTCTATTTCTGCTATCAGCACCTTCATTTCCTTTGGGAGACTTTCCTGCCTGCACTCTCAGCTCCAAGAGTTCCTGTGTGGCTGACCCTACCCTCCCAACTCCAGGGCCGGGGAAGTAATCCAATCAGTCTCCCTTGAGAGTCAGTTATGGTCATTTCCTCAGAACGAATGGGAAAGTAAGCTCTTTCCAATAGGGCTGAAGATGTCAGGATGGAGCTTTTGGGGGTCATCTTTCCACTAGATGGGGAGCATATTCTGAGAAAGAAGCCAACACAGAGAAAGGCAAAGTAGCGAGATGGAGACAAATTTCTGATGACTTGACTTTTGTGCCTAGATCTAGCTATTCCTGAAGCCAGCCCTATTCTTGGATTTCACATTCAAGTGAGCCAATAATTCCACCCTCCCTTTTATGTTTTTTGGGTTTTGTTTGTTTGACTTGCTTAACACATTAGAGATGAATTTCCATGATTTACAAACAAAGGATCCTGATTAATATACTTTCTGAAAAATCCATTCTTGCTCATGCCAGAATGCTGACTTTACAACCACAGATACCCTCTGGTGTTGAGATAATATTCCAAGACCATTTCTGCCTTGGCTGGATTAGCCTACACTGGCACTTGGGCAGTGATGGGGGGGGGGCATGTTTGGCTTTCTATTTTCTATAGAGGCAAGAACATTTAACTGGAACATTTAACATTTAACTTCTTCGCAAAAATTAAAGCGCATAATACAGTATTGTTAACTCTAGATACAATGGAATATGTCTGGCTCTTTATTTAGGGTAAAAATTGAAACCCAAATTCAGCTGAGAATTGAATTTACCATCAAAAACCCTGGGCAGGGTCTCAAAATGCAGTGCAGGTGTGATTGCCCATGACCTCCACTCACACCCTTTCCCAAGGAGCAAGCCTCAACACTGAATTACCCCAGAGTCAAACTTCACCACAGGCTTTAGTGAGAAATGGACATTGTAGTAAAGATTTTTATCTAGAGACAGAGTCAGGTTTTGCTCAAATAGTCCCCAGCAGTTCTTGGTCCCTTCAAGTGACCCCAGGCCTCTCTCTTCTCCAGGTTCTCCTCTATACCCACCTCTCCTACCCCCCTCTCCTTCTCTGTGGCACAGTTAGCTTTGGGCTTCTCTTCCTTACACACAATGTGAGGCTGTCATCTTGTATAGGAAAAAACAGCATCATTCCGAACAAGAACGTGTTCTCAGCAAACCAAGAACCCTCCAGCTGCCTGGATGTATCTTCTTGGAAGGTTCAGAGGAAGGGAAGTTTTAACTTTTTTCTTTCTTTCTTTTTTTTTTTTTTTTTAAGATTTTATTTATTTGACAGAGAGAGAGAGAGAGAGTAGGCAGAGAGGCAGGGAGAGAGAGAAGAGGAAGCAGGTTTCCTGCTGAGCAGAGAGCACAATGCGATGTGGGGCTCAATGCGGGGCTCGATCCCAGGACCCTGGAATCATGACCTGAGCCGAAGGCAGAGGCTTTAACCCACTGAGCCACGCAGGCACCCCAAGTATGGGAAAGTAAGCTCTTTCCAATAGGGAAGCATATTCTGAGCCACGCAGGCACCCCAAGTTTTAAGTTTTCTGAAACAAATACATCTTTTCCTGCCGTATGCTGTAATTCTTTAGAATCAAATATATACCTCACCACTAAATCACCCTATAGCTGGAAACCAGCTACTGCAAGTTACCCACAGTCCCTTGTAAGAAATTATTTTTCTGCTGAATTTGGTCAGTTTGTTTCTGCTGCTTGCTCCCAGAAACTAACTTGTGTGGTGGATATTTCCTTCCTTCAGCTTCTGCTTTCTTGCAACCTGTACTGACTCAAGAATCTACCTACCAGGGTGCCTGGGTGTCTCAGTGGGTTAAAGCCTTTGCCTTCAGCTCAGGTCGTGATCTCAGGGTCCTGGGATCGAGCCTCGTATAGGGCTCTCTGCTCAGCGGGGAGCCTGCTTTCCTTCCTTTCTCTCGGCCTGCCTCTCTGCCTACTTGTGATCTCTGTCTGTCAAATGAATAAATAAAATCTTAAAAAAAAAATCTACCTATGTCCTTCAGAATCTACCTACCTCCTTCTTTCTTTCTTTCTGCCTCATCTCCTGCTTCCCATGGTTTAGCTCTCTCTGCAGATGTCAGAGGAGGACTGGCTGGCCCACAGAATCGCTGTTGCCACTATTTGGGGTTCTCAGCTATAGTGGAGGTGGTGAGGTGAGACCCTTTCAGCAAAATAGCAGGCATGAGAAACACTACGGCGGGCGGTGAGGGGGTGATACCTCGGTGTCTCAGTCCTTAAGCATCTGTATGTTTGGTTGAGGGGTGGGGTGTTGTGATCTCAGGGTCCTGGGATCAAGCTCAGCTCTGCGTGAGGCCTGTTTCTCCCTCTCCCACTCCCCCTGCTGTGTTCCCTCTCTCGCTGTCTCTCTCTCTGTCAATTAAATAAATAAAATCTCAAAAAAAAAAAAAAGAAAGAAAGAAAGAAAGAAAGAAAGAAAGAAAGAAAGACTGACTCTGGGACTTAGTCTGTTCAGAACCGGAGGTGATTGTCCCCTTACCTCAGAGCTTGTCACATCATACCTGGAATGTGACCTCCAATTTCAGCCCTCAAACCAGGAGAGAGCCCTGGACTAAGTGAGCCCCATCTGACCCCAAGAGAGAGACAGACTGGAACAAAGAAGGAACAGTTCCCACAGGGTCAGGTGAGGGAAGGAGGGAACCCAGAGGCCATAATCTTCATCTGTACCTGCTGATGCACTGTCCTAGCAGTGACAGGAGCTGAGTTGTTCTGGGTGGCTTGAAAAGCAGCACAGAAACAGATATAAATATTACAAGGGAGCTCGAGACAGTCCAGGCAGCCTTTGAAGATAGTGAGCGTTCTGTTACTAGAGGTATTCAATAGAGCCTGGGTGGGTACCTGGCAAGATTGCAATGGAAAGGATTCCTACAAGATTGAATTGGCTGAACTGGGTGGACTTTGAGGTTTCTTTCAGTCCTGAGTTTTGATATTTGGAATACACAGTTGAGTAAATGAAGACCGAATGACTACTTACTACTTTTTTGGTTGGATGATGGTTGATTTGTTAAAGAAAGTGATTGAATGAATGAATGAGTGAATGAAATTGACTACTCCAATAAATAAAAGATATATGCTTGCGTGAAGACTTGTTCATTCTTTGATTAGCTGAATGAAGATTCGTTGGTTGAAATGAATTAGCAAATAGAAAGTGTGGCTGAGCAGGCTGGTTGAATGAAGGTTTGATGGCTGGTGGGATTCAGTTCCTTGATTCCTACTCTATTCTCTTATCTTGCACTTTATCCTGCTTGTCTTTCTTTTCCTTCTAAGTGAAGTCAAGAAGAAATGTTTCCATTTGTATGCTTAGGGTGGAAAATATTGAAGGCCAAAGAGCCTTTTTCATAATCAGGATTTCATCTTAGGCAAATTTGATCGCCAGGCACATGCCCACGGTGACTGGCATAACCTGCTTCAGGACTCATGGGAGGTATGAATTTAGCATGTTGGCCAGAGAAGGGCAACTGAAGGTCACACCTGGGGCTTGGCCTGTTTGGCCCCTCACCTGGAAGCAATCCATTATTCAGATTGCTGTGTTTTGGAGTATGATCTCTGGTGTAAAATGAGACTGGAATCAGGAAAGGGCTGTATAGGAAGTTCTGTGGGGTGGAATAACCAATTGCTATCACCATCAGCTTCTCAGGTGGATTTTGTCTGTCAGCTGAGTTCAGTGTCCCTGTCAGATTCAGAGGGATTAGGACACAGGATGGGTACATTTTGATAGAGGGTGTGAACGGTACTAACCTGAGCACTTGAGTACTATGCTGGGATACAGACCTAGGCAGAGGACCTGGTGGAAGGATGAGTATGGGGAACAGCCAGGGAACTCTTGGAGGGCATCCGAGAAAGACTTGCCGGGAACCAAAGTACAGAAGGAGGCTCAGAGACTTTCCCTCCTGTTTCCCAGGGTTGTCTTGAGCTGAGTTCATAAAGGGATAATATACTTTTCTCGTGCCCCTCACCTGACCCCACTTTTGGGAGCTGGTGAAGCCAAGAATTTGAGAACTACATGTGACTGGTCTGGTCACTCCCCCAGCTTAGGGCACAAATTATGCTCACATTTTTTCCCCCATTAGTTACTTGAGTTCTCTCAAGATCTTATCAAGAGGAAGTGCGATCAGCCCCTCTGGAGGCCTTTGGTCCTGCTTCATAGGACTGCTCAAAACCCTCCGGGCTAGCTCAGTTTAACCCAGGTTCCTGCTAAGCACCAGCCTTGCTCCACCTCAATGCTCGCAGCCCAAGCAGCCATGAACGCAGGGCTCCAAAGCCCCAGCTCTCATTCACATTCCTGAGCTCAGGCAATTTTCCCCGGGGGGCGGGTGGTGGGACAGGGAAAGTTCAAAGGGGCTTCTAGGTCTTCCCCAGCAAAGTTGAGTCTCGTTACCAGTACGAGACTTCTTTCCCACACCACGGAGTTCCCCTTGGGGACCCAACCATTCTTTCTCACTGACCAATGACGCTTATTGGGGGTGCTTATCTGTGGAGAGAATTGGCCAACTTTGAACCTCTCAAGGGCAGAGGCTGGGCCTGCTTCCATCTGTACCCTGGAAGCTCCTTTTCCCCCCGGCTCTGTGTCCCCGTTGGATCTTGGGAGAGGCAGTCTTTGTCAGACCACACAGGGTCCTGTCTTGTTCTGCCAGAGGCTCATCTGATCACCTCAAGTGACAGCCAGAACAGCTCCTTGGCAAAGTCCTGGCCCAAGGACAAAAAAGGAGACGCTTCCTGCCCCTGTTACACTTGGCCCTCTCCAGTTAGCACCTCAGGAGGGAAGTGACCTCAATAACTATGAGTCAGGGACATTTTACTGTGCCCCCAGGTTCCTCATAAAGACCTTAAGGACTTTTGGGTGGGGCAGGGCAGGAAAGGAAGGACTGAGAAAAAAGAAAAAACTCATGCTCACCCATGAGCACCCTTCACACACACAGGTCTCACCAGCCCCTTTCGCTGCCAGTTAACTACCGCCAGCTCCTCTACCAGACCTCACGTGGTGTTTGGGTAACTTCTCCTTGGACAAAAGGGCTCTACAAGTTAAAATTGTTAAAAAAAAAAAAAAAGAAATCCAGGCCAACCATAGTGAGATACCACCAGATTCATCAGGGGGGGCTATTATTCTATAAAATAATAAAAAGGAAAATAACAAGTATCTCTAGCCTGCCTCCCCGGGAGGAGCTGGAGCCCTCAAGCATTGCTGACAGGAGTGGGAAATGGTACAGCCACTGTGAAAAACAGTTTGGTGGTTTTAACTCTTCTCAAAGAGTTAAACATAGAATTATCATAAGGGCCAGCAATTTTAATTTCTAGGTACATACCCAAAAGTATTGAAAGCAGAGACTCTTACTTTTTTTTTTTTTTAAGATTTTACTTATTTATTTGAGAGAGAGAGAGACAGAGAGACAGAGATAGCAAGAAAGAGCACAAAAGGGGAAGAGAGGGAGAAGCAGGTTCCCCATTGAGCAGGGAGTCCCACATGGGACTCAATTCCAGGACCCTGGGATCATGATTTGAGCTGAAGGCAGACACTCAACCAACAGCTACCCAGGCACCCCTCAAACAGATATTTGTGCACCCATGTTCATAGAAGCAATATTCATAAAAGCCAAAAGATGGAAACAACTCAAGTGTCTATCGACAGATGAATGGATAAACAAATTGTGATCTAGCCATACAATGGAATACTATTCAGCCTTAAAAAGGAATGAACTTCTGATACCTGCTACAACATGGATGAACCTTGATGACATTATGCTAAGTGAAATAAACCAGATAAAAAGGGGCAAATATAGGATGATTCCACTCACATGAAGTACAAGAATAGGCAAATTCATGGAGACAGAAAGTAGAATAACAAGGTACCAGGGACTGGGAGGGGAGGGAGAATGGGGAGTTATTGTTAGTTTGTTGGGTACTGAGTTTCCATTTGGGATAATGGAAAATTTCTGGAAATACATAGTTTTGATTGTTGTACAACATCATGAATGTACTTAATGCCACCAAACTGTACACCTGACAATGGTTAAAGTGGTACATTTTTGTTCTGTATTTTACCAAAAACAAACCATATCCAAGCTACTCTTCTTTGCCTAGAGCAAAAATTTGGTAGCCTCACTTCAATTCAAAGGCACTCCCTGCCCAAAGGTGTGATTTTTGGAAGGAGTCAGAGCAGCCTGTGCCCTCGGTTTCATTAGCTGTACTTGGGCGCAGTTACTCTTTTCTTACTCTGTGGCTAGGAGATGAGATGGAATGAGGCATGTGGGAGCACCAAGCTAGCACCCTGCACAAAGGGACAATTCCTTCCACTTCATCCTGCCTATATACTATCTTAACTGGAGGGCTTCTAGGGGTTACAGAGTCCATTTTTTATTGTATAGATGTGAAAACTGAAGCTCACTGAGGAGGCAGGATCTGCCCAAATTCATACACTTTACTGAATCACTGCTCAGTGCTCTTTCCCTTGGGCTGGGGTGCTGAGAACAGACCACCTTGGGATTGGAAGTGCTTCCCATTACTCTGGGAAATAACGACTTATGACCTCTGGGCTCTAAAGCCTCTTCAGCCGGACCTGGATGGGGATCAAGCTACTGAAGGCTAGGATGGTCCCACGGCTAGGTGAAGAGACAGCCACTCCTACCCATGTCTGGTGGCGATGGTCCACCTACCCCAAAGCATTTCCCTACCTGTATTTCCTCCCGTGGCCTCCCCTACCCTCCCATCTGACAGTGCTCCACCCACTTCTCTAGCTTGTGTCCCCAGGACACCCCTCAGGTAAACAGTGACAAGACAAAATAAATCCACGGCACAGGACTGCAGGGTGCCCGATTCATTTACCTAGTCCTCAAATTTCAAGAGCCTGCCAAGTCTCTGGTCAACACTGGTTTAGAGGGCATGCCTACCTGGGATCCAGGTCAGGGAGCCTACATTCACATTCTCCTACTTCAGCTGTTCTAAGAGGCCTAAAATTTTCTTGCCAAGGGACAGAGCTTCAGGCCTTTCCCCAGCAAGGCAGAGAGATTTAATAGATCCCCACTCCCAGCCCTGGGGGGGCAAACAGCAAGTTTATACCAGAACTAATCTGATGAAAAAGGCCTGAGGGCCAGAGTTAACCTGTAACACAGCTCTTCATGGAGCAGAGCCCAGTATTAGAGCTGATTTCCGAAAAAGTTCTGTTCAATGAAAAAGCTCTTAGCTATAAGAGAATGTCATCTCCATGATGTCTGAATTAGTACAGGAAGAAGAGAGTCTGGAAGGAAAGATGGACAGAAAATATTTACAGTGGATCAGCAACAGGGACAGAAGTTAATACAGAGCATGAGGTGAGGGATGAAGAGCCTGACCCTGCCTGGGGTAAGGGGTCTGGGAGGGCTTCCTGACAGAGGGGACTCCTAATTTGAAATCTAGGCAATCTATGGGACTTGGGCAGGTCCAAGGGGTAGGAGATAGAGAAAGGTGGTCTGGTCAGAGAAAGTAAGTCCAGCATTGCCTGGGGGCCCCTGTGCCTTGAGGCCCCAGGGTGAGCCAGTTAAGGGGGTGGGTAGACCAGAGGGTGGCTCAGGTCCCTCAATGGAGGGATGGGTGGGGTAGGATGGAATATGGCCTGTTGGGAAGCCTCAAGGAGAACCCCACCCTAGTGAGGGCTATGCTCCATGACCTTGTAGGAGCCAAGGATGTGGATCCCACCACTCTGGGAGGAGCCTCCAGGCTTTTAGGTTGTGTCTTAGCTGACAGTATGACTGGGTTTCAGAGCTCTCTTTGGCCTGGTAGTCTTCTTCCTAATGACCTCCAAACCCCCTTGGGTGGCATCCTTTATTTTTGCCTGATAACCTGCCTTCCTGGAGGCTCCACTTCTGGGCCTGTGTCTCTTCCTAGCAGCCCAGGCCTGCACTGGGCAGGGTACGGTATGTGGTTGGGTGGGGAGTACGGGCTGGGGGACGGGTGGAGATAAGAAGGCAGCTCATCACAATTTGGAATCTTGTCTCTGGAGAGCCAGATGAGGTCACATAGATCATCTAACCCAATTAACCATTTTACAAGTGAAGAAACCTAGACCCACACCTTGACCCAGGTAAGGAGTTTCCAAGGCTGTTCGGTGAGCTGGATAAAGAGACAAAATTAGAACCCAGGACTTCTGACCCTAACTGAGAGCGTTCTTTCTCTGTCCAGGATCTTGCAGGAAAGAAATAAGTACTTTAGGGGCGCCTGGGTGTTCTCAGTGAGTTAAGTGTCTGCCTTTGGCTCAGGTCATGATCCCAGGGTCCTGGCATCCAGTTCTGCCCCCTCTCTCTCTCTGTCTCTTGTGGATAAATAAATAAAATCTTAAAAAAAAAAAAAGCATTTTTGTAGAGTAGGGAGTCTCCGACTTGATAGGTTAGCTTGACACACTGCACTGAAATTAAATGCGAAAAGCCAGACACCAGCCGTGACACTTACAGCTGCTTCTTTTATTAGATGCTCTGCATTGCCACTAAGCTAGAATATTCCCATATTAATTTGTTTAGATTATCATGAAAGTGAGGGCACTGCATTTAAAAGTTTAGGTGGAATATTTGTAGCCACTCGCGACTAAGGCTGGAAACCCTCAAGAAACTGAGGAGCCTGGTTTAAGGAACTGCTGGGCTGGAAGGACAGATGGTCTTAAGGAGGGGGTGGGAACAGGCTAGGTCTAAGTTGTGGAGGGGCACACTGTGACGGGGCACACTGTGGGGCTGGACTCTTGTCCTCTGTCACCCCACACCTTGGCCCTTGGCCCTGTGACAGGGCTTGGGAGTGTCTTTCCCGTGGTTTTGACCATGTGGAAATCTGCAGGTTCCAGACAGAGGTCAGAGTCCTTCCTAAGGCCTTCCTGAGGGATCCTGATTTGGACATGCCCCTTTCTGGGCCTTGGATCTTCATCTATAATACAATGGAGTGGACTTGCCATGAGGGACTGATGGGGATGGGATAGGGGAGAGGGGGCAGGAGCATCCATCTGTTAGAGCTGCCCCTGTAAACAGGACAGATTTTCTGGGAGTTGATGGGTCCAGAGCTGAAAAGAGCATCTACTACTTACTCTAATTCTGAGACATCATTTTCCAGAAATAACGCAAGAGGAAATGTATGGCTCTAGAAAAGACTGATAATCATCCTTTAGTTACAACCCAGAGCTTGCCCCCTAGCTTGCAGGTTACATTTTTGTCCATAGATAATCATCTGGTCCCTGTGGCAGCCCTGGGAGACCCACAGGCCTCCTCCAAGCTCCCCCAGGCCCATGTGTCCCCCTCTGCCAAAGTGATCTCATGCTGTTATTACTATCTGCGCCCTGTTCTCCCCCACCCCCGCCCCGCCAAGGAATCTGGGCACAGAGCTTCCAGGTTGCTTGTTTTCTTTCCATATGCTTTGGGCCCAGCAGCTCACCTGGACCAGAGACAGCACTCAAAGGACTAGCTGAAGGAATTGAAGTAGACTTAATGATGCAGACAGACATTCTTCCCCTGAGGCTCTGTAACTGTCCTGCACCTGACTACCCATCAGGAAGTAGATCAGTGATCAATGACAAGTCAGGGACACCAGAGCTTGAACAGTAGGCCTGAGCACTGGCCTCCAGGGACAAGGAAGGCCAGTGGACCTTGATGAAGTAAGAACCAGCACAGAGGCCACCTTTTTTGGTTCACCCTCTACTGGCCTCCCAGCTTCTTTGGCTCAGCAACATCCAGGATTCCGGGCATGTCTGCCTCTGGCCTTCTAAAAATACTCTGGCTGCCCAACACCTCCCAGATGTCTGAGAGCTGAGTCTGTGATTTCTCTGCTGGTAATGGGTCAAGCAGCTCAAGCCACTTCCTCTGCTCCCACCACCCAGTCTACCTCCCAGCCCCTGCAAGGCAGGCACCGGGAGAGGCCTGACTGCCTGAATGGAGAGATCTCAGGCACTGTTGACGACAGTCTCTTCTTGGAACAGACGGGAGAACTGAGGTCCAAGGACTTTCCTGGGACACTAGGACACGAATGTCCTCTCCACCTCATTCCCCAGCACTCTCTTTATGCCTGCTGTCAGCCCTCTTCTCATATGCTGCCTGCAGTCTGTAAACCGCAGCTGACTTCCCCACTCCAGTTAAACTCCTGCAGGCCCCCGACAGCAGTGGTGGGGAGGAGCTTGTCATCTCTATGGTCTCTATAAGAGTGTCTAATCCAGAGCATACATAAATCGATGTAGATTGGATTAATGATGCAGCCAGGGCCATGCATGGAGACTTGGGCCGAGGGACAGAGTTGGGGTTCTCCAGGGCCAGCCACTGTGATATCATGTGTCCTCATCAATTGCTTTGGTTGGTCCTCAGTTTCATGGTGGCCAAATGAGATCAGGTCCAAGGACTGAGCCAGTTCTGCTGTTCTGAAGCCATGACCTGATGGCCTGTTGGGAATTCCTATCCTCTCCCCTGCTCCACTGTGTGTGGGGAAGATGGCATGTCCTGCTTCTTCCACCCAGCTCCGGGCTTTCAGCTTCTGCTCCTCCCTCCATGTCTCTGAATGTCCCACCCCTAGTCCTATTCTCCTAGGCCCAGCCTTTCCAGCAGAGCCACCCTCTGACTCTGCTGCCAGGTGTCCAGGGGTGAACATACCCCACAACTCCCCCTCCCCTGCCACCTACTAACCATGTGATCTTGGGTGAGACATTGACATTTTCAGGGCCTCGTTTTTATCACCTTTTACACTGGAGAAAATAAGACCTACCTTAGAGAAAGGTCAAGAGGGTCAAAGGAGATTCCCTAACTCAGATTTCGGGTCATAAATCTCTTTCCACAGAAAGTCTTCCCTGACCTCCCAGAATAGCTCGGGTGACTTTGCTAGCTCTCCAGTTCTGTCCTCACCCCAACACCACCTGTCTACACTGTGTGGTCATTGTCCCTCTCTGCTGGAGGCTCCTTGAGGACAGGAGTACCAGGGCCCAGCAGAGCATCTTCACAGATGAAGTGCAGGATAAGTTGGTTCAGCAACAAAGTGAGTAAATAAGGGGAAAAAGCAAAAGGTTGTGCAGAAACCAGGGAGTCTGATCTAGGAGGGGTCTGCTCAGTGGCAGGCTCTGGTGGTAGGAACAGAGAGAGCTCCTTTGAGCCCTTCCCTTCCTTCTCTGGTGAGTTCATCCTTCAAGATCCTGGGAAAGCTTCTCCTTCCTGGAGAAACCTGGTCACTGTCTCTCCTGGGCACATGACCTACTCTTTACGTGTCTGTCTCCAGCCTCCAGTGGTGAGTTCCCTCAAGATGAGACCCTGTTGGATCCTTATATAGCAAACCCTGGAGCCCAGTAAAGATCATGGAGAAAGAAAAATAGCTGGAGAAATGATTTTTGAGTTGGACTTCAGGTTGAACTGCCTGATCGTTTGTGCCCCTCCTAGGCTTCGAGATGATATAAGTTACCAAAATGAGAGAAGCAGAGGGACAAGCTATTGTCCTCCTTCTAAAAGCACCCTCCAAGCACATGGGATTAAGTGTGAGCTAGGGAGAAGGACTGATATAGAGCAGTGAAAATATATTCCCAAGCCCCGTCTTTGTCCCTGGGCTTCTCTCTCTGTTGAGGAAAGGCCACAGAAACCAGACTTTAAGTATAAAAGACCCCTGGGTCTCCCAGAGATGTTTCTCAGGCACTTGGTCTGAGCCCATCTACTCATATTTTACACATTAGAGTTACGCCTTTGATGATCTTGTTGTAAGCAATTTAATGGTTAATTAATGGCAGCCTTGTTGGGAGGTGAGAAGCTGCCATTACAGGCAGGCACTGGGAGAGAAGCACCTGAAGGGCCAGTAGAAGGGAGAGAGAAAAACAAAGCAATGTTACACCGGCCAAAGCACTTAAGAGCAACACAGATGGGGATCATTTAGCTCAGGGTCAAATAGATGCTCCTTGCATTTAGATCATTAGCTTTCTGCTCTGGGAAAATCCCTTTTGGGGCCTCAGTCTCCCTATCTGTATAAACAAACAGCTTCTATCAAGGGTTCTGAGAGTTTATGATTCTGCAGAAGTTTCCTCACGTGAGGCCTTTTGCTCCCTAACTATGCAGGTCATAGGAGGTTTCATTAAGGTCCAGGCTCCAGTCTTTTGGAGTTTGGGGGAATGAGGCTTTTCTGCCACAAACTCCCAAGGGTAGAGACTGTCATTAGGGGAAGTCCGCCACAAAGCTGTCTGTGCTGTGCCCAAAGGAGAAACAGAACTCCCCAGGAACTGGCATGGAGGCAGCAGCCCTTGGTGTGCTTGCTGCCTACGGAAGGGGTGAAAAGGAAGCCTGGCTGCGGTACAGCGGAAGTGTCTGAGGTCTGACAGTTGCTCTCAACGCTCCGCAGCCAGGAGGGAAGTAAAACTGAGCATCTGGCAGCTTCTCCCTTGAAAGCCCATGGGACAGCAACAGGTGAGGCCTCCTGCAAGCCCGTTCTCTGGTCCAGAGTTTTGCCACAGGCCAGGGGAGGTCCCTGGAGAGTAGGCTGGCCAAGGGACTTGGGGGAGGGCAGAGGAAAAAGCCCTGAAGCTGGTTCACGTCCTTGGGCAAATCTCTGTGCCTCTTTGGGCTCAGTTTCCCTAGTGGCAAACATGGATTTGAGATTAAATTTGCCTGTGCCCTAAGTATTTCTGGGATGGTGGGCATTAGGAATAAAGAGACAATTTGGCTGGAAGGAAATCTGGCCTGTTACCTTGTCAGCAAGGGACTCGGTCTGGTGGGGGATAGTTACAGAATCATGATTATCAACATACATACGGATACTGAAAAACTCTCAACAGAGAGCACCTAACCCAGCCTGGGGGCTTGGGAGAACTCTAGAGAAGGTTAAGTGACTTGCACAAGGTCCCATAGCAAAAAAGCAGTCCAGCTGAGCCAGACTTGAAAGGAAGGGGAGTTCAGAAAAAAACATGCCTAAATAGAAGTCTAGTCAGTCGGAGCTTAACGTTGTCATCAAGATCTGAACAAGGCTGTCCAGAACAGGAGCATTAATTTTGATCTGATGGCAGGAGGAAGCAGAGTTTTTGAGTGGGGTTGGGGGAGGGCTAGGGAGGGTGGCAGCAGCTTGGAGAGTAAATTTGAGTTTATCAGGCAGAGAAAAGGCAGAAAGGTTGAAAGCAGAGGGAACAGCATATTCAGAAATATGAAGTTGCTAAAAGAATTTGATGAGTTCTGGAAAAATGTGTATATATATGTTGTGTTGGGAACAAAGCATGTCTAAAATGGTGAAGTTAAGGAGGTCAGGTAGGCTGGCAGGAATCCTGTGGTGAGGGGCTGGAATGTCATGTTAAGATTATGGGGCTTGGGCGCCTGGGTGGCTCAGTGGGTTAAGCCACTACCTTCGGCTCGGGTCATGATCTCAGGGTCCTGGGATCGAGTCCCGCATCGGGCTCTCTGCTCAGCAGGGAGCCTGCTTCCTCCTCTCTCTCTCTCTGCCTGCCTCTCTCTGCCTACTTGTAATCTCTCTCTGTCAAATAAATAAATAAATCTTTAAAAAAAAAAAAAGATTATGGGGCTTAATTTGTAGGACGGGGGAGTTATAGAAGGGTCTGGAGCAGAGGCGTGCACGGTCAAACAGCGTATCAGAGGCCATGCTCTTGTTGCTAGGAGGGCAGAGAAGCTGGGTTGGGGGAGAGACGGTGACAAAACACTGACGGTAACTATGTCAGTGTCAGGCCCAACCCCTGTTGAGAAATTGAAACTTTTTAGGAGCCTGCAGAGGTATGGAGGAAATGAGAACTGAAACCTGGGCTCTATTATGGCTGTGGTCTGGGCAGGTGCCGTTAACAAGGGAAGTGAAACCGCTGGGCAGACAGGCAGCCCAACCTGGGGGAAGGTGGGATTCCTTGTGAGGTAAAGTAGGAGCCCTGATCCTGGCTAAGGTAGGGTGAGAGGCTATGTTCTGAGGGAAGCCAAGGGACAGTCTGCCACAGACCACTGTGTACCCCACCAAGTCCCTGCCCCTCACTCCTGCCCTCAGGAAGCCCACTTCCTCCTGCCAAGTCTTTGTTCGACTGCCTCCCTAGCTAAACTTTTCCTCCCTCTTTTCCTTGCCTTTCCAGCACCCTGTAGTTCCCGACTAGGCCCTGCCCAGCCTTCTAGGAAGCCTGCAGGTTCCTGGCTTCCCACAGCCCCAACACCCACCTTGCCGAAGCTGGGGTGCAACCATGCTCTGTCTTGAGGCGTGTTTAATTCAGTGATCTTGGTTCTCCGTGCCAGTCAATGCTACCTTGATGCAGGTGCCTTTGTCTCATCAGACTCTGCCCACAAGTGTTCTTTAGGAGTGACAGGAAGTCAGAATCAGACTCTGGGGCCCCCAAAGAAGCCAGGTTGCTCTGTCTTCCCTAGAGCGGGTACATGGGAGGGCTGTTTATGGGCTAGGATGGTTGTTCTTTGTTCTGGGAAATGTGCTGAACTAATTGAACCAAATGGGCAGATTCAGCTGGAGGGTCCTTATATTAATCAGCAGGCCTGAGGGAAGCATTTCACCCCTCAGCTTCAAGTGAAGAGACTTACTGAAGGATCGGCTATACTGAGACATGGGCAGGAGAAGGGAACAAAGAGGAGGTTACTGAAGGATCGGCTATACTGAAACATGGGCAGGAGAAGGGAACAAACAGGAGGATGGCAGAGCACCCACCCAGGGACCAGGGCTTAAAGTGGGACAGGAATCATGTCACTGGAGCCCAGTGAGAAGTAGGGCTGCCTGGCAGGAATGGGATCAAGGAGGGAGTAGGGAAGGCACCAAAGCAGGGCAGGAGCAGAGGGAGAAATCCCTCAATCTCCCTCTTCTCTCATTCTCAGGTGTCCTGTTGCTTCTCATTGTCCAAACCCAAGAGGAAGCCAGGTGGCAAGAGGGCCTGGTGATGTGGCCCAACCTTCCCAGCCTGCTAGGGTACAGTGTAGGGCCAAGGGTCTGGGTGAGGGGAGGTTAGTGAAAATAGAGATTAACTATCTCTAGATATGCTTGAAAAATTGTCGCCCAGATGCAATATCTGGATGATGACTGTGGTCTTGATCCAGTCATTTCTTTGCGATTATTGTTGGGCTGGAGAAGGTTTCTCTGGCTGCCGCAAGTTTCACCTTTACGTTCATTTTGTTACCATTTAGAAAGCACCATTTGGTCTTGATTTTTACAGAACTGGAGAATGATAGAGCCATGGGGACCTCAAGGGTAACCATTCCAACTTCCATAGTGACTGAGGCCCAAAGAGGTTGAGAGCAGGGCCCAGGGCCACAGGACCTATGTGAGATGATGTTGGGGAGGTGTGTGCAGTCACCAGATGGTGCTGTTAAGGCCACATAGCTAGAAAGTAGCAGAGCCAAGATTCAAAGGGGTCAGTCTGACTTAAAACTTGACCGAGCTCTTAACCATGCCCCCAAGCTGAGTGCCCAACAAGCAGGGAAGAAAGGCAATGGAGTTAGTGTGACCCAGTCCAAGACCCATATTTGTCTTTCAGACCTGCCCATCCTGTCGTTCATGGTCAACACACTCACAAACCTCCACCTGGGAGGAGTAGCAGCAAGGTCACAGGCCCAGTGCAGTGTGTGAGGTCAGAGGGCTGAATATGAACAGAAGACAGGCCCATGTGGCCCTCAGGCACACCCTTCCTTAGGTGGCTGTCCTGAGGCTTCTACTGACCTGGCGGCCCACACTTAATGTTCCGTGGCTGTAAACTTTTGGGACTTCAGGCTTTCAAATCCAGCCATCCAGTGTGCCTTGTCCTAGGTGCTGGGGATTCAGTGACAAAGAAGATCTCCTCCAGAGATCTGTGGGGATGGAAGAAGCATTGATAGGATAGATGAGATGAGCAATACACATGCCTATTACAGAACGTGATAAACATCATAAAGGAAGACATCTTTTCAAAATTTAGAGCAAATACCCAAGCAGGACACCAAAGACTGCAGTCCACCTTTGTAGGCTCATTTTTTTGGGATACTCAGACTGTCCCCAGGCATGGCTCAGTCCATTCAGCCTGTGATGTTTGCTCTCCTGGGAGTATCTACCTCCCATGCCTCAAGGCCCACTTCCAGAGCAGCCTCCTGGGGTCCCCTGGTTCAGACAGAGCCAGCCTTACCCATGTGGAATGACTATAAAACCTTGATTCCACGCTTTGGAATTTCTTATTCAGACTCAAACAATAGTGAGGGGATTCTAAATCTTGTCTCTGTTAGTTGAATTTTCCATTCCTCCCTTCCTGAACATGACAGGTGCAGTAACTATTTGCTCTACTGTGCGGCCTGGGGGAGTCCAGAAACTATGATAGAATAGTTAGCCTCTGGACACTGGAGTAGGGACACCTGGGTTCAAGTCCTGCTTCTTACTAATTGTGTGATGATGGGCAAGTTATTCATCCTCTCTGAGCCTCAGTTTATCCATCCTTAAAGTCAAGATAGTGGGGTATTGTGAGAATCAATGGGTTAATACAGTCAAAGCCATCAGAGCTGTGCCTGGTACCTCATAAGCATGCGAGAAATGTTAGCTATTGTTATTACAGCTATTATTAGGAGCTAGTGGGTGTGCTTGTAAACAACTCCTCAGACCCAAGCAAAGCTGGTACAGATACACAGGCTCAACACTCAGCAGCATTTAGACACGGGCCAGGGTGGGGAACTGAAACCCCATTTTAAAGATGAACGGAGACTCAGAGAAGGCAGAGCATTCATTCATCTAATAACACCTCCCTCTTTTTGGGGGGCAATTTTCACATGTCAGGCACTGCTTCTCTTCCCATGTCAAACCTACTGAATCCTCAGAGGAGGCCCTGTGTTTTAAACAAGCAGCCCTAGGTGATTCCCCAGCTTCAGGTGAGTCTGGGTAAATGTTAGGATTGTAGGATACTAGTGCAAACATTTTGCCCCATTCTGAGTTTGGACTTGGGTTTTAGGAGGGCTACCATCTTCTGATGACCGATTGGCATAGCAGTTAACAGCGGAGACCATGGACATGATTAACTGGGTAGAAATCTCAGGTTGCCACTTATTAGCTATATGACCTTAGGGTAAAATGGGGCTAATAATAGTACCTACTTCAAAGTTGTTGTGAGAGTTAAATAATTTATGTGAATGCTGATACATAGTAGCTATTATAAAGTATAAGCTATTATTATTACTGTACCCAGTGTAGACAAGCATCAGAGAGAAGGCGGGGGTGGTGGATGTGATGATTCTTACCCCAGGACTGGCTCTGCCTATAGCGTTGGCGGTGTCTGTCTCTTCAGGGAGACGCACCACCTGCTCCCTTCCTCTGGAAGAGCTTTCCTGAGCCAGGGAATTCCCTCCCGTAGCGACTGACAGCAGCTCCCAGCTTCTGATGCCACGTCCTCTGCCCACAGTAGCATGGTTAGAATTAGATCACATCTCAGGGCCAAAGCTGGACTGGAAAGACAGGCAGGATTAGGTGTTGGCATGTCCACTTAGGAGCCCTGAAAATGAGACGGGGGAGGACAGGTCCTGGGGAAGCTCCTCTCTGCAGCTGGGCCAGTTTTGGCTGAGGGTGGAGCTCAGTTCCCACAGGCCACAGGCCACAGGCCACAGGCCATGGGTGTGTGGATATGTTGCAGACAGGGGAAGGGTGGGTGCCCAGGGAGGAGAGGCAGGATGCCAGGGCATCTGCCAGGCCTCCAGGACACTCATTTTGGCTCACTGCCCTCCAGCAGGGAGCACACAAGTGTGTTTTGTTTTGGCATTAACTGGGCAGGCTGTGGGAAAATAGGTGGCAGGCTTCCCAAGCTGAGTGGGGCCTGCCCGTTTCATTGGCCAGGGCAATGGGGCTGAAGAGCTGTTGCCTCCTCGTGCTGCTGTCCCTCCCCTACAACTCCCATCTCCTTCCCCTGGTCACTGCCTAACCCCCATCTCCACTCCTTTTCTCCGCTCAGCCTGGGGGTTCCTCAACACAGAAGGGACTCTCAAAGGGGTAGCATCTCAAGCCTTCAGGTTGGGCCCTGAAGAAACTCCCTGGTGGAAGTCCCTGTGTTCCAGATGAGGAAACGAAGGTGGAAGGAGGTCTGGGACTTCCCGGGTCTTTGCGATGAGTCAGGGGTAAAACTGGGACTAGAGTTGAGCTCAACACCCTCCCATGGGAATTCCTCTTTTTGTGTTTTGTTTTTTACATTTACAAATAAAATGAAAACAAAATGAAGGGAAACTGAAGGAAAACACATGCATATACAAAGGAAGCTCACATTGGTGGGCCAGCACGGTTGCAGGCATTTTACGTAAACATTCCCATTTAATTCCCACCACAACCCTGCAAAAAGTCATCATTTGCCTTTTAAGGACAAGGGAACTCAGCTGAAAAGAGATTTCAGAACTTGGTCAGGAACCCAAAGCCAGGCGGAAGAGGAACCAAACACCTAACCCAGGTTTACCTGACCCGAAGTCCCTGTGATGTCAATCCTCCTCCTCCCAAACCTGACTATTTTACCTATCAGTCCAAGTTTCCCAGAGTTGTAATCACCATGCAGCTCGCAATGGGAAGGCCCTTGTTGGTGTCCCACATAGACAGTCATTCAACCTTCCCTGATGTGTCTGTCCCAGGATGGGCAGTCACTAGCTTACGTAGCTCCTCAGTTCTTTATAGATTACGTAGCTGTGCCAAAAAGGTCACATTCAGCAAGTGCCTGGCAAAGACCTTGGTTTCCTCCTTCATGATATCAAACCCATGTGACCGTCAGCTCCTACTATAGCCCTGGGACTGGCTGTCCCTCACCCCCACCCAAGCTCTAACACTCCCTGGCACCAGCTGCCCAGATAATTCCCTGTCCGAGTGCCTGCCTCTTAGGAACCTACCTCTGGCCTTAGGCCCCTGCTACCAACTGGTGGAATCTGGGTCCCTATGACTCTCCTGACCCTGCATGTTTGGGACTCACGGCTACTACCTTTAGTCCATGTGTTGAGATTGGGAGTTCCTGGAGTGCAGGGCCTGGGTCTTATCCCAGAAACCTGCCCACGACTGAGCCCAGAAAGGGGGACTTGTTGAGTGTTGCTGGATAGAATCCAAGGTCTAGTTCTGCCACAAACTCACTTCGTGTTCTAGAGAGAGCTGCTGCGCTCTTCTGCTGGTCACTAACCTTGAAGCTTCATTTGAGTGGGCTGTGATGCTCTGTCTTTTTTTTTTTTTAGATTTTATTTATTTATTTGTCAGAGAGAGAGCGAGCGAGAGTGAGCACAGGCAGACACAGTGGAAGGCAGAGTCAGAGGGAGAAGCAGGCTCCCTGCGGGGCAAGGAGCCCAATGTGGGACTCGATCCCAGGACACTGGGATCATGACCTGAGCCGAAGGCAGCTGCTTAACCAACTGAGCCACCCAGGCATCCCTGTGATGCTCTGTCTTTAGAGCTGCTCCCATACCAGGTTTCTTAGAGGACTGTGTTGAGGAGATTAGCTCCCCAAGGAGCAAAAGCTATTCTGTGTCTGAGGAGGGGGGTGGTGAGTGGAAGTACAGGGAGAAAGGTGACTAGGGTAGTAGGGAGGTGAATGGGAGTGAGGTCCACAGACTGCATTATTGGCAGCAGTACAGCCTGGTAGTCTCACTGGGGCTCCAACAGGGAATAGCTAGCTTCTGGGTGAGCTAACAGGTATTCCTGAGCAGTCTGAGCCAATGTGAGTGGGGGATAATGACAGAGCAGGAAAGGAAATTAGAGATTAGAGAGGGCTGTGAACCCTAGCAACAGCGATGGTGAGAGGCGACCTGGTACAGTATGGGCATATGGGATGGTGGCCACCTTCTCTTGGATGGAGTGTCAGTCTGTTCCAGGTGGCCACTCTGAACAGTGGTGGGATGCTGTTCACATTCTAGTCATGCTCAAGGGCTGCTGTACACTTCAAATCCCCAGAGTTTCTCCTGGGAGCCCTGTGGAATACTGGAATAGTTCATCTTCCAATGCCTACTCATATGCCTGTTCTAGGCCAGCTTTTAATCACTTAAATTTAGAATCACTTTCCTTCTGGAAGATTGTATAGCAGAATGCACCCTGGAGGAAAGAGCATAGCTTCAGACCAGGAGGAGCCAGGGGCCTGTCCTGGCTCTCCTGTCCTAGCTGTATGACCTTGGGCTGGTCATTTAGCTTCTGATCCTCAGTCTGTGAAATCCATGAAATGGGGTGTTATGTATCATGAGAAGTTGTAAAGCTTAGAAATAATGTAAATAACATGCCTGCTTCAATATCTGACACATAGAAGAGGCAAAATAAATGATAGCTGTTATATTCCTTCCAGGGGTAAGAATCGCATCTGTGGCCTCCTTGGTGGAAAGGAGCCAACAGCTACTTGCACTGCCCCAGGGATCGGGGAGCTCACCTCCTCTAGGGGCAGATCTGCCTGGAAAACCTTCTTCCTTTGATGCAACTGAGACCTATCCCCAGTCTGTCTCTGGGGCCATAATGCATGCTGCTATGTGGCCAAAGGACAGCTCTGGGCATTACCACAAAGAATTTCAAGAGATTTTATGTCTGGTAACACAGTGCTTATCTGCACTACAGGAGCAAGGCTCTGGAAGTTCCCAGCCTGGTTCAAAGGAGTATGTTTTAAGGCAGGCTTACATAAATCATAGAAATCCCTTTCCCCCTTCCTATAGAGTTTGGAATACAGGGATTGTATCCTCCTGAGTCTGCTTTTTTTTTTTTTAAGATTTTATTTATTTATTTGACAGAGCCAGACAGACAGAGATCACAAGTAGGCAGAGAGGCAGGCAGAGAGGGAGAGAGGAGGAAGCAGGCTCACCGCCCAGCAGAGAGCCTGATGCGGGGCTCGATCCCAGGATCCTGAGATCATGACCTGAGCAGAAGGCAGAGGCTTTAACCCACTGAGCCACCCAGGTGTTCCTACCTTTTTAAAAAGATTTTATTTATTTATTTGACAGAGAAAGAGATCACAAGTAGGCAGAGCAGCAGGCAGAGAGAGAGAGAGAGAGAGAGAGGGAGAAGCAGGCTCCCTGATGAGCAGAAAACCCAACTCGGGACTCGATCCCAGGACCCTGAGATCATGACCTGAGCCGAAGGCAGAGGTTTAACCCACTGAGCCACCCAGGCACCCCTTGAGTCTGCTTTTTTTCTGGGTGAACTCTCTCAATTCCTTTGAGCAAGAAGCAAATAGGAGAACTGGATTCTGGTCCCAAATCCATCACTTCAGGGCAAGTTACTTATCTTTCACTGAGCCTCCAGTTCCTCATATGTAAAATGAATAAAATAACTGTTTCTCAGGATTATAGTGAAGATTAGCTCAGAGAAGTAATATGGAAGTTTGGAGTTTGGGAGAGGCACTTAGTAAATGTTAAACACATTTACAACAAACCAACAAACATATTTCTGAAAAAGCAGTTAGCAGGTCATTTTATGTTGCCCCTTAGCTTTTTAATCCTATCCCCAAAGGAAGTCATCCCATAAAGTTTATGCCATTCCTGCTTTTAGAATAACGGCAAATCAGGTGGAAGATGCCCTCCTAAACCCACAAAATCGAGACCCAGGGTTGTACTTCATCATTGAAGAGCCTACTAAGTTCCAGGCTCATTCACTTACTTTATTCCATAGTTGGGGACCAAGACCCAGAGAAGTCCCAGCTTATCAATAGAGAGGCTGGATCCCAAATCTCCCCACATCTAGCAATTTTATACCTAATCCTCCCCTCTAGGAAAAGAGAAGTGATGGGAAGCTAATCTCTGAGCCAGACTAGTTACACCAGGACTAAGATCCAGCAAATCTTTGTTGAGCACCTTCTGTGGCATAACACTGCATCTGGGCAAGCACTGTTACCCCTCCCCAACGAACCCAGTGTCACTCACGGAATGGCTGGTCTGGAACTCAGCCTTGCTAAAGGCTGAGGCGGATTGTCTTGCTAACTTTTGTATCCCCAGTGTCTGCCACAAGGCTTGGCACAAAGCAGGATCTTAGCAAATATTTTTTGAATGAATGATGAATCTATACACATTCATTGAGCACCGACTATGTACCAGGCCTTGTGTTAGAAGAAATTCCATTTAATACAACAAGCCTGCAGGGCTGGTATTATGTCCCCAATTTACAAGTTAGAAAATAAACACTGGAAGCGTCAAACTGATCAGCTCAAGGCCTCACCATGGACTGGTGCTGAAAGTGAGACTGGAGCCCAGTCTGGCTACCTTGGGCTTCAGGTCTGGGGTCCCACAGCTGTCAGGGAGCTATGCATCTGCCCACCTGGCTCCATTGCCCCAGGCCTTCCCTGATAGTGACTGTGGTCTCTGGTGAAGGGCTGACTTTTGAATAGCCTGAAGGAAACTAGAAAAAAAAAAAAAAAAAAAAAAAAAAGCCTGATCTCCTAGTTCCTACAACCTGACTCATGCATAACTCTGATTCTATCACCTTCCTGTACAAGAATCTAAGTAATCTGAGATGAACAACCTGGATTCGAGTCCCATCTTCCCAATTTCTGGCCACTTGTGGCCTCAGCCAATATACTTGGATCTCTCCAGACCTCAGTGACTTTCTTCTTTTGCCTGACTACGCTTCTGAGAACAGTTGTCTGGGACCCCAGCTTCTGATAAAACCGTGAGGCGATCTAGCTCACCCTCCGCACATCCACGTGGCTTTTGAAGAGGTATTTTCGTTTTTCTAAGGACCCCCAAGGGAGGCTGAAACCCCTGTCTGAACAGGGCGGGAACGTAGGTGGAGGGGGCTGCCCGGATGAACAGCCCCAGTGACAGAGGAAGGCAGATCTCAGTCAGAGGCACAGAGTGGACTGACACCCAGAAGTCCTGACTCCCAGACAAGAGCTTCCTCTGTTGCCCTTGCTGCCTCCTCTACTTTTCTTCATGGTTATCATCTGCACATGTTTTTTTTTTTTTTTGTTTGTTTGTTTTGTTTTATGACCCACAGAACCCTTCGTGACGCAGAGTCTAGTCTTGCTGTGTGAAAAATCTCTCCTATGGGCACTAGCCTCTCCACCTGTGAATTGGGGATTCTGATCTTAAGGACCTCACGGTTCCCCTCCAGCACAGAATCCGAGCTCTTTGACGAGAATGCCCTGTAGCAGAGAGCCGTTTTCTTCTCTGCGAGGCCACGAGATATTCCCCCTGCCCGGCACCGCAGCAGTGGGCACCTGTGGCCCGCTGAGGAAGAACTTGTCGATGCTCGCTCCCTCACGCTTGGCTATCTGGCCAGCGCATTCGCTCGCCAGAGAAGGTATTGGAAGACCGGAAAGAAGTGGAACTCTCCTGCTGTCACAGGCATGCTACCCTTCGCATACAGTAAAAACTTCACTCTGAATGTCGTCCCCTCACCCCAACACACAGACACACACAAAAGCACTGCAGCCCAAAAGCCGGCAGGAGGCGGGGGCGGCTTGTGCGCGTGCGTCGGCGCAGAGCCCTCTACCGCCCACGTGCGCGGCCCCGATCGGAGGCGCGCGCCCGGTCGCCTGGCGGGAAGGCGCGCGTGAAGCCCCCGTCTGGCTCTGGGTGTGGGGGAGGGAGGACTGGAGGCGTTTGGAACGTGCCACTCTCGGAGACAACGGGGGGGTTTTCGCGCTCCTCTAGCGTTTCTACCCCTCCTATTCGCCGATCGATCCGTTAGTTCCCCCACGCCGAGATCCAAAGCCCCGCGCCGCGGCCACGCTCCCTCCCTCCAGCGTGGCCCAGCCCCTGGAACCCCGCTTTGGACTGTGTTGTCCCCTCTGCTGCCGGAGCGGGGCGCTGCGCCACACGGTGGGGCCGGAAATTCCCGCGGCCAGAGTGGAGGAGCCGAAGCCGAGAGCGCGGCACCGCCTTCCACCTTCCCGGGCCGGGCGGGGGCGTTGGGCCCAGCGAGGGCTGGGCTGCTTGAGTGGGGGCGGGAGGCCGCGTCCGCGAGGAGCTGCGGCGCGGGCGGGCGGGGAACGGGACAACGCTGCTGCTCGAAAGCCTTTCGGCGAGCTCCGAGACCCTGCGCCCCAGCTCCTGGGCCCCCGCCCCCTCGCGGTCTCCGCCTCCTTCCCTCACACACCCCCCGGGCCGCCGGAGCCCCAGGCCTTCCCGGCGCTCCTCCTCCTTCTCTTCACACTCGCGGTCCGACCTGAGTCCTCCAGCCGCCTGCCGGCCTTGCCTTGCTCCCTGCCGGGCGAGTCCTCGTTCTCAGGCTCTCCTTGCACACGCACACACAGATACACACGCTTTCCGGGCCTCCCCTCCTCACGGCCCCCCATCTCCTCGTCCGAGCTGACGCCGCCGTCGGGGGGAGGATTGATGTCCCTTAAGCATCATGCAGCCGCCGCCGAGGAAGGTGAGGGTGCAGTTGGGGGGCATTTGCGGTTTGGGAGGGATGTGTACAAGGGACGCTGCTGGGGCGCCCCCTCCCCCTTTCCGCAAGGGGCCGTGACCGCCGTCGTCTCGGGCTTGTCACCGAGTTGCCGCTGGCTTCAGTCGGGGGCCACGCGGATGAGGTGTCTTTCCGACGAAGGGGCTGCCGGGGCTCGTACCTTCCATCGCACGGGAGACCCCCATACATTTCACAGGAGCTTCGGGTGTGCATTTGTATGTGTGCGCGCGCATGGCAGTGCTGCTCGCTGCAAAGTGCATTCTCGGGGCTGCACCGAGGGGAGGCGGGGAGCCCCTGCAGCTTCTGAGCCTGTGCTTGTGTGATTGTTTAGTCTGCGCCAGGTTTGAGCCCTCCGGCTGCTTGTCGCCACCCTTGCCCATTTGATCATTTTCAGGGAATTTGTTTCCAGCCTAGCGGTAAGGTTCGGCCTGCCTTTCCCACGGGGCGGCCGAAAAGAAGTTAGACTAGTCACCGCCCCCCACCCCAGGGGAAAACAAGAAATTAAACCTTCCCCCCACACCCCTAGTCCTGCCCCGCCCCTCCAGCTAGGGGGCCAGGAGGCTGGTGCTGTCCCCGGAGAGCGAGAGCCAGGCGGTGCGTGGCGTGTGCACCGCGATCTGGGCTTGGGGTGGGAGTGACGGGTGCTCTCGGCATGTCAGCGGCTCCCCCCGCTGCGCCCTTCGAGAACTGTTTCGCTGCCCTCTTCCCCAGCGTTCTCAAGGGCTGAGGCTGTGTCCTTGTCTTTTTAATTCTGCAGATGGTTACTGAGTGTCTACCCTGGGCATTGGGTGGAGAATGCTGTTCTGTCCTCCCCTCGTGGGCAAACATTTGCTGAATGCCTAACTCGCTCGCGTCTGCTTCTTCTTTTTCTCTTTCTTAATCCGTGTTTCTCCAGTTAAGTGACTCTTTTTTCTTTCACACATGTACCTCCAGCCCTCCCGCTTAGCCCCTCTCCGCGGCGGCGGCAGGGATTCCAGGCCCACTGAAACCTGGAACCCTGGGGTCCGGGTCTGGCTGGCGAGGCACTGGACAGCTTGCATTTGCTGTTCTGTTTGAAGTGGAGCCGCCACGGGGACCGGCTTGCTGGGGTGGCTTAAAAGCACTGCATATGCTGGAAGGTCACTTTTGCTTTCTCCTTTGTGAGAAAGAGATTGTGATTTGATGCGCTGTCAGCGAGCTGGCATCCTGAGACTGTGCTTTCTTGCAGCCATTATGGGATGATTTATGTAGTCAATTTATGCATATAATTTCATGATTGTGTAAATTTTGGCCATTATATATTAGACATTCCTATACTCACGTCTGCCATCTATACTCAGCTCACCTCTCCTGGTGGTTGAGATCTTTGAATCTTTTTTGGAAGAAATAAAAAAAAAAACCTCTAAGAAGACTACTACATATATATTAAGCTTGTGCATGAAAAGGAATGACTGGTGTTTATTTTGCATTTCTTTAATCTGTAATTTTTATACTCTTTTACTTTCATTTACCCTCTTTCAGGATATTTGGCTAGATTTCTCATTGTGTCCTCAGGAAACAAAATTAGGTAACTAGTAATGGATTTATGGCCTTTACGGTAGAAACGAGCAAGAGGTATATATTCTGTAGGGGAGAAATGAGCAAGAGGTATATATTCTGACAGCAATTAAGTATTTTGCTTAAGTAATGACTTTGTTTTTAAAATTGCAGTTAAGGCCTTCATAATATATGGTATATTTTAGGTGAAAGTTACACAAGAACTGAAAAACACTCAAGTTGAGCAGATGACAAAACTTCAAGCCAAACATCAAGCAGAATGTGATTTACTTGAAGATATGAGGTAAGGTTATAATAAATAGTATAAGAACTTTTATATCTTTGTTTCAAAGAACCATTGAGTTACCAAGCCCCAGGAACTGATGATGGAATTTCCTTTTGGATTTCCTGCTTTAATGCTGTTAGAGCTTTGACTCAGCTAGGAATTATAACTGGAACTAATGCAATACAAACTTTTTTTTTTTTCCTTTAGTGGTGGAACCTATAATCTACACATACTATCATGAAAAAACAAGGCTCTTAAAAATTATTAAATTATAATTATTAAAGTAAAAATTCTTATTTAAATAATCTTTCCACTGAATTGTAACATTTACTGACCTTAATGATTTCACAGAGATTTTTAAACTGACACCTCTGGTTAATAGTTAATATCTGGGGGTGAGCCTGTCAACCTCAGACTATTGTACGCTGGCACTATTTGTTGGAACATGACAAATACAATTCTGTCTTTGAACATTACATTTAGTGGGAAATATGTTTATCATATTTTGTCATTAAAGTTACCTGTATTCATAATTAAGACAATTCTAAATAAATAAGCCATCTTGCCAGCATTGTGAAAATCAGTATCTTTATAGAGGGAAGCATGACTCATTTTACTGAAAGAAACACCACTGTTTTAACAATCCTGTAATACAAATTGACAGCTCAACAAATATATTTTTATAAAGGATAGAAGATAAGTTGCATGTTGAAACAGAGTGGCTACAATTCTTATTTCCCTTTAGTAACACATTTATCAAATTGGCATTGGGTCTATAAGCTTTATCTGTTGCCTATTTCTCCTGTGGTGCATGACCTCATGTTGACTTCATGAAAAATATGATCTGTGTGTTGTTATAATAAAATTTTGTGTTTGGATAGTTGAATTGTTTGGAGCCCAAACATTTTAGTTTAAAGAGCTCCATTTTTCCTGCCCCATATTTAATTTAGGTACTACTTATAACTATTTCTTCTGTCTGTTCAGGGTTTCTAACTAGGGCATATAAATGTAGGCTTATCCAAACTTGAATATACTAAGATCATTGTTTTCTCACTGGGAAGTATTCTATTTTAATTCTGCATTAGTTTCCTTTTGTTTTTCATGTGGCCACAGGGGAATTTTTAGACTTAAATAATTCCTGTGCAAAATACCTGAAGCTCTTCGTAAGGTTAAAAATTAAGTTTTAGGGGCACCTGGGTGGCTCAGTGGGTTAAGCCTCTGCCTTCAGCTTTGGTCATGATCCCAGGGTCCTGAGATCGAGCCCCGCATTGGGGTCTCTGCTCAGCAGGGAGTGTGCTTCCCCTTCTCTCTCTCTCTGCCTGCCTCTCTGTCTGCTTGTGATCTCTGTTAAATAAATAAAAATAAAATCTTAAAAAAAAATAAGTTTTAGGGGCGCCTGGGTGGCTCAGTGGGTTAAGCCTCTGCCTTTGGCTCAGGTCATGACCTCAGGGTTCTGGGATCAAGCCCCTCATCTAGCTCTCTGCTCAGGGGGGAGCCTGCTTCTCCCCGCACCCCCGGCATGTCTGCCTGCCTCTCTGCCTACTTGTGACCCCTGTCAGATAAATAAATAAAATCTTAAAAAAAAAAAAATTAAGTTTTAAACATCTATTAAGTGAAATACGGTACTGTAGTAGCACTCTCCAGATGAAGAAAGTAATAAATTTTTGGAAGCAGTTTTGTAAGGCCAAATTAGTAAGTGAGGCTTCTCTGGGTATGGAAGGTCAGTGGTCATTAAACCCTGTGATTATATCTTCTAAAGACTTATTGTTTACATTCTTTTCTTTTTTTCACTTACTGCCTATGCCTATACCTTAGTACCAGAGCTTATGGTCAGGTATGGGGACACATGATCACTGCTAAATTGATATAGGTTGTTCTGCTCCTGTTATTTATTTGTTTGTAGTATTGCTGATCCCATCACATTTCACTTGCCTTATTGCAAGAATATCCCAACTATTGCAGTAGTGTTCTCATATCTTTTACCCCTCAATCCCTTCTTTAAAGTCTGTCTTCCACATTGTCACCAGTTAGCTTTCTTTCCTTTCATTTTCTTTTTTTAAGATTTTATTTATTTGAGAGAGAGTGTGCACATGCAGGAGCAGGGGGAAGTAGCAGAGGGAGAGGGATAAGCAGACTACCTGCTGAGCAGGGAGTCTGACATGGGCTCAATCTCAGGACCCTGAGATCATTACCTGAGCTGAAGGCAGAGGCTTAACCGATGGAGCCACCCAGGCGCCCCACCAGTTAGCTTTCTAAAAACATTGTTTATTATGTCCTGTGTTCTCTGTGTCCTCCTAGATAAAGACTACACACCTTGTTGTAGTATATATAATGCTCTGTAACCTAGCCACAAGCTTCCTTTCCTGTTGTAATTACTGCCATTTCATGCTTATTCATCCTTCCTTCTTATTCGCCTTGCCTTGGCCACTCAGGACTTCTGGTTATCTAATTGTGCTCTGTACATTCATTCCTTTAAATACACCATTCTCTTTGCCCGTTAATACCCTTCCTCCCACTTTTTCACTTGGCAAATTCTGGTTGCCACTAAGTTTGCAAGTTTGTTGATCTCTGTGATCTCAGAGGATTTTGATTTTGCACACGCTTTTGGCTTCGCCCCTCAGGTGAATTCCTTGAAGTCAGGGGGTAAGTCTTAATTCAGTTTTGTGTCTGTACCCTTTGTTTAGGCTGGCAAAATTGTTTAGTGAATGTAACTGGTTATATTTAAGTGTACCTTACTTGTTTTTAGGTGAAGTGTTTTATTGTTCTGTTTGTGCTAGCATATTGTCTTTTGGGCTTGTGTTATACTTTGATTCATGTGGGCACTTGAAAACATACTGTACTATTTGATGTTGAGGATATATATTTACATATAATATATAAATACATAGATTGTTGGTGTTCCAAAAATTAGTAGATTCTTTATTCAAATGATATATGTTCTTCTTTTATATTAAATTCTTTTTTTTTTTTTAAGATTTTATTTATTTCTTTGACAGACAGAGATCACAAGTAGGCAGAGAGGCAGGCAGAGAGAGAGAGGAGGAAGCAGGTTCCTGGCCAAGCAGAGAGCCCGATGTGGGGCTTGATCCCAGGACACCAGGACCATGACCAGAGTGGAAGGCAGAGGCTGTAACCCATTGACCCATTCAGGCGCCCCTATATTAAGTTATTTCAGTGAATTCCTTCACTCCTATATAGTTGTGATCAGAATACCGTATTACCTCCTAATAGGTGAATTTATGTTTCTGATTTTTTTTTTCAATGATAATATTGAATTGGAAGTTGAAAATTGCATACACTTGTTATTCATAATAACTTTAGTTGCTTGAGAAAGGGGGTAGTTTGGCTTTTCTGGTCTGTCCTAGCAAGTAGAATGACATTTAAAAATTCATTAGCAAGGGCCTCCTGGGTGGCTCAGTGGGTTAAAGTCTCTGCCTTCAGCTCAGGTCATGATCCCAGGGTCCTGGGATTGAACCCCATATCGGGCTCTCTGCTCAGTGGGAGCCTGCTTCTTCTTCTCTATCTGCCTGCCTCTGTGCCTACATGTGATCCCTATCTATCAAATAAATAAATAAAATCTTAAAAAAAAATTCATTAGCAATTTCTGAACTTGAAGTTTTTATATGTATTATCTTATAAAAGATCTTGCTTGTTGTCCCCCCCCCACCTTTTTTTAAAGTACTTTATACCCGCAGTGTGGTACTTGAATCAAAACCTGGAAATCAAGAGTTGCGTGCTCTACGGACTGAACCAGCCAGGTGCCTTTGCTTTTCTTTTTTTGAGAGTCCCATCCCCTTCCTCCCCACAAATAGTAGTCTTTCTCACTGATGCCTCAACCAGTATTATGCTCAATTTAAGTTAGTGTGAATTCACTCAAAAAAAGTGCAAATAGCTTTTCTTAATATAAAGAAATTACTAGTAGGCAGAGAAAAAATTTTTATTACTTTAAAAAGAGCGAAAAATTAAAAGACCACAATAATTATTAAGCTGTCAGTAGGAGATGTAATAGGAGATGTAGTGTATTAAGCTGTAAATAGACAATTTCATGCTGGGTTATGGCTGGTTTCCACTTCCTTCCCCCCTTCTCATCTTCTGGAATTTTGAAGGGAGGAAACCAGTTATGATACAGTATTTTTCCTTTGCTCTCCTCCCCTGCTTCAGTTCATTTTTTCCAGAGATGTATTTGGAAGCTGGTGTGTTGGGAGTAAAATATGAGAATGAAAGATAACTCATTTGTTGTTAATCAGGGACATTCCATGCTTTAGGGAGATTTTATACTGAAGTGTTTCCTGTTGACTTTTGTTGTCAGCAATAGACAAGGAAACTTTACTTTCTTTTTAGTTTTTTATTATTATTTTTTCTCTCTTTGCTTTCTAAAACCATGTGTAAATTTCTAAATACTACAGCTTATATATTATTTATTAATATTATATATTTCATATTGTTTATTCTTATGATATACTAAGTAGAGTCAATAAAGAAAGTTCTTTGCAGGGATCCTGAGTATAAAGAACTACCTTCTTAGCAGACATTTTTAGGTCATTATATAATTTGGAAAAACATAGAATTTTAGAGTCAGTTGAACACTGTCATGTTTGTCAATGAAAATGGAAACTGAGGCACAGTGAGATGAAGTGAATCATACTGAGAAAAAAATGCTATTTCTCTAATTTCTAGTCTAGTGCATTATCCCATCTCTCTGTATTATCCAAGCTTTTAATCAAGGAAATCATCATAAGTCCCATTTCTTGAAACATTTTGCCTATCAAATAGTACATTTTAACTAATAATTTTTCTTTCTTTTAATTTTTCATACATCAGGCTGTCAATCAGCTTTGAATCAGTATTTTAAAACTACTGACATGAGTCCAGACAAAGGCAAAGATACTTGAAACTTTACCTCAGAGAAGGCTGAGTGTATGGTTTCTCACAGATGTTCTGAAAAATGGAAACAAGCTTAAAAAGCACCTGTCTTTTCTTTGTAGAAACCTGGAGGTCTAGTGACCTCAAGTGAGGAATTACTGTACTATATGTTGTTACCTTCTATAAACTGTAAGTTTGTGGGACTCACCGGGGATTGGATTCTTGACTATTTATAGATGCTCTGAGAATTTTTTCATTGTCTCAGAGACTGTTATGTCTAGAAGGGAACCTTAGAAGTAATCTGGTCTAGACTGTTTTTTAAAAAAGTTATATTGTATTGATATATAATTCATATACCATGCAATTAACCTATTTAAAGTTTTTAATATATTCATGGGATTGTATGACTATCAACACTTAAACCTGAGAACATTTTGCTTCCCCAAAAAGAAACTCTGTACTGATTATCAATCACTTCCATAATTTTCTCTAGCCTTAAGCAATTACTTTCCTTTTCTATAGAAATGAACTCTGTAAAAATGAAATAATACAGTGTGTGGTCTTCTGTGACTGGTTTTACTTAGCATAATATTTTCAAGGTTCATCCGTGTTACAGCATCAGTACTTCATTCCTCTTTATTGCTGAATAATACTTTGTTGGATGGATGTACCACCACATTTAATAACCTACTTATCAGTTGATAATTTTTTGGCTGTTATGAATAATGTTCCCTTGAACATTCATGTACAAATTTTTGTGTGGACTTACGTTTTCATTTATCTTGAGTATGAATCTGGTAGTGGAATTTCTGGGTAATATGGTAACTCTGTTTAACTTTTTGAGGAACTTTCAAACTGATTTCCAAAGTGGCTCCACCATTTTATATTCCCACTAGCAGTCATGTTATGAAGGTTCCAGTTTTTCTACATCATTGCTGATGCTTATTATTGTCTGTCTTTTGGTTTTAGCCATCCTAAAGGGTGTGAAGTGGTATTGTTGTGGCTTTTATTTGCATTTCTCTAATAGTCTGTGATATTGAGCATTTTTTCATGTGTTTATTAGCCATTTGTATATCTTCTTTGGAGAAATGTCTGTTCAGATCTTTTGCCCATTTTTAAATTGGGTTATTTGTCTTATTGCATTATAAGAGTTCTTTATGTATATGTATATGTATATGTATATGTATATGTATGTCTATATATGTAAGTTATTTGATTTGCAAATATATACAGTATTTGCTAAATTTTTCCCACTCTGTAAGAATCACCTGAAGTGATTCAGACACGCATTAAATTTTGAGTTACTAAAGCAGTAGAAAGGATAAGGACTTTGAAGGTAGACCAGAGATTGAAACCCAACTCTGCCGCTTATTAGTAGGGTAATCTTGGACAAGTTACTAAGGTTCTGTGAGCCTCATATTTCATATATGTAAAATAAGGTTGGTACCTACCTTTTTTGCTTTTTTGTAAAAGTTAAATGAGATACATGAAATGCTGAGCATGGTAGATCTTCACATTGGTAGCTGCTATTGTTAGTGGAAATTAGAGCCTAGGAAGAGGGATGTTGTCTTATTCAAGGTAACAGTGGAGGTTTTTTTTTTTTTTTTTAAAGATTTTATTTATTTATTTGACAGAAAGAGATCACAAGCAGGCAGAGAGGCAGGCAGAGAGGCAGGCAGAGAGAGAGGAGGAAGCAGGCTCCCCGCTGAGCAGAGAGCCTGATGCGGGCCTCGATCCCAGGACCCTGAGATCATGACCTGAGCCGAAGACAGAGGCTCAACCCACTGAACCACCCAGGCGCCCAACAGTGGAGGTTTTTATGTTTCATTAATTCTAAGAAGCACAGTTTTTTTGTTTTTGTTTTTACATTCTTCTGAAATCCAGATACATCCAGAGTTGGTTTTGGCTTTGATGAAGTTGTCAGTGTCTCTTCACACATAGAACTTGAATACCTATTGGCAGAGTTGAAAGAAAATCCCAGAGTTAATGGTTGGAATACAAATGTTGGGTCAGCTGGGCTTTTGATGGTGCAGAGGTATCAGTGATTGATTCAGAACAGTGGTTCAGAAGAGCTTGACTCCTGAGTGTGACCAGTTTATGCATCAGTTTATCTTTTTAAAATTATGCACAAGAGTAATATATCCTAAAAAATCTGACTAAATAAGTTTAAAAGCACTCTTTCAATAAGTATAAATAAAAATTGTAAGTGGTAGGGTATTGTATCAATTTAGTTGGCAGCATTTTTTCTTAGTGGAATATAATGTGTCTTGGAATTATTGTTTTTGATATGATGAAAACTGGAAATAGCTAATCAGATACTGGACCTGGGTCTTTTAAAATTGTAAATTGCTTCTCAATTCAGTGTTATTCCTTTTTAAAAAAAATTTTAAAATTTATTTTTTAGAAGGAGGGAGGGGGAGAGGGAGAAAGAGAACTTTTTTTTTTTAAGTTACAGAGGTAGAATTCAGTGATTAATCAGTCTTACATAATACCCAGTGCTCATTACATTACATGCCCTCACCCAGTACCTACATCCCCCTACCCACCTCCCCTCCAGCAACCCTCAGTTTGTTTCCTATGATAAAGAGTCTCATATGTTTCCGGGAGAGGGAAAATCTTAAGCTGGGCATGGAGCCTGATTCAGGGCTTGATCTCACAACCCTGAGATCATGATCTGAACCAAAATCAAGAGTTGGACGCTTAGCTGACTGAGTCACCCAGGTGCCCCAGTATTCTTTCAGATGAGAACTTAAAATGATATAATCATGAGGGGAGAACTTTTTAAAAATAGGACTGCATGGAAAAAGATCAAATAGGACTGCATTTAACATTTCTTTGAATGAAAGGAAAAAAAAAGATTACCTGATTTTAAAATGAAAGGACAACATGGAATTTTAACTGACTAAATGAATTTACATTTTAAATATATACTTCTACATTATGATCAGTTCTGGAGCAGGGATACTAAGAGTAGGAGGTACAAACTAGGCAGAGGAGGAAATAGGGAAATACAGTTTGAAAGAATCTGTTTACTAAAACTTTTTATCACAGACCAATGCCTACTTGAAAGAGTAAGGGTTTTAACAATACCTTTTCCTATTGCTCTTTAATGGTTTATGAACTCATAAGCCATTGTTCATAGATCCTTATGTGCTCCTAAAATATGAAGATTTGGTTGGAATGGCTATTGCAAACCACTGCAGAAGAAGTTGTTTAATGATTTATAGATTTATAGACTTGAACAGAGTGCTAGCTTAAGAGGCATGCAACTGGGGTATGGATCCTAGTCTTAATCTCTTATTAACTGTGTGACTTTGACCTTAAATCACCACAAGTCACTTAAACTTCTCTGAGCCTCATGTCTCTTATCTGTAAAATGGTAATAATTATAATATCTTATGGGATTATTTTGGTAATTGAAACAAAGTAATGCATATAAAAGCTCTTTTGTATAGTGACATAATAGATGCTCAGTGAATGCATGTGGATTGTGATTATTATTTTTTTATACATTTTTATTTTTTTATTAACATATAATCTATTAGCCCCAGGGGTACAGGTCTGTGAATAGCCAGGTTTACACCCTTCACAGCACTCACCATAGCACATACCTTCCTCAATGTCTATAACTGCTCCCCCCTACCAACTCTCTGTTTTATGAGATTAAGAGTCTTTTATGGTTTGTCTCCTTCCCGATCCCATCTTGTTTCATTTATTCTTTTCCTACCCCTCAAACCCCCAATATTGCATCTCAACTTCCTCATATCAGAGAGATCATATGATAATTGTCTTTCTAGGATTGTGATTATGTTAAGTAATTCAGAATACCAATTCAGAATTATGGTCTGTGACTGACTTATCCCCTAAAGAGTTAACTGGTGAGTTAAAAATGCAATGAGCCTTAAAGATAAATTATTCAAGTAATATTAAGAATTTCCTTCACTAAGTTCAGTAGTCCTTGGTACCGTCTATTTTTCTGTGTGTTGGTTATGATTCTTCTCATTATTGCTGTATGACTTCTGCAATTCCAAGCATGATGATCTTATACAATAGTGTTAGTGGAGGAAGAGGAGGGAAGGGCAGTTTATCTTTAATGCGAACTTTCCCTCTCTTCTTCTCCTCTTTCCTCTGAGAAGATAATTTCTACCAGAAATTATCTGAATAGACTTGACTTTATATCTTATTGGCTGAGTTTGGTTCATCTGCCTCTGCGTGCCTAGTTGCAAAGGAGGCTGGGAATATGATTATATTCTTGGAGAGGTGGTCTTTGTCAGCAAGAAATAAGTTTTTGGTGGCAGTGATATGGCTTTTTCCACATTACTGTTTTGCCCTTTTTGCCATAGGGACCAATTTCTAAGTTACTTCTAGTGTTTCCCATAAAAGTGTAAAAAATGTGTTGGGGTTTAATTGTGAAAGATAAAGCTGGAATAAGGAATTCCTTAGAAAACACTTGTATGCCCTCCTACTAACTTCTTTTGAATTCAGAGGCATAGGTCAGAAGTAGGTTTTTATATTTGCCGTAGGTAATGGCCCAATAGGCCTCTTAATATTCTCCTCTTAGCAACACAGGAGTGGTTAAAAATCTAACCATTTACGGTTTTCTGATAATTTAGAGAAATGGTGGCCCAAGGACCCTCCAGGCAGTTGTGGTTTTGCTGAACTTCTTTTACTTCTCAGGTGAAAGCATTAATAAGTAGTGAAGTGGCTATACTGAAATTAGAGAAGGAGAAATAAGAGCTAGAATTACTCCTGGCTGAATAATTTGCCCCTTAATAATTGAGGATTGGCAATTCAGTCTTGAAAATATAAAGTACTTGAGGAAGCCTGTGGTGGTAAGTTTATGTTTTTCTTTGTAAATTTTTTGAATGTTCATTTGAATTTCACAAATCCCATTCTGTTTTATTGGTGTCAGCCTTCAGGAATGATGTGATGCATAAGCAGGAGTTAGTTTCTAAGTATGGTTTGTGCTGTCCATTCTTCAGTGACTAATTTGGGAACTAGGCACAGAAACTTGTAACCTCGTCTTTTGTTCCATTGCTGCAGATTTCCTGTCATGTGTTGGTCAGGACTGAATAGAAGAACCTTAGCTGATACTTTTATTTCATCTTATTTTGTCTTCACAGTATTCCTTGGTATGCTTTATTTTAAAATTCCATTTTATTTTATTTATTTATTTACTTTTTTGCATTCACATCTCTTGTCGTCCAGATGTTTTCTGTTTTGTGAAATTTGACATAATCCCAGTTCAAAAAGAAAATGTTATTTCTGGTGTTAGGAAAAGTTTTACCATGTCTGTGATTCCACAGGAAACAACTGGGAGAGTTATACTTCTTGATTATATTTTAGTGGTACTTGTTTTTCCCTCTTTGGTGGTTGGAGAATGGGGGCAAGAGGCAGAGACTTTTTATTACATAACATTTTTTTATGTTTTGAATTTTGAGTCACGTTAATTTTACCTACTCTGAAGACTAAAATTAGGTGATTCAGAATTGCTAAACATTTGGCTTTTAATTAATTTTTAGTGAAGTTAGTTTTATGTATTTTTATATTAACAGACTTTGCAGTTTATTTCTAGTATGTACAAATTTAAGAATACTTGATTTATAAACTTCTTTTCTTAGAATGACAGATCTTCAGCTGATTATAGTTCAGAGTTGGGGAAACAGGCTCTGTGTACTACTGTGTTTCTTTCTGCGTTGTGGATTTTTTTTTTTATTCTGAAACAAGTACACATATTAAGTGGTTGGATTTCTCTCCAGCCTCAAGTTTTATTTTAGCTCACTTTATCCAAAGGCTTTACATTATAGTCATATTTTCAAATATTTTAAATAAAAATTTTAAAATATAGTCCTATTTTGAAATGTTTTTGTGGTAAAATGTATTTTGCATTATAAGCCAACTTCTTTCATGGGGGAATTGTTTTCTGTTTTGCTGTAGAGGTATTTTATGTAATAGTTTCCTTAGCTGTATTGAGCAAGTTGAATATTTTTTAATGCTGCCTTTTCTTCTCTTGCATTTTTAGCTGTACCTCTTTCTGTTTTTCAAGTGGTTGTTCTAGGTGTTACACCATGCATCTTTAATTTATCACTGTATACTTAGATATACCTTTCTACCTAAGGCACTTGCAAGAAGTCCAATTCTAATTACTTCATCCCAGACTTTGTGCTGCATACTTTATAAACTTCATAATATGAGATTAGTTTTGCTTTAATCTTTTGATTATCTTTTGAAGAGATTAAGACATAGAAAAAAGTCTTTTATATTTACTTACCAATTTTAACTTTTCTTTCTTTCCCCAGACCAGTAACATAGTTTTGAGTTTCTGTCTGGCATCATTTCCTTTTTTTCTAAAATTTAAAAAATTTTTTTGCAGTAGTTTTATTTATATAAAGTGTTTTTGTTTTAATATTTCAATTGGATATATTTAATGTGCAATATACATTATTAATTCTTTTCCACTAATATTAGCTTGCCTGTAGTGCTGTACAAGATATAATACAAATATTCTAATTACAATGTGTTATATACTAATACACTGATTTTGAGGGTTTTTTTTTTTTTAAGATTTTATTTATTTGACAGATAGAGATCACAGGTAGGCAGAGAAGCAGGCAGAGGGAGAGGAGGAAGCAGGCTCCCTGCTGAGCAGAGAGCCCGATGTGGGGCCCGATCCCAGGACCCTGGGATCATGACCTGAGCCAAAGGCAGAGGCTTTAACCCACTGAGCCACCCAGGTGCCCCCTGATTTTGAGTTTTATAAGCAAATGTTTGTTGCATGATAGAGAACACTTTTTTCCTTGCTTTCATTAAGTACCCAGTAGGTTTCTTAATTTTAGAAATTTTATAATAATGTTATGGGATTCTCCAAAGAAGACATACAAATGGATAACAGACATATGAAAAAATATTCATCATCATTAGCCATCAGGGAGATTCAAATCAAAACCACATTGAGATACCACCTTACACTAGTTAGAATAGCCAAAATCAATGAGACAAACTTGTAAACAGCAAGTGTTGGAGAGGATATGGAGAAAGGGAACTGTCTTACACTGTTGGTGGGAATGCAGGTTGGCACAGCCACTTTGGAAAACAGTATGGAGGTTCCTTAAGAAATTAAAAATAGAGCTATCCTATGAATCTGCAATTGCACCACTGGGTATTTGCCCCAAAGATATAGGTGTAGTGCAAAGAAGGGCCATCTGTACCCCGATGTTCATAGCAGCATGGCCACTGTCGCCAAACTGTGGAAAGAACCAAGATGCCCTTCAACGGAAGAATGGATAAAGAAGATATGGTCCATATATACCGTGGAGTATTATGCCTCCATCAGAAAGGATGATATCATTTCCTTTTGGGCTGAAGAACTTCTTCAGCGATTCTAGTGAGTTTTGGTGACAATTCTCTTAGCTTTTACTTCTCTGAAAATTGACACTAATTTTTGGAAGGTAATTTTTGCAGGATATTGAATTCTGGAAAGTGTGATGTGACTAATGTGGTATTTCTGTAATTATCATGCTGGTGGTTCACTGAACTTTTTGGATCCATACGTGGTGTTTTTCAACAAACCTGAGAAATTTTGGACCATTATTTCTTTCTTCAAATATATTTTTTTTGCTCCATTTCTCTTCTTTCCTTTTTGGGTTCCAAGGATTTGCATATGTTATACTGTTTGATAATAATCTGTGTTCTTCAGAGTGGATAGTTTCTGTTGATTTGTTTTCTGGCTCATTGGCCCTTCTGTAATTTAAAAAAATTTTTTTAAAAAACATTTATTTATTTATTAGAGAGAGAGAGAACATGAGCAGGGGGAGGGGCAGAGGGAAAGAGGGAAAGTGAGAGAGAATCGTCAAGGAGATCCCCCACCGAGCACAGAGGCAATGTGGGGCTCAATCCCAGGACCCAGAGACAGTGACCTAAGCTAAAATCAAGAGTTGGATGCCTAACTGACTGAGCCACTCAGGGGCCCCTGTAATTTTTTTTTTTAAAGATTTTATTTATTTATTTGACAGACAGAGATCACAAGCAGGGAGAGAGGCAGGCAGAGAGAGACGGAGAAGCAGGCTCCCTGCCGAGCAGAGAGCCCGATGCGGGACTCGATCCCAGAACCCTGGGATCATGACCTGAGCCGAAGGCAGAGGCTTTAACCCACTGAGCCACCCCTAATTTTTTTTTTTAAGAATTTTATTTTTGTGTAATCTCTGTATCAAGTGTGAGGCTCGAACTCACAACCCCTAGATCAAGAGTCACATGCTGTACTGACTGAGCCAGTCAGGTACCCCTCTTCTATAATTTTCAATCTGTTTCTAAGCCTATACAGTGTAATTTTCATTTTTGATACTTTACCTTTAAGTGCTTGAACATATTTATAGTTGCTATTTTAAAGCTCTTGGCTGTTGTTTCCAACATTGGAGTCTTCTTGTGATCTGTTTCTATTGGCTGCTTCCAGCCCTCCCTCCCGATTATGGGTCACACTTTCCTGCTTATCTTCATACCTAGTAAGTTTTGATTATTTGGACTTTGTGGATGGCACACTATGGGAAATCTTAGTTATGTTGTCTTTTTTAAAGAGTGTTGAATTTTGGCATTTCCACTGAAAGCCCGAGTGCCCAGGGTGTGCAGAAATGTCTCCACTCTGGCTGAACTGGAATTCTGATGTCTCCTAGTAGTGTGCAGCTTCTGGTATATGTTCAGCTCTCAGGCCTGCAGCAGTGATTGTTCTAGGTCTCATGGAGTCTCACCCTGCTTATGTGTAGCCTGGTACTCTCAGCCAACAGTGCCTAAGGAGACCCCATGCAGATTTCTGGGGCCACCCTTTCTGCATTGTTGCCTGCTCTCCAGTATCCTGTCATATAAACTCTAGCCACTCTGCTAGCCCAGAACTCTGATTTTTTCATTCATAAGACCTTCATGCTTGGCCTAGTCTTCACTTCCCCGTGATGCATTTGGGAAAGTGTCCCAGGCAGAAAGCTGGGGCAGATGTGGTATGCCAGTACTGCCGGTGGTTTCACTCCTGAAAATAGTAGAGTCATAGATTTTGTCTAGTTTCATAGATGTTACCCCAAGGAGGGTTGGTCTGGTATCAGTTTAATTCATCATGGCTAGAAAAAGTCCATATCTTAGATGTATTGGAGGAAGATATTTAACTGTCTTTAAATATATAAGTAACATTATGTATTTACACATATGTAATATCTATATACTCCTAATTTATCCTCTGCTTTTATTTTATTTTATTTTATTTTTTTTAAGATTTTATTTATTTATTTATTTGACGGAGAGAGATCACAAGTAGATGGAGAGGCAGGCAGAGAGAGAGAGAGAGGGAAGCAGGCTCCCTGCTGAGCAGAGAGCCCGATGCGGGACTCAATCCCAGGACCCCGAGATCATGACCTGAGCCAAAGGCAGCGGCTTAACCCACTGAGCCACCCAGGCACCCTATCCTCTGCTTTTAGATGTGTGAGTTTAGATATTCAATATTTAAGTGTATTCTGTACCACAGGAATTTTTTAACAGCGTTATTAAGATACCATTCTTAAACCATGTAATTCACTCATGTAAAGTGTATAATTCAGTGTCTTTTAGTATATTCAAAATTGTACATCCATTGCCACAATCCATTTCAGGACATTTTCATTACCATAAAAAGAAACCTCATATTCCTTAGCCATTACCCTCCATCTTACCCCCATTTGCCCAGCTCTAGGCAATCACTAATCTGCTTTCCATAGATTTACTTGTTTTGGACATTTTATATAAATGGAATCATATAATATATGGTCTTTTGCAACTGACGTCTTTTACTTAGTGTAATGTTTTCAAGGTTCATCAATGTTGTAACATCTATCAGTACTTCATTCCTTTTTATTGGTAAATAATATTCCATTGTTTGGATATGCCACATTTTATTAATCCATTCATCAGTTGATGGACATTTGAGTTGTTCCACTGTGGCTATTACAAGTAACACTTTTATGAACATTCATGTACAGGTTTTTTCATGTACATGTGTTCTCATTTCTCTTGACTCTATGCCTAGGAGTGGAACTGCTGAGTAATACATTAACTCTATGTTTTTTCAAGGAACTGCCAGACTGTTTTCCAAAGGGACTATACCATTTTACATTTTGACTAGCAATCTGCGGGTTCTGATTTCTCCACATCCTTGTCAACACTTGTTGCTGAGCATTAATTATATCTAAAAGCCTCCCAGCAGCTATGCATTCTGTAATTATTATTATTATTATTCCCATTTTATAGATGAGAGTGAGGCATGGAGTGGTTAAGTGACTTGCCGAGGATCAGAACTAAGAAATAGAAGAACTGGGTTTGAACCTGGATGTATGCCTGACTTTAAAATTTAAGTTCTTTCTCTCATTGAAAACTGTCTCTAAAGGAATTTGATAATAGCAGTTGAAATCAAGGGAAATTTCCCTAGTATTTCCAAACATATTTTTTCAGCCTTTATTAGATCTTGGTAGGAATCCCGTGGAACATAGGACCATCATTTCCCTGGTTTTATAGCTTGACTCAGTTTTCTTGAAAGTAGAGAACAGACGTCTTTCACTTGGGATTATTTTAAATATTTGGTGGCACACTATTTTCAGTGCCTACCATGTCCAGACATTGTGGATGGAATGTGGTATCTTGTTTCAAGATCTACTACTTAGAATAGATACCAAAGAAGAGGTGTAAGGTCCAGTGACATGCACAGCTTTTAGTCTGGCTGATTAGTTTGGGAGTGGAAGAAGATACATGGTCTGGAGTTACATGTTTTTTCAGATACAGGCTTGTTGAAGGATTGTGTGAAACACTGAACTTCTAGGGAATCTCTTGGCTCTTCTGATAATTGTATTTGGAGTTTAGGTTATATTTCAAAATACTTCCATAGTCAAAAATGCCTTGTCTGTCTTTTTTTGCTGTAAGTTAAGATCAGGCAGTTTTGTAGTGATTGAGTGAGTGATACAAAGTGTTAGAGTAGCTGAAGTCTTGCTATCCAGCAAGGTTTTTTTCCTGGCCATCTAATTTATGTTTATTTTTAACTTTTAGCAGTACCTAAAATAAAGTATACTCCACAAAAAGCATAGAATCAGCTTATTTTGGGTGAATGAAAATGCTTTATATTAGTAAACTCACTTTAATAAAAAATTTTTTCTTTATGTATTTGAAACCAGTAAGTTACAAAAGTTATTGAAATGCTTCTACCTAGAAAATAAATTGCTTTTAGCCAATTACATTGGCTAGTATTTTGTATAGCTACACAGAGGAGGACAGGTATTCTTCTCCAGAGACATAATAATCCTAAATTTACTTTCAGGAACATATCATATTTTCAGAGTTCTATAGTTTATAAAAAATATAAAAGAATAATAGTAACAAATTATAGTAATTTGTTAAAATTTTAAAAATGGCTTTGACAATGCATGTTTTGTTAATGTGGTATCTTTTGTCATTGATCTAGATTTAGTGTTGATATATTAGTACACATGTATTAAAATTAAGTCTTCAAATCTCCTGTAGATTATGTATCAGTAACATTTTAAGGAAGGAGAAAGCAAGAAAAAAGCCCTCGGTGTTTATTTTTGTGTAACTCTGCCAGGCAGAAGGCTGTGAAAGTTTTATGATGTATCTTTTAAATGTACAATGTAATTCAAGGATAAGGAAAAAGATGTCTCTTGGAGTAAAATGTTGAAAGATAGATAATGTGTTAAAAAATTATTTGTTAACTATATGCATTCTATAGAAATAGCAACAATTTTCACTTGATTAAAATGTTTTGATATATTTTCTGCTAGGATCTCAAAGGAACGTGTGTTCTACTTTAATAAAAGATTATCTGACTAATAAATGTCTCCAACTCTTTTCCTGGCAAAGAAAACTTGGCATCTTAAAATGGGTCTTAAATGTGATATATCAGAGATGAAAACATATAAAGTCATGGTTTTCAGAGGTGTACTTAATTACAGATCTCCTGATAAGATTTTGGCAACTTGATGAGTATTGACTAATCTTAATGGAAAGTAATATTTTTACTTGAAAATACAGTGTTAGTTGAGGGTTTTAACCTCTTCTTCCCCAGGTCTTTGTGTGTGTGTGTGTGTGTGTGTGTGAGTGCGTGTACATGCCATGGTATCAGTACTTTTGAAAAATGAGAGGATAGCCATTTTCTATCATCATGCAATATTTACTGAGTTGACCTAAATACTACTTAAAGGATGTTATGATAAAAAGCTTTGGAAGATGTCTTGTGACTCTCTTCATCTTAAGTCCTATTCATGACAAACTTGACTTCAATTTCTTTTTTGATAAAATTATCTCTTCTCAGGTAATTCAGTTTGAGGACATTATTTCTCTTTATAGTATCAAGAGTTGAAAGGCAAAAAGTTCAAAGATGCCCAATTAAAATAAGTCAGTTGGTCAGCACATGTAACTAGAGAAAAAAACAGCTCTATTTAGACCACATTTGATCAGTGTGAGGGGAGATGCTCCCCAACCTCTGTGATGTTGGAAAGTGGGGCATGAGGGGGAAGAATGGTTATGAGGAAGATCATAGAGCTTTTTCAGATTCCTGAATATTGTCATCACAATGTGATAACATTGTCTTCTTTGAAATATTTTGAATTCCCAGAATTAAACCTAGCTTAAATGAAAGGACGGTGCCAAGAATGCATTGAATAGGGAAGAGTCACCTGGACACTTTATAACATTGCAGATGCTTAGGTCCTACTCTTAAGACTTAGAGTTGGTAGATTTGGGGAGAGGCCTGCACATATGCATCTTTAAAAATGTAGCTGGTATTCTCATTTGTAAGTAAGGATGAGAACTGCTGTTCTAGGGTAGGAGTTACCACTCTTATTTGATATGCATTTCAAATTTTTTTTCTCCCCCCGAACTGAGGCATCACATAAAATATTTCCTTGGCTAACAGATACTGCAGGAGAAGTGGATTTCCAAGATGTATAAAATTATTGACTGGATAATCAACCTTGAGTAATTGAGAGTGGATTCTTTGTGGGTTGAAAATGTCAGTGAAATAATTTTTCAAGTTTATATTACTTTTAATGCAGTTGTATTGGATGACTAAGAGGGTGGTGGTTTGGCTTGTTATTAGGTGTTTTTCCCCCTTCTTTTATGTGTATGTAATTTAAAAAACTGTGTACACACACACACACACACACACACACACACATATGTAAGTTGATTTACTTATTTCTTATTTGTTTGTATTTGGTGGGGTAAGGAAGGATGAGTAGTTTTATAATTCTTTGATTCTCAAACTGTTTTCTGGACTAGTAGTAGCAGTACCAACTAGGAATTTGTTGGAAGTACAATTTCTTAGGCTTTATCCCAAGCCTACTGAATCACAAATTCTGGGAGTGGGACCTACCAATCTGTGATTCAACAAGTCCTTTTAGGTGATTCTTATGTATGTTGAAGTTTGAGGACCACTGTTAAAATTATAATAACTATTATTTACAGAGGTTTTTTTTTTTTTTCTTTAACTTCCCCCATGCTAAACTAATCCATTGTTCAGTATTTGTTTCCAGAATTTTAATCCTCTGTGTGTATGTACATCTTTCCTTCCAGACTGTGCAGTTTTTGAGAGCAAGCCTATTTTTTATCTTTGTGTATTTCATAGCCTGGTACATAGATGCTGAAGGAGTGTTTGTTACTGAATAAGGTTTTGTTAACCAAATTAGTTTTTAATAAGTTTTAAAACATAGACTTCATAGTTGTTAAATTCAAGTTTTATTTTCCTTTGTTCACCTAAGGAGCTTATACTGCACTGTAGTTCCTGATTTTTAGTGTAGCATAGTGGTTGATGTTCTTACTCACATCTTTGTATAGTTATGTAACTATCTTTTTAGGGTAGATTTCTAGTAGAGTTGATGGATCAAACATTATATACTGTTTAAATGGTTTATGGATGCCTGAGTGGCTTAGCCCGTTAAGCGGCTGTCTTTGGCTCAAGTCATGATCCCAGGTTACCGATACTGAGCCCTGCATCAGGCTCCCTGCTCAGCAGTGGAGTCTTCCCCCTCTCCCTCTGCCCGTGCTCTTGTGCTCACGCGCTCTCACTCTCTCTCTCTCAAATAAATAAAATCTTAAAAAAAAAAAATGGTTGTTCATACCTGCTGCCATATTGCATACCCTGCCCTATGTAGCTGCTTATTTTCAGATGTGGCCACAGCATGTGATATCATTATTCTAATATTCTAATATTGGGCATTCTAATAGGCAAAACAGTCTTATTGTTTGAATCTGGATATCTTTGGCAATTAGCAAGGTTGGATTTTTTTCATGGTTGATATTTTACATTATTTTATGTATTTTGTTAGTTATCTGTCCATTTGGGCTGCTATAGCAAATTTCGATGGGCTGGGTAGCTATAAACAATAGAAATTTCTTGCTCATAGTTCTGGAGGCTGAGAAGTCCCAAGATCAAGTTGGTGCCAGCATGGTTGTGTTCTCTGTTGAGGGCCCTTTTCCTGGTCATCGCTGGTACCTTCTTGCTGTGTTCTCACATGGCTGAAGGGGTTAAGGATTTCCCTGGATCCTTTTTTATATGGACACTAATTTCACTTTTAAGTGTTCTACTCTCATTCATGACTTTAGCACCTTCCAAAAGCCCCCCACCTACTAATACCATCACATTGGACATTTAAGATTCCAATGTATGAATTTTGGAAGGACACAAACATTCAGCCGATAGCATGTCCTTAGTTGAATTTTCTATTTGAATGTTGAGAGTTTCTTATATTTTAGGATGTTTGCTCTGTTTATTTCAAATACTACTCCCCCAGCTTGTTTTTTAATTTTTCTCTTTTTTACCCCCAAAATTTAATGTCTAGCTTGGTATATACTTATAAGACGTATGTAAAAAACCTAATGATACTGAAAATTGAAAATAGAACAGTAAAATATTCTAGGAAAAAAATTTTTTTAAGTAGGCTCTGTGCCCAGTGTGGAGCCCAAAGTGGGGCTTGAACTCACAACCCTGAGATCAAGACCTGAGCTGAGATCAAGAGGTGGACACGTAAGCGACTGAGCCACCCAGTTTCTCCTAGAAAATACTTTTAGAAAGAAAAATGATACTCTATTATTTGATTGGAGAGAATTTAAGTCTAATTACTAATAGGGATAAAGATAGTTAAAGATAAATACAATAATCTACCTGGAAGGTCACATAAGCATGAAGATTTATTCACCTGGTAACATAAAGAGTACAGATTATAAAATTATAAGGACAAAATTGATAAATTTGTAATTATAGTTGGAGATTTTCACATCAAGAAATAAAAATTTAAAATATATACAGGATCTGAATTCCATAATGAATAAGCTTACTTATATACATATAGAATTCTATATCTACTATAGAGACTAAGCATTCTTTTCAGTTACAAAACTGGATTGCATAACTATTTATAGAGGAAGTCTCAACAGATTCCATAGAAATGATACGATACCTTTTGTGCAGTAAATACGTGATTAAGAGAAGGCACAGGAGCGGGATTCTGGTTCTGCCCTACCTCTGTGACCTAGATGGTCATCTGATTCCTGTGCTTTAGATTTCTCATCTGTAAAATGCAAATGATAATAGCATGCTCCTCAGAGTCATTGTGAGGATTAGAGTTCAGATCAGTGTCTTACCACATGGTCAGGGCACAGTAGAAGTATTAGTCATCATTATTATATTCTCTGATGACAATGTAGTGAAAATGTAAATCAGTAATAAAAAGATAAACACTGACCCCCAAATAAAAGATGAAACCTTTACGTACATTATTCAGTATAACTGAATTATGGATACACATGACAATGTGGATGAGGGAAACATTCTTAGTAAAAGAAACCACATAAAAAAGAGTATATACTATATGATTTTATTTATAATATGTATTAAAATAGGCAGAACTAATGTATGGTAGAAAAGAAATCAATGGAGTAGTTTCTTCTGCCGGTTAGGGGAGGGAATTGACCAAGAAAGGGTATCAGGGAACTTTCTGGGATGGTGCTGTCATTCAATATCTTGATAGGCATTTGGATTAAACAGATGTATATGCTTGTCAAAACTCACATAATGCATATATAAAATTTGTGCATTTTATTATATATATTTTATATAAAAAGACTAAGCAAGTTGTTATTGCAAAAACTTGGTAAAAACTTAATGTGCTTTTTTAGGGGATAGATGGATAAATGAATAGTGGTATAAATATGAAATATGAAATAGCAATTGAAAGAAATACATCTCTTGGGTAGATCTCATAGTCTTTTTTTTTTTTTTTAAAGATTTTATTTATTTATTTGACAGAGAGAGAGCACAAGTAGGCAAATAGGCAGGCAGAGGGAGAGAGAGGAGGAAGCAGGCTCCCTGCTGAGCAGAAAGCCCAATGCGGGACTTGATCCCAGGACCCTGAGATCATGACCTGAGCTGAAGGCAGCAGCTTAACCCACTGAGCCACCCAGGCACCCTAGATCTCACAGTCTTAATGTTACTGGAAAAACCAAGTTGCAGAATGACAAAATACTGTGTGCTGTTGATAGAAAGCTATATATTTAGAGTATAAAAACTTGAGTAAGAAGGACATGGTATTGGTTGCCTCTTATAAGAGAGGGGAGGTACAGCAGTAGCACCAGTGGACCTTAGTGTATTGTGCAGTTACATTTCTCTGAAATACATCTGAAGCAAATAAGATATGAGTTTAACATTTGTTTGTTTATATTTTTAGTTGTGCTTTTATCTTAAAATATGTTCACAGAAAGTTAAAATCATTCTGTAGTCCTGCCATTCAGAGATGATCACTGTTAAATGTATGTTGCTTTCTTACTTTATTTTAAAAAGTAGTATTTGGAGATACCAGAGGAGTAAGCATCACTCTGTTTTCATTTTTGCTTTATCAGTTTTACATAACATTTGTAAAACAAATACTTACGATAGTGAACTTCTTTGACTTAAATCAGATGTGTATTTGAATATAAAAAGTTTTAATTTAAGAGAAATATTACAAACACTTAAAAAAAAGATTTTATTTATTTATTTGAGAGAGAGAAAGAGTGAGCGAGAGAGGGGAGAAGGTCAGAGGGAGAATCAAACTCCCCACAGAGCTGGGATCCTGATGCAGGACTCCATCTCAGGACTCTGGGATCACGACCTGAGCCGAAGGCTTAACCAACTGAGTCACCCAAGCGCCCAACAAAGCACTTTTTAAAAAAAGATTTTATTTATTAGAGAGAGAGAGAGAGAGTGAGCACAAGCCGGGGGAATGGCAGAGGCACAGAGAGAAGCAGACTCCCCTTTGAGCAAGGAGCCCAATGCGGGGCTCATTCCCAGGATCCTAGGATCATGACCTGAGCTGAAGGCAGACACTTAACCAACCAGAGCCACCCAGGTGTCCTTATAAGCACTTTATTTTTTTTTTTTTAAAGATTTTATTTATTTATCTATTAGAGAGAGAGAGGGAGAGAGAGCGAGCACAGGCAGACAGAATGGCAGGCAGAGGCAGAGGGAGAAGCAGGCTCCCAGCCCAGCAAGGAGCCCGATGTGGGACTCTATCCCAGGATGCCGGGATCATGACCTGAGCCGAAGGCAGCTGCTCAACCAACTGAGCCACCCAGGCGTCCCCCTATAAGCACTTTAAAGAATACAGATTTTCCTGTAAATAGTAATAGAGATATGAACTAGGCTTTAAGGAGTTCAGGGTTCTGGATATCCAATGGTAATTTTTAAATTTTGTACAGTATTTATTTATAAATAAATATGTTTAGTAGTCCTGTAGGATGTGATTCTTCTATCTCTGTCAAAATGTTAAATTCTTAGGCAATGTTATGATTGGAATTGTAGTATTCTAGCCACCAGTTTTATAATTCTGCAGAAATTCTTTAACTTCCTATAGCTACTTTGGTGATTGTACTTAAGGATTGTTTAACAAGGGGAGTGGGGAGTTAAGAGCCTAACTGGAAGAAATTCTTGCTTCATTTTATTTTTGATGCCTTCCTTTCCCCTCACCACCACCAGCAGTCCTGTAAGGAAAATTTCAAAATTCTGTAAAATTCTTTCTTTTTGGCCTCAGTTACTTTTTCTGTGTATCAGAGATGTTCTCTACATGATTTCCAGAGTTTATCTCAGTTCTCTGGTTTTATGATTTCTAAGTAATTACAGAAATCTTTGGAGGCAAAGACTAGTTTTTAGAGAGTCCTGTGAAGATTGAGGCTTTACTTTTACTGGCTGACTTTACTGGTACTTGTTTTACCAGATTCCTTACCAGATTTATTAGAGTCCTGTAATGTAGTGCATTTTCTTCATTCAGACTTAACAGATTTAAAAATTATTGTTAATTCTGCAATAGGCTATTCATTGAACAAGCCTTTTTAAAGTAATTATGTGATTGTGAAAAAGTTATAAATAAGTAGAATAGTTTGGATTTATTAGTACAATTATGTGAGACACCTGTTATGAATTTTCCATTACATATTTGTAGCCTAATAGTAAACATTTATTGAGATCTTTCCAAAGTGGTTTTATATCTGTTTATTTCACTTAATCTTCAGAACAACCTAGTAGGATATATGTGAGTATATAGATGTAAAAATTGTTGCTCGAAGAGATGAAGGTACTTATCCAAAGCCAGGATTAGAAAAATTCAGGACTTCTGCCTTTTAGCCTGTTCTCTTTCCACTTCCCTAGTGTATTTTTGTTTCTGAGGTCTTCCCTAGGAAAGTTAGATTAGTGAGGGGTGGTGATGTCTTATACACTGACTGGGTGTACTATAGACAGTGGAAGGGAAGCAATAAAGTATGGAGATAATGTAAAATTGATTATTTGTTTCATTGACATTATTCTCTTTATCTTTGGCTTCATTTTTTGAAAAGATTTTATTTATATATTTGAGAGACAGAGCACGGAGAGCAAGAGAGAGAGAGCATGAGTGGAAGGAGGGAGAGGCAGAAGGAGAAAGAAAAGCAGACTCACCATGGAGCAGGGAACCTGATACGGGGCTTGATCCCAGGACCTTGCGATCATGACCTGAGCCGAAGGCAGACCTTAAGTGACTGAATCACCCAGGCAACCTTTTTTGGCTTCATTTTTATCACCGATTTTACACACATTATTTATCATGGAAAAAGTCCTAGATAAAATTGGTTATAGGTTCATTTCCTAGTTCCTCCCCCTACCTAACCAGAGCAACTTATTAGCAATTTTGTGTGTTTTTTAGTTGCTCTGATCTGTAACTTTCCCCATTTATGGAATGGAATAACCTTTTCTGGTTTCTTCAGATAGAATAAAATGGGAAAGGACTTTGAAAATTTTGAAATGCTTTATTTACTAATGAGGATTATTGTTACTGCATGTCAGTCTTGGTGACTCAGTACATTGCTGACCTGCTTTTAAATAAATGTATTCTATTGAAATGTAATGAAACTATACTCTATAATTTAGAATTTCACCATGTAGTATTCCAGCTCTCTTGCTTTACATTAGTAATTATGTACTGTCTTTTCTGATTAGAAGTAGAGGGAAATAGTAATACCTTGTGTGTTATTTAATTGTATATAAAATGTGCAGTGTTTCTCACTGATGCCAAATGGCTAGCCAAGTGACCTAGACTGGAACTGTAGTGCAGCTACCAACGCCTGTATTATAGCCTGCATTTATTTTTATTTATTTATTTTTTATATATTTTTTATTTTTAAGAAATCTCTAGACCCACCATGGGGCTCGAACTCAAAACCTTGAGATCAACAGTCATGGACTGAGCCAGCTTGTTTATGATAAGCTCTGTGCATAGTTGGGTCCTCTGGAGCTGTGTAAAGAGTTTAATAACAGAAAACATTTCTTTTTTTTTTTTCTTTCAAAGATTTTATTTATTTATTTGACTGACAGAGATAAAGTAGGCAGAGAAACAGGCAGAGAGAGGGAGAGGAGGAAGCAGGCTCCCTGCTGAGCAGAGAGCCTTGATGCCAGGCTTGATCCCAGGACCCTGAGATCATGACCTGAGCCGAAGGCAGAGGCTTTAACCCACTGAGCCACTCAGGCTCCCCCAGAAAACATTTCTTGATGTTTCTGCCTTTTCATTTGCACTGGTGGTGGTTAACTGGGATATTAGGCACCTTGTTTGAGATACTGCAAAAATAAAAGATACAGGAGTGGTTTTTAAAAATTTAAAGGCTTTTATAAGCCTCTGGAGGAGGATTTGCGTGATTCTTGGAATTCTCAGAGGAACAGAATGTCCAGTTAATGTGGCTTCTTAAATTAGATTTATGAATACCTAAAATAAACTTGCATATATTTTAAAATGATATAAAGAACACTGTTATTAACCTGCCCCATTTCCTTTCTGGCATTTATTATTTTCTTGAAAAGTATATGTATCTATATTTTATGTGTGTAGGTTTTATATAGATTCATTTCAATTTAATTGAGCATCTCTCTTCTAAGCATCAAACTTAATGCTTGGGGATACAAAGCTACGTAAGAGAACGACAGAAATGCAGATACTTTCTTTTTTTTTTCTGTACATATATTTTCAATTTTATTTTAATTCCAGTAAAGTTAACATACAGTGTTACATTAGTTCAGGTGTACAGTATAGTGTAATAGTATATAGTATCGAGTAGTATATGCCATATATTATTATATATATAACATATACTATATGGTGTAGTGTAATATATATTCAGCAATGCGATACACTACCCAGTGCTTACCATGATAAGTGTACTCCTTAATCCCCATCACCTGTTTCAGCATCTCCCTACCCACTTCCCCCTGGTAACCATCAGATTGTTCTCTATAGTAACCATCAGATTGTTCTCTATAGTTAAGAGTCTGTTTCTTGGTTTGTCTTTGTCTCTCTCTCTCTCTCTCTCTCTCTTTTTGCTCATTTGTTTCATTTCTTAAATTCTACATATGAGCAAAATCATATGTTATTTGTCTTTCTGTGCCTTATTTCACTTAGCATGATACACGGGTATTTTCACTATAATGTAGTTAGCAATGAGACTGTAACAGACAGGTATTTGGTCCAGCATAGAGATTCAGGCAATGATTTTGGAAGAGATGATACCCAAACTAGCTCTAATCAAATCTTATAAAAATGGAAGCACATTAAGTTTTCAGAAATGATAAACCAAAAAATTTTTTAAAGCTTTTATTTCTTAGAGGGAGAAAGAGAGAGAGGGCACAAGCAGGGGGATTAGGAGAGGGAGAAGCAGGCTCCCCACTGAGCAGGGAGCCCGGACCAGAGCTCCATCCCAGGATTCTGGGATCACAACCCGAGCCGAAGGCAGAGGCCAAGTAATGGAGCTGCTCAGGTGCCCCATAAACCAGCATTTTATAATGTCAGTCTTCTGCAGATTTTGAATTAGTGTTACTTAAAAGGATGGTAGTTGTTATTTCTTTATTTACTACTTTTATCATGTTTTATTTATTTTCAACTTTATTGAGGTATAATTTATATGCAGTAAAAATTATCCACTTTAAAGTGCATATTGGCTTGGTACATTTTAGTAATCGTGTGTAATCGAATTATAACCACTACACTCCGGATATTGAACATTTCCATCATCCTAAAATGTTTCCTTGTGGCCTTTAATGTCCAAGCCTCAAACAGCTACTTATCTACTTTCTGTCATTATAGTTGTGTCTTTCCTAGAATTTCATATAAATGGAATCACAGAATAGGTACTTTTGTGTTTGATATCTTTTATTCAGTGTCATTTGTTTTTAGTGCAGTGTTCTTGAGATTCATACATGTTGTTGCATATACTGATGTTTCATTCCGTTTTTATTGCTAAGGAGTTTTCCGTAGTAAGGGTATGCTACAGTTTATTTATCCTTCACCAGTGGAGAGGCATTTTATTGTTTCCAATTTTCGTCTGTTAAAAATTGTTTACATTCTTGGCTGCTGTGATATTTGCTTATAGGTTTTCGCGTGGACATGTTTTCATTTCTCTTTAGTAAATACCTAATAGTGCCATTGATGCGTTCTTTAATAAATGTGTGTTAACTTTATAAGAAATAATGAAAATGTTTTCAAAGTAGCTATACCATTTGATATTCCCATCAGTAGTGTATGAGCATTCCAGTTTTGCCATATCCTCATAAACACTTGATATTGTTAGCTTTCTTAACTTCAGTAATTCTAGTGGGTATTTGATAGTATCTTATTTTAATTTGCATTTCCTTAATGATTAGTGATTTTATTTTATTTTTTTTAAAGATTTTATTCATTTATTTGACAGAGAGACAGAGATCACAAGCAGGCAGAGAGGCAGGCAGAGAGTGGGAAGCAGCCTCCCTGCTGAGCAGAGAGTCCAATGTGGGGCTTGATCCCACGACCCTGAGATCATGACCAGAGCCAAAGGCAGAGGCTTAACCCACTGAGCCACCCAGGTGCCCCTGACTAGTGATTTTAAAACATCTTTTCATTTTTGCTGACCATTTAGATGGTTTCTTTTGTGAAATGTCAGTTCATGTCTTTTCCCCATATTTTAAAATTGAATTGTTTGACTTCTTCTATAGTTTTTTGAGTTACTTCCATACTCTATCCCATAATGGCTATACCAGTTTAAACTCCCATCAAAATTCACAAGGGGTTTACCTTTTCTCCACATTAGCCAACACTTATTTCTTCTCTTTTTGGTAATAGCCATTCTAACAGATGTGAAGTGGTATCTCATTGTGGTTTTGATTTACATTTCCTTGATGACTAGTGATGCTGAGCATCTTTTCACATACCTGTTGGCCATCTGTATGTCTTCTTTAGAAAACTGCCTTTTCAGGTTCTCTTCTGATTTTTAGTTCGGTTATTATTATTATTATTATTTTTTGCTATTTAGTTCTATTTGTTCCTTATGAATTTTGGATATTAACACCTTATCAAATATTCGGCTTGCAAATATTTATCTGAATTTATAGGTTTTCTCTTCATTTTGTTGATTATTTCTTTTTCTATGTAGTTTTTTAGTTTGATTTAGTCCACTTGTTTGTTTTTGCTTTTTTTGCTTGTGCATTTGTTTCATATCCAGAAAATTATTGCCAAGATCAGTGTCAAGCTTTTTTACTGTATGTTTTCTTCTAGGAGTTATATGGCTTCACATCTACATTTTAGTCTTTAATCTATTCCAAGTTAATTTTTGTGAGTGGTGTAAAATAGGGGTCTAACTTCATTCTTTTATATGTAAATACTTGGTTTTCTTAGCACCATTTGTTGAAGATACTCTCCTTCCTATTAAGTATTCTTGGCTCCCTTGTCAAATAGTAGTTGACCATATATGCATGGGTTTATTTTTGGGCTCTTCTGATTCACTGGTCTGTATGTCTTTCTTTGATGCCAGTACCCTACTGTTTTGACTACTTTAGCTTTGTAAAGCTTTGTACTTTAGCTTTGTAATATAGTTTGAAATCAGTAAGTGTGATGCCTCCAGCTCTGTTTTTCTTTCTCAGAGTTGCTTTGGCTCTTCAGTGTAATTTTAGTTGTTTTTGTTTTTTTTTTTTTCATTTTTGTAAAAAATGCCTTTGGAAATTTGGTATTGCATCAAATCTAAAGGCTCTGGTTAGTATGGATATTTTAACAATATTAATTCTTCTGATCCATGAACACAAGATATTTTTTCCATTTGTGTCATCTTCAGTTTCTTTCATAAATGTCTTAGAATTTTCAGTATTTACATCTTTTACCTCCTTCGTTAATTTCCTGATGTTGGATTTTGTTAAATGTTTTTCCTGCATCTATGGAAATGATCATGTAGCTTTTCTCCTTTATTTTGTGTTGAGTTAAACTGATGAATTTTTGGTTCTGGGACCATGCTTGCATTCCTCAGATAAATCCGATATGGTCTTTCTATCATTATTAATGTCATATTATCCTTTTTATATGGAAATATAAAATGGATTTGATTTGCTAATATATAGTTAAGAGCTTTTACATATATATGTATAAGGGATATTAACTGTAGAATTTTTGTTGTTTTTCGATGCTGTCTTTTTACATTTTCCTGTACGGGTAATACTGGCCTCATAAAATGAGTTGGGAAGTGTTCTCTTTCTTTTCTACTTTCTAGACGAGTTTATATATGATGCTGTTATTTCTTAAATGTTTGCTATCAAACTGTTAATTCTTTTTTTTTTTTTTTAAAGATTTTATTTATTTAACAGAATGAGATCACAAGTAGGCAGAGAGACAGGCAGAGAGAGAGGAGGAAGCAGGCTCCCCGCTGAGCAAAGAGCCCGATGCGGGGCTCGATCCCAGGACCCCGGGATCATGACCCGAGCTGAAGGCAGAGGCTTTAACCCACTGAGCCACCCAGGTGCCCCAACAAACTGTTAATTCTATATTAACAGTGAAGCCATGTAGGCCTGGAGCTTTTGCTTTTGACAGATGAACTATTTTAAAACATTTTTTATTTAAATTCAATTTAGTTAACATATACTGTATTATTAGTTTCAGAGGTAGAATTTAGTGATTAATCAGTTGCATGTAATATCCTGTGCTCCTTACTTCATGTGCTCTCCTAATGCCCATCACCTAATTAACCCATCCTACCCCTCCAGGAACCCTCAGTTTGTATCCTGCAGTTAAGAGTCTCTAATGGTTTGCTTCACTCTCTCTTTTCATCTTACTTTAACTTCCTTCCCTTCCCCTATGTTCATCTGTTTTATTTCTTAAATTCCACATATGAATAAAATCGTAGGTATTTGTCTTTCTCTGACTGACTTATTTTGCTTTGTATAATACTCTCCGGTTCCATCCACATCTTTGCAAATGGCAAGATTTCTTTTTTTTTTGATGGTTGATTAATATTCCATTATCTATATCTGTATCTATATATCTCACATCCTTATCCAGCATCTGTTGATGGACATTTAGGGACTTTATATATTTTGGCTCTTATGGACATTGCTGCTGTAAACATTGGGGTGCATGTGCCTCTTTGAATCACTGTTTGTATCCTTTGGTTAAATACCTAGTAAGTGCAGTTGCTGGGTCGTAGGGTAGCTCTGTTTTAAACTTTTTGAGGAACCCACCAAAATCCTTGAAAACATAGGCGGCAACCTCTTTGACCTCAGCCACAGCAACTTCTTCCTAGAAACATCGCCAAAGGCAAGGGAAGCAAGAGCTAATTAAAAAAAAAAAAAATGTTTTAAAAGGTGTTATTCATTTATTTGAGAAAAAGAGAGAGCACAAGCAGAGGGAGAGACAGAAGGAGAGGGAAGAGCAGACTCCCTGCTCTGCTAGGAGCCTGATGTGGGGCTCAATCCTAGAACCTGGAGATTATGACCTGAGCTGAAGGCAGACACTTAATCATCTGAGCTACCCAGGCACCCTAAACATCTTTAATTTTGATAAAGTTCATTTTAGTTACTTTTTTTCTTTTGTTGATATGCTTTTGGTGTTCCATTTAAGAAATTGTTGCCAAGGGATGCCTGGGTGGCTCAGTCAGTTGAGTGTCCAGCTTTTGGCTTCAGCTCGGGTCATGATTTCAGGGTGCTGGGTTTGAGTCCCACTTTGGGCTCCATGCTCAGTGGGGAGTCTGCTTGAGGAGTTTCTCCTTCCCCCTCTCTCTGCCCCTCCCCCTCCTCTCTTTTGAAAATCTGTTGCCAAATTGGAGATCTTGAAGTTTTAATTCTGTGCTTGCTTTTAAGAATTTTGTAGTTTGGGGCACCCGGGTGGCTCAGTGGGTTAAAGCTCTGCTTTCAGCTCAGGTCAATATCCCAGGGTCCTGGGATTAAGCCCCACATTGGCCTCTCTGCTCAGCAGGGAATCCTGCTTCTCTTCCTCTCTCTCTGCCTGCCTCTATGCCTACTTGTGATCTCTGTCAAATAAATAAATAAAATCTTAAAAAAAAAAGAATTTTATAGTTCAAAAAAAATTTTATAGTTTCATCTATTACATTTAGTTTTCAATCTATTTTGAGTTAAGTTTTATATTTGAAATGGGATAGGGGTCCAACTTCATTCTTTTGTATATGGAAATTCACTTTCCTAGCACCATTTGTTGAAAAGACTACTCTTTCTCCTTTGAATGGACTTGGTGTACTTGTTGAAAATCAGTTGGTTACAAATATTTGGGTTTGTTTCTGGATCATCAATTCCATTCCATTGAAAAATAATATAAACCAAGTAGGCCTCACAAACATAGTACAGAACACTCCACTCAACAAAGCAAGATACACTTTCTTTTCAAGTACACATGAAATATTCTCCAGAATAGACCATAGTTGGGCCACGAACAATTATTAGTAAAAGATCGCAATCATAGAAACTATCTTCTCTGACCCAATGGAATGAAGCTACAGAGATCAACGAAGGAAAACTGAAAAATTTGCAAATATATGGAAATTTAACAACATATTCTTAACTAGTAGGTCAAAGAAATCCCTGGGAAAATTTGAAAATACTTTAGCAGGAATGAAAACAAAACACAGTATACTGAAACTTGGTGTATGCAGTGACAGTACTCTGGGAAATTGATAGCTCTAAACACCTACATTAAAAATAAAGATCTCAAATCAATCTAAATTTATACCCAAGAAACTAGAAAAAGAGCAAACCAAATCCAAAGCTAGCAGGAGGAGGAAAACAATAAAGACTAGATCAGAGATGAAATAGAGAATAGGAAGACAGTAGAGAATTAATGAAACCAAAGTTGATTCTTAAGAGACAAACCTTTAATTAGTCTAAGAAACCTTTAACTCGTCTAAGAAAAGGAGAGAAGATGCAAATAACTAAAATCAGAAATGAAACTAGGGACATTATGGGTCCTGGATAGCTCAGTGGGTTAATAAGCATCTGCCTTTGGCTCAGGTCATAATCCCAGTGTCCTGGGATAGAGCCATCATCAGGCTCCCTGCTTGGCCAGAAGCCTGCTTCTCTCTCTCCCACTCCCCCTGCTTGTGTTCCCTCTCTTGCTCTGTCTCTCTCTGTCAAATAAATAAAATATTTTTTTAAAAGGGACATTACTCTCCATACACCATTGAAATAAAAATATTGTAAAAGAGAACTATGAGTAATTGTATGCCAACAAATTGGGTAATTTAGGAAGGACAAATTCCTAGAAAAATACAAATTACCAAAACTGATTCAAGAAAAAAAATAGAATTCTCAACAGACCTTTCAAAGTAAAGAAATTTCATCAGTAATCAAAAGCCTTCCAACAAAAAGTCCTTGACAACACAGCTTTTCATGGGTGGGTTTTTAACAACTGTTAAAGAGTTAATACCAATCCTTCTCAAACACTTCCAAAAGTCCTCATTACTCTGATATGAGAGACAAAGACAACACAAGAAAACCAAAGATCAATATCCCTTATGAACACTGATACAAAGATTCTCGACAAAACACTGACAAACCAAATCTGACAACACATTTATAGAATTATATCATACTATGAAGTGAGATTCATCCCAGGAATGCGGAAGTTCAACATAAGAAAATCAGTGAGTGAAATGCACCATATGAATAGGACAAAGGAGAAAAACCACATAATCATCTCAATAGAGGCAAAGAAAGCATTTGACAAAATTAAACACCTTTTTGTGAAAAAAATCGCTCAGTAAACTAAAGGCATAGCATAGAAAATACAATGATATTGTAATAGCATTTTGTGGTAATAGATGGTAGCTACACTTGTGATGGTCCTGGTGTTACTTATAGAGAAGGTGAAATCACTGTGTTGTATACCTGAAACATTGTAACATATATAAACACATGTGTCAACTAATCAAAAAATTTTAAATAAATAAATAATTTAAAACCCCCACTCAGGAAACTAGGAATAAAAGGAAACTTCCTTAATATGATAAAGGGCACATACAAAAATCCACAGTAAGATACAGTTGACCTTTGGACAACATGTGTTTGAACCATGTGGGTCCAATTTTTTTTTGGATAAATATAATCCAGTACTATAAATTTATTTTCTTCCTTTCTTTTTTTTTTTTTTTTTAAGATTTTATTTGTTTATTTGACAGAGATCACAAGTAGACAGAGAGGCAGACAGAGAGAGAGGAAGGGAAGCAGGCTCCTTGCTCAGCAGAGAGCCCGATGCGGGGCTTGATCCCAGGACCCTGAGATCATGACCTGAGCCGAAGGCAGAGGCTTAACCCACTGAAGGCAGAGGCTTAACCCACTGAGCCACCCAGGCGCCCATAAATTTATTTTCTTTATGATTTTCTTAACATTTTCTTTTATCCAGCTTAGATTATTATAAGAAAATGGTATGCAATATGTATAACATACAAAATATGTGTTAATTGGCTGTTATTGATAAGCCTTCCTGTCAGCAATAGGCTATGAATAGTTAAGGTTTTTGAGGAGTCAACGAGACTGCTATTCTCTTGGTACTTAAACATTATAATTCGATATGTAAGTGGTATTTGTTTCATTCATTTTTTGCATTATTAAGTTTTAAAAATTCATTTGAAATATTTGGTTATATTTTTTTAAATCTGCTCCATGGCAGCATTTTTTTCATGAATGTCCTTTGGCTCCTGTTTTCCTTTAAGTTTTGCATTTATATTTTCTATTCCTGCCTCTTTTTGGGTTATTATTATTATTATTATTATTATTATTTTTTGAATGAGGAGAGTTCTTCCTGTACAACTTTTTAAAGGATATTGGAAGTAGGTGTCTCAGGGTAGCTACTGTCTTCCAAATTTATAGGAATTTTCCTTATAACCAGGCTTATGTGTATGAACTTATTTCATTCTCCTCGGCTAGAGAAGATTTGCTGCTTTAGGACTATTCATAGTGTAGGTTGTCTCACTACCTTTTTGCCATACCAGCAGCCTAATTTCTACTAGTGTAGCTTGTTTGTGTGATTCCTTATTTAGTACTGTTTCCTCTACTACTTCAGACTGTGAGGAGCAAAATTCCTTCCCCTAGCTCTTGTCCCCCCTTTTTTTGTTGTTGCAAATGCGGTTTCCATTTTATACCTCAGGAAGTACACTTGAAGAGATGTCTGCACAGCCCCCTTCAGTTTTGGAGCCTCATGCCTTATGTTCACCCTCTTTCTCCAGTTTTGTCTCTCTTTTGGCCTTTCACTTATATTTTCATATGTTTCCTAGATTTTTGGAGATCACATTTGCTTTTTTATTTATTTTTTGCTTTTGGGTAATTTCTTAGAGGAGTAAGGAGATTCTCACTTTGCTCTGTCATCAACACCAGAGTCACGTAAAGTATATTTTTTTGTTAGTGCTTCATATATTCATTTAGTCAAAATATTTTAAATAGGATTAAATTTCATAATTATAATAAATGTGGAATGTATTTGCACTTATTTAATAAAGACTCTAGCATTTAGTATGTACCAAGTCTGTTCTAAGTGCTTTACAAATATGTACATTTCATCCTCATAGTAATCCTATGAGGTAGGTGTTCTTTTTATAGGAAACTGAAGCACAGGCAGGAAAATTAACTTACCCAAGGTTGCCTAATTAATAAGAAATAAGAACACTTTCTACCTTTTATTTTATGACAATAGCATTTTGAATCTTGGCATCATCCATTTATACCTGTACTAATGAATGAATCCCATGAGAGCAGAGTCCATGTCTCATTCGTTTATATTTCTTGTGCCTGTTTAGCAGAATACCTGAAATTCAGAAGATACTTGGTGAATGTTGTTGGCAATTGGCAAATATTTTTATTAGGAGCCAAATAATTTCCTCTCTGCAAGACTTGTATAGTTTCAGTTCTTTATTCTACTTGTTTTGTATAAAAAATTTTTTTTTGAGTGTATCACACAAGCAGGGGAGAGGGGCAGAGGGAGAGGGAGAAGCAGGCTCCCTGCTGAGCAGAGAGCCCGATGCGTTACTCGATCACAGGACCCTGAGATCATGACCTGAGCCGAAGGCAGCGGCTTAACCCACTGAGCCACCCAGGCGCCCCAAAAAAGTGATATATTCTTAAAATGGAATAAAACTCAGCAATAAAAGCAAATGGACTATAAGATGACTACCACATTTTTATTATTCTGAGTTAGTTTACCCTGTTATTTTACAAATAACACTGTATAAATACAACTAGTATTAGGATATAAAAAGAATTTTTTAGCATGGACAGCAAAGTGGTATAAGGGAACTAGTATACTTGTATTACCAGCATGTCGACAACTCTTTCATCAAAACCCCTTTATGGAGCACCTGGGTGACTTGGTCGGTTAAGTGTCTGCCTTTGGCTCAGGTCATGATCCCAGGGTTCTGGGACTGAGTCCAATTTAAAACTTTAATCTGTTGGGCGCCTGGGTAGCTCAGTGGGTTTAAGCCGCTGCCTTTAGCTCAGGTCATGATCTCAGGGTCCTGGGATCGAGTCCCTCATCGGGCTCTCTGCTCAGCGGGGAGCCTGCTTCCCTCTCTCTCTCTCTGCCTGCCTCTCTGCCTACTTGTGATTTCTCTCTGTCAAATAAATAAATAAAATCTTAAAAAAAAAAGAATATATCACTTTTGTTTTGGTATTATTTTTTTTAAAATTATTTTTATTAATATGTATTTTTATTAATTATTTTTATTAATATAATGTATTATTTGCCCAAGGGGTACACATCTGTGAATCATGAGGCTTACCCATTTCACAAGAATATATCACTTTAAAAAATTTTTATTTAAATTCCAGTTAGTTAACATGTAGTGTAATATTAGTTTCAAGTGTACAATTAGTGATTCAGCACTTACATACAACACCTGGTGTTTATTACAAGTGCATTCCTTAATCCCCATCACCTATTTAACCTATCCCCCCTACCCATCTCCCCTCTGGTAACCATCAATATGGTCTCTATAGTTAAAGAGTCTGTTTCTTGGTTTACCTCTCCCTCCCTCCCTCCCTCCCTCCCTCTATCTTCCTCTCTCTTACCTTTGCTCATTTGTTTTTGTTTCTTAAATTCCACCTGTGAGTGAAGTCCTATGGTATTTGTCTTCCTCTGGTTAATTTATTTCACTTAGCATAATACTTCTTGCTCCATCCATGTCATTGGAAATTGGCAAGCTTTTATTCTTTCTTTCTTTTCTTTGGCTGAGTAATCTTCCATTATCTCTACCTGTATCTATCTCTCTATCTATATACACATACATACCACATCTTTATCCATCATCAGTTCATGGGCACTTGGCTGCTTCCACAGTCTGAGTATTGTAGATAATGCTGCTACAAACACTGGGGTACATGTATCCCTTTGAATTAGTACTTTTGTGTTATTTGGATACAATACTTAGTAGTGCTGTTGCTGGATCATAGGGTTGTTCTATTTTTGACTTTTTAAGGAACCTCCATATTGTTTTCTAGAGTAGCCATACCAGCATTCCTACCAACAGTGCAGGAGGGTTCTCCTTTCTCCACATCCTTGTCAATACCTGTTGTTTCTTGTGTTGTTGATTTTAGCTCTTTTGATGGGTGTGAGGTGATCTCTCATTGTAGTTTTGATTTGTATTTCCCTGATGATGAGTGATGTTGAGCATCTTTTCGTGTGTCTCTATTGGCCATCTGTATGTTGCTTTGAAAGGTTGTCTATTTGTGGCATCTGCCCATTTTTTAATTGGATTATTTGTTTTTTGGGTGTTGAGTTTTAGAAGTTCTTTATGTATTTTGGATATATATTGATCTATTATATATGTTGATCTATTTGTTGATCTATTATCCCACTGATGAATACCTGGACTGTTTCCTGTTTTTGTCTATTCATGAATAAAGGTGCTATAAATATTTTCATGAAGTGTTTTTAGGTACTTATGTTTTTATTTCTCTTGGTAAATGCCTACTTCTAAATTGCTATGTCAGGATAGATATGTGCTTAATTATATAAGAAATACCATATTTTCCCCAAAGCATTGTATTATTTTATATTCCCACCAATAACAAAGTTTCATTTTTCTGTAAGCTCACTGATATTTATAGTTACCAGTGTTTTAAATTTTAGCCATTTAGTGCATGCATTTATCTTTATTTTTAACATTCATCAGTATGGTTGTTGATATCCTATTTCCATTATCACCATTAATAATTTGAACATTTTGGGGGCGTCGTGGTGCTTCAGTTGGTTAAGCCTCTGCCTTCAGCTCAGGTTGTGATCTCAGAGTCCTGGGATCAAGCCCCATGTTGGGATCCCTGCTCAGCGGGGAGCCTAGTTCTCCCTCTCCCTCTACCTCTCCCCCTGCTGGGGCGCATTCTCTATCAAGTAAGTAAACTCTTAAAAAATAATAATAATAATTTGAACATTTTTAGGTTTTTTTCTGATCCTGGCAATGAATTACGGAGTTAGGGAGTTCCCAAGAAAACTCGTACTTTTTTTTTTTTTTTAATTTAAAGATTTTATTTATTTATTTGACAGGCAGAGATCACAAGTAGGCAGAGAGGCAGGCAGAGAGAGAGAGAGAGAGAGAGAGAGGAGGAAGCAGGCTCCCTGCTGAGCAGAGAGCCTGATGTGGGGCTCAATCCCAGGACCCTGGGATCATGACCTGAGCCGAAGGCAGAGGCTTTAACCCATTGAGCCACCCAGGCGTCCCGACAACTCGCACTTTTGACAGCAACTGCAAGTTTGGAGGTCTCTAGGATTACCCTCACTTCTGAAATGACTTGCAAGATCAGGGGTCCCCCGGACTACCCTTAGAATTGATAATTTATAGAAGGACTCACACAGCTCACTGAAAGTTTACTGAAGGTTGTGGTTTTTTAATAGTGAAGGGACGTAATTTAAAATCAACCAAGGAGAAGAGGTGTGTTTGGTTACTTGGATGTGATTGACTGCCCATGGGCTAACTTTAGTTTCCAGCTCTTTCAGAGGTTGAGTTCATACCATGTGCCCCCGCCCCCCTCTTCTCCACACCACTCTCAATAAATCACATTGTTAGTATAGGCTATTTGCCATGGACTGAAGTCCCCAGGTAAATAAAAACACTGTTATCAGTCGTAACATTCCAGAGGTTTAGAGATTACTACCCAGAAGCCCAGGGCAAAGGCCAGACCTCAGTCATAGCAGTGAGATCAGCCAGCACTCCCTGATCTCTGGGTCCCAGCTATGCTGGTAACCAGTTAAGCCCACCTGTGGATCCCTGTCTCTTGCTCCTCTGCATCTTCAAATAATTTTGTAAGCACTTAGTTTCTTGCATTGACTCACTTTAGACTGTAATGTCCAGAGTAAAGAATTTGTTTCTGGTGCTGTAAAGAAAGGAAGAAAGAAAGAAAGAAAGTGAGAGAGAGAAAGAGAGAGAAAGAAAGGAAAAAAGAAAAGAAGGGAGAAAAGAAAAGGAAAAAGGAAAGGAAAGGGAGAGAGAAGGAGGGAAGGAGGGAGGAAAAGATACTGCCAAACACAAAAATTTAATAACTGGAAAAAAAAATATTTTGATTCAAAGAGGAAAAGATCCCATCCCCCCACCTCCCCTCCAGCAACTCTCTTTTTTTTGCCTATAGTTAAGAGTCTCTAATAGTTTGCCTTCCTCTCTGTTTTCATCTTATTTTATTTTTCCTTCTCTTCCCCTTCATGTTTTGTTTCTTAAATTCCACATATGAGTGAAATTATATGATATTTGTCTTTCTGTGACTTATTTCACTTAGCATAATACTCTTTAGTTCTTTCGTTGCAAATGGCAAGATTTAGTGCTTTGGTGAGTGCTGTGAAGTGTGTAAACCTGGCGATTCACAGACCTGTACCCCTGGGGATAAAAATACATGTTTATTAAAAAAAATTAAAAATAAATAAATAAATAAATAAATAAAAATAAAAAATTTTTTAAAAATGGCAAGATTTAATTTTTTGATGGCAGAGTAATATTCCATTTTACACACACACACACACACACACACACACCCATACACCCCCATACCCATCTTTATCCATTCATCTGTCGTTGGACATTTGTGGGCTTTCCATATATTAGCTATTATAGACATTGCTGCTATAAACATTGGGGTACAGGTGCCCCTTTGGGTCACTGTGTTTTTATCCATTGGATAAATACCTACTAGTGCAATTGCTGGGTTGTAGGGGAGCTCTCTTTTAGGTATATTTCTGACTTATGTTTCATTGTCTCTCTGTTTACTCATGTTCCATTACCAAGCTGTCTTAAGTATTGTCACTTTTTTCTTTTTAAGATTTTATGTATCTATTTGACAGAGAGAGAAATCACATGTAGGCAGAGAGCAGGCAGAGAGAGAGGGAAGCAGACTTCCCATTGAGCAGAGAACCCGATGTGGGCCTCGATCCCAGGACCCTGAGATCATGACCTGATCCAAAGCAGAGGCCTAAGTGACTGAGCCACTCAGGAGCCCAAGTATTGTCACTTTTTTTTTTTTTTTTAAAGATTTTATTTATTTATTCGACAGAGAGAAATCACAGGTAGATGGAGAGGCAGGCAGAGAGAGAGAGAGAGAGGGAAGCAGGCTCCCTGCCAAGCAGAGAGCCCGATGCGGGACTCGATCCCAGGACCCCGAGATCATGACCTGAGCCGAAGGCAGCAGCTTTACCCACTGAGCCACCCAGGCACCCTAAATTAATTTTTATTATCTGGTGAGAGTAGGTCTTTTTAAAAATATTATTCTTTTTCAAAATGTTTATAAGTATTCTTAAATGTTCATTTTTCTTTAAGAACTTTATAATCAACCTATCTAGTTAAAAGAAAAGTATTTTTTAAATAATGGCCAACTTAACTCTCCAACCCTTAGCAACCACTGATCTACTTTCTGTCTCTGTAGGCTTGCCTATTCTGGGACATTCTGTATGAATGGAATGATATAATATGTGGCCTTTTATGGGACTTCTTAGCATAGTGCTTTCCAAGTTCATTCATATGGCATCATGTATCAGTATTTCATTCCTTTTTTGAATAATATTCCATCATATGAATATACCACATCTTGTTTATCTGATCTTCAGTTGATGGACATTTGGGATGTTTCCACTTTTTGGCAATCATAAATAATGCTGCTATGAACATTCATTTACAAGTTTTTGTATAAACATATGTTTTGAGTTTTCTTGGGTATATACCTAGGAATAGAACTGCTGCGTCATATGGTAACTCTTTGTTTAACCTTTTGAAGAACTCCCAGACTATGATTTTCTGAAGCAGCTGCATCTTTTTACATTCCTGCCAGCTTCATTTCTCCATGTCCTTGCCATCACTTGTTCTTGTCCATCTGTTTAATTATAGCATCCATTATATTTCTAAAGACGTTTATGAGAAACTGATGTTGAATTTTAACAAATGCTTTTTCATCTTATATGGAGATTATGAGAATTTTTTTTGTTGTTGTTCTGCTCTCTTGACTGTGAATTATAATAAATAGATTTCTAATATTAATGATGTTGATTTTGAATAGTTGTCAACTTGGGTTTGTTTTCTTTCGTTAGAACAGAAAATTACTTAGTAGACATGTAATTGTGTCATAACAACTAAAAATTCCACTGAGAGGTTTAAAATTAGTTGATATGCATGTTCAGAGTAAGAGAGTTCCTATTTTCTTGGTGACTTCACTTGAATATCCTTATTTCAGGATGATTTACATATAAGCTTTCAAGCTAAATAAATAAACACTAAACACTAAATAAGTACTACTAAGAGGTTAAATATTTGCTTTCATGTTTTGTAAAATATTAAAAAATTCTGCCTCCTTCCAAATATGGGTAAGTTTTCAGATTTTTTAATGGGGAAAGTATAAGCTAGTTCATTTTATTTTATTTTATTTTTTTAAAATTTTATTTATTTTTTTGACAGACAGAGATCACAAGTAGGCAGAGAAGCAGGCAGAGATGGGGCAGGAAGCAGGCTCCCTGCTGAGCAGAGAGCCTGATGTGGGGCTCAATCCCAGGACCCTGGGATCATGACCTGAGCCAAAGGCAGAGGCTTTGACCCACTGAGCCACCCAGGTGCCCCAAGCTGGTTCATTTTTGCTTGGGTATTTATGGTAGGTGGGAAGATCGTATATTTGGTAGTACTAGTCATAATGATTTCTGGTACAATTTTAGTAAAACAACATGAGTACATAAAGGTGTATGCATGTGTTTATATGTGTGCATTTATTTAAAAATGAGAACATTTCAATCGGAGAAAGACAACTATCATATGATCTCCCTGATATGAGGAAGTGGAGATGCAACATGCGGGGTTAAGTGGGTAGGAAAAGAATAAATGAAACAAGATGGGATCGGGAGGGAGACAAACCATAAGTGACTCTTAATCTCACAAAACAAACTGAGGGTTGCTGGGGGGAGGGTGGTTGGGGAGAGGGGGGTGGGGTTATGGACATTGGGGAGGGTATGTGCTATGGTGAGTGTTGTGAAGTGTGTAAACCTGGCAATTCACAGACCTGTACCCCTGGGGATAAAAATACATTATATGTTTATTAAAAAATAAAAATAAAGAAATAAAAATGAGGACATTTTTTTCAAACATGATAGATATTCTTACTAAAACATCAGAAAACAGTGGAAACAAAAGCAAAAGAAGGAAGTTGAAAGCCTGTAATCCCACTACCCAGAGAAAACTTAATGACTATTTTGATGTGTGTGTTATATAAAACAGTATATAAATGCATACAGTGTATTTATATATGTGTATATAATATATAGTTTGTGTGCTTTAAGGACAGTAGACACACTGTATTATATTTATTTATTTATTAAAAATATTTTATTTATTTGTTTGAGAGAGTGAGAGAGAGCATGAGAGGGGAGAGGGTCAGAAGGAGAAGCAGACTCCCTGCTGAGCAGGGAGCCTGATGTGGGACTTGACCTGAGCTGAAGGCAGTCGCTTAACTGAGTCACCCAGGCATCTGACTTACTATATTTTAAAGAACTGTGTTAAATGCTTTAAAAAGTACAGTACCCATTAAGGAAAAGCTATGCTATATTTTTTTCCACCTTTTTACTATAGTAAAATATGTATGGCATAAAATGTACTATCTTAGCCATTTTTAAGTGTACAGTTTAGTGGTATTAAGTACTTCATATTGTTCTCCAACTTTCACCATCATCCATCTTCAGAACTCCTCAACTTGTAAAACTGAAACTATACTGGTTAAGTAATGACTCCTCTGATGCTCTCCTTCCAGCCCCTCGAAACTTCCATTCTTTCTGTCTATATGATTTTTTTTTTTTTTTTAGATCTTATTTATTTATTTGACAGACAGAGATCACAAGTAGGCAGAGAGGCAGGTGGAGAGAGAGGGGGAAGGAGGCTCCCCATTGAGTAGAGAGCCCGATGCGGGGCTCGATCCCAGGACCCTGGGATCACGATCTGAGCTGAACACAGAGGCTTTAACCCACTGAACCACCCAGGCGCCCCTGTATATGATTTTGACTACTCCTCATATAAATGGAATCCTAGAGTATTTGCCTTTTTGTGACTGACTTCATTAAATGTAATGTCGTTAAGGTTCATCCTTGTTATAGCATATATGTCAGTATTTCCTTCCTTTTTAAGGCTATGTAACAGTTATTCACTAAAAACAAATGTAGTGAGATCTTAAATAGTTGTTTTTCTTATATAAGAAATGAATAGACACGTTGATAAATTTAAATAACTGTTAAAGTGGAAGTTTTGGCTTAAATTGTCTTTTTTCCCTGCAAATCCCATCCTTTTCTTTATATTTTTCACTTTTTACTCTGATATTTTTGCCTTGGTGAAGTGCTTTTAAGAATACAGATATCTGGCCCCTAACAGAAAAGTCTTAAGCTCAAACTATTCAAGGTAAATTGTCAGTATTAACATATTTCACTGACTACCTTGCCTATGGTTTATAAGGTGTACTGTTATTTCATGTACTATTGAAGTAAAAGAAAATACTGCTAATCATTACTAAAAGGTGAATCCCAATATCATAAATGTTAAAATGTGAAAAGTGTTACAATAGAATCTGTCAAATATAATACATGTATGGAAAGGGTACATCCATTATACCACATTTAGTGTCCTTGTACTTTGTTTTGTAACTCTTGCTACAAAGGACTAGAATGAAGGAATTGATTTGACTGTTCTTCATGTTGCTAAGCTGATCAAAACGTGATTTTCTTCTTTTTGAAAAGTTTCATTTATTTTAGAGAGAGCGAGGGAGCGAGAGAAAGAGAACACATGGTGGGGAAGGGCAGAATGAGAGACAGTCTTAAGCAGACTGTGCACTGAGCATGGAGTCCAATGGAGGGGCTTGATATCATGACCCTGAGATTACCACTTTAGCCAAAACGAATAATCAGGCGTGTAACTGACTGTGCCACTCAGGCACCCCTGATTTATTATTTTTTTTAAGATTTTATTTTTTAAGTTATCTGTACCCAGCATGGGGCTTGAACTTAAAACCCTGAGATCAAGAGTTACATGCTTTACCAACTGAGGCAGCCCTCCAAATTTGTGGTGCCCCCCAAATTCAATTTTTACTTTGTTTTCTGTAGTTCCCTCTACACTGGTTAAGTTCAGTAAACATTTTTAGTGCCTACTATGCATTAGTCCTTGTCATAAAAGTACATATATAGCTTTTACTGTGTGTTAGAAACGGTTTGAGCACTTAATGTATTTTAATTAAGTAAATTTTACACTATCCCTGTGATGTGGATACTGTTACTATCCCCATTCTGAGGCACAGAGCAGTCAAGTGACTTGACCAAGGTCATACAACTAGTACATGGTAGAGGCAGTATTTGAATGTTTGATTTGATTTTCTGACTCTAGAGTCTTTTGTCAGCAGTACTCCTAGGAACATAAATGAATAATATGTTGTATTTTCCCTGAAATACAACAGTTGATCAGGTAGTATCTGAGGGTGGGTTGATAAATTTACATAAAATTTTTGATTTACTTCTGGTAATGAATTTTTATTTGTGTTTTTAGGACATTCAGTCAGAAGAAAGCTGCCATTGAAAGAGAGTATGCACAGGTAAGCTTGGAAATTGAGGTGACCATTCTAGGTATACCTCTTCTTTGGCTTAAAGGCAGATGTGGTTGTTGGAGAGAAACTTTGTTATCCCTGCATCCTTTTTAAAAAAAATTTCTGGCTATCTCACTTTGATCCTCCTTTTTACTTCATTTGAATCTCTAGACAAGGAGTTAAGTGCCTCCTTATGAAGGTTATGAGCCTTTGGAGATAATAATTATAGAATTTTTAAGTATTTGCAAGTGTAAGTAATAATGCATACATTTTATGAGTATATATACTTGACCCTTGAACAAAATGGATTTGAACTGCCTGGTTCTGCCTATACATGGGATTTTTTTCCCCCCAATAAATTTATGTACCATTTTATGAATGTATATCTTCTTCCTCAGTTTTGTTACTAACATTTTTTAGGTTAGTTTTTTGTAAAAATACTGTATATAATATATATACAAAATGTGTGTTATTGGCTACGTATGTTATCAGTAAGTCTTCTGGTCAACAGTAGGGTTTTAGTAGTTCCATTTTTGTGAATCAAAGTTGTATGTAGATTGCTGACTACATTGGGGGTTGGCACTCCTAATCCCCACATTGTACAGGGGTTATCTGTATATTCATTCTCTGATGTATCCTATTCTTTACAGTCTTATGGAAGGTTAATTTTATTTTATCCAGTTAGGCATTTATTTCTGTTTAGGTCCCTGTTGGTAGAGAATGATGTACTTTCTGTGGATGGCATAGTGCTATTTCTAGGGAAATTTAAGCATTTCCTTCTTTTCTTTTCTTTTTAAAAAAGATTTTATTTATTTATTTGACAGACAGAGATCACAAGTAGGCAGAGAGGCAGGCAGAGAGCAGAGAGGAGGAAGCAGGCTTCTGCTGAGCAGAGAGCCCGATGTGGGGCTCGATCCCAGGACTCTGGGATCATGACCTGAGCTGAAGGCATTGACTTTAACCCACTGAGCCACAGGCGCTCCTCCTTCTTTTATTTTAATTAGAATTTTATTTGCTCCCAGGTAGCTAAATATGCCAAGAAAAAATTATGTTGGTATATCATTTTGTAGATTTGTAAAGAATTAATAACTACCTTTCCTTGTATAAAAACAGTTTGACATGATTTGGAAATTTTGGCCCTTGTAAGCAGTTACTTTCTATGTGGAACAGAATTCTAAAATTGATGTCTTTCCACTCCCAAAATTATAAATGTCAGGTTTTGATTTTAGTTTTATTCTGATTTCACTGTGGTTAACAAGGTAACTGTATTTTATTTGGTAATCTTAGAAGATGATTATTTCTTGAAAGATAGACTCATTAATTCGGCCATTAGTTATTGAGTGCTTTTAAATCAGGTACTTTACATAATTAATTAGTGTCAGGTTTTTTTTTTTTAAGATTTTATTTATTTATTTGACAGACAGAGATCACAAGCAGGCAGAGAGGCAGGCAGAGAGAGAGGAAGGGAAGCAGGCTCCTTGCTCAGCAGAGAGCCCGATGCGGGGCTTGATCCCAGGACCCTGGGATCATGACCTGAGCCAAAGGCAGAGGCTTAACCCACTGAGCCACCCAGGCGTCCCTGAATTAGTGTCAGTTTTAATAATTAGTGTTGAACCTTATTCTATGCAAATTTAATAAGTACTAGTAATGATAGCCAAAATTTATTGAATCCTTGTACTAGGCATTTTGCTGATTTTTTTTTCATACAATTTCTTTAATGTTCTTCTGTTTATTTTATATGCATTATCTGGTGTAATCCTCTCAACAGACCTGTAAAATAGGGCAGTTATTGTGCCTTTAATAGATGTTTCCACTGAGACCAAAGTATGTGATCTGCCCTTAAAATTTATATGAAATGAAAATTTTTGTATATTTGTCTGGAACACGATTTAAAGTTTTAATAATCAAATAAACAAGATAGGCTGATTATTAAAAATAAAAGACAGTACATTAAATTGCATGAAAATTAGCAGTCCTTTGTCTCAATCACAATCACCATCCTCAGAGAAAAGATTAAAAGTAGATGACTATTTTGGTTCTCCTGGTGATCATTTCCATATCTTTAAATAATGTGCTTATAACTGATTCATGATTTATCAATTCTAGACATTATTGCTAGATTATTTTGTATAATAAATAAGAAATTAGTTTCCTAAGCCATTCCTTTTGGCCTACTCTTTCCATTGTAATTCAGCACTATTTTGGCGCCTTTGTTATTTTTCTAACTCTAAATGATATATTTAGACTTCTGTCTCTTGTTCTGTTAAGTGCATATATGTATGTTTTTGTGTGTGTTTGTGTATTCATAGCATATATTTGTGTTATTTGTGTGTTGACATATGTATTTTTCTGTATACATAGGTATATAGTATAGTGGAATTGCATTTTACAGAGCAGTCTAATTTATTCTTGAAAAACTTCTTTAAATGTCTTTTAAGTAAATTATACCTGGTTTTGTTATACAATTCTATATAATAATGTATAAACTGTGTAAGATACCTAATGTATATTTTAAAATTTCATAGAATAATAATATTCAGACATGAAAGTGTTTCAGTGTCTCTCTCTGCTTGGGAGAAGTCATTTGGAGAGTCAGTGTGCTGATTGTTCTTTTTTTTTCTTTTCATATTTACTTCTTAGGTGATTTTTCTCAGTTCTTCTTACTCTTCAATATTTTTCCAATTAATTTTTCAATTTATTGGGGCGCCTGGGTGGCTCAGTGGGTTAAGCCGCTGCCTTCGGCTCGGGTCATGATCTCAGGGCCCTGGGATCGTGTCCCGCATCGGGCTCGCTGCTCAGCAGGGAGACTGCTTCCCTCTCTCTCTCTCTGCCTGCCTCTCCATCTACTTGTGATTTCTCTCTGTCAAATAAATAAATAAAATCTTAAAAAAAAATTTTTTTTTCAATTTATTTCTTGATGATATAGACAAAGCTATCTCTACACTTTTTTAACTCCCTCACCAGTGTTTTTACTTTTGTTTTTTTATTTTTTTTAAAGATTTTATTTATTTATTTGACAGAGATCACAAGTAGGCAGAGAGGCAGGCAGAGAGGCAGGCAGAGAGAGAGGAGGAAGCAGGCTCCCTGCTGAGCAGAGAGCCCGATGTGGGACTCAACTCCCAGGATTCTGAGATCATGACCTGAGCCGAAGGCAGCGGCCTAACCCACTGAGCCACCCAGGCGCCCCATGTTTTTACTTTTTATCGGTAGTAGAGATACCCCTCAAAGACTGACATTCTAGCTGTGGATTTTGCTAGATGACGTCAGACTTATTATTTGCATTTGCTATCTCAGTACCTACCCTCATTGGTGATGGGATGTGGTCAGAGAGGACAGTTGGACTATTTAAATTATTTTTTAGGTTGAACTGCTTTACATTCATCTCTGATTATTTCCTTCCACCAGTTCTTATAAGTGAAATTGCTGGGTCAGAAGTTATGTATAATTTTAAGGCATTAGTAGTCTTAATGAATGTACTGTAAAAAAAATAAATAAGTTATTTTTGGGGCTGCCTGAGTGGCTCAGTGGGTTAAGCCTCTGCCTTTGGCTCAGGTCATGATCTTGGGGTCCTGGGATCGAGTCCTGCATCGGGCTTTCTGCTAGGCAGGGAGCCTGCTTCCTCCTCCCTCTCTCTTTACCTCTCTGCCTACTTGTGATCTCTCTCTGTCAAATAAAGTCTTAAAAAAAAAGTTATTTATGTTTCTAGTGGCAGTATATGAAAGTGTCTATTTTGTGTTATTGCTACTATTAGATGATATAGTTATACATATTTTGGGGCCTAGTTTTTAGGAAAAATTTGGTATTTTTGTTCTAACAACAAAAAATTCCAGTTAAGGGGCGCCTGGGTGGCTCAGTGGGTTAAGCCTCTGCCTTCAGCTCAGGTCATGATCCCAGGGTCCTGGGATCCAGCCCCTCTGCTCAGCAGGGAGTCTGCTCCCCCCGCCCCCATCCCTGGCTGCCTGCCTCTCTGCCTGCTTGTGATCTTTGTCTGTCAAAGAAAGAAATAAAATCTTTAAAAAAATTGCAAGTTAAACTCCGTGTGACACTGTGCTCTCTTTATCATCTGCTTACAGTTTTTGAAAGAACTCTTTCAGCATTAATTAGAAGTGATATTTTAAAATATCTATTTCTTGGCCATACCTTAAAGGGGAAATATAATAAATTGATAAAGGTATTTCTAAAATGTCTTCCTACTTAAAGTCTGACTGTTCTGAATAACTTTTAGATCCAGAGCCATTAATTTACTTACTTTTCCAGCTTTGCGCAGTGGCAGTATCGTAGCCAATGAGGTTTATCCGAGGTGCGATTATTGCTGCTTACTTTTCCATACTAGATTACCTCTGTACATCTTAGTATATTAGTAGTGTAGCGTTTCTTTTTTTTTTTGTTTTTAAGATTTTATTTATTTATTTGACAGAGATCACAAGTGGGGAGAGAGGCAGGCAGAGAGAGAGAGGAGGAAGCAGGCTCCCTGCTGGGCAGAGAGCCTGATGTGGGACATGATCCCAGGACTTTAAGATCATGAACTGGGCCGAAGGCAGAGGCTTAACCCGCTGAGCCACCCAGGCACCCGTAGCATAGCATTTCTTAACAGAATATTCCAGCATTGTCTCCAGGAATTTTTCCCCTTTCCTGATACCATTCTCTAGGTTTTCATACCAGAAGTGTCTTGATCTTAGCAGACAGTGTCAGGGAAGGTTTTTAGACAACACTTGGGATTTTTACATGTTTGTTGTTAGAAATATATGAGTTGCAGTTGTCTTCTCAAGGGAACAGAACAACCATTAGCTTCTCTTACATGCTGATCTCACAACTGCAGTTGTGAGATGTTGTCAATGGTTAGCTATGCCCTGATTTCAGAGATTTTAAAATGTTTTTAAAAATATGTATCTTAATAGAATTGATTAGCTATGCTCTTTTTTTTTCCAGGTTATGTAGAGGTTTCATTCTTTAAAGAAAGTTGAAATGTGGGAGGGGACATTAAGAAAGGATATTCCTAATGGCTCTTTTTCTTTCACAGACTGAGGAATATGTTGCAAAATAAAATATTCCTAATATTACTTATATATGATATATTCATATTGGACTGTAGTCTTTTGGTATTTTGGGGGTATATGGGAGTAGATATCTAATTGCTTTATTTGTATTTATTACTATAGCCACTGATTACATATTTTTCATTTTATGGACAAGAAATGGGATACTAATTCAAAGGCAGGAATGTTCTGTCTGAAATACATCGAACTGATGATAATAAGAAAATTACTTGACTTCTCTGACCTTCATTTTTACATCATTTTTGAGAGGAGAATGATGACCATTCTCCCCTCTCTTCTTTTCAGGCTTGTCAGATACACTAATGAATATGAAATTGTTTTTCAATGTATGTGTACCTGTATATGATGGTCTTTGTTGTATTCAGTGTCTTAGTTTTACTTATTTCTGTAAATTGTTGGAACCTAGCTTTGTTAGATAATGGATTTCCCTAGTAGAAAGAGAGTGATTAATTAAATTTGTGGACCTTTGTATAGTCTTATGTGTCTGGGAAATAGTATGAAGTAAAGTAGTGGGAGAATTTTCTTGCCTTTGGGGAAGCATTATAAAAATCCTCCCACTGTGAGAACATCTTCTGTTTCATTAGGATAACTACATAACTGTTTTTATTATGCCAGAATTTTTTGAAAAACTATCACTTAAAGTCTTTAAAAATTTTTTTAAGCCTTAAAAAATGCAACAGTAATTCAGATTTAATAATAGAAACCCATGCAGTAGGATCAGCTTTATCGAAATTTGCTTTATAATCCAAGTTATCTAAAATGTATCCATAACAAGAATCATTTAAGTTATTACTTTAAGCTATAAGAAATGAAATTTTCATTGTGTTAACCAACTTTAGAGTTTGGAATTTTTTAATGAATTGAATTGAAATGTGGAGAGGGGTACCTGGGAAGTTCGCCAGTTAAGCCTCTGACTTTAGCTTGGGTCCTGATCTCAGGATCTTGGAATTGTCTGGTTCCTGGCTGGGTGGGGAGTTTGCTGCTTCTCCCACTGTCTTCCCTCCACTTGTTTGCGTGTGCATGTGTGCGTTCTCTCTGTCTCAAATAAATAAAGTCTTTAAAAAAATATGAAGAAACTTACTGACCTACTGACATTTTTTCCTTTAATTCTTTATTTGGAAAAATTGCAAATCTTCAGATACGTTGGAAGGATAATACACTGAAGAATAGTACTTAAACAAAAGGAATACTATTAATTGCCTCTGTCTTAACCAGTTATTAACATTTTGGTATATTAATATTATGTCAATATACATTTTTTTCTAAGCTATTCTGTTTGAAAGTAAGCTGCAATCATCGTACTTCTCTTCTACATACTTCACTTTGCATCTTCTAAGAAAAAGAACATTTCCCCAAATAATTATAATGTCATTATCACACCCAAGATCATGAGTAATGATTCTGTAATATCTAATATGTAGTTTACATTCATATTTCCTCATTTATTCCTGAAATCTCTATAAGTTGTTTCCCCAAGATCCAATTAAGGTTTGCACATTGCATTTGGTGGATAATGTCTCTTGATTTTATTTAGAATGTTTCCTCCACCTTTTTTGTTTTTCCTGGCATTGATTTTTTTTGATAGGTCTGGTCATTTGTATTGTAGAATGCATTTTGTATTTGGAATTTTTCATTTTTTCCCTTCATGATTAGATTTCTATTAAATATGAGCAGAAATACTATGTAGTTGATGTTGGGTCTAATAAGATTTTATCGTTTGTTCTGATGACTTGGATGGATTAGAATACATCACTGATATTGCCAATTTTCAGGCCTGATTGAATCTATAATAGTGATAGTAAATTTTAAAAATCATTTATCTAATTGTCTCAAACTATGTATTTTTTTGCTATGTCATGTATTGCTGGTGCTCTAAAAAAGTGTTAAATTTTATTATGTTAGAATTTTGACAAAGCAGAACTGGAGAAAGAGCAAAATCTGAGAATTTAATTTTAACTTAAACATTTGAGATCAAGCACTATTATAAAAGCCAATATATATTCTTAACTGTTACATTTCAGCACATTTAAAAATCAACTGAAAATTAGAGCATTTGGTCTTATGGTGGGAATTTCCTTTAGAGAGTCTGCAAGTTGTTAAATTGAAAGAACGTGAAACATCTTTGTACCAACTGTCTAATAGTCATGTTTGGTAATGACACTATTATAAACTTCCTTTTGGGAAGTTCTATAGCTTTTGCTATTATTTGTCATTGGTACATCATCTAAGTAGCCAAGAGTATCTAAATACCTTAGAAATGGAATTGTAATTTATATGAACACTTAATCTCCTCTATCAGTTTTGCAGTGTTAAAACAGCTTTTAAAAATATGGTGGTTGTGTTTTGGTTCCTTTTTAATATTTTAGCCTGGTGATTCACCTCTGTTGGGAGCTCAGTCTTGTGAATGTTGGTGTTTCCTTAGTTAGACCATAAGATGAGTGAAAATTTGTGCTCTAGAAGGATTGATTACCACATTTAATTATTTAATAAAATACTGTTTTTAAGTTAGAAGTTTATTTTGAGATATACCAGTTTCCATGTGTTGAGATATATTTATTGAGCGCTCTTCTAGGTATTATGGCACTGCCCAAAAGAGAAGGAAAAGTTCTAGCACATAGAGGGCTTACACTCTATGGTTGTGTTATCTTCCAATTAAATATATTAACTTCTTTTCCTTCAAAGACACTGAGATGATCTTTATAGAATTATTATTAATAGTGTAATGTTGTCATCCTCTATGCAAAGGATTGATTGGCCAAAAAAGTTGAGTATTATTGTGAAATTTAGAGAGGGTACAGAGGAGCCATCCCAATAGAGAAGTATCATAAAGGAAAATAGTTCAAATGGATTGATCATATGATAGCAATCTGAAGAACAGTACCTAAAGCACATGAAAAGTAGATTTGTAAAATAGTTTTAGGGGAATGTTGGAAGAAAAAAAATAATATTGCATAACCTTAATTATACTTGAAGGGATTTGAGCCCTTCACTTTTTCAAGATGCTTGTTACTTTCAATTTCCTACAAGAGTATTAATGTTTTATTTTTAAGCATGGTTTCTGAAATTCACTTTGTAATTCTCCAGAAATAACAGATGTGTTACATATCTATTTATACAAACAGAATAAATGAATCTCTGAAAACACAGAAGCCATGTAAGAGTCACTAAACAACCTTAAATATTAGGGTAAAATCAAATCTGGCTTTTGACTGTAGTTAGCTAAACCACTTGAGGTGTTGGTAAAATTATTTGCAGTACTCAAAAACTGAAATTGCTAAGGGCAAGTTCTGTGTATTAATTTACTTCCTGTAGTCTTTGGCAGAATGCTGCCAGTGAAAGAAGGATACAAAAGGTTACTGTGGTTAGAGAGAAAGAGCAGGAAAAGATTGTGGACTTTAGGGGCGGCTCCTTGCTTGAGGACAAACATGGAGCAAATATGGACACCCTGTCAAATAGCCTGTTGTGACACACTGTTGCCCCTAAAGTTTTTGCTATTTTTACTGTTTCAAGAAACAAACTAATGAAGAGGAGTTGGGATACTACCCCAGAAGTTAGTGTATGTGATGGGGTTCTTTTTTGGTAAATTTCACCAGCATAGAGGTTTAAAATGTAACTTAATTTAGCTGTGTGCAGTTAGCTTTCTGGCCATTGCTATTATAGAAGCATTGGCAAGGTTCTTTGAAATGGCAGACTACACACTTGGAACTTTTCATTCTGCCAAGCTCTTCCTGTAGAACAATGAGGATAACTACCCTGAGAGAAGATTGAGGGTTATTTTCTGTGTTTATGGTGATTCTTATTTTTAAATTTTTATTTTTATTTTTTTTAGTTTCTTATCTTGCAACTATGGGTAAGAAATACATTTGGGGAGAAGAGCAGACTGATTTTTTTTCTCAAATTTGATACAGCTTGATTTTTAATGTTTTATTTTATTTTATTTTATTTATTTTTCAGAGAGAGGGAGAAGGGGGATTGTGAAGGGAGGGAGAGGGAGAGGGAGAATCCTAAGCAGGCTCCACACCCAGAGCAGAGCTACAGGGCTTGATCTCATGACCCTGACTGAGCCACCCAGGTGCCCTTGGCTTTAAATGTTTTAAAAACAAAATTCTGTTTGCTACTATTTTTCTGAGGCTTTTGCATTGGTTTCATAAAGGATGTTGGTCTTTAGGTTTCTGTCTTTGTCTGGCTTTGGTATCAGGGTATTGGGCCTCAGAGAATGGCTTAGGAAGTGTTCCCTCCCCTTCATGTTTTTGGAAAAGTTTGGGAAGGATTGGTATTAGTTCTTTGTTAAAGGCTTGGTAAAATTCACCAGTGAAGCCATCAAGTCCAGGATTTTGCTTTTTCTTCCTCCCTCCCTTCCTTTCTCTTTTCTTCCTTCCTTCCTCTTCCTGATTCAGTTTTCTTACTAGTTATACTTCTATTCAGATTTTCTATTCGTGATTTAGTCTTGGCAGGTTTTATATTTCTAGGAATTTGTCCATTTCATTTAGGTTATCTAATTGGTTGACAAACAGTTGTTCATAGCACTCATAAAATTCTTTTTATTTCTGTAGAATCCGCAGTTATACTTATGATTTTGGTAATTAGAGTTTTCTCTCTTTTTTCTTTAGTCCATCTAGTTTAAGGTTTGTCAGTTTTGTTGATCTTTTTGAAGAACTAACGTTTAGTTTCATTGATGTCCTCTATTTTTCTGTTCTCTATTTCACGTATCTCTCTGCTCTAATATTTATTTCCTTTCCTCTGCTAGCTTTGGGTTTAGTTTGTTCTTCTTTTTCAAGTTTCTTATGTTCTGAAGTTAGGTTGTTGATTTGAGATCTTTCTTGTTTTTTTTAATACAAGCATTTATAGCTATGAATTTTCCCTTTGGCACTGCTTTTGCTCTGTCCTCTAATGTTTAGGATGTTGTGTTTTCATTTTCATTGATCTCTAGGTAGTTTCTGGTTTCCCTTGTGATTTCTTCTTTGAGCTAGGGTTGTTTTAAAGTGTGTTGTTTCACTTACATGATTTTCCACTTTTCCTTCTTTATTGATTTCTAACTTTTCCTGTTGTTGACAGAGAAGATACTCTGTATTATATCTATCTTTTAAAATCTATCGAGACTTAATTTATGACCCTAATGTATGGTTTATCTTGGAAAATATCCAGTTTGCACTTGAGAATAATGTGTATTCTGTTATTGTTGGGCATACTGTTAGGTTTATGTCTGTTAGATCTTGTTAGTTTTGTTGTTTAAGCCTTCTTAAATATATATTTCCTTATATATTATCTGGTTGTTTTGTTTACTATTGTGAGTGGGTTACTGAGGTCTTTATTATTGTAGAAGTGTCTTGTTTTCCCTTCAATTCTGTCAGTTATTGCTTCATATATTTTGATGGTCTGTCATAAGGTACATAAACATTTATAATTACTCTATATTCTCACTGTTGAAACTTTTACTAATGTGTGATGTCCTCTTTGTTTCATGACCCTTTTTTTTTTTTAAGATTTTATTTATTTATTTGACAGACAGAGATCACAAGTGGGCAGAGAGGCAGGCAGAGAGAGAGAGGAGGAAGCAGGCTCCCTGAGGAGCAGAGAGCCCGATGTGGGGCTAGATCCCCCGACCCTGGGATCATGAACTGAGCGGAAGGCAGAGGCTTTAACCCACTGAGCCACCCAGGTGCCCCCTCATGACCTTTCTTGATTTGAAGTGTATTTTGTGTGATATTAGTGTGGCAACCTCTACTCTCTTTTGGTTGCTCCATGCATGGGATATCATCTTTCATCTTTTGACTTTCAGCCTATTTATGTCTTTGGATTCCAAGTAAGTCTTGCGTAGACATCATATAGTTGGATCATGTATTTTTTACCGATTCTGCCAATCTCTGTTTTTTTTTATTGGCATGTTTAATCCATTCACTAATTACTGATAAGGAGGGACTTATTTCTGTCATTGGGCTCTTTGTTTTCTATGTGCCTTATATAGCTTTTTCCTCCCTTATTTCCTGCATTGCTGTCTTCTCTTCAGTTCATTTTTTTTTTATAGTGAAATGTTTAAATTCCTTTCTTGTATATTCTGTAGCTATTGTGTTTGTGCTTACCTAGGAGATTACATTTGGCATCCTAAAGTTACAACACTTATTTGAATTTATACCAGCTTAACTTTAAGAGTCTCATGCTCTACCGACTGAGCTAGCCGGGCTATACCAGCTTAACTTTAGCAGCAGAAAAAACTGCTCTTTTAAGTCTCCATTCCCCCACTTTTGACTTGTTGATATCCCAAAATGACATCTTTATACATTGTGTACCCAAAAATATAAATTGGTAATTTAAAAAAATGTATTAGTCTCTTAAATTATGTAGAAAACAAGAGTTGGAGTTACAAACAAAAGTTACACTAACACTTCATATTACGCTGATAGTTTTTTTCTTTAAATGTATAAGTCTTTTTAAATCATGGAGGTAACAAAAAGTATAGTTACCAATCATTACAATAATATTGTCTTTTGTAATTGCCCACATAAATACCTTTAGTGAGCTCTTTATTTACCTTTAGTGAGCTCTTTATTTCTTCAGACTGCTTCTAGTGTCCTTTCCTCAATAACATTTTGTTTACACATTGTTTTCTTAAATTCTCCACATTTTCCTTTAGTTCTTTGAGCATCTTTAAGAGAGTTGTTTTAAAGTCTTTGTCTAGTTTATGTGCTATAAGTGCTTTTTTAGGGATAGCTTCTGTTGCTTTAGTTATTCCTTTGAATGAGCCATACTTTCTTTGTATGCCCTGTGATTTTTTTGTTGAACATGAGACATTTTAGGCTAATAATGTGTTAACTCTGGACCTCAAATTCTCCCCCTTACCCAGGGTTTGATGGGTTTTTGATATTGTTTTCATTTTTTGATTGTTGTAGGCACTCTCTGTGCTGAGGGATCAGCCTCAGGGTTTAAACTTAAGGTCTTATCCAGTTTGTTTGTTTGTTTGTTTGTTTTCCTGAGCCTTTCCCTGTGCATGCACGATCACTTTCTTATTTTTCCTTTCCGATAGATGCATGTTCTAGTCATGGTAGAAAGGTAAAAAAGCAAAAAAATGAAGATGAGGAAAAGGGTGCTAGTTCCTTAAATTTCCCAGAAGTCATTTCAGCTAGAGTTAGAGGGGCTTGCAACAGTTGGGGGAGGTACAACAAAATGGTTGCCTGCCTCTTTGCACCTCTGTGATCAGAAGCAGCAATAACAATCATAACAGATATTTCCCGTATTTGGAGGCCAGGGTCCTTTTGCCCACCTTGGTTTCCACAAGCCCTGTGCAAGATGCTCCAGGAACTTATTCACAGCTGCCTGTCCTGTGTCTGGAGAATGAATTAACTGCTAATCTGCTAAGAGCTGAAATTGACTGAAATTAACCACAGTTTACTCTACTAAGTCTTCCTCTGGAAGTTGCAATCATTCTACAGTCTCCAAAGTTCCAAAATAGTTACAGCAGACAGATTCTGGGATAACAGTTATCCTAGAGATGGGAAGACAGGTTCCTGAGACTTTCAGCTCTATCATCTTCCCAGAATCCTCTTCCTGTTTCCTTCTTTTTAACCTAGAGTCTAGTGTGTTTCTGACTTTAACTCTGATCATGGGTTCGTTTTTCTGGTCTATAGGGAGATAGTTACTTCATTTCATGTCTATTCTTGTCTTATTTGTTTTCTCTTTTTATTTTTTTTAAAATCTCATTTATGTATGTTTTGAGTGGGATGGGTAGGCAATACATGAAAGCATGAATTTATTTTATGATCTTCACTCAGAGTCTTAGATAATCCTTGTGGCTCCCTTTGGCTCTGGTGTTGTATGGCATATTGCTGATCATTTCTCCTGGGAAACTGACTAGAATGTATTCCTTCACTGCCCCTGAGAGGGAACATAGAAAACCAAAACTCTTTTATCCTGTGGAGTTAGGGCTAGGCTTTTAGTGGTCATCTTTGAAGAGGGTGTATACTCTTAGTTTATAAAATGAACCCTTTAGTAAAGATTGTGAGGATAATAGGATAAAATATAATTTGCTGTGTCAAAATAAGAATACCTAAACATGGACTGATAACTGTGTAAATGAGGTGCTGCTGATGTTAGGGTAGGATTTCTGTGGATATAAACAAAGTTTTGGTACAAGTGGCTAGTTTATTAAAACATTTCTTTATGTTAACAAGGATTACTTGAGGATATGGTAAACCTGATGTCATTTCTTTAACTGTAGGTTTTCATTGTCTTGGGAAAAGAATCAATGCTAATCAAGAGTTCCAGAATTGTGAAAGTGTTGGTAGCTAAAAAAAACTCAGAGGAAAATTTTAATAAAATTTGTAATTTGTTTCTTAGGACTCCATTTTATAGGATGCATAATACTTTAATTTTCATAGACTAAAAGTTAGTTTTGCTTCTCTTGTTTTACTCAAAGGAGAGGAGAAGTATTGGTTGACCTGTATCAACCAGTAAAAGGCAGAACGGGAGTAAGTAGTGGTGGGCATGCCTCATTTTTAGGGATGGTAGTATCTGGCAGTGGTATGTAGTTCATGAACCCATCGAAGTACAGAGTTGATAGCTTGCTGTTCTCTGACAGAATGTATTCTGTAGCCTCCCCTGTAACTTTTTTTTTTTTTTTTAAAGGTTTTATTTGTTCATGTGAGAGAGAGAGAGAGTGAGAGAGAGCATATGAGCGGGGGGCGGGGGGAGAAGCAGGCTCCCTACTGAGCAGGGAGCCTGATGTGGGACTCGATGCCTGGACCCTGGCATCATGACCTGAGCCAAAGGCAGACGCTTAACCAACTGAGCCACTCAGTTGCCCTGTAACTTTTTAATTTTAGAAGAGGACTATAGAAATTAATTTTCAAAAAGAAGGAAATAAATTTGTAGTATAAAATATTCTTTTCTGTTATGGGGTTTATTATTCTGAAAAATGAAATTGTGTGTATTAAGGTGTGAAACATGATGCTTTGATATACATAGTGAAATTATTTGAGTGAAACTAATTAACATATCCATGTCCTCAAATCGTTTCCTTCCTTCCCCCCCTTCCTTCTTTCCTTCCTTCCTTCCTCTCTCTCTCTCTCTCTTTTTTTTTTTAATTTTTTAAAAGATTTTATTTATTTATTTGACAGTCAGAGATCACAAATAGGCAGAGAGGCAGGCAGGGAGAGAGAGGAAGAGAAGCAGGCTCCCTGCTGAGCAGAGAGACCAGTGCAGGGCTCAATTCCATGACCCTAGCGGAAGGCAGAGGCTTTAACCCACTGAGCCACCCAGGCGCCCCTTCTTCTCTTTTCTTTTCTCTCTCCCTGCCTACATTCTTCCTCCCTCCCTCCCTGCTTCCTTCCTCCCCTCCCTCTTCCTTTCTTCCTCCCTTCCTCCCTCCCTCCCTCTCTTTCTTTCTTTCTTTCTTTCTTTCTTGTGGTGTTTTTAGCAACAATATACAGTACAGTGTCATTAACTAGAGTCATGGTCTGTGTTAGATCTTTAGACTTACTCATCCTACATAGCTGCAACTTTGTATCCTTTGACCAACATCTGTCCATTTCTTTTTTTTTTTTTTTAAGATTTTATTTATTTATTTGACAGAGATCACAAGTAGGCAGAGAGGCAGACAGAGAGAGAGGAGGAAGCAGGCTCCCCACCAAGCAGAGAGCCCCCGATGTGGGGCTCGATCCCAGGACCCTGAGATCACGACCTGAACTGAAGGCAGAGGCTTTAACCCCCTGAGCCACCCAGGCGCCCCCATCTGTCCATTTCTTACACCTTTTTACTCCTGTAACCTCCATTCTGTTCTCTCTTCCATATAATTACATGTTTCTAGATTTTACATATAAGTCAGGTTATGAATTATTTTTCTTTCTGCATCTGGCTTATTTTCCTTAGTATGATATCTTCTAGGTTCATCCATGTTGTTGCAAATAGCAAGATCCTCTTCTTTTTAAAGAATGACTAATATATATTATAGACAGATGAGCCTGGATCAGTGAGGGGTTTAGGGGCTTCCATCCCTGCACAGTCAGAAATCTTCACGTAACTTTTGACTCCCTAAACTCAATTACTAATTGTCTCCTTTTGACTGGAAGCCTTACTAATGATATAAATAGTTGATTAACATATATTGTATTAAAATGTTATTAAGAAAACTGTAATATGTTTATAGAACTGTACTATATTTATAGGAAAAAATCCACATAGAAGTTCAAACCCACGTTGTTTAAGGGTCAACTGTGTACCATACCACAGTTTCTTTATACATTAATCCATCAACGGATCCTCAGGTTGTTTCCATACCTTGGCTATTGTCAGTGATGCTGCAGTGAGCACGAGACGGTAGGTATCCTTGAAAGTACTAATTTCATTTCCTTGGATTGTTGGATTATATGACCCTTTGGTTTTAAATTTTTGAGGAATCTGCATACTGTCTTCTGTAATGACTGTACCAATATACGCTCCTACCATTAGTTTATGAATGTTTCTTTCTCTTTCATCCTCACCAACACTGTTTTCTTGTATCTTTTAAATAATAGCCATCTTAAGAGGCATGCGGTGATATCTCATTATGGTTTTGATGTGTATTTCCATGATGATTAGTGATGTTGAGCAGCTTTTCATGTACCGTTTCTATGGAAAAAAATGTCTATTAAGGTCCCTCATTCATATTTTTAATCAGGTTGGTTGATATTTTGTTACTGAGTTGTACGAGTTCCTTGTATATTTTGGACATTAACCCTTTGTCACATCTGTGGTTTACAAATATTTTCTCCCAATCTGTAGGTTGCCTCTTCATTTTGTTGATTGTTTTCTTTACTGTGAAGAAGCTTTTTTTCCCCACTTGTTTATTTTTGCTTTAGTTGCTTGAGCTTTTGTGTCTTATTTGAAAAATCATTGCGAAGGCCAGTCTCAGGGAGCTTCTCCCCTATATTTTCTTCTGGGAGTTTTATGGTTTCAGGTCTTATATTTATGTCTTCAGTTTGAGTTGATTTATATGTATAGAGTAAAATAAGGGTCCAATTTCGTTCTTTTCTGTGTGGATATTTAGTTTTCCTAACCCCATTTATTGAAGAGACTGTCCTTTTCACATTGTGTGTTCTTGGTACCGTTGTCAAAAGTTACTTGACTATCTGTGTGTGAGTTTATTTCTGGGCTCTCTATGCTCTTCCATTGGTCTGTGTATCTTTTTCTTAGGTAGTATTACACTGTTTCGATTACTATAACTTTGTAATATAGTTTAAAGTCAGGGAGCATGATGCCTCCAGCTTTGTTCTTTCTGAAGATTGCTTTGGCTTTTGGGGATCTTTTGTGTTTCATTGTAAATTTTAGATTTTTTTTTTCTATTTTTGTGAAAAAAACTATTGGAACTTTGATAGAAGTTGTATTGAATCTGAAAATCACTTTGGGTAGTATGGACATTTTAACAGTATTAATTCTTCTAATCTATGAATGTGTAATATCTATCCATTAATTTGTATCTTTAATTTCTTTCATCAGTGTTTTCCAGTTTTCACTGGTCAGATCTTTCACCTTGGTTAAATTTATTCATATATATATATGCTATTATAAATGTGATTATTTTCTTTTATATAGATCATTGTTGGTATAAAGAAACACAACTGGGTTTCTTCTGGTATTTTGATTTTTTGTATCCTGCAACTTTATTGAATTTGTTTATTCTGTCAGGTTTTTTGGGGGGGGCATTTTTAGGATTTTCTGCATTTAGGATCATATCATCTCTAAACTGAGATCATTTTACTTCTCTTTTGATTTGGATGCTTTTCATTTCTTTTGTTTGTCTGATTACTTTTGCTAGTACTTCGAGCACTATGTTGGATAAAACTGCTGAGTGGACATCCTTATGTATGTAAGTTATGTATATAACATTATCAGGTGTTGTAGTGGTAATATTAAAAATCAGAAATCTAGTTAGTTTGATTTTTAGGTAATTGATGGGAAAATCATGATGACATCCAGTAATATTAATGTTATATTGAGCATGTTACATCTGCGACTGTCCATTTTTGTCTGAATATTGTTATAAGTAATATGCTATATTTATACCTGATGATCAAAGATCTTAATGCCAAATTGTCATGGCATAAGCCTGACTGATTTTATGACATTAGAAAAAAGTTACAGAACTTCCAATGCAGCATTGGCAGTCTTGAGTGCCCCAGTGCCTCAGGCTTCTCTTAGCTTTCTCAAGGGCTGAGGAATACCCATTCCAGGTATATTCCTGGGTGTGCAATACATTATTTGGGAACCTCTGATTTAAAGGGTCAAAGGCTGAGCTTGGTTTAGATTAAGAGGTATACAAAACCCTTTGAAAATAAGTTTTGTTGATGATAGATATACTGGGCATCTTAGATATCTTGTAGTGACTGAAGTTAAAAGTGAAACCAGGTAAACTGGAATAGTCATGATGGCCATGTAGAAGAGGTGAATATTTAGTTATATAGGTGTCTTTTCCTTTCTCCCTACTTACCTACCTACACATATTCTCTATAATATAGTTTTGTATATCCTCTGTAATATAGTGGTGTGAAGGCAGAAGCAGGGAGGTAACTTGGAACCTCCACGATTCCCACAATAAGGAAATGCTGGTGGGATGTTTCATCTTTCTCTTTGGAAAGGAACCACTTGATCTTCATTCTACTTGTGGTCTCAGTGTCTGTGCCTGGAACCCATATATTGTGTCCTAGGTACTTTGCCAGTCACAAAGACAGTATTTTATCCTTCATTAAAAACAAAAACGACAAGGCTCCTGCTGCCTGTCTCTAGATAGTTTCAGTATGTCCTTCAATCTGCAGATCAGGTGTCAGCCGGTCCGATTTTATTACCTCCTGTGTTGCTGCTCAGTCTGGATTTGACAGCCCTTCAGTGGGCTCTACTAGTAACTTTTTGCTTCTGTCTGTCACTTTTTGTCCTGTTATACCCCTCCTCTTCACCCATTTTGCAGAGTCTCTGGTATGTTTATTTAAGGAATGAATGAATGAATGAAGAAACACAGTTTCGGGTTTTGAAAATGATAGTAATCTTTAGTTGAAATTTGCCCCATTCGAAGTGTTCAGAATGATTCATTTTTGCAAAGTTGAAGACACAGATGTACCAAAGAAGTAGTTTTTTGCTGTGAACATGGATGATTTTTAGGATATGGGAAAACAAAAAATAATTATTTAAAAGATTACATTTATTGAAGGTAAACAATATTCTGCACTGATGCCTATATTCCCTAGTAGATAGACATAACTGGTATAAACCAAATAGTAATTTGTTTCCACCTAAGAGATTTTATTTATTTGATTTTTAAAATTTTTATAAAAATTTTTAATTATTTATTTGTTAGAGAGGGCACAAGTATGGGGAGCTGCAAGCAGGGGGAGAAGCAGGCTCCCTGCTGAGCAAGGAGCCAGCCGTGGGACTCAATTCCAGGACCCTGGGATCATGACCTGAGCTGAAGGCAGCCACTTAACTGAGCCACACAGGTGCCCCCCATCTAAGAGATTTTAAAGTTGGGGACCATTTGTTTACTTTAGGCAGAGTTTTACAAGGTGTTTATACCTTGGCTCTTAAGTTTAGAAAATTGATTTTATTGCTTTATCTAGAAGATATCTCCCAATAAAACTAACAACCTCTTAATTAATCTGTTCACAATAGGAGCCTTATCTAGGGGGCGCCTGAGTGGCTCAGTGGGTTAAAGCCTCTGCCTTCGGCTCAGGTCATGATCTCAGGGTCCTGGGATTGAACCCCACATCAGGCTCTCTGCTCAGCAGGGAGCCTGCTTCCCCCCTCTCTCTGCCTGCCTCTCTGCCTACTTGTGCTCTCTGTCTAATAAATGAATAAAAAATTTTAAAAAAAAGGAGCCTTATCTAGGTTAATTGGCTTTTTTTTGTTGTTGTTGTTAATTAGCTTTTAAGGCACTCAGGAAACAAACTCATGGGTCAATAGATTATTTAATAAACATTGAATTTGAATTGAGGGAATGAGTTCAGTGTTCTTCTGGGGGGACTTGTGATCAGGTTTTTAAATATATATAACATAAAATTTATATAACATATATATAACATAAAATTTTGGTAAAATATGTATTTTTTGGTAAGATATATATAACATAAAATTTACCTTTTTAAAGTGTACAAGTAAAAAAAAATAAGTGTATAAGTTACTGTCATTAAGTACATTTGCAGTGTTGTGAAACTGTCATCAGTATTTCCAGAACAATTTTATCACCGCAGACAGAAATTCTGTGTCCATTAAGCAGTAACTCCTCATTCCCTACTCCTAATGTTGTCTGATCTACTTTTTGTCTCTATGAATTCGCTTCTATATATTTCATATAAGTTGAATCATGTTATCACATAATAATTGCCCTGTTGAAGGTAAGTGTTCCAAAAGGATATTGTCTTTCTCTATTCTAGTGTCTAAGTAGTAGTTTTCGAACATATTTTGATTGTATATTACATCTATAAAAAAATCTAAATTATATATGTGTATGTTTATTTTTATTTTTTATAAATTATATATGTGTGTGTTTATTTTTTACTTTTAAATTATATACATGTGCTCTGTAGTAATATATTGTATACATTATAAAATATGCATAAAATTTAAAGATTAAAGTATTTAAAATATATTGTTAAAAATTTAAAAATATAAAATGTATTGTTAATATTTTTTGATGGCTTTCTGCTATCATTAGCTTATATCTCGAGGCATAAAATTCTAGTGGTGTAATTTCTTGTGATATTTTATTGGATAGTCATTGTATCTACGTTATATTGTTCTTGATAAAGAACTCTTTGGATTGGTAGAAAGTGTCATTTGCATGTATGTGAATCATTAGTATTTCGTTCAGTCTTTCTTTCTTTCTTTTTTTTTTTTAATTTTATTTATTTATTTGACACAGAGAGAGATCACGAGTAGGCAGAGAGAGAGAGGAGGAAGCAGGCTTCCTGCTGAGCAGAGAGCCTGATGTGGGACTCGATCCCAGGACCCGGAGATCATGACCTGAGCCGAAGGCAGAGGCTTAACCCACTGAGCCACCCAGGTGCCCCAGTCTCTTTCTTAACTGGAACCTTTTAAAGCTAGTTATCTGGGGTGCCTGGGTTGCTCAGTGGGTTAAAGCCTCTGCCTTCGGCTCAGGTCATGATCTCAGGATCCTGGGATCGAGCCCTGCATCGGGCTCTCTGCTTAGTGGGGAGCCTGCTTCCTCCTCTCTCTCTGCCTGCCTCTCTGCCTACTTGTGATCTGTCAAATAAATTTTAAAAAATCTTTAAAAAAAAAAAAGCTAGTTATCTATTTTTGTGAGGGCCAGTCAATTAAAATATGAAATCTACAAATGGACTTAGCCAGGTACATGTAACTGACAGTGTATTCAAGTACACTGAAAGTGAATACATAAACCAGGATTTTACTAAACCTCTCTATGTGGTATAACACCCTTTCTTCCCCAGAATACCTTGTGTGCTGTACATGGCATGTGTTCATTTGGTAGACTGTCCAAGTCAGAAGTATGGGTGGGATGCTCCAAAAGCATACCTATGCTTAAATGTTAGTGTAATTTAGCTTCTTTATTTTTTGATAAAATTAAATACAGATAGTATGAATATTTTCTTTATATGTCCATGTGGATATATTTGTTTATTCACATGGAGTATATTCACCTCAGTTTTACTACTTTAAAGCCGTGTGATCTGGTCATCTAATACCTTACCCCCGAAGTTACTTGGTTAATCATTGTTAATTATAGTTTTATCACAGGAGTAGAAACATTGTGATATCAGGCCAGATAATAATACTATTCTTCTGTAGATTCCACTTTTTTTCCTCTCATGATACCTTGTTGGATTTGGTAAGCACCAGTCTCATCAAGAAAAAGTTTACAAAGTATACACGGAGATAAATAAAATCTTTGCTTCAAAGAGCTTCTAACAGTTTTTAAAAGCTTTAAGTTGGTGACTTTTTCTATTTATTTATTTATTTATTTATTTGAAAGACAGAGATCACAAGTAGGCAGAGAGGCAAACAGAGAGAGAGGAGAAAGCAGGCTTCCTGCCGAGCAGAGAGCCCGAGGTGGGGCTCGATACCCGAGCTGAAGGCAGAGGCTTTAACCCACTGAGCCACCCAGGCGCCCCTTGGTGACTTTTTCTTAAGAACCAAAATATTTATCTTCTCTAAGATTTTTCTTCATTCACAGTATCACAGCATCTAAAGCAATTACTCTGTAGTAATTATTAAATTTTTAAATTAAATTTTAAGTGAAATTAAAATTTTAAATTATTAAATTTCCCCAAGCTTTGGGAAGTTTCTGCAAACTACTGATCTGTAAAAAGAACCTACTGGGACACCTGGGTGGCTCAGTGGGTTAAAGCCTCTGCCTTTGGCTCAGGTCATGATCTCAGGGTCCTGGGATTGAGCCCCGCATTGGACTCTCTGCTCACCAGGGAGCCTGCTTCCCTGCTTGCCCCTTTCTCTCTGTCTGCCTCTCTGCCTACTTGTGATCTCTCTCTCTCTCTCTCTCTCTCTCTGTCAAATAAATAAATAAAATCTTAAAAAAAAAAAAAGAACCTATTTGTAGAGAAGGTTATGGTATAATTATCTCGTGTTATTATTATAGGGTAATACAACTTTTCTTCCAATTCATATGATACCCATATAGTTCTCCACATTCTTGCAAAATGTGGTAAAAAAAAAATCTATAATTCATGAAGTGAAAAACAGCTCAAGCATACTTGTTTTTGTTTTTTAACACATTTTTGAAATTTAAGTTCAATTAATTAGCATACAATGTATTATAGTTTCAGAGGTACAGGTCTTGTGATTCATCAGTCTTTTTTTTTTTTTTTAAGATTTTGTTTTATTTATTTGTCAGAGAGAGAGGGAGCACAAGCAGGCAGAGGCCGAGAGAGTAGCGGGCTCCCTTGCTGAGCAAGGAGCCTGACGTGGGACTTGATCCCAGGGATCATGACCTGAGTTGAAGGCAGTGGCTTAACCGACTGAGCCACCCAGGCGTCCCATGATTCATCAGTCTTATATAATATCCAGTGTTCATTACATCATGTGCCCTCCTTAATGTCCATCACCCAGTTAAGTTGGTGACTTTTTATTCCCTTGTTCTCTTAAAGTAAGGTTTTGTAACTCTACTGAGTTGAATATCTCCTCTGCCCCCAAATTCAGGTCAAATACAATCAAGTTTGTATGTGATCATAGTGGATTAGAAGATCAGTCACTAATTCAGTGATTGATGTTTTATAAGAAGAGAGTCATTTGTACAAAGAGGTAGAAAGGAGACTGCCACGTGAAGATGGACGCAGAGATAGGAGTGAAGAATCTACAAACTAGAGGTTTGTTGGCAACCCTCAGAAGCTAGTAGAGACACATAGGATGTATTCTCCTTTAGAGCCTTGGAAATTCTCCTTCAGTTTCTCTGAAACGGAACCAGCCCTGCTGACATGTTAATTTTAGACTTCTAGCCACTAGAACTGTGAAAGAATGAATTTTGGTTGTTTTAAGCCACTAAGTTTGTAGTACTTTGTTATAGCAGCTTTGGGAAACTAGTATCTAAGCATAATTTTCCTATTCGAATATAAATTTAGGTCCCTTGATGTGGCTATGTATAAATGTGATTGAAAAGGTAGATCTTGGTTACCTGGGTGGCTCAGTCATTAAGTGGCTGCCTTTGGCTCAGGTTATGATCCCAGGGTCCTGGGATCGAGTCCAGCATTGGGCTTTCTGCTCAGCAGGGAACCTGCTTCTCCCTTTCCCTCTACCTGCCACTCGACCTACTTGTGATCTGTCTCTGTCAAATAAATAAATAAAATCTAAAAAAAAAAAAAAGATTAAAAAGAAAAGTAAAGATGGGTTTTCTCCCTCCTAAATTATAATGAAAGCTCTAAGCTTTGGGAGCACTAAATATATGCTAGACATCATTGTTTCATTTAAATTCTTACACCAATAAGATACTGGCTCTTATTTCTACAATTAAAGATACCACGGCTCAGAAAGGGCAACCCTCATACAATATGAATGTTAGTATCTGACTGTTAAAAAAAAAAAGTGTGTTTTCTTTCCTCTATCACTGACTCTGTACACGTATAGAGGTCAGTTTCTCTTGGTGGCAGTAGCTGGAGTTTGTAGATTTTCTTCTTTAACTTACAATTTACTTTTGTATAATCTAGAAAAATAAAAAAATGATGGCTCCTTAAATGTGCCAACCTTTTCCAAAAGCTCTGAGTTTTATATGACTTTAGTGTTTGTTTGCATATCTCATTTTCAACCAGAGGCCGGAATCTAAAATCATAATTGTGTCATTCTGTTCCGCTGGAATTGCTGAATAGCTGAAACCAGGAAGCACCAGAAATTTCTAAGGGAAGTTCCAGGAACTTTAGAATTATGTTTAGAGAACCAAAATGATTAGAATATTCATTTTTGTTTATTAGTAGCTTTAAATAGACCATTCAGACAAATGGTCAGAATCTATAAACCAGAGGTTTGTTGGCAACCCTCAGAAGCTAGTAGAGACGCAATATTTTTATTTAAGAGAGCCCATAAGATGGAGTGATTGCTGATAAAGACTAGTGTTAATTGGTAGGGTATCATCTATCCCTTTTATGAAACTGGTCATAGATGAAATCAAACCTGTTATCTATCTTTAGTGGGAGGAGATGACAATCCTGAATATGGTGATTTTCTGATTATGTTTGATTATAGGTGTTTTGGGGGAATTTACAATGTTTCAGAATGAATATTGAAATATTGTGGGGGTCAAAAGCATAAGGGTGAAGCTTCTCCATCCAGCCTCTTATCTAAGTGTTTATTAGCAGTGGAATTCAGGTGGCACGTGGCAGGCACTGTTAGGAGGTGAGGATATCATTAATAAAAATTAGGTTATTTCTTCTTTAGATATAAATGTTTTTTATGGTGATGAGAAGTACCATTTTAATTGGGCTGGGGAAAGAAAATAAAAATTATTTGCAAATGTGTAAATGAAGAGTTTTTTAAAATGTGGGGGAAATGGTATATATAGGTAATTTATTTGATGATACACATAGTTTTAGCTTTAGAACTATAAAGAGGGATATGTATTCTAGGATATTATATAATCTGAAAGAAGAGAAACAGTCTCTGCAAAATAAAATATTTTTATTTTTATTCATTTGTGGTCATTTAAAGGAAAAAATACAGCATTGGATACTTGATTATAGAATTTTTTTTTTTACTTTTTTGAAAAATTTTACTTTTTCAGTGTTCCAAGATTCATTGTTTATGCAGCACACCCAGTGCTCCGTGGAATACATGCCTTCCTTTTTTCTTTTTTTAAAATTTTTTTTCATTTATTTATTTTCAGCATAACAGTATCATTATTTTTTCACCACACCCAGTGCTCCATGCAATCCGTGCCCTCTATAATACCCACCCCCTGGTACCCCGACCTCCCACCCCCCCACCCCCCCACTTCAAACCCCTCAGCCTTCCTTAATACCCACCACTAGGCTCACCTAAAATTGCTGTGTTAAAGTGCATTCACTGTCTTTGAATAAGTCTTATTCTCATGAAGAAATAGAAAGAAATAAAGCTGGCCCACCTGGGTTGCCTAAGAGAATCATTATCCTTAATGAATATTTAATGGTCCTTATTAGAATACTGCTTCATAGCGTTACCTACATGAGAGAAGCTTCTGTATTTTAGATCATAAGTTTGGGAGAGTTTGAATTTACGATTTATATATGAAGACACTTTTGATCTTTCCTCTTAATATATATGTTAATGTTGTTTACAGTCAACAATTCCATCCATCTCTTGTTTTTTGGTACTGAGAGTCAGTTCTGTAATATGACTGCCTGTCTCTGATGCACTCCCTGCAACTTGACAGAGTGAAAATTTTTTAAAGATTTTATTTATTTATTTGAGAGAGAGCAAATAAGGAGGCAGAGGAAGAGGGAGAAGCAGGCTTCCTGCTGAGCAGGGAGCCTGATCAAGGCTCAGTCCCTGGACCCTGAGGTCATGACCTGAGCTGAAAGCACTTAACTGCCCGTGCCACCCAGGTGCCCCCCTAATGCTTTTATTTTAAAAGAGCAAACCATAGTACTATCCAGGAAACATTCCATGATAGCACCCACACCTTACTTCTTCATCGGTGAAGTCCTTGAATACAGGATATTTCCCTCATGATTTATTTCTAACACTTAGTACAATATCTGGGACATCGTAAGTGCTAAAATAACATTTGAAGCAAGACACAAGAATGCTCTTTTCATGTCTATTGTGTTGGAAATTACAATTCCGGGCAGGAATCAAAATGGTATTTTCTTTAAAGAATTTATTTGTTTATTTGTCAGATTGAGAGAGAGCACCTGTGCATAAATAGGGGGAGCAGCAGGCAGAGGGGGAAGCAGGCTCCCCTCTGCACAAGGAGCCAGGTGTGGGACTCAATCCCAGGACTCTTGGATCACAACCTGCACTGAAAGCAGATGCTTAACCACCTGAGCCACCCAGATGTCTCTCCAGTTGATATTCCTAAGCCAAGAAAGTGGTCTTGCTAGAAGGAAATCTAAGCATGCTTTTTGACTGGTAGTTGAAAACCAGAAGTCGCTTATGTAGTCATGTAGTATAAATTAATTCCCTTATGTTCTCAGAAATTAATTATTTAATGAGGTTTACACTTAAATAGTTTGCAAAAAGTTGGCAACACTTTTTGTAGTAGGATTAAATCCTTATGTCCATTTCATGACATTTGCCTTTCTCTAGTTTTAAAAACATGTATCATTTAGCAGAATTATACTCTTATTCTCTATGGATTAATGTAGACCAAGCATCACCGATTCAAAGGAATATTCTAATGAACTGTTATTAATGTTATTAACTTATTTTAGTGAGCAGCTATTCAATTTTTTTTTTTTTTTGGTGACTTAAATGTTGAATTATTGTAATATGAACCAAATGGTTTCTTAAGTCAGTTTTTCAGGGTAGATGCAAAGATAAAACTTGATTTTTAGCCTCAAATGGTTCATGATCAGGTAGGATAAAAAAATGTGTAAATGAGTTAGTATAGCATAAGGCGGAATGAAGTAGTTTCCAAATCACAATTATATGCAGCAAGATTATAAGTAGAGAAGCAGTCCATACTAGTAATGAACGAGCAGGGAAGACTTCTGTGTTTAAGACATTCACTATCAGTTACTGTTGGAATAAAATATGCCAATTCTTAAACACAGAGGCCCCCATTGCCCTTTGGCTCAGTTCTTAAAAACCTAAGGTCCATTTTCAAAATCTTTAGATCTTCATGAGTTAGAAATTTTGAGTATTTACTAAAAGTGGGTTTCTGGAGGATAGGAATTTTCTAAATGGAGAGTATAGTCTGATGGTTAAGAATATGGTTTGAATCCCAGCTCTGCCATTTACTTGCTGTGGGACTTTGGATCCATTTGCCAATCTGTGAAATAGAATAATGATAATGATAATGATAATAATGTAGCGTTACTGTTTGCTTAATTTTTTTTTAATTAGAGTATGCTTTCTTATGGATAAACACTTCATAGCAGAATAAATATCTGAATTATCTAAGATGAACAAGATTATGTGTGTGTGTGTAGACTAAAAATCCAGTAGTACAGTGGATTAGAAATTAGAACTATCCTGAAAACAAGAGCAGGGGAAATGAGTGTTCTAGCACAGATTTTTACTCTATGGCGTAGGATTCAGAGAGAGAGCAGCTGCTTCTTTGCTACCAAAGATGTTGTAGACATTGTTGACTTTTAGGTTTGGAACCGTTCTGGAATTGTGAGGATTCTAAAAGCCTTCATGCCAGTTTAGTTATCTAAGTATCTTCTTTGGTTTTTAAAATGTTTCCCCCTACTCCTTAAAAATGGTTAGTGAACAATTAATGAGACCCCTCCCCATCCTTCTATTTAATTTTCCATTATTCTTTGTGTGCTGTTAACTAGTTCTTTGTATCTTTGTGTTGGTAATTCAAATCAGTTAATCTGTTCTTGTGAATAAAATTGAGAGCATTCCAAATTCTTTTTTTGGAGACAAGTATATTGTACTCACTAAATTCTTCAACTGATGTCATGCTGAAAGGATGTTAAAATGTTAATATGCTTTATTTCATTCCCTTTTATTATGAATATTTTCAAACATTGAGCAAAGTTGAAAAAATATGACAGTTAACACTCATATACCACTTACATTCTACTGTTAACATTTTGGTATACTCGCTTTATCACATATCCATTTATTGATCATTCTGCCATTCATGAATTCATTTTATTTTTGGTACATTTCAAAGTAAATTGCAGACATAAGGACATTTCCATTGAAATACCTCAGATACGCTTTGTTTTTGAAAGGTTCATTTTCTCTTTTTCATTGAGTTGATGTTTTAGTCTTTTTATTCTTTATTTATATTCTTTATTTAAATTTTGGACTGAATCCACATATCTCTTTGATATGAGGAATTTGAGAGGGTGGAGGTTGTGGGGGGTAGGGAGGGAAAAAATGAAACAAGATGGGATCAGGAGCAGGACAAACCATAAGAGACTCTTAATCTCATGAAACAAACTGAGGGTTGCTGGGGGGTGGCGGGTAGGGGTAGGGTGGCTGGGTAATGGACACTGGAGGAGGGTATGTGCTGTGGTGAGGGCTGTGAAATATGGAAGCCTTGTGATTCACAGACCTGTACCCCTGGGGCAAATAATACATTATATGTTAATTAAAAAAAAAAGACTTCTGATGGTCAATGCTCAAAATTAGATTTACTTTTTTTGGAGGTTTGAACTCTTAAAAAAAAGATACTAGAAAGTCATCTTAGCCAGTTTTAAAAAGTATATTATGGCTTATACAATTGTAGCATTTTCTTGTAATTTGCAATATTTTAGGATATGATTGCTGATGAGGGCTTTTTGTTTTGTCTTGTTTCTAGATTTTTTGTTTATTTGAAAGAGAGTGAGAGCACAGCAGGGCAAGCAGCAGAGGGAGGGGGCAAAGCAGGCTCTCTGCTGAGCAGGGAGCCTGATGCAGGGCTTGATCCCAAGACTCTGAGCTGAAAGGCAGACACCCAGCCATCTGAGCCACCAAGGCACCCTGCTAATAAGAGTTTTGAAGACAGACAAATTCTTTCATACCATTAACCATTAGAAGCGTTTCTTGCTTTTAAATTTTGTAGAGGACCTCAACTAGATTATAAACTGTTTAAAGCTGAGAATGGTATGTCATTCCTTGTGGCTTTTGATCTATTTGAAAGGGAAAACCCAATATTTATTGATGTATTGACTCTTTGATATTATGCTCAAAACATTCTTAGCACTAATATTCTGTTGTTTTTTTTTTTTAAAGATTTTGTTTATTTATTTGGCAGAGTAGGCAGAGAGAGAGGGCGCAAAGCAGGCTCCCTGCTGAGCAGAGAGCCCGATTCGGGCCTTGATCCCAGGACCCTGGGATCATGACCTGAGCCGAAGGCAGAGGCTTTAACCCACTGAGCCACCCAGGCACCCAGCACTAATATTCTAAAGTTGAGCTTTTAAACTAATCCTAATGTATAATTTTCAGCAACTTTCTAGAATTTGTATTCATTATTTGATGTATACTATATATTATATAATGTATAATATAATGGAGTTCAAAAAATCATGATAGAAAAAAATTCATCATAGGAAACTATTTGAGCTATTTGAGTGTAATAGTGAGGTATTAAAATAAGAAGATATCTTTCCATTTTATAGACTTTGCATTTCTAGCCCATAAAAATTATAATGACCTAATCTGACATAGGTTTTCATAAAAATAATTTTATTCTTTTAAAATACTTGAACCATGGGCATTGAATTAGATAACCATTATAAATGTAACATCATTTTAAGATTAGATTCCAGATAAAATTTAAAGCACATCAAACTAAAATGATCTTTTCTACTGTTTTCATTGTTTCTTGAAATCTACATAGGATACTGCTTTTTGATTGTGTTGGAAGTGCAATTAGATAAAAATTACAGCAGGAGAAGGTCCTTTTTCTCTTGCTCCTCATATGTGTACATATGATACACATACACACACATGCACATATGCTCCTTTAGTTGGAACCCTCATTATGTGTCTGGTTCGAAGATTCTTTAGGGTCTTCCAGATTTAGTGCTGTTTTTCCTATCTGAATCAGATTGTGATTCTTTTTTTTTTTTTTTAATTTTACTTATTTATTTGCCAGAGAGTGAGTGTGAGAGAGAGAGAATGCGAGTATAAGCAGGGGGAGCGGCAAGCAGAGGGAGAGAAGGAGGATCTCCCCATTGAGCAGGAATCCTGATACCAGACTTGATCCCAGGACCCTGTGATCATGACCTGAACAGAAGGCAGATGCTTAACTGACTGAGTCACCCAGATGGCCTGGATTGTGATTCTTTTTTTAAATTAGAATTAGACACACAAATGAGAATTTTAGTATACCAGGAGACAGAGGCCATGTTGATGGGCTTATGTGCCCTTTATTCCCTCTCAATGATAGTACCTAAATAGTATCTAAATTTCAATTCTTTTAGAGCTCTGCAGTTAGGAGTGTTTTTAATCATCTGTGGAGTCCTGAGCTCTAACAGTGTCTTTGCCTACTGAATGAGAGAGGAAAATAGGCTTTCTCAGTGTTTTGCTCAGCCATCTAGAGCAAGGGTTGCCAAACACGTTTTGCATAGAACCAGATAGAAATATTTTAGGCTTTGAGGGTCATATGATCTTTGCCAAAATTACTCAACTTTGCTGAGTGAAAGTAGCCATAGACAACTGGTAAACAAGTAGATGTGCTTTTGTTACAGGCAAACTTTAGAGAAATAGACTGCAGGCTGTAATTTGGCAGCCTGTGCACTAGAAATGTGCTTCTTAAACTATCTGTTGTGAGGACTTTTTTTTTCTTCCTAATAATTCATTGATGTACACTTCTGTAAAGCATAATTAAAACTACAGGAAAATGATATTGAAAAGGACATATGATAGAAGCTTAAAAAATTTTAATTAAGTAGATAATAAAATACATTTTGATAGAGTAGTCATACATAAGGCAAAAGAAAAGAATTAGAAAAACTGTAAATGTTGTTACCTGAAAGTTTCATGTAGCCAATTAATATAGAGTTGCTATTATAGTCATAGCTTTTTTGTCATTCTAGAATATTAACTAGACATGTTGAGTGAAATTGCAACTCCCCATTTATTAAATGCCTGTATGCACACTAAACAAATGCTGTATACATCAGTAAAAATTTTAATGTGACAAATTTGCTGCTTGCTGTTAATTTATCTAAACTAGGTTGGGTTGACAGCAGTGCGACTCACAAAAGGTAATGTATATATATGTCAACTGTTCTTAGGTTTTATTTTAACAATATTCAGTGTAGAGAAACCAGACTCTCAGAAGAATGTTGATGAGAACTGAACTAGAGAAGAGACTTAAGAAATTTCAACAAACTCAGGATATACATTTCTAACTTTTCCCCAAGATGAAGTGATTTTTTACTTTCAGAATTTGTTTTATATCTTTGCTTTGGTAGTCTGTTCCAGCAGTTTATCCTATTGAGTTATAGTTAAATTTAAATTATCTCTCAAAGAAATGGATTCTAGATTCATAGATTTCTTATATTTAGATTTTCTTTGGATGGGAAAAAGATAGGAAATTTGTATGTATATAATGTATGAAGTGAAAATCCTTAAATAAATGTACAGTATCTGATCATACCTATTTCATTGAAAATTATTGTTAAATTATGGAACATGTCTTAAGTATCTGTTGAAACTCGGATCTTTGCAGTTTTAAGTTTCTGTTTAAATTTGTTAGTTAACAAATAGTGTAATATTAGTTTCAGGAGTAGAATTTAGTGATTCATCACTTAAAACATCCAGTGCTAATCACAAGTGCCCTCCTTAATACCCATTACCCATTTAATCCATCTCTCACCCATCACTCCTCCAGCAGCCCTCAGTTTGTTCTCTGTATTGAAGAGTCTGTTTTATGGTTTGCCTCTTTCTCTCTTTCTTCTTTCCTCCGATGTTCATCAGTTTTGTTTCTTAAATTCCACATATGAGTGAAATTATATGGTATTTGTATTTTCTGACTTATTTCACTTAGCATAATACTCTCTAGCTCCATCCACGTGTTGCAAATGGTAGATTTTCGTTCTTTTTCGTGGCTGAGTAATATTCCATTGTGTATATATACCACATCCTCTTTATCCATTCATCAGTCAATGGACATTTGGTCTTTTTCTGTAATTTGGCTATTGTTAATAAATGTTGCTAAAACATGGAGGTGCAGATATTCTTTTGAATAAGTATTTTTGTAGCCTTTGGTTAAATTCTTAGTAGTGCATTTGTTGGGTCTTAAGGTAGTTCTATTTTTAAGTTTTTGAGGAACCTCTGTACTGTTTTCCAGAGTGGCTGCACCAGTTTGCCTTCCTACCAACAGTGTAAGAGGGTTCCCTTTTCTCTGCATCCTTGCCAACATCTTTTGTTTCTTGTGTTGTTAATTGTAGCCATTTTAATTTGTATTTCCCTGATGATAAGTGGTGTTGAGCATCTTCTCATGTGTCTGATAGCCATCTGTATGTCTTCTTTGAAACAATGTCAACTCTTGTCTTCTGCCCACTTTTTAATTGGGTTATTTGTTTTCTGGGTGTTGAGTTTGATATGTTCTTTATAAAGTTTGGATATGAACCCTTTATCAGATATGTCTTTTGCATATATCTTCTCCCATTTTGAAGGTTGTTTTGTTGGTTGTTTCCTTCACTGTGCAAGAAGGAAATCCCAATATTTGCTTTGACGAAATCCCAATATTTGCTTTGGTTTCCCTTGCCCCAGAGGACTTTTATATAGTATGAAGCTGCTACAGCTGTTGTCAAAGAGGTTGCTGCCTGTGTTCTCCTCTAGGATTTTCATGGATTCCTGTTTCACATTGAGGCCTTTCATCCATTTTGGGTTTATTTTTGAGTATGGTATAAGAAAGTGGTCCAGTTTCATTCTTCTGCATGTCACTGTACAGTTTCCCCAACATCATTTGTTGAAAAGAATGTCTTTTTTCCATTGGATATTCTTTCCTGCTTTGTCAAAGATTAGTTGACCATAGAGTTGTGGGTTCATCTCTGGGTTTTCTGTTCTGTTTCATTGATCTATGTGTCTGTTTTTGAGCCAGTACCGTACTGTCTTGTTCACTACAGCTTTGTAATATAATTTGAAGTCTGGAACTGTGATGCCTCCACCTTAGCTTTTCTATTTTGAGATTGCTTTGGCTAATCGGGGTCTTTTCTGGGTCCATACAAATTTTAGGATTGTTTGTTCTAGTTCTGTGAAAAAATGCTGTTATTTTGATAGGGGTTGCATTAAATGTGTAGATTGCTTTGGGTAGTAAACACATTTGAACAAATTTTGTTCTTCCAATATATGAGCGTGGAATGTTTCTCCATTTCTTTCTGTCCTCTTTAATTTCTTTCATATGCATTTTATAGTATCCAGAGTACAAGTCTTTTACCTGTTTCATTAGGTTTATTCCTAGGTATCTTATGGTTTCAGGGGCAATTGTAAATGGGGTCAATTCCTTGATTTCTCCTGCTGCTGCTTCATTGTTGGTGTATAGAATTGTAACAGATTTCTGTATGTTGATTTTTTATTCCTTGACTTCACTGAATTCCTGTATCAGTTCTAGCAGTTTTTTGAATGATGATCTTTCATACTACTTTTCGCTTTGATCTTATTGCCACCGAGAAACATTAATGTGCCTTCCTTACATGGAAGTATGAAGTAATTAATTTAAAAAATGCCAAAGATATAGGACAGACATGTCTGGCTATCCAGTTCACATTTAAAGCATTGGGATCAAACCTTTTTTTTTTTTTTTTTTTTTTTTTAATCTTGCAGAAACACTAAGAATTCATTTCATTGTTCATTTTTGACAGAACATTTTCTCTTTGATAACCGTCAAAGCTTAGCATGTAGTAACTGTTATATATGATCAGTTTCCGATTTATCACTTAGTGAGAGAATTCTCTAATTTAATTACATTAGCCTTTAAATGATCCACAGTTATACTCTATTACTAAGCATACTGTTTAGACAGGTGATTTTTTTTTTTTTTTTTTTAATTATAGCAAGAGTTTCTTGATGATGGAAGCAGTGTATTGATTTACATTCTGGATAACTGTCCAGAGTATTTTCCTGTCATTATAGTTATATCATCAGAATATATGCTCATACAAAATTTAAACTCCAAATCACATTTGTTAACTACATAATCCTTTATTGATTTAAATAGTTCTGAGTTAGTTATGTTTGATAGTGAAACTGAATAAAATCTTTCTTAATACCATCCTGTTCAAATCACACAGTATACTAAAGGAATTGCCATGTTATTTTTGCAGTTATTAAAAAACATGGCTAGGTTTGTGTGTTCTGTGAATTATTTTTACATATCATTAGTCAGTTCTTTTTTTTTGTTTGTTTGTTTGTTTTTTTTAAGAGATAAATACGGCCTTTATACACAGGGAAGCGGGACGCAGCGGGGGCAGGGCATCAGTGGCAGCAGCAGCGGGGCAGGCAGGCCAGGCAGGGCCGGCCAGGCCCTATCAGTGGGAGAAAATGCCCCGGAAGCGAGCCTTGTCCTCTTCGTCCTTCTGCCGGATCCGTGCCTCCAGGGCCCACAGCTCCCGGCCCACGATGGGCGCCAGGGCGGGGTCCAGCTCCAGCACCTTGGCAAAGTCAGCCTGGGCCTCCTGGGCGTTCCACACGGCCGCGTGCGCCTTGCCCCTCTTGAAGTAGGCCTTGACGTTGTCGTCGTACTTGTTTAGGATGGACGAGCAGTGGTCCAGCACCTCGTAGTACTCCTGGGCCACCAGCTTGCACTGACAGTAGTTGAGGAGCAGCAGGGTGATCTGCTGGTCCAGCTGGATCCAGTCAGGGGATCCAGGCTGCTCCTTCATCTGCAGGTTCTTGAGGCAGGCGATGGCATCGTAGTACTTGGCGGCGGCCTCCTTCATGTGGCCCTCCCGGTACAGCTTGTTGCCCTCCTGGTGGATGAGCGGCACCGCCTTCGCCTTCTCCTCATCCGTCATGGCCCAGGGGTCCTGCTGGTACGTGCCGGGACTCTCCACCTTGAGCATCTCAATGTCGAAGATGAGAGGCTGGGGGTTCTGCTGCAGGGCGTCATTAGTCAGTTCTTGAATGCGTGGAACCTTGTGTGGTATCATTAGAAATTGTTTTTTTGTTGCAGATTCATTGGGTATTTCTAAGCAAATATTTATTTTTTTTTTTTTTTAAGATTTTATTTGTCAGAGAGAGAGAGGGAGAGCGAGTGAGCACAGGCAGACACAGAGGGAGAAGCAGGCTCCCTGCCGAGCAAGGAGCCCGATGTGGGACTCGATCCTAGCACGCTGGGATCATGACCTGAGCTGAAGGCAGCTGCTTAACCAACTGAGCCACCCAGGCGTCCCTCTAAGCAAATATTTTTGATGGAGTTTTCTCCTAATGTGCGTGTGTGTGTGTGTTTGTCTTTCTCCCTCCCTCTCTCTCTCTGTCTGTGTTAGTTTTAGTTTCTTGAAGAGCTACTATATAAGAAGCCTAGAAAGTACTAAGTTTATATGTGAAAGAAGGAACATTTGCTTCTCTTGGCTTTGTAATTCAATACACACTTTGAAATTATTTTTACTTTGAACTTAATTCTTTATATTTTCTATATAAGTGTCACTTAGACTTTGATGGTTTTATTGTTTCATAGCCAGCGCATCTCTTCAAATAACACTTTGTGGTTTTAGCATTTCACTTTCAATTATACTTACAAGTAAAATTAGTATGAACTCTTCAGTCTTACTTGTTTTGAAATTCTTTTACTTCATTTCCCACTCAAACCTCATTCAGAGAATGTGTATCTTCCCTTTATAGCAAATTCCTTTCTTTATGTGATTATAAATATACAGATATATACATGGATATATCAAAGTATAAAAAATGACCTTTCCCCTATCTATTTCTGTATATTATTGAATTGCCTTAATGACTTTTTTTTGAGCCTTGGAGCTGGAAGTGATGTAAAGGTTGTATATATTCCAACCCTCTTTACCTTCTTTCTTTCTTTTTAATATAGAGAGGGGGTTGGCAAACTGTAGCCATCTGACTTGACACCTGTTTTTGTAAGTAAAATTCTATTGGGCCATCATGTTCACTTGTTTACATGTTATCTGTAGCTGCTTTCTTGCCACACTGACAGAGTTGAGTAGTTGACACAGGGATTGTACAGCTGCAAAGCCAACAATATATACACTTTGGCTCTTTAGAGAAAAAAAAATTGCCAAACTCTGGTACAGAGACCTTGCAGCCTCTTTCTGAATTTAGTGATAGTAATTTCCCTGTCTCTTAGGCATTCATCTTCTAGTAGGAAAGTTCCTATTTATATTGAGCAAAAATATTCCCTTCTAAGTAAACTTCTTGGGTATATGATGGTTTTTAAGGAATCTGGAAACAGCTTTTATGCTTTTTCTTTCTCTTTCTTCAGGTCCACATCCCACTTCCGCATTTCCAGCCCTAAATTTCTGTAGTTTATTCAGTTCACATTTGAATGACCTATGCAACTCAGTTTTAAACCTTTTACTTTTCTTTTTGGGTTTTTTTGTTGTCATTATTCCCCAGACATTGATACTAAGATCAAAACTGAATTTAATAAACCTATGGGTGTAATTGTCTCAGAGAGAGCAGACGATTTCTTTCTGTGTTTTTATTTTCATTTTTTAAAAAGTTTTACTGTGTACTTTATATGTACTAGTTGCTCAGTGATGTATATTGGTTACTGTTGACATGGACAAAGTTACATTGTCCTGTTAGGGATCTATATAATTTTAGTGGCTCTTACCGAGCTTAAACTCAAAACCAGTAAGTCTTACATACTTTGCTATTAAATCAGATCTTCTCCATCCTACACTGAGCTATAACGGGATTTTTTACTCCTATGAGAGTCTTTTGTATTGAGTTTAGCCCATTGTGCCTGTATATTGAAAAGTTTTTGCATCTTGATTCTGCCATTCACATGTTTTCTGTTCATCTTAGCTCTTTATCATGTGAGAATTTGATAGTAGTGAATTACTCAGTGGTGATCAATTTTTTTCTGGGACTTTCTCTTCGAGTTTATTGTAGTACACTGAATTATTGCTCAGAAATAATCCTTCTGCACCCTTTCCCTTGGGGTGCAACATATATCCCTGACTTTGGACTTAGCTGTATGGCTTACTTGGGCCAAAGAATGGAGATAGAAGTGACAGTAGGTCATTTTGGAAGATAACATTTTAAGAGGACTTGTACAATTCTTCTAGCTCTCCTGTACTTCTGCCATTTACTAGAAGTGTTTGCCCCAGGTTACTACTGCCCCTGCAGACTGAGTCCCAGAATGAAAGATAAGAAGAATTGAACTTTGACCCACAGCCTGAAGCTGGAGTAGCTCTAGCCAACATGCATTAATGAATAAGGAATTAGCATTTAATATTTAAGCCACTGGCATTTTTATTTTTATTTTTTTAAAGATTTATTTATTTATTTGATAGACAGATCACAAGTAGGCAGAGAGGCAGGCAGAGAAAGAGGAAGAAGCAGGCTCCCCACTGAGCAGAGAGCCCAATGAAGGGCTCAGTCCCAGGACCACAGGATCATGACCTGAGCCAAAGGCAGAGGCTTTAATCCACTGAGCCACCCAGGCGCCCCGCCACTGGCATTTTTAACAATGTTTGTTACATAGCATTGATTCTGTACCCATACAGAGTTAACCAAGCCATTCTGTTTGTGGGGAGTCATCTCTGAAATGCCTATTTCCCTTAGACCAACACTAGACCATTGTGAACCCTGGGTAAAGGGAGATCAGAGGTAAATTTTGGGTCTCATAGGTGCTGAGGTACCTGGCGTGGAATGAACTGAGAGATCCTCTCTGAGGAAATTAAAATTCCTTTCTGAGGAAATGAACTACACCAACTAAGCAGCATATACACAGATACATCCTGCTGCTCTAGCTATGCCTCATATGCTTTGGGTAAATTTTTCTTGTGGTTTGACTTGCTACCATTGTCCTGTTTTTGTATTTCTTTCTATTCTATTTTCCCTTTCTTCCTCATCTTCTATGATTTTGTTCTCTTCCTAAAGTCTTGAAAATAGCTCATATTTTCATAGGTTATATATACTATGTAAAGATTGAATAAGATAGCCAGAGTTCTAATTGTGGCTGTACTGTTTGTTAACACAGTTACTGTAAATAAATTATATATACCATTTATTCCTCAACTCACAGTTGTTGATAAATTGAATGAGATGACAAGGTTATTGGTTTAGTGTCATTTGTATATATAGTCTTCTAACAAATACTGAGTGAATTTCGCCCTCGAAATTCAGTAGTTTGCACATTGTAGAAGAATTCAGTACATTTCATGGCATTCTGGTAATCACAGTTCTAGGAAATACTTGGTATCACATTGATGTCAGGTGAAAAGAAAAGAAGGTTCCATTTCTATTTGTGGAGGAAGGAACATAAATATTTACCACTAGAAATTGTGGGACAGTTTTATAGAAGTGCAGTTTTATAGAAGTGTTTTATGTTACATCATGGCTTAATACTTTATTTTGGGACTTCTTACAACATCATTGGAAGTGAATAGGTACCTCAGTGGTTGACATTTTTAAATATTTTTTTCTTCTATCTAAAGATACAAATCTAAGACAGAGTATAAGAAAATTGCCTGTGCTCTGTCTCCTCTTTAGTTAATTTATTCTGAATATAAATTCAAGTGTATATCATGCCACTTAGTATTAGAGATAATTATATTCTTAGAACCTTGGGTAACAAACAATAAATATAATGAAACTGACAACTTTTTTATTATTTTAGGCACATACGAGACAACTTGAGTATTTCATAAGAATCTTTTTTAAGTTTATTTTTTACTAATTTATTTTTTTAAGACTTTTTTTTTTTTAATTGAGAGAGAGAACTTGAGCTTGTGGGTTGGGCAGAGGGAGAGGGATAAGCAGACACTCCCCCACCCAATCAGGGAGCCTAACACAGGGCTCGATCCTAGGACTCTGAAATCATGACCCGAGCTGAAGTTAGATGTTTAACTGACTGAGCCACCAGGCACCCCAGTCTTTTTTTTTTTTTTTTTAATTTAAAAAGTAATTGTGGTTTTAATAATTTAAATAATACAGAGGTACATTAAGTAAAAATTGTCTTATTTCTTTTTGAATTCATTCTCTTACGTTTGGCATGCATCTTTTCCTGTTATGTATGCTCATTTAAAATGTAGTTTTTTATCCTCTGTAGGGAACTAGGCTCATACTTAAATTTCTTTTATTTCATGTCCTTCATATTAATAGTATATTTATCATTGATATTTTCTCCAGGTGAATACTTAAAGATCTCAAAATTTGGGGCAACATCATAGCTCATGTTACAGATGTTGTTTAACATCCACACTGATTGATCCACATCAAGTTGAAAGCAATACTGCAGTGAACATCCATGTTTATCTTGTTACACTTTTGTGCTTTTATCTTAATAATTTTGAAAAATGGCATCCCTCCAGCAAAACATATATGCATTAAAAATTTTATTTAATAGGGGCTCCTGGGTGATTTGGTAAGTTAAGCATCTAGCTCTTGATTTTGGCTCAAGTCATGATCTCAGGGTTGTGAGATGGAGCTCTGTACTGGGTGTGGAGCCTACTTTAGGTCTCTCTTCCTCTTCCTCTCTCCCTCCCCCCTCAACTTGCATGCACACTCTCTCACTCTAATAAAAAAAAATTTAACAGATCCCAGTAGGTAAAACAATGAGAAACTGGTAGAGAATTTTAATTAGAAATTTTTTTCCTAATAGGTGAAAAATTTTAAATGGTACAGCAATTTATATTTCTACTAATGATTTAAAAGAGAATCTGGTGCATCTCACCCTTACAGGAATGAGTGCTGCCAGTCATTATTTTTTTGACAAGCTGTACCAAAAATAGTATTTAATTTATAAGTTTTGTTTCTTTCAGTACTGGTATTTATGTGCATTCCCATGTTAGTAGATATTGCAGTGCCTTTTTGCTTTATTGGCTTTCACATACTTTTTTTTATTGGTTGTTTTTCCTTTTAAAATTAATTCATCGGGGCTTTTTGAAAGTTCTTACAGGAATTCAGGCAAGAGGTCTTTTTACTTTTCTTCCCATCTTTTGTTTCCGAATATTTTTATTTAACATACGAGAAAATTAACACATTATTTTCTTATATAATATGTATATTATTTTAAATACAGTATTTGTCTGCTATTTGCCCAATTTTAATATGTATTCTAATATATGTGCTTAATCTCTAAAAGACAAAAGTTTGAATTTTTCATTGTAGGTTGGTAGAATCTTGGAATTAAGATTTGGAAGTGCCTTTAGAAATATTTTTTAAAGTTTCTTTTTTTTTTTTCAGCTAATGAATTCAACAGTAAGAATAGAGGCAATAGTCATAGAATTTTACAGTTGAGCTTAAGAATGAGGTGATATTTATTTAGTATCTGCTGGATCCCAGTCACTGTGCTAGGCCTTTCGTAAGCTCATTATAATTCTCACACCAGTTATCTTCCTTTGGTTGAGTTTCTATGGGTCAGATTTTGAAGAAATTTTTTAACAGGGTGTGCATTGGAGATATCAGATGAGCAACCTGAGCTCCTAAGGAGTTAACTGATTTTTTTTTTTCAACTGAAGCTCAAATGCTCACAATTTATTTGGTCTCTGAGGCTGTGCAACGTATTAGAAGGAAAGAGTTCTTTGGGGGCTGCTTTGCATTTTTGTACTTCTTATTTATTTCATTTCATTTCTTTCCTTTCCTTTCCTTTCCGTTTCTTCTCTGTTCTGTTCTGTTCTTTTCTTTGTTCCAGCACTAATTGTTTAACTGATTTTCTGTAGCCAGTAGTGCTGTAGCTTAAATATCGGCCTGGCTGGGATTCCTTCCACTGTCCTCTATAGTAGTTCCCCTACCCTTAATTTTAGAAAATGTCAGAAAAACTGGAACTTAAATTAATAACAGTGAAAATTATGTATGTACTTTGCTTACAGTGGATTTAATGTAACAGGAGAAGAAATTCAGTAATTACTTTTTAATTTTGAAAACCAATCTTTTTGAAATTTATTAGGTTGAATGAATAATTTTGACCACCTAAATTTAAATATGAATTTTATCTTAAATCTTTTAAGAATTATATTTTATAGTTTTTTACCTAAAAAATTACCTTGCCTATATGCAGACAAATTTGTATGTGCCTGTTTTACTGAAATGTAGCTGATATGTGAAGGATCATAGGAGCACCATTTGCTGTGGTAGGAAAAAGAATGGTAGAGAAGTATACCTGGGGCCTTTGAGAATGATTGTATGGTTTGTGCCTCTGCTGAGCTATAGCTAAAATGGAAACTTGAAATCCAGTCCTGGTTTACCTTGCCCAACGGAAACCTTGTCCCAGACCCTTGCAGAAAGAGACCCCTTTCCTTCACACAGTTTCCTTGCCAAGCTGTTTCCCATGGAGTTGTGTCCTCCCAGAGGGGGCGCCTTTTCCTAATTTATCTACTAAAATGGTCTGTCTAAATCACACAAGGTTGACGTAAAGGAGGATAGTGGCAGGCCCTGAATGTTATCCGTAGTGACATTTGGGAACAAAATGAATAACACATATAGAGTCTCACTGGTAAATATTCTGTGTTCATCAGGATGATTAATTACTTTAATTGACAACCTGAAAATCTCTGAGGCTTTAGCAAGTCAAATAAAATGATTTCTTATTATTGTAACACTTTATTGCAGGAATTTGGTAAATGGCCTCAATGTGATCATTTAATTAGTGATCCAGGGTCCATTAATCTTGAGGCTCTGAAATTCTTCAGGGTCAAGTCCTCTGCTGGGTCTTTGCATCTAGCTAGTAGAAGAGGAAGGAAGAATAGGATTGCACATAGGAGATCTTGATGGGCCAGACCTGAATGTGGCACACATTAACTCTCCTTACCAGAACTCAGTCAAATGGTCACATCTGATTTAAGAGGAGGCTGGGAAAATATCATCAATGTGTATGCCTTGAAGAAGAAGAGAACATGGATACCAGTAAAGCTAGTAGTCTGACATAATGTGTGTTTTAAAAATACAGAAATAATTTTTTTAAATCTGAAAATATTTATCTATAGTGTGTACCTTGGGTCAGTGTTTTAAGAGAATAATATAAGTAGGGCGCCTGGGTGGCTCAGTGGGTTAAGCCGCTGCCTTCGGCTCAGGTCATGATCTCAGAGTCCTGGGATCAAGTCCCGCATCGGGCTCTCTACTGCTTCCCTCTCTCTCTCTCTGCCTGCCTCTCTATCTACTTGTGATTTCTCTCTGTCAAATAAATAAATAAAATCTTTAAAAAATAATAAAGAAAAATAAAAGTAGTATGTAATTTAACTGATTAGTTCCTTCAATTACACAAATGGTTATGGTAGATCTGGTAACCAAGATAGGAAGGAAAAATTTAACAGAAAACTTAAATTATGTATTACTTGGTGGGTTTCCCAGAAAAGTGGCTAGAGTGATGAATACTTGCTTATAAAAACCAGTAATATATGCATTCATTACTGAATAGTGCCTGTTAGTGATTTAATAGATGATGCAAAGAAGTAAAATATTATATAAATATTAAATATTAGTCTGTTATACATTTTTAAAGGTTTATAGTACTAGCCTCCATTGTTAAATTTCTCTAGTGTTATTAGATTCTTTTAAATGATTCATGTGATCGTGTGATTTGGTACTATTATGCTAGTTATCTTCTGAGCCCTCCTCTCTCCTGGTTAATTATGCTTTTACTGAGTACCTGTTGTGTATAAACCAATGGAATAAAGAAATTGGGAAAGTAGCAAAATTAGGAAATAAGATTCTTTCCATTTATCATGTTATATAAATTTATATACTCCAAGTTCTAATGATGTGATGGTCTAATCATTTAAAATTAGATATTTTTAAATTGTGAAAAACAATAGCAGTAAATAAAAATGCAAGGAATAGAAATGTACACTAAATATCTAACTATGAAGCAAATGCCTATTTAACTTGTAAGTAAAGAAACAGAAAATTTCCAGCACTCTGGAAACTTTTTTTTAAAGTTTTCATTTAAATTCCAGGTAGTTAATGTATGGTGTGATAACTAGTTTCAGGAGTACAGTATACTGATTCAACACTTCGATACAACACCCAGTGCCCATCACAGCAAGTGCCCTCCTTAGTCCCCATAACCTATTTCACCCATTCGGAGAGATCGATTTCTGTCCTTCAATGCTGTTTGATATACAGATGTCCTTGAAGAAGTAGTTTGAAATAAAGATAGTCTTTACAGAGTCACTTTTATTATATATTGTCCATATATCTGTGCATCAGTTTCTGGGGTCTTTCATCTCTTTTACTGTTCTTTCTTCCTTATATAAATATACTGTTTTAATTCGTACAGCTTTCCAATAAATTTTTATATCTGGTATAGCAGGTTTTTTCATGTTGTTCGTCTCTGTTTTTTACTATTCTTAGCCCTTTGTACTTTCATACAAATTTTAGAATCGCTTGTCAAGTTTTGCCAAAAGATCAGTTGGGATTTACAAAAAGACCAAATGAGATTATATTTATTTATAAATCAGTTGGGAAGGAATTGACAACTTACAAAATGAGATATGCAATCAATTACCTTGGCATATCTGTCCATATCAAAGGTATTCTTTAATGTCTTCCAATAAAAGTTTTATAATTTTCTCAATAGAGGGTTCTAACACTTGCGCTAAACTTAATCCTACATACTTAATCTGTATACCATATATTATATCCCCATATTTTCTGGCACATTAAAATTTTAAATAACATCATCTCAGTTCGGGGCTTGTTTTGCCACTGAAGAAGTTACAGATAAACTTTGTTTTCAGCTGATTTTACATTTTGGAATTGTGGACCTTTATTAAAGTTGACATCTTTCAAGAAACTAATTTTTTACCTTTTGATCATGTATAGAGTTTTGAATTTTGATTTTTGTGTTAGCATTCTGCTGAACACTTTAAATTCTAATTGTTTATTTTTAAATTTTCCCTCTGTGTAAATAATCATGTTATTTGAGAATGATAGCAGTTTTGTTTCTTTCTCCAATCCTTATACCAACAGTCCTCACTTTCCTTCATTCACATGCAGGATTGTGTCAAATGATGGTGCAAGCTGAAACTGCAAAGTGATCTTAATGGAAAAATTACAGTTGTTCTGTGACTTTAAAACATTTTTTGTCAAAAATTTTACTGTCATCTGTAAAGGTATAAGGAAATAGAAAATAGTGAAACTATTTTCTGTACTAGTAAAACTATTGTACTATACTAATAAAAATAATATTTAGTATACTTAATTTAAAACATTGGAACTATGAGAATTGAATGTTTTATTTCTTTCTAAAATATTAAGAATAGTTTGAGCAGTGCTTTATTTTATTTTAGACAGTATCTTCGAGAGCAGTTTTAGGTTCATAGCAAAGTTAAGATAAAGATACAGAGATTTCATATATACCACCTACTCCCACGTAAGTGTAGCCTCCCCCATTGCCAGTATCCCCCACCAGAGTGATGTGTGTATTCCAATTGATGAACCTACACGGACAAATCAAAATCACCCAAAGTCCATAATTTACATTAGGGTTCACTCTTGGTGTTGTACATTCAATGAGTTTGGACAAATATGCAGGTGCATATATCCATCATTATAATATGCAGAGTAGTTTCATTGTACTAAAAATCCTCTGTTCTCTGTCTACATTCCATTGCCCCCAACTCTGGCAATCATTGATTTTTTTTTTTAAACTATCCTTCGTTTTGCCTTTTCCAAGTGTCAAAAAATCGAGTCATACAGTATTTCATATTGGCTCTTTTCACTTAGTGATACATATTTAAGCTTTATCCATGTCTTTTCATGGCTTGATAGTTTATTACTTTTTAGCACTGAATAACCCTTTATTGTCTGGATATACCACCGTATCCATTTGCCCACTGAAGTCTTGGTTGCTTCTGAGTTTTAGAAGTTATGAATAAATCTGCTATAAACATTCTTGTGTAGATTTCTGTGTGACCATACGTTTTCAACTCCCTTGGGTAAAAACCAAGGAGTGTAACTACTGGATCATATGGTAAGAGCATATGCAAGGTAGCTATACCTTTTTGCATTTCTAGCAGCAATGTATGAAAATTCTTCTTGCTCCATATCCTCGTCAGCACTTGGTATTGTCAGTGATCCACAGTTTGTCCTTTCTTAAAGGCATGTAGTGTTATCTTATTGTTTTATTTTGCTATTTCTCTTATGACATGTCATGTGGAGCATCTTTTCATATGCTTCTTTGTTGTATGTTAATCTTCTTTGGTGACATGTCTGCTAAGGTGTTTGACTCATTGTTAATTGGGTTGTTTCCTTATTGTTGAGTTTTAAGAGTTCTTGGTATATTTTAGAAAACACTTCTTTATCAGATGTGTCTTTTGCAAATATCTTCCACAGAGCTTAAGTTTTTAATTCTAATGAAGTCCAGCTTGCCAATTATTTCTTTCATGGATTTCATGTAGTATCTAAAAAACATATGGTGATGACCATACTCAAGGTCATCTAGATTTTCCCTGTGTTATCTTCAAGGAATTTTATAGTTTTGTATTTTACAAAATGGTATGTCGGTATATGATCCATTTTTAAAAAAGATTTTATTTATTTGAGAGAATGAGAGAAAGAGAGAGAGAGAGAGAAATAGAGCAGGGGGAGAGGCAGAGGGAGAAGGAGAAGCAGACCCCTTGCTGAGCAGGGAGCCCAACTTGGGGCTTGATCCCAGGACTCTGGGATCATGACCTGAGCTGAAGACAGACACTTAACCAACAGAGCCACCCGGATGTCCTGGTATGTAATCTGTTTTGAGTTAATTTTTGTGAATGGTGTTAAGGTCTATGTCTAGAATCGGGTTTTTTTTTTTTTTTACATATTGATGTCTAGTTGTTCCAGTACCATTTGTTAAAGAGAATTTCTTTGCTCCATTATGTTGCCTTTGCTCTTTCATCAAAGATCAGATGACTATTTATGTGGCTCTATTTCTGGGCTTTCTTCTTTTCTGTTGATCTGTCTGTGCTTTCACCAGTACTACACTGTCTTGATTGGTGTAGCTTAATACTAAATCTTGAAGTGAAATGGTGTCAGTTTCCCAACTTTGTTCTCCTCTTTCAATACTGTGTTGGCTATTTGGTCTTTTGCCCCTTTATATAAATTTTAGAATCAGTTCGTTGATATCCACAGAATAACTTGCTGGGATTTTGATCAGGGTTGTATTGAATCTACAGATCAAATTGGCAAGGACTGACATCCTGACAATATTGAGTTTTCCTATCCATTAACATGGAATATCTCTATGTTTATTTAGTTTTTTGATTTTCGTTTATCAGAGTTTTGTAGTTTACCTCATATAGAGCTTGTATATATTTTGTTAGACTTATATGTAAATATTTCATTTTTCTGAGTGCTAGTGTAAATGGCATTGTGATTTTAATCTCAAATTCCACATTTTCATTGATGCATAGAAAAGGAAATGCCTTTTTTTTTTTTTAAGATTTTATTTTTAAGTCATCTCTACACCCAGCATGGGCTTGAACCCATGACTCTGAGATCAGAAGTGACATGCTCCACCAATGGAGCCAGCCAGGCACTCCAGAAAATGACTTTTTTATATTAAGCTTGTATCCTGCAAACTTACTGTAAATGTTTATTAATTCCATGAGGGTTTTTGGTTGTTGATTCTTTTGTGTTTTCTATAGAGACAATCATGCCATCTGCAAACAGGAAGAGTTTTCCCCCCCATCTGTATACCTTGTATTTCTTTTCTTTGTCGTACTGTGTTAGCTAGTACTTCAGTATGATGTTGAAAAGGAGTGGGGAGAGGGGACATCCTTGCCTTGTAACTGATCTTAGCAGGAAATCTTTGAGTCTCTTACCATTGAGTGCGATGTAGCTGTAAGGTTTTTGTAGATATTCTTTATGATGTTGAGGAAGTACCCCACTATTCCTAATTTACTGAGAATTTTTTTATTATAAAAGGGTGTTGGGTCTTGTCAGATTCTTTTTTGTACCTATTGATATGATTGTGTCATTTTTCTTTTTGGCCATTTGATATGATGGATTGCATTAATTGATTTTTAACTGTTGAACCAGTCTTGCCTACCTGAGATAAATCCCACTAGGTTATGATGTATTTTATACATTGTTGGGTTCAATTTGCCTATACTTTTTTAAGGATTTTTGCATCTATGCTCATGATTTTTTTGGTCTATAGTTTTCTTATAGTGTCTTTGTCTAGTTTTGGATTTAAGGTAATGCCAGCTTCATAGATTGAGTTAGGAAATATTCCCTCTATCTTCTGAAAGAGGTTGTAGAGAATTAGTGTAATTTTTCCCTAAGTTCTTGGTAAAACTCACCAGTGATATTTGGATCTGGTGCTTTCTGTTTTGGAAGATTATTAATTATTGATTCACTGTCTTTAATCACTTGAACATCAGGGATTAAATGCATCAATTAAAAGACACTGTTCACATCCTCACTTTGATAAGCAAAAGGGAATGTCAGAGTAGATCAGTAAACAAAACATAATGTATGTTGTTGATAACATACATATTATAGGCATAGCTATATTTTATATATAGATCTATTCTGGTTATGTTTCTTCTTGTGTGAGTTTATGGCAAATTGTGTCTTTGAAAGAATTACTCCATTCTGTCTAGGTTATCAAATATATGGTCATTGAGTTATTCATAGTATTCCTTTATTATCCTTTTTATATCCATATGATCTGTAGTGATAGCTCCTCCTTGATTTCTGATATTAGTATTGTTTCTTTTCTCTCTTTTTTCTTTTTCTTAATTATCCTGGCTAGAGCTTATCAATTTTATTGATCTTTTCAAAGAACCACCTTTTGTTTCACTGATATTCTCTAATGATTTTCCGTTTTCAATGTCATTGATTTTTTTTCCCTCTAATTCTTTTTATTTCTTTCCTTCTGCTTACTTTGGATTGAATTTATTCTTTTTTTTTTTTCTAGTTTCCTAAAGTAAAGCTTAGATTACTGATTTGAGATCTTCTAATATGTACATTTAGTGCTACAGATTTCCCTCTAGGCATTGCTTTTGCTGCATCAAACAAATTTTGAAAAGTTGTGTTTTCATTTTCATTTAGTTTAACATATTTAAAAATTTCTTTGGAGGTTTCTTTGACTCACAAGTTATTTAGGAATGTGTTTTTTAATCTCCACAAATTTGGGATTTTTCAGTGATCTTGCAGTTATTGATACCTAGTTCAATTTCACTGTGGTCTGAGAACAGATATTATATATATATTTTTTCTTTTAAATCTGTTGTGTTTGGGGCACTTGTGTGGCTCAGTCAGTTAAGCGTCTGCCTTTGGCTCAGGTCATGATCCCAGAGTCCTGGGATCCTGAGATTGAGTCCCTCATTGGGCTCCCTGCTCAGTGGGGGAGCTTGCTTCTCTGTCTGCCTCTCCCCTGCCTGTGCTCACTCGCTATCTCTCAAACAGTAAATAAAATCTGTTGTGTTCTATGGCCCACAATGTGGTCTGTCTTTGTGCATGTTCCAAGTGAACATGAGAAGGTATAGTCTGCTGTTCTTGGATGAAGTAGTTTATGGATGTTTGTTATATCCCATTGACTTTAGTGTTCTTGAGTTCTACTATGTCCTTACTGATTTTCTGCCTGTTGGGATCCATCTGTTTCTGATAGAGGTTGTTGAAGTCTCCAAGCATGATAGTGGATTCATCTGTTGCTCCTTGAAGTGCTACTAGTTTTCACTTCATGTAGTTTGATACACATTAAGAATTGTTATGTTGAATTGAAGAATTGACTCTTACCATTATATATAATACCCTTTCTTATTCATGGAAACGTTTCTTGCTATGAAGTCTGCTCTGTCTGAAATTAATATAGCTATTACTATTATATATATATACATATATATTATAATAATATAGCTATTACTGCTTTCTTTTGATTAGTGTTAGCATGGTATGTTAATCTCCATCCATTTACTGTTTTAACCTATGAGTGTCTTTATATGGAAAATGGGTTTCTTATAGACAGCATATATTTAGGTCTTTTTTTTTTTTTTAAGATTTTATTTATTTATTTGACAGAGAGAAATCACAAGTAGTCGGAGAGGCAGGCAGAGAGAGGAGAGGAGGAAGCAGGCTCCCTGCTGAGCAGAGAGCCCGATGCGGGACTCGATCCCAGGACCCTGAGATCATGACCTGAGCCGAAGGCAGCGGCTCAACCCACTGAGCCACCCAGGTGCCCCGGTCTTTTTTTTTTTTTTAAAGATTTTATTTATTTATTTGTCAGAGAGAGACACAGCGAGAGAGGGAACACAAGCAGGGGGAGTGGGAGAGGGAGAAGCAGGCTTCCCACTGAGCAGGGAGCCCAATGAGGGACTCAATCTCAGGACCCTGGGATCATGAGCTAAGCCAGAGGCAGATGCTTAACCAACTGAACCACCCAGGCACCCCTTTTTTTAATCTTTTTTATTGACCTTTCTGATAGTATGTGTCTTTTCATTGGTACATTTAAACCATTGTTGCAAAAAAAAAATGCTTATTGATGTAATTGAACTTATATCTACCACATTGGTTACTATTTTCTATTTCTTGCTATTGTTCTTTGTTCCTATTTTGTCTTCCATTTTCTTTTTGCCTTTTGTGGTTTTAGCTGAGCATTTTATATGATTCTAATTTTGCTCCTTTCTTAGAATGTTATCTATCTATTAGATTTATCTGTTAGATACGTATGTGTCATATGTATATATTTAACTATTTTTAGTGGTTGCCCTAGAGCCTGCATTATGTAATCTAAATCTACTTTCAAATAACACCATATCACTTCTTGGGTAGTGTGAGTATCTTATAATAATAAAATAATCCTAATTCCTCCTTTCCATCCCTTGTACCATTGCTGTCATTTATATCATCTATACATAAGCATATATAATTTATATGCATTATATATACAGTTGACCTTTGACCAACATGGGGTTTAGGGGTATGCAGTAAAAAATCTGGATATAATTTTTGGCTCCCCCAAAACCAATAATATAAAGAGTTGATGAATACTTATTTTGTACATTATGTACTGTATTCTTAATAATAAAGCTAGAGAATGGAAAATGTTACTAAGGGGTGCCTGGGTGGCTCAGTTGGTTAAGCGACTGCCTTCAGCTCAGGTCATGATCCTGGAGTCCTGGGATCGAGTCCCACATCAGGCTCCCTGCTCGGCAGGGAGTCTGCTTCTCCCACTGACCTCTCTCCTCTCATGCTCTCTCTCTCTCTCTCTCTCTCTCTCTCTCAAATAAATGAATAAAATCTTAAAAAGAAAAAGAAAATGTTACTAAGAAAATCATAAGGAAGAGGAAATAAATTTATAGTACTGTAGTGTATTTATTTAAAAAAATCCACTTATAAGTAGACCTGTGCAGTTTAAATCTGTGTTAAGGATCAACTGTATATACATAAGCTGTATACATAAGTATACATAATAGAATAATACATTATTGCTATTATTATTTTGAACAAACTGTTACCTGTTAGATCAATTAATAATAAGAAAAGTAAACAACTTTATTTTACCTTCACTTAATCCTGCTTGATGGTCATTCTTTATGTAGATTCAAGTTTTCCCTCTCTCTAAAAAACTATTTATGACATTTTTTGCACCTGAGGTCTTCTGGTAACAAATTCCCTCCCCTTTTGTTTGTTTGATAAAGTCTTTATTTCTCCTTCACTGTTGAAGGGTAATTTAGCACATTATAAAATTAGATAGTAAAATCTAAAACATGAATATGAAATAAATAATTTACTTCTTGCTTGTGTGGTTTCTGAAGAGAGTTTGGTTGTTGGAGTACTACTCAGACATTTAAAAAAATGAAATTTTCCCATTTGCAGTGATGTGGATAGAACTAGAAGGTATTATGTCAGTCAGAGAAAGACAATTATGAAATGATCTCACTTATATGTGGAATTTAAGAAACAAAGCAGAGGATCATAGGGGAAGAGAGAAAAAAATAAAACAAGACAAAATCAGAGAGGGAGACAAACCATAAGAGACTCCTAATCATAGGAAACAGAGGGTTGCTGGAGGGGAGGAAAGTAGGGGGATGGGTAACCAGACGATGGGCATTAAAGAGAACACATGATATAATGAGCACTGGATGTTATTTAAGACTGATTTAATATCACTTAATCACTGACCTCTACCTCTAAAACCAATAACACATTATATGTTAATAAATTGAATTTAAATTTAAAAGTGGGGGGCGCCTGGGTGGCTCAGTGGGTTGAGCCGCTGTCTTTGGCTCGGGTCATGGTCTCAAGGTCCTGGGATCGAGTCCCATATCCGGCTCTCTGCTCAGCAGGGAGCCTGCTTCCTCCTCTCTCTCTCTCTCTGCCTGCCTCTCTGCCTAATTGTGATCTCTGTCAAATAAATAAATAAAATCTTAAAAAAAAAGAATTTATAAATTTAAAAGTGGAAAAAATGAAATAAATAGCCAAGACATAAGAATTTTTACTGCAGTGAATTTCTATATTCATAGCAGCAAAAAAAAAACAATCACCGATGTTGTTTAATAATTATATAAATCTGAATTTACTGAGAAAAATAACTATTGTATGTTTAAATTCAAGTTATATAAATTATGAAAATGTATGCATGTGTATAAGAAACTTTATCGCAAATAAGTATAGTAATAAACCATGTCTATAAGTTTTTAAAAAATGCCTATACCAACAGATGTGCTATAAGTGTAAAATAGAAAGTTTTTGAAAGCTTAGTATGAAAGAATGGAAAATGTCTCCTATTTTATTTTATTTTATTTATTTCTTAAAGATTTTATTTATTTATTTGACAGAGATCACAATTAGGCAGAGAGGCAGGCAGAGAGAGAGAGAGAGGAGGAAGCAGGCTCCCTGCTGAGCAGAGAGCCGGACTCGGGGCTCCATCCCAGGACTCTGGGATTATGACCTGAGCCAAAGGCAAAAGCTTAACCCACTGAGCCACCCAGGCACCCCAATATCTCCTATTTTAAAAATATCGGTTACATGCTGAAATTTTGGATATACTACATGAAGTAATAGAAGTTACTAAATTTGAGGAGCGCCTGGGTAGCTCAGTTGTTAAGCATCTGCCTTCGGCTCAGGTCATGATCCCAGGTCCTGGATTTGAGTCCTGCATCGGGCTCTCTGCTCAGGGGGGATTCTGCTTCTCTTTCTCCAGTCCCTCTCCCTCTGCCTGCTGTTCACCTGCTCATGCTCTCTCTTTCTCTTTCTCTGTCAAATAAATAAATGAAATCTTTTGATAAATAGTTACTAAATTTGAAATTACATATGCAGAGGTGCCTGCGCCAAGGGTGGCTCAGTTGGTTAAGTGTCCAGCTCTTGATTTTGGCTCAAGTCATGATCTTAGGGTACTGGGATGGAGCCTTGGGTTAGGCTGCACCCTCAGTAGGAAGTCTGCTTGAGATTCTCTCTTCCTCTGTCTCTGCCTGCCCACTCCCCCCACCCCCTATGCCTCTCTCTTTCTCTCTGTCAAATAAATTCTTTTTTTTTTTTTTAAAGAGAAGTTGGTTGTAACTCTTATCTTTGTTCCTCTATAGGTTAGGTGTTTTTTTTCCCCCTTCTGGTTTCTTTGAAGATTTTTTTCTTTTTCTTTGATTTTCTACAGTTGGAAAATGCTCTGCATAGGTGTAGGTTTTTTTCTAATTTATCTGGTGTTCTCTGAATCTTTTGGATCTGTGATTTGGTTCTGACATTCATTTGGGGGAAATTCTCAGTTATTATTGTTTCAAATATTTCTTCTTTTCTCACTTTATTGTCCTTGTGGTATTCCTAGTACTCATATCTTATACTTTTTATAGTTGTCCTACCGTCCTTGGAGAGTCTTTTTTTTTTTTTCTTTCATCTTTATTCTCTTTGCTTTTCAGTATTCAGAGTTACTAATGATATATCCTAAAGCTCAGAGATTTCTTTTCTTAGCCATGTCCAGTCTAATAGTAAGCCCATCAAAGCATCCTTCATTTCTGTTAGGTTTTTTTTCTTCTAATCTCTAGCATCTTTTTGTTTCTTAGGATTTCAAACTCTCTTTGCAGTGCCCATCTTCCTTGTATGTTGTCTACTTTATCCTTTAGAGCCCATTGCATGTTTTGGCTTTTCTATATTGTTGGATTCAATTTGCTAATGTATTTTCACAAGTGAAATTGGACTGTAATTTTCCTTCTCATACTTTTTCTTCTTGAATTTTGATATCAGGGCTTCATATAATTAGTTGAAGAATTTTGCCTTCTTGGGGAATTTTTCTGAGATTGGCCCTATTTCTTTTTCCATTCTTAGGAAGTTCTTTTTGGTGAATCTTCCTGGGATCTAGCTTTTCTTTGTTGGAAGATTTAAAATTACTTTTTATTTTCTTTAATGTACATAATGTACAAAATTTAAGGGGTGTCTCTATTTTTTTCTCATATAAATTTTGGTAATACAGTGTTTTTTCCTAGTAATTGTTTGTTTTGTTTGATATTCAAATTTATTGGCATAGGTGCCCATAATAACTTCGTATTTTTCTTTTGTATTATGCAGCTTCTTTAGTAATTTCTTCTTTTTCATTCCAATGTTGATTATTTATGCTTCATTTTTCATTTTCTTGAACAGTCTAGTCTCACCAGAGGTTTGTCATTTTTATTTGTCTCTTCAGGGAATTAACTTTTGTTGATCTTTTCCTTTGTATGTTATATTTATGTTGATTCATTTATGATTTTATCTTTTATTTCCTTCCTTCTGTTTTCTTAGGGTTTAGTCAGCTTTCTTTTTCTAACTTCTTAGAGGAGGAAGGAAGGCTTAAATTGATTTTTAGATTTTTCTTTTTATAAATATAAGGGTATATTTTTTCTCTAAATATTATAATAATTATAATAATTCTTATTATGTAGTGTTTAGTTTTTCAGTTGAAGATATTTTCTGACTTCCATTGTGATTTCTCCTTGGACCAATGGTTTATTTAGAGGTGTGTTTATTTTTTTTAGCATTATGCTTTATTGAAATATATATATTACATATATACTTATATATATATAATACAGGCACAGGCATAATTTTTAGTATGAAGTTGACATACCCTTTGTCAACCCCTTCAACCCAGATGAAGAACTAGAACAGTTTAGCATTCAGAAGCCTCCTTTGGCCCATTCTGTCACAAACCACACCCCAAAAAATCAGTGATTAACTTCTAACAGTTATGTTTGTTTTGCCTGATTTTGAATTAATCTAAATGGAATCTTAAAGCAAATACTCTTTGGTCTGACTTCTCTTGGTCAACATTGTATTTGTGAGATGTCCAGTTTACACTAGCACCAGTAGCATATGGGAGTTCCAGTTGTTCCATATCTTTGCCAAATCTTGATATTTTTAGTTTTTTAAAATTTAACTATTAGGTCATTAACCAATCTTTGTGCAAATTGGAGAGGGAAACTATATTGTTTTCCTTTGTGTAGACATCTGCCTAAGCCTGGTTGCTGCTTAGCCTCTTGGTTTATTTAATGTTGTACCTCTAACTAGCCTATGAGTTTGAATTTTTATGTTTCTGACCTAATCTATTGTATTGTTATTGACATCTGAAAGGGTAATCATTCATTTGAAGCGTATTTGTTAGACCCCTACTTTACTCTGTGATGCCATTGTCGGAAACAGAAAAACACTGCCCTTTAAACCAGAGTCTGACAGAATAGAGTAGATATAGGTCCTCAGTAATATATTTATATTTATGCTTGTATTTATATTTAGTAAAAAGGTGAAAAAAGAAGGTGATAGAACACTACATCAAAAAGTAATGATGTATTGTATGGTGACTAACATGACATAAAAAAACAGATACCAGTTTAATGAGATATAAGTCATATACCATATAATTTACCCCTTTAAAGTATGCACCTCAGTGGGTTTGGTATATTCACAGAGGTAATGAAACCATTACCACAATCGATTTTATAACATTTTTATCACACCAAAGAGAAATCCTGTACTTATGCTATATACCTGAAGCTAATATAACATTGTATGTCAACTGTACTTCAGTAATACACATTTTTAAAAAAGAAAGAAATCCTATACTAATTAGCAGTCACCTCATATTTTCCCATCAATTTCCCCATTCCTGGGCAGCCACCAGTTTACTTTCTGTCTCTATAGATTTGTCTAATCCAGACATTTCATATAAATGAGATCATGTTGTATGTGGTCTTCTGGCTTCTTTTACATAGCATACTGTTTTCAAGGTTCATCCATATTATAACATGTATCAGTACTTTAGTCCTTTTTATTATTAAATATTTCATTGAATGGATGTACCTATGGTTAGATCACATTTTACTTATCCATTCATCATTGGAGGACATATGGTTTGTTTTCACTTTGGCACTATTATGAATAATGCTGCTATGAACATTCACATACAAGTGTTTAAGTGGATATGTTATTTTCTCAAGTGTACAATTAAGAGTGGGATTAGATAACTGTACGTTTAGCATTTTCAGGAGCTGCCAAACTGTTTCTAGAGGCTGCACCATTTTACATTTTCATCAACAACCATGTGAGGGTTCTAGTTTCTTCATATTCTCTTAACACTTAGAATTACCCCCCCCCCAATTTAGCCATCCTGGTGAAGTGGTAGGGAATCTTCAGTAAATATAGTGTACCATACTCAACTTGTGTGTTTGTGTACTCTGTACTTATATCAGAATATATTAAAAACATTTTTTTAAAAATTCCGATCTTTGTCTCACTAGCTAGTGTTAGTTCCTTGTGGGTAGAGACTGTGATCTACTAATCTATTTGAATTAGGACCAAGGAATGAGTGCTTGAGTGATTGAATGTGTTTAAGTAAGTACTTCAAGAGACATAAGCAAAGTGCTTTTTGAGGATTTATTAGAAGAAACAATCATTTCAAAGCTGAAGCTAAATCATTTTAACAAAGGATTTTGAGGGGCGTCTGGCTGGCTCAACAGTAGAACATGTGGCTCTTAATCTCAGAGTCTTGAGTTCAAGCCCCACTTGGGCAGAGAGCCTACTAAAAAAAAAGAAAAAAGTTTTTAATGTTATTTTGTTTTATGGACAGTGGAGTTTATATTAAGGAAATCTTAGGTAAGTAACACTATTGAGGTTAAAGAGTGTTATTGTCTACTTTTGGTTGGTTTAATTTTAACAATACATGTATTCTTTACTAAACATTTAAAAATTTGTAATATCTTATTCTAAAATAACATATTTGACATTTGTGAAGAATATCATAATCTCTTTTTCTAAGCATTTGAGGAAAAGTCTTCCTTAAATGAATTTAGGGCAGAGGGACTTGGTCATATTTTATGGTCTAACATGAGTTCTGAACACTGTCAAGTTCCATGTAAGTAGAGAAAGTAGTAATGTCTTATGCTTTTTACTAAATAAAGTAGATAATGTACATCTTATCTTACAAAGGAAGGAATTTGAGGAGTGAGTAGGTCAAGAGAGGTGAGAAAAAGGAAAAAATACTCTTTTTAAATCATATAGAAGAAAAAATCTAACAGCAATAATATTGAAACAGACTCTAATTCTAGAAAGAATTGTAAAATCAGGTGTTAGAGCAAATAACTTGAAAACTGCCATTTAGAGACTAAGGAACTTGATGACATAGAATCAAAAACAAAACCTAAAAAACTTTGATAACAGCATTAATTAGTAAAGGTTAGAGAACAGTGTTCCCTTGTCCATGTTATACTTCAAATCTGATGGGTTGCTGTCTTCAGTCTGTTTCATTTTGCCCCTGGATGAAAAAACATGCTATATATATGGAGTAGGAATGGTTTTCTCTCTCTCCCCCCGCCTTTTTTTTTTTTTTAAGATTGTATTTATTTATTTGACTGAGAGAGAGAGATCACAAGAAGGCAGAGAGGCAGGCAGAGAGAGGGGGGAAGCTGCTCAGCAGGGAGCCCGATGCTCCATCCCAGGACCCTGAGATCATGACCTGAGCCGAAGGCAGAGGCTTAACCCACTGAGTCACCCAGGTGCCCCGGTTCTCTCTTTTTAAAAAATTTTATTTACCTGAGAGAGAGAGTGAGAGAGAGAGCATGACAGGGGAGAGGGTCAGAGGGAGAAGCAGATTCCCTGCTGAACAGGGAGCCCAGCGTGGGACTCTATCCCAGGATTCCAGGATCATGACCTGGGCTGAAGGAAGTTGCTTAACCAACTGAGCCACCCTGGCTCCCATAGAAATTGTTCTTATCTGAGGCTTGCCAGAGAATATTTATCTCCTGCTTATGAGATGCAATGGTCAAAAGTTAATACATTTCTGTAAATGTAACTGTATTTTTTATTGGCAAGGGAAGGTGTAAGCAACAGAAGAGACTTGGTATTGATAACCCAGGCAGAGCTGGTTAGCAAGGGGGAGCTTGGGGAAGAGATGGAATAGGCTGTGTCTGGTGTTTGAGCGATATGTGCACCTCAGACACATACCCCACAGCCCTCTCCTATCACACATACAGCATGTAGCCTTTTTAGATCAGCTTTTTTCACTTAGTAATATGCATTTAGGATCCCTCTGTGTCTTTTCATGGCATGTGTGTGTGTGTGTGTGTTTGTATATCTCACACATATTGTAGTAGTGCCTTTAATGAAAACACTCTGCCTCCAGCAAGAAAAAAACTGCTTGTTTTTCCACATGACTGCAAAACAATTATAGCTTCTACTAGGAGCCCTTCTCCTGTTCCTGGGAAAATAGCTGGGTTGGCTGGCATTTGCATAATCGTCTTTAGGGCTATTGTGGGTGGGTTTGGGCTGCTGACACAGAGCTGCAGACTGCCCACCTGTCCAGAACAAATGAACTCAGCCTTTGTGTAGCATTATTATCTGTTTCTCCATAGTGTTATTTCTGAGTAATGAATAATTTGATTAAAATATTATGAAACTATTATTTAGGAAATGTTTGTGTTGAGCTTAAATCTTCAATTTTGAAAGAGAGAAATTTCTTGCCTCTTCCACTGGCACAACTATATATTTCTGCTCCCTCTTTGGCATAGTTTTTAACTGCTTTTGTGAAATTATCCTCATGAATATTAATTAGGAATGTGAGAATTTAAAAAGAAACTTCATAATGATTTGTATTCATCCTTCTATAAATTATAAATTAAGTGTTGTCTAATGTTTTCTAGGAGTCCATTCCATTTATGTGGAATAATTAATTAAACATTTTGGTCCTCAAAGGGAGAAGAGATACTAAGGTCTTGAAATACTAATTGATCCTACTTCATTCATTTTCCTTGATAATTAACCCGTATAGGATATTTTTGTCCTAACAATGAGCACATTGCTCTGCTGACTAATTTTATTAATCATCTATAATCAGTCTGTGATGGGAAATATCCCAGTTTTTTTGAAAATTTCATGTGACATAGTGTTGATATTTCTTGTACATAATGACCAACTGAATTGAATTTTCATGTTAGAATTAAGTTGTCATTGATAGACCCAATAATCATACAAGAAAAGTCTTAGTATCAAATAAGTGGTCAGTGAATTAATAAACATTAAAAAGTTTACTTGCCAGAGTTATTTTTGGCTGAAATCTGCATAGTTGTGACAGTAATCACTGAGTTCCAATTAAATATCATTGAATGGAAGATTGAATACTACTGGAGACATTATCAATTACCTGGAGTATATACATCAAGTACTTCATATATGCCATTTCATTTGAGTAATTCAATAATCTATCTTTTGAGGTAAATATTATTATTATTATTAGATTTTATTTATTTGACAGACAGAAATCACAAGTAGGCAGAGAGGCAGGCAGAGAGAGAGAGAGGAGGAAGCAGGCTCCCCGCCAAGCAGAGAGCCCAATGTGGGGCTCAATCTCAGGACCCTGGGATCATGACCTGAGCCGAAGAAAGAGGCTTTAACCCACTGAGCTATCCAGGTGCCTCAATTATTTTTAATAGACCTTAATTTTTAGCAGTTTTAGGTTCATAGTATTTTGAGCAGTAAGTACAGAGTTCCTATATACCCTCTGACCCCCCTCCTCCATGCATGACCTCTCCCACTAACAGCATTCCCCACCAGTGTGGTACATTTGTTACAGCCCATAAACCTACAATTAACACATCATTATCCCCCAAAGTCCATAGTTTACATTAGGGTTAACTTTTGATGTTTTGGTAAATGTATAATGACATGTATCCAGCATTATAGTATCATACAGAATGGTTCTACTGCCCTAAAAATCTTATGTGCTCTACTTGTCCCCCCCCCCCACCAAAACCACTGATTTTTTTACTGTCTCCATTGTTTTGCTTTTTCTAGAATGTCATATAGTTGAAATTAGTATGTAGCCTTTCAGATTGGCTTCTTTCATACAGTAATATGCATTCAGGTTTTCTCTGTCTTTTCATGACTAGATAATTCATTTCTATTAGTGCTGAATAATACTCCATTGTCTGGATGTGCTACAGTTTACTTATGCATTCATCCCCTGAAGTATTACCTTTATTTACAGATGATGAGACTGAAACTGAGATCAAGTAATTTGCCTAAATCTACATATATAATACATATCACACCTGAGAACAAAGCCCGTGATCTAAAACAGTAATGTCTAGAGTAGGTTGTTTATGCTTTTGGGGGTGTACAAGATGATTGCAAACACATTGAGGGTTTTTTATAGCACACTCACTGTTTGTCTTCATGTGTTGCTATAACAGTTTTTGCCTGATTAAATGGATTTACGGATGATGTTTTCTAATTTAAATTAAGCTATCTAACAGGCTGGATAAGTAACTTTAAAATAACACTGGGGAAAACATGAGAACTCTTTGAAGATAATTTTAATAATGCGAACATTAGATAAGAGCAGAGATGACATTTCTCTTAAAGGTGTTCATCAGCTTAATAATAAGGTGAAAACTATGAAAGCTCAAACAGACCTGAAGAAAGTAAGCCAAAAATAACTTATAATTACATAGAAGACCATTTAATAATGGATATATTACCACTTTCATAATGAGGAACTTTACCCTAAACTTCTGTCTTGAAAATAGTCATTGATGTCTATGTCTTGAAAATAGAAAAATTAATTATTGCTCATTTATGTCATTCTTTTAAAGTTGTGTTTTTGTAATGTTTTATAATCTATATAATATATAAATGCAAAATATTTCAGTATGATTTATAACTAAATATACATATTTTAGGGGCATGTTCTCAATTTTTTTTAAACTGATGTGTTATATATTTTAAAAAGTTTGGGGATCCCTATTCTAAACTGTATTAGTACATTTTCAAACTGTATTAGTACATTTCCAATTAAAAAAGTAAATTATCTCAGTTTTGTACCCTTCCTCCTTTACAATTTATCTAGAAACTCATTATTTTCTCTTCCTTGTTTGAAAGGGGTTTATCTTTCTAACCAAACTTTTATCTGTATAATCATAACCCTAACTATTTCCAGTTATGTCAGCCTTACTTTTATAACTCTTATTCATTTTCTCCTGATTTTTAAAAAAAGATTTAATTTATTTATTTGACAGAGAGAGATATAGTGAGAAAGGGAATACAAGCAGGGGCAGAGGGAGAGGAAGAAGCCGACTTTCCTGCTGAACAGGGAGCCTGATGTGGGACTCCATCCCAGGATCCTGGATTATGACCTGAGCCAAAGGCAGAAGCTTAATGACTGAGCCACCCAGGCGTCCCCACCTTCCTTTTTTTAAAGCATTTCCTCCTGATTTTCACATCCTCTTTTCTCCACTGGGTTCTTCTTTCAGCCTGTAAGTTTTTCTTCCATTTGTAAATTAACAAAGAAAACCTTCCTTTTAACATACCTCTTATCAAACTTCTATATTCCTTTTATGTATTTTTCTATTGAAGATTTATACCCACTGAGCTTTTTTGAAAGCTGAGACCATATGAGAATCATCTCTATTCTTTCCAGTACCCAGTATTAATATGGTCTGGGGTGAATCTTTTCTAAATTAAGTATTTATTGAATGATTAACACTTATTTCATAGATATAGCACAGGTTTGGCACAAAGGCATAGCCCTTACTCTGTAGATAGTTAAACTCTGTTAAGAAGGTAAAACCTATTCATGAGGAATCTGAAGATCACCAGGTTAAACAGATTGCTTCTTCCTAGAGCTCGTTTTTCTTTTTTTCAAAAATCTTACCCTAAAATAACATTTTATCATGGAAAGAGTGAAATTCTAGATTTTTAAAAGATTTTATTTATTTGAGAGGGAGAGAGAGAGAGAATGGGTGAGGGGAGGAGGGACACAGGGGGAAGGGGAAGCTGGCTCCCCAGTGAGCAGAGAACCAGATGTGAGGTTTGATCCCAGGACCCTGAGATCAGCCTTGATCATCACCTGAGATGGAGGCAGCCACTTAACTGACTGAGCCACCCAGGTGGCCCAAAATTGTGCATTTTTAAAAAGCAAAGTATTAATTTCTTCATGTACTGTGAATCTCAGTTCTTGAGCAGCAAAATGGTTTCATTTCAAAATAAGATATAATAGGAGCACCTGACTGGCTTTGTTGGCCTAGTAGGTGACTCTTGGTGTTGGGGTTATGAGTTCGAGCCCCATGTTGGGTATGGAGATGACATACATACATATACTTAAAAAAAATAAGGTTGAATAATAGTTGAATATTTGGTCTTATTTAATGAACTAAGCTAAATCAAATGAGCTAGTCTTTGAGGAAAAGATAGGATTTGTAGTAGGGGGTATTATTACACTTGAAAGTGGTTGTAGATAAAAATAAGCAGTGTTTCTGGAATTACTGTGAAGATTTACATGATACTGGAAAGAAACAGGAAGATAAGCTAAGTTGATACCATTTGATAGAAGGTTGTAAACACTAGGGCAGGGTCTTTAGAGAAGCCAAGCCAAAACAAAACAATGTTCTAGAAAACAGTGTTCTAGAAAAAGAACATTGAAATGAGAGTCATATAATTATTTATATTGGATTATTGGCCCTGTTACTTAGTGAGAAATTTTGAATAAGTTCCCGGTATTCTTCATCTGAATTCAAGTAGATAAATTTAAGTTCCCTTTTAGAATCAGTCCTCAAAATTTCTTAGTGAAAGATGGTATTGTATTTAATATTTCAGCTGGAAAACTATTTTTACATCTACCAGAAGACTTGTATGTGGAAAAGCTCAACTTGATGAATCTTTTTGTTATAATAATCCCCCTTTTCAGCATGGCTGTTTAATATAAAAATAACATATTTTCCTACTCTTCAATGTAGAGTTGGTTAGGGATTTGGTTAAAAAAGTATATATTCTGAATATCCTAGAGAATTGTCCTCTTCTTTTCCTAAAGTCATTTACTATGCTCTATGTATATCAAGTTTGTTAGCTTTTGTAGAGTTACAAGGAAATTAGGACTTACATATTCAAAAACTGAATATCTAACTGACAAAGTAAGATACACATAAAAAGTTACAAAATACATACTCTTAGTAGGGCTCTATGTGATTTGTATGATTAACTGTCACATATATGACATGATCATTAAGGGCCCTAAGTTTGTAGAAAGACATGAGAAATGGGATTGGCATATCTAGAGAAAGCAGGAATATTGAGTGGATGTAGAGAAGGGGACATTCTTTAGCAGTGGAAGGCTGGTATCCAAAATGTAAAGGTGAAAAATAATTGTGAATGAACACAATATGCCTGGAGGAAGACTTCATGTGTGGTAGAAATCATGATTACCATTTATCATGTACTTCCTATATGTCAAACATTCGTCTAATCATTAGATTCCTAATCATCATGGGTCTAATCATTATATTCTTTTTACAAAGTGTCGTAATTTGTAAATTAGATAGATTTAGGTAGATTGGGGATTTGGTAGATTTGCTTGACTCCAAAGACCATGTGTAACACTGTGTAATATTGTACTAGAATAATGACAATGAAGCCTGCTTGCTTGTTGTGGCTTTTTATGTTTCTATGCTTTCTTTATTGTGTCCTTCCTTGAACACATTTCAAAATTATTATCTTTGCTCTAATACATTATGATTTGGAGTGTGTTACTTTCTACCTTTTTAAACCTGCCCAATAGCTCTACTCAGAAGCCACTTCCTGTAATGAGCACTGGGTGTTATATGCAACTGATGAATCACTAAAATCTATCCCTGAAACTAATAATACAGTGTATGTTAACTAAATTTAATTTAAATACAGAATTCTTTTTAAAAGGTGCATTCAAAAACAAGAAAGAAAAGAAAATAAAAAGAAGAAAGAGGAAAATAAAAGAAGCCTGGATATAAGAAGTTCCTTGTTTTGATCCCATTTCTGCTACTGGCTCCCTTTAAGTACTGGCCAGCCTGATCTACTCTTAGTCTTTAGTTTCTTCACCTAAAAGTAAAAAGTTTGTTTAAATATTTTACCATTCTCATTTTAACAACAACATTAATAAGATAAGTGAACATTTTAACAGTGTTCAGTATGTAAAATAGCATCTGGCAGGTATATAATAAATGCTCAGTAAATATTTGCTGAATGAATGTAGCATTGAGCACTTAACGGTATGTTGGGCATTGGGCCCAGTGCTTTATAAGCACTGACTCATTTAATTATGTCAACATCACTTTGAAGTAGGTACCATTACTACCTTTATTTTTGAGATAAGGAAATGCAAAATAAAGACAAGTAACTTGCCAAGGAAGGTCCATGAGTTAAACCCAAGCTTGTATGTCTGTGCTCTTAACCAGTGTACTGACTCAGTACTGGTTGCACATCAGAATCAACTGTGATGTTTGTTATGTTAAACTATCAATATCTTAGCCCTACTTCTAGAGTCTAATTATACAGGTCACACTTACTCTGTAGTACCCTGTCTGGTCTGTGGAGTGACTGACTGGCTGGCTGTCACTTTTCTTTGGCATATGTTCAGTTTTGGGTTTTGTTTGTTTGTTTATTTTAACTGGAGAGAGAAACGGTTCTATATGAAAAATCTACTTATGTAGCCCTAAGCTATGTAATACACTCAATTACGATTTTTCAGTTTCCTCAGTGAAATGATCATGAACCAATATTAGATATTAAAGGTAAATATTAATTACATAGTAGCTGAATTTTATATTTTGGTCTATATGATCTTAAAAAAAAAATTCCAGAGAAATAAATATACCAAATACCAAAAATGTCAACCCAATATTTTAAAATATTTGTAGTCTTTTTTTTTTTTTTAGTATAGTCGACACACAATGTTACATTAGTTTCAGGTGTACAATGTAGTGATTGAACAATTCTATGCATTATGCTATGCTCCCCATGAGTATAGTTATCGTCTCTTTACAATACTATTACATATACCATTGACTATGTTTCCTATGCTGTGTATTTCATTCCTGTGTCTTAGTCATTCTATAAGTGTGTATCTCCCACTCCCCTTCACCTTTTTTGCCCATCCCCCAATCCACATCCTCTCTGGGAACCAGCAGTTTGTTCTTTTTATGGGTTTGATTCTTTTTTTTTTTTTTTAAAGATTTTCTTTATTTATTTGGCAGAGAGAAATCACAAGTAGATGGAGAGGCAGGCAGAGAGAGAGAGAGGGAAGCGGGCTCTCTGCTCAGCAGGGACTCGATCACAGGACCCTGAGATCATGACCTGAGCTGAAAGCAGCCGTTTAACCCACTGAGCCACCCAGGCGCCCCTATGGGTTTGTTTCTTTTTGTTTGTTCATTCGTATTTTTTTTTTAAGATTTTATTTATTTGACAGAAAGGAGAGATCACAAGTAGGCAGAGAGGCAGGCAGGCCAGGTGGGAGGGACAAGCAGGCTCCCTGCTGAGCAGAGAGCTTGATGTGGGGCTCGATCCCAGGACCCTGAGATCATGACCTGAGCTGAAGGCAGAGGCTTAACCCACTGAGCCACCCAGGTACCCCTCATTTGTGTTTTAGATGAAACATATAAATGGAATCATATGATATTTGTCTTTCTCTGTCTAACTTGATTTCACTTAGTATAATACCCTCTAGGTCCACTCCTGTTGCCACAAATGGCAAAATATATATATATCATCCTTTCTTCTGGCTGCATAATATACCTTTGGATATATACACACCACATCTTCATTCATCTATTGATGGACCCTTAGGCTGCTTCTATACCTTGGCTATTTTAAATAATGCTGCAGTAAAAATAGGGGTACATATATCTTTTCAAGTTAATGTTTTGTTTTCTTTGGGTAAATACCCAGTGGTAGAATTATTGGATCATATGGTATTTCTATTTTTAATTTTTTGAGGAACTGCCACACTTTTCTGGAGTGACTGTACCATTTACATTCCCACCAACATTTCACAACATCCTTGCCAACACTTGCTATTTCTTGTCTTTTTTATTTTAGCCATTCTGACAGGTATAAGGTGATATCTCATTGTGTATGTGTTTTGATTTTCATTTTCCAGATGATTAGGGATGCTAAGCAGCTTTTCTTGCATTCGTTGTCTATCTATATGTCTTTGGGAAAATGTCTGTTTAGGTAGAGTGACCTATTTAATTTGCTTTAACAGTTGTGGTGGCACTTTGTACCCAGAGGATTTTCAGTGAAGTTACTGATTTACATATTGACTATTTTTGTTGTTTTGATTTTTAATTCTTTTATAATTTATTCTCTTTTGCTATCTAGAAGTTCTCTGTCACAGCTTACCTGATACTTAATAAGTGAAATAGCCTATAAGAAGTTCTTGAGTACTGTCTTTGCCATGTCTTAGTTTTGAGTACCCTCGGAGAAGTCACCAAACTACAAGGTTTGGTAGGTTTCACCTTCCAATTAAAAACTAGCATGTTTTAATGGTATGGCTGTAAGGTTAAATATGATGAACAATGTGTATGATAAAGAATCATTCAGTAATGTTGTTTCAGGAAGTTTTATTTATCATGTAACCATTGCACATAGAAATATTGGAAATTCAAGAGACAATTTAAATATTATTACCAAATAGACTTTAAAAAAAAAAAAGTTGTTTTGGGTGCACCTGGCTAGCTTAGTCGGTGGAGCATGTGACTCTTCATCTTTAGGTTGTAAGTTCAAGCCCCATGTTGGGTGTAGCGATTACTTAAAAGTAAAATTTTTAAAAAGAAAAGAGTTGCTTTTTTTCTAGTAAGTTTTCTTGAATTTGAGCAATGTAAGTGTATGTAATATCAAAAGAGCTGATACTTTTTTTTCCTACTGAGTAGTTAAATTTGTGGAGAACTGGGATATTATGTTTTATTGATGTGGTTCCTCACGAGATATTTTCAGGAGAGTGGAACTTTGATCTTTATTTTATTATTACAAGCTCAGCCTCTGGTAACTGATTTTAACATTAGTAACAGTTTTTTTCAACAAAAATAGGATGACATTATTCATAGTTCTCTGCCACTTGCATTTTCATTAAACTTTCACTAAGTATTTGAGATCATCCATATAGAACTTTTTTTTAAAAAAAGATTTTATTTTATTTATTTGACAGAGATCACAAGTAGGTAGAGAGGCAGGCAGAGGGGCGGGGGAGGGGGAGCAGGCTCCCCACTGAGCAGAGAGCCTGATGCAGGGCTTGATCCCAGACTCTGAGATCATGACATGAGCTGAAGGCAGAGTCTTTAACCTTTTTAAAAAAGATTTTATTTATTTATTTGACAGAGAAACACACACAGTGAGAAAGGAAACACAAGCAGGGGGAGTGGGAGATGGAGAAGCAGGCTTCCCACTGAACAGGCAGCTTGATGTGGGGCTTGATCCCAGGACCCTGGGATCATGACCTGAGCCGAAGGCAGGGACTTAATGACTGAGCCACCCAGGTGCCCCAGAACATTTTTAATAATTGCCTAACAGTGCAGGGTATTTATTGATTACCGTAATTTAATTAACCAGTTTCTTCTTGATGAATATTAACTCATTTAATTCATCCCTTGCAGAATATTAGCACCACAAGGGCATTGGTTTTATCTGTAATGTTTGCTCTTATCTCCCTAGCATCTAACACAGTGCCTGCTAAATAATGAATATGCTTTCTTTTGCAGAAAATGCTGTTGTGCCAGTTCTTGCCTGATATGTGCTGGTTACCTATGCTACATAAGTTCCTAAAATTGTGCAAAATAGAATTAAGTGAGGGCTAGTCTTAGAAGACATGGGTAGGAGTTCTGGGTGTATGCAGTATTGCTTCCTAGGTGTCTAAGTCATTTAACTTTTTTGTGAAATCCGTTATTGGTCAGACTCTAATAAAATATATACTACATTCAGTTTTAGTAAAGATCAAATAACATAGAGATAAAAATACTTTGTAAAAGTAACACCTCATATGAATGTTAATACTATTTTTTTTCTTTCTTCATTATGTGGATTGATTTATATCTCTGGTAAGATTTCTAAATAGATTAAAGGATTTACCACTGACTTTAAAAGGTTAAGGTCATCAGGATGATGCTTAGCCAATGGAACACTTTATGAAAGAGACATAAATAAGATTAGGCCATGATTATTTTTCAGAAATGTTTTTCCCCCCTGCTAGGACAAAGTAGAACACTAGTACCTTAACACTTAATAACATCTTCCAGTTGTCCTGCTTCATGTTACTTTTAATTGAGAGATGTGTAAGAGACTTTATAAAGCCAGGAAACTGTGCCATTCTTGAATGTTACTTTATGTTTAGGGCTCTGGAGACATGTATAACCCTTCCTTTTGCTTTTCCTGTTTGGTGTAAAAACCATACATTCACTTGTTTGGATATATTTATGTATGCTAAATTGAGTTTAGTAAGTTCTATTTACAAGTGTTACTTGTTTCACTGACAGTAATCTCTTTTGAATCAGCTCTTAGAGGACAGGACAGGACCTTTTCTTATACCTACCCTTAGAATCTGTTGCAGTACTTTGCAAAAGTGCAAATGGTCCAACAAATATCTTGTCTTTTGCCAAGATATTCACTGTGATCACACACATACCCATGACATTATAAATCCTAAAACCAAGCTACCAAAACGACCGCCTAATGTGTGTGTGTGTGTTAAATTATGTGTTGCTATCCTTGATTGGAGGAGACAACTACGTTGTGAGAGATTTTAGTGAGTGCCATACATGCAATTGGGTGAAAAACTAAACTGATTCTTTATAGGAAGAAAATCTCAGACTTCCCTTAGTTTGTGTGCAATATTACTAGATTAAAAAATTTTTTACAATTACTTTTAATTGTGTTAAAATACATGTAACAGAAACCTTACCATCTCAACTGTTTTAAAATGTACAGTGTAGTAGTGTTAAGTATATTCACATTGTTGCACAATCAGTCTCCAGAACTTTTATATCTTGTGAATAAGCACCATGAAACAAGTACCCATTCCCCCTTCTTACTAGCCCTTGGAACCCATCATTACACTTTCTTTCAGTATGAATTTGGTCTCATGCTAGTGGAATCTTACAAGATATGTCTTTTGGTGACTGGGTTATTTCACTTATCACAGTGTCCTCAAGGTTTATTCAAGTAGTAGCATGTGGCAGAATTTCCTTCCTTTTTAAGACTGAAGAATATTCCATTGTATCTGTGTGCTGCATTTTGTTTATCCTTTGGTGGACATTTACATTGCTTGCACCTTTTGGCTATTGTAAATAATGCTGCTACGAATATAAGTATCTAAATATCTATTTGAGCCCTGCCTTCAATGCTTTTGAGTATATACACAGAATTAGGATTGCTGGATCGTATGGTAATTCTGTGTTTAATTTCTTTTTTAAAAAGATTGATTTATTTTAAGAGAGAGAGAGTGCAAATGAGTGTGTGTGGTGAGGGGCAGAGGGAGAGAGAGAATCTCCAACAGACTCCCGCTGAGTGGATAGCCTGATGCGGGGCTTGATCTCACAACCCTGAGATCATGACCTGAGCTGACATTGAGCGTTGCGTGCTTGACAGACTGAGCTGCCCAGGCACCCCCTCTTTGTTTAATTTCTTAAGGAATCTCTGTTTTCCGTAGTGGCTATACCATTTTACATTTTCACTAACAGTGCACAAGAGTTTTAATTTCTCTACATCCTTGCAAACACTTATTTTCTGCTTTGTTTTGTTATTTTGATAGTAGCCAAGTAGCTTTTAGATTTTTAATGTATGATCAACATTAAGCAAGAAATTCGTAAATGTACTTAGTCAATCTTGATTACAGTTTCTTCCCCCTTCCCATATTTGATTAGTTCCAGGTTGTCACTTCTGTTTTGGAGCACCTATTACTAGTTAGTTCTTTTCTCTTTCTACTGCTGAGACCAAATAGAATAGCTTCCTAATTAGATCACTCTCTTCTCTTTTCCTTTATAATGAATCTTCCACATTAGCACCATGGTGATCATTCTGAAATAAAGATCGAATTATGTCTCTCTCCTTTAAATGTAATGGGTAATTTAATATTTATTGAATGCTTATTAAAAGTAACTATACCAGGGGTGCTTGGGTGGTACACACAGTACTGGGATCGAGTCCCGTATCCAGCTTCCTGCTTTGCAGAGAGCCTGCTTCTCTCTTCTCCCTCTGCTTGCTTCTCTCTCTTCCTCTGTACGCCACTCCCCCTGCTTGTGCTTTCCATCTCTGTGTCAAATAAATAAATAAAATCTTTTAAAAAAGGTAACTTTACCTAAATTTTACATGTCCTATAAGGTATGAATTTACTTCTATTTTAAAAAGATAAGGAAAATAGGGGTGACTGGGTTAAGTGGGTTAAGCCTCTGCCTTCAGCTCAGGTCATGATCTCAGGGTTCTGGGACTGAGCCCCACATCGGGCTTTCTGCTCGGTAGGTAGCCTGCTTACCCCTCTTCCTCTGCCTGCCTCTCTGCCTATTTGTGATCGCTCTCTCTCTCTCGCTCTCTTTCTATCAAATAAAGAAATGAAATCTTTAAAAAAAATGAGGAAAATAACCATTAGAGAAGAGATATATCTTGTTAAGCATCGACTACCAGAAAGTAATGGGACCAGGATTTGAACGTAGCATTATCTGAGTCCCTGTTCCTTCCTTCTTTTATGCGTGACATATTTGTACATGCATATCCTTTCCTCTCTCTTTGGTCACTGAGAAATCCTTTATACTTATTCCTTCAAAGCCCAGCTGAAATGATCATTTTTACTTTGAAACTTATCCTAGTTGTCCTTGTGTTTTCTCTCAGATCTGTTCAGCACTTTTTGCTGTTATCCCATAGTACTTCATATATAACTGTAATATACCCTTTTCTTGATAAAGAACATTCCAAAACAAGACAACATGTTACTTTGGACAAAGGTTTATTGAATTGAATTTGTAAAAAACTTTCTTTGCATTAAGAATAAGAAATTATTTATGTAGAATAGGATGTCATACATTATCCATATCTTAAGGAAACACTGTAGTGACTGAAACTTTTAAAACAGCTAAATTACCAAACAATGATTTGCATAAAAATTTCTCATTTTTGAAGAGTTTAGTCAGAGGTCTATGTTTATTGGCAAAATTTAGACTTTATGTAATTTTCACTGTCAGTTCGCTGTATTAGAGTAAAACACACCTAGGCATAATTTCATACTTAATCTGTTATTAGAATTAACCTTCAAAGTTTAGATTTTTTTCATTGATCTGATTCCTAAAGCCTAAAGACCTTAACTTTAGTTAATGATAACTTGATGTTAAAAATAATAGATGTTAAATTAAGACCTTCTCTATGAAAGGCACTGTTAAGAAAATGAAATGATAAACCAGGGCCTGGGAGACAATATTTGCAAAACATGTATATGATTTGAATCCAGATTATACAGAGAAATCTGAAAACTCAATAATAAGTAAACAGATGATCCAATTAAAAGGTAGGCAAGGGGCGCCTGGGTGGCTCAGTGGGTTAAGCCACTGCCTTCGGCTCAGGTCATGATCTCAGGGTCCTGGGATCGAGTCCCGCATCGGGCTCTCTGCTCAGCAGGGAGCCTGCTTCCTCCTCTCTCTCTCTCTCTGCCTGCCTCTCTGCCTACTTGTGATCTCTCTCTGTCAAATATATAAATAAAATCTTTAAAAAAAAAAAAGGTAGGCAAAAGACCTACACAGACACCTCCACAAGATAGGCAGATAGCAAATAAGCGTATGAAAGATGCTAAGCATCATTTGTCATTAGGGAATTGCCAATGAGATACCACTACACATACTTTTTGAATGACTAAAATCCAAACACTGACAACACCCAAGGTTGGCTAGGATGTATAGCAACAGGAGCTTTGAAATTTCATCCTCATAGAAATGCAAAACAATGCAGCCACTTTTGGAAGTTAAATATAGTCTATCATACAGTAAAGCAATTGGACACCTTGGTATTTGACCAAATGTGTTCAAAACTTAAGATCACACAAAAACCTGTACATGAATGTCTGTAGCAGCTTTGTTCATAATTGGTCAAACCTGGAAGCAATCAAGATGTCCTTCAATAGGTGAGTGGATTAATGAACAGTGGTGTATCCAGAAAATGGAATATTATTCACTGGTAAAAGAAACTGAACCATTAAGCCACTGAAAGAGTTAGAACCTTACATGAATATTGTCAGGTAAACAAAGCCAACCATAAAGGGTCTGTAGTACTGTATGATTCCAAATATATGACATTCTTGAAAAGGTAAAACTATAGAGACAGCAGAATGATTACTGTTTGCCAGGGGTTGGGAGGGAGGGGAATGATGGGGGGATGAATAGGTAGAGCACAAGGGTGATTCAGTGTTTATTATGAGAATGCAGTGGTGGGTATGTGACATTGTGGATTTGGCAAAACCTATAAAACTGTGCAACACAAATTGTGAATCCTAATGTAAACTATGAATTTTAATGTGTCAGTGTTTTTTTCATCACTTGTAATAAATATATCTCACTAATGCAAGATGTTAATATTAGGGTTATCTGTGCAATTGGAGTATTTGGGAACCTTTTACTTTCTGTTCAGTTTCTCAGTAATCTAAAAGTGCTCTAAAAAATAAACTTTGTTAATTTAAAAATGTATATATATAATTGTTCACCAAAATCGGAAATGATTCAGTTCAGCAGTTATTTACTGAGCAAAGACTGACCTGTGTTAGTTTTTATAGCCCTGTTTTTAAAGAACTTTTAGACAACCCTTATCCAAAATGTATGGTGTATGTTTATAGCAGAATGGACTGAATAGTCAGAAAGTGTTTTAAGTTTTGAAATAAGACCTGCATTTGATCCCAGGCTTAGCTAGTTGGGTAATTTTATAAAAATTACTTAGGCTTTTAAGATTTCTGTTGTGTCGGGGCGCCTGGGTGGTTCAGTGAGTTAAGCCGCTGCCTTCGGCTCAGGTCATGATCCCAGGGTCCTGGGATCGAGCCCCGCATCGGGCTCTCTGCTCAGCAGGGAGCCTGCTTCCTCCCCTCTATCTGCCTGCCTCTCTGCCTGCTTGTCATCTCTCTCTGTCAAATAAATAAATAAAAAATCTTAAAAAAAAAAAGATTTCTGTTGTGTCTACTGCATAAGGCAGTGGTTTTAAATGTTAGTTAATAAATGTGAAGCATCTGGCATACAGTAAGCACTCAAATATTAGTCCTGATAGTTATGTGTTCTCCATCTCACAAGGCAAATGAAGAATAGCTTTTACTAGCATTTATGTTCAGTCACATTTGGGCTATTTCTTCTAGATTTTCTCCCTCTAATTTGAGATCACTAAGGGTCAAGTACATAAAGTTATTATTTGCTTGCTGGTTTGATATGTTCCAGTTTCTGGTCTGAAGGAGGAACTGCTTTTACAGCTGTCTTTGAGATCAAAGTAGGCTGTTCAATTGTGTTGACTAATAGAACACTTTTCTTATTGTTTTAAAACAATAGCAACCAATTTGTTCCCCAGCCCAGTAAAAATATGTCAGATAGGCATACAAATAGGTATCTGCTAATCCAAGCCTTAAAATAAGCTTTCATAAAAATGGAAAAACTTAAAGCTTAACAATATTTAGTGACTCTAATGATGTCAGTAAACCAAAATTACATATATTTTGCTCTAAAAATCTATAAGCTATAATTTATTATTTTCCAATTGATAATGTTTTAAATATTACAAAATAAACTCCTTCAAATTTGTTTTTTGCCAACATATATTAATCTTTATTGGAAGATGACTGTAATATACAGTGAAAAATATTACTTTTTTACTAATAGCTTTCAGAAATTTGGAAAGAAAAATTTACAAAATGAGGGGGAAAGAAAAAACATTCATAAAAGTATAGCCATCATTTCTTAGTTAAGCAGTCTACTGAAAATGGTAAGTGAGGGGCTCCTGGGTGGCTCAGTGGGTTAAGCCTCTGCCTTTGCCTCAGGTCATGGTCTCAGGGTCCTGGGATCAAGCCCCACATGGGTCTTCTCTGCTCAGCAGGGAGCCTCCTTCCCCCTCTGCCTCTGCCTGCCTCTCTGCCTATTTGTGATCTCTCTGTCAAATAAACAAAATCTTAAAAAAAATGGTAAGTGAAATAAAAACTATTGAAATATTAGAGGTAAGCTAAGTTAGTGCCTTTTAGTCTATAGGATTTTCTCTTGATTAAAGTTTGTATATAAATTGCTTTGGAAATAAATAGAGGAACTCTATAGAAAAAACAAGACTGGAGGGAAGAAAATGGTTGAAGTGAACATGAAAATGATTAAATAACTGGCATTTAATATTTAACATTGGGTAGATTTGGGCTTGTGCCTCTTAAAGGGAAGATACCTTTTATTAAGCATACTTGCAAGTTATCTGCTTTTATTGGCAATAGCATTATATGAACTGGACATTTAATATTTCCACTCTGTTTAAGTTGAACAGGGTTTATGCATATACTTTCTTTTATGAAATTGTCATGACAACAACATTCAGTGGAGAACTAAGTATACTTCAGGTATATGACTTTTATATCTCTTATAGATACTAAAGGCAACATTATGAGTTTTGTTTAAACACAGTAAATTACTTAAGGTGATAAATCCTATTGTTATTAGATCTGTAGCTTTCCAAGGAAACATCTTTTTAAGTGTGTTTTTATGACTTTAAGTGCTATGATAGTAATGATGCTTTTAGTCTAAATTGAGTGAAAGAAAGACATTGGAGGATTTTTTTTTTTTTTTTGAGAGAGATAGAGTGCTTCCTCAAGCACAGGGGAGAGCAGAGGGAGAGAGAAAATCTCAAGCAGGCTCCATGCCCAGTGTGGAGCCCTATTCAGGGCTTGATCTCATGACCCTGAGATTATGACCTGAGCTGAAATCAAGAGGTGGACACTTAACCAACTGAGCCACCCATGCACCCTCCCTCACCTCACATCTCTGCCTTCTGATTGAAGAGTTTAATCTGCCTACATTTAAAGTAATTACTGATAAGTAGGTACTTACTTTTGTGGTTACATTGAACATTCTAAAGTTATAACACTCTAATTTGAATTTATGCCAGCTTAACTTCAGAAACATACAAAAACATTGCTCCTTTACAGCTCTGTCCCCACTTTTTTCATTTATTGGTATCGTAAAATTATATCTTTTTATATTGTGTCTAAAAACATAAACCAAAAAATTTTTGAATGTGTTAGTCTCTTAAATTATGTAAAATCAAAATTATAGTAATACTAGCTTTTAAAGACTAACCGTTTTTTGTTTTTTAAGATTTTTATTTTTTAAAGGTTTTTTAAATTTGAGAGATCCTGTGAGAGAGAGTAATAGAGAGCACAAGCTGAGGAAGAGAGAAAAGCAGGCTCCCCACTGAGCAGGGAACCCAACACACAGCTTGATCCAGGGACCCCAGCATCATGACCTGAGCTGAAGGCAGAAGCTTAAGTGTCTGAGCCACCTATGTTTCCCAAGACTAGTAATTCTTTATTTTTATTTTTTATTTTTTCCAAGACTAGTAATTTTTTAAAAAGATATTAGTCTATAGAAAGTCTATAGAAAACAAAAAGATTTATAAAGCACTGTTACGCTAATACTAGCTTTTATAATTGCCCATAAACTTACCTTTAGTGAGATCTTTATTTCTTCTTATAGCTTCAAGCTATTGTCTAGTGTCCTTTTCCTCTCACCCTGCAGGAATCTTTGAACAGAGTTTACTTGCAGAGTAGGTCTAATGGTCACATCTACCTCAGCTTTTGTTTACCTGGTAATGTCTCGATTTCTTCCTCACTTTTAAAAAGACAGCTTTACTGGATATAATTGTCTTGGTTGACAGGTTTTTTTCCCTGTTTAACACTTTGAAAATATGAATCCCTTATCTTCTGCCCTTCCAAATTTCCCTTGAGAAAAATGTTGAAAATCTTATTGAAGATTCTTTTGTATGTAGTGATTTGCTTCTTGCTGCTTTTGAGATTCTTTCTTTGCTTTTAGCTTTTGGCAATTTGATTATAATGTGTCTCAGTGTGGGTCTCTGAGTTCATCCTATTTGGAATTTGTTTCATTCTATTTGGAATTTGAGTTTCTTGACTGTTTGTATTCATGTCTTTTGTCAAATCTGGGAAGCTTTTGGCCATTGTTTCTTCATATAACCTCTCTGTCCCTTTTTCTCTCTTTTCTTCTTCTAGGACCCTACAGTATTTATGTTGGTACACTTGAATGGTGTCCTAAGTTTCTTAGGCTCTGACTTTTCTTCAGTAGGGGATAGGTATGCAACAATGGCTGCCCACCTCTGTGTCAGTGCCTCTGTGTCTCCACCTCCATGGTCAGAAGCAACAATCAGTAATCAGAGTACAGCTCCCTGGCATTTGGAGGAAAGGGCCCTTTTTGTCCACCTATATTCTGCTGCCTATTTCAGGAATAAGTATATGGCTGCCTGCCCACTGGGCTGGGAGGTAAGAGGTAATTACTACTGAGCTAAGTGCAGAAATTGGCTGAAATTTATTTCATTTAATGTCCCAGCTATCCCCTGGAAGTTGTAACCCTTGAAAAGACTTCTTAGTTCTAGACATACAAATGTCCAATAGACACATGAAAAAATGCTCCATGTCACTCGGCATCAGGGAGATACAAATCAAAACTACAGTGAGATACCATCTCCGTGAGATACCACCTCACACCCATCAGAATAGCTAAAATTAACAAGTCAGGAAAAGACAGATGTTGGTGAGAGTGTAGAGAAAGGGTGGTGGGAATGCAAACTAGTGCAGCCACTCTGAAAAACAATATGGGGTGGGGTTCCTCAAAATAGAGAGTAGAGCTACCCTATGACCCAACAATTGCCCTACTGGGTATTTACCCCAAAGATAATAATGTAGTAGTCTGAAGGGGCACCTGCACCCCAGTGTTTATAGCAGCAATGTCCACAATAGCCAGACTATGGAAAGAGGCCAGATGTCCATTGACAGATGAATGGATAAAGAAGATGTGGTTTATATATAAAATGGGGTATTATGCAGCCATCAAAAAAAAAGTAATCTTGCCATTTGCAACAATGTGGATGGAACTAGAGGGTATTGTGCTAAGCAAAATAATTTAATCAGAGAAAGCCAGTTAATATGATCTCACTTGTGGAGTTTAAGAAACAAAACAAGAGCCTAGAGAAAGGGAGGGAAAAATAACACAAGATGAAATCAGAGAGGGGGACAAACCAAAAGAGACTCTAACCATAGGAAACAAACTGAGGGCTGCTGGAGGGAAGGAGGTGGGGGATGGGGTAGCTGGGTGATGGGCATTAAGGAGGACACATGATGTAATAAGCACTGGGTGTTATATACAACTGATGAATTACTGAACCCTACCTCTGAAACTAATAATACACTGTATGTTAATTAATAGAATGCAAATGAAATGAAATTTAATAAAAAAAAAAAAGAAAAGACTTCAGAGTTCCAGAATAGTTATATGAGACAGATTCTGCCATTGAGTCTGTTGTCTGGGTTGGAAGATAGATTTCTGCTGCTTTGTATTCCACCATCTTCCCAGAATCCTGTCTTGCAATAATAGTCTTCTGAGTGGGAATAGAACTCAGAAACTGCAAGCTGGAAGACATGCATAGGACGAAGTATAGGAAGGAGTGTGGGGCTTCTTTGCCCTCTCTGGGTACATCAGTTTCCTAGTACCTTCATACCAGAAGCTTTCCAAACCCTGTATTGTTGGAATTTTTATGGAGGCTTTATCGCATAGGCATTATTGATTATTTACTCCATTTCCAGCCCCTTTCTCCTCTCTGGGGAATGGGAACTGAGCCAGAAAATTCCAAGAACATGGCTTGGTTTTTCTGGTAACCAGCCCCCATCCAGGAGGCCACCTAGAGTCACCTGACTGTAACAAAAGACACTGTTATCACTCCAGAAATTCCGAGTTTTATGAGCTTGGTGTCAGGAGGCAGGAACAGAGACTAACACGTGTGTGTGTGTGTGTGTGTGTGTGTGTGTGTGTGTATTAAATTTTAAAAAAATTAAAAATTTTGCTAATGTGTAACTCCTTGATTTGGCTTTTAAAAGAAGCTTTTTTTTTCCTTAAGCTTTATTTTTTTTTTGAAAGAAGCTTCTTTTAAAAGCCAAATCAAAGAGTTACACACTAGTAAAATATGCATTTAGGATTTATCTAAATTAATAGTTTGTGTAATTGTATGAATGAATAGTCTTTATTACTGAATGGTATTGCATAGTAAGCTGTACCATAGTTTGTTTAACCATTCATCTATTGAAGGACATCTTTGTTGCTTCCACTTTCATGAATAAAGCTGCTAGAAACATTTAAGTGCAGGATTTTACGTGAACATGCATTTTTTTTTTAAGATATTACTTATTTATTTGACAGACAGAGATAATGAGTAGGCAGAGAGGCAGGCAGAGAGAGGAGGAAGCAGGCTCCCCACCAAACAGAGAGCCAGATATGGGGCTCGATCCCAGGACCCTGGGATCATGACCTGAGCCGAAGGCAGAGACTTTAACCCACTGAGCCACCAGGCGCCCTGAACATGCATTTTCTTAATGGTTGGCGAAATATCTAGGAGTCAGATGGGAAGTCTGTGTTTACCCTTTTAAGAAATTTCCAAACTGTCTTTCAAAGAGGATGTGCCATTTTGCATTCTTATCAGCAGTGAAGGAGTATCTGTTATTCTGCATCCTTACTAACATTTGATACTGTAGTTTTAAAAATTTTAGCTATTCTAATAGGTATGTAGTATATCTTGTAGTTTTAATCTGCATTTCCATAATGACAAGAGATACTTTATGTTCTTTACATCTTCTGGATACAAGTCATTTACCAGATATATGATTTGCAGATTTTTTTTTTTTTTAGCCTGCAGCTCTTTTATTATTCTCTTAACAGCATCATTTAAAGACTTCTGATGAAATCCAGTTTATCATTTTTTTCTTTAATATATCTTGCTTTAGGTGTTATATGTTAAAACACTTTGCCAAAGATCAAAGAGATTTTCTTTGTGTTCTATATGTTTTATAGTTTTGTACTTTATATTTAGGTCTGTGAACCATTTGAGTTAATTTTTTGTAAGTTGTGTGGTACATGCTAATGTTCAGGTTTTTGCACATGGTTATCTAGTTGTTCAGCACCATTTGTTGATATGGTTCTTTCTCCGTCTAATTTTCTTTGTACCTTTGAGAAAAATCCGTTTATTTGTGTAGGTCTATTTCTGGGTTCTTTTCTGTTCCATTAATCTATGTGTCTATTCTTTGGCCAGTACCACGCTGTCCTGATTACTGTAACATTATACTTGAGTAGCTTTGAATGCAGGTGATAGGGGTCTTCTGACTTTGTTCTTACTTCTCAGAATTTACTTTACTTTACTTCTCAGAACTTACTTCTCAGTTTTGGTGACTCTAATACCTTTATTTTTCTATATATATTTTAAAGTCAGGCCGTTTATATCTACGAAAAAGCTCTCTGGAATTTTCACTTGGATTTCATTTATATAGATCATCTTGGGAACAATTGACATCTTAACAATATGAAGTTTTCCAGCCCATTAACATCATATATCTGTACATTAATTTAGATTTTCTTTGATTTCTTTCATCAGTATTTTGGAATTTTTCATATACAGTTCCTGCACACATTTTGTTAGATTTATACCTAAGCACGTCATATTTTACCCAATGTTACCATACAAATTTTTTTTAAATTTCAAACTTTAAATGTTCGTTACAGGTATGTGGGAAAACAGTCTCGTTCTCTATGTTGTCCTTGTCACTTACAGCCTTGATAAACTCAATTATTGGTTCCAGAAGGGGCTTTTTGTGTTTGTTTTGATAGATTCTTTATAGTTTTCTATACACATAGTCACATCATCTGTGAATAAAAATGATTTTATTTTTTTCCTGTCTGTATCCCTTTTCTTTTTTTCTTGACTGTACTAGGTAGAACATTCTTTGAAAGGACTGGTGAGAGAGGACATTCTTGCCTTCTTCCCAGTCTTAGGAGGAAAACATTCACTCTCCATTAGAAGTATGTTAGCTGTAGGTTTTTCATGTACACCTATTTAGGTTAAAGAATGGTCCTTCTGCTTCTAGTTTCTAGAGAGTTTTCAATCATGAATGAATGTTAAATTTCATGGGCTTTTTTTTTTTAATTGTTTGGTTCTCAAATGAGATATGGTCAGTCATTTAAAATCATTAGATCTTATTTTTTCTTGGAGCACCTGGGTGGCTCAGTTGGTTAAGCATCTGCCTTCAGCTCAGGTCATGATCCCAGGTCCTAGGGTCGAGCCCTGCATTGGGCTTCCTGTTCAGTGGGTATTCTGCTTCTCCCTCTCACTCTGCCCTTCTCCTCTGCACGTACTCTCTCTCTGTGTCAGATAAATAAATATAGTCTTTAAAAAAAGATCTCGATTTTTTCTTTTCTTTTTTTTAATATTTTATTTATTTATTTGACACAGAGAGAGATCACAAATAGAGAGGCAGGCAGAGAGAGAAAAGGAAGCAGGTTCCCTGTGGAGCAGAGAGCCCAATGCATGGCTCGATCCCAGGACCCTGAGATCATGACCTGAGCCGAAGGCAGAGGCTTAACCCACTGAGCCACCCAGGCGCCCCAGATCTTGTTTTCTCTTATGTAATTAATTTAAACAAAATTAATCTTCATTTTTGATAAAAGGAAAAAGCTAGAAATATGTATTTAATGTTTAATATATTACATGAGGTTAATATTTAATGTTTATTATGTACTTTAAAATAATATACTGATTAATTTAATGCTAACTGCAGTTATAAACCATAGAAAACAATAAAAAATATTTCAAAACTTTCCTTAAGGGTAAAAGTCACGTTCTCCATTACTAGTAAAGTGATTTAAGAATAGTAAAGACAATTATTATGTAATTTATGTTCGTTTGAGAACTGTCCAGCTTGTGCAATGGACTTGTTAATTTTTAAAAGTCATTTCCATAATCTTGGGAATTTCACAACAAAAAGGTTTATAGTATATAAATAACATGGTGTGTGGGGCACCTGGGTGGCTCAGTTGGTTATTAAAGTCTGACTTCGGGGTCCTGAGATCCAGCCCCACGGAGGACAGCCTGTTTTGGTGGGGGATTAAGGGGTGTCGGCAGTGTGGAGTCTGCTTATCCCTCTCCCTCTACCCCTCCTCCCATTCATGCACTCTCTTTCTCAAATGAATAAATAAAAATCTTTAAAAAAAATAACATGTGCCCTGTAATTTTGAAGAGCCACTTAATGGCAAACCCTTAGTAAAATTTAAATATTATTTTCTCTATATGTTAAAGTATGGCACATTTCTCTATATGTTAAGGACAGGTACGGAATAATCTGTGTGAGCCGTGGAGCACACTCTTGCTCAGCTTGCTGTGGTAAATGGGCAAAAGGTTAAGCCATCAGTTTATTTCCCAGTGTCTACTGAACAGTGGCTTTCTTTGTGTTGCTTCACTTGTTAGAGCAATATAGCAAGTGTTATTGAGAGGTAAAACAAAGCAAGTCTTAGATCAGACACTGATAGCTTTTTTAAAAGTTGGAATGGGATGTTATTGGATGTTCCAAAGAGTATATTGGTAGTACATTTTTATGGAAACCACTGCAGAGTAAACTATATTGGAAATTAAATCTACATGATCCGTCAGTGATGCTCAGATGAATATAAGTAAGGATTATATGTCTAGTGCACCAGTGTTAGGGAGTAATGTTGTGGCATAGCGTGGCGGGGAGGTGATTAAAAAAAAAAAAACTTTCCAGAAAATTTCTAGCTGTAGATTTTCCTTAGCCACTTAATTAGGATAGATTTTATTTTCTGTATATACATACTTTTTATTCATAAGGCATAGCTTTAAATATAACATAAAAGGGAAACCAGTTAATTTAAGTATAGAATGCTTTCAGAGACATGAAATGTTACTTAAGACCTTTCCTGTAATGGCCTTGGAGTATTTCTTGAGCGTCCATACAGAATAGCTCTTGAACAGCTGCATGGAGCACACAGAAGTCATGATTCCTGCCTCTGTGAACTAACTTGAATAAAGTCTTTCATCTAAAGATCTCACTGTTTATCTATTTCATGAATTCCTCATCTCATCTCTGAAGGGCTCATTCAGTTTAATACAGTTCAACTTTGTGGTTCAGGGCTCTAGAAATTGCTGTTGTAACTTACAATGCACAAAAAAGGGTAAAGTAATTTCAGAAATTTTTAAAAGAATTAGATAAAATCCACTCTAAAATGATGTTTTTTGAGCAAAGATTTAGAATGATAGGGATTCTCTTTCAAACCTAACTAGTTATATGATCTTAAGTAAATTATGTAGCCTCTTAAATGTCCAATTTCTCTGTGGTTATAACAAGGCCTAACAGAGTTAAGAGAAATAAGTGTGTTGAAATGCTTGTCAAGTTCATTTGTTTTATATAAATGTTGAGTGGCGTCATTCTGCCTTCTTAGTCCTATTCATATTCTGAGGTTTATATTATATACCCCATGATCTGTATGAAATGTTCTACAACCACTTTAGCAGTCATTAAACTGAATAAGTCAGCTATCGTATCATTTAGATGTAATTTGTTAAGAAAATATCAGGTGATCTTTTCCTCACCTGGGAATTACATCACATATTGCCACTTATTTGGTAGTGACAATGTGTTGCCTCCCATTTTATGTTATATACTAATTATTCCTCTCCACATATTATGAGTTCCTTTCATTTATTTGAACCTGCACAATAATTAATATGCAGTGCCTTGTAGGTATGAAACAAATTTCTGGTACTTTTGGTTTTCATCGCTTTGGAGTATCCACACATATGTTTTCTTCCAATAGTGGAAATGCTCAAATTTGACTGTAATTTTACAAAGGAACCCATTTATTATATTAAAACCACATGGTCATAATCTTAGACATCTTAGACATGTAGTACTTTTTTTTTCTCTCCTGAGGCGTGAGGAACCAGAGAAATTTTGATTTAGAGATTTCTAACTCAGAATGGCAAAAACACAAAAGGAGTGGGTATTATACATTTGAAATAGAATAATGTATATGGCATTTATTTGTGCAGTCACTGAACATTATTAGGATCAACAAAATGAACAAAATGCTAGCTTCTTTGCTATAGCCTGGAGACATTGTGATTTAAAAAAAAAAAAAAGGATAAGATGCCTACTTGATGAAGTTTATAATCCGTAAACACACGAAATATATTTAAACCAGACAGTAACAACATAATAAGGATTGTGAATAAGTTGGGGTAGTATGAAAGAGTAACTGGGTGGAGGTGAGCTACTTTGTATACAATGATTAGAAAAAGCCTCTTTTAGAAAGACATAAAGACCAGAAGGATAAGGTGCTGCCTAGTTGTGATCACTAAATCTTGTTGCTCTCTGAAAGGAATCAGAATTAGAATTAGAAAACTTGGCTTATTGCATATTTGGAATAGAAACTGTAGAAGAAAACAGAGAAACTATCAAGGTCTGTTGGGATCATTATGTGGTAGCCAACTGGGAGGGACGCCTTACCACAGAATCGAAAGAATAGTGACTGCAATAAATTGAAACACACCCATTATTTAAAAGATATGAGTTCATAATGTTACTGTAAAAGTCTATTGTTCACCTTTGGGCAAAACTGGACAACCAAATATTTATCTTGCCTTTCTTTTAAGAACTGTACCTCAGGATAACCAAATAATTCAGGAAAAGTAGCTCTTTAAAAAATGATTCCTGCTAATAAATGCAGAAACAAGAATAAACTATTCTATTTTGATGTAATTTTTTAGGAAATAATTTTTTTCACATTTTCCTATATATGGTTTTGAATATTTTGTGTTTAGAAATTTAAAAATCAGCTTAAAGGCAGGGTGGTGAGAGTTCAGCAGGTAGGAATGGACAATATGGGAAGATATTTCACGCAAACAGCAGTATGAAGAATGTACAAAGATGATAAAGTGCTGTACATTTTTAGAGAAATCTTAGTGATAGGGCTTCCCAAAGTACAAGGTGTGTAAATGGAACTATTGTGCATATGCAGTTGTATGTGAGTCCTCAGAATACGCAGTGCCTTGCAGTAGTGAAACCAAACTATTGTCAAGTTCGGGAGGAACTAGAGATCCAAAGGAGTTTCTCTATAGTTCCTGCTACCCTTTGGGTTCATTGAAATAATGATAAATAGAAGCATTCAACAATGGTTTTAATTCTCCATCATTAAGGATGAATATCCAACTTTTGTATCAACATGGATGGGTCTGGAGGAGATTATGCTGAGTGAAGTAAGTCAAGCAGAGAAAATCAGTTATCATATGGTTTCACTTACTTGTGGAGCTTAAGGAATAACATTGAGGACATTAGGAGAAGGAAAGGAAAAGTGAATTGGCGGAAATTGGAGGGGGAGATGAACCATGAGAAACTGTGGATTCTGAGAAACAAACTGAGGATTTTGGAGGGGAGGGCAGTGGGGGAGATGGGTGAGCCTGGTGGTGGGTATTAAGGAGGGCATGTACTGCATGGAGCACTGGGTGTGGGGCATAAACAACGAATCTTGGAACACTGAAAAAATTAAATAAAAAAAACAAAAAACAAAAAAAGTGGTTTTGATTCAACAATGGATTTAATGCCAGTTGTTGGCAGTAGACCTTAGTAGAAGGGTGCCATGTGGAGAGTGCAGCATTGATTTTACTTGGGCAGTCTCTGCTTAAAGTAGGCAGCCTGTTAATGTGACTGTTCTTCATTTCAGCATTTTATTTATTCAGTTTGAAGTTGCATGTAGAGATGAGGGTTCTAAAGTATATGATTTCTAATCCAGTACATTGGACTCTGTTAGGGTATTAGGGTACCGCATATGTTTCCATCTAAAAGTAGTACATTCTATGTTCAGAGTGAGAAGTTTAACCTCATTTACCAATACAAGAGTCTTTTCTGTCCAAATCCTGATATCTAGTGTACTTATTGTAGATAAATATTGTTTTTTGCACATTCAGTTTGTATGGATAACAAGTATATGTTTCTTTGTAGAATTTCTTTGTAAAACTGATTTCTTTATTTGAAGTGATTTGTGCCATGGTATTATTTAAAAAGAAAAAAAATCCTTAAAACCTGTCTTGAATTAAAATGACTAATATGGAATAGCTAGCACCAAGGTATGTTCATTAATTTTACATGTAAACGTGTATCTGCCCCAAACTGAAAGCATTGTTACCTTTCATGATATATGAGAGTTTGGATTTAGAAATGTGGTACACGCCTCAGCAGAAGAATGATGGGAAATTGAGATGTTAAGCTGTGTAATCAGAGCTCTGAGGAGGTGGACAGATGTGTTCCCTGTGATATTCCAGAAGTAGTTTGTTTTTATGGCAGTCAGGTAGTTTTGTGAAGTGAAAAGCATATAAACTAAGTTTCAGGTTTTTCAGCCTTATACTCACCCTTTCCAAAAATGGAGACAAGAGAGGACTGTGAAAATATTGAGCCAGGTTTCAATGTTCTACCATTTATCATTGGTCCTTCTGAATTAAATTTACATTTGAAAAGATGAGATTTGCCAGGTAATGTATTTTAAGGAAAAGAGCTTCTTTTACGGCAAAGTACTTATTTTATAAAATATGTGTATATATGTATTTTAACAGGGTATCCAGAAGTTGGCTAGTCAGTATCTGAAGAGAGATTGGCCTGGAATAAAAGCTGATGATCGGAATGATTACAGGTAACCTATTAAATAGATCTTGCTCATTTTCTCCAAAAATGGTTTCATGCAGAGCCATGTCACTTACAGATAATATAGACTTCAGTGTTTTAAACAATTGCTTTTCTTTGCTATGTTTTTAGACAGAATTTCAAAATTATCAGAAAATGTTAATGTTCTATAACATATGTAAAAATATGTATAAAATAGTTTTCTTATGTATTAAGCCAAGTTGTGTTTTGTTTAATTGATTAATAACCACATATGGAATTTAAAGAAGGTAGTTGACAACGGAACGCAAATTGTTTCTTCAGTGACCTACAGACTAAACACATTAATGCAACAATAATGAAAAACAAAATTTTAGCATTCTGTCCTGTTTTTTAGTTCTGAAATTCTAAATTTGGAGAGTTGGAATTTTGTGAGCCTAGGGAAAAGAGATTCTAATTTTTACACACATAAACATACACACAGAACAGGGTAACCAGAAATTGGCTAGTCAATATTCTACATACAAATTTTAAAGAAGGTAGATGACAATGGAATATAAATTGTGTCCTCAATGACCTCAGATATGTCTAAAATATTTATAATTTTGTTTAGGATTTGATGTCTTTTTTTTTTTAAGTTAATTTGAAAGTGTTTATTAGCTTTTATCCTCAAGACTGTCCTTAGTATTAAGAGAACCAGAACTCAAAGACAAGATTTCAGAGCTTGCAGTTAATATTAATGCCCATGATACAAAAGCAGAGAGAAACCAGGATAATTAAGAATTCAGTATTCAAGTGTATGGCTTGGAATCTGAATATGAAATCATGTTGCTGGATTGTCAGCGAAGACTGACATCATCAGGTAAATTCTTAACAAAGTTATATTACTGAAAGATGAAGAAGAAACTACAATAGTTCCTCACAGTTATCAGGACTGACTGAACACGTGGAAGGCAGCATGATGAGCTTTAAGGAATAGATTTGTATAATTGCAATATAGACTAATAGAGCAAAACAGGAAACTAAACAAAACTAGAGATTTTCTTGTGGACTTTGCAGTATCTTGGAAATTAAGATAAAAGGGAAAGAGGTAAGAGTTAAAATTGTAACCAAAAGAGACAAGTAGAGCAAAAACCCTGAATGAGAGAAAGAATGTTAAATAGTTCAATATTGCTAGCACAAAGAAAGCCAGACCAAGGAAGAAGATTGCTAGCTTGAGAATAAAGAAGGACTCTAGTTTTTAGTTAGGCTATATTCTAAGTTTGTTTGAAATTCAGGATTAAGGTCACCAAAGAAGTAAGGATAGAAAGGCTCTGCTCCCTCAATAGCTTATACAGCCTTATTTCTAAAAGTATGTTAAGCCAACTTTTAGTAAATATTTACTAAATACCAGACATCATGTTAGGAATTTCAAGTTATCTTGTGATTATCAAAACAACCCTGTGAGGTACATATATTTATAGTCATTGTCCTTTTATACATTAGGAAACTAAGTCTTGAGTTATACACCTTATTACTGAAGGTCACACTGCTGTTTAACAGTCATTGATTCATTCTTTATTCATGAGATGGATGTAAAATATCTACTACATGCTAGCTGTTAAGTACATTTTAGGAGCAGAGAGCCTGTGAGGTGTGTGCCTGTCTTTATGGAACTTATAGGAGATAGCTACTATAAATAGTTGTGGTATTGGGTTAGGAGTGGAGCGGTGCATTAGGACTGTAGAGGAAAGGCTTAAAGGCTTCTGAGTCTTAAAGAATGTATAGGAGTTTGCTAGGGTTGGGCTAAAGGAATTCTGGGAGGAGTAACGCCTTAAAGTCATAGATGCCTGAGAAAATATGGATCTAAGATAACCTAGGAGTTTGCCTGGCTGGTATGATGTATAGGGGTTGGAGGGTGACAGGAGAGGTGGACCTAGAGGATACATAGGCATCGGGAAGGACTTCGCATATCAGAGTTTCTTTTCTTATTCAAAAGATAATGGAAGCACTGAAAAATTTCCACAAGAGGAAAACATGTTTAGCTTCACTTTTCATAGTATGAAGGTAGATTACAGAGATGTGAACAGGGGCGCCTGGGTAGTTCAGTGGGTTAAGCCTCTGCCTTTGGCTCAGGTCATGATCTCAAGGTCCTGGGATTGAGCCTAGCCCCACACTGGGCTCTCTGCTCAGTGGGGAACCTGCTTCTCCCAGCCCCCCACCACCTGCCTCTGTGCCTACTTGTGATCTCTGTCTGTCAAATAAATAAAATCTTTAAAAAAGAGAGAGAGAAGTGAAGCATTTGGAAAGGATAAAATTGTAGGAATTTAATTTCTCATCATCTCTTATTCGAACAATGAAAATTCACAGTAGAAATTAGGTTGTGGGGCAGATTTCAGTCGTATTTAGGAAATGGAAGTTAGAGGACTTAGAGTTAATTTGGCACAATTTTGTTTTTTGTGTCAAATTTGTTCTGAGACAAAGTATAAACAGTTTTCTATAACTATCAGACTAGAATGTAGTTTTCTCAGTATGTAAAAATAGTTCTTGGAACATGGAATGCGCTTGGTAAATATTTACTGAATGAAGAATGAAGTAGAGGGAGGGAGAGAAAGGACTATAGAATGACCTGAGGTTTGGTTTTTGTTGTTGTTGTCACTTTTAATTTTAATTTAATTTTATTTAAACTCAGTTAATTAATGTACAGTATATTATTAGTTTCGGAAGTAGAGTTCAGGGATTCATCAGCTTCATGTAACACGCAGTGCTCATTACATCATGTGCCCTCCTTAATGCCTATCAACCGTTACCCTGTCCCCCACAACCTCCCCTCAGCAACCTTCAGTTTGTTTCCTGTAGTTAAGAGTCTCCTATGATTTGTCTCCCTGGTTATTTTGTTTACCTTATTTTTCCTGCCCTTCTCCTGTGATCCTGTTTTATTTCTTAAATTCCACACATAAGTGAAATCATATAATTGGCTTTCTCTGATTGACATATTTTGCTTAGCATAATACCCTCTAGTTCCTTCCATGTCATCTCAAATGGTAAGATTTCTTTTTTTTTGATGACTGAGTCCCCCACCCCCAGCGACCCCTAGGGTTTTTTTGTTTGTTTGTTGTTTTGTTGTTTTTAAAGGTTTTATTTATTTATCCATTTGTTGGAGAGAGAACTCTAGCAGGCAGAGCGGCAGGCAGAGGCAGAGAGAGAGGCAGGCTCCCCACTGAGCAAGGAGCTCAATGCGGGACTCCATCCCAGGACACTGGGATCACGACCGGAGCCGCTTAACCAACTGAGCCACCTAGGTGTCCCAGACCCCTAGGTTTTTAAATTTAGGTAGCTGAGAGGATGATGGTGGCCTTGTGGAAAAAGGTAATAGAACAATCAGGATCAAGGGTAAGAATGGCAATTGCCAATTTTTTTGTTTATTAGGAGTTTATTTTAGTTCTAGTCATTTTAAACTTCTCTTTTAACTTTTTTTGTATTTATATTTGTATTTGTATTTTAAAAATTCTTATCAAACTAATACATGTGCCACAGAATATAAAGAGTATTAAGGACAGCCTCATCCTCTTTCCCAGGCCTCTCATTCACACTGCTGTTCCCTTGGGGTAAGTGCTGGTAAAAGCATATGGTCTTTTCTTCCATCTCTCCTGTGTGACACATATGTGAACAGAAACAGTTTTGTTCTTCTTAACAGAATGGAATTTTTGTATACATAGGTTTCTATATTCCCCCCACCTACTCCTCCCATACACACACACTTAGGAAGTCTGTTTAGACATCCTTTCATGTCAGTACGTTCAGATCCCTGGTTCTTTTAAATGTTTGTGCTAGTGTTATAGTATGTTTAGACTGTAAACATTTTTTGATTGGTAGTTATTCAGTTTATTACTATTACAAATAATGCTGCAGTAGATAACTCATGTATTTATACTGCATGTATTTATATCTTTGTGCACTATGAAAGTATATCTATGGGGTAAAATTCTTTTTTTTTTTTTTTTGATAAATTCTTAAAGTGGGAAATACTGGGTTCAAGAGTTTATGCATTTAAAAGGTTGACATTGTAAATTATTATTATTTACAAACTCTCTATCAATGTATTTATAATAATTTACAAAAATTATTATTATTCACAAACTCTCTATCAATGTATTTTACATTTCTTTTACTGGATTAGAATTTTTATTTTTTACCAAAAGAGCATGTGATTAATCTTTTAAAATACTTGTCAGTTTGATGAAACATGAGCTGTTTAATGACATTAAATCAACCCCATTTGCCTTAAAACTAGACAACTGTGACCTTACTTACTCTTGAACTTTTTCTTTTTTTTTTTTAAGTGTTTTAGGGCAGGTTTTCAGCTGTCTTAGTCTGTTCAAGCTGTTACAACAGAATACCACAGACTGGATGGCTTATAAGTAACAAATTTATTTCTCATTGTTCTGGAAGCTGGAAGTCCAAGACCAGGATGCCAGCATGGGTTCTGGGGAAGTCTCTCTTCTGAGTTACAGGATTCCCAGTTTCTAGCATGTTCTTAAATGGTGAAAGGGGTTTGGGAACTCTATGGGGTCTCTTTTTAAAAGGGCACTAATCTGCTGTATGACCTAATCACCTCCCTAAAGCCTCACCTCCTGATACTATATTATCTGTGAAGGTTTTCACAGATGATGAATTTGGGAGAATACAGACATTTAGACCGTAGCAAGTCCTTTCTTATATAAGTGTTTCTCAAAGTTCCCTCAGCTCTCTAGTAACTGTTCAAAGTAATCTTATCTGTCTTAATTCCTGTCTTTAAATATTGCCTATAAACTAGTAATGATTGTATGTTTTTATTAACTTTTCAGCTTGGGTACCAAAAAGTCAACTGCCTCCAAGTTTGCCTTTTTTCTAGATCTCATCCTGTCTTAGGAATGTTAAACGGCAGCTTCTCCGCCTATTATCTCTCCCTTTCATAATTTCCTTAACTACAATGCCACCAACTACCCTGTGTCTTTGGAAAATGGGCCTATTGTCACTCTCCTGCTTGAAAATCACCTGTGTTTCTTCTTGCCAATGGATGAAATTTAAGTTTGCTTCTTTGTTTGTTTACTTATTAAATTTTGTTAGAGAGCATGAGTCGGGGTGGGGAGGGTAGAGGGAAAGGGAGAGAGAGAATCTTAAGCAGGCTCCACGCTGTGCTTGCTCTCAGTCTCGTGACCCTGAGATCATGACCTGAGCTGAAATCAAGAGTTGGACACTTAACTGACTGAGCCACCTAAGTACCTTCCCCAAAATATTTTTAAATAGTATTCAAAGCCATAAAGAAAGATGACCCCAAATTACCTTTCTCTCCTCATCTGTGGCCATTTCTCCTTTTCTTATCCTCAGTTCCCTAACCTTTGGACACCTCAAGCTGTGGTTGTATTGCAGTTCTTACCATACCTCGACTAGACTGAGATCAGTCATCCTCCCTGCCATCCTGTTACCTACACTTAGGATATTCTCCGTTCTCATTAGCAAGAACAGGACTACATGAACACTTACTTATTAGACACTATATTTTCTCCTTGTTATCAGTTACTGCTTAAATTAATCTTAAATTTTGAGCTTATATACCACATTTTCTAGAATCTCCCTGATGTATAGTTTTACATTTTCAAGCCTTGGGAAAATGTATGGTTTTGTTAAATTTTTTTTAATTTTTTATTTTGAAATAGTTGTAGATTCATATGCAATTATAAAAACTAATACCGAGAGCCCTCTTACACTCTTCACCTAGTTCTCCCAGTGGTGATATCTTACGTAATTGTAATACAGTATCGCAACCAGGAAACTTACATTGATAGAATCCACCAATCTAATTCAGAATTCACTCATTTGGGTGTGTGCACTCATTTGGGTGTGTGCATATTAAATTCTGTGGGGTTTTATCACATTTGTAGATTTGTGTGACTACCACCACAGTCAAAGTGATTTGTTTGGTTCGTTTCTTAATTACGATTCTTCCTAGTAAAGTGTTCTCTGTTTTCCACTGTGACATCTATATGGGAGTCATACCAGAATGATTTTAGGTAGTATATGGATGAACATTTTTTTAATTTTACTAGTTGCAACTTAAAATTATTATGGCAAATGTCCTTTGTTTTTCAGTTAGCGTATGAAATTATAAAGTACCATTTTAATTTAAAAGGTGAGTCATCTTGGGGTGCCTGGGTGGCTCAGTGGGTTAAGCCTCTGCCTTTGGCTCTGGTCATGATCTCAGGGTCCTGGGATCAAGCCCCACATCGGGCCACCTGCTCAGCAGGGAGCCTGCTTACCCTCCCCCCCACACCTGCCTCTCTGCCTACTTGTGATCTCTTTGTCAAATAAATAAATAAAATCTTAAAAAAAACCAACAACAACAAAAGGTAAGTCATCTTCATAAAAAAAAGATAAGAAAATAATAGCACAGGAGATATTGAGGTTGAGGCAAAAATCATGTTAGACGTATACACAAAGGACTTAAGATACACAAAGCTTGGTACCTTTATTAGAGTGAAGAGACCCTTCTTTTTTGTTAGCATTATTGCTGGGACTAAGAACAATCTTAAGTCAGCAGCAGAGTAGAAGTTTGGGAGTCCTGGTTCACATCTAGGCCGTGTCATTCCCACCTCTCTTTCCACCACTAACTATGTATTGAATGCCTACTCTGCCAGACCCTTTTCTAGGTGCGGAAGATGCAAGAGTAAATAAAATAAAGCTTCTGCTGTATGGAGCCTACATTCTAGTGAGAGGAGACAAGACAATAAACATATGAAAAATTAAACATTATGTATCGGTGATAAGGAAAGTGAGCATAGTAAGGAGAACACAGTGTCATGGGAAGTGGTGGCATTGCATTGGTTGTATTTTTTTTAAAGATTTTATTTATTTCTTAGACAGAGATCACAAGTAGGCAGAGAGGCAGGCAGAGAGAGAGGGGGAAGCAGGCTCCCCACTGAGCAGAGAGCTTGATGCAGGGCTCGATCCCAGGACCCTGGGATCGTGACCTGAGCCGAAGGCAGAGGCTTTAACCCACTGAGCCACCCCGGCACCCCTGTATTGGCTATATTGTGTAGAGCATAGACTTTAGGGAAACAGGAGCAAAAGCAGAGAGGTTGTTTAGGAGGCTGTTTCCATAATCCAAGCACAAGATACTGTTTCCCAAACCAGAAGACAATGCCCATATGGTCCCAATATGGTTACCAATCTCCCGACTTCTGCAGACAGTACCCAGATTCCATTATATTTTTAAAGTCTACTGAACAGGATTTTTGAGTGGATCAAATGTGGGATGTGAGAGAAAAAGGAAAAATTAAGGATGACTCCAGGGCTTCTGGCTTACGCATCTAGAAGGTTTGAATAGCTATCAACGAGATGGAATCAATTGACAACAAATTTTAGGGAGATTGGAAAATTGGTTTTGGGCATTATAGTTTTAAAATGCCTACTAAATGTCCAAGTTTGATATGTTCAATAGGCAATTGGAGGTTAGTAAAGATGTTTGGGATGGAAATAAAAATTCAGGACCAGTTAGTATATTGACATTATTTAAAGCCATGAACCTTGGGCGCCTGGGTGGCTCAGTGGGTTAAGCCACTGCCTTCGGCTCAGGTCATGATCTCAGGGTCCTGGGATCGAGTCCCGCATCGGGCTCTCTGCTCAGCAGGGAGCCCGCTTCCCTCTCTCTCTCTCTCTGCCTGCCTCTCCATCTACTTGTGATTTCTCTCTGTCAAATAAATAAATAAAATCTTTAAAAAAAAAATAAAGCCATGAACCTTAATGAGCATATCTAAAGCACGTGTGTTGTTAGAGAAGAGGGGCCTGGGGACTAACTTCAGGGACACTCTAGCATTTACAGTACAGTGAGATAAAGAGGAATCAGCAAACGAGACTAAAGAGTGACTAGTGAGATAGGAGTAGACCAAGAAAGAGTGACGTCTTAGAAGCTGAGGAAAGAAAGCATTTCAAGGATAATCTAGGTCAGTTCTGCTGATAAATTGAATAATAGGACCAAAGCTTCAACTGACTATTGAGTTAGGCATAAGGAGATATTTTATGACCTACAGGCTATGGCCTTATTTAAATTAAATCCAGAGAAACCAGGAGTGGGGCTCCTGGGTGGCTCATTTGGTTAAATGTCCGACTCTTGATTTCAGCTCAGGCCCTGATCTCAGGGTTATGAGATCAAGCCCCTCATGGGCTTGGTATTGGGCATGGAGCCTGTTTAAGATTCTTTCTCTCTCTCTCTCCACCCCCCCAATCTGGCCAACCCACCATTCTACCCCCACCCCTACTCCTGCCCCTGTGCACACACACACATTCTCTCTCTCAAAAATAAAAAAATAAGAGAGAGAGAGGGGCCGGGATCAGAGGAATTAAAATAGTAATTTCAGATAGTGTTTTCAAGGAGTTTTGCTGTGAAAGGGAGCAGGCATTGGAATGGAATAGTAGCTGGAGAGAGATGGAAGGTTGATGGAGGGTTTTTGGTTTTTTTATTTTTTTAGAATGGAGACATATAGCATATTTAGAGATCCTTCCAGTGGAGCGGGAAAGTAGATGTTGTAGGAGAGAGCACAATTCCTGGATTGCTATTCTTGGGTGAGTTATAGAATGGAGCCTAAATGTGAAGGGCTGCCTTCAGAGCACAGGTAGCTTAGCCAAGTAAAAGGAGAGATGACAGAATGCATGGGCACAGAAGTAGGAAGATTGGTAGCTCTGGTGGGACCATATGGGCATTGTCTTCTGGTAGCTTCATTATCAGCTGAAAGTATAGTCATGTTAGAGATTTGAGATGAGAGGAAAAGGTAGGAAGTAATTGTGTAGAAGACTGAGAGAGTAAGAGGACTTAGGGGAATATAGTAGAATTGCTGGGTAGCACTAAGCGGTTACTAGAATTTTATTAGACATCAATTTAAATTGAGACCAAGGCCACATGATTATAGTTTTCTTCAGTAGTGTTCTGCTGCACAGAGTTTGGTATAAGCAGAATTTTTGACTTAACCAAGGTTGAAATTTGTACATTAGAATGATGAAAAGAGAAGGGCCAGGGTCATAAGGGTATATACGTAGGGAGTCACTGTAATGGTAGATCATGAAACTTAGGCTGGATAAGGAGCTCAGAAGGGAAATTATAAGGGGGGTAAGAGACGGTGGGGAAGGGGAGTAGAATTGAATGGATGTGGGTTCTGATAGAGCTTGAATATTGTTGGAGTAGAATCCTAAAGGGAATGAGTGAAAACAAAGTGTTGGTCAGGGATTAGATGGTTAATTTGGGATTACAGGAGAGGAGTGGTTACTGGTAAGTCTAGGTTATGACCATAAGCTACTTCCTGGTGAATAGCCTTAGTAAAATTCTACAACCTCTCCAAGTCCTACTTTTCTCCTCTGAAAAATGAGGATAATGCCTATTTTACAAAGTTGACATGAGGATTAAATAATATAAATGGCATAGTGTCTAGCATATGATAGATTCTTAAAATTTTTCATATTTCCTAATTTTGAACCTCATTTTGCCTGACCTGAGCAGAATAGCAAAATACCATATATGCTTATTACCTTGTGCTTCAAAATCATATATGAAGCCTAATGAAGTTTAAAAAGATTTATAAATCACTCTATATCCATTATTATTTTTCTTTACTTAGAATGAAAAACACTACCATTGCAGCTATCACTATTATGTTAAGAAGCACTTATATTTCTATTATAATTCTGCTTTTGTTACTATTTATGCATTTAAAAGAATCTGTGCAAAGGGTTTTCACATCATTTGCATTTATTGTCAAAATAGCCCTGTGAGGTATGTGGTGCTGGTATTTTTGTTATTTTCTTCATTTCCCAGTAGAGGAAATGAAAGTATAGTGAAGTATCCTACATATGATTATATTGGTTGAACTAGAACTTGAGCCCAGGTCTTCTGATTAACTGGTAACTGAATTCTGTTCCTTTTAAGGTATGTCATTACTGGGGATATGTTTGCTTGCTATAGATCTGCTAATCCCTGAAGTTTTCTTTTTAAACTCTGTAAGGAAAGGATTTTTCTTTTTACTGCATGATCCTCATACCTTTTTTTTTTTTTTTTAAGATTTTATTTACTTATTTGACAGAGACCACAAGTATGCAGAGAGTCAGGCAGAGATAGAGAGGAGGAAGCAGGCTCCCTGCCGAGCAGAGAGCCCAATGTGGGGCTCAGTCCCAGGACCTGAGATCATGACCTGAGCCGAAGGCAGAGGCTTAATCCACTGAGCCACCCAGGCGCCCCTGATCCTTATACTTTTATATGCATTCATTTTTTCATGCAACACATACTTACTATAACCTTTCTAAATGTTAGGTCGTGTGTTTAGGCCCTAGATATATGGTAGTGAGAAAGACATGTACCCATACTTTCAGGAAATTTTCACTATGGTGAAAAGGACAGACATTAACTAATAATTACATAAAAATATGTATAATTGAAAAATGCCAGAGCCATGTGAATGAATAACAGAGAAGGACTTTATTGAGCCTGTGGGTTGGGTTCATGGTGATCATGAAAGACTTCTCTAAGGAAGTTATAATTAACCTGAGTTTTGAAGGATGAACAGCAGTCAACTAGGCAAAGGAGTAATGGGAAGAGGGTGCTACCTAAGGGGAGAGCCTAGATGAAGGGATCTTTCCTTCTTTCTGTCCTTCTTACCCTCCTTCCTTCCTATCACAATTCAAACTGGTTCTTTCTCATTTTCATTATGATTTTAAAATATATTTTAAGCATAAATTAATAGTTACAAAGCATAGGACTGAACTTTTTGCGTTTTCTTAGAAAATCCGTTATTTGGACTGCTTAGGAGGGCCTGTGGTGAGTTTACATCCTAGGTTCCATCAGTTGTCATGCAGTAATGCCATTGAAAACATTTATTTTGCTGTTCTTCCCCCCCCCCCCCGGTTTTATTGAAAAAAAAAAAAAAAAGGATATACATAACTCTATAAGTTTAAGGTATATAGTGTGATAATTTGATTTACATATATTGTGAAATGGTTACCACAGTAGGTTTAGTTAACATCCGTCATCTCAGATTGATTTTGCTTTTATGCTGGCACAACACACTGAATCTTTTTTCCAAAAAGAATGTGATATACGTCGCTTAAATAAATGAATAGTTCCATCTAAACTGATTCATTCATTTGGTGTATTACAAGAACCAGTTCATTACATAAACTAATCATTTCCTTGGTTGAAAAATATAGTTACAAGGGTTTTTCTTAGTTCTAAATAGGATGGGGACTCAGGCAATTTTTTTTTTCTTATTTTTACACTGTCATCCATTTCATCCATTGACCCACTGCCAGTAGCACTTATGTAACACAAGATATCTTCTATAGCAGTCTATAGTAGAAAATCCACATGGCACAAGAAGAAAATCTCAGGAGATGAATGTTATAATCTACCAGTATTTCATTTTTTTTTTTACCAGTATTTCATTTTTTAAAACAAAATACCATCCATTCTTATGATAAGTTACAAAATATGTTTAACTAGTCTAAGTGCATATAGAACAGACTATGGTATTTAGCAAAGTAGAAGAGAAGCTTTGAAAAGATATTGGCTACAAAAAGCAAAGGATGCATAATTCTTTGACTTTATAAAGAGATTGCTCAGCACATTTATCAAGCAAAGGTGATGGGACTTGCTTGGAATGATTCCAAGCCACAATGTGATGCTGGCTAAGCATTATTAAAACACAGAAACAGATGTAGAGCAATGATACCATAGGCTTCTCAAGCACGTAAGACATTGTTAACGATTTTTTTCCACCCCGTCAGTTTATGGAAGAAAGTAATATGTTGTGGTTGAAAGAGAATGTACTTTAAAGGTACCTAGCCTTCATCTATATCTCAGTACGACCACACTCTTCTTTGATCTACAGTGATTCTCGACATCTTTCTGAGCCTCAGTTACCCATCTCTAAAATTACAAAAGCATCTTTTAGAAAAATTTGTTAAGATTTTATTTATTTACTTTTGAGAGAGTGCGGGGCAGGGGCTGGGCAAAGGGAGAGGGAGAGAGACTCTCAAGCAGACTCTGTGCTGAGTGCAGAGCCTAACTCAAGGCGTGATCCCATGACTCTGAGATCACGACCTGAACCAAAACCAAGAGTTGGACACTTAACTGACTGTGCCACCCAGGCACCCCAGGAAAATATCTAAATGAAATAATGAAACTTGATATTCAGGGTGATGACCCTGAGACAGTGAACTGTCTGGACAGTCTGAATTATTCACTAATTTTAATAGTGTCATCTTTGTCTGGGATTGTAATCCTTGTTTCACTTTAATGCAGTATCAAGAATAGCTGATGAATCAAGATAGCGCATTGCAGAGCCCTTGAGGAATAAAGTATATGTAGCATTTCTACCTGTATATGTTAAAAATATTCCTGCCTATAAAGCAGTATAAATACACTTTCAGATATAAAGAAATCATCCATTCTGTTTCACAGTGCTAGCCAGTGAGCATAAGGTTAGCCAACTTTTTTTTCTTTTTCCCTGCCTAATACTTTTCTGTCCCTCTTTGAATTTAGGAGCATGTATCCTGTTTGGAAGTCTTTTCTTGAGGGAACAATGCAGGTAGCCCAGTCTCGGATCAATATATGTGAAAACTATAAAAACTTCATTTCTGAGCCTGCAAGGACAGTGAGAAGCTTAAAAGAACAGCAACTAAAAAGGGTATTGTTTCTATTCTTTTCTTATATGCATTATTAATATCTCAGTGCTCCATTTGTGATCTGCAAGATTATATTAAATTGCACTTTAACGCCTTGAGCTTTTCTATATGGTCACAAATATTTTTGATTTCAACATGTTACTAGGATTTTGTTGATTTCATCATATTCTTTCTAACTACTGTATTTTATTAACTGACAAAAGTGAATGTAATTTGGATCAACATTCTGAAAGCTCAGTAAATGCTTCTTTCAAATACCACTTTTCACCCTAAGTAAATAGATTTACTTAGTTTCACAATATTGGTATTGTTTGGTGTATGTTAAAGTAGTTACAATGTTATTAATCCTACTTTGTCTTAGTTTTCACTTGAGCCATTTTGTATGCTAATTTAAAAGAAGTTGACACATTTTGACCAAATATAGAAAACTTATTACCAAAAGTGTTGTGCTCTAAAGTTTAATTATATAGGTTACAAAGAAGTAAAGTTTTCAAATAGATATATTTCTTTGTTTATACAGAAGTTAAAAATTCAAAGAAAAAAGTCACTATTTATTAAATGTGATTTTTATGAAAAGCTTGCTATTAAAAATAGTTGATTGAATTGTGTCCTCTTGTGGAAATGGAGTTACAAAAACAGATTATCATGATGCCTAATAAGTAATTAATTTTTTTATGGGACCATTAAGTACTTTAGAAAATATTAAAGTAACCATTTATGGAAATAGTATTTTAGAAGCCATCCAGTTTTAAAATTCTAATTGTTATTTGGATTTTCAGAATTGTAAAAAAACTAATTTTGCTTATTTGTCTAAGATGACTTTAGCAGCATAAAATCAGTATGTTAAATGTATATTGTATATATATAAAATTTTCACCTCTTTCAAGCATTTGTGTGATATCACTTGGTCTTAACATTTGCGTAAGAATGCCGTTGTTTTACCTTTGCTCAAAATTACCTCTTTCTAAACAAGCATGGTACATAAACTACATGACCACTGACCAAACAGTGCTTTTGAGTTGGAAGAAAATATGCTATATGTCTAGGTATGTAAATATCTATCCCTGTATACAGAGAGAGGGTAGAAGGTAGAGGCAGAGAATTAATGCTAGCATAATTACTAACTGGGAGGAAATACTATGTGTCTTATAGCTAGTGCAGTCACCAAATTTAACTGAATTACTGGAAAGTTCTAATTTTCTTAATATAAGAATATTTTGGGGGCACCTGGGTGACTCAGTGGGTTAAGCCTCTGCCTTTGGCTCAGGTCATGATCTTAGTGTTCTGGGATCAAGCCCCACATCGGGCTCTCTGCTCAGCAGGGAGCCTGCTTCCCCCCCGCCCCACCTGCCTCTCTTCCTACTTGTGATCTGTCAAATAAATAAATAAAAATCTTTTTTTTTTTTAAAGATTTTTATTTATTTATTTGCCAGAGACAGAGGGAAAGAGAGCGAGCACAGGCAGACAAAGAGGCAGGCAGAGGCAGAGGGAGAAGCAGGCTCCCTGCCGAGCAAGGAGCCCGATGTGGGACTCGATCCTAGGACCCTGGGATCATGACCCGAGCCAAAGGCAGCTGCTTAACCAACTGAGCCACCCAGGCGTCCCAATAAATAAAAATCTTAAAAAAAAATATTTTGAAAAAGTTTACCCTTACGCTTTTCTCTTACATTGGTAGAATATTGTCTGCCCTGAATTTAACTAGCATTCTCGGGCAAATGATGTTTGGTAGGGTTTGACAAGTTTTCTTATCTGTGAGTTAATTTGTTTTGTAATATATCTGAGAAAAATGGTGCTGTGTTCCATCTAGACGTTAAGTACATATTGGTCATACCCATTAGAAATCTGAGATTACAGATGACAGCCCTACTTCCAACTAGCTTTAAGCCAAGAAAATAATGTATTAGCTTGTATAACTGAAAATGCCAGGGGTGGATCCAGGTGCTCAAATGATGGTATTAGAATTCAGTCTTTCTTCTCATCCATTAGGTCTGCTTCATTCTTTAGCAACTCTTAACATGGTGGCCCCCAAAATGCAAGATTTATGAGTCTTACAGCAGGCAATTGTACATTTTCCATTTTCCTAAAAGTTCCAATAAAACTACCCAAATTGAGGCTGATTGGCCTATCTTGGGTCACAGGCTTTCCCCCAAGTCAGGGGTTAAAGTCCTCATTGCAAACGATATATACTAAAAAGCTGGTAAGATGATTTTCCAAAAGAAAATTGAGATGGGTTTCCAAAGGAAAACAAGGGAAACAGAGACAAAGCAAGTAGAGATAAGTAACCGCTACAGTTGATTTTTCCAATTGTACCTCCCAAGGTTTACCACAGATTAATTCCATAGGATAAATAGACCATCAATTCTTTCTCTTTTATTTCTCTAAATTTCCGCCATTTTTTTGCCTTCTTTTGAATCAATCTTATATTTTTTATTTCCTCTTTTTTTCCTTAACTTTAGTGTGATAAAATCAGTTGACATGAGATCTACTCTCTTAACAGGTTTTTAAGTGTGTGATACAGTAGTGTTATCTATAGCCACAATGTTATACAGCTAATCTTGAACTTACTCATTCTGTATATCTGAAATTTTGGTAGGTTAGCAGTTCTCTCTTTCTCTTCCTCCAGCCCCTGCTGACCACAACTTACTCTTTGCTTCCATGAGTTTGATACTTTATGTAAGTGGCATCATGCAATATTTTTCCCTTTGTGACTGGCTTATTTCATTTAGTGTAATGTCTTACAGGGTCATCTGTGTTGTATGTGGTAGCATTTCATTCTTTTTTAAGATCAGATAATATTCCATTATGTGTACATGCTACATTTTATATACATTCTTGCATTGATCAACACTTTGGTTGTTTCCTCATTTCTTTCTGCTCTTGAGTCTGAATATTTTCTACCAATACCTCTCAGTTAATTAATACTCTATTTTGGTGTTTCTAATTTGCTTTTAAAATGTCTTTGGAATCTTAGTGTATTTTTCAGTTATAGAATTTTTATTTTTTTTAATTTTTTTTAAAGATTTTATTTATTTATTTGACAGAGAGAAATCACAAGTAGATGGAGAGGCAGGCGAGAGAGAGAGAGGGAAGCAGGCTCTCTGCTCAGCAGAGAGCCTGATGTGGGACTCGATCCCAGGACTCTGAGATCATGACCTGAGCTGAAGGCAGCGGCTTAACCCACTGAGCCACCCAGGCACCCCAGTTATAGAATTTTTAATTGAGTTTTTAAAAATAGATACTGTGGGGCACCTGGGTGGCTCAATTGGTTAAATGTCTGCCTTCAGCTCAGGTCATGATCCCAGGGTCCTGGGATCAAGCCCCCACATTGGGCTCCCTGATCAGCAGGGAGTCTGTTTCTCTCTTTGCCCCCCCCCCCCCAGTCATGTTCTCACACACTCTCTCCCTCTCAATCTCTCTCTCTCTCTCTTTCAAAAATAAATAAATAAATATTTAAGAAAAAAAGATTCTCTGTTTCTGGTGCACCTCCACATGTTTTTCCTTTACCCTCTTGAATATACTATTCCTAATCTCTGTTTCATGATTCCACTGTCTGAATCACTGTAGGCCTTTTTTTTTTTTTTTAATGGTTTACTATTTTTCTTGGTTTTGGGTTATTGGGGTCAGCTGTTGTAGTATGCCTCACAATGGTGGACATTTTGGATAAAAATTGTAGAGACTCAAGTGTGCCTGGGTTGCTCAGTGGGTTAAAGCCTCTGCCTTCAGCTCAGGTCATGATCCCAGGATCCTGGGATTGAGCCCAGCATTGGGCTCTCTGCTCAGCCAGGAGCTTGCTTCCTTCCTCTCTCTCTGCTGCTTCTCTGCCTACTTGTGATCTCTGCCAAATAAATAAATAAAATCTTAAAAAAAATTATAGAGACTCTGGAAGACATTTTTTATTTCCAAAGAGTTAAGTTTTCTGGCAGGCAGATAGAATACTGTCAGATCACCTTGATCCTGTGAGGGTCTGGTTTTAGCTTTTCATGGGGCTGGTCTATTTCACCTTTGTTCTTATTGCCAGTATTTTAACTGTGAGAAAGTGTGGGGTGCCTACCAAAACCCTTCTACTTTGACAAGACGTGCCAACCTTTGTCTTCTCAGCATCGTATCGCTGCTCTGATCCTCTGCTAACTGCTCAGCTCATTAGCCTTTTAGCTACTGTTTTTTATTGGATTTCTTGGCGTTAACACCCGTACATGGCCATTTAGAAATCAACTGAACCGATGACTTGGGGAAATTGCATACAGATCTTTGGGCTTGCTTTTCTCTGTAGCACCCTTCTTTCCAGATCTTAGCCTCTCAAATTTCTACTCTTTCAGCATCCTTAAACTTCAACCTCTGATTTGCCAGTCTAGTAAGAATGCCTGTTTCTTTGTAACCTGATTCAACAAATAACCTTAGGAGAAAAGTCACCTTAAATATAGAGCTTACCTAGCTGTGCTTCCCTTCTTCCAGACATCACAGTTCCCGTAAGTCCAGTGTGTATCATTGTTCCTTAGTGCTGGTAGTTTTAAACAGTGTCCAAGTTTTACATCCTAGAGGAAGGTAGTCTGAAACAACTTGTTCTGTCATTATCACAACCAAGTTTGACTTAAAGTTTTCCCTCTATAACATTTTGATATTCATGTTCTTTTAAAAACTTTCTCTATTTTGACAGTTTTCTAATACTGGGGGTAAATCCAGGCATATTATAATTATAAAGCATCTGACCATTGTGTAGATTATAATGAGAATTTTATCATGGCTTTTTCTAAATCATTTTCTGTGTGCTAACATTTGCTTATAGAACAAAATGAGCCATTATAGTCTAAGGCATTTGTCATTTTGTAAATTGAGGTATAATTAACATAACATTGTATTAATTTAAGGTGTATAATGTAGTGATTCAATATTTGTATATATGCAAAAGATCACAATAAGTCCAGTTAACATCTATCAGTCTCATAATTAATAACACTTCAGTTCATATTTTTCTCATGTATACTAGAGTTCACATTCCTTTGAAATAGTTGGGATTTACATTAGATAACACTTTAGAGTTTGTAAACTATTACTGTATCCATTATAGTCTCATTTGTTTTTCATATGTACTTGTTAGGTATGTAAATACTACTATTTTACAAATGACAAAACCAAGGCTAAAAAATATTAAGGAGACTTATTAGTAAATAACAGAGCAGGAACTTGAATACACTACTTCCTAATTCCACATCCGATGCAATTTTTAAAAATGCCTGAAGTTTAAGTTTAAATAGAAAATACATACAACCTCTTTACCTTAGTAGGCTACTTAATTCCTTTACTTCTTTTATCTTCTTAGTCTTTGTAATAGTTGTAATTAATACATTGATCATTTTTTATGATATCCTGTATTTGTTATTCTCTTCCATTTCCTAATTAATTGTTCATGTTTCTGTACAACCTTTATGTTGTTGTTGTAATTTTTATTATTATTTTAAGTAGGCTCCAGTCCCAGCTTAGAGCCCAGTGCGGACCAGGAACTCAAAACCCTGAGATCAAGACCTGAGCTGAGATTGAGAGTTGGATGGTTACCCAACTGAGCTACCTAGGCACCTCTATTATTTTTTATTTCTGAATTAATTTTTAATTTATTCTGCTTTTTAAAATCATACCTCTGTTTTTGGACATGACCACTAAGTCTACAATAAAAATTTAACTTTTTTTCTTTGAAGTTATTATCTTAGGATGAGTTTCCAGAAAACAACTACTGTTCACAGAACCTACTGGTTTGTAGGACTTTAATGTATTGGCTAAAGTTACTTTTACTTTTATTCCCGTCTTTAAATTACTGGCAGATATATCTATCTATACATGATCTGTGTCATGCTCAGGGATCATACTTTTAATTTCTTCACTGGAATTCTAATATCCAAGTTTGTCATCATTTCATATGATCCCTTAGCCTTAGTGTAAACTTGTACATTAATTTTTGTGTTTATCAGTGGTCAGTGCTTATAATTCTTGGGAAAGAGCTGGGCTTATACCACACCAAGTCTTTTTTTTTTTTTTTTTTAATATATAATGTATTATGTGTTTCAAGGGTACAGGTCTGTGATTCATCAGTCTTATACAATACAAATTGCTCTCCACAACACATACCCTCCCCGATGTCCATCGCTCAACCCACTATGCCTCCTACCCAGTTCCCCTCCAGCAACCCTCAATTTGTTTCCTGAGATTAAGAGTCTTTATGGTTTGTTTCTCTCTCTGGTTTTGGCTTCTTTCATTTATCCCTCCTTTCCCCTATAATCCTCTGCCTTGTTTCTCAAATTCCACATATCAGTGAGATCATATGATAATTGTCTTTCTCTGATTGACTTACTTGTAGTAAGTAATTGACTTACTTGTAGTTCCATCCACATCATTGCAAATGGCAAAACTTCATTTTTCTAAAAGATTTTATTTATTTATTTATTTATTTATTTATTTGTCAGAGAGAGAGAGAGAGAGAGCTAGCACAGGCAGACAGAATAGCAGACAGAGGCAGAGGGAGAAGCAGGCTCCCTGCTGAGCAAGGAACTGGATGTGGAACTCGATCCTAGAATGCTGGGATCATGACCCGAGTTGAAGGCAGCAGCTTAACCAACTGAGCCACCCAGGCATCCCAAAACTTCATTTTTGATGGCTGCATAATATTCCATTGTGTGTCTCTGGACCACATCTTCTTTATCCATTAATCTGTCAGTGGACACCTGGGCTCTTTCGATAGTTCAGCTATTATGGACAAAGCTGCTATAAATAACTGGAGTGCACCAAGTCTTTTCTTAAGCATTGTTAAGCTTCTTTTTAAGTATATAACTTAGTCTACCCCAGAAAACTGTATTCCTGCAGAAGAAATTTATCTTAAAATTGGAAAGGAAATCCTAGGTAATCTTTTTAGGTACAGGTCTGTGAATCACCAGGTTTACACACTTCACAGCACTGATGACTTTTATTTAATAAATGTTTTTGGTTCAGGCATACCTCAAAAATACTGTGGGTTTGGTTCTAGACCACTACAATAAATCAAATATTGGAATAAACTGAGTCAAATGAATTTTTTAGCTTCCCAGTATAAATAAAAGTTAGTTCACACTGTACTATAGACTATTTAGTGTACAATAGCTATGTCTAAAAAAATGTGCATGCCTTAATTTAAATATAGTTCATTGCTTAAAAAATGCTAACCATTATCTGAGTTTTCATGAGTCATAGTTTTATTGCTGATAGAGGATCTTGCCTTGACGTTGATGGCTGCTTATTGAGCAGGGTCGTGGTTGCTGAAGGCTGGGATGGCTGTGGCAGTTTCTTAAAATAAGACAACAATGAAGTTTGCTGAATCCATTGACTCTTCCTTTCACAAATGATTTCTCTGTATTATGTGATGTAATATGTGATGTAACATGTGATACTATTTGATAGTATTTTACCCACAGAACTTCTTTCAAAATTGGAGTCAGTCCTCTCAGACCCTGCCACTGTTTTATCAACTAAATATACTTAATATTCTAAATTCTTTGTTGTCATTTTAACAGTCTTCACCAGGAGTAGAGTCTGTCTCAAGAAACCACTTTCTTTGTTCATCCATAAGAAGCGATCCCCCATCCATTCAAGTTTTATTATGAGGTTGCAGCAATTTAGGCACATCTTCAGGCCCCACTTCTAATTCTACTTCTTTTGCTATTTCCACCACATCTGCAGTTACTTCTTTCACTGAAGTCTTGAACCTTCAATTTATTTAAAAAAAAAAAAAAATTAAATAAATGCAGTATCTGTAAAGCACAATAAAGCAAAAGTACAATAAAATGAGGTATGTCTGTGTTTTGCTATGTGAAGACTACTTTTCTTTGACAAAAATCCAGATACTCCGACTTGAAGCAGTTCCTTTGGGAAAACATGTGGTTATGGATGTACTGAAGGGTAGGGAAGAATGGATCACAAGAGATTTCTTCGTTGCACACATAGGCTATCTAATATTATTTGATGAATAGTATCTTAGAAACTTATATAAAGAGAAAGAAAAAAGGAAAAGAATCACCCTAAATGTTCTGATGAGATTTTTGAGAAATCTTTTTAAAGATCTGAACTATCATAAAATCCACCTTGACATTGTCACATGTGCAAAAAATAATTTAATTAATAGTATTTTATAGATGAAAATGAATTAAGTAATTCCCTAAGATGTTTGGTTACCCAGTACTAAGAAAGACATCTTATTCTTCAAAGGGTAGGGATATAAGCAGTTGAGTGGCTATGTGTGGGTTTGTGCACACATGTGCCTATGGCATTCACTTTGTATGAATATACTGCGATCCTAGCCACATGGTTTGCATCCCCAGGAAAAGTTTTGACCTTCTGTGCTTAGTTTCCTCTCAAAACACTCATTATCAGACCCTTTCAATGCAGGTAAATCTCCATTGGATTCTTGAGTTTCTCTTCACTGTTCAGTTTTTCTGAGGCCACACTCATTTTAGGTGAACACTTTGGTTATAGAAATCTTACATCTGACTCCTCTTTTAAATAATCCATCTCTGAAACTAATATATTATATGTTAACTAATTGAATTTAAATAAAATTAAATTAAAACAAAACAAAACAAAACAAATAATCCATCTCACTTTCCCATTAAACATAGTTGCATTTTTCAGACCGTGCCCCAGTTTTTGCTTCTTAATATCTCATTGAAGCCATGGAACACTTTCTAAGCTCTCCATACCCACAAACACAGCATTACTGGGATGTTTCAGTTTTCTGTGGGAGTGTCAGGTTGTCATGGTATTATTTTTAAATATTTTTTATTTTTATTTTTTTGGTTCTAAAATTTAACTTCTCCTTTAATTTTATTTTTTCAGCGTTCCAAGATTCATTGCTTATGCACCACACCCAATGCTCTATGCAGTATGTGCCCTGCTTAATACCTACCACCAGGCTCACCCAACCCCCCACCCTCCCTCCCCTCCAAAACCCTCAATTTGTTTTCTCAGAGCCCACAGTCTCTCATGCTTCATCTCCCCCTCCAATTTCCCCCAATTCACTTTTCCTTTCCTTCTCCTAATGTCTTCCGTGTTATTCCTTATGCTCCACAAGTGACATCATATGACAATTGACTCTCTCTGCTTGATCTATTTAACTCAGCATAATCTCCTCCAGACCCATCCATATTGATACAAAAGTTGTGTCCTCCTTTCTGATGGATGCATAATATTTTTTATTTTTATTCTTTTAAGTATTAAGTGGGGTACATATTGCATGGAGCGCTGGGTGTGGTGCATAAACAAGGAATCCTGGAACACTGAAAAAATAAAATAAAATTTTAAAAAAGTAATCTCTGTGCTCAAGAGCCACATGCTCTACTGACTGAGGCAGCCAGATACCCTTCATGGTATTATTTTTTAAATAAGTGGTTTGTTTATGATAAGGACTATTAAAACTAAAGACAAAGGAAGATTTTTCTGCAAGATAAAAGATTATTATTTTAGTATATCTACACAGCAAAATCTTATTCAGCCACAAAAAGAAATGAATTAATACATGATATAAGATAGATAAACCCTGAACACATTATACTAAGTGAAAGTCTTGGGACATATACGGCCAGATATTATATAATTCCACTGATATGAAATGCAAGAAATTCATTGAGACAAAAAGTAGTGGTTTCTAGGGACTAGGAGTAGGGGAAAATGGAGAGTGACTGCTAATTGGTATGGGTTTCTTTCTTTTTTTGGGGGGGGGGGGAGTGATGATAGTATTCTGGAGTTAAGTAGTGGTAATAGTTGTACAATCTTAAGAATATACTGAAAACCACTGAATTGTATACTTTAAAATTTTCTGCTATGTGAGTTACATGTCAATTTTTAAAAGCTTACTATTTTAAGGTAAGTTTTCTCTACATAAGGACTTTAAAAACATGGTTGTCACAAAACTGGGGCACGTACTATAGTGGTTTACATGGTAAAAGATATCACTCTTTACTGTATGACTTGGGATAAATTATTTAACCTTTGTAAGTCTATTTCTTCATTAAAAAATTTTTTTTTATTTATTTATTTGAGAGAGAGTGCGAGAGTGCAGGTGCATGCACAAGCTGGGTATGGGACATAGGTGAGAGAGAGAATCCCAAGCAGACTCTGTGCTGACAGTGGAGCCTGATGCAGGGCTCAATCCCATGACCCCAAGATCACAACCCAAGCTAAAATTAAGAGTCAGACACTGAACTTACTGAGCCACCCAGGCGCCCTGTATTTCCTCATCTTAAAATGGTACTAATATGAATACTTTTATCAGAGTTGTTTGGAGGAGTAAATGTGATAAAATTTATAAAGTACTATACTTACACATTTTGCCTGTGTGCGCGCCCATAGGGAGTCTTCTTAAAAGTAGCAAAACACTGAGACTGTCGTGATTATCCTAGGCCATACATGGCATGAGGTTTACTTAGAAGGACATTTGAATAGCAAACACAATTAACAAGCAGGATGGCATCCGGCACTAGTATAATTAGTTCTTCCACCAGTGTATGCCTCAGTCTGCATAGCCAACCAGTTATTCTGTTTGGTTCCTCAGGTGAAAGGTCTGGGGTAAGAGAATGAGATTCACATGTACAGGGATAGCCACTGACCCTAAAGAGACTAAAAGCTTTTATTACAACTTTGTTTATTTATTACACCAGAGCTTCCAAAGTCTCTGCAAAAGACTTGTCCATATACAGGCATTATCATACTCACAGAAGCCCAAACTCAGGACTTTTCCATCAGATATTTATCTTGCATTTGTACTTTCTTCCACATTGAGGCAGTTTACCTATCAATGTTCATAAGTGGTGTTGCCACATTGTGTCTTTATCAGGTTTCTGTTGAAACACAGACCTAGAAAGTTAAGTAAGTGTCCAGTTTTCAAGCAGAAAAGAAAGAGGTGAGGCTTTTTTTTAACCCTTTATTTATAGCTTGGCACTTGTTAAGTGCTAAGTAAATACGCCTTAGGGAATCCTCCAGGTTTTTTGCTTACTGTAAAGTAGTCCTTTTCTTACCACCTAACAATTTTTGGGAAACTCTAGCCTGTATGTCACATGTGTAAGTTTATTTGCACTTCATCCTTTCTGCTCCAGTGTCTTTGCTCTACTCCGTGCTGTTCATCCTGTCAATATAGTTCCTTACCAGTGTCTCTTCCTGCTTTGCTGAGTTCTTGTCAGTCTCCACCAGACTCTTGTTTCAGGCTCAGAAGTGTTTCAGTTGAGGCTTCCCTGAGTTGGCCTCACCTTTGCAGTGGTCTGTTGCAAACTGGGAAGTGTTTCCCCTTTAGATATCCAGAAGAGTCCCAAAGCAATGTTACTTTGGCCCCAATGTGTTATAAGAATTTATTAATCAAACATTTATTTGAGTTAATCATGTCCGTTTCCATTCCCAGATGTGTATATGTATTCAAAGAACTGAGTTGGTAGTAATTTTGAGTAGTAATTGTTACATGGTACCCAGGTTTCTTGCTTCTCTCCATCTTGGATTTATGCTAGACTTGTCAGATTATACTCCTCCTTTCCCAGAGCAGAATTCTTCAGTATCCTTTGCACCATCAGTTCCCCAAACATGTAAATATTTTATTAATATTTTGTAGCACATTAAGACTTTGGCAGCACATATACTAAAATTGGCATGTTATAGAGAAGATCAGCATGATCCCCACCCAAAGATTATGAAGTAATATAGGATTGCTTTGTTCTTTTGCCTTTAGTGTCATGGTATCTCCAACAATAAAAGCATTTTCATTGTTGCTCTTCTCCTGCCTTACCTTAAACGTCATCTTCAGCAGCACTGAGGTTATTAAGAGTTGTTAAGCAAACTGGGACACTGTTCAATACATTTCTTGAGATGGGAGTACCAGCTGTTCACTGGATTTTAATTTGCAGTTTGAAGGAGACTAAAAGTGCTGATTTTTCTCCTGGGTTTCTATCCTGAGGGCATAGTGCATAGTCCTTAGGACAAATTCATTTTTGGTAAGCCTGAAAACTAATATCATCATAATTGCACTTTGTATTTTACAGTGTGTGGACCAGTTGACAAAGATCCAAACTGAATTACAGGAGACAGTGAAAGATTTAGCTAAAGGCAAAAAGAAGTACTTTGAGACTGAACAGATGGCTCATGCAGTACGAGAGAAAGCTGACATCGAAGCAAAGTATGTGCTTTAGCATTTCTCAAAAAGTAATTATGCAAATAAATGTTATTTTTGCCAATACTTTGTTTTCTGTTAATATAGGGCATAGTCTCATTTTTAGGTTATGTTGGTTTAATCTGACCTATAAATGTTGCATACTTTCAATTTTTTCTTTTATATTGGATGATCTCATTTAAATTAGTATAGCAAAATGAGAATATTCGATCAGTTAGTTTTCATGTTAAAAATTGAATTTTGAGAAGGAAAAAGGACAAATGAACATTGTATTGAACGCTTAGCAAAGCTGGTTGAAGTTGCTATGGTGTCAGAATATCCGGGTTTAGGATCCTCATTTATTTCATGTTAGACTGTAAATGAGTTGTTGTTGGAAATCCCTGACTCTCAGCATGCCATTGAAGGCACCTTGGACATCTCAAATAAATAAAGAGCACTGACCTCAGTATAGAAATCCTGCCCCAGACACAGTTTCTCTCTTGTGTGAAATTCTAATATATATACTTTTTAAATATATGCTTTAACAAATGTGTGAATTTTACTTTTAGTATATGTGAATCATAAGCCCTTTATTTTGAGAATAATTAGGAAAAGAAGGAACTGGCAATTGATAATAAAAGGGTATATAAAGTGAGCAGTACAGACTTTTGCTATCACAAGCTGAGGAAAGATAAAGTTTTTGAGAAAAAATAAACCTGTGCCATTGAATGGGACTCTAAAGAGGTCTATTAAGAAAGCTGACTCTTAACTCCTAGGCATGAAATCAGAAAGGTCATGAACATTTGTACAGACCAGTGGAGGGGGGGAATTCTTTCTAATATGTTTTTATCTATAGGAAGTTAAGCAATCTCATAAGCATCTTGTGAAAATTTAGGGTTTCCTCCAAAGTTAATTCAGTACCAAGGACTGGTTGACAAATATTCCTAAAGTATTTAACATTACTGGAAAACGTATTTAATATTTTGCTATTTTAGTTTATTGTCTTTATTATTTTTCTGAGCATGCAGATATTTCCCATACTTTGGTAGAGTCAGTGTACCCATCTTTCCAATAAGATCTGAAGATTTTAGATTAGATGATCTCCTTATAGGAATTTCCTGTCATGGTGTTTTTGGGGAATTTGTTTTTTTTAAACTTTCAGGGATTCTAGAACAGAGAGTTGAGAGATCTGTTAGAGCATATATAAATACCTACTTTAGCCAAGGTCCACAGAGCAAAAATGAGGACAATTCCAAAGCAGTTCCTAAGAAGTATGGATTTGACAGGATCTAATTCACAGATGCTCATCGCAAAACACAGCCTTCTAATATGGCCCAAATTCAAAGCAGTTACATCAAATGAGACATTTTATTTCAGTGTGTAACTTTCCTGGAAAATCCATTCAACTACAGAGTAAGAAATGCCTCTTTATCTTCATTGGCTCTCTAAATGTTTATTGAATAATTATTTTGGGTATTTTGAGTACAGAGATGAGTAAGATAAGCTTTGCATCCTTAAGAAATTTAAAGCCTATAATTAAAGGCAGTTGTGTTTTAAAGTAACTTTATGATTTGTTTATTCACAGTAGACTCAAATTAAGTACCTACAGTCACTTACGTAGTAACTAATAATATGTTCACTGTAGTTGTATGAAAACACTGCTTTGTAAGCATAGAAAATAAATTAATTTTGCCTAATGAGAAAGGAAACCTTTATAGAAGAAGTGATAGAGTCTTGAAGAAGATGAGAAGGAAGCTCAGGAAGGAGAAATAAAGATGGGACTATGTGTACTTTTGATAGATGGTGAGCTGTGCACATTAAGAGAGAATAAAGGGGCACCTGGGTGGCTCAGTGGGTTAAAGCCTCTGCCTTCTGCTCAGGTCATGATCCCAGGGTCCTGGGATCAAGCCCCACATTGGGCTCTCTGCTCAGCAGGGAACCTGCTTCCTCCTCTCTCTCTGCCTGCTTCTCTGCCTACTTGTGATCTCTGTCTGCCAAATAAATAAATAAAATCTTAAAAAAATAAAAGAGAGAGAGAGAGAGAATAAAAAGGAAGAGGGATGCCATTTGAAAGGAAGGATGGGTTCCATTTTGGATATGTAGGTATATAGGTTCTGAAGAGCCTGAGGGACACTGAAGTGAATAAATTTGGCAGGGAGTCATGTATCTAACTCTCAGGTGAGAATCTGGGCCTGAAGATCTCGCTTTGGGGTTAGTTGCCTATCAGATGATAGTTACAGGGATGAAATCATATATAAAATGAGAAATTGAGGTTGGGACCCTAAGGAGCATTAACATTTGGAAGTAGGTGGGGAGTGTGCAATACAATTCAATATTTATTTGTATCTTATTTGTTGTAGATCAGAATCTTTGAGCATTGAAACTGTATTATTTTATCTATTACTAATATCTTCTTAAGTACCACAGAAGATTTTATATGAGGATTAGCAAATGAAACAGAAAGCAGAAACTTTTAGAACCTTATATTGGAAAATCTAGGTGCAACTCAGATCATTTGGATAATGACTGCAAGAAAAAGAATTGAGAATACCCCAGTCTTTTTTCATCTTGAACAGGCTCTTTCTAATTTTGAAGTGTGTGGTTTTTTCTAGTCAAAACAAATAGGAATCTGATTAATAAAAGCAGACAGAACCCCAGGAAATATGAAATATGGCAAGGCAGAAAATAATAGGAGTATCTTGGATGCTATTTTTTTTAAACAGTGGAGAAGTAGTTAGGATTCACATGTGTGCATTCCTGAATGTTTCTCTTTTGTTAGAAAGGTGATAGGCTGTGTTTGCTCTCCTCCAAACATTTGCTCTGCAGAGACTGGCTTGCTCCACCTTCCATTCCCATGGGGTCTGCAACTTTCCTTGGTATTATGGCATAGCTTCCAGCACATGCACTGAGTTCTCCCATGGCAATCACCATGACACTGCTGTCAAGACAAACATTGCAGCTTCAAAAATCACTGGTCGGTTGTGAGAGTGTTGTTATTCCTTACTGTTTGTCTGTTGACTTTCTCCTTCTGTTTATCTCTAGCTGTTTGGGTAAAACCAACGTATTTTTACTACTGATTGTTAATTATGTTTCCTTCCCCAACTGAAAGGAATTGAGGAAAATAAGGACATCAGAATGGGAGAAGATTAAATAAAATAAAATCATATAGGGCAGAGCCCAAGGACTTTCTCACTGTGTTGCAAATACTATGGTAAGAGTGGAGGGAGCATACAGGCTGGGAGCCAGACAAGAAGGACTTTTCGTGGGAGAAATAATGGAATTAAGGACTTTGAAGACCTTGGGAATATCCTACTGTAGGTTGCATTGCAGGTGTTGTCACAGCCTATTGAACATGACCCTGAAAGCCTGCTAATATTTGCCTCCCCAGATTGGTTATAGAAGAATTCACTAAGTGTGAATTTAAGTGTGTGTAATTGTATGACACTGGGAATCACCTATAGTTTAATGACTCTTGTTTATTAGGAGATACTGATATATTGTATTTGTCAAATTGTATTCTTGTCATTCAGGATATCTTAATTAAATATCCCAATTTTCTTGTTGCACTACAATACTCTTCCTGTAGTATGGGAAAATAATCATTACTCCTGGCTTTCTATTTTTTTAGTTCTCTTTTGGAATAGCATTGTGGAAAAGCATCACTGTTTTAAAATTTTGGAATTATAATACTAAAGATGTCCTATGTAATTTGATAATTTTATTAAACATACTGTATTTTCTGTTTTATTATAGATCTAAACTTAGTCTTTTTCAATCAAGAATCAGTTTACAAAAAGCAAGTGTAAAGGTGAGCTTTTAAAAACTATTTCACAATTGAAAAACCTTAGTTTACTGAAAAAGAACTGGGTTTTTTGAGGGTTGAAGTCAGTTGTTTCCACCTAATTTAGAAGCATTTTAAAGTCATTAACTCGGGGAATAAGTTTCCTTCCCAGTTCATGGGATTTTTCTGCCTAGGTGTCAGCACTTTGGACACTGCTTGCTTCTCAAGATTGTTTTAGAGATAGGTTCTATACCTTACCTGCTTAGGTAGCCTGTTATCTAGAACTCTTAGTCCAAGAGACTTAGTCCTCGGGCTTTAGAAAATCTACAAAAGTTATTTCATTCAGATTTACAGCCTTGAGCAGATGCTCTGGGCCAGATCCAAGTGAGATTTTCCTGTGGGACCGGTCAAGCTGTCGAATACCTGATAAGTAAGTTTAGTGACCCACCTTTGGCTGTCAGGATCCCAGCCAGCATACTATTCTTTTGGCACATGAGGAATGCTGATTTTTTTAATTTTTATTTTTGAAAGATTTTATTTATTTATTTGAGAGAGAGAGAGTGAGAGAAAGAGAACACAAACAGAGGGGGAGAGGCAGAGGAGGAAGCAGACTACCGAGAAGCAGGGAGCCTAATGTGGGACTCGATCCCAGGACCCTGCCATCATGACCCAAGCTGAAGGTAGACACTTAAACCAACTGAGCCACCCAGGTACCTGGAATGCTGATTTAAAAAAAAAAAAAAAAAGATTTTCTAACTCATAGCAGATTTACCCATGTTTTTGAGAAGTAGGTACTTAATTTGGGAACCTTTATTTTCCCATCTGAATAAAATGAGCAAAATACTTTGAAGTATTTTGAAAAGCTTTGGAAGTATGTTAAGTGTAAATAACATGTGAAAACACTCTTAGGGTGCCTGGGTGGCTCAGTGACTGCCTTCGGCTCATGTCATGATCCCAGGATCCTGGGCTCGAGCCCTGCATCAGGCTCCCTGCTCAGTGGGGAGCCTGCTTCTTCCTCTCCCTCTGCTGTTCTGCTTGCTTGTGTTCTTTTTCTCTGTCAAATAAATCAATAAAATCTTAAAAAAAAAAAAAAAGGAAACACTTTCACCATGTGTAACAGTTGTAATCATTATTTAATTCCTCAATAGTGTTGAATATTTTTATATGCAAATAAATATTTCTCCACATGGTTACCTTTACTCTTGTTGGAGAGCCATTAATTGCCATTAATTGCCAGCTAAGAATGGTATCCTCATTTATCTTACAGCGCAATATCAGTTTGTGTTGATTTTTTTTCTCTTTCACTATGTTTCAGTTAAAAGCCCGGCGATCTGAATGTAATTCTAAAGCTACCCATGCAAGGAATGATTATCTTCTTACACTAGCAGCAGCAAATGCGCACCAGGATCGCTACTATCAAACAGATTTAGTTAACATTATGAAGGTAATACAACCTTAATATCTGTGCTCATTTGTTTTGTTAGAGACAATAAAACAACTCGTGAGTTGACTATTCGGTAGATAGCATTGAGTCAGTAGAATAGCAGCCAGGTTTCTTGGCAGTTCTTTGAACTATACTTGATATTGTTTGGGTACTCTCTCTTTCAGGTAATTCTGAATTAATTTTTAATATAATAAAGTATTTAAAGCCAAATCACAATAAAAAGACTAACTGCAATCGCTAGTAGTGGCAGATACTTACTGTATAATGGTTATTAATATATAAGATCCAGAATAAGATTTTTTTAAGGCTTAGATTTTTAAAATTTTATAATTTTACTTTTAATTAATAGGTAAACTTGTATGTTGATGTTTTATGATTTTGAGGTACCCGTGAGAAGAAGAGAAAATGTCTGGTAATTATATGAAGATGTCTCTACCCTAGGTAGCGCTCTGAAATGTAGATAGATTGTATTATACTTTCTTGTGTACTCAAACTCAATTTGGTCTTTCCCTGTTTATACATGTATTTGTTTCTTTCACTTCCAATGAAGTAAAAGAAAAGGGGTAGAGAAGAAAATCTTTTTTAAACTTCTGCCAGATTTCACCTGTCACTGCATAGAGTGTATCTCATTTTCTCCTGTCTTCTTAAGGACCCAAACATTTGATTATTCTGTCTTTCTCTTATATTTTCAACCCATGCTTTTCAAATATTGTTCTTAATGACTATTGAAACACATTAATTGAATTGCTTGCTTTATAGATCAGAATCTTTGAGAAAGGGGATGCAACAGGAGTGGGTGCTCTTTTCTTCTACAGGGCCTCTGGGAAAGAGATAAACTCTGTCTAGAAACTGTAAGTTCTTTCCTTGAAAGTAGACAGGACATTTCCTGATACCTTCAGGGAAAAATGGGAGTCATAGAGTCAAACTGGGCTAAGAAGTATCCAGTTGCAAAATGTTTTCTTCCCTTTCTGTTCATTGCCTGAACTCCCCTTTTCCTAGCTTCTGTCCTGTTTTGAATTCCACTGGTTAGAACATGGGTGGTAAGAGAGACAAGGGATTGTTTTGACATCCCAGATGAGAGCTCTGTTTACATTTCCCAATAAAATGTTAGACCTAGAGGTTTAGGCATTTTAGTATCTTATTAAGTGTACATAGCCCTTCAGATTTACAAGAAGCAACTAGAGACTTGACCTCCCATTTTACCATGCTTTCTCTAGGGAAATATATATGTCTACTCAGTCTTAGACAACCCATTTATTAAAGAAGATACTCAGTACAGTTTACATTTAAAGTTGTGATTCCCTGTATACTGCCCACTCTTAAAGCTGTTAACTATATATTTCCCCTTTGAATACTTTAAAATGAACATACTAGTTAAGCAGCAGCAAGAATAAAATCTTTATGTTTTTTAAATTGAATCCTCAGGCTAAAAGACCTCTTTCTTGAAACCCTGTGGCCTTTGATAAACTGGGAAAGGTACAGTATTATTTTAGGGGTGTATCTTCTGCCCAATACAAAGAGGAAGTTAATGGGCCTGGCCAGCTCTCAGATTATATATCTTTGAACTTGCTTTGAAGTCCTAATGCAGATATTTGATCGGCATTGGTTAGGTTATGCTTCAGATTACTCATTTCAATCGACATTGTAAGGTACTGGAATGATAAAAATAGAGGCTGGAGTCCTCTTTTGTCCCTTAAAAATAGACAGATATATTCTCATAGACAGATATATTCTCAGTTTTCATGTTGTGTATGTGTGAATTCATTTTCTTCCTCATGTTAACGCTGTAGTCTGCAGTATTTGAAAACTGTCATCAGTCATATTGTCAGCTGCTGAGTGAGTTTCTATCATTGAATTGACAGTGGCCCTTCGTACCTTTCTTAGAAAAGTCTTGTTTTCTGAATTGTTGTTAAGGTTATGATGCCCTAGCTAGGATCTTTTTAAACAAATTCTATGGATACTTTTGAGGCAGGAGGTTTGATTCTTGGGTTTAATCATAAACATTTAATAGTCACTTACAATGTGGTAGATACTGGACTACACTTTGGGAAGAAGCAGAGATGAGAAAGACACTCTTTATCTTCAAAGAGCTCAGTCTGGTGGAAGAAAGAAAAATATATAGAAATGATTACAAATTAGAACAATGAAGCCCCGCATCGGGCTCTCTGCTCAATAGGGAGCCTGCTTCTTACTCTCTCTCTCTGCCTGCCTCTCTGCCTACTTGTGAGTTCTGTCTGTCAAATAAATAAATAAAATCTTAAAAGAATAATGAAATTACTTATTGGTGGAAGACCATAATTAGTAATATTAACAACTATTCCTTTTTTTTCTTTGATTGCTCAGTATTACTCTGGCATTATCCTTATCATTTTAGGCATATTATCCTTTATCATTTTTTAATTTATCTTAGTTAGAATTCATAGTTCATTATTTAAATACCATTCTAGCCTATAAATGGAATGAAATGAAATTCCAACCCAGGATGAACCCAGATAACCTCTTTCTTTGTACCTGAATCCAAGTAGCCAAGTACTACTGAAAACAGTCTTTAAAAAGAACACATTTATGTTCATAAATTAATGTGGAATCAGTCTCAAGTGGACCCTGAGTATTTGGGTCCATTTGGTCATTTCCTTGGTTGACACCCTAATATTTTTAACATTTCTTTCAACTTTTTTCCATCTCAAACCTCGAATTTACCTCTTCTCTTTCACACTTAGCAAGTGGTCTTTCTTCCTAATTTACGGAGAATACAAGCCACTAAAAGGGAACTCCATTATTTTCCCATTACCTGCCTTCATGTGTGTTCAAGATTCCTCCATGGAACCTCAACAACAGAGTTGTTTCTCCTGTCTAAAGATGATCCTTTCACCTTGGTTTTGGATAAAGCCTTTTCAGGATCAAAGCAACTATTCTATTTTCTTACATATCTTGGACATTGTATTCTTAGGTTAAAAGTGTAGAAGAAAAAAAAATGCTGGAGAGTGAGAGCGAAGTAACTGTTTGGTGTCCAGCATGGCCAGGTGCTGTCTAGGTACTTTAAATACCTTCTTTCGTTTAGTTTTCTTAACATCTTTTGAGCTAAATATCATTATCCCTGTTCTGCAAATCATATAGCAGAGCCGTCAGTGAGGTTCAGTGCATGTGTATATATTCAGGACTTAAAGTCTCTGTGACTTCAGAGCCTGTGTTCTTTACTAGATACCACACTGTTTCCTACATTGCATTCCAATCTTCTTTTTTTTTTTTTTAGCTTTATACATTATTTTATTTTTTGTGTGTTTATCTTTTTATTTTCTTTAATTTTTTAAAAAGTTTTATTTTTTTTTCAGTGTTCCAAAATTCATTGTTTATGCACCACATCCAGTGCTCCATGCAGTACATGCCCTCCATAAGACCCACCACCAGGCTCATCCAACCTTCCACCCTCCTCCCCTCCAAAACCCTCGGTTTGTTTCCCAGAGTCCACAGTCTCTCATGTTTGTCTCCCCCTCCGATTTCCCCTCTCCATCTGCCCATGTCCTCCGTGTTTTTCCTTATGCTTCACAAGTAAGTGAAACCATATGATACTTGACTCTCTCTGCTTGACTTTTTTCACTCAGCATAATCTCTTCCAGTCCCGACCATGTTGATAAAAAAGTTGGGTATTCATCCTTTCTCATGGAGGCATAATACTCCATTGTATATATGGACCATATCTTCTTTATCCATTCATCTGTTGAAGGAAGGGCATCTTGGCTCTTTCCAAAGTTTGGCAACTGTGGCCACTGCTGCTATGAACATTGGGGTACAGATGGCCCTTCTTTTCACTACATCTGTATTTGGGATAAATACCCAGTGGTGCAATTGCAGGGTCATAGGGAAGCTCTATTTATAGTTTCTTAAGGAATCTCCACACTGTTTTCCAAAGTGGCTGCAACAACTTGCATTCCCACCAACAATGTAAGAGGTTTCCCCTTTCTCCACATCCTCTCCAACACATATTGTTTACTGTCTTGTTGATTTTGGCCATTCTAACTGGTGTCAGGTGGTATCTCAATATGGTTTTGATTGAGTCTCCCTGATAGCTACTGATGATGAACATTTTTTCATGTGTCTGTTAGCCATTTGCATGTCTTCTTTGGAGAAGTGTTGGTTCATGTCTTCCCCCATTTTTTGACGTGATTATCTGTTTTGTGTGTGTTGAGTTTGTGGAGTTCTTTTTTTTTTTTTTTTTTTTTTTTTTAAAGATTTTATTTATCTATTTGACAGAGAGAGAAATCACAAGTAGGCGGAGAGTCAGGCAGAGAGAGAGAGAAGCAGGCTCCCGCTGAGCAAAGAGCCCGATGCGGGGCTCGATCCCAGGACACTGAGATCATGACCTGAGCCGAAGGCAGCGGCTTAATCCACTGAGCCACCCAGGCGCCCCGAGTTTGTGGAGTTCTTGATAGATCTTGGATATCAGCCCTTTGTCTGTAGTGTCATTTGCTAATATCTTCTCCCATTCTGTGGGTTGCCTCTTTGTTTTGTTGTTTGTTTCCTTTGCTGTGCAGAAGCTTTGGATTTTGATGAAGTCCCAAAAGTTCATTTTTGCTTTTGTTTCCTTTGCCTTTGGAGACATGGCTTGAAAAAAGTTGCTGCGGGGGCGCCTGGGTGGCTCAGTGGGTTAAGCCGCTGCCTTCGGCTCAGGTCATGATCTCAGGGTCCTGGGATTGAGTCCCGCATCGGGCTCTCTGCTCAGCAGGGGGCCTGCTTCCCTTCCTTTCTCTCTGCCTGCCTCTCTGCCTACTTGTGATCTCTCTCTGTCAAATAAATAAATAAAATCTTTTTAAAAAATTAAAAAAAAAAAGTTGCTGCGGCTGATGTTGAAGAGGTTACTGCCTATGTCCTTCTCTAGGATTCTGAAGGATTCCTGCTTCATGTTGAGGTCTATTATCCATTTCAAGTTTTTCTTTGTGTATGGTATAAGAGAATGGTCGAGTTTCATTCTTCTACACATAGCTGTTCAATTTTCCCAACACCTTTTATTGAAGAGACTTTGTCTTTTTCCCACTGTGTATTTTTTTCTGCTTTGTTGAAGATTATTTGACCATAGAGTTGAGGGTCCATATCTGGGCTCTCTGCTTTGTTCCACTGGTCTATCAGTCCCATGCTGTCTTGGTGATCACAGCTTTGTAGTAAAGCTTGATATGGGGCAAATATTTATGCCCCCAATACGGGCGCAGCCAACTACATAAGACAACTGTTAATCAAGATAAAGGGTCATATTGATATGAATACATTAATAGTAGGGGATCTTAACATGCCATTCTCAGTAATAGATCATCCAAGCAGAAAATCAATAAAGAAACAAGAGCATTGAATGACACATTGGATCAGATGGACCTCATAGATATATACAGAATATTCCACCCTAAAACAACAGAATACTCATTCTTCTCAAGTGCACATGGAACTTTCTCCAGAGTAGACCACATACTGGGTCACAAATCAGTGAGAGTGAGATTATTCCCTGCATATTCTTAGACCACAGTGCTTTGAAACTGGAACTCAACTACAAGAAAAAGTTTGTAAGGAATTCAAACACTTGGAATTTTAAGACCACCCTGCTTAAGAATGTTTGGATCAACCAAGAAATCAAAGAAGAGCTTAAACAATTCATGGAAACCAATGAGAATGAAGACAGTTTGGTCCAAAACCTATGGAATACAACAAAGGCGGTCCTAAGGGGGAAATACATAGCCATCCAAGCCTCACTCAAAAAAATTGAAAAATCCAGAATACACCAGCTCTCTTTATACCTTAAAGAACTGGAAAATCAAAAATTAAGCCAACCCCACAAACAAGAAGGAAATAATCAAGATTAGAGCAGAGATCAATAAAATAGAAACTAGAGATACAGCAGAACACATCAACGAAACTAGAAGCTGGTTTTTTGAAAGAATCAATAAGATCAATAAACCACTGGCCAAACTAATCCAAAAGAAAAGAGAGAGGACCCAAATTAATAAAATTATGAGTGAAAAGGGAAAGATCATGACTAACACCAAGGAAATAGAAAAAAATCATCAGAAATTAGTATCAACAGTTACATGCCAGTAAGTTAAGCAACCTAGGTGAAATGAATACATTACTGGAAACCTATAAACTTCCAAAACTGAATCAGGAAGAAATTGACAACCTGAGTAGACCAATATCTAGTAATGAGATTGAAGCAGTGACCAAAAACCTCCAAAAACAAGAGCCCAGGACCTGATGGATTCCCTGGAGAATTCTACCAGACATTCAGAGAAATAATATCTATTCTCCTGAAGCTGTTTCAAGAAGTAGAAACAGAAGGAAAACTTACAGACTCTTTTTATGAAGCCAGCATTACTCTGATTCCCAAACCAGGCAAAGACTCCACCAAAAAGGAAAATTTCAGACCAGTATCCCTGATGAATATGGATGCCAAGATTCTCAACAAGATCCTAGCTAATAGGATCCAACAGTACATTAAAAAGATTATCCACCATGACCAGGTAGGATTTATGTATGGGATACAAGGGTGGTTCAACATTCACAAATCAGTGTAATAGAACAAATCAATAAGAGAAGAGAGAAGAACCACACGGTCCTCTCAATTGATGCAGAAAAAACATTTGACAAGATACAGCATCCATTCCTGATTAAAACGCCTCAAAGTATAGGGATAGAGGGAACATTCCTCAACTTCATAAAATCTATCTATGAGAAACCCACAGCAAATATCACTCTCAATGGGGAAAAGCTGACAGCCTTCTCTTCTGGCTGCTGGGAAGTAAGGTAGTTTGTTTCTCAAAATTCCTTTTTTTGTAGCATATTTTTGTATCATAAATTTCAAAAATATCGTAAACTAATATTTTATAAGCTTGGGTAGTATATTCTTAGTAGTTTGGATAGGGAAGGATGAAACACAGTGCATCAAAGTAGAAAAGGGAAGGAATGTCCAGCTAATGAGAATTTGGAAAGTTTAATAATACTAGGACAAGATGATAATTGGGCAAAGTGATAAAATTAAACATCATCTTTCTATGTGAAATAAATCTAGAAAATATAATATGGCATATCTTTTGCAGATACTTGTTTTGGTTAAGTGAGGAGAAAGTCATTATTGGTAACCAAGTCCCTTACTCATATGGCTTTTCCAGTTAACCTCTAATTATTCTGAGAGTTTTCCTAATTCACATGTGGGATTATGGAACTCCTTTTTTTTTTTTTTTTTTAAGTCAAGACTCTTTTGGTTTCCCTGCCAAATAATTCTCTAGCTGTTGTACTTCTCTTTCACCCAGTGTTTGTTCACTTTATAAATTATCATAGAAGCTCCACATCTCTGCTTCTATTACTTTGCATCCTCTTTCTTTATGTCCTCTTTCTTAGAGTAATCATTTGGCCCAATTTTTATGAATATTCTATCAATCCCAATTCTATGTGTTAACCTTACCCTTACTATTATCCATGGTTTGCCTTTCCATCAGTGGCTGCAATTTTCTAAACTGGAGGCAGCTCTTTGTTCCCTTGAGTAAGTGCCCCGTTTCAGATGACAACTGCTATCAATCTGTCCTCCAGAGCGCTAAAGCTGCACCGTGCAGTATGGTAGTCCTTAAGTACATGCGACTGTTTTAAATAATTAAAAATAAGTAAAATCTTAAATTCTGTTCTGTACTCATAATACCCACATTTCAAGTGCTCCAGAGCCTCATGTGGCTAGTGGTCACATACTGCATAGTACAGATATAGCATATTTCCATCATCATGGAAAGTTCTGTTGGACGGCAATGCTCTAAAGGCTATTTAGTTTTTACTTATTTTCCTTCCATCCTTCTTTCTCTGGCTATCATCAGATCTGCTGATCATTTTTCTCAGTAACTATGACCATGATTATATATGTTATTTCAGAATTAATTGCTCCTTCATTTGCACTCTATACTTGGAAATAAAATAGGGGTTGGCAAACATTTTCTGAAAAGTGCCTAATAGTAAATATTTTAGGTTTCTCTGTCACAACCATTCAGCCCTGACCTTGTCATTGACAACATGTAAACAAATGAATGGTTGGGTTCCAGTAAAACTTTATTTACAAAAATGGGTGTTGAGCTGGATTTGACTCACAGGCCTTAGTTGCCGATCCTTGGTATAGGACTTGAAACTGAATATGAAATTTTCAAATTAAGTACATTCAAAGGTTGATAAATACCCATTAACTCACCACTCAACTTTAGAAATGAAACAGTAACTAGTAAAATGGAAGCCTCCTATGTGACTCATCCTAAAATACATCTCTCTCATCCACCATGTTATAACCGCTTTTCTGACGATATATAGTGTATCATACTCAGCGTCTTGCTTTTTGCCCATTAAATACTTTATTTGTGGATTAATACCAATTTTTTACCTTATTTATTCATTATCATTTTGCTATATAGTATTTCATTATGTATGTTTTATAAATTACTTATTGATGTTCTCAACTGAACTTTTTGTTGGTTTTGTTTTACTTATAAATGAAACAGTGCTGCTATTAAATGTTCTTGTATATATCTCCTGGTGTTCTTCTGCAAGAAGTCCTTAAACAAATATACCTAGGAGTGGTGTGTTCCAGCCACTTTACCGAAGAGTGTCAGATTGTGTTACAGCTCCTTTTATTATATATTTTAACATTGTTTGCATGTCATGTTAAACTCAGCACGTATTTCAGTGTGTACTGGTGATAGGCATTTGGGGATTCAGAGGTGAATTAGACATGATCCATAGTCACTGAGCCAGAAATAAGGCTATAATTCTCCGGAGCAAAGGGCTTAAGACCTATGAGGTGGTAGATCTTTCCCTTGCTTTATTGGTTATGTTATACTTGGCTTCCTGTGACACAGAAGGAGAAAATCAGAATGCTTCTTGCCCATTTTTTAAAGCAAAAATTGCCCAAAATTATAAAGCGGTAATTTAAAAATATTTTTAGCATTTGAACAACTGCTACAGACTCCTGCATGGAATCCTTCTATACAAAGCAGATGAAAGGAGACCGTTTGGTTAAAACGTGTGAGGCTGTTTCCCCTTTGTATGTTTTCTCCATTCCCTCTACCTGTGTATGTCGTCTTCTACTTACTTTGGGTTTGTGAGATATTACACTGAATACCAGGGCTCCTTGAAATAAAATTTGGAAACTGTTCTAAGATAGGATTTTCCAACTAGTAAATTTTTTATAGAATTCTAAGCTTTACCTAGGTGATTTCCTTGCTAGACGTTTTCAAAATAATGTTTTAAAAATGTAAATCAGGGGTGCCTGATTGGCTCAGTTGGTTAAGCATCTGCCTTCAGCTCAGGTCATGATCCTGGAGTCCCGCGTTCAAGTTCCATATTCAGCTCCCTGCTCAGCAGGGAGTCTGCTTCTGCTGACCTCTCTCCTCTCATGTTCTCTCTCATTCTCTCTCTCTCTCTCTCCCTCTCAAATAAATGAATAAAATCTTTTAAAAAATGTAAATCAGATCATGATAATCTACTGCTCTCATCCTCTAGTGACAACTGAATATTCTGAATATTCTGGCTTAAGGACTTATCCTGGGGGGTGCCTGGGTGGCTCAGTGGGTTAAGCCTCTGCCTTCAGCTCAGGTCATGATCTCAGGGTCCTGGGGTCGAGTCCCACATTGGGCTCTCTGCTTGGCAGGAAGCCTGCTTCTCCTCTCTCTTTGCCTGCCTCTCTGCCTACCTGTGATCTCTGTCTGTCAAATAAATAAATAAATAAAATCTTTGGAACAACAACAACAAAACTTTATCCTGGGCTGGAGAATCAACAATAAATGAGGAGTTCTAAAGCAGAGAATACATAAAACTACTTATGGGAGTAGTGTATAAGGTGACAAGAGGCAAAGGAGAAAACTTAAATTGGCTCTTTAGAGTCAACTTTATTAAGTTATAATTAATATAAAATAAAATGCATCTATTTTAAGTATAGTGTTGGTTGAGTGTTGACACACATATATATATCCATGTAATTGCTGTCTTAATCATAATATATAGAATATTTCTGTCCCCAAAACTTCTCTCTTGTTCCTTTGCAGTTATATTTAGTTTGTATCACTATGTAGTAAATCAGCCCAAACTTAGAGACTTTAAATTATCTCCATCTACTATTTCACAGTTTTTTAGTTTAAAAACCCAGGTGGGCTGAGCTGGGTCCTCTGCTTAGGATCTTACAAAGGCAGAACCTTGATTTTGATTTTGCCTGGACTGAGTTCTTCTCTGGAGTCTCTTGAGAGACTCTATTCCCAGGGTCATTCAGGTTGTTGACTTAAGTCCTTTTTTGCTTGATGGCTATAGGCTGAAAGTCACTCGGGTTGCTTTCAAGGCCATTCCACATGACTCCCTTTATCTCCCAACCAGCGTGTAGACTCTTGTTCATGTTTTCAATCTCTGACTTTCTCTTTTGCTACTAACCAGAGAAAATTTGGGGCTTTTAAAGGGCTCCTGTGATGAAATTAGGTCTACCAGATAATCTCTCTATTGCCATATAACATAACATTATCATAGGAATAATATTGCATTGTTCATTAATTTTTTCCACCCTCAGATTATGTAATGACAAGTGTTGTTGGGATCGTTTTATAATTCTGCTTCCCTCCGTAGTCCTGTATTTATTTTGTTAAATTTATTACTAAGTATGTCAATGTTACTTATAACCATTATGTTTTCATTTCATCTGTCAATTCTTTTTATTAATATATAGAAATACAGTTGATTTTCATATATTGACTTATGGCAGTTACTATGTTACTCTGCATAACAGATTACTGAAAAGCTTAGTGGCTTTAAACAACACAGGTATTTATTTTTCCCTTGAATCTATACTTTGGACAGAGCTCAGTGGGGATAACTTATCTCTGTACCATTCCACATCAGCTAGAGCAGCTTAAAGGCTAGCAGCTGAATTCTTCTGAGAGTGTGCTTTCTCCCATGTTTAGTGCTTGGTGTTCCATGTTGGCTGAGACTCTGGGGGGCTGTCAGCTGGAGTTTCTGCACATGGCTTCTCTGTGTTGCCTGGGCTTCTTCTCCGTGTTGGGTTCCAAAGACAAATTATGTGAGGAGGGGAAGGAGGCTGGCCAGGCAATATTGCCTTTTATGAAATAGTCTCAAAGGTCATACAATTTCTTTTCTGCATTCCGTTCGTCAAAGCAGTTACAAGGTTCAACCCAAGATCAAGAGGGTTGTTGGGATAGATTCTGCTTCTTAGTGCAGTATGGCAAAGTTATGGAAGAAGAGGTGGCACCAGAAATATTGCTCTGACTGTATTTTGGCAAATGCAATCTGCTACATGACCTTTTATCTGCAGTCTTCCTCAATTCACTTATTCTAGTAGCTTTTTTTGTGGATTCTTTACAGTTTTAAATAACCATGATCATGTCATAGTTTATTTCTGTCTTTTTTCTTAAAGATTTTATTTATTGAGAGAGAGAGAGAGAGAGAGAATGCACGCACACAGGCAAGGAAGGGACAGAGGGAGAGGGAAAAGCAGACTCCCCGCTGAGCAGAGAGCCCAATGCAGGGCTCCCTCTCAACACCCTGGGACCATGACCTGAGCCATGGGCAAATGCTTATCCACCTGAGCCACCCAGGCACACCCTTTTCTGTATTTCTAATCTAGAAATCTTTTTATTTCTTGCCTTATTCTATTGACTAGGATCCTTAGTACAGTGGTGAATAGAAGTGGTTCAAGTTGATATCCTTGTCTTTTTCTGAGATCTTTTGGGGAAAGTAAAAAACCAACTTTTGAAGAATTATTTTGGTAAAATACACAAAACATTAAATTCTCCATTTTATTTTTTTATTTTTTTTAAAGATTTTATTTCTTTATTTGACAGATAGAGATCACAAGTAGGCAGAGAGGCAAGCAGAGAGAGAGAGAGGAGGAAAAAGGCTCCCAGCTGAGCAGAGAGCTGGACTCAGGGCTCTATCCCAGGACTCTGGGATCATGACCTGAGCCGAAGGCAGAGACTTTAACCCACTGAGCCACCCAGGCGCCCCTAAATTCTCCATTTTAACCATTTCCTTTTTTTTTTCTTTTCAATTCCAGTTTCATTAGCATATCGTGTTATATTAGTTTCAGGTGTACAATATAATGATTCAACAATTCTATACATTAGTCAGTGTTCATCATGATAAGTGCACTCTTAATTTTCTTTATCTCCTCTCTGGTAACCATCAGTTTGTTCTCTATAGTTAAAAGTTTGTTTTTTGGTTAGTCTCTTTTTTTCTTTGTTTTGTTTCTTAAATTCCCCATATGAATGAAATTGTATGGTATTTGTCTTTCTCTGACTTACTTCACTTCACATTATCCATGTTGTTGCAAATGGCAATATATCATTCTTTTTGTGGCTGAGTATATTCCATTGTGTATGTTTACCACATCAATCAGTGGATGCGTGGCTGCTTCCATAATTCGACTATTGTAAGTAATGCTGCAGTAAACATAGGGGTGCATATATCTCTTCAAATTAGTGTTTTCGTATTCTTTGGATAAATACCCAGTAGTGGAATTAATGAATCATATGGTAATTCTGTTTTTAATTTTTTGAAGAACCTTCACGCTGTTTTCTACAGTGGCTACACCGGTTTGCATTCCAACCTTCAGTAAATGAGGGTTATTTTTCCTCCACATCCTCACCAATACTTGTTGTTTCTTATGTTTTTGATGTTAGCCATTCTGACAGGTATGAAGTGATACCTCATTGTGGTTTTGATTTGCATTTCCCTGATGATCAGTGATACTGAGCATCTTTTCATGTGTCTGTTGGACATCTCTATGTATTCTTTGGAAAAATGTCTCTTCATGTCTTTGCCCATTTTTAAATTGGATTATTTGGGTTTTTTATGTTGTGTAAGTTCTTTATATATTCTGGATGCTGACCCTTTGTCAGATAGGTCATTTGCAAATATCTCCTCCTGTTCAGCAGGTTTTCTTTTAGATTTTTTGACTGTTTCTTTGCTGTTCAAAAGCTTTTTATTTTGATGTACTCTGTGTAGTTTATTTTTGCTTTTGTTTCCGTGCTTCAGGAGACATATCTAGAAAAATGTTGCTGCTACTAATATCAGAGAGGTTACCACCTGTTCTCTTCTAGGATTTTTATGGTTTTCTACCTCACATTTAGGTCTTTAATGCATTTTAAGGTTATTTTTGTGTATGGTGTAAGAAAGTGGTCCAATTTCATTCTTTTGCAAGGGGCTGTCCATTTTTCCCTGTGCCATTTGTTAAAGAAACTTTTACCCATTGCATATTCTTGCCTCCTTTGTCAAAGATTAATTGATTAATTAATCATGGGTTTATTTCTAGATTTTCCATTTTGTTCCATTGATCTATGTGTCGCTTTTTGTGCCAATGCCATATTGTTTTGGTTACTACACCTTTGAAGTGTATATTCAAATCTGAGATTATAATACTTCCACTTTTGTTCTTTTTCAAGACTACTTGGGCTATTGTGACCTTTTGTGTTTCCATAAAAATTTTAGGATTGTTTGTTCTAGTTCTGTGAAAAATGCTATTAGTATTTTGATAGGGATTATTTTTAAGATTTTATTTACTTGAGAGAGAGAGAGAACATGAGCAGGGGGAGGGGCAGAAAGAAAGGGAGAAGGATACTCCCCACTGAGCAAAAGCACTACATGGGGCTCAGTGCCAGGACCTTGAGATCATGATCTGAGCCAAAGTCAGACGCTTAACTGACTGAGCCACCCAGGTGCCCCGTGATAGGGATTGCATTAGATCTGTAGATTGCTTAGTATGGACAATCAATCTGTAGATTAATGGTATGGACATTTTAACAATGTTTGTTCTTCCAATCCATAGCATATAATATCTTTCCATTTGTTTGTGTCATCTTCAGTTTCTTTCATTGTTGTTTTATAGTTTCTAAAGTATAGGTCTTTTTACATCTGTGGTTAAGTTTATTCCTAGGTATTTTATGATGTTTGGTGCAGTTGTAAATGGGATTATTTTCTTAATTTTCTCTTTCTGCTTCTTCATTATTAGTGTATAGAAGTGCAGCGGTTTTCTGTATTTTGATTTTGTATCTTGTGACCTTACTGAATTCATTTATCAGTCTAGTAGTCTTATGGTGGAGTCTTTAGGGTATTTTATATATAGTATCATGTCATCTACAAATAGTGAAAGTTTTACTTCTTCCTTTCCAATTTGGATGCCTTGTATTCCTTTTTCTTGTTTGATTGCTGTGGCTAGGACTTTCAGTACTTAGTTGAATAAAAGTGGTGAGAAGAGACATCCTTGTCTTATTTCTGATCTTCGGGGAAAAGGTTTCAGTTTTTCATCATTGAGTATGATATTAGCTGTGGGTTTTTCATATTTGACCCTTACTATATTAGAGGTTTGTTCCCTCTAAACCTACTTTGTTGGCAGTTTTTATTACAAATGGAAATTCTACTTTGTCAGATGCTTTTTCTGCATCTGTTGAAATGATCATACGGTTTTTATTCTTTTTCTTGTTGATGTATCATGTTGATTGATTTGTGAATGTTGAACCACCTTTGCCCCTCAGGAATAAATCTCACCTGATCATGGTAATGATTTTTTTTAAATGTATTTTTGGATTTGGTTTGCTAATATTTTGTTGAGGATTTTTGCATCTATGTTCTTCATAGATATTGACCTGTAGTTCTCTTTTTTTGTGGTGTCTTTATCTGGTCTTAGTATCAGGGTGATGTTGGTCTCCTAGACTGAATTTGAAAGCTTTTCTTCCTCTTCTATTTTTTGGACTATTTTGAGAAGAATAGTTATTAACTTGTCTTAAATGTTTGGCAGAATTCACGTGTGAAGCTGTTTGTTCCTGGAGTTTTGTTCCTTGGGAGTTTTTTTGATTCCTGATTCAATTTTGTTGATGGTAATCAGTCTGTTCTTCAAGTTTTCTATTTCTTCCTGATTTCATTTTGGGAGGTTATATGTTTTTAGGAACTTACCCATTTCTTCTAGGTTGTCCAATATGTTGGCATATAAGTTTTCATAATATTCTTATGTACTCCTTTGTATTTCTGTGGTGTTGGTTGTTATTTCTCATGTTTCATTTCTCATTTTGTTTATTTGAGTCTCCTCTTTCTCTCTCTTTTTTTTTTTTTTTTTTTGATGAGTCTAGCTAAAGGTTATCAATTTTTTTGATCTTTTCAAAGAACCAGCTCCTGGTTTCATTGATCTCTTTTCTTCTTTTTTACTTCTATTTTGTTTATTTCTGCTCTCTTCTGTATTATTTTCTTCCTTCTACCGGTTATGGGTTTTGTTCTTTTTTAGCTCTTTTATGTGTAAAATTGGGTTGTTTATTTGAGATTTTTTTTTTTGCTTCTTGGGATAGGCCTGTATTGCTATAAACTTCCCTCATAGAATAGCCATTACTGCATCCCAAAGGTTTGGACCATTGTGCTTTCATTTTCAATTTCTCTGTGTATTTTTTTATTTCCTCTTTGATTTATGATTGACCCATTCATCGTTTAGCAGCATATTATTTAACATCCATGTATTCTTGTTCTTTCCAGATTTTTTTCTTGTGGACTTCTCATTTCATAGTGTTGTGGTCAGAAAAGATGAATGATAAGACTTTAATCTCTTTGAATTTCTTGAGACTTATTTTGTGCACTAAAATGTGATCCGTTCTGGAGAGTGTGCCATGTGCACTTGAATGTATATTCTGCTGTTTTAGATGGAATGTTCTGTGTATATCTGTTAGAACCATCTAGTCCAATGTGTCATTCAGAGCCACTTTTTCCTTACTGATTTTCTGTTTGGATGGTCTATCCATTGATGTAAGTGGGGTGTTAAAGTCCCCTACGGTTACTGTATTACTATCATTTACTTCCTTTATATTTGTTATTAACTGCTTTATATATTTGAGTGTTCCCACATTAGGCGCATAAATATTTACAATTGTTATATCTTCTTGTTGGGTTATTCTGCTTATGAATATATAGTGTCCTTCTTTTTCTATTTTTACAGTCTTTGTTTTAAAGCCTATTTTGTGGGGCACCTGGGTGGGTCAGTTGGTTAAAGCCTCTGCTTTCTGCTCAGGTCATGATCTCAGGGTCCTGGGATCGAGCCCCGCATTTGGCTCTCTGCTCAGCAGGGATCCTGCTTCCCAGTATAAGTATTGCTACTCTGGCTTTCTTTTTCCTTCCATTTGCATGATAAATGCTTTTCCATCCCCTCACTTTCAATTTGCATGTGTCTTTAGGTCTGAAACGAGTCTCTTGTAGACAGCATATTGTTCAGTCTTGTTTTTTAATCCATTTCATCACCCTATGTCTTTTGATTGGAGCGTTTAGCCTATTTACTTTCAAAGTAATTATTGGTAAGTGTGTACTTAATGCCATTTTGTTATTTGTTTTATGTTTGTTTTGTAGTTCTTGTTTGTCCCTTTCGTCTCTTGTTCTCTTTTCTCACAGTTTGCTGGCTTTATATAGTAGTATAATTGGATTCCTGTCTATTTTTTGTGTGTCTATTAGTGGTTTTTGATTTGTAGTTATCATTAAGTTTGTATATAAAAACTTCTGCATAGAGTAGTCAATATATTAAGTTAATGGTCCTTTAAGTGTGAACTCTTTTCTTCTTCTTCAAGTTTTTATTTAAATTCCAGTTAGTTAATAAACAGTGTAATATTAGTTTCAGATGTAGAATTAGTGATTCAACACTTCCATACAATATCCACCAACTGTCACAACCAGTGCACTTCTTAATCCCCATCACCTATTTAACCTATCCCCCCACCTTCTTCCCCTCTCATAACCGTCAGTTTATTCTCTATAATTAGGAGTCTGTTTCTTGGTACCTCTCTCTTTTCTCTCCCTGTGTTCTTTTGTTTTGTTTCTTAAAATTCCACATATGAGTGAGATTATGTGTTATTTGTCTTCCTCTGACTGACTGAATAGCAACATGCAAAAGAACGAAATTGGACCACTTTCTTACACCATACACAAAAATAAATTCAAAATGGATTAAAGACTTAAATGTGAACAGGAAACCATTAAAATCCTAGAGGAAACACAGGCTGTAACCTCTTTGACATTGGCTATAGCAGCTTCTTACTAGGTATGTCTCCTGAGGCAAAGGAAACAAAAGCAAAAGTAAACTATTGGGAACTTCATCAGAATAAGAAGCTTCTGCACAGCAAAGGAAACAATCAACAAGACTAAAAGTCAGCCTACAGAATGGGAGAAGATATTTGCAAATGATATATCTGATAACACCCAGAAACAAATAATCCAGTTAAAAAATAAGCAGAGGATATGAATAGACATTTTTCCAAAGAAGACATACAGATGGCAGTAGACACATGGCCTTTACATTTTAGATATGTGAATCCCCTGATCTTTATAGATACACTTAATTTTACTGCTTTCCTCCTTCCTACTTTTCCTCCTTTAACTTATGTTGTTTGCTTTGCACTCAGAATCCCTTTTAACATATCTTGTAGGGCTGGTTTACTGGTTATGAATTCCTTTTAACTTTTGTCTGGGAAACTCTTTATCTCTCCTTTTATTCTGAATGATAGCCTTGCTAGATAGAGTGTTCTTGGCTGCAGATTTTTTTCTTTTATCACTTTAACTATATCATGCCACTCTTCTGGCCTACAGAGTTCCTGCTAAAAAATCAACTCATAGCCTTGTGGGATTTCCCTGATATGTAACTGTCTTGTTTGCTCTTGCTGCTTTTCAAATTCTCTTATCACTACTTTTTGCTGCTTTTATAACTATGTGTTTTGGTGTGGACCTTCTTTGGTTGATTTTGTTGGAGCCTCTCTTTGTCTCTTGGATCTGGATTTCTGCTTCCTTCCCCTGATTTGGGAAGTTTTCAGCTATTATTTCTTCAAATAAATTTTCTCTTTCTTTTTTTCTCTCTTCTCCTTCTGGGATCCCAATAATGTGATTGTTATTATGCTTGATGGTGTCCCTTGTTCAGTTTGATTGCTTTCCATCACTTACTCCTCCTCCAATTCCATGATCCATTCTTCTGCTTCCTCTGGTCTACTATTTATTCTATTTAGTGTATTTTAAATTTCAGTTATGAGTTCTTGATTTCTGACTGATTCTTTTTTATGTTTTTTCTCTTTGCTAAGGATTTCACTGAGGTCCTCCACTCTTTTTCAAATCAAGTGAGTGTCTTTATGATCATTACTGTAAATTATCTATCAGTCATATTACTTATCTCCATTTTGTTTAGGTCTCTCCTTATGATTCTGTCCTGTTCTTCCATTTTGGACATACTTCTCCATCTTCTTAATTTGTCTAACTCTCTGTATCTGTTTCTTTGTGTTAGGAAAGTTAGCTACATCTCCTGCTATTGAAAGTAGTGGCCTTATAAAGAAGAGATCCAGTAGTGCCCTGTAATACAATGTCACCTGTTCACCAGCACCTGGTACTTTAGGGGTATCTGTGTATATTGCATATGCCATACCCTTGTAGCTAAACTGCTTTTACCTTCAGTCAAGTCATCTACAATGGCTCTCTTTGCCTGTAGTGGGCAGGATTTGGTCTCTGTGTAGTGGGCCAGTCTTGGGTCACTTTGGGCTTCAGTTGAGTTGGACCAGCCATTTGCTAGAGATAAATAGCACTGAAGTGCAGGGCACTTTCCCTGTACTATTTCCTGAGACGCTTTTGTTGGTGGGTGGGGTCTGCAGTCAGACAGATAGCTGCCCCAGCCCACTGTTGGGGCCACAGCCTGACTAGTGTATGTGGTTTTCTTCTACCATCACTGGAACAGCAGTCACTTTGGACTGGTACTGGTCCTTTTCGGCACTACTTGGTCATTGCCAGGCTTGCAGCAACACGTTGAATGGGATTCAACCTAAAGTGTACTGGAAGGAGGCAAGTTTGCAAGGGAATATAGGGGAGAGGTGTTAGCAAAGTTTGCACAGGTCTGTGAGGGAGCTGCAGCTATCCAGAACTCTTGCCAAGACCGGCCTGGTTTGAGGGGGCAGATCTACAGAAGCGAGGGGGAAACCATTCTGGTAGCAAGCTAGATGGAGAATTTTGGCACTGAAATGGTTCTGCAGGTGTCCATGCATCTAGGCTAGGGGATGCACATGGCATCCACTAGCTCTTTCATTCTTGTAGAGATATTTCAACAATCGCTGCCCCTCCAGTGCATGCTCGGATTAGTAAATAACCGTTCCCATGTACCCCCAGATATTTCTCAAATTGCTGTTACTATGCTTACCTCAGGGCTTCGTGCTATTTCTTTAGAGGTGGGGATTCAGTATTTTCTTGCCCTCAGGCCTTCCCAGAGCTGAGCCCACTGATTTTTTTTAAAGTTCCAGGTGTTAATTTAAGCCTTGCTGATTATAAGAACTCAGAAATTAGGCCCCTTTGGTTTTCAAAGCCAAAGATGTTATGGGGATTTGTCTTCCCCACTCGAGTGCCCTGTGCCTGGGGTGTTTGGTGTGAGGGTTTGTCTCTGTACCCTCTCCAGCCCGCAGCATCCCTCCCATGGATAGCTCCATGGATCTGTTTAGCTCCCAACTGTGTGTCTCCACTCTCCCTACCCTCTTTAATGTGTCCCTTACATTTAGCTGTAGAGAGTTCTGCTAGTCTTCATGTTGTTTTCTGGATTGTTAACACTGATGTGGGATCTTACCTAGTTTTATCTGCGGGATATGGTGAGCTGAGGATCCTCCTACTGTCTTCCGCAGAAGTTTGATATGGACCTAATCATTTCTATATATACAGGTCCTTGGCATTAGGTACATATACAGTATTATGCAGCTATCACGACCATCCATCTCCAGAACTTTTTCATCTTCCCAAACTGAAACTCCATGCCTGCTAAATGGTAACTCCCCATTCCTTTGTCCTTCTGACCCCTGAAAACCACTATTCTACTTCCTATATATGAATCTGACTAATGTTAATTATCTCATATAAGTGGAGTCATACAGTATTTGTCCTTTTATGTCTGCTTTATTCCACTTAGTGTAATGTCTTCAAGATTCATCTATATTATATCACGTGTCAGAATTCCACTCATTATTTAAAAGATTTTATTTATTTATTTGACAGAGAGAGAGAGAGATCACAAGTAGGCAGAGAGGCAGGCAGAGAGAGAGGGGGAAGAAGAGAGGAAGGGAAGCAGGCTCCCTGCTGAGCAGAGAGCCTGATGCGGGGCTCGATCCCAGGACCCTGGGATCATGACCTGAGCCGAGGGCAGAGGCTTTAACCCACTGAGCCACCCAGGATCCCCAGAATTCCACTCATTTTTAAGGCTGCACTTTTATTATCTATCGTCCATTGCAATTAATTTTAAATGCCTCTTTACCAACAAAGTCAACTGAGCACTTTGTGAATCTTTGCTGTCAGGGACTTTACAAATTAGAAGTAGAACTAAGACATCTACGTAAGAAGACATCCAGCTACAATTGGATGTGACAATTGCAGTGACATGGCACACAGCAGGTGGTGATGATGTGCACGCCCTTGCTTCTTCCTCTTTCTCAACTCCATCTTCACGGGAGCAGCTGTGGTACCCGTGGTTCAGTAGTGGACATGTAGCTTTGTCCTTGCCCAGGAGCTGCACATCCTCAAGGTGTCCAGCCAGGAGATGCTCATCCAGATCAAGGCTCATGTAGCCTTGCTGGAGGGCATCACTCAAGAAAATCAAGTCGTGCTCCTGGCAGGCACACCCTAGAGGACGAGGCAGCTGTAGATCAGTGTGGAGTGGAGGCTCTGACCACCCTGGAGACAAAATTCCTGGTTCCCTGGTTTTTTCTAGGAAAGTAAGGGAGCAGACTCCCAAGGTAGCCAAACAGAAAAAGGAGAAGACAGGCCCAGCCAGGTGGTGGATGCAGTACAACCAGCAGTTTGTCAGTGTCGTGCCCACCTTCACAAGGAAAGAGCCCCAGTGCCAACTCAAGTCTGTTGTAATCCTGCCTCTCCCCGATAAAGCCACTTAGTTCAGTCAAAAAACAAACAAACAAACAAAAAACCCACCACAGTTTAAGAGCATGTAATAGTAATAGCTGTTATCTATGTAGCTTTTATTTCTTAGAGGGTTTACATTCATATTATCTCATTTAATCCTCAAGACAATCCTACATATGCATGAATAGCTTCCAGTTGAGTGTTTCTATGAATATAAGTGGTACAAATAGCTTCAGACCATCAAATCTCCCATGAATGTAAGATTCCTGACAGCAGATACCTTGTTTTGTTCCTTGTTTTATACCTACCACTCAAAATTGGTGTTGAATAAATAAAGAGATTACTGTGGTCTTTTGTCATGGAGGACCTTTCTCCATTGGAGAATTAACATCTTAGATAGCCCTTATATGGTGAGTAGGATGTCAGTAAGCTATGGTGGCTGAAGATGGGATTTCACAGGGATGGACTTGTATGAGCACTTATGAAAGTGATGTATAGCAGAAACCACTGGTTCCATTGGTCCTGGGGAGAGGCACGAAAGTATTTACTAAGGCTACTAGCAATAGAGTTGTTGTTGGTCATATTTTTAAGATTTTTATTTATTTGAGAGAGAGCAAAAGAAAGAGCACAAGCAGCAGGGAGGAGCAGAGGGAGAGGGACAAGCAAACTGAGGACCTGAGATCATGACCTGAGCTAAAATCAAGAGTCAGATCTTGACCAACCAAGCCACCCAGGTGCCCCTCGCAGTAGAGTTTTTAATGAAGCTTTAAAATATTTAACTTTGAAGAAAGAATTCTCAAATGCCATTAAAGTAGCTCTTTTTCTTTTAAATAGGTTAGAATGTGGATATTTGAGTATTTATTATCTTAGCTTTTTTATGCAGTTTTCTGTGAAGTATATTTTTCCATTGAATTTAATTTTTTTTATTTTTTGCATGTAAGTCCCATTTTCCTATATTAGAAATATTGAATTGTTTTTACTCATTGGAATTGTGAACTGTTAGGTATCCAGTAATTTTCCTAGATTCTGTGATATATTTATTGTTGTTATTAAAAATTCGAAGTAGTGGACATTGATGGCATTAGCTTTGGGGTTAAGAAAAGAAGTGATACGTGAACATACAGAATCTTTAACTTTCTTAGCCATTTCTGGCCTTAGCAAGTTTTCATTGTTTATAAATCACTTACCAAGACCTCTCCCTCTCTCTTTTTCCAACCATTTTGAAAAGGCAAATAGTATTCATTTTACTGGTATCTGGTGGCCTTTGATTAGATTCTCAGACTGATATAATGATGTCATAAAATATAATAGAGATTCTGTTCTATCACTGAGGTGCTTAGCTGTGGCTTAAATTATTCCCTGGCCAGAGACAGGTGTTTTTCTGAGAGTAGTGCCCTATTCCCATGGTGAAGGTCAGGTCTCACTTGTGTGTATTTGGTGATTATCTGGTATGACCAATGTGTAGGTTTTAAATTTTGTTCAGTAAAGAATTTAAACCTAAGACTTGTATTTCTTTATCACAAATAACATGTTATGGAGTTTACCAAGCTCCATTTTCAAAATGGCTTTACAGTTTCTTACTTACATGAATGTTAGGTCATTCTAATTGTTTTCTTATTAATCAACACAACCATATTTCCTTGATTCTAAGATTTAGAGTTTTGTAATTTTTTAAAGATTTTACTTATTTAGAGAGTGTGGTAGGGGGAGTGGAGAGCGGGGCAGAGGAAGAGGGAAAATCTAAAGCAGACCCCACACCCGGTGCGGCGCCCAACCTGGGACTCAGTTCCACAACCATGAGATCATGGCCTGAGATGAAACCAAGAGTTGGATGCTCAACCAACTGAGTCACCTGGCTGCCCCTAAGATTCAGTTTTTTAAAAAACTTGTAATGTTTTTTATCAGCAGTGCAACTAACATTTTGCAATGTCTTAAAGAAAAAGAGTTTTTCCCAAATTTCCAGCTTGTACAAGGCACAGACAAAGATGGCAAAAAGGTTTTTGATTTAAAAATTTACCTTCAAGGGGTACCTGGGTGGTTCAGTCAGTTAAGCATCCAACTCTTAATTTTGACACAAGATGTGATCTCAGGGTCATGAGATTGAGCCCTGTGGTGGGGTCTTCATTCTGGACATGGAACCTGCTTGGGATTTTCTCCCTCTCTCTCTGCCCCCACAAACTGAAAAAAAAAAAAAAAAACTCTACCCTTAAAAAATTAAGGAGAAGATTGGTCTTTATACATTTCTGTCTTTCTCTCTGTTTCTGTCAAACTCTTAAAATTAAGTGGCAGTTCAATTAGTAAACCTAAATGCCACTCATCTTTTCTGCACAGTTCATTAATCTTATTTTTATTCTAAATGTAAATACCTCTAAGCCAAATTAAATAAAATTATTCTAGTATCCCAGAAGGAATAGGTCTGTAGATGAAAATAATAAGTGTTGGGATGTACCTTATTCTCTATTCATAAAGTTTTTAAAGGAAATAAGTAGATTATTACCATTGAATTTAATATTCTGCACTGGAGAGTTCAAGTATTCACTTAGCCTTAACAAGTGATTATGAGGCTAAGTGATAATACCAGGTGTGCTCTTTCAAAGCAAATCTGTTTAAAAGGTAATAGTGTATATATATATATATGCATATATGTGTGTGTGTATAATAAAAACCATGTTTTTCATGTAAGATGAATCCTTACATGAGACTTTAATGTTATTACCCAATAATTTTTGAAAGGATGACTAGTGGTCTTGTTCTTTGTTTTGTTATATGTCAATTTGTGGCACATCTTTTAACATTACTATTATAAAACTGTTAAAGCACCAAGGAGAGGGGCGTCTGGGTGGCTCAGTGGGTTAAGTCACTACCTTTGGCTCGGGTCATGGTCTGAGTCCTGGGATCAAGCCCCACGTTGGGCTCTCTGCTCAAGAGGGAACCTGCTTCCCCTTCTCTGTCTGCCTGCCTCTCTGCCCCGCCCCCCCGTCAAATAAATAAATAAATCTTAAAAAAAAAAAAAAAAAAAGAAGCACCAAGGAGAAGTGCTGGTCAGAGAATGAAGCTCAAGTACACAGAAGCACAGCCAGATCACTGGAATGGACATGATTGGTCAGAAGCATCTTGACTTCCGTAAGCGGGCCTTATGCTCATGGAGTAGTTCATGGCCTTTAATACTGCCAAGAATGTTTGTGGGGCTTTCTAGAATTCCATCTCAGCACTGTCATTTTGGAAATGCAAATAAAACTTTATTTAGGAAACTAAGATTTCTCTTTCATTAATATAGTTAGAGATAAAATATTATTTGGCAAGAAGAGCTTCCATTCAAGGGTCCCCACTGAGACACGTGTGCCACAGTTATCCTAATCCGACTTGTTATTTGGTCCCTGGTTATCTTCAAGTATTATCTTTCAGTGAATGACCCATCAAGACATAGCTACAAATAAGATAGCACATTGAACAGATGACTCTCTGGAAAGGAGTAACTCAATAAAAGTTTCAGGTCCACCTAAAGATATTTTCTAGGAAGCAGAATATAACAGTTTCAAATAAAATGACAGAGATCTATTAACAGACTATTGGGTCACATATTAAGAAGTCTTTTTATTTGTTCAAAAAGTAATTTTTAGAGCATCTGCACTCTACCCTTATTACTCTGAGGATAAAATGGAAAACCTCAGGATAATTTAAAGGGTGTATATTCTCTGCTAACTTTATCTTTTAAAATTCAGATATAATTTACATAACATAAAGTTCACCATTTTATTTATTTTTTTGTACTTCTAAAAAATTTTTATTTAAATTCCAGTTAACATACAGTATAATCTTACTTTAGTATACAATATAGTGATTCAGTACTTCCATAGAACCACCCAGTGCTCATCACAACAAGTGCACTCCATAATTTCTCTCACCACTTTTATTCAACATAGTACTGGATGTCCATAGTACTAGTCCTAGCCACAGCAAGCAGACAAGAAAAAGAAATAAAAGGCATTGAGGGGCGCCTGGGTGGCTCAGATGGTTAAGCGTCTGCCTTGAGCTCAGGTCATGATCTTAGGGTCCTGGGGCCCCATGTCGGCCTCCCTGCTCAGCAGAGAGTCTGCTTCTCCCTCTTCCTCTGCTTGCTCTCTCTCTCTCTCGGATGAATAAATAAAATCTTAAAGAGAAAAAGGCATCTAAATTGGTAAGGAGGAAGTAAAACTTCCACTATTTGCAGATGACATGATGTTATATGTAGAAAACTAAAGTCTCCACCAGAAAACTACTAGAACTGATAAATGTTGCGAGATACAAAATCAGTGTACAGAAATCTGTTACATTTCCTTTTTTTTTTAACACAGCACATCACTAGATTTTGATGTAGTGTTCCATGATTCATTGTTTGTGTATTTACAGTATACATTTCAGTGTTTTTTCTTTAGTGTATTTATAAGGTTTTACAACTACCACGATGATCTAATTTTAGAAAATTTTCATAACCCCGAAAAGAAACCCTGTACTCCATTAGCAGTCATTCCTTGTTTTCCCACCACCTCCTGATAACCACTAATCTGCTCTCTATCTATGGTTTTTCTTCTTCTAGACATTTCATAAATGGAATCACGGAGTATGTATGGTGTGTGGCTTCTTTCAGTTAGCCTGTTTTCGAGGTTCATCCATGTAATAGCATGTATCAACCCTTCATTCCTTTTTATGCCTAAGTAATACTCCATTGTATGGATATGCCACATTTTGTTTATCCATTCATCAGTTATGGACATTTGAGTTATTTCTACTTTTTGCTTCATTTTGTATCTCTCCCCCATCACTCTGCACTTCAGTGAGTGATTGTCTTTCAGTTCTTCTCTAATACCAAGCTCTCCTCCAGGGGTTTTGTACTTGTTCATGCTTTGGTCTACAGCCACCCCTTTCCTCATTCTCTCCATTTACTTGCTTAACTTTCAAACATCCTGGTTCAAATTTGTTTCTTCAGGGATGCCTTCCCCAAACTATACCAGAGTCCCTTGTTTTATGTTCTCATAGCATTAGCCTTCTTTCCTTCATAATATTCCTCTTAATTTATAACTATATACTTGAGTGTACTGTCTCTCTGCCTCCCTCTCCCAACTCTAGTATACTTTAAATTTCATGAAAGCAAGGTTGAACCTGTTTTTTACTTGTAATTGTATCCATGGAGCATAGCATGGTACCCAGCATATATAGTTGTTGAATGTATTAATGCATGAATATATTTACAGTGCTAAGTATTAGGGATACAAAAATGAAAAACAGTCTCTGTTCACATGGAACTTGCAATGCAGATTTAAGAAGACAAGTAAACAATTATTTTGCAATAAGAAGTGCTATAATGGTGGTGTCTACACATGTTGTGAGACCAGGAGGAAACAGGAGGAAAGTAAGGAAAAGCTTCATGGAAGTAGCTTTTGAACTAGCGCTTACTCTGCCTCACTTGGTAGAATGGTAGGTCTTGAAAGGAGAAACTTGAGTGGCTTACTACTCCCCTCACTTCATTCAGTTCTCTGTTTAAATGTGACTTTATCAGTAAAGCTTTCCCTGCCTACCCAATGTAAGATAGCATCCTTTTCTTCATTCTCTGTGACTTTATTTATGCTTATATGTTTATTGTATTTGTTATGACCAGACATAATATTTAAGAGCAGAGATTTGGGTCTAATTTTTCTTTCTTTCTTTCTTTCTTTCTTTCTTTCTTTCTTTCTTTCTTTCTTTTGGTCTAATTTTTCTTTTTTTTTTCTTTTTTTTTTATTTATTCTTTTTTTTTTTAATATTTTATTTATTTATTTGACAGTGAGAGATCACAAGTAGGCAGAGAGGCGGGCAGAGAGAGAGGAAGGGAAGCAGGCTACCGGCTGAGCAGAAAGCCCGACGTGGGGCTTGATCCCAGGACCCTGAGATCATGACCCGAACCGAAGGCAGCGGCTCAACCCACTGAGCCACCCAGGCGCCCCGCAGTCTAATTTTTCTTGAACACAGTGTCCCTGCCACCTAGTCTGACAGATAGACTCATGATAAATATTTGTTGAACAACTTTTTGTGCCCTCATGTTTAATACATTCATTTGGGTAAAATCAGTTTTGTTGATATATTAATAATATCTGTTTTTATAGCTATAAATTAGATGTTTAACCTGTTTTATGAAGAGAACTGGTGTCAAATGAGAAATGACCTGACTTTAAGAGAGACAGCAGAATTAAGAGATTAGAGATATTTTGAAAAAGAACTTGTTAATGGAATTGATAAGAGCTATCTATGCTCATCACCAGCTGTACATTTCTAAGATCCAGATTTTACCTTGCTGCCTTAGTTTGGCAGACCCTCTCAAGGCCATTTCTCAAAGACTGTCCTTATTCCCTAATTGTAAGCTTACTTTCTGCACCGAGAGTGTTAGGCATCTCATGTTTTCTGGCATCTCTTACTTTTCTTAATATATAGTACATATTTCATTTTCTATCAGAGTATAGTAACTTGGTAAGTTTCTTCTATTCTTTCCACTTCTAGTACAAAATATTTGAAAGCTGAAACATATCTGAAGTAGTGGAGTAGTTCTAGTTGCTTCAGCAATGCCTGGGGCTCTAGAGAGTATGAACTGTTCACCTTAAGAAAAAGCAGGTAATTCCATCAAGAAAGCCTTCCTTTAGGGCTAGGTTTCATTGCCTTATATTTCTTAACCTGTGAGATTTTGTTTCTTCATCTATGGAATTATCTCTAACAGTATCCTTGCAAGAGTTGTAAATACAGGGGCGCCTGGGTGGCTCAGTGGGTTAAGGCCTCTGCCTTCAGCTTGAGTCATGATCTCAGGGTCCTGGGATCAAGCCCTGCATTGGGCTCTCTGCTCAGCAGGGAGCCTGCTTCCCCCTCTCTCTCTGCCTGCCTCTCTGCCTTCTTGTGATCTCTATCAAATGAATAAATAAAATCTTAAAAAAATAAAAAAGAGTTGTAAATACATGTAAATGGTTGGCACATAGTAGAGGTTCTTTGAGTACTCATTTCTCTTCTCACCTTCCCTGACCTTTCACTAATCAATAAAACTTAATGTTTTATCTATATTAATAAGTTCTTATGGATCTTAACTAAATTTTCCTATCAAAATAGTTAAAGTTGGTGAATATAAGTAAACAGAAAGCATATGGGATTGTTTTCACTCCAAAATTGCTGAAGGCTAATATTAGATTTAGTATCTCCCCTTTATCTTTCTGGCATAGAAATAGAGAAGAGAGAGTTAACTTCACCTGAGTGACCAAGCAAAACCAATCTAGATGAAAATACAAAGGGAGTTTCCAAGCATTTAACTCATGGGTACTCTTCCTTTGTAAGTTTATCTTAATTTGGTAAGACATGTGCAGACATATCATGGAGATGTAGGGATATTTTTGTTTTTTTCCAAAAATAAAAATGCTTTAAAGTATGCCTTTTGGTAGTGCCAGCAACATGTGAATTCAGAAAATTGTCTTTTAAGTAAAAGAATGAGTATGTCCTTTTATACTACTCTTGTCAACAAGAATGTACCCTAAGCTTTATGGGATAAGAACTTTATCTGGTATACTGAACTCCAACCTCATTTCCTAGCAAGCACCATTGATTTTAGTTAGATATTAAGGATGTGTAAACAGACTCTGAAAAAGTGGACTTAAAATTGGTGGGAAAAATCATAGATTATAAAGGTAATGATCTTGAAGTTCTCTAGAAAAAGAAAACTTCTGACCCTACATCATACCAGGCCAAAGTATAGATTCATGAAAAAGAAATGTAATAGGCAAAAACATGGGTGAATATTTATTTGAACTAAGTGTGAGGAGGAGATTTTAAGTATTCTAGCAAAGGTAGACACTTCATGGGAATATGGTGGTAGATTTGACAATTCCAGGTTTTTTAAATGTGTAATACAATATGTAGTAGGTGCTTTACTAAAGTCAAAGTGCTAAGATTAGGAAACACTGCCCTAGAACTCTATGATCTACAACCCACATCTACTTTCCATGTCATGCAGGCAATGGGATCACCTGATGTTTTGCAACAGTATAACCAGTATTACCAGCTTCTCAATTTGCAGCATTTGCTTCCTTACTGCTTGCTGCTCTGCTGCTTAGCGGATGCCATCTATATTAATTTTTTGTTACATCGGTATCCTCCTACAAGGTATTTAGTCTGTATTAATTAGGACAAAGGCTAAACAACTAAAATAGACTCAAAATGTAAAAGCTCAAATAAGATAGATGTTAATTATTTCTCATGCAGTAGTTCAGGGTAAATAGGTAGGTTCTACCTCATAAAATTATTTAAGGACCTGAGCAACAAGGTGACTTAGCCAATTTCTCTCATCACCAGCTTGGCCACACCTGGGTTATTGACTTATTTGAATTCTATGGAGCGGATGGAGGAAAGAGAGCACGAGAAGTCATACCATTCTCTTAAAATCTAGCCCTAGAGCACCTGGGTGCTTCAGCTGATTAAGTGTCTGCCTTCGTCTCAGGTCATGGTCCCAGGGTTCTGGGATGGAGTTCTTACTCAGTGGGGAGCCCGCTTCTCCCTTTCCCTCTGATGCTCACCCTGCTTAAGCTCTTGCATGCTCTCTCTCTCTCTCTCTCTCGCTGTAATAAATAAATAAAATCATTAAAAAATCTAGCCCTAAAAGTGGCATATATTGCTTCTGCTCATACTGTATTAGAAAGAGCTTAGCCACATGGCCAGTCCTAACAGTAGAGGAAACTAGAAAGTGCAGTCCCACCATATCCCCAGGAAGGAAAGGAGAACAGATTTTGGTGGACAGCAGTTTCTACCACAACCCCTGTCTGTGCTGCCTCTAAATATCTGATAAGGCCGATGACAATGTGGGAGTTAAACTCAGTAAGAAATAACTCAATAAGAAAAATAGACACATCCTTAAAGAAACAAGGAGAAGGTACAAATTCAGTTTAAAAAAGAAAAATAGAGGTGCGTGGGTGGCTCAGTGGGTTAAAGCCTCTGCCTTCAGCTCAGGTCATAATCCCAGGGTCCTGAGATTGAGCCCTGCATCGGGCTCTCTGCTCAGCAGGGAGCCTGCTTTCTCCTCTCTCTCTCTGCCTGCCTCTCTGCCTACTTGTGATTTCTGTCTGTCAAATAAATAAATAAAATCTTTAAAAAAAAGAAAAAAGAAAATTATATCCTTGTATATATGTCAATTAATATTTGACAGGGGAGCCAAAAATACTCAGTGAGGAAAGGGTAGTCTCTTCAATAAACAGTGTTGGGAAAATTGGGTAACCATTTGTAAAAGAGTGAAATTAGACTCCTGTCTTGTACCACTCACAAAAATTATATCAAAATGCGGGCGCCTGGGTGGCTCAGTGGGTTAAGCCGCTGCCTTTGGCTCAGGTCATGATCTCAGGGTCCTGGGATCGAGTCCCGCATGGGGCTCTCTGCTAAGCAGGGAGCCTGCTTCCTCCTCTCTCTCTCTCTCTCTGCCTGCCTCTCCAACTACTTGTGATTTCTCTCTGTCAAATAAATAAATAAAATCTTTAAAAAAAATTATATCAAAATGGATTAAAGTCTTAAGGCATGAAACCAGAAAACCCTGTAAGAAGACACAGGAGAAAAGCTCCTTCACATTGGTCTTGGGACTGATTTTTTTTATTATTACTATATTATGTTACTCACCATACAATATATCATTAGTTTTTGATGTCGTGATTTTTTGGATATGATAACAAAATCACAACCAACAAAAAAGCAAAGTAAGTGGGACTATATCAAACTGAACTTCTACACAGCAAAAGAAACACTCAGAATGAGAGACAACTAATGGGATGGTAGAAAACATTTCCAAATTATATATCTGATAAGGGATTAGTAGCCAAAATGTGTAAAGAACTCTTATAATTCAATAGCAAGAATACAAACAACCCAATTTAAAAATGGCCAGATCAACTAAATAGACTTTTTTCCAAAGAAGAGTTACAAATGGCCAACAGATACATGAGAAGGTGCTAGACATGATTAATTGGGAAATGCAAATCAAAATCACTATGAGATATCACTCCACACCCAAAAGTATGGCTACGATCAAAAAAGACAAGAGATAAGTGTTCATCTTGCCATTTGCGACAACATGGATGGAACGAGAGCATATCATGCTTAGCGAAATAAGTCAAGCAGAGAAGACAACTATCATATGATCTCCTTGATATGAGGAAGTGGAGATGCAACATGGGGGTTTAAAGGGATAGGAGAAGAATAAATGAAACAAGATGGGATTGGGAGGGAGACAAACCATAAGTGACTCTTAATCTCACAAAACAAACTGAGGGTTGCTGGGGGGAGGGGGTGGGTGGGAGAAGGGGGTGGGATTATGGACATTGGGGAGGGTATGTGCTTTGGTGAGTGCTGTGAAGTGTGTAAACCTGGCGATTCACAGACCTGTACCCCTGGGGATAAAAATATATGTTTATAAAAAATAAAAAATTTTAAAAAAATAAAAATAAAGATACAAACTTCCAGTTTTAAGTTCTGAGGATCTAACATACAATTTGGTGATTATAGCTCATAATACTGTATTACATACTTGAAAGTTGCTAAGAGAATAGATCCTAAATGTTCTCACCACAAAAAAGAACGGTGGGGTGCCTGGGTGGCTCAGTCTTTAAGCATCTGCCTTCAGCTTAGGTCATGATTCCAGAGTCCTGGAATTGAGCCTCACATCAGGCTCCCTGCTCCTTTGGGAAGCCTGCTTCTCCCTCTCCAACTCCCCTTGCTTGTGTTCCCTCTCTCACTGTCTGTCTCTCTGTCAAATAAATAAATAAATATTTTTTAAAAATGGTAATTATGTGATGGGATGGAAGTGTTAGCTAATGTTAGAGTGGTGATTATTTTACAGCATATAAATGTGTCAAACCAGCAAATTGTACATCTTAAACTTACACAGTGTTATATATGTGGCAGTTATATTTCAAAGGGACTGGAAAAAAAGAGAAATATGAAAGACTAGTGACAGTACATCTACAGTCATTTGAGTTTTGACAAGGGTTATCAAGACCATTCCATGAAGGAAAGAATAGTCTTTTCAACAAATGGTGCTGGGACAACTGAATATCCACATACAAAAGAGTATAAAAATGAATTCAAAGTGAATCAAAGCCCTAAATGTAAGAGCTAAAACTACAAAACTCTTAGAATTTTCCTTCTTTAGCCTTAGCCCTCATATCCTAGGAATTTATTGTATGTATATAAATAGATATCTATGAAAATATTTGTCTACATGTATGGTGAGTACAAAAGATTTAAAAAAGTTAAAAGCAACTGAAATGTTTAAAAATAAAACATTCAATAATTTGAAGTAATTTAAATATTTTATAATAAACTGTCAATAATTTATGGTATATCCAAATGATTCACATATTCATTTTTAAATTATGTTGTAGAAAATTATTTAATGGGGGCGCCTGGGTGGCTCAGTGAGTTAGGCCGCTGCCTTCGGCTCAGGTCATGATCTCAGGGTCCTGGGATCGAGTCTCTGCTGAGCAGAGAGCCTGCTTCCTCCACTCTCTCTCTCTGCCTGCCTCTCTGCCTACTTGTGATCTCTCTCTGTCAAATAAATAAATAAAATCTTTAAAAAAAAGAAAAGAAAAGAAAATTATTTAATGTCATGGAAAATGTTAACACTGTATTAACATTAAAGTAGATCATAAATAATATATTTAATATAGTCCTAAATTTGTTTTTAAGTCTATTTTATAAATAAAATTTAAATATTTTATAAATAGATGTTCACATATTTAGATAATCATCAAAGTACTTAGAAATGATTATCTCTAGTGAGATTACCTGTGATTTTTTTTCTTTTTTTAAACTTTTTATTTTTTATAAACATAAAATATATTTTTATCCCCAGGGGTACAGGTCTGTGAATCGCCAGATTTACACACTTCACTCACCATAGCACATACCCTCCCCAATGTCCATAACCCCACCTGCCTTCTCCCAACCCCCCTCCCCCCAGCAACCCTCAGTTTGTTTTGTGAGATTAAGAGTCACTTGTGGTTTGTCTCCCTCCCAATCCCATCTTGTTTCATTGATTATTCTCCTACCCCCTTAACCCCCGATGTTGCATCTCCACTTCCTCATATCAGGGAGATCATATGATAGTTGTCTTTCTCTGCTTGACTTATTTTGCTAAGCATGATATGCTCTAGTTCCATCCACATCGTAACAAATGGCAAGATTTCATTTCTTTTGACGGCTGCATAGTATTCCATTGTGTATATTAGCCAAACTATGGAAAGAACCTAGATGTCCATCAACAGATGAATGGATAAAGAAGATATGGTATATATACCTGTGATTTTTATACAAAAATTTCTTCTATATATTCCTCTAACACCATAAAACTGTTCCCTCTATTTCAACTGAAGGAACTGTTTCAACACTCTGAGTACACAGCATACATTCAAAATCCATGTTCGTTTCTGGTGCTGTCTCTTGAATAACCTGACATTTTTGTCACATATGAACAATCCACTGCGCAGGAGTGATTCGGCTATTGACTTAGACTCACTGTAGCTACTTCTGCTTGCTTGGTTTGAACTTAACTGTATATTACTAATATTTTTAAATTTTATTATGTTTGGTATTATAGATATTGTATTTTTATATTACATATTATAATGTAATTTATATTATTTATATGTTTTTAACTGTATAAAGCTAAGCATATTTATAATAGTATTCTACAGCACTTAACTTTTTTTCATTGATGTGCATGCCAGAGTATCTTCAGATTTTGTAAATTGGTGTTATCAGTGTATATTTTAAATGATGGGAGTAAAGCTGACCAGAAAACAGCTGCCCAGAATTACAAGTCAAAACCAATTATTATTGTAAATGAAAAAGGAGAATTAATTAACATATTCTGTGGTTCATCTATAAACTTCATCAATAATCCTCTTCAGTTTCCTTCCTTTTCATTAAAATTATTAATAACTAACAAAGGTGTGTGAATTTCACCTCAACTGCCTTCCCATAATCAAAAGTAGGAAACTTAATGATTAGTGAAATTAAGGAAAACCAAGAAGCAGAAAAAAATTTTAAAGGCCTCTAAATTAGCCATAAACTAAATTTATTTCCTGATGAATTGCAAGTCCCTACCCAAGATTTGAGCCTTCCTGGGCATTTATGTTGCTCCCATACCCTAATATACCATTACTGTTCTGTGCTGCCTTGTACTAATTAGGAGCCAGTCTCTCTCTAATGCTGGCCTTCTCAAACCTTTTCATCGGGCATTCAGTAGTAAACAAATTCCTTATTTCTTCAACATTAAAAAACTCAAATATGTAGAAAAATACAAAAATATTATAAATACCCACATATCAATTACTTAAAATTAGCAAATAGTTATAACATTTTATTAGATTCACATAGATTTTTTAAAGAAATCAAGATACAGATAAAGTTTAAATCTTATTATACCCCTCAGCTGTTCCTTTCCTTTTCTCATTCCCTTCCACACTAAAGACAACTACTGTTCTAAAGATAGTATCTTTCCTTTCTTACCAGAGGTTTACAACACTTCTTTTAAAAGCTACATGAATATTCATAAACAATATATAATACTGTAGTGTGCTTTTAAATTATGTACAGTGGCATTGTCTTTGCCTTTTCTGCAACTTAATACTTTTAACAAACATATTTGTGAACTTGATCATGTTCTACAACTGATTCATACATTTTAACTTCTCTGTTGTATGCCATTTTATAAACTGCAATTGCTTTACTTATTTTGCTTTTGAGAGACATTTCCGTGGTTTCTAATATTTTATTATTTTGAAAAATGCTCCTGTGAACATTTTTTGATATTTTCATACACAGATAGACCTATACCTGGAACTGAAATTACTGAGTCATTGAGTATGTACATCTTCTAGCTTTGCGAAGGACCTACCAAGTATACTCTGTCTAGCAGTATATAAGTGTTCCCATTTTCCCACATACACGTCAGTACGTAATATTAGCAGGCATTTTAGTTTTTGCAAGTTGATAAGTATTAAATGGTATTTTCTATTTGCATTTCCCTAATCACTAGTGAAGTTGAGTCCTTTTCATCATTTCTGTTTCTTTTTTTGTGAATTGCCTATTCATATCCTTTACCCATTTTTCTATTGAGTTTTTCTTATTGATTTATAGGAATTATTTTCTGGATACTAATTCTTTGTTATATGCTACAAATATGCTTTTTTATTTATATTGCCTTTAATTGACAGAAGTTTTGAATTTTTATGTACTCAAAAATTATCATTCTTGGGCGCCTGGGTGGCTCAGTGGGTTAAGCTGCTGCCTTCGGCTCAGGTCATAATCCCAGGGTCCTGGGATCGAGTCCCACATCCGGCTCTCTGCTCAGCAGGGAGCCTGCTTCACTCTCTCTCTTTGCCTGCCTGTCTACTTGTGATCTCTGTCTGTCAAATAAACAAATAAAATCTTTAAAAAAAAAAGTTAAATTATCATTCTTTTATTATTTGCATTTTTGTTCCCCCACCTAGATATTAATCTTTGTTTTCCTTTAAACATTCTAAAATTTTGTTTTATAAATTTAAGTTTTTAATCTTTTTGTAATTTACTTGTATATACTATAGTTTAAGGTAAAGATTCCATTTTTTTTATTTTAGATAAGCACTTTTCCAAGTACCATTTATTGAACAGTCTCATTTAGACTGAGCTCCATTATAAGCCAGTTCCCATATACATGCAGATCTGTTTCTGGGTTTTGTAATGTTTCATTGGTCTCTTGTATATCCCTGTCTAAAATCACCTAGTCCCTTCTTTAAAATTGTATTGGTTCATAGGGATCCTTCACTCTTCAGACTCAGCCTGTTATCATATGTATATCTTGGTTGGTATAAAATTGAATTTATAGATTACTTGGATATATTTTAATATCAAGTCTTCTTGTGTGTATGAACATAATTTTCATCTCAATGTATTTTGTTTTTTTCTTACATCCTCCAGTTAATGTTTATAATAATGTTTATTTTTTCTAAAGATGCAGAATACTTTTTCCTATTTTATAGGATTATTTTTTTCCCTTTTGAGTATTTTTTCTTTACATTCTTTACACATTCTCAATGCATACGAATACTACTGATGTTGTATACTGACCATTTTTTAAAAAAATACAGCTTTATTGGGGCGCCCGGGTAGCTCGGTTGGTTAAGCGTCTGACTCTTGATTTTGGCTCAGGTCATGATTTCACAGTTGTGAGACTGAGTCCCATGTAGAGCTTCGTGCTCAGCATGGGGTCTGTTTGAGATTCTCTCTCCCTCTGCCACTCTTCCCACTTGTGCATGCACTCTCTCTCTCAAAAAAAAAATAAATAAAATACAGCTTTATTAAGATACTTTTTATACCATAAAATTCACCCATTATAAATACACAATTCATTTTCAGAAAATATATAGTTATGTAACCATCACCACAATTTAGTTTTAGAAAATGTTCCTCATCCCTGAAAGTTCCCATATACTTGTTTACAGCTAATGCCTGCTCCCACTCTCAGCCCCAGACAACCACCAGTCTGCTTTCTGTCTCTATAGATTTGCCTTTTCTGAAAATTTTATGTAAATGGAATCATAATACATGATATTTTGTGTCTGACTCCTTTCACTTAGCATGATATTTGTGAAATTCATCCACATTATATTATGTATCAGTAGTTCATTCCTTTTTACTTCTGAGTAATACTACATTGTGGAGATACCACATTTTTGTGGGGTTTTTAAAATTTAAAATCAAGTTACTTAATATAAAGTGTAGTATTGGTTTCTGGGAGTAGAATTTAGTGATTTATCACTTACTTATAACACCCAAGGGCTCTTCCCAATAAGTGCCCTCCTTAATATCTACAACCCATTGAGTGTATCCCCCAACCAACCTCCCTCCAACAACCCTGTTTGTTTCTTATAGGTAAGGGTCTCTTATGGTTTGCCCCCCTATTTTTATCTTGTTTTTCCATCCCTTCCCCTGTGTTCATCTGTTTTCTTTCTTAAATTCCACATATGAATGAAATCATGTATTTGTCCTTCTCTGACTGTTTCACTTAGCATAATACACTCTAGTTCCATTCATGTCATTGCAAATGGTAAGCTTTCATTCTTCTTGATGGCTGAATAATATTCCATTGTGTTTGTGTGTACACACCACATCTTTGTTTATTCACCAGTCAGTGGACATTTGGGCCCTTTCCATAATTTGACTGTTGAGAGTGCTGCTATAAACAGTGGGGTGCATAAGCCCCTTCGAATCACCATTTTTGTATCCTTTGGGCAAATACCTACTAATGCAATTGCTGTGTTATAGGGTAGCTTCATTTTTAACTTTTTGAGGAACATTCATACTGTTCTCCAGGGTGACTGCACCAGTTTGCATATCCACCAATTGTGCAAAAGGGTTCCCCTTTCTCCACATCTTATCACATTTTCATCAGTTCACCAGTTGATAGACATTTGAATTTTTTCTGGGTTTTGGGTAGTATGAATAATTTTGTTGTGAATGTTCATGTATAAGTCTTTGCATGGACAAATGTTTTTATTTCTTGTGCATAAATACCAAGAAGTGGAATTGCTGGGTCATATGGTAATTTTACGTTTAACTTTTTGAGAAACTGACAAACTATTTTCAAATTGGCTGTTTTCATTTTATATTCTTATCAACGACATATGAGGGTTTCGGTTTTACCATAAGCTTACCAACACTTGCTATTTGTCCTTTTAATAATGGCCATTTATGCAGTGGTATCTCATTGTAGTTTTAATTTACATTCTCCTAATGACTAATGATGTTGAAGTTCCCTACATGTACTTACTGGTCATTCATATATCTTTTTTGGCAAAGTCTCTTTAGATCTTTTGACTATTTGTTAAGTTAGGTTGAGTTAATAATAGTTGTTATTGAATTGTAAGAGTTTATATATTCTGGACAAAGTTCTTTACGGGATACATGATTTGAAATATTCTCTCCTAGTCTGTAGCTTTTCATTTTTATAATGGTGTTTTTTAAAGTGAAGAAGTTTTATGGGGCAACTCAGTGATGTAGTCGGTTAAGTGTTCAACTTGCTTTCAGCTCAGGTCCTGATCTCTGGGTTGTGAGATTGACCCCTGAGTTGGGCTGCACTCAGCATGGAGTCGGCTTGAGACTCCATCTCTCTCTCCCCCACCCCTCCCCTCCTCTCTCTCTCTCTATTTTTATATATAAAAATAAATCTTAAAAAATTATAAAATTAAAAAATTTTAAATTTTGATGTAATATGATCTTTTTTTATATATTTGGGGGATTATGCTTATTGTGTCATAGCTAAGAAGACTTACCTTTCATTACATCATAAAATTTTTCTTCTGTGTTTTCTTCTAGAAGTTTTATAGTTTAGTCCTGTTCCTTCCTACTGAATTTCCTTGTCTCCATTGTCAAAAATCAACATAAATATAAGAGTTTGTTTTTTTTTTAAGATTTCATTTATTTGACAGAGAGAAAGACAGTGAGAGAGGGATCACAAGCAGGGAGAGGGTGAGGGAGGGCACAGGCTTCCCACTGAGCAGGGAGCCCAATGTGGGCCTCAATCTCAGGACCCCAGGATCATGACGTGAGCCAAAGGCAGAAGCTTAACAACTAAGCCACCCAGGCACCCCAAGAGTTTATTTTTAAACTCTCAATTATATTCCATTGACTAGTATGCCTATGTTTACCTCATGATTCTACCACTTTGATTGCTATAGTTTTGCAGTGACTTTTGAAATTAGATGTTGTACGTCCTTCAGTTTTATTTTTCAAAATTGTTTTGGCTATTTTGGGTCTCTTGCATTTCCATGTAAAGTTTAGAACTATCATGTAAACCTCTGTTTAAAAAAAAAATGGCCAAGTGAGCTTTTTTTTGGAATTGTATTGAATCCCCAGGTCAATTTGGAGAGAATTAACCATCTTCACACTATCTTCCATTCCATGAACATGGACCGTCTCTCAATTCATTTAGGTCTTCTTTAATTTCTCTTGGCATCATTTGTAGTTTTCAGTGCATAAATCTTGGCAATTCTTTTACTAAATTTATTTCTTTGTAAATTTTTTTATTCTATTTTTATTCTATTTCTTGATCTTCGTTCTTGTTGCTTTGCGTAATATATAAAAATACAACTTTTTTTATGTTGATCATGTATTCTGCAGTTTATTAATAGGCTCTTTTATGTGTGTATATGTGTGGATTCCCTAAAATTTTCTTACATATATGAGATCAATCATCTGTGAGTAAAGATAGTTTTAGTTCTTACATTGCAATCTAAATGTCTTTAATTTCTTTTTCTTGCCTTATTATAGGGTTTTTTCTTTATTATTTCTATTTGTCTATTGAGATTCCTTACTTGTTGAGTTGTTATATTTTCCTTTTAAATCTTTGAACATAATCTTCTTTACACATATTGATAAAATGTACCTTAAGTCTGTGTTTGCTAAATCTAACATATTGGCCCACTCAGGCAATTTTTATTGACTGCTTTTCTCTCTGAGTTTAGGTAACATATTCATGTTTCTTTGCATATCTCGTAATTTTTGTTGAAAACTGGACATTTGAGATAATGTACTGTAGAAGATCTGGATTCTCCCCTTCTCCCCAAGGGCTGTTTTTGTTTCCGTTTTTGCTGAGGTAGATGGTTTCTTGTTTCATTGCTTGCCCAGACCAGTTCTGTAGAATCTGTTTTACAGATTCTGTTCAGTTCCTTATTTTATTCTTATTTTTATTTTTAAGCTTAAATTCCTGTCTGTCTTCATAACTTGGCAATCAGTCTGTGATTGGTCAGAAGTTGTGCCAATATTCAGACTAGTAAGGCTTTTTTTACCCTTTGCTGGTTGGGGAGAATATTCAGAGTTCAGGCAATCTTACCTTTTATTTTTCCTTGTGCCTTCTGAGGTCTTATCTTACGTGTCCATAGAGGCTCCCTGTCATTTAGAGGGGTATGTGGAGAGTTTATAGCTCTTTTTTTTTCTTTTTCATTTTATTTTATTTTACTTCTTTTCAGTGTTCCAGAATTCATTGTTTATGCACCACACCAGCACTCCATGTAATACGTGTCCTCCATAATACCCACCACCAGTCTCACCCAACCCCGCCCACCCTTCTCCCCTCCAAAGACCTCACTTTGTTTTGTAGAGTCCCCAGTCTCTCATGTTTGTCTCCCTCTCCAGTTTCCCCCAGCTCACTTCTCCTCTCCAGCTCCCCATATACTCCATGTTATTCCTTATGCTCCACAAGTAAGTGAAACCATATGATACTTGACTCTCTCTGCTTGACTTCTTTCACTCAGCATAATCTCTTCCAGTTCCATCCATGCTGATAAAAAGTTGGGTATTCATCCTTTCTGATGGAGGCATAATACTCCACTGTATATATCGACCATATCTTCTTTATCCATTCGTCCATTGAAGGCTATCTAGGTTCTTTCCATAGTTTGGCGACTGTGACCATTGCTGCCTTGTACAGATGGCCCTTTTTTTTATTACATCTGTATCTTGGGGTAAATACCCAGTAGTGCAATTGCAGGGTCATAGGGAAGCTCTATTTATAGTTTCTTAAGGAATCTCCACACTGTTTTCCAAAGTGGCTGCAACAGCTTGCATTCCTACCAGCAATGTAGGAGGGTTCCCCTTTCTCCACATCCTCTCCAACACATATTGTTTACTGTCTTGTTGATTTTGGCCATTCTTACTGGTGTCAGGTGGTATCTCAATGTGGTTTTGATTTGAATCTCCCTGATGGCCGTTGATGATGAACATTTTTTCATGTGTCTGTTAGCCATTTGCATGTCGTCTTTGGAGAAGTGTCTGTTCTTGTCTTCTGTCCATTTTTTGACGTGATTATCTGTTTTGTGTGTGTTGAGTTGAAGAGTTCTTTATAGATCTTGGATATCAGCCCTTTGTCTGTAGTGTCATTTGCGAATATCTTCTCCCATTCCGTGGGTTGCCTCTTTGTTTTGTTGACTGTTTCCTTTGCTGTGCAGAAACTTTTGATTTTGATGAAGTCCCAAAAGTTCATTTTTGCTTTTGTTTCCGTTGCCTTTGGAGACATGGCTTGGAAGAAGTTGCTGTGGCCGATGTCGAAGAGGTTACTGCCTGTGTTCTCCTTTAGGATTTTGAAAGATTCCTGCCTCATGTTGAGGTCTTTTATCCATTTCAAGTTTATCTTTGTATATGGTGTAAGAGAATGGTCGAGTTTCATTCTTCTACACATAGCTGTTCAATTTTTCCAGCACCATTTATTGAAGAGACTGTCTTTTTTCCTGCCTCGTTGAAGATTATTTGACCATAGAGTTGAGGGTCCATATATGAGCTCTCCATTCTGTTCCACTGGTCTGTGCATCTGTTTTTGTGCCAGTCCCATGCTGTCTTGGTGATCACAGCTTTGTAGTAATGCTTGACATCAGGCAATGTGATGGCCCCAGTTTTGTTTTTCTTTTTCAACATTTCCTTAGGAATGCTGGGTCTCTTCTGGTTCCATACAAAATAGGATCTTTCTGTTGAATTTCTGGCTACTGTGCTAGTCAGATCGTTATCCTAGCTGGGACAACAGCCTCAAGCTAGCAGACCTGGGGGCTTTCCTGTCTGAGATCCTACCAGGATCACTACTTCTGATAGTAATACCTCGGGACAGGAGTTTTTTGCCTTCCGTTCTAGATCAAGTTACCCTCTCTGGCACTGAACCACTGGTTTTCACTGCCAGCCTATCTTAGTAGAACTGGTAACTGAATTGAATGAAGAGAAAGAAAGAATAGCTTCAGGCAAGAATGCCACAGATTGATTCTTACCCAAAGGTTAGCAGTTTTTTTAACTCATTGTTTGCTTTTGATTGATTTCTAGAGCCTATAATGGATGATTTTGACAGTTAGTTTTATAGTGTTTTGGGAGATTTGTCAGCCTGTTCACTCAGCTGTACTAGAAATCCTATTCCAGTAGATTGATTTTAAAATCCAGCCTTTTTTGACTTGATCTGGTTCTAATAGTTTTATAGATTATTTTCAATTTTTCTGTGTTATATAGTCATCAGATGATAATAATAACTTATTAGTTTTTATAGATCATTTCTTTTTTCCTACATACTATATTTATTCAGTCTCTAATATAAAGATGCCTGATTTAATGGAGAAGGTGGAAATTCTTGAAAGTATATTTGGTTTAGGGGATTACCCTATATCAGGATTAGAAAGTTATATTTTACTACTAATTTCTGAAAAAATTTTATAATCAGTAATTGAAGTTAAATTTTATTGTTGCTGCTGGTTTTTAGGTTTTGGGTTTTTTTACATTTTGAGGACGAGCATATGATTTTTTTTTTTTTAATATGGTGAAATACAGGGGCGCCTGGGTGGCTCAATTGGTTAAGCGACTGCCTTCGGCTCAGGTCATGATCCCGGAGTCCTGGGATCAAGTACCACATCGGGCTCCCAGCTCCATGGGGAGTCTGCCTCTCCCTCTGTCCTCCCCTCTCATGCCCTCTCGCTGTGTCTCTCTCTCAAATTAAAAAAAAAAATATATATATATATATATATTATATATATATATATATATAGTGAAATGCAGGAGCGCCTGGGTGGCACAGTCAGTTAAGTGTCTGCCTTCGCCTCAGGTCATGATCCCAGGGGTCCTAGGATTGAGCCCCACTTTGGGCTCCCTGCTCAGCAGGGAGTCTTCTCTCCCTCTTCTCCCTGCTCATGCTCTGTCTTGCCATCTCTGTCACTATCTCTCTGTCTCTCAAATAAATAAATTCTTTTTAAAAAGTGTGGTGGAATACATCAGTATATTTTCTAGTGTTTAGGTTCCTTTAATTTGGGGAATGAATCCTACTTAATCATGTTGTACTTTAATGATAACCATTGACAGGGCACCTAGGTTGCTCAGTCAGTTAAGCATGTGCCTGTGGCTCAGGTCGTGAGCCCAGGGTCCTGGGAAGGAGCTCTGCATCTGGCTCCCTGCTCAGTAGGGAATCTGCTTCTCCTGGCTTGTGCTCTGTCTCTCATTTTCTCTCATTCAAATAAATAAATCTTTTAAAAAAAATGCCTATTGCCACATTATACATGTATATAAGTAAAATTGATCTTTAATTCCTTTTTCTAGTTTGGTACCAAGGTTATATCCCTAAAATGAGATTGGAGATTGTCTCTTTTTTGCTGAATCCTTTTTCTGTAAGCTAGGGATGAACTCTTTCTTAAACTTCCGGTTATACACCCCTCTGTCTGAGCTTATTGTCCTTGGAGTTTTGAACACACACACACACACACACACACACACAGAATGACTTTTTGAAATTATCTGTGATCTCACTTGCCACTCACTACTAAGGCTGTTACAATCTAGCTTCCACTGCCACTATGAAATTAAAATTGTTCTTACCAAGGTCAGTAATAACTCCTTTGTTACCTTAGTCTTTATTATTCTTTATGTCCCAGCAGTGTTTGATGTTTGTTTTAATGACCACATAAAGGCCACTCCCCTTTTCTTGGGTTTGGTAGAACCATACTTCTACTGGTTTCTTCCATTTCTGGCTGCTCTTAGTAGAACTGGTAACTGAGCTCAGCTTGTGTTGTCTCATCAATATTCTTTCCTTGGCACTCTTATTTTTCCCTGAAAGCACTCTTTAGTCATAATTATTCCTAGTTATTTCAGCTCCCATCTTTAAATAAGTGATTCTCAAAAAACAAGACTATAAAGAACATTAGTTTGTTCATTACCATATGACCCACATCTACTATGTATTCTATATCTTGCACATAGTAGGCATTCAGTTTTATTAGATAAATGTTTGTAGTCTTCATTTCCAGCCCAAACTCTTCTTTTGATTTCCAGACCCAGATATTCAGGTGCTTAAGTTATTCTTCATCTCAGTAATAATATCACTGTTTATCAATTCCTTTGACCAGACACCAGGTGTCATCATTTCTTTCTTTTTTTTTTTTTTTTAAGATTTTATTCATTTATTTGAGAGAGGGGGAGAGCACAGGCGAGGGGAAGGGCAAAGGGAGAGAGAGAAGTAGACTCTTTGCTGAGTGAAGTCGGGGCTCCATCCCAGACCCTGAGATCATGACCTGAGCCAGAGACAGTGCTTAACTGACTGGGGCCCCCACATCTTTTTTCTTATATTCCTTCTGTATCCTAGTTATCAAACCCTGAGATATCTAGAATTTATCTCTTTACTTTCATCCCCTCTGCCACTGTTTTTTGGTTAAAAGTACTGCCCTTGTAGTATGCTGAAAAAAATACTGATTCAAGGAGGTAAGTCTGGAGTGGACAAGATGGAGGCAGAGAGAACAAAAAGGCTTGTTCAGTAATACTAGTTAGAAATGTTAGTAATAATCAAGAATCCTGGTAAGGCAAATGATATTTAAAGAAACAGAAGGATTACAGGACTGAAGGAGATGCCATGGAAATCAAAAGAATATAAAGCTCTGTTGTTTAATGGGGGAGTAAGCACAAAGAATGGCACAATGAGAAACAGTTGTCACTGTTAGAAGATTATAGTCATACTTACATAACCTACTAATTGCCTTACTTTGGTATTCCCATTGTGCATTTATAAAATAAGGCCCTACCTAAATTATATATTATAGCTCATATGCTTTAACTTAGTGACTTATGATTAAACATAATTTTGGAAGTGAAATATTTCTATTAATTTTCTACATGTATACTCTTTTAAAAATACTTTTGGTGAAATCCAAGTAACAGATATTTTAGTGATTGATTTATTAAAAATGTAACCAAAAATCTATCAGGATTTATAAACTTTATCTGTAACTTTGTATTTTTTAGCCATGAGGTTTAAGTAAGTTTATAGTGTTTTTTGGATTCCTACTGACAAAGTGTTCAAAGTTACATTAAAAGCTGGCAGACCTTCTTTTTTTTTTTTTTAAGATTTTTTAAAATTTGAGAAAGAGAGAGGGAGAGAAAGAGCACAAGTAGGGGGAGAGGGGGAAGAAGAAACAGGCTCCCCACTGAGCAGGGAGCCTGTGAGCTTGATCCCAGGACCCTGGGATCATGACCTGAGCCGAAGGCAGAGACTTCACTCACTGAGCCACCAGGCACCCCAACTATTCCTGTCTTTAAATATTACTTAAGGGTCACCTGGGTACCTCCGTCAGTTAAGCACCCAACTCTTGCTTTCAGCTCAGGTCATAATCTTGGAGTCTGTGATCAGAAGGGTCGCCCTCAGGCTCCCAACTTTAAATGGGGAGTTGGCTTCCTGCCTCCCCTTCCTCTCTCCCTCTGCCACTTGCCCTGCTCGTGTTCTCTCTCTCAAATAAATAAATAAATCTAAATAAATAATTAAATAATACTCAAAGATGTAGTTTTAATGACCACATAATATTTTATTAATATGCCATAAATTTTCCTGTCCTGTTTTGTCTGCTTTCATAAATCTGTAGTAAGGATTCTTTTATACACATTTTGTACACCTCTTTGATAACTTCCTTAAGATACCTTCTTATAACTTAATTCCCTGATCAAAAACAAAAATTTGTTAATTCTTTGCATATAGACTGATTACCTTCCAGAAAAATTGTATCATTTTTATATTCCTAAAAACAGTGGATGAAAGTACCTATTGCCTTGTACCCTTATCAAAACTGTATTTTATAGATAATTAAACATAACTGTATAAGCAACAATTTGGATGAATCTATAATATTCTTAATTAAATATTTTCATTTTTTCTTGCTAGTAAGTTGAACATTTAAATTTTATACTATTTAAACCACTCTTCTGACCAATTACAAACTGAAGAAAAAGGATAGCTCATTAAAGGAACGAGATAGTGAATGCTAAAGATAGTAATGATAAATTAACAGTGTTGGAGCTTATATTTTATACCAAGCAAACTGACATCCAGTGTAATTTATTATATACTTATATCCTATTAGGTGCTATTTTAGACATGAGAGATACAGTACTGGTAGGAGACATTTTTATTTCAGAGCATTCGTTCATTTATAATTTAACATATTTACTAGGTGTTTTCTATGTGCCATTTCCTGGAGAAACAATAGAGAACAAGATCCCCAAGGCCTCTGTTCCCTTGAAGGAGAATAAAAATATAAAACTAACCTCATTTATTAACTATTTATTACTTGCCACACATCATGCTAACACTATTACAGATTTGTTCATATAAACTGAAATACTAACATGCTTTAAAAAAGGCCTTTCAGTATCAGAAATGTGGTGCTTTTGTGATAGAATGCATACACATCACAAAGTTTCATTTTGCTTAAATACTGTTGTGAGATCTTCAGATCTTAGAATGTTGGTAAAGAGAAGCTTAAAAGAGTAAGGATCATGGAAAAACTGATTCCCACTTAGGGCTAAAATTTATTTGTCCTGCTTCTGTAAAATTAGAGCCAAGAATCAGCTGTGTTAGGCTATAAATGCCTTTTCAATTTGGCTTTGTTTGCACTTTATACGTAGCACTGTCACACAAAACACTGGGAGCTCTTGCCAGAGGAGACAGTCTGAGCAATCCACAGATGTCGAAGAAGCGCCTTGGGACTTTACTGCTTGTTTACAGGAAGAGTCACCCACCATTCTCGTAGATTTCCTGTAAACCAGGGAGTTTTCTCTAAAAGACCAAAATCTAACAGAGAATCTGGAATGTTTTCACCAAATAGGCAGCTTTTAAAATCTGAATAAACCTCCACGACTCTTTAAAGAAAATTTAAGTTTGGGGTTCCTGGGTGACTCCGTCAGTTAGGTGGGTGACTCCTGGTTTGGGCTCAGGTCATGATCTTAAGGTCATGAGATTGAGCCCCATGTCATCAGGCTCCACACTCAGCAGGTAGTTTGCCTGAGATTTCCTCCTTCTCCTTTCCCCTTTCCCCCTCCTTCACTCATGTGTATGCATGCTCTCTCTAAAATAAGTCATTTTTTTAAAAGAAAATTAAGTTATAATTGTAAGTATTAAACTTTGGAATAAAGAAGTAGAAACTTAATTTTTCTCTTATAATCTTAAATCCATTACTTAGAAAGTGTTTGAGGCACAATCTGTTATAACTACAATCTTACTAAATGGGGAGAAATATGTTTAGTTGTTACTTTTTAAGAAAGGAAATTTTTGTCATTGCTGCTAAGAAATGAATCCTGTCTTTCTTGACCTTCCTTCCTTCCTTCCTGAATGTCCTCAGCTAATGTTTTTTCTGTGATGCAAATACTGCTGAGCACAGCAGAGGTTCTTGCTGGAATTGAATTCAGTATGGACATGTGAGTGTTTATAAAAAGAAAAGCCAAATTCTTTCTTCATAGACTCTGTACTTGAAAGCTTTGATGTTCTGAATAACTGCATGCCCCCAAAAGTACAATTTTGCTACTGTATTAAAATTTGAACATATCCTGCTTTGCCTGTTTAGCTCAAAGGCCACTTTCAGTACATGTAAAGATCTAATTTGTGTGGCTCTTACCCTTTCATTTTTAGAAAATATTTGGAATCTTAAATCTGCTTTTAGTGTAACTCAAAGATCATTTTAAAACCTGAATTGTTTAATTAGGAAAACACATAATCAAAATAATAAATTAGTCTTTGGCAAACTTTGATAAGTATTGGTTTTAATAGTTAAGAACTGAACTGTTCTCTTAATAAAAATTGTGACAAATGTAATTCTCAAGGACTTTCAAATACATTCAGGCATCATTTCCTCCAGAAAATCTTCCTTAAACCTCTCTACCTGTCAAGATGGCTCTCTTCTAAGAAGCACCTTGTATAATTAAAATTACCAATTACATGCTCGTCCCTAACACTTGGCCACGTTCTTCATGATTATGTGTTCAAATACACCACATATGAACAGACTCAACCCTTGGCATAATTCTTGGCACACAGTAGGTTCTCAATAAATATTTTATTGAATTGAACTGTTGAATGATCACTTATTATGCTTATCACAGGTTCCTTTTTGTCATAATATTCCACATTGCATAGAAAAGTCAGGTGCAAAGAAATTTAGCTGTCTCATGTGAGTATACCATATATCTAAGATTCTCCAGTCAGAGGCTGTCTTGGGGCTGTAAAGATCAGACTGTGTTTGCTATAGTCACCAAGTGTGTTTTGAGGGGAGCAATGGAAACATCTAAGGCCATCACACTGTTTCCTTTCCATTAATGGTCCCATATATCCAAAAAATATGTATTAACTCTTCCCCCAAATTTCGAAGTGAAGAGCGTTTGTATAGCCTGCATCAGGGATATTGCCTCCTGAACTAAAACTAAAGCTTTATGTTCTTCATGCTAAATACTTTTTGGCATTTCAATACTTTCATATCATAAGTACACACAAAAAATGCCACTTAAAATAACATAGCCAAAAGATCAACATGAGGAAATTCTAGATCTAAATTGGGATGCCAAAAGTTCTTACGTTTGTAGAAGTCATATTTAGTCTCTGATATCTATATTTTTCTGGTTTATATACCTAAAGAGCTGAACTTCTGTAGTATTTTCTTCCAGAAGTCTTTTGATTTCCTCCATCAGGCCTTTTGACCCTCCAGTTCTTGCTTCTAGCTAAAAACTTATGCTTACAGTTTTTGCATAAATATAAAACCAGAACAGTTACCATTTAAATGCAAATCTATAAATCAATAAAACTCAAACTGACAAAATAATTAAATGTGATAACTGATAAAGATTAGTAGAACCTAAATTGCCCCTTGAAACATAAATTATGATACTATCTTCCAAGTTGTTTGGAATTCGCAGTGCCTGTTCTACCATATGCCTATAATGACTCTTTTTCTCACATCACCCTTTTTTGCTTTGTTAGTATAGCATTCACTGATGTCATTTGACCTCCACGTGTTGCAACTATATCATTTACATTTTAAGTTCAAAGTCATTTTAAGATCTGTTGTCATTAACCTAGGACCATTGGAGTAAAACTGCTTGACATATTGATCATAAGCATAAGCACAGAAACCCCATGGCAATTCCCTAGTTAAAGGTAATCAGTCATGTTACTGGATTAAATTATATCATTTAAAAATTATTTATTAAAATGAAAACAAAGATTCTATTCACAAAGAATCTGTGAACTGTGAGGATTGTGTGATTAAATCCTCTGCTTTCACTTTAAGGAAAACTACTGTAGTTTTGTCTATAGTATATGTGAGGAACAAAAGAGATTTGGGGCTACTGGGATAAGAACAGGGGCAAGAGATTCCCTAAAGCAATATACTCAAGACAGTAGATCTTGACTGGAATCTCTTGTCATATGCTGCTTTAAGTTTGCCCGGGTATGTCACTCACCTTTATCACATTTTACTTGATTGTTGATTTTAGTGGGTTTGTTAGAAATGAAGATTAATGGTTAACAGTAGAGTAACATGGAAAATAATGGATGGCTGTTGGACTTAAATATCTGTTCATGTATATTAAAAATGGTCAAAATGATGTATATTAAAACTTCCAAATTAAGTATTTGTGGAGTCTATGAAGCTTTTTGCAAAATTCTGGATTCCCTGAAACACTGAGATAGAAACATGGCCACTAAACAGACAGCAGGAGCACCTGGTGGTTCAGTCAGTTAAGTGTCCAACTCTTGATTTCAGCTCCCATGATGATCTCCAGGTCCTGGGATTGAGCCCTGTGTTAGACTCCATACTCACAGGGAGTCTGCTTGTCCCTCTGCCTATCCCCCCACTTGTATTTGCTCTCTTTCTCTGTCTTTTCTTAAACAAATAAAATCTTTAAAAATAAACCACAGCAACAGTAAATCCTGGGGATTTCCAGAATTGCCATATTACATTACTTTGAATGTCCAGTTCTTTAAAAATTATGAAATGTGCAAAGAAACAGGAAAGTATAGCCCTTACAGAGGACTAAAAGGTCAATAGAAACTGACCCCAAAGAAGCACATACATTGGACTTTCTAGAAAAAGATTTTAAATCAACTCTTTAATATGTATAAAGAGCAAAAGGAAACCATAAAGCTGAAGAACTAAAGGAAATTATGAGAATAATGTCCCAACAAAGAATATCAAAAAAGATAAATTATAACAAGAAACCAAATAGAAATTCTGGTGTTAAAAAGTACAATAACTGAAATAAAAATACACTAGAAGGGTTCAGCAGCAAAGGTGAGCTGCAGAAGGAAAAATCCATGAATTTAAGGTCAGACAGTTGAGATTAGCCAGTCCAAGAAAGAAATTGTATATTTAAAGTCTGATTTAAAAGATAACACATAGGGGCGCCTGGGTGGCTCAGTGGGTTAAAGCTTCTGCCTTCGACTCAGGTCATCATCCCAGGGTCCTGGGATCAAGTCTCTCTGCTCAGCAGGGATCCTGCTTCCTCCTCTCTCTCTGCCTGCTTCTCTGCCTACTTGTGATCTCTGTCTGTCAAATCAGTAAATAAAATCTTTAAGAAAAAAAAAAGAATAAAGTCGTTTAAAAAAAAGATAACACATAAAGGAGTAATCATAAAATGTTGTCAATGGACTTATAACATGTGAAGATATACTTGTAGGACAGTAATGGCACAGAGGAGGGAGAGAATAGAGCTTTGTAGGACCAGCGTTTGTATGCTGTTGGAATTAAGTTTACATTAATCCAGTTTGCTTTAAATTAAGATGTTAATTGTAGTTTCCAAGTAGCCACTATGAAATAACTCCAAAAAATACATAATAAAAGAAATGTCAAGGGAATTAGAATGTTATGCTTGAAAATGCCTATTTTACAGATCTCATGAGGAGATACTGTTATTATCTCTTTATTTTTGAAATGGGGAAACTGAGGCCCAGAGAGGTTATACTGTTTATTTAATAGAATCAAAACTGAAAACCAAGTCCGTCACAAAAATCCCTACGATAGGTCCTATAAAGGAAATAAATGAAAATCTTGGGTAGAACATAGAAATGGTTAAGCTTTATTATTTTAATATCCATGTCTTACAGGCACTATATTCTTTTGACTCCAGGTCAGGAATTTAAAGCTCGGGAATTTAAAGCTCAGTGTTTTCCTGCAGTAGTATTTTTAGTAAGCGGTAAAGCTGAATTTGAATGCAAGTGTATATGGCTCAAAGCTTTCTGTTCGACCATGCTGCTTTCACATTGCAACCTAAATATCGAGATGGTTTTAGCACACACCACCAGTTATGCATGCTAGTAAATAACTCAACAGGACAACACAAATATTAGAGAAAAGCAGTACTGAATTTTTCTTTCCTGGAGTTTCGTTAATTCACAGACGGGAGCTTTCTTATTTGTTTCCTCTTTCACAGAACCTGAAATAACTCAGGGCTTTTAAACAAAACAACCTGGGTGATCTGTTTCTAGTTTTACTTTACTCAGTTTTACACCTGAGTATTACTTTGCTTTACATCAATTGTCATATTCATCCATGTGTTAAAATATTTACAAGGATACAGATGCAGCCCAGCACTTGTTTTTGTCTTTTTTAATTTTTTAAAATTTTTTTTATTGAAGTATAGTTGACACACAGTGTTTCATTGTTTCCAGGTGTACAACATAGTGATCGGCCAACTGCCACGCTCACCACAAGTGTAGCTGCTATATGTCATCATGCAACATTATTATAAGATCATTGACTATATTCCCTGTGCTGCACCTTTCATTCCCATGACTTCTTCAATCTCTCTAAATTTATAAAAATCTACTTGCTCTGATTCTGGTTATGTGTCACTGGGGTCTTCTCAGAAATAGAAACAAATGCAGGCGGCAGTCATTGTTCTCTTCCATCAGCAAAAGAGGACTATAAAATTCCATGATTTAATTTTAGGAGAGTTCATATTTATCATCTTCTTGGTATTTATATCCTTGACTATTATCAGAGACTATTTCAGAATGCCCATTGCTCTTAGAAGAATTTGCCTTTCTAGGCTGCATTAAGGAAATTCAGGAGTTTTCAGCATAACTGTATGACTAGAGAATCTGTGCCCTTCCTGGATCTAAATAAGGAGGCCACTGTTTAAAGTTCTCACTGTAAGGGAACATTGCATGAAATGCTTAGAAAAATGACACATTTTCTTTCTCCTAACTCCTAATTCAGCATAATTTTCCTCTTCAGGTTCCAGGAAATTTATACTTCCTTGTTTTTAAAAAAAAAAAAAAAATTTTTTTTTTTTAAATAAAGTTCAGCAGAACATCCTTGTATTTTAAATTTCTGATTTTTTCTTTCAAGATATCCCAACTATTTATTTATTTATTTATTTACTATTTTGAATTGTATCTACTAATATGAGTTTGGAACCCAAACTCACTGATTTTAGAGATCAAATCAGTCAAATGAGTAAAGAGGACAGGGATAATAATGTATAAGGAACATGTCTTTTGGTAACAGAAAGGAACATAGCTGCTTAAAGGCATTCAAATTCAGGTTTTTAAGTTAAAAAACTGCTAGACCATTAAAACATGTTGCTGATCAAAGGCCTGTGGTTTCTCAAGTGAGACATTACAGACTTCTTCCCTTAGCAATTTGTATCAAATCGTTTTTTTGAACTTTGACTAGATTTAAAATACATATTTGGTTGGGTTACCTACCAAATTTTTGCATAGTGGAGATGACTAAGGAGCTCATTCTGCCAGATTAATTCATATTTGTATAAACCCCAAAGAATGCCTCTCCTGCCATTTCTGAGGAAATACGTGAATTCTACTTTATCATTGTAATTACCATTACAAAATTTGTGACTCTTCATACGACTCTTTGTATTAATCGAAGATTGTGCACATGTGCTCATTTGAAAATGACCAAACAAGTTTACTTAGAACATTCTTGTGCCTTGCTCATTAAATGTTAGACAGGGTTCGGATGCATCTTCACCATACATGCCCTCGTTGTGACACATTTGCCATTTATTGAAAGCTTTGAGTAGTTCTTAACTTTGAGTTTTCAAGAAATACATGTATAGCTGGGCACTTGGGTGGTTCAGTCCATGTTAAGCCTCTGACTTTGGCTCAGGGCATGATCTCAGGGTCCTGGGAGGGAGCCCTGTGTCAGCCCGGCAGGAAGTCTGCTTCTCCCTTTCCCTCTCTTTTGCCCCTGCTCATGCTTGTGTTGCACTCTTTCTCAAATACATAAATAAAATCTAAAAAAAAAGAAATACATGTTCCTTTTGGAATGTATTTGTGATTCGGTAATAAAAATTATCTACTTCAAACTTCTATTTTTGTTTAATTGAAGAGAACTAGGAATATAGGACAAGCTATTTAGTTATTACTTGTAGTTAATTGCCTAGATGAATCAAAGTTTTTCTTATGTCTTTCAAAAGAAATAATTTAGATAGTATGGCCAATACAAGCTACAGTTATTATTCATTACCCTTTAATGAGGAGTCTCTTAATTGCAAATAACAGAGACAATTCAAAGTAGCTTGACCATAGAAGGGGCAAAGGGGTGCTTACTCAGAAACTACCCAATCCAAGGACGCTCCCTGTCCCTCCCGTCTGCCCCCTATTCCCAGCTTCTCTCTGCCAAATTTCTCATCACTGCTTTTCCTTGTGAGTTAGTGTAAATCTCTTCTACTGAAGATAGACTTTCTTTATTTGGTAGGAAGAATAGCCATTTGGAGGTAAAGAATAGGCTATTTGGACTCAGCTTCCGTCCCAGGGATCACCTACTGTAGGTCAAATGTCATTAGTAAATGTTAGATGCCTGTGTCAGCCATCATTATCACTATTTGAATGGAGAGAAGTTGGGGGGTGGGATGAGAACCTTCTAAGCCAAGAGAATAACTTAATTGGAAACATGAAAGTAAATATCATTTTCTAAAATGGCTCAGTGTGGTTGGGATGTAGAGTACAATGCAGACAACAGTGATGAGAGATGGTGCTTACAGAGGTAGTTTGGGACTAGATTGTAAAGGGCCATAGATAACAGTTAAGAATTTTGACTTTTCAAAAAATACAGTGGGAGCCATTGAAAATAAAATTATGGCTGCTGTGAAGTGTGTAAACCTGGCGATTCACAGACCTGTACCCCTGGGGATAAAAATATATGTTTATAAAAAATAAATAAAATTATGGCATCATTTTTTTTCCACATCTGATATTTAATCTTTATTTTTTTATGGAAAATAGCCAATGTATACTGCAATGAAGAGTTACATAATAACTCCAATGTACACATTACCTAGCTTTAAGAGTTACTAATATATGACCAATCCACTGAAGAGTTTGAAGGAAGGCAAGAAAGGAGATTAACATTGTGCCACTTCCTTTGTTTAATCTTTACAATGTGCCTTATGGAGTATATAGTATTCCCACTTACTCTAATTACAAATGAGAAAACCATCCAAATGAGGAATGAAGTAGCAGTGCTGGCCTTCTAACCCACATCCAACTTACTTCTTTTTTTTTTTTTTTTTTTTTTTTTATTTCTTCATGTCACAGAGAGAAAGATCACTAGTAGGCAGAGAGAGAGAGGGAGGCAGGCTCCCTGCTGTGTAGAGAGCCCAATGCGGGGCTCGATCCTAGGACTCCGAGATCATGACCCGAGCCGAAGGCAGAGGATTAACCCACTGAGCCACCCAGGTGCCCCATCCAACTTACTTCTGAACTCAGGTTCTTCCCCATGCTACAGCATGCTGCCTCTAATTCTGATGTTGGCATGATTCTGTTGAAGAGACAGCTGCTGATCTGCCCTCCTGCTGTGTTGGGGCTGTTGACCCTATTCAGGATGGTAGACTTCTCTGCTCTAGCCACTCTTCCTCCTCCAGGCTCACCAGGATCTAAGTCTACATAAATGCTCAACCTAATCAGCTGAAGTAACTATTTAGTCCAGCGATTCTCACAGTATGGTCCCCAGACTAACAGCAGTTGTTAGAAAATAAAAATTCTCAGTCCCCCACCCCCATCCCAGCCTACTGAATCAGAAATTCGGGGGCTAGGAGCTCATGATGCCTGTATTGCCATTTGCTGTGTGGGGTTTTTATTTTTGTTTTTTTTCCTATTTGCTGTGTTTAAATAAAATGCCTCATTTGTTTCCTGCAAATATGAAGTTAAGACCACCTACCAAGAGCATTTCTAAGACAAAACCATATTAGAATTTATATATTTCTTTTTTAGCAAGTTCATGAAAAGCATGTCCTAAGTTAGGATTCTTATTCAGACAACACCAGCAGTCTCACTGGGGTTGTTACATAACTTCATGGAACGGAATTTTAAGGAATTTATACAGCCTATATTTAAAGTGCTTGATGGTGCCATCTGGTGGTGTAAGCGCTATAGAACATGCAACTCTATTACTCTGCTTTGGGGATAGAATGTGAGTATTTTTAAAAAATCAGTTTTATAGGGCACCTGAGTGGCTCAGTTGGTTAAGCAACTGCCTTTGGCTCAGGTCATGATCCTGGAGTCCTGGGATCGAGTCCCACATCAGGCTCCCTGCTTGGTGTGAAGTCTGTTTCTCCCTCTGACCGGTCCCTTCTCATGCTCTCTCATTCTGTCTCTCAAATAATCTTTTAAAAAATTAGTTTTATAGGGGCGCCTGGGTGGCTCAGTCAGTTAAGCATCCAACTTTAGGTTTCGGCTCAGGTCACAAAAATCTCAGGGTCGTGGGATCAAGCCCCGCATAGGGCCCCATGCTCAGCATAGGGCCCCATGCCCAAGCAGTCTGTTTGGATATTCTCTCCCTCTGACCCTTCCCCCACTCGCATGGATGCACGCTTGCACTCTTTCTCTAATAAATAAATCTTTTTAAAAATCTGTTTTTAGAGTAAAAGTTTAATAGAATAGCCAAACATAAGATGTACAAAGAATTTTTCTACTATAAAACCTCCATTGAGGATTCTTAGATGTGATACCAAAATACAAGCAACAAAAGAAAAATAGCTAAATTAGGCTTCATAAGAATAAGAACTTTTGTGCATCAAAGGACAGTATCAAGAAAGTGAAAAAGCCCACAAAATAGAACATATTTGGATAGAACATATTTGGAAGTCATACATCTCATAAAATATATGTATCCAAATATATGAAGTACAATTAAAATTCCACAACAAAAAGACAAACAACCCAATTAGAAATGAGTGAAAGACTTGAATAGACATTTCTCCAAGGACAATAAAGATATGGCCAATAAGCACATGAAAAGATACTTAACATTATTAGTCATTAGATAAACGCAAGTCAAAACCACAATGAAATACTGCTAAGATGGCTTGAATAATTTTTTAAAAAGAAACAGAAAATTAAAAGTGTTGGAGAAGATTTAGAGAAATTAGAACCTTCATACATTGCTAATGGGGATGTAAAATGGTGCAGCTACTGTAAAAAAGTTTGGCAGTTCCTCAAATAGTTAGACATGGAATTACCATAGGACCCAGCAATTCCACAAGTAGGCATATACCCCAGAAAATTGGAAACAGATGTTCAAATAAAAACTTCTACATAAAGGTTCATAGCACCATTATCCATAGTGGCCGAAAAGTGAAAACAACCCAAATGACCATAAGCCTATGAATGGAGCAAACAGAATGTGGTTTATCCACACAATGGAATATTATTTGGCCATAAAAGAAATGAACTATTAATACAATGATGAACTTTGGAAACATTATACTACATGACAGAGGCAAGCACAAAATGACATATGTTCTATGATTCTATTTATATTAAATGTCTAGAATAGGTGAATCCATAGAAATAGAAAGATTAGTGGTTGCCATAGGTGGGGGTATGGGGGGACATGGCAGTCACCACCCAATGGATATTGGGAGATTTCTTTTGGGTCAGTGCAGATGTGCTGGAATTAGGTAGTAGTGACAGTTGTACAATATTGTGGATGTACTAAAAGCAAAGGAATAGTATACTTTAAAATAGCTGAGATGGTGGATTTTATATTGTACAAATTTTACCTTGATTTTTAAGAAGACCTCCATTGATCGGCAAGAGTCCAGAACCTTTTTAGGTGATGATGGTGATGATTATGATGATGATAGATAGATAGATTTTGCCCATAGTTGTTGCTAATATGTATGCTACTGGTTCTACTTTTTTTAACATTAAATTATTTATTTATGCTTTTGTAACTATAGTTAACAGAGTTTTTGTTGCCATGTATATTTTAGTCATTATACATGATGGTGGGTTTTCTTTGTTGTTTTTTTTTTTTTTTTTTAATTTCAGTGAGTCCTACTCTAAATGCTTAAAGAGTATTTAAAACTCCTCAGAGACATTGGTATTTCTTCCCCCAAACTACCTGCAATTCACTTTTTAAAAACGATTTCTTTTTTTTTTTTTTTTTTTTTTTTTTAAATTTAATTTTTTATTTTTTATAAACATATATTTTTATCCCCAGGGGTACAGGTCTGTGAATCACCAGGTTTACACACTTCACAGCACTCACCAAAGCACATACCCTCCCCAATGTCCATAATCCCACCCCCTCCTCCCAAACCCCCTCCCCCCAGCAACCCTCAGTTTGTTTTGTGAGATTAAGAGTCACTTATGGTTTGTCTCCCTCCCAATCCCATCTTGTTTCATTTATTCTTCTCCTACCCACTTAAGCCTCCATGTTGCATCACCATTTCCTTATTGGTTTTTTTTCTATGACTGCTCTACAGTAAGAATATACTAATTTATAATCCTACCAACAATGGAGGAGATTAGGGGCGCCTGCGTGGCTCAGTAGGTTAGGTATCTCCCTTCAGCTCAGGTCATGATCCTGCAGTCCTAGGATGGAACCCCATGTCAGGCTCCCTGCTTCTCTCTCTCACTCAGCCACTCCCCCTGCTTGCACTCTCTTGCTTCCTCTCTGTCAAATAAATAAATGAAATCTTAAGAAATGGAGGAGATTAATGTTTGCATTGTCTACTCTGTTTCAGGCACTATGCCTGGATCCTTTCACATCCATTTTTTCATTCAGTTCCCACACGTACTGTATTATAAAGTGACAACAGTTGTTGACAAAGTTTATAAACAGACGGTTGAAGATCAGAACCTAGCCACTTTGTCTCCAAGTTTTGTTCTGTTACCACAGCCTTACCAATATTGAATTTTCTCTTTTTTAGTTCCTATTCATTAGAACGATTCAACATTCTTCCAGGTGATTGTTTACTGTTTACATGTTCACATTCATAATAATCTTTATCTTTTGTCCACTCATTATTAATGGATTTTAAACTGAATTTACCTTGTGAACACTAGGTATTACATATCAGAGCTTTGTCATAATTTTTTGGCTTTTGTTTACTGTTTTACAGGCTCTTGATGGAAATGTATATGATCACCTGAAGGATTATTTAATAGCCTTCAGTCGAACTGAGCTAGAAACATGCCAAGCTGTGCAGAACACATTCCAGTTTTTATTAGAAACCTCCAGCAAGGTAAGGTACCTTTAATGTAATATGTGGTATTATCCATTTTAGAATCTAAAATGTTTCATATATAAATAAAATGAAGGTACCAATACATTAAAAGAATGCTTTTAAAGGGCAAATTTCTTGGAAACAGTATTCCTTCTAACAAAGTTGGAAGGTGTTCTCTTCTCCTTGATGAGTTGGCACAACGTGGAAAAAAGGGAGGTAATGATACAAGTTAGATCAGGACATGAGTCTGCTGCCATGTATGTTGCTTTTGAGAAGAAATGATTTAAAGAGTTTTACCTTCCACTCAAAATAATTTGTGGATGCACTCAACTCATGCGGGGACAACAAGATCATGTCTCAATTCAAAGAATAATAAAAGGGCACAAAAGGAAAAGTAACATTTTATAATCATTAAAGAAGTGAATAATAAAAGGGCACAAAGGGAAAAGTAACATTTTATAATCATTAAAGAAGTGAATAATCTTTTTTTTTAAATTAACCTTACCTTTTATATGCTGTCATACTCTGATAGTAAACTTTTTATTCAAAAGTGTTGAGATCTAGCAGGTTTGCTAGCATGTTCACACTGTGTGCAGAGAAAACAAACAAAATTGTTTGAATTCCTTAGGATCTGATAGATTAAAATTTTTTGCAACAGAAAAACTATCCTTTTGAAGATAAATTGTTCTTGTGATTAATAATGTTATTTTTATTCCAATAAATGCATAGCAAATATCTCCTGACTGAATGCATGCATTTGTAAAAATATATTCATCTTATAATGACTATTTTTGAAGATCCAGTTCGGTCCTCTTTTTTGGCAGGGGAAGCAGGAACTGGCTAATACCTTAAGATATTGTTTAGAAAAGAATCAGGGTTTCTTAAGAAGAGTCATCGACTCTTCTTCTTAAGCACGTCATTATGTATATATTCTTGTTTTCAGTGTACCATAGCTCTAATTCTGTTTTTTTAAAAATTCAAAATATAAAGTTAATATGGAAATACAAAGATCACTGGTCTGGTGCTTTGAAATCCTGTCATACTTCTATTTTCCTTTATTTTTACTCTCCAGAACCTAATACAAGACATAAAGGGATTGATGCATGGAAAGAAGGATGGGCAAAAAGATGGATAGTTATGTGAAAAGAAATGTAAAAAAAATGTTACTTAGGGGTACTGGTGCAACTCAAAGTTAAGTGTCTGCCTTCAGCTCAGGTGTTGGTCCCAGACTCCTGGGATCAAGTACCTCACTGGGCTCCCTGTTCAGCAGGGAGTCTGCTTCTCCCTCACCCTCTGCCCCGCCTTCTGCTGTTCCCCCTGCTTGTGTGTGCGAGCAGGCTCTCTCTCTCTCTCTCTCTCAAATAAGTAAATAAAGTCTTTAAAGAAAAGAGAGAGAGTAAAGAAAATTGTCAATTGAAGAATCTAGGTAGTGGGTATATAGGTGTTTCCATACAGTTCTTTTTCTTTTAATGTTATGTATATTTGACATTTTCCATAAGATAATGTTAGAGGAAAGAGTCTATAAAAATATCTTGGCTTTGTTCCATTTATGGAGTGGTTGGTTTTTGACTAGTGACCAAATGTTTTATATTCATTGGTCCATTCAAAGTTTCCTTTCCTTTTTTTAGCACTTTTTAGTAACTTATACTTTCCTCGACAATCGTCCATTTCATTTATCAAATTTGATGGTGTATATTTGTGTATAAACTTGTACGCCTCTACAGTTGTCTCCTTTTTCATTTCTAATAGTTTGTACTTTCTCTCATGTTGATCAGATTTACCAGTCTATTTTGTTAATCTCTTTTAAGAGTCAGCTTTTGTTCTGTTTCTCCATGTTGTTTATTTCTTTAATTTCTGCCTTTTTATTTATCATTTCCTTCTACTTTATTGCAGCTTATGTGCTTATTTTTTTCAGGCATGTTTTGTATTAGATCCTGTTTTAGTCTTTCTTGTTTTCAGGTAATTTAAAACTATTTAGGGCTGTTTGTTGTTTCTACATGTTTTTCCCCCTTATTAACCCATGAATTATTTAAGAAATGAGTTTTCCCAGTTTTCATTCAGTGGGAGTATGTAGTGGGGTAACATTTTTCATTTCTAATTTTATTAGAATTTTTTTTATTTTATTACATTCTAATTTTATCAGAGAGATTGCCCTCTGACAAAACTGTCTGAGATCTCTTTTTCTGAGAATGAGTTAGATTGGATATAGTTTGTAAAGCTGGTAAGTGTATAGTCTTAAAAAATAACTAATATTTTACACGGCACTTAATTTCCTAGGAGTTTTTAGTACATCCTTTGAGGTTGGTACTCTGATGCCTATTATATAGTGCAGAAAATTGACTCAGGACACTTATGTGGCTGCCTGAGGTTGCACACTCACATGTTGCATTTTTCTTTGCTCTGCTACTATACTATGTTATCTCTCTAACTTGTATTATTTACACAGAAAATGAATTTAAAATGTATAAACTGTTTTGGACACATATAAAGAGATAAGCTTTCATTTTCCTCTTCAGTCACTTGTATGAACAGTTTGTTCCCCGGGGATAAGGAATAAATGAGATACTCTTCTGTTTAGATTGCAAGTAAGAATGATGTAACTAGGGGAGATGAGCCCTTTTGTTCCAAATACCAGAAGGGCTCCATTTTATTCCATGTGCTTTTCTGTTACAAAGAATTTGTTACGCTATTCTATACTGCTAAAAGAAACACAGTGATCTGATAACCCAGAGAGAAGTTTGAAACTCTAGGTTTTAACCTCTACCATTATTACTTTGTCTTCTTGGGGAAGGAGTTTATTCCCCCTTCCCCCACCATATCTAAATTGTAACTGTATGTATTTTCAAAAATACTTTGGGGGTAATCCATATTGACACACTGTAGCTGTTACAGTGTTCTCTATATCTTTCATCCCCTGAAGGGAAACACCTGGCCCTAGGAGCTTTTTTTAATTTTAATTATTTATGAAGCTTGCTTTTCTCCTTAATATTTTATGAAATGCTTTGTATATGTAACTGAAGCAGATGTTGACATAAATATTTTCTCTAGGATAGTAACTCCAAGATAGTTCTGCTGGTCTTTATAGTTCATTCATGTGTGCTTGCTTTCTATCTGCATAAGAAAACTCCTACTAATTAGTAACATAGCTCTTTAAACAATTCAGAAAATGGAAGTGTTTTTCTATATTTCTTTGGAAATTAAATTGTCTATTATTGCCATTCTTAACACTTTGAAGGCTAAGAAAAAAGTAAGTGTAATAAAACGAAGGGGAAAACTACATGATCCTCTCAAAAAACAAAGTGGGAAAAAAAAGACACAGAAAAACATTTGACAAAATTAAACATTCTTTTATGATAAAAACACAAACTAGGAATAGAAGGGAACTTCCTTAACAGATAGAAGGGATTTATGAAAACCCCGTGGTTAATATCGGGCTCAGTGGTAAAAATGTGAAAGCTTTCCCTCCTGAGATAAGAAACAAGACAGAGATGCCCATTTTCCCCACTGTACTGGAAGTCCTAGTCATATCAGTTAGTCAAGGAAAAAAAAAATGGGGCACCTAGTTGGCTTGTTGGTTGATCATCTAACTAGCTCAGGTCATGATAGTGAGGTCTGGGATTGAGCCCTGCGTCTGGCTCCATGCCCAGCAGGGAGTCTGTTTCTCCTCCCTCTGCCCCTCTTCTTTCCTCTGCTTGTGCTTGCTTGAGCATGCACTCCCTCTCTCTCAAATAAATGAGTAAAATATTAAAAAAAAAAAAAGGCATCCAAATTAAAAGGGAAGAAGTAAAATTATCTGTATTTGCAGATGACATAAATAGAAAATACTATAGAAACGACAAAAAAAGTACTAGAGCTGATAAATGAATTCAGCAAAAGTTACAGGAATAAGATCAAAACACAAAAATCAGTTGTGTTTCTATACTCCCATCAATGAATAAACCAAAAGAAAATTAAGAAAACAATTCCAACTGTGATAGTATCTGAAGAATAAAATACCACAAATAAATTTAAATAAGGGATTGAAAGACTTGTACATTGAGAAACTATAAAACATTGCTGAAAGAAATGAAAAAGGACCTAAATAAATGGAAATAATAAATATTTATAAATTGAAATATTTCATATTACTAATATTGCAGTATTCCCTAAAGCATTCTACACATTCAGTCGTTCCCTATCAAATTTTCAATAGCCTTTTTTTTTGCAGGAATGGAAAAGCCAGTCCTGAGACTCATGTGGAACTCTAAGGGACCCTCAATAGCCAAAAACAACATTGAAAACAAAACAAAGTTGAAGGTCTCCCACTTCCCAGTTTCAAAGCTTACTGCAAAATTAATCAAAATAGTGTGGCAAAAGGATAGACATAGAGACCAATGAAATAGAATCAAGAACCCAAAATAAGCCCAAACATCTGTTGGCCAGTTGATGTTCAACAAGGTTTCCAAGGCCATTTAGTGAAGAAAGTCTTTTCAACAAAAGGTGCTGAGACAACAGGATAACCACATGCAAAGAGTGAAGCTGACCCCCTGCCTCATTCCAAATACAAAAATTAACTCAAAGGGTACCTGGGTGGCTCAATCAGTTAAACATCTGCCTTAGGCTCAGGTCATGATCCCAGGGTCCTGGGATGGAGCCCCGCCTCAAGTTCCCTGCTCTGCTTTTCCCTCTCTCTCTGCCACTACCCCTGCTTGTGCACTCGCTTGCACTCTCTCTCTCTCTATGTTAAACAAATAATTAAAATCTTAAAGAAAGGAAAAAAATTAACTTAAAATGAATCAATGACCTAAAACTATAGAAGAAAGCATAGAGGTAATAATCTTTATAACCTTAGATTTGGGAATAAGTTTTTAGTTTTAATATTAAAACACAAGCAACCAAAGGAAAAAAGAGATAAATGGACTTCTTCAAAGTAAAAACTTTTGTGTATCAAAGAACATTATCAAGAATATGGAATGGACAGCCCATGGGAGGGAAAAATTATTTATAATAATTACTATTTACTGTTTATTATTTAAAATTATTTACAATCATTTGTCTAATAAGGTTTTAAAATCTAGAAAATATAAAGAACTGTTACAACTCAACAAAAAGACAAATGACCCAACTTAAAAATGAGCAAAGGACCTGAATAGACATTTGTCTAAAGAAGATCTACAGGGGCACTTGAGTAGTTCAGTGCATTAAGCATCCAGCTCTTGGTTTCAGCTCAGGTCATGCATGATCTTACAGATCATGAGACTGAGCCCTGTCTTTGGCTTCACATGAAGTGGGGAGTCTGCTTGTGATTCTCTCCCTCTTGCTCTGCCCTTCCCCCTGCTTGCTTGCTCACTCTCCCTCAAATAATCTTTTAAAAAAAATACACACACACACACAAATGACCAATAAGCACATAAAAAGATGTTTAACATAATTAGTCATTAGAGAAATGGAAATCAAAACCACAGCAATATATCATTTTTTACCCACTGGGGTAGCTTTAATAATTTAAAAAAACAAACAAACACACAGAGAAAATAACAAACAAGCATTAGCAAGGATATGGAGAAATTATAATCCTCAAGCATTGTTGACAGGAATATAAAATGGTACAGCCACTGTGGAAAACAGTTTCTCAAAAGTGAAACTTAGAGTTACCATATGACTCAGCACTTTCAAGAGAATTGAAAACCGGTATTAAAACAAAAAATCATATATAGGTGTTGAAAACAGCATTATTCATAATAACCAATAAGTTGAAACTTAAATGTCCATCAGCTGATGATTAGATATATAAAATTTTGTATATCCATACAATGGAATATTATTTGTCTATAAAAAGGAGTGAGCTGCAGATATATCATACTACATACATTCCACAGAATAAAATATATTAATAGCTGTTCCATATAAAAAATGCTGTTACGGACTGAATTGTAATCCCCCTAAAATTCATGTGTTGAAGTCCTAATCCCTATTACTTCAGATTGTTTGGAGATAGGACCTTTAAAGAGGTTATTAAGTTAAAATGAAGTCGTATGAGTGGGCTCCAATCCAAGATGACTGGTGTCCTTATATGAGGAGATTAGGACACAAACGGAAGACTGTGTGAAGACACTAGAAAAAGATGGCCGTCTACAAATCTAAAAAAGAGATCCTCAGAAGAAACCAGTTTTGCTGACTCCTTAATCTTGGTTCTGGATTTCTAGTTTCCAGAACCGGGAGGAAATAAATCTGCTGTTTAAGCCAACCAGTCTGTGATACTTTGTTCTGGCAGCTCTAGGAAACTAATAGAGATGCTAATCTTCATTATTAATTAAAGAAATAGAAATTAAAACCACCATGGGATTCTATTTTATACCTATAAGATTGACAAAAATATAGACAGGAATGAGTATTGCTGAGAATATGGACTAACAAAATCATAGACTGCCCTGGGGAGTACGGAGTGTTGTATCCAGTTGTAAACATCTGGCATTATCTCGTTCATCTAAAGATGCATGCAGCTTATGGCCCAGCAGTGCCACTCCTAAGAAATTATCCTAGAGAAACTCTTGTACATGTGTATCAGGCCACTTTTGGAAAAATGTTCATAACAACTTCTATAAGATTGGGAAAAGCTAGAATCCAGCTGTCCACAGTAAGCTGAATAATGGATTACCACCCAACAGTAAAATTGAAAGCTCTCTCTAGGTACATGCATTAAAATGCATGAGACTCCCAAATATGATGCTGACAAAAAAGCAAGTTACAAAAGAATACAAACACTAAGATGCCATTTAGAGATTAAAAATACCCAAGAAAATAATATTTTGAGATATTTCATATGTAGTAATAATATTTAAAAGGAAAAAGAGAGTGAATGGTAAAACTCAGTAAGGTGGTTTACGCTAGAGTATGCATTCTCAAAGGAGGTGATATTGCCCTAAGGGAGTAAAAATTGCTTCCAGATGTTTAGGGAGGGGTAAAATATTATAGTGGGCCATAGTACATACATATATACAGTATATTTGTGGTATTAAAAATAATGAAAGGGTAATTAGGGAAAAAAATATCTAAAGAGGCATGACACAAGGAAGGCATTGGCAATGTGGGTATTCCTTTTTTTTTTTTTTTTTAAGAGTTTATTTACTTGAGAGAGAGAAAGAGAGAGACAGAAAGCCTGAGCAGGGCAGAGGGAGAGGAGCAAGCAGACTCCCAGCCAAGCAGGGAGCCCACCTCAGGGTTCAATCCCAGGACCTTGGGATCATGACCTGAGCCAAAGGCAGATGCTTAACTGGCTGAGCCACCCAGGCACCCAATATGGATATTATTTTTACTTAATCTCAGCACTGGAACACTGGATAGACCAGTGTTCTTAAACATCTGTTTATTGAATGCTACCTTAGGCAAAGTCACTGTGCTAGGTGCTGAAAGATACATCTATAACAAGTATTAAAGCTTTATCTCAGTTGTCATGAGGAATGACAGAGGGGGGCAGGAAGGGAATGGAAGGAAGAATTATAAGGAAGGTAAAGAAACCTTTGATAGTGAGAAATATATTTATTATCTTGGTGTGATGATGTTTTCACAGGTATACAGCTGTGTTAAAACTTACAAGTTTTACTTTAAATATGCAGTTTGTAGTATGTTGGTTATACCTCAGTAACACCTTTAAAGAGAGATTGGATGTATATCCCAGGGAAAATGAAAATTTGTTTTCACACAGACACTTGCACACAAATGTTCATAGTAGTTTTATTCATAATAGCCAAAAAACTAGAAATTGTTTAAATGACCTTCGGTGAATGAAGGATCAAACGAACTTGGTATGTCCATGCTGTGGGATACTATTCAGCAATAAAAAGGAACAAACTGTTCATACATGCAACAGCTGCAGTGAACTTCAAGGAAATCATGCTGAGTTTAAAAAGGCAATTTTTTAAAAAGATTTTATTTATTTATTTCACAGACAGAGATAGGCAGAGAGAAAGGAGGAAGCAGGCTCCCTGCTGAGCAGAGAGCCTGATGCAGGGTTCGATCCCAGGACCCCGGGATCATGACCTGAGCCAAAGGTACAGGCTTTAACCCACTGAGCCACCCAAGTGCCCCATAAAAAGGCAATCTTAAAAAGACAGGTGCCCAGGTGCCTGGATGGTTCAGTCAGTTAAGCCTCTGACTCGTGATTTTGGTTCAGATCATGATCTCAGGGTCATGAGATCAAGCCCTTGCTGAGCTCTGTGCTCAGCAAGGAGTCTGCTTGAGATCCCCTCTCTCCCTCTGGCTCTCTCCCTGCTTGCACACTCTCTCTCTCTCTCTCTCTCTAATAAATAAATAATTTTTTTTAAAGCTGTGCTGCCTGAGTCCATCATATAATATTTGTGAAATAACATGTTAAAGAGCTGGACAACAGGTTCGTGGTTGCCAGAAATCAGGGATGAGAAGAGTGGATATAGCTACAATGGAGCAGCATAAGGGAGTCTGGGGGGTGGTTCAGTTAACCATCTGATTCTGGTGTTGGTTACAGGAAGCTACACATGTGATAAAATTGCATAGACCTCTATACACATACACCCAAATCAGTTAATACAAATGGTGAAATCTAAATAAGCTCTATCCTTTGTACCAAAGTTGATTTCCTGATTCTCATATTTGCTATAGTTATGCAAGATGCCAGCATTGGGAGGTACATAGGACCTCCTTGTGACTTCCTTTCAAAATAAAGTCTGAGAAAAAGGCCAGTGACTAACCTAGTGCCTCTAGTGTCCAGATTTTGTTTTCTAAATACTTTCTCTTCTCATTTAGGGATGGGGGAAAGAGACAAGGCTTTTAGGGAAAATAGGTGCGATTCTGCAAGTCTGGGGCATGAAATAGATCAACCTTAAATGATTTGTCATAATAGAAACCAAAGAAACCAGCAAAATTATTAGAAACTACTAGGTCATGTCTAAAGGACTCAGGATGCGATCTTACGGGCCAAAGATGAGGTAATTTTAGCATCACTGTTGGTAACTGCAGTGAACTAAAACACATTGAATATTTTTGAAGCCATGTCTTCATAATAATAATTTATTAAAGTTATAATTAAGTATTCTTTGGAGGTTTCTAGGGAAACAACTCAGTTGGGAAACTAGATAATAAAAGGAAAGAATTAACTGTTTATTTTGCCTTCCTTATACAACTATACCTCTAGGCAATTAAATAGTCAACTTGCAAAGTTCCTGTCATAAATTATTCCAGCTAATAAACAAAAAGGAAATGATTGAATTCCTTGTTTAGAATAATAAGAAAAAGGAGAAAAAACTCTAGTTCTTGCATCCTCCAGCAGATTTAGGCATTTATCATCATAGACCTGTTATATTGAGACCTGTTATATTGGTTTCATAGGGCTATTATACAAATTACCATAGACTAGTTGGCTTAAAACAACAGAAATTTATTCCCTCTGAGTTCGGAAGCCCTGAAGTCAAAATCAAAGGATGGGCACAGCTACATGCCCTCAAACCGTTTTAGGGGAGAATCAGTCCTTGGCTCTCCCAGCTTCTGGTGGCTATAGGCATTCTTTCACTTGTGGCCACATTACTCTGATCTCTGCTACCACGGTCACACTGGCTTTTCTTCTGTGTTATCTTCTGTGTGTCTTTTATACAGATTCTTATCATTGGATTTAGGGCCCATCAAGGGAATCTGGGATGATTTCAGAATCTTTAATCTGGTTACATCTGCAAAGGTCCTTTGCAAATGAGGTAACATTCACAGGTTCCAGGGCTTAGAACATGGACATACATTTTTAGGGGCCACTATTCAGCCCACTCTAGTGGTTAATATCACTTAAAAAGGGGTAAATCAGAGGCAAGCCTCCTCATCATGAAAGTAAACATCACCTTGCAAGAAAAACAAAAAACACTGAATGCAATCAAGCATCAACTTATAGGACATACAGAAAACAGAAAACTACAAGGATGCAGTCAACAAAATTCAGACTGTGGGAAATGCTACAGGACAAAAACACGGTTTTCTTCAGCAAACTGAAAGAGAGAAAAAAAGAGGTGGAAGAAGGAAGGAGCCTCTATATGAAAAGAAACCTAAGCAACATCATCCACCTGCACTGTGGGTGCTTTATTTTGATTCTGATCCGAAAAACTTAAAAATATCAAATAATCAGGGAAACTTGAACACTTACTGGTTGTTTTATAAGCATTTGTTGTGAATTTTAATATGGGTAGGGTTTTTAAAACAGTCCTTTTAGATATCATACTGAATTATTTATGGATGAAAAGATATGTCTGAGACTTGCTTCAGTATAGTTGGGGGTGGAAGAGGCAGGTGGGTTTGTTGTCTCTACTTTTATATATGTTATAATGAAGTTAAAAATCTAAAAAGGTTATAACTAGAGGGGTGATCCTCTTAGCTTTTTCTGCATGGTGATTAATGAGGCTCTCAGGGGTGTATCAAGAGTTTTCACAGCTTAAAACTGGAATCCAGGGAAAGTAAAAAGCACTTCCCTTTGAGAATATGTTTATTCAGCCAGCCTTGCCTGACAGAATTCTGCCAAGCTCTCCTCACCCTCTTTTGTTACCCTCTACATACTTCCACAGTGTATTTAATTGTGTACTGTCTGGTTCTCCCACTTTCCAGATTATAAATTCCTTGAAGATGCTAACCTTGTTTCATCTTTATTCATCCGTATATTACCCTCACCTCTGCATTTAACACTGGGCTTGGTAAGCCCTCTCAGTAAATGGTTATTGAATGGGCAGTAGGGAACTGGGTTTGTGCTGATAAATAAAATACAAAATATAACCCCTCCTTTCTCTATCTCTTCAGTAAACTCTTTTTCCCAGAACTACTAAGGTATAGGTACAGAGCTACTTTAAACTTTTCTTCTTTTGCCCATCCTCTGCAGAGGTGCTAATGGAAAATAAGTGAAGGGTAAGCCCTGTAGCAAAATGGAAAATGGGTTTCTGCACAATCAAATGTTGCTGATTTCCACTCTTTCCCAGTATATAGTACAGTGAAGTCTCTTCAGATGGCTGTCTTTCTGTACTATTTGTTTTGCTACCTTCTGTGTATTGGAGTTCCCCTTCTATTTGAATTCCTTGGTATGCTTTAAGATGGTAGTTAGAATGTAACCTTCTTGGGGTAACTGGCTGGCTCTGTGGAGTGCACAACTGCTTAATCCTGGGGTTGTAGGTTCCAGCCACAGTTGGGAATAGGGATTAGTTTAAACTGAAAAAAAAAATGTGATTTCCTAGAAATGATGTCAAGAAGTACTATAAAAATACTATTTTGTGGAGTGTCTGCTGGCACAGTCAGTAGAGCATGTGGCTTTTGATCTCGGGGTCGTGAGTTCAACCCCCACTTTGAGCCTGGTGCCTACTTTTAAAAAATTGTTTTAATACTATTTTATGCTATGGATGGGGTTATCTGGAAGTTTCCTAGTAGGTAACAGTCTCCATATAGCAGACTTTAAGAGGTCTACAAAACTTCATAGCTGGGAGAGACCTAAGGGACTAATGTGCTTCCCTGCTTTCATCCCACTGCTCTCATTAAAAAGAGCAACTTTTTGCATAATTGCTATCTTTTTGCTGTCTTAAAATATTGCCTATTATCTAGTCCTACATTCTGGGCTAGTTTCTAAACTAGTACTTTCCATATTTAGACTATTGAGAAAATAGGACACATAAGTAACAACTGTTATCTAAAATGAAAAAAATATGTGTACTTACCATTTTCTTTTGATCACATAGTGTTGGATGATTTCTCATTTTTAGAAAGCAGCAGAATAAATCTTAAACTTTAAAATATAATTACTCGACATCATAACCTTATTAAAGACTTAAAAATACTTTATTTTCTCTTTAGGTGGTACGGGACTATAATCTTCAGCTGTTTTTACAAGAGAATGCTGTATTTCACAAACCCCAGCCTTTCCAGTTCCAGCCCTGTGACAGCGATACTGTAAGAGAATTCCAGATTTTCATTCCATTTGTTTTTAAGCTATGTTTGTGCTCAGATAACTATTATCCTTGAACTAGACAGAAAAAGCTGAGTGTGTCTCCTTAATTTCATAACAAAATTGTAAGTATGCAGAGAAACAGCCATTTCTCCTTTCTAAAATGTGACTAAAACTCAGTATCTTTATGTTAGCAACTTAAACGAGGTTAAGTTCTAAGACATGTAACTAAAAACTTGCAAACTGAGCAGAGAGAAGAAGAAAAAATATTCATTAAAATTTTTTTTCAATTCAAATATAAATTATACTTTCTATCCATGAAATTCTTCACATGGACACCCTTCCAAAGAAACCAGTGGTTAAATTTTAACCAGAATAGAATCAATAAACAGAACAGTGAATGTGTGCCTGCACATATTTTGGTTGGCTTTATAAAAAATTACAGACCCTTTTTCATTCCTTTCAGATTTCCTAGAATGTCAGAACATTAACATAAATGTTCAAATTGGCAATATTTTAAAAAGCAGATATTAATCATGCATTTTATCCTTCAGTTTATGAAAAATGTTTGCCATTATTTGAATTAAAAACAACAGAACCAAAATGCTAATTTGATAACATTAAAAAAAAAAATCAACTTCTGCAAGTTAAGAAAGCACAGGTTGGCATACCTAGCACATTCTTTCAATGTGGGCAAGCCAAGAGGGAAGTCAAATTATATTCGTAAGGTCTTTTAGTAAACATGGAATCAGAACTAAGGGAATTTATGATATCACAGTTTCATGGTATCAGTTTAATAGACCTTTACTAGAGTTATCTTTATTACTTTTCTTACATTTTAAGGAGCCCTGTTCATGGCTATATAGAGAAATATAGGAAACCAGCATTTAGATTATAATCCTTGCCCTTTATGTTAGTGCCTTTTTCAGTCAATCAACTTTTTCTTAATGATTCAGTGACATCCTATAACTTGACTTCTTCATCTAAGAGGAATGAAGCAGAGCATTAGAAGATACAGAGTGTGGACAGGTTCACCAAGCTTGACTTAAAATTGCAACTAATTCAAGATTATTTTATCTTTGCCCATTTTCCTCAGAAAAATCAGAATAACAGTAGACTCTCATTTCACTTGTTCAAGGCCCAGCAACAATCCTAAATCCTATTCTGTTTCTAGACACTGTGCTAAATGTTCTTAGCTGCATGTCCCTGTTTGCCTTAAAGTTCTAACTATGCTGTTTTCTGTCCTTGTGCAATCTTTACTGGGCAGAGTTTAAAAGCTGCCCAACTGGTGGATATTGAGCTCTCCCCTGTCAGTGCTCTGAGAATGACCATAGCTGAGGTATATGGGGGTGTGGGTTAAGGGTGGGGGAGATGGGATGTGTGGGTTTGCATGTTAATGAAGGGTGGAACCTGGTATTGGGATTAAAAATGTGTTGGGGTGTGTAATGGGCCACTGACTGTGTAAACTGGGGTTTTCCATTTTCCTGTATAAATTAAGCATTCCCTTCCCTATTTATAGTGAAAGGATTGAACTTCTCATTTTTCATCTAGTCTGAAGCACCTTTGTTTTCCTGGAGAGGCATGTTGGAAAGAATTGTAGAGCTAATCTTGCCTTTATCAAGGGGAAGCTGAAGCCTTTTTTAATATAACCCATTTCAAATTGTAATATTTTTCCTGCAGAAGTTGAAAACCAGATAAGAGCATACAGTCACAATACTACTGTCAAAGTTAACTAAGGCTTGAAATGATTGTACCCTTTTTGTTTTTTGACTTATCTTTACTTGCTGATAAATCAAAATTTGTTATCATTTTATTTCAATATATGACTATTTTGATTCATGCTTTAGAGCAATATACCAGAAGAAACTGGCCAAAATGGCTTTATAAAGATGCAATTATTTCTATTTTGTATAGCCATATAATTAGATTGGGGATCTTAGTGTTAACTATAATATCATTACAAGTGACAATGATCAGTGGCAAGTTTCATCTAATGAGTAACTTAGTAGCTGTCTCATGGTTAACACTGATTTTCTTGCCTTTATTTCCATATAGTTATTGATTTCTACAGTGTCCTTTCTTTATATCCTCAAATACCATTTTTATGATTATTAGTTTTGAGTATACATATATATTTATTGGCCATTTTGTATCTTATTTTGTGAAATGCTTTTTTTTTCTTTTCAGTGTAACAGAATTCATTGTTTATGCTGAAAGGAGTTTTAAATGCAGGATTACTCTTAAGAATATGAGATGTACCCTAAAATTTCCCTAACCCCCCAAAAAGAGGATTTTCTATATGACAAATACATATATATACAAGTACATATATATACTAGGATACATATATATATACTAGGATTTTCTATATGACAAGTACATATATATACTAGGATCCCACTTTTGGAGAGTCATTCAGCTGTCACATGGGTCATACTTGTTTTAGAAATTAATCCAGGTGTTATACAATGAGAAATCATGAGCTTTGGAGTCAGATCCTGTCTGTGCCATTTGCTGGCGGTGTTTATTTTATTTATATGTTTATATATATTTAACCTCTCTAATTCATTCTTCTTCTATGTAAATGTTGAAGACTTTAATCTATTTGAAAATTAAATGAGCTACTTAAGCATTTGACTCAGGCCCTGGCACATAGTAGATACAGAATAAATGTTGACTGTCTTTTTTTCCCCTATCTTTCCACAAAACAAGCATACTTGATTTTTTTAGGTATTGCCCCTAATTGCTATAGGAAACAGAAAAATATCAAATATAGGAGACATTATAAAGATTATGAAGTCTGTAACACTTTTATATTCATGGTACCCCCCACTTAACTCTCTTATTGAGTTGACTGAAAGTTCCTTGGGACTTCTTTTATTTTTCATTCAACAGTGTGGATCTCATCAACATATTTCTTAACAGTTTGTAAGCCTAAAAAGCAATCTGTGTGAAATAAACAGCAGCCAGTAGCTAACAATTAGTGTCCGTTCCCACCCCTCTTACAATTTTCGGCACCTCTGCCCTACATACCCCTCAGTGTTTGTCCCTTCCATTACCAGAACTAGTGATGTGTGCCCTTAAGGACATTTCCTCGTGTCCAATGAAAAGGATCTCCTATCCTATTTAACCTGGATGGAGAAGAATACAGGAAACACACATGTTTGCATTTAAGGCAGGAAAAACTTATGGAAACTTTCCCCCCATATTTCCTGGTGGGGATGTGAAGACTTTTTCCTTTTTACCTTTCCTGAACTGCAAATAACAAGATCTTCACAGATACCCTAAGCTGACATTTTTATCATAGTATCACAAATATAAAAAATAGCTGACAGGGGTCCCAGTTAAGTGGCTGACTTTGGCTTAGGTCATGATCTCAGGGTTCTGGTATCAAGCCCCGCATGAGTCTTCCTGCTCAGTGGGGAGCCTGCTTCCCTCTCCCTCTGCAGCTCCTCCCACTTGTGTGCATGCACCCTCTCTCTCTGTCTCAAATAAATAAAGTCTTTAAAAAAAATAGCTGACAAATTTCTGATGTATGATCTTTTCCTGTTATTTTAGCCACTAGTTGTGATATTTATTTCTATGATCTAAAGACTAGGGGCGCCTGGGTGGCTCAGTGGGTTAAAGCCTCTGCCTTCGGCTCAGGTCATGATCCCATGGTCCTGGGATTGAGCCCCGCATCGGGCTCTCTGCTCAGCAGGGAGCCTGCTTCTCTCTCTCTCTCTCTCTCTCTCTGCCTGCCTCTCTGACTACTTGTGATCTCTCTGTCAAATAAATAAAATTAAAAAATAAAAATAAAAAAGACTAAATATTAAGTAAAATGGCCACTTGCTGTAATTTAGGACTTTTGCACATTAAATTTTTGCTAAGCAGGGCATTTTATGCATTTATTAAAAATACGTACAATACATGTAAATCAAACTAACATGCTATATGCCTTAAACTTATATAGTGATGTATGTCAATTATTTCTCAATAAAACTAAGAAAAAAATATTTACCAAAAGTTAACCTTGTCTGTAAAGACTATATGGGACCTGTATACTATACAGGGAAACTACTTCAAAATTCTCATTGTTAGTGAGTGTCTTTATCTGCTGATGGAAGTCTTGTATTGCCTATAGCATTGGCATATGAACGTGAAAGCACCGTGATAGAGAATTTGTGGAAAATCCTCCTTGTGAGTAAGTAGGTACCATCCTTCTATACATATACCGACCACAGTATCCAAAAATGAAAGGCTCTGATTATAGACTAAAGTGTTGCTCTCCAGAAACAGCAGTGCTGGCAGTCAAGTGTTCAGAGGGGTTGTCCTAAGTTCTTCAGTCTTTCAAAAAGGACTTACTTGCTTTTCATAGAAAACCTACCATCTATATAATGAGTCTTTGTGCTTTCTCTGGATTTGATGCATTCTCTAATCATCAATAGGTATCTAGAGCTTCCCACAGATGGCTTGGTAAGGTACTGACACAAAAGAGCCTGGGAGTTCACTTTTTTATTTAGCTTGTGATTATAGCTCTTAAAGCAGAATCTCTGTGAGAGCTGCCAGAGTAAAGGCGTACTCCTCTTGTGGCTGTTCCAACCAGTCGGGCTCTAGATATACCTAGAGAGTGTCAGAAACAGCGGTTTTGTTGTTGTTGTTTTTGTTGTTGTTTTGTCTTGTTTTCATGGCATGACTGAAGGACAGGTTTTTCTCTTAAATTTACCTTTGGTATCTAATAGCTCCCATTTGTTTCCCAGAGGGACTATGCACACTCAACCCAGTTGTGAGCTCCTGCTACTCTCTGAGTATAGTCAGAATAAGTTATGATTCATGAAGAGCACTGCTCCACTCCTTTCCAAGTTGTATGATATATTTAAAATATGTGACTTAGAGGTTCACAGTCTCCCAACAAAACCCTTCAGGTCAGATGTGTTTCAAAACTTAAAATTTTTCAGTACTTGCTTCAGCACCATATATACTAAAATTGGAACAATACAGAGAAGTTTAGTATGACCCCTGTGCAAGGATGACATGCAGATTCTTGAAGTGTTCCATATTTTTTAAAAATAAAATCTTGAAAATGAATAAATAAAATAACATAGATATCCTGGATTTTTAGGGGCACCTGACTGGCTCGGTTGGTAGAGCATGGGACTCTTGATCTTGGGGTTGTGATTTTAAGCCCCATGTTTGGTGTAGAGATTACTTAAAAATAAAACATTTTAAAAAACAAAATAACAGACTTTTTTAGGTTTTAGAAGGGTGATCCATATACCATATATTGTATAACACCCTAAACAAGGGGAAGGACCTCATGATCAAGCATAGTATTTTTGCAGTAAAACATTTGAGTAGTTATACCAAGTGAAATAAATAAAAACTATAAATAACGTCTCTTTGGTTCAAGTCAAATTTTGCCACACCTGAGCTGTGGCTCCAAACTTACCTAAAACACCTGTGATTTTCAGAGCATTGTGAATTTCAAAATTATAGGACCATGAACCTGTCTAAACATAAGTATTTAACACAATAAATATATACCAATAAGCTGAAAAATACTAGTACAAATCCCTTGAATGAGGGTTAATAACTGAATTGTTCTTGGCATATGACATTGGCTTGACAACCCCAACATTATCTTTTGAAATTAGGTTGAAATGCTAGTATTTTGCTATGTAAATGCTAGTTTTCATTCGTTATGTATGACCATCTCTTTTTCTCTCTTTCAAATGGTTATATTTTGGTAACAGACTTGGAAAATTATGACAGTGTTTCTTGTATGAAATCATCTTTTCTATCGCTACTCAATTTGCACTCTGAGCATATGCTCAGATGCCTGTCTTAACCTTCTATGCCCTTATGTTAATCCTAAAGTGAACTGAAATCATATCTTAAGGACAAATAGTTAAGATAACTTAAAAACTGATATATCTATAATAGTAGAATGTTAATTTCTGTCATGTAGTTCTTTAAATTTATTTAATAACTTTATAAATTTGAAAAGACTAGTATTTATATTCTGTAAAAAATTGGGAACTTTCAAAAAATTTAACATTGCTAAGGCTCTGAAGGCCTTTTTAAACTCATATGAAACATGGCTTTTGTTTTTCTAAAAACAAAGTGGAAGCAAAAGCTGTCTTACCTCTAAGTAAATGGCCTAGCCAAAGCTTCATTCAAAGGAAATTTGTATTTTAACAATATCTTCTTCAATATTACTGCCTTTATTTTATCAATATTGGTATTAACTATATAGAACAATTAGTGAGACAATACAGTTTTAAGGTAGCAAGGAATCTGAAATCAAAGAGAACTCAATACAAGCTCTACATTCACCATATACTGGCTTTAAAAAAAGACACATACCCTTTCTAAGCCTAGAATTCCATACCTATAAATTGAGAATCATTGTTAGGATTATTTTGAGAGCTAAATAATGTTTGTAAAGCAGTTAGCACAAAGCTTAAATATGCAATAAATAATACCCTTTTAGAAAAATTAACATAGCTGTATAGTTTTCTAATTATAAAAAAAGAATGTTGTAGAAAGTTTTCACCTGAACTGCCACTGTTTAAAGGTAACCGCTGAGGCGCTTGGGTGGCTCAGTCAGTCGTCTGGCTTGGCTTTAGCTCAAGTCATGATGAGCTCTTGGGTTGTAGGAGTCAGCAGTGTTGGGCTTTGTGCTCTACTTGAATTGGAGGAGTCTACTTGAAGATTCTCTCCCTCTGCCCCTCCCCCTATACGTGTGACCTGAGATTTGAAGGACAATACAAAAAACAATAAGGAAGTTATTTTACTCAGAGGGAACGGAAAAAGACCCATCTGCTTTTATAATTTTTTTTTTTAGTAAAATGTGTATGATTTCTAAAATCTGATATTTCCAAAGATCTCAAGAATCACATTTAGTTGGCCTAACTTGTCATATACCCAAGCTGACAAATGAAAAATTACCAGTCCTGTACTTAAAAGATGATAGGAGGAGCACCTGTGCGGCTCAGTGCGTTAAGCCTCTGCCTTCAGCTCAGGTCATGATCTCAGGATGCTGGGATCCAGCCCCACATCAGGCTCTCTGTGCAGCGGGGAGCCTACTTCCCCTCTGTCTCTGCCTGATGCTCTGCCTGGTTGTAATCTCTCTCTCTCTATGTCAAATAAATTTTTTAAAAAAGCTGCTATAAAAGTGCTTATATCATTTCTCTTCAGTTAATTTACTTGAATTATTTTTGTGCCACCATTTTTCTGAGACTTGTGGTATTATTACATATGTCTCTTTTTAAAATAATCAAGTTCAATAAGTGAACTTTTTCAGAGCTAGGCTGTAGTGCTTTTTGATACATAATTTTTAAATTCTCATATTTTGCTTTAGGCAGATAGCAATGTGCTTTAAAATGTTGTGCTTAATAGCTTATATATGTTATTATTCTCTTATGTTTCAAATGCATTTTTAAGAAGTAAAGGAAAAATGTTAAGAGTTTGAACTAGGGATCAAATTAGCTAACATTTCAAAAAGAAGCAGTCACTAGCAGTTCCTTTGCTAGAATCAGCCACTGCTAACATCACCATCTGGTCTACACTAGATCTTGATTTACAGCAATCTTGGATGGTAGAGGTGGCATTAGAACATTCCTCTGTGTGTTGTTTAACATCTGGGTTGTGTTTGCCTTGTATGAAATTTTCATTTGTCTAGACCCTGAGTTATAGGTAGCTTCCACATTTCTTTCCATGGCTTGATTTTAGAATTCACCCAAAAAAAATTAATTTGAATTTGAATCACAGAATCATCTCCCAATCAGTGGCATTTGTTGTCTGTCCTAATCGTTGGACACTCCCATCTGAGGAATAGTAAACCCAAAGAGAAAGCACAGGAAATACTCAGTGTAAAGGTAGAGATTATGTGTGAGCAACTAGGGCTGTGACCTGTCTGTAGCCAGTACACATTTAACACACTTACCTATTCCTTAAATGTTGCTCCGTGATAAAAATATAATTTCTCCATCAGTTGTCTTCTTTCTCCTCGATTCTGTTCCGTATAAGTTCATTCTGTTTGAGATCTGCCTTGATCTTTCAATATTTCAGTCTTGTTTCTAATTCATTCTTTGGGCTAGCAAAAACCTAGGAATTATGTGGAATTTTTTACTAATATTAACAATATTTTGTTTCAAGTTATTTTCAACTGGGTGTTCAGCATTAACAATTACCACTTATTGGATACTTAATTATATAGTTAGTGTAAGAGAATGTTTATAATATGAGCTACTTTTTTCTTAACAATCCCTATGAGATTGGCATTTTCACCAATTTTCAAATGTGACTTAAGACTCAGATTAAAAACATGTCCAAGATCATAAAGATAATAAAGGACATAGAATGAAAACTAAGTCTGACTTAAAAACCTATGCCTGGGCTCTTCAGAATATACATTTCTTGCATTCCATTTATACATTAGATTCCTCTGGTTAATGTAGATTGCATTTGCAATTTGCATCCACCTTTTAACATTATAAACCTTGACTTCTGAGAATGGATTAAAATGTAAATGCCTAGATCCTCTTACAAAGCAAAATACAATAATAAAGATGGGTCCCAGATTTCTAATAGCCCAAAGAATGAATCAGTTGTGAAATTGGTTAGATTTTGATTTTGATTCTTTTGCTCTGTTTCAGTGCATTTATCATTGTATAATCTAGCTTTAGTTGAAATGTCTGCATAGAGTGAAAGTTTTTGAACCTTGCTTATAATCCCCCCAGCAGAAATATTTTTTAATACAGCCAAATTCTACTTACTCTTCCAATTTTGAGCTGTGTGGCCTTGCAAAAGTCAGTTTTCCAAGATCTTCCCACTGTAAAATTTTGCTTCTTTTTTGTATTAAAATCCTCTTGGATTAATTCGTATTTAAGAGATTGTTTTCCCAATTATTTGATGTCTTTTTCCATGGGTTCTTAAGAGTTTAGAAAAAATTAAAATAGTTTAGTGGTTAAGAGCTCTAATTCTGAAATCAGACCTGTATAAATATTACATGTAATACATGTAATATTACATGTAATTACATGTAATATCTGATAGACACTAGACATTTTAACATCTGAGCCTCAGTTTCCTTTTCTATAAGATGGCTGTATGAATCACCTCATGAGGTTGTTATAGAAGCTATGTGAAGCACTTTTCATGATACTTTGTATAGTAGGGGCTAACTATTAATACTGCTAATTTAAATTTTGCAGTTTGTTCTTTGTGAAACAGAATAGTAGTATTTTAGGGCTAGAAGAAACACTTACTGATCATTTAATGAAGCACCCCTCTCGTATGATATTAAAGTCTAGAGGAAGGGCAAAACCTAGTTTGAGGGTTTTTGGTGAATTGGTGATGGACCTGAAACTAATTTAATAATTTAAACCTAGTATCTTGGGTGCCTGGGTGGCTGAGTGGGTTAAAGCCTCTGCCTTCAGCTCAGGTCATGATCTCAGGGATTGAGCCCCACATTGGACTCTCTGCTCAGCAAGGAGACTGCTTCCCCCTCTCTATCTGCTTGCCTCTCTGCCTACTTGTGATCTCTCTCTCTGTCGAATAAATAAATAAAATCTTTTAAAAAAGAAATAAACCCAGTATTTTTGTGGACAAAGAGGTTGTGTTACTGTTATTGTATTGTTTTGTTTTCTTCACTTTTATCCATTGATTCTTTTTTTAAATCCCATTAAAACATTTGAGTTGTTTCCATTTTACCTATGTAACCATTTTAGTGTCATGGTAAGTTGGCATAAATACTTTTTTTTTTCTTTGTTTAGCTAGCTTTTTTCACACCCAAAATGGATCAGTCCACAGTATTAGAGGTGAAGCTCCAATACTAAACAGTGCAAACTGAAAAATCCGGTGTTCATTTATGGTTTCATACCGTCCTGCTAATGTTCTGATATGAGACATTGCTTCCCACAGTGGAGCAGGGCTTGTTTTGAGGGCTGATTAAGTGAAGGCTCTCTGGTCCACCTACAAACAGTAGTGATTTCAATAGGCATAATGATGTGTTGTCTCTGTTCTCTCTTATGTTGTAGAGCCGACAATTAGAATCAGAAACTGGGACCACAGAGGAGCACAGTCTAAATAAGGAGGCTCGAAAATGGGCCACACGTGTGGCACGTGAGCACAAAAACATTGTTCACCAACAGCGGGTAAGTATAATAGTCTTAGGCGGCATTTAGCTAATGTCAAACCAATTTAAGGAGTTGAGTTTTATTAATGTGAAAAATATCTTTATGTTTTTTCTGTAATTTCAGCCACTCAGCAGTATGCTCTCAGCTATCTAGTTAGCTTGGAAATTCCTTAAGCCTTTCAAGCAGCAACACAGTAATTAATTTTGCCATAAAATTTTCTTTTTTTTTTTTTTTTAAAGATTTTATTTATTTATTTGACAGAGAGAGATCACAAACAGGCAGAGAGGCAGGCAGAGAGAGAGGAGGAAGCAGGCTCCCCGCTGAGCAGAGAGCCCAACGCGGGGCTCGATCCCAGGACCCTGGGATCATGACCCGAGCCGAAGGCAGCAGCTTAACCCACTGAGCCACCCAGGCGCCCTGCCATAAAATTTTCTAAGAAAAGCTAGTGATAGTGTATTACCATCTTTCAGGTAGTAGAAGAGACATGCCTGTGTTGAATTAAGCTTTTAATGACCAAGATAAAATTTTTTTTTTTTTAACTTTTTATTTCTTATAAACATATATTTTTATCCCCAGGGGTACAGGTCTGTGAATCACCAGGTTTACACACTTCACAGCACTCACCAAAGCACATACCCTCCCCAATGTCCATAATCCCACCCCCTTCTCCCAAACCCCCTCCCCCCAGCAACCCTCAGTTTGTTTTGTGAGATTAAGAGTCACTTATGGTTTGTCTCCCTCCCAATCCCATCTTGTTTCATTTATTCTTCTCCTACCCACTTAAGCCTCCATGTTGCATCACCACTTGAAGACTTAACTGTAGAGTCCATGAAAGTGTATCTTTAAAAGGGGCACCTGGCTGGCTCAGTCAGTAGAGCATGCAACCCTTAATCACAAGATCGTGAGTTCAAGATCCAGAAGAGCTAAATAAAATTAAATTAAAAATTTAAAAACTAAAATTAAACACCAAAAAAATGTATATTCAAGGCTAAACTCTAAGCACAAGGTATAGTAAACTTTTTATAATTTCCATTTATTTATAACTTTTTCTTTACCTTCACATCCAGCTTATTAAAAGAATTATTCATGTCTAGGTTTCCTAACCTCACTTATTTTTTAGCCCATAATATTTGGACTTTTCCTACTTTCCCTTCCCTCACACTTCATACAGACTTCACTTGCCAAAATCACCAGTGGTCTGTGTTGCTAAATCCAAAATAGATACTTTTATTTCTCAAAACCTGTTGGCAGTTTCATCATAATCGACAACTCCCTTTGTGTTGAAACGCCCTCTTCTCTAGTTACCCATGACTTAACATTGTCCTGGTTTTCCTTCTGCCTCTCTAGCCATTCTTATATTCTTTGGTAGGTTTTTTCTTCACTTCATATTTAAATATTTAAATTTCTTAGAGTTCTGTATTAGGCTCTCTTCTTATTCTTTCTTCTTATTATAGGCACTCTTACCCAATGCCATGGTTTCACTTACCACAAATCATAAATTAATATCTCCAACATTAGACCTTTTTTCTGTGTATACATATATTCTCTTGCCTGCTTTGACTTCTTTTTACTGTCTCACAGGGATCCTGAGTTCAGTGTTCTACTAATCTAATGCTGCAAAACAAAACACCTCAAACTTCATGCCACAAAAAAGAGCACTCTGGAGATTGGATGGACTTAGCTTGCCACTTGTCACTGGGGAGTCTCCCATGTGGTTACAGTCAGATAGAGACTGGTGCTCAAGTCACCTCACAGGCCTCCCCACTGAAATATCTGGTGCTTGGAACAGGAGGACTTGATAGCTGGGAACTAGAACAGCTGGCGCTCCTCATGCATCTTGGTCTCTCTATGGTCTCTCCAGCACAGTGGCTTCAGCTTAGCCGTTACATGGTAGCACAGGGCCCCAAAGGTTTGAGTCCCAAGAATGAGCCAAGTAGGAACTATGTTATCTTTTCTGGTCTAGTCTCAGAAATAACATGATATTTATTACTGTGTCATTTTTTTGTTAACTAGCAGTCACAAAGGCCTTGTGTTGAGGTTCAGGGAGAGAGAATATAAACTCCACTTCTTGGTAGGGGAATAGCAAGGTTCTAGAAGAATATGTGGAATGGGAAATACTGTAGTAATTTTTTTTTTTTTTTTCAAAAACAGTCTTGGGGCACCTGGGTGGCTCAGTGGGTTGAGCCTCTGCCTTCATCCCAGGGTCCTGGGATCAAGCCCCACATCGGGCTCTCTGCCTGCTTCTCTGCCTACTTGTGATCTCTGTCAAATAAATAAAATCTAAAAAAAAAAACAACCCAGTCTTCCAGTCTACCTTCTGGTTATAACAGTTTACATCCCTCTTGCATGCATAATAAAACTCGCCTCTTTACCCCAAATCTCTCCAAACCTGGTGTCAGACTACAGTATAAATTTCAGAATCTGGTCATGTAAATGAGATTCATAGAGAGATGAGGCTTCTTGAGTGCAGTTTCTCTAACACAGTTTATCTCAAAGAATTTGTGAACTAGAGACAAGTTCTCTGTCTACCATATATCCAATAAATTGTAATTAGATGAATTACTGCAGCTTTATACTTCAAAATGTTAAACACATAAGAGACTTTTTTTTATTAAAATGCTCTACCATAGGGGCGCTGGGTGACTCAGTGGGTTAAGTCTCTGCCTTCGGCTTGGGTCATGATCCCAGGGTCCTGGAATTGAGCCCCGAGTCGGGCTCTCTGCTCGGCGGGGAGCCTGCTTCCCTTCCTCTCTCTGCCTGCCTCTCTGCCTGCTTGTGATCCCTGTCTATCAATTTAAAAAAAAAAAAGAATGGACTTACAGATAAATGGAACAAAAAAGAGTCTAGAAGTACATAGTCTATTGATTTCTAACAAAGATATAACTTATAAAAATGCTAAATAAATTGTAATAAAAATGAATCTAGTTATATTTTAAGCACATGACTAATTAGAGTGCCATGATGATTCAACACTAGAAAATTTATCAGCATAATAAATTGCATTTACCAAATAAATATGAAAAATTCTATGATTACTTTTATAATTACCAAAAAATCAAATGATAAAATTATCTCTTAGTGATTAAAAAGTAAAACAAAAGTCATAGCCAGCAAGATAAAGAATTTTTCATCCTAACAGGGATGTCTTCCTGAAACTTAGAGGAAACATTGTATTTGATGGTTGTGTCCATTTTCTATATGTGCCATAACAAATTACCATGAATTTGGTAGCTTAAAACAGTGCAAATATTTTATCTCACAGTTCTGTAGGTCAGACATCTGGATGGGCTTGGCTGATTTTACTGCTCAGGCTCTAACAAGGCCAAAATGACATTGTTTTAGCTAGCTAGGCTGGCCTCTAGTGTAGAACCCACTTATAAGTTCATTCAGGTTGTTATGAGAATCTAGTTCCTAATAACTATAGGACCTAGGTCCATACTCTTTCCTGTCATCTGGGAGCTACCCTTAGCTCCTGGAGGCTACTCTCTCTGATCCTTGCACATGGGCTTCTACATATCAGAGCCAACAATGATGCACTGAATCCTTCCCATGCTTGGAATCAACTCCCTGACTTCCTTTTTGGCTGGTCTCTCATCTGATTCCAGCCAGAGGAAGTTCTCTGCTTATAAGGGGTCATAATGATTAGATTGAGCTCCTAATCTCTCTATCTTAAATTCCATAACTCTAATATATCTAAGTTATATTTTACATATAAACAGTTCTAGGATCAGATATATAAGAAATAGTTCAAAAAATACATGTAAATTGATGGGACAGTAATTATCTGGGGTGGGGGCATATAGTGGGATGTGCAAATATGAGACTTTCTGCCATTTTTTATTAGTTGTTGTTTTACAACAGAACTTTGTATGCATATAATTTTTTTAGAAGATTTTTATTTATGTATTAGAGAGAGCAGGAACAGGGGAGGGGCAGAAGGAGAGGGAGAAGCAGGCTCCCCACTAAACAGAATCCCAATGCGGGTTGGTTCCCAGGATGCTAGAGCAGGGTCTGAGCCCAATGGGGCCACCCAGGCAGCCCTATATTCATTTAATTTTTAGAAATTAAGAAATTGAAGTATGCATATCAAAACATGCATTCCAAGTAAGGTTTGTAGATTGTGCCAATGTCAGTTTCCTGGTTTTTATATTATAGTACTGTTCTATAAATTGTTGCCTTGGGTGAAGGGGTGGGGGAACTTTCTGTACTACTTTTGCAACTTTGTATAATTATATCGCAAAGTTTTTTTTTTTAATTAAAAAATAAGTGAAAAAATTAAACATTAAAAGAGGAATTATGACCACTTGTCACTGAAGCCTTTTAAATTACCTGAATACTGTAATCACTTAAGCAAAAAAAGACAAAAAGAAAAAACAGTCATTATTTTCCTGTTTTCTTTAATAGGTTTTAGATGATCTGGAATGTCATGGAGTTGCAGTGTCAGAACAAAGCCGAGCAGAGCTGGAACAGAAAATAGATGAAGCCAGAGAAAATATTCGTAAAGCAGAGGTGAGGTGGCAGCTCACTGGGGCATTTTCCCCAGCTCCAACAATATCACAGCTGTGGTGTATACGTGTAGAATTCAGCTGCTATCCACTGCTTAATTTGAAGATGACTCAGCAACTTTATCTGTGTCCGGAGTTTTATTTTTGATATCTGCTTCCTGCAAGACAGTGCGTGTAACAAAAAGACACTGAACCTGTTATCTGGAGAGTTTATAATCAAGAAAAATTAACAGAAGAATTATACCACGATAAAGATACTAATTTTAAAGTTTTCACAAGGAACATAATAAATCAGTAAAATTAATGGCATAAAATTGATATATATATATATATATATTTAGAGCCTTAAAAAGTCCTCCCCAATAATGGGAGGGGCAAAATTGGTTTTTGCCCCTCTCATTATGGTTCAGAGGCAAAATCTGCTCTTTTATAAAGAGAGACTTGGTTAAATATCTACTTAAGGCAAAAAACCTAACAATAGATTTTCATCTTTTGGTGAGGGGTCATGGAACCCTATTGAGGATTGTGTATGAAAGTGTGAAACCTTCTCTCCCCCCCACAACACACACACACAAAAAAAAACCCCACACATTTTTGTGTACAGTGTCCAGAAGTTCATGTACCCTAGAGTAATATTCCCTGACCTGGTGGCAGAGAGGTTGAGATGGAAAGAAAGATATTATTTGCAAAGGCAGAAGACATAGGATACAATTAGGCAGTTTGATTTGTTTAGAGTGGAGGTTTTTTGAAGAAATAATGATAGGAAGTAAGCAAAAATTATTGTGGTTAGGACCAGTTCATGGATGACCTGTGCACGCTTGTGTATAGTTACCTACCCAGTGCAACATGTTGAAGGGATGTTAGAAAGTAGACATCTTAGAAAGACAGACTATCCAGACCTCAAGGAGAATATTTTCCTGTTAGGAAGGCATAAAGAGTGCCAAAGATAGCTGAGACTGTAAAACATAAATGCCAAGGCGTGGTCCACACAAGTACTCTTAATACTTAAGGAACCCGGAGGACACAGAGACCACTGTGGGAGAAGTTGTCAGGGCAGGTAACACAGAAGAGGTAGAATTTGAGATGGGTGTTGACAGATGAGCAGTATTTAATTAGAGAAGCATGGATAGCACAAGATTTATGCCATGTAATGTCAAGAGGCATAATTTGAACCAAAGGAAGAAGGAGGAAGACTTGAGCCTGGCGTTGGGAAATACTCTCTAAGAGTCATTTGCCCAATGAGAGAAGTTCCCCTGGGACACAGTGTGGCACTGTAAGTGTACAAGATACCGCCAGCGTCTCTCTACAAGAGATTGGTTGAGGGTTAATCTAAACTAGTGATTTTCATATATCCCCTCAGGATTCTAGAGGTTTTGAGGAAGTGTTTCCGTGGTTGGTTGAGGGGGAAGGGGAGGGTGAGGGGAGAGGCAGCTTAGGCAAACAGGGAATGTGAGCTTGTTTTTGGCACAACCCCACGGAAGTGATCTGAACCAGGAAGGCTTGCCATCTGCCTGGTATAGAGAAACCCCAGTAAACCCAACTTGCCTTTGTCCCTGACACATGATCCACTGCCTCTACAGTGAAGAGGGCAGGGTGTACAATAAATAGCCGTTTTCCACTCTGAACTCGGTCAGGCTAAGCCACTACCCTAGGGTACCAGCCAAGTACTGCTGGCAGGCCTTCGCCTGGTCTGAGAGACACTGGCCTGTGTATGAGTTTCTCCTGCTGTTTGTTTCTCCATACTCTGAGTGAAGCCAGTTTTGGAGCCCTGGTGGAACAGGACAAGTCTCAGAAGTTTTCTGAAGGGTGTGTTCTGTCTTGTATTTTCTATTTCCAAACTCCCTCCATGGTGTTACTGTCTGGTACCGTCCCTCCATCAAACCCCCTGGAGTAGCAGTAGTAGGTATTGGTCACACAAGTCTGCATTTAGGCTCAATGACCTGTTATTTCTGTGAGTGTGCTAAACAGCCCTGTGTTTGTTAGCTTAAAGCTAAAAATATGAAGTGAGATTCCCACAACAGATTGTCTCATTTTTCCTAATACCAGTATTTGAGTCTGCATTCTCAAAGATAATTTTCTTACCAAAAATACGGAATATGCTAAAAACCATGATGCTGGATCTATTATCTCAGCTTCAAATATCTATGAAATATAGTTAATCCTACTATGGTCTTAAAATGATGTCTCATTTGATTTTCACATATCAGATATAAAGAATAACCCAGCTAAAATCAGATGGCAAATATGTGAGTGTAGTATTGGGGTAGTACTTACCAGACGGTCATAATGAGGTTTTTGGATAGACTTGACCACAAGAACCTTCAGAAGAATCGACATTAGTAGGTTGTATAGATTCCTCCTTTCTTCCCTTTGCCTGTACATCACTTGCATTGGATTTTCTCTTTCCATTTAGTAGTTATTTACTTTATTATAAATACCTAATCAAAAGGGAAAAAGCTGGTTAAAATTCCATTATATCCTTCATGTTTGGTTTATAACTCCAACCAACATGACTGTTACTCTTCCTTGTTGGCTAATCTGTGTGATCCAGTCTTTTCTATATTGTGTTTCCATTCAGTGTTGCCAATTAGAATAAAAGCCTTCATGGCACTCTGTAATAAACTTTTTCCAAACATAAGAAATCAAAATATAAATGGTCTGTGCTTTTCCAAAGAATAAGGTTTATATAGTGATTAATTAATTATTGGCTGGTTAATGTGTCATAGATTTGCTAATTGATTAACTTAACAGATACTTAATGAATACCTGCCATGTGCTAGATACTGATGAGCGTATACTGTACACACAGTGATAAACACACCTTTGTTCTATTGTTATGATCTCTATGATAGTTACAAAGATCTTTGTATTAGATGTGGTACTGTTTGCATCCGCTGACAAATTCAAGAATTGAAACAAAGTAATAGCTGCTTAAGTTAAACTTTAATAACAGTCTTCTTAACCTGATATTTAGGTATTTGAATTTTTTGAAATGCCTTTTGTCACACAGACACACACAGTCTTCATCTGACTTAGCATTCCTATTTTAAACGTAGTTTGCCAAGAGACCAAGAATTTTAAATACCATCTTTTTGGAAGCTGTACATGACTTATGTTGTTCCAGAACACCATTATTTTTTGCATGTTTAGATTTTTCTTTTTATTTGGATTGAGGTCAGTTCTCTTTTTTTTGACAGTGAGGAGACACAAAGAGGAGAAATTTAATGTAAGAGGTCAAAGATACCCAGAAATTTTTAGTAACTCACATTTGGGGTGAGGCCTCCTGAAGGAACTATAGACAATATGATTCTTTCTTTAAGATATTAACTATATTGGGGCACCTGGGTTGCTCAGTGGGTTAAGTCTCCTTCTTCAGCTCAGGGTCCTGGGATTGAGCTCCATATCGGGCTTTCTGCTCAGTGGGGAGCCTGCTTCCTCCTCTTGCTCTGCCTGCCTCTCTGCCTACTTGTGATCTCTGTCAAATAAATAAATAAAATCTTTTTTAAAAAGATATTAACTATATTTTTATTTGTTATTTATTTATTTATTTATTCGTCAGAAAGAGTGAGAGAGAGAGAGAGAGCACAAGCAGGCAGAGTTGCAGGCAGAGGGAGAGAGAGGCAGGCTCCCCTCCGAGCAAGAAGCCCAATGTGGGACTCGATCGCAGGACCCTCGGACCATGACCGCAGCTGAAGGCAACGGCTTAACCGACTGAGCCACCCAGGTGTCTTTCCATTTAGTAGTTATTTACTTTACTATAAATACCTAATCAAAAGGGAAAAAGCTGAATTGAATGTACATTTTTAATCCAAAGTACAATAACAAAGTGAATTAACAAAACCAAGAAATGTCACTTATTATCTATATAAACACATTTTCTTTTAAATTGTCATCCTATAAGGTTCTGTTGGGAATTCAGAATTATGTCATCCTTGTACCTCAGTGACTCAAAAATGACAATTAATACCCTTACCAGCGTGCGCTAGGAGAAACCTAAAAATTTCAGTTGCATAAAATGTGAAGCCTCATCCACCTCAAGATTAAGGAAATGCTAAGGATGAGCCTACTATAAAGACAGAATTTCCAGTTGTGTTATATTCAGATTTACATCACCTCTGGGCCTGTTATTGCGGGTTTTCACTGTGCTCATGTAACATAATATGTTAGCAGACCTTTTGACTAATCACTTTCTTTCATTTTTATTGTGAAAATTTTCAACAACATATAAAAGATGAAGAGTAAATACATATTTCTCATATGCTAAATTCAACCATTGATATTATGCAATATTGGCTTTGTATGTTTGTTTCTGTTCTATATAATAGAAGTTAAAGCTAGAGGCCTGACTAGGTGCTCTATGCAAACAATGAGTCATGGAACACTACATCAAAAACTGATGATGTACTGTGTGGTGACTAACATAACATAATGAGTTGTTTTTGTTTTTGTTTTTTTTAAATCTCAAGGCCATGGGGCACCTGGTGGCTCAGTTGGTTGGGCGACTGCTTTCAGCTCAGGTCATGATCCTGGAGTCTCAGAATCGAGTCCCACATTGGGCTCCCAGCTCCACGGGGAGTCTGCTTCTCCCTCTGACCTTCTCCTCGTTCATAATCTCTCTCACTGTCTCTCTCTCTCTCTCTCACATAAACAAATAAAATGTTTTAAAAAATAAAATAAAAATCTCGAGGCCTGATTTGAATGAGTGCTTTAGGCAAGAATACTTTATAGATGATGCTGTTTTTCATCACACGGATGTTTTTATCAAGTTAATCAACTCTATTAATGATGCTAGTAGTAGTTACCTAATAGGTGATGCTACCAGGCCTTCCAGCTTTTAAAGTTCCTTTTTTAGTACTTGCAGCTAGCAAGTACTAGTCATCTCCAGTAGTGGCAAATGGGTATTTTTCATTCTTACTTACTTTACTCATTATGATTTTATGGAATTTTAAAAATCAGCTATATCAAGGTATAATATACAAACAATAAAATGAAACCATTTCAAGTGAAGGGTTTGGTGAGCTTGGACAAATGCATCTCCCTTAATATTCACCACCACGATCAAAGTGCCAAATATTTCTGTCATCCCCCCAAAGTTCTCTTGTGACCAGGCAAGAACTGACCTGCTTTCTATCATACAGGTTAGTTCAGCTTCAACTTCATGAATATTAGACTACTTGATATCATCCTACACATCACATGCAAAGATCACCCCTCACATTTTCATCCAGCCTTACTTTTTGTTTTAAGCTCAATTTGATGAGCTAGAATATACTCAAGGCCACTGATCATTTCTTCTGTAGTATGTAATCTACTGTTAAGGCCATCCTGTGAATGTTTATTTCAGATATTACAGTTTCAGCTCTATAAGTTCTGTTTGGTTCTTTATATTCTCTTTATATTCCCAGTTCATGCCTGTTTACCTTCATTTTTCCTTTAAATCCTTAAGTGTATTTATAATAATGACTTTAAGTCCTTGTCTGCTCTTTCCATCATCTGTTATTTATCTCTTTCTTATTGATTAATTTTTTTCCTTTAGTTATGGCTCATGTTTTTCTGTTTTTCAAATACCTAGTAGAAATTGTGTTTCATTATTGAATCTGAATTCTCCTTTCTTTTTTAAAGGCTATTGAGTTTTGTTCTGACAGCCATGTCAGCTCCAGATCAGGTTAATCCTCTGGAGTTTGATTTTTAAGTTTTGTTGGGATTGGTTTAGAATAGCCATTCCGGTAGGGCAAATTTAGCCCTATTGCCAGTGCATTTCCTTTCTGTAGTTTCTTGATATGCCATAAGTACCCAATAAGATTTCTCAGTCTGGCTGGATAGAACTGTAATATCTTTCAGCCCTGGGAATTTTTCAGTTCACAGCTCTGTGGTAGATATTTTTTCCTCACGTCATTATCCTTTACTTCTCCTCATAGGGTCAGTCCCACCTTATATATTCTCAATTTGTTATAGATTTTTATTAATTTCATCTGTTTTCCATTATAGATGGCCTCTTTGACGCCCCATAGTGTCTGAATTCAGCCAGTGAGAGTCCATTTAGCCTTCCATGTCCTTTTGATGTTATTCCCATCAGTCTTTGAACAGTTTCCTGCTTTCTCACACAGGCTTGCTATCATAGAATCACCTTGTATTCACCCTGATCATACTTAGAATTAAGTCTGATTCTCCACTGAGCTCTGATTTCTGTTAATAGAGGATTGTAGTTAGACACCCAGGTCTAGGATGTGAAGGTGCTTATTGTCATGAGTGTCATTGATGTCTTGGCCCTTTCTTTGTTTTCAGCGCTAGAAATTTATTGTTGTTTTTTTTTTAATCATGAGTTCATGTTGTTATTTCCAATTAAGATTTAAAATTAGGAGGATTTTGTTGAATTTCTTCGATTTTCTATTTGTCTTTTTTTGCTTATGGTCAAAATTTTGTAACAATATTTTGTTTTATCCTGCAATATACTGAAGTTTCAGAATTACAATGGAAATATTAATGGTAAACTTGAGCAAAATTTAAGATTTCTTTGCAGTTTGTTTTGAATGTAGACTGACTCCACAAGATTTCTGCTTCTGGTAATAAGAAACTAGCTCATATTAGACTAATCCTCCTTTAGATAACAGTCATTAACCTGAGGCAAAATACTTAATAGAATTGGAAGATATCCAAGCCATGTAAAAACTAGAAAGTCCCTTAAAAGAATGGGACTGTACTTGGAGATATGTACAGTAAGCAGCTCTTTGTGACAAGGGGCTACATGACTAGAATTCAAGCACAGAGCCTTGATCTTATTGCTTGAGGATGAATGTTGGGGAGCTCTCAAGTTTCATATATGTAAATAACTTGCAAATTCTCAGCCAAACCTGGATACATTTGTGGAACAGAAACTCCCAGAAGCTTGACAGGAAATAGTAGTTGGAAGGCAAAATAACTGAGCCAGAATTTTAGCTTTTGCTCACCACAGGGAGTAACATTAACCATTAAAACATTGGTGTGGCTATAATATCAGACAACATAGACTACAGGACAAGAAATATTAAAAGGGATAATTTGGGGCACCTGGGTGGCTCAGTGGGTTAAGCCTCTGCCTTCGGCCTAGGTCATGATCCCGGGGTCCTGGGATCGAGCCCCACATCGGGCTCTCTCCTTGGCGGGGAGCCTGCTTCTCCCTCTCTCTCTCTGCCTGCCTCTCTGCCTACTTGTGACCTCTCTGTCTCTCTCTGTCAAATAAACAAATAGAATCTTTAAAATAAAAAAATAAAAAAAAATAAAAGGGATAATTTATAATGATTAAAAGTAAGGTTGTCATGATCTTTTCCATCAAGAAGACACAACAATTCTGAATGTGTTGTAGCTAATAATGGAGCAACTAAATACTGAAGCAAAAAACTGACAGAACTGAAAGAAGAAATAGATATATCTACAATGGTAATCAGAGATGTCAACATTCCTTTCAGTAATTAGAACAAGGGGCTAGAAAATCAGCAAGGATCAAGACTTGAACAACCCTGTCAACTAACTTTACCTAATTGGCATATATAGGACACCCCATAAGGATAGAGTACTTATTCTTTTAAAGTACACACAGGACGTTCAGCAAGACCAGCTAGACCATAGACCAGTGTCAGTTTGTTTAAAAGTATTGCTGTCACTCAGAGTATGTTCTCGGACCCATCAGAATTAAATTAAAAATCAATAATAGATACCTGAAAAATCTCCAGATATTTGGAAATTAAATTATTTAGACACAATAATCTGTGGCTGCCTTAAAACACACCACACACACACACACACACACACACACACCCCTCCAGACCCAGCTTTATGGCAAAAACGACTTACTGTCTCTCACCATTCTGGGTGTTGACTGTGCATTTGTGTTGCAGGTTTTTCCTGAGATTACTCAAGGAGCTACATTCATCCAGAGGGTCTGCTAGAGTGCTGAGCCTTTTTTCCAAATGGTCTTTCATCCTCAAATATGCTAAACTAGGCTTCCGTAGATGGTGGAGACACATTCCCAGAAATCAGTCTTAATTGCACTTAATCAGATCTCTGCTAGAATCAAATTTGCATATGGTCCATCAAAGATCACATGAATAAGCCGAGAATCAATGTGGGAGGGAACAACATGGATAGCAAGAGGCATGATTCCTTGGCAGTAACATTTTACCAAAATTGTTAGGACCTTGTTAAATCATTTTTCTCATCTGTAAAATGGAGTTTATGATATCCATCCCTAGAATTGTTGTGTGGATTAAATGAAATAATCATATAGTTCCTAGTACATGTGATAAAAGTTGTTTGGAGTGGTTTTTTTTAAGACACCAAAGGTAATTTAGAGTGGCAAATACTATCATTTTATTCATTTATTTATTTTCATTCATTTCCTATTACACCAAGATTATGTATTTTAAAAGAACTGGCTTTTAAAACATCATTTTAAAAAGCTCTATCTCTTCACAGATTCTAAAATGATTTGGTCAAGTAGTATCTGGGATGCAATCAAGTTACAGAGACTTGTGCTCTGCAAATTTTAATCAACTGGTAAATCATCAAAATTCATTTGAAAACCCTGGAAAATTCTTCTTTTAAATAGTTGATAAAATATAAACAGTTGGAACTCTGGAGGAAAGATAGCTATGATTATTCTGGAGCTATAATCTAAAAATCTAACTTTTGCAAATGCCATGCTCATCAGCCGTTTGCTAAAGTACTGACAAAAATACGTCTTATGAAAATGAAATTACTTGGTATTGAAAAAACAGAATATATTGATATATCTCTTCCTCCCTCTCACTCTTGCTCTCGCTCTTTCTCCTTTTTTGTATCTCTGCTTCTGCAGTTAAATGACTTAGATTTATTATTTCCAAGAAGGAGTTTGTTGGTTCACTCTTCTTTCCTAGAACATTTTATTGCCTGTATTTGTTTAAAATGCATACTAGAATGGTGCAAAGACAACTGGATATTTACTTGCAGAAGAATGGAGTTGGGCCTCTACCTCATACCATATACAAAAATAAACTTGAAATGATCAAACACCTAAATATAACAGCAGAAGCTATAAAGCACTCACAAGAAACCATAGGAGCAAATCTTTGTGACCTTGGATTAATTTCTTAGATATGAAACCAAAAGCCCAAGCAACAAAAGAAAAAAATAGATAAATTGGATTTTATCAAAATTAAAAGCTTTCTTCTTCAAAAGATACAATCAAGAAAGTGAGGGTGGGGGCGCCTCGGTGGCTCAGTGGGTTGGGCCGCTGCCTTCGGCTCAGGTTATGATCTCAGGGTCCTGGGATTGAGTCCCGCGTCGGGCTCTCTGCTCGGCGGGGAGCCTGCTTCCTCCTCTCTCTCTCTCTGCCTGCCTCTCTGCCTGCTTGTGATCTCTGTCTGCCAAATAAATAAATAAAATCTTTAAAAAAAAAAAAAAGAAAGTGAGGGTGGCTGGGTGACAGACATTGGGAAGGGTGAGTATGTTCTATGGTGAGTGCTGTGAATTGTGTAAGACTGGAGAATCACAGACCTGTCCCCCTGAAACAAAGACTACATTTTATGTTAATTTTTTTTAAAGTAAAAAAAAAAAAAAATAGATAGAGTAGACATAAAAATAAAAGATAAAATTTAACAAGAAAAGTGAAAGACAGGGGCACCTGGGAGGCTCAGCTGGTTAAGCATCTGCTTTCGGCTCAGGTCATGATCCTGGGGTCCTGGGATTGAGCCCCATGTCCAGCTTCATGCTCAGTGGGGAGCCTGCTTCTCCCTCTCTCTCAGCAGCTCCCCCTCCTTGTATGCACGCACTTACTCTCTCTCTCTCTGTCAAATAAATAAAAAGTCTTTAAAAAAATGAAAGACAACCCACAGGATGGGAAAAAATATCTGTAAATCATGTGTCTGATGAGAGACTTTTATTTAGAATACAGAAAAACTCTTAGAATAAAGACAAAGACAAAATAAAAAGAACATTAAAAAGACAACCCATTTTAAAAATGTGCAAAGTATCTGAATAGACAGACATTTCTCTGAGAAGATAGACAGATGACTAATAAGTCCATGAAAAGATGCTTCACATAATTAGTCATCAAGGAAATACAAATCAATACTACAATGAGAAACTATTTCACACCCATTAGGATGACTATAATAGAAAAGGCAGACATTAACAAGTATCTTTCAGGATGTGGAGAAACGCTAACCCTCTTACCCTGCTGGTGGGATTGTCAAATGAGGCAGCTGCTTTGGAAAACAATCTGGCATTTTCCCAAGTGGCTAAACATTGCATGATTTTATGACCAAGCAATTTCAGTCTGAAGTATATGCACACATACAGAGAAATGAAAGCATGTTTACACAAAAACTTATACACTAATGTTTAAAGACACATTATTCATATTAGGCAAAAAAATTGAAATAACCCAAGTGTCTATCAGCTGGCAAATAGCTAAAGTTGTTGGTAATTTGATTCTGCTAGAATCAGGATGTTATTTGGCCATAAAAAGGAATGAAATACACACACTACACCATACATGCTACAACATGAAAACACAATGCTTAGTGAAAGAAGCCAGACACAAAAGGCCACATATTATATGGTTCTATTTATATTAAATGTTCAGAATAGGCAAATCTGTAGAGAGAGAAAGTAGAATAGTAACTGGAATAGGGATAAGGGAGCAATGGTTAAAGGATTATGGGGTTTCTTTTGGAGATAATTAAAATGCTTTAAAATTGATTGTGGTGATAGTGGCACGTATCTGTGAATATACCCTTAGTCATTGAAATGTACACTTTATTTTATTTTTTAAGATTTTATTTATTTGTCAGAGAGCAAGAGAGAGAGAGCTCAAGCAGGCACTGAGGCAGGCAGAGGGAGAAGCAGGGAGCCTGATGCGGGACTCGATCCCAGGACCCTAGGTCATGACCTGAGCCAAGGTTAGACGCTTAACCGACTAACCCACCCAGGTGTCCCTGAACTGTACACTGTAAATGGGTGAATTTTATAGTATATGTAAGCTTTAGCTCAGTAAAGCTATTGCCAAAATAATTATTAGAAGAATAAATATATATATATATTTTATTTTTCTTTGAGATTTTATTTATTTGACAGAGATGACAAGTAGGCAGAGAGGCAGGCAGAGAGAGGAGGAAGTAGGCTCTCCACGGAGCAGAGAGCCCTATGCGGGGCTCAATCCCAGGGTCCTGGGATCATGACCTGAGCCGAAGGCAGAGGCTTTAACCCACTGAGCCACCCAGGTGCCCCAAGAATAAATATATTTTTGCAAGGCTGTTTACCAAATTGCATACCTCCAAGCTAAAAACTTGAATTACTTTATATAAGGATCTGTATGATATTCAAAACCACTGAATTGTATACTTTAAAATTATTAAGATGGCAGTTTATGTAACATGAATTTTATCTCATTTTTTAAAGTATTTAGAGAGAGAGAGAGTAGGGGGAGGGACAGAAGGAGTGGGAAGGAGTTTCAAGCAGACCCCACTGAGTGCAAAGCCTAATGTGGAGCTCAGTCTCACAACCCTGAGATCATGACCAGAACTAAAACCCAAAGTCAGATGCTTAACCAACTAAACTACCCAGGTGCCCCAATTTTATCTCAATTTTTAAAAATCTGTATGCTTAAAAATCTTAGGAATACAAAATAAATTCAGCAATGAGAGCTCAAGTAAAACAAGTCAGAGCTTAGGTCACTTTTTTTTTTCCTACGCTCCACATCTAACATGGGCTTGAACTCACAACTCTTGAGATTAAGAGTCACATACTCTACCAAGGGAGCCAACCAGGTGCTTATAGAAGAGCTCAGATCAATTTGATACCAGCTTCTGCAGCTGAGAATCCAGAGAGTGGTCAGAATTGCACACCAGCAGGGTTCAGTGAACACACTCGTTGGTCCAAAAGTCCCATAGAAAGGCCATGAAGTGAAGGTTGAAAAAATTTATCAAACAATCCAAATCTTCTCACTGGAATCTTCAAATGTTGAAGGAAGAGACCATCTCTCTATTATGCAGAACAATGAAGCTGAATTTACTACTTGCTAAGCAAGAGAGAATGATACTTAAAAATACAGTCTCTCTGAAGAAACAACTAATATCTAGGGTTTCGAGAAGTGTGGATTTCAGGGATTGGCAGATTTTCAAAATTTACGGATTGGTTCACTTGCAGCTGTGCTATCTAGAGATGGGTGGGCTGTGGGAAGCAGGAGTGGGAACCTGACTACTGGTGGTGGCTGGTGTGAGGCTGTCCCTGCCTGGCTTCCAGGCTCGGCTGCTGGATCCAGACAGGTTCAAACTGGTTCTGTGGTTACTTGCTTATGACTTGGAACATGAGTCAGAGAACAAGCAGTCTTTTAGTTCCTTGAATTTGGAGACTAGGAACTTTTTGTTTTCTATCTCTTACTGTTTCTGACAACTACACTGTAATTTAATTCAGATCTTTACCCAGTAGTTCAGTCAGGAGTCACTGAAGTTTTTAACCAGGGGAGTGACATGATGAGATCATTTGAAAACTTGTAAGTCTAGGAGATGGGTTAGAAGGCTGTGGAACATGCTGGATTTTAGGATGTCTGAGGTGTTGCCTTATTAAAAGGAAAAGAATGCAGACTTTATGGTGTATCCTCCCGGACATAAGTTCTGTTGATGTAGCTTGTCAAAATGAAGGTGTGCCATTTACCCTCATTTCTGTTCCGGGTTTCCTCCCTTCTCTCCAAGTGAAAAGTTAACATTTATCCCAAGGTAGCATTGCTAGTAAATATCAAGATCATTCTAATCAGTAAATCAGAAACAACTTTTAAAAAACACACACATTGATTTGAGGGGGGGAAAAAATGCCTGGATTTCTGACCACTTTCTTGGTTTTCTTAGATAATTAAGTTGAAAGCTGAAGCCCGGCTGGACCTGCTGAAGCAGATCGGTGTTTCTGTGGACACGTGGCTGAAGAGTGCAATGAATCAAGTAATGGAAGAACTGGAAAATGAACGATGGGCTCGCCTTCCTGCAGTGACAAACAACGGCACTTTACACTCGGTAGGGTTTCTCTTCTTGGCTGTGATGGCTGTGACAGTTGAAGGATGCCATTCTCTGACTGTGTAACCAAACCTGAAAATAGCCAAAATTTAAAAGAAAAAAATAGTGGTCTTGCTTGCAGTTTGGTGTCTTTGCCTTACCCTATCACTGAGTTAAACCTGGTACAGCAAGAGGAAAAAAGTCATGCTTTTTTTTTTTTTTTTTTTAACCGTGCAGTGAAAAACATATTATCTCTTGTTGGTTTACCCGTACCACTTTACCAAACTCCTTATCCCATTCATGAAGAGAGATGCTTCTTGTCCAGAAGTAGCAGAGTAAAAATTTTAATCTAGAGTTTCTGAAGTGCTCAGAGATCTTCTCTAGGTACAAATGAAAACTAAGATGCAGAGAGTCATAAACAGTCTCAAAGAAGGGAAGGGAACATTTCTGGTCTGTGGCTTATTTAATCTGTGTGATTTGCAAGGGCTTTCACGCTCTGCTCACTGTATCATCGTCAGAGACACAGGGCAGGGATGGTATGACAAACAAGGCCACAGCTCAAGCTGGTGTTTTCCTGCTTCAAGTCCAGGGCTGTTTCTACTCTGACGTCATCCAGTTCAACCTCAGTTTTTCATGTTGGAGATCTGAGTGCCAGAAAAGTTCCGTGATTTCCATGTTACTACATAGGTGGATATATGATTTCTAGCTGGTCAGCCAAAGTAGTTCCTGCTGCTGCCTCCCCCTCATTACTCTCTCTCTCTCATCCTGTTTATTTCCTTATGGCATTTATTACAGTCTGTCCTTGCCTTCTTTATTTGTCTTCTTTGTCTGTCTTCCTCCCTGGAATGTAATTTCCATGTCTGCCTGATTCACTGCTGTGCACAGCAAAGAGCCTGGCACATAGTAGGTACTCAGTAAATATCTGCTGAAGGAAGAAATGAAAGGTCAGATGGACGAATAGATGGAGTAGTGGCAAATTAAAAGCTAAAACTTTTACTCTCTCAACTTCTGACTATATCCATAGTGCTTCTTCAGTGTTTATGCCTTTCAGGTAAAAGGGATCCTTGCTAGAGAAACTGGCTAAAGTTTAAGAACATTCCTGAAAGCTTTGTCAATTTTTTTATATAACATTCTGATTTTCTAATGGGAATACACTTGCACATTTAAAGAAGACTGTGTATTGGTGTGCATTTTAAGGAAAAACAGTCTATTAAAAGCTTATTTTTGTTTTACTATTAATGATAATCCAGCTAAGGAAAGTAGGCACACATCACCCACTTGACTTTGGGGTTAGAAGAACTTGCCCTGTTTTCAATATGACAGAGTTGCTCCACAACATGGAATATCCCTTCTAACACAATTCCCCTCTGCTTCAGGTTATTTTTTTGTACAGAACTTTAGATGATAGCAAATTCCAGACACAAACTTTCTTACGGCGTCTTCAGTGGCACTGTTGGAAACCAACCAAACACGTGATTTCCCTTAGACTAGTACCTTTTCTGACTAACTCAGCTGAGCAGGCATTTATCCCCTCAGTTCTTGCCTACTTCCTGGGTATATTGAAAATGAACTAAACTTGGTCTCTCTCCGCAAAGAGCATAGCTGGTAGGGCAGATAGACCTTTATAGATCTTAGTGATACATGGCAGTGTATGACTGGGCTACTCTGTGCCAAACTTGAAATTGCTTGCTCCTAACTCATCAACACCTTGGGAAAAGAGCCACTTCTCTCTGGGTTTCGAGAGAAAATTATGTTAAATGATTCTAAGATCCCCTCCAATTCCAAAATTTTATGATTTTGTGAAATGCTGTCAAAAAAGCTCTGTACCAGATAGAAAAAATAGGAAAGATGTTTGCCCCATGAAGGAAATGTGAGTTGAGATAGTCCTTGAAGAATTTCAGCAGGAGATAAAGAAGGGATTCTGAGTGTGAAGGAAGGAAATGAAAGAGATATGCCTAGTACAGTCTGTCAATGAGTAGTACATTCTGATAGTAAGTGTTGAGAACTGTCCAAAGATATCAGCTCATGTAGGAACATCATATCCTCTGCGAAGGGAGCATTTTGCAATCCCTTCCCCCTCTTTTCTTCCCTCTAGTCAGTTTTACAGAGCCTGTGTCATCCTGCTTTCCGCTGAAGGTTATATTTTGTGGAAATTCTATTAATAATACATTAGTGCCCCTCTCATTGATGGTGTCACTTCTCCTGGTTTCAGTTACTGTGGTCAACCATGGAAGCAACTATCTGGAAGCAGATGATCCTCCTTCTGACTTTGTCAGAAGGTCGGTAGTGGCTTCACACTCCATTACAATACCTGCCTCATTCACCTCGCTTTATCTCATCACGTAGGCATTTTATCATCACACATCATCACAAGAAGGGTGAATATAGTACAATAAGATATTCTGAGAGAGAGGCCCACATTCACATAACATTTATTATAGTATATTGTTGTAATTGTTATAATTTATTATTAGTTGTTATTTATCTCTTACTAGGCCTGATTTATAAATTAAACTGTAGCATAAGTATGTGGTGTAGGAAAAAACATAGTCTATAGAGTTTGGTACTATCTCTCATTTCAAACATCCATAGGGGGTCTCAGAACCTATTCCCCATGGATAAGAAGGAGAGGCTACTGTATAAATGAAGGAGAGATCAGACGTAGGTACAGATTTGCTAAATGAAGTCCCAATATTTATTTAACCTGCTTTTAAATGACAACACTGAAATAATTTAGAGGGATTTGTATCTCTTCACATTGGCAGCTAGCTGGCTAGGAGCATGAAGCAGAAATACACATCTGGGGACCAAATTATTTCTTCCATTATAAGATGCCAACAAAAGCATTAGTCATCAAGTTTAGAGTTCTCTTCCATCTGGAAAATGTGTTTAATTCTAGTGTTAGACATTAACAGTGTAAAGGGCCTTATTAGAAGATAAATGTTTTTAAAACATACAGTCTATTTACCTTATAGAACAAGGAAGAAACTAAACTTCCTTGGGTATTAACTCTTTGCCTTCTGTATTTTGCTCTAGTACAGAATACAGGATTCAGAAGAAAAAGAGAAAAAGAACCACAGTATATGGCAATGTTTTTTAAAAGGAGAGCAGTCTGCTAATAGAGTTATTCAACTGATGGTTAACTAGAGCTCATACATAACAGCCTGTGGTTAGATTGCTACTACTAGTAGCCCAGTCAGCCTTTCTGTTCATCATTCCTCCCTACTCTTATTTTCCTTTCTTCTCTTACTAAAAGACCATACCCAGTTTACAACCTAATTTTGAAATTATATGAATTTTAGAATAGAAACAGTTTTATAACTAGGTTACAAAAAGTTAGAAAATTCAGTAGAGAAGAAGATGACCAAAAACTCCATTCTTACATTCTTACTAACGCTACTGTTAACAACTTGATGTGATTCCATCCTCTTTCTACTCTTCTTTTTTTAAGATTTTATTTTTCACTTATTTGAGAGAGATAGAAAGCAACGGGGCTGGTGGCAGGGAGCTGAGGGAGCAGGAAAAGCAGGCTCTCCACTGAACAAGGAGCCCAAAAAGGGCTGATCCCAGGACCCCGAGATAATGACGTGAGGTGAAGGCAGATACTTAACCAACTGAGCCACCCAGACACCCCTACCATCCTTTTTTTTTTCCTTAAACATATTTCATAATAAAGTTAATTTGTGTATTTTTCCATCTAGCATTCCAATTTGCTGGATGATCTCCATAATCTTTCTTTTAATGTCTGCATAGTATTTGATCAAGAAAGCATACCATAATTCACTTAACTATTCTTTTATAGGTTTAATATTTAGATTTCTTCAAGATATTCTAAATAAATAATACTCTAAAAATATTTGTGTGTATATTTCTTTTTTCCATACAGGAGATTTTTTTCTGTAATACAGATTCTTAGAAGTAGAATTAATAGGTCAGGCGTACCTGGCTGACTCGGTCAGTGGAGTGTGCGACTCTTGATCTTGGGGTTGTAAGTTCAAGCCTCACATTGGATATAGAGATTACTTAAAAGTAAAAAATTATTAGGTCAGAGATTTATAGTTCTTTGTGTAAGATTGGTTTCTGTTCTTTCGATTATTTTCCCCTAGGTTCTCAAACTATATCTGATAGTGTTTACACAACTTCCTTGTCTCCAGGCATTTCCCCCAACTATTATACACAAACATCCTGACATCCGCTCTTGTTTTGCACCCTCCCTAAGAGTGTGAGCATTTTTCAGAGTTGCATAGAAATAAATTCTGGCTTCCATTATTGGGAAGACCATGCTGAATAATGCGTTTGAAAGGCAAGGAAATTAAATATTTTTAACCATCAGGATAGTGGTTTAGTTTCCATCTGCCTCATTAATGCATAATAGTCCTTGCAATATAATGGGCTTTGTTTTTGACATATGAAAATCTGTTTTGGGCTTACACTAATCCCAAAGAAAGGAAACAATGAATTTTTGTAGTAAAATAAATATAAACTTTAGAAAATAATAGAATACACCTGCAAAAATCTTCAGTAACTTATGTGTTTACAGTTTTTCCAAATGGGCACTGGTCTTTTTATTGAATTAAACTCTATAACCCAAATAGCCCACACTACTAGTGAAATTGACATTTCATATTTTCAGTAGGATCAATTTAATTCAATTCAGCAAGCATATATTGAACCTGCACTGCCATGAGAACCTTTGCTAGGTGCTGGGAGATACCAAACCAAGTATAGTGTCTGCTGAGTTTGTAGCCACAGATTGAGAGAACCAATCTCACTGACAGCCAGGACCAAACGATGGGCATTGAGAAGCTGTGGAAAATTTCACTTCTAAGAGAAATTCTTTTACTTTCTGCATAGCCATAATAAGAAAAGTGCCTAACATAAATCCCTATACATAGTACATGTTCAAAAATATTAATCCAAACCTCAAGATAAGTAGTTTAATTTTACCAACTAAGTTTAAAATACTAATGAAAGGAGGGAGTTCACAGGTATAATTAATGGTCTTGTAGCATCTTCAAATACTGTGTGACCCATTGTCATTAAAATCCCCAAGCTTTGGGACATCTGGGTGGCTCATTCAGTTAAGCATTTGTCTTCAGCTCAGGTCATGATCCCAGGGCCCTAGGATACAGTCCGGCATCAGGCTCTCTGCTCAGAAGGGATCCTGCTTCTCCCTCTGCCTACTGTTCTTCCTGCTTGTGCTTGCTCTCTCTCTCTCTGACCAATAAAAAATATATTTTTTTAAATAAAAAATAAATAAAACTCCCTAACTTTACTGATATTTTTTAACAATTTTGCTGAGGTATAATTAATATATAATAGGCTGTACATATTTAAAGTGTACAATTGATACATTTTGACATATGTACACACCAGTGAAACCTTGCCACAGTTAAGATAATGAATATAACCACCACCTTCAGAAGTTTCCTAAAATTCATTTATTAGTTATCATAGCTTTTGTGTAGATTTTCTGTGTAATCATATTTCCTCACCTCCTTCCAGCCCTTCAATCAACTACTGATCTGCTCTCATTATGGATTAGCTTACATTTCCTAGAATTTTATATCAACAGAATCATACAATATGTACCTTTTTTTAATCTGTCTTCTTTCACTTAGCATGATTATTTTGAGGATCGTGCATCTTGTTGTGTATATCAATAATTCATTGCATTTTTTTAATTGCTGAGTAGTGTTCCATTGTATGAGTATATCACAGTTTATCAGTTCACCCGGTGATGGGCATTTAGGTTTCAGGGAGACTATTACAAGTAAAACTGCTATGAACTCATGTTTTGAACTGCCCAGACAGTGGCTATATGTTTAATATTTTTTTAAGAAACTGCCAAACTGTTTTCCAAAGTAGCTGTACCATTTTACATTCCCATCGGTAGGTGTTCTCGCCCACACTTAATATGGTCAGTCTTTTTAATTTTAGACATTCTGATGGGTGTGCAGTAGTGTAGCCTTGTAGTTTTAATTTGCATTTCACTGATAATGTTGAATATCTTCTCATTTGCTTATTTGCTATCTCTAGATCTTTTTTGGTGAAGTGTCTGTTCAGCTCTTTTGCCCATATTTTATTGGGTTGTTTGTTTTCTTTTTACTAAGTTTTGAGAGTTCTTTTTATATTCTATTTACAAACCCTTTATCAGATACATGATTAATATAATTTTCTCCCAAACCAAGTCTATGGCTTATCTTTTCATTTGAACAGTATCTTTCAAAGAGCATACATTTTTAATTTTGGTGAAGTCCAACTTACTGTTTTTTTTCTCTTACAGACCATGCACACCATGGTGTGGTGTGGCAGCTTTGACTAAAAGTTATGATTTCTTTGACAAATCTTTGCCAAACCCTAGGTCATAAAGGTTTTCTCCTGTATTTTCTCCTAGAATTTTTATAGTTTCAGGTTATACATTTAAATTTATGATCTAGTATCTTTATATATGGTAAGAAGAATGAGTACAAGTTCCTTTTCATTGTTTTTGAAAAGACTGTGCTTTCTCCACTGAATTACCTTCACATATTTGTCAAAACCCACATGTATGTGTGGGTTTATTTTCAGACTTTTTCCTCTGTTCCATTGATCTATATATAGCTTGACGCCAATACTATACTCTTTTGATTAAAGTAACTTCATAATTAGCCTTTAAGTTAGGTAGTATAAATCCTTCAACTTTTTTCTCTCTCCCTTTTTTATTTTTCACTTTTAAATCCAGTTTAGTTAACCTCTAACTTTATTCTTTCTCTAAGATGTTTTAAATAATCAGGGTCCTTTGCATTTCCATATAAATTTAAAATCAGTTTTCTACCTACCGGGATTTTTTAAAAATAGGATTGTGATGAATCTGTGGGTTAGTTTGAAGACAGTTGATATTTTAACAATGTTGAGTCTTCATTATTTATCCATTAACATAATACCTCTACACTTACTTGGTCTTTAATTTTGCTCAGCAGTATTTTGTAGTTTTCAGTATATAGGTCTTGCACTTCTCTTTTTCAGACTTAATTATTTTATAGGTTTGGGTGCTATTGTAAATGGTTTTTTCTTTTAATTTCCAATTGATCATTGCTAACACATGAAAATGTGATTTTTTGCATATTGATCTTGTATCCTGCAACTCTACTGAATTCATTTATTAGTTATCATAGCTTTTTTGTAGATTTTCTATGTAATCATATTACCTACATATTAAGACATTTTTACTGCTTCCTTTTTTCCCCTACTGTAACAACTAGAACCTCTAATACAATGCTGAATCAAAGCGGTGAGAGCTGACAGATGTCCTTGCCTTGTTTCTGCACTTAGGGAGAAAGCATTCAGTCTTTCATCATTAAGCGTGATGTTAACAGTAGGGTTTTTTTAGATGCCCTTTACCATGTTGAGGAGTTTCCTCTATTCCTATTCAGTTTGCTGATAGCAATGAATGTTGGATCTTGTCGAATGATTTTTCTCTTCAGTTTGCTTATATGACAGATTGCATTGATAATTTTTCAGCTATTAAACCAACTTTGGATTACTAATAAACTCCACTTGAATCATGATATATTACCCTTTATGTATTTAGAGGAATTGATTTGTCAAAATTTCCATAAGCATTTTTATATTTCTATTCATGGCAGATACTAGTCTATAATTTTCTTTTCTTTCTCTTGTAATGTTTGTCTTACAATCATTTGAAAAGTATTCCTTCCCCTTCTATTTTCTGGAAGCTTAATGTAAAATCGTGTAGTATTTTTTTCTTCCTTAAATATTTGCTGTAATTCATCAGAGTAGTTATCTGGGCCTAGTTTTCTTTGTGGAAGTTTTTTTGTTTGTTTCTTCTTTGTTTTTAACAAAAAACTCAATTTCTTTAGTAGATATAGGGTTATTCAGCATATTCTTGAGTGGACTTTGGTCATTTGTGTCTTTCTAGGAGTCTGACCATTCTAAGTTGGCCAACTTTATTGAAATAAAATGTTTATAATATTCCTTTAATATTTGGTTATCTAAAGAATCTGTAGTATGGCATCACTTCTCATTCTTTCTATTTGTGTCTTTACTTTTTTCCTGATCATTCTACTAGAGGTTTATCCATTTGATGGATTTCCATAAAGAAACAGCTTTTAACTTCATTAAGTTTTTTCTTTCACTGTTGTTTTTCTGTTCTCTGTTGTATTGATTCCTGCTCTGCTTTTTAACCTTTATTCCAATTCATTTGGATTTAAATAGTTGTTTCCTAAGTTGAAATTATTTCGCATTCCCCAGGGATCCTTGTCCCTCAGTGCATGAGGTCCAGGGTTCATATATTTTGAGCAGTTCTTTAGTTGTTTCTGAAAGGAGTTTACATCTGGTCCTTGATACTCCATCTTATCTGGAAGCAGAAATCTATGTTGCTGATATTTTCAACATCACCCTTTATAGCCTCCTTGTGTTGTATTTGGAATGATGTTCAATGTGATCACTTCTCTGTCCAAATGAAGTTCAGAGGTTCTTCTAGTCAGTTATAAGGAGCTGCCTTCCTCTATATTGAATATCACCAGATTCTTTATGTAATTTCCTCTTTCCTCATCAAAAAAAAAAAGAAGAAGAATGATTTATTAAGTACATTCTATATATCCAGCATGTGTTATGGGTTTAAATATGTTACCTCATTTAATCGTTATGATAACCCTATGAAGGAGTACTTTTCTTCATTATGAGATAAGGTAATTGAAGTTGAGAAGTTAAATAATTTGCCTGAGGTCACAACAGTAAATGGTATAGTCAGCATTCAGACTCAAGTCTGTCAGAGCCAAGGACCCAGTATTGCTTTCTAGCCTCATTATAGTTCCATAAAGTTGATGAAACCCTTCAGAGGTTTTTTTGCTGAGTCCAAACAGAAGGCTACTAATAGCAACTCTGAAAGCTTTTTCTTTTTCTTTTTTTTTTTAAGATTTTATTTATTTATTTGACAGACAGAGATCACAAGTAGGCAGAGGGGCAGGCAGAGAGAGAGGAGAGAAGAGGAAGCAGACTCCCTGCTGAGCAGAGAGCCCGATGCGGGGCTCCATCCAAGGACCCTGAGACCATGACCTGAGCGGAAGGCATAGACTTAACCCACTGAGCCACCCAGGTGCCCCCAGAAAGCTTTTTCTTATCTGCGCTTGCAGAGAGCGTAAGCATTTTACATCTAAGAAAGGAAAAACAGTACAACTAGAAAGAATAGTTTAAATTGAAGTTCTGTCAGGTGACAGGAAGGAAAAGGGCTAAGAGAACTATTGTTAAGAAACAAAGAATGTGATTTTAGAAATGCTGGGTCAAGAAAACATTGTAACGGTGATGTTACAGAGGGTGAAAGAGGGAAAAAGCAGAAGTTATTCATCAGTGACATACTTTGGAAAGCTACTGGAGTGATGAAAAAGCACATGGCCCTGACCCCTGTTGCTGTCACTGCAACTTTTCATTCCCTTCCATGAGAATCAAACAATGAACTCAGAAGAAAGGGGGAAAGAAAGGAATGTTTAGTATCAGTGTTGCCAAGAGAAAATGTTTTGGATTGATTCCCAGTGCCACAGCACAGTGCATATTAACATTCCTTATATATTTTTGGAAACATGTTCTGCCCACATTGGCTTTAATTTTAGTTTTTATAGATGTATGGGTGTTTTGTGTTGTTTTGTTGCAGTGCCCAGTTACGGGGTTTTTGTTTTTGTTATTTTTTTAAAATGTCTGTAACCTTTACTAGAATATGAAAGCAGTGTTTTCTAAGTATATGTAAATATGTTTATATTTTATGGCAGTTTCTAGCATGTGATCTTCATCTTTTTTATTTAAAGATTTTATTTATTTATTTGAGAGAAAGACAGTGAGAGAGAACATGAGAGAAGAGAAGGTCAGAGGGAGAAGCAGACTTCCCAAGGAGCTGGGAGCCTGATGCAGGGCTCAATCCCAGCACTCCGGGATCATGACCTGAGTAAAAGGCAGTCGCCCAACCAGCTGAGTCATCCAGGTGCCCGATCCTCCTCTTTTATATGACACAATGCCCTTTTGGAAAATGATGGTATCATAGCCTGAAATGATTTGAAAGGTCAAGATTTGAGTCTTTGTCATTGACCAGATTGACCATAGATCAGTGATTTATGATTTTATTTATTTATTTGACAGACAGAGATTACAAGTAGGCAGAGAGGCAGGCAGAGAGAGAGAGGGGTGAGCAGGCCCCCCCACTGAGCAGAGAGCCCAATTCGGGGCTCAATCCCAGGACCCTGGGATCATGACCTGAGCCGAAGGCAGAGGCTTTAACCCACTGAGCCAACCAGGCGCCCTAGGTGAGTTATTTATAAGATGAGATGCAGATGATTATCTCACTCAACTGTGAAGAAATTCCAAGAATAGTTATAAATGAGAATATTACAAGGGCTCTGAAATGTAGGCAATACATTTGACAGGAAATAGGTGCCATTTATTCTTTTAGAAAGCTCTATGGAATTGTATTAGGGAACTAGCAGTTAAGAATAGAGTCAGTTTTAAATGTTAATAATTACTCAAGAGAAATCACTTTAATTCGTTAGAAAGTATAATTGGACAATATAGGCAGCCTCTACCTTGCAACTCGCTGAAAGCCAGCAAGTCTTCCCTGACCTTCTCCAAAGGCCCCCCTGCACACTCAGCGTTTGGTGGTGGTGGTTTCTCCACTCTCGAGTGTGAGCTCATGCAAAACAAAGTGTGTCCTTTGTTTCATGTCTACGAGCCTCACACAGTGTTCAGCTAATTGTAGGGATTTGATATTGATATTTCAGTTATTCTATTGTGAGACCTAATTCCGAATATCCAGTCCTTATATCTTTAATGCATGCCTTTGCATGTTTGCACATGGGGAAAAGTAGCTAAGTAAATGATTATGTGTACCTAGAGACAAAGGAACTTTGCCTGTTTTGTTTCCTGTTGGATTTTTAGTTTAAAAAGTAAGACATGCTGGGTGCCTGGGTGGCTCAGCTGGTTAAGCCTCTGCCTTCCGCTCAGGTCATGATCCCAAGGTCGTGAGATCGAGCCCCACATCAGGCTCTCTGCACAGCGGGGAGCCTGCTTCGTCCTCTCTCTCTCTCTGCCTGCCTCTCTGCCTATTTGTGATCTCTCTCTCTCTCTGTCAAATGAATAAATAAAATTTAAAAAAAAAAAAAGTAAGACATGCTTATTCTAATAGTTCGGATAGTTTAGAGTTACATAAAAAACAAGTCATCCATCTCTATTCTCCAGTCTTTGTTTTTCTTCAGAATCCTTATTCTGCCCCCCCATCAGATATTGATGTTCACATAAATACTATTTGTACTTTAACATCATGAATAGTATTCTAGGTAAATACATTTTTACAAACAGTTATTGAATATGTGCTGGACGTGAACAATGGAATCATCATATGGGTACAGAACGGTTGCAAGGGTCCCTTGTTTACCCTCATGGCCTTGTGGCTAGAAACATGTGGCCATGTTTCCCAGCATCACAAGAGAATATTGTACCACATATCGCTAGCCTGGAAAGAGATCAAAATTTCAAGTATGTTTTCTACTGAATGTGTATTGCTTTCACACTATCACAAAATTGTAAGTCAAACCATTGTAAGTTGGGGACCATCTGTAAATTACATGAGATGCTCAGCACTTTATTTTTACAAAATAGTCTTTGTATTAGGTGGTTTTGCCCAACTGTAGGCTAATGTAAGTGTTCTGAGCACATTTAAGGTAGGCTAGGCTAAGCTATGATGTTTAGTAGGTTAAGTGTATGGAATGCCTTTTCAACTCAGGATATTTTTTGACTTATGATGGGTTTATTTGGCCATAACCCCATTGTAAGTTGAATAAGATCTACAGTCTTACCTCCTGTTGCTTTTACTTCTCCATAAGAGACTCACAAAAGTGAAGTTGCTAGATCAGGTGGTATGGTAGTTTTTAATTTCAGTAGGCTGATTTTTTTTAAGGACGTATCAGTTTATATTTCTACCAACAATAGAGGAGAGCCTGTTTCTCCAACTTCTTGGTAGCATGAACATTTCCCCATGTGATCAGTTTAAAATGGTAAGAGGCCTTTATTTAACAGTGAAAAGAAAAAGGACATTGATAAACATTTCTTATATATTTGAAAGACATTTTACTCTTGTTTGTTTTTTTTTATGCAACTCTTTATATCAGGGTTGTGAGTTTGAGCCCCACATTGCATGTTGAAAATAAAATCTGCTTTCCGGCAACTTTCCATGCTGCCATAATTGTGCGCAGGAATGTCCTGGCACATGCTCTCAAGAGCAGTAATAATGCTGAAAAGAGGCAAAATGTCAGGTTCTTAGTGGGCCACATTCCAAAGTCATCATCCAGTTTCTCACTGTGATGGTGAAGCCTGGTTACATTGGTGAATTTGAAATCACTGATAATCACAGAGCGGGAAAAACTGTTGTGAACCTCATGGGCGGTTAAATAAGTGTGGAGTGATCAGCCCCAGATTTGATGTACAACTGAAAGATCTAGAAAAATGGCCGAAGAACCTGCTTCCAACCTGCCAGTTTGGTTTCATTGTACTGACAACCTCAGCTGCCATCATGAACCATGAAGAAGCAAGACAGAAACATAAGAGGGAAAATCCTGGGATCCTCTTTCTAGGGCTGTAATATATTCATGCAAATAAAGTGCCTCAATGGAAAAAGAAATGAAAGAAAACCTTAGGGGCGCCTGGGTGACTCAGCCGGTTAAGCTTCCAACTCTTGGTTTCAGCTCAGGTCATGATCTCAGGGTTGTGAGATCAAGCCCCGTGTTAGACTCCGTGATGGGTCTAACCTGCTTAAGATTCTCTCTCTCCCTCTGCCACCGCTCCCCACCCTGACACTGCTCGCTCGCTCGCTCTCTCAAAATCTTGAAAAAAATAATCTTGTCTTTTCATAACAAGAGAAATGCAAGTGAGAATAGATACTTTTTTCTGTGTATAGTTGAATAAGTAAATTATATTTTGAAATAATCGGGTTTTAAGTGTTTTTTCCTGCTTTCAACCATTTTTTTGAAGTAAGGAAGCTAGCCATTGACATCTAATTTTCTCTAGCTTAATGCAGATCCTGAAAGAGAGGAAGGAGAAGAGTTTGAAGACAATATGGATGTTTTTGATGACAGCAGTTCCAGCCCTTCTGGCACCTTAAGAAATTATCCACTCACCTGCAAAGTTGTTTATTCCTACAAGGTGTGTATTTCTCTAACCTATTGCTCGTATTAAATTGTGGCAACTCTGAAGACACATGTGACTAAGTCTGCCCAGCCTCTTGTACTGTGCTTACTATAAAATTGGTGTTCAGTTAACATTACAGATAATATAACATAATGATGAACAGTCTAGGCTCTGACATCAGCCTGCCAGGATTAAAATCCATCTCTGCCACTTACAAACTATATGACCATACTAGTCCCTTGGTCTCTGTGAGTCTCGGTTTTCCTACCTTATGGGGATAATAGGGCTAGTTTGAAGATTAAGTGAGATAACACTTATACAGCAAAGTACTTAGTACTGTGCCTGACATCTAGTAAATTTTCACTAAGGTAATCTTACCCTTATTATCAATTGCCTGCTTTGGCACAAGACCCTCCATTAGGATGACTCTCCAAACTGATTCTAAAAGAAAATTGATTTACAGAACAGTTTTGTTAAACTTTACTAACCACCTCTTGTTTCCATGGTAAGCAGGGACCTAGATAAATAGATGCCAGAATTTCAAGACTTGATTTGGTGTAATAGTTCTTTTTTTTAACATATAATGTATTATTTAACATACATATAATGTATAATGTAATGTGAATCATCAGTCTTACACAATTCACAGCACTCTCCGTAGCACATACCCTCCCCAGTGTCCATCACCCAGCCCCCATCCCTTCCCTCCCACCCCTCAGCAGCCCTCAGGTAGTGTGATAGTTCTTCACCTCTCTCACCCCTGTTCTACTTTCACATAAACTTTTTTACTCATAAAAAATAAATTGAGGGCGCCTGGGTGGCTCAGTGGGTTAAGCCGCTGCCTTCGGCTCAGGTCATGATCTCAGGGTCCTGGGATCGAGTCCCGCTTCGGGCTCTCTGCTCAGCAGGGAGCCTGCTTCCCTCTCTCTCTCTGCCTGCCTCTCCATCTACTTGTGATTTCTCTCTGTCAAATAAATAAATAAAATCTTTTAAAAAATAAATAAATAATAAATTGAGTTTCCCTCCCCTCGTCCAGTCCATCAGCCAGCCTTGTTGACTCTACCTCTAAAACTTATACTGAATCCATTAACTTTTCACCATCTTGGTTTAGGCCATTACTTCAGTTACTGTATTAAAAAAAAAAAAAAACCATAATTAGCATCCCTTCTACATACTTACCTCCCTCCCAACAGTCCATTGTCCACTTTACAACCAGAATTATCTTTAACACATAAAGGAGATTATTTTATTCCCTTGCCTGAAAACCTTTTGTAAGTTTTCTGTCACACATAGAAAAACAAACTCTTCCTAGAGTCTATAATGTTCAAATTGATCTGAGCCCTGACAGTCTCCTAGCTTCATGCCAGACCAGCCAAACCATTCCCCTAACCAGACCACTCACCACACTTACACTATGGCACTGTGCTTCTTCCTAACTTGACAACTCTGCACTTGCTGCTCCCTCTACCTAGAACCATCTTTCCCCAAATTTTGGTTGGCTGCATACTGTTCTTCATTGAGGCTTAGCTCAAATAGTGTCTCCTCGGCTCTCCCCTGAGAACTTAAATACAAGCCAACTTCTCATTTACTACTCTCTTCCCATTGCCCTTTTCCCTCTTTTATTTACTATATAGCACTTATCACCAGTCAAGCTTAATCTTACTTGTTTTCATATTTCTTTGTTCTGACTCCCCACTAAAGGGCCATAAATCAGAAACTTTGTCTGTATCTGTATACCCTGTCGTGTGTCTTCAGCAAGCAGGATGGTACCTAGCACACAGCAGGTCCTCAGTAAATAATTGTGGGACAAATAAATGAATGATGTAAGGAAGGCATAAACAAATGAATTGTCCTCTAGCTCCCATGCTGATGGACACCCAGGGCTTAAGGAATAACAGTAGAGGAAGCATCTCACTCCCACTGCCCACTGTCCCTGAAAGGCCAAAACATGGCAGTATATACTCTTCAACATCAGACCTTTTAGTTCGACATCCTTTCATTATATACTTAAATCACGAACACTTACCTCTTTTCTAAAAGGGTTGGGGTTTATTTCCAAAGTAAACCATTTTGATAATCTTTTGAAAATTGCAAGACATCTTCTGAGATCGTTGGAAAGATGTTATAGAGTACGATAATACTAGGGTTGGGAATGTTTTCCCAGCTCACCTCCCAACTTTATATTTACTTTGAAGTTCCAGAATTAAAATTTAAGGTCCTTAAATGGAGAGGAACCCAAGAGTCTGAATGACTATGCATAGCTCACATCCATCCAACATTCCCTCTATCGGCATATGCCAGGCATGTCCCTATCATAAAGCAGACTATAAAAATCTATTTAACTAGTTAATCACTGAACAAACATTTAGTGCCCCAAGTTTCAGGGATGCAGGAATTATTGTGACAAAATTTCTGCCTCCCTCCCCTAGAATGGATAGTCTGGAGGTAAACATTAAGCTGAGAAACATTAAGTAAACATTAAGCTGAAAAATAGAGTATGTATTAAAATATTTATAGTATGGTGATTCACAGACCTGTACCCCTGGGGATAAAAATACATTATATGTTTATTAAAATAAATTAATTAATTAAAATGTGTAAAAAATAAAATTTATAGTAGAGGTTAAAATTGCAAATTTTCCCTGTTATAGGAGAAATTTCATAGATAAGATGGCACTTCAATTAGGCCATGAGTAAGATCTTACTAAATAAAGTGAGAAGGGGGGGCGCCTGGGTGGCTCAGTGGGTTAAGCCGCTGCCTTCAGCTCAGGTCATGATCTCAGGGTTCTGGGATCGAGTCCCGCATGGGGCTCTCTGCTCAGCAGGGAGCCTGCTTCCTCCTCTCTCTCTCTCTGCCTGCCTCTCTGCCTACTTGTGATCTCTCTCTGTCAAATAAAAAAAAAAATAAAATAAAATCTTTAAAAAAAAAAATAAATAAATAAAGTGAGAAGGGAAAGAGCCTTTCTAAGCAAAAAGAACAGCGGATACAGGGACCCAGTTTGATGGGCGTCCTCGGGAAATGTTGCATTCAATAATGGGGGGGCATCAGCTGGAAATAAAGATGTTTACTGTCAGATAGTAAAGGGCTTTATAGACCAGACTGAAGTATGGTTTTTATCCTGACTGGTAGGAACCTTTGGATGTCCTAAAATCAGATTGGCTTTTAAGAAGGTAACCTAGGCCAGGGTATTAGATACTATACAGGACAGATTAGAGAGAAATGAACTGTAAGTCTAGTGATGGTTCCAATAGTCTAGACCTGGAAAGGAGGCCTGGATTAATCTGGTGCAAACAAAGAAAAGTTTTATCTAGGATTAGATTCAGAAGCCTTAAAAATGCTCGTAACCTCTGGCCCTACTAGCACATATCTTAAGGAAATGATCCACAATATAGAAAACAGGTTTTGGATACAAAATGTTCCTTCATCATAGAACCATTTTATAATAGCTCAGAGTTGGCTAGCTAATAAAGGAATAGCTAAATAAGTTAACCATTCATATAATATAGTAATATGCATAAAATATTATGAAGATAACTAAAAATTACATTAATATGAGGTTTTTTTAATGCAAAAAGAAATGTGTTTTGCCAAAAGAATAAGATGCCAGATTACATGTACCTTAAGATTTCAATTATACATATTTCTAGCTTTTCTATAAGGAAGATGTATTATTTTAATCAGGAAAAAGTACATTGTTTTAAAAGACGATGGGAGATTTAGAGAGAGAGTGGTGGGAATGGAGCACGGGGCTGCTTCTAGAGTTGTGGTTTTCACAGGGATTAGGATTTCAGAAGCAGTGTGAGAGTGTGCGTTTCTTTAATAAGCATTTCCTGACCACTTGCTCTCTTTAGTTGGGATACATGAAAAAAATCACATTCCCTGCAGTAACCCTATAAGGGCAAACAACTAAGCAGAGTGCCATGGTAGTTCATGGTAGTTAGGTACATAACAAAAGGAGGAAGAAACCACCAATTCATTGTGGGTGGTCTAGAAAAACATAATAGCTGGGTCTCAAATCATGAGTAATAGTAATAGTTACCATCTGTGAGGTATTGTGTGCCTGGTACCGTATGTATGTTATTCTAAGCTCTTCAGTGACGCAATATGGGAGGTACTATCAACCAACACATTCATTCAACAAATTATTTGAGCATCTTCCATGTTACATCCTGTGCTCTTTTCTTTGCTTGGGGATATGGCACAGATGAATACAGATGAAAAATCTCTGCCTTCACAGAGTATACATTCTAATAGGAATAAAAAAGAAAACTTAGGCTCAGAGAAGTCTTATGGTCACTTGCCCTTGGAAACAGACTGAAGCTGGACTTGAATCCGCAATCATCTAAATCTATTCACCAGATGGGAAAGAGGGAGTGGGGCCTGCTGGAAAGAAGAAACAGCCTTGGAAAAGCATAAAGGCAAGGAATAACATGTGTTCCAGAGAACAGGGAATGGTGTGTGGGTCCAAAGCATTGAGAGCCCACAGTGACCAAGTTCTGTAGAATCTTGAGATCCTTGCAGAGGACTTGACCTTGTCAAGTGGGAAGACTTAGTCACTGTTTGGGGATGATGTGATCAACCTAGCATCCACTGATATTATATAATAGCACTGAACAACTTGCATGGCCCTCCACGACGTTTTTACAAGGGCAACAGTTTATTTAAAGGTATTCTCATCCTTCCTGCTTTGAAGGATACACACACACAGAAGTTCCGTTATATCGATAACTTAAGTCTTGCCATGGAATTAGGGAAAATGTCTGTTATACTGTTGCCTTTTGCTGGTGTAGTCAAAGTATAGTGTAGTTTCAGCTTAGCAAAGAAATTCCGTTGGAAAAGCGGTCATGAATCAATGAGCTTTTTTTCCCCTCAGTTTCAAAATCAGGTAATTCTGGTCCTGGAGGATTTGGGTTTGATGAAATATTATAACGCACATGAAATGGGAAATAAGTCAATAAAGTGACCCATTATCTTGCCTTATTTTTGCTTGTGTAACTTGAAGATAATATACACTTGGAGATTGTGATATTTGAAAAACTATGTGGTCTTATAGTTTGGTTCTATAGTTGTAACTAATCTTGGGACTTGGGGAATGCTTTTAAGCCTGTTCACCAGAGAGCCAGAAGATGCCAGCAGGTCTCTCCCTGTTACGTGTGACAGCAAGTCTTTTTAGGAAGCACAGCCACACTTTTTCTCTCCAGCCCCTCTGCAGAGCCCCTGAGTGTCTGCTCTGATGCTGCAGTCTCAGGAACAGTACTGGGGTGGCTGGTACTGGTGGATTCCTGCGGTCAGAGATAATGAAACTATCCCAATTAGCAGCTCGTACAGAAGCATCTCAGTGGACCAGCCCAGTCTCCACAGTTAAGCTAGAGCATAAGAAATCTAGATTGTGACCAGTCTCAGTCATTTCCTTCCCAGCCTTCTTCTCTTGGCCATGGTTTATCAGACAGTGATTCCAGATCAGGTCTCAGCACTGCTCAAGCTGTCATCCGGTCCATGTACATAGCTGTTTGCATTTTCACAGTCTGCACCTCCACGCAGCGCTCTGTGCACTTCTGATGCCGTGCTTGCTGCCCTGCCTGTGCTTCCCAGATCCTCATGGTTCTCAGCTTATTCATCCCACACTGACCCTCCCATCCTCCCCAGAATGGCAGGATTGTCATTTTGAAGAAATGGAGGCATCAAGAAGTTGAATAACCTAACCACTAGATACGTAAGCTGGAGCCGGAGCCCCGGTCCCCTGCTTCCAGCAGAGTGCTGTGTTCACGGCACCTGATGGCCTCTTGAGGATTCCGTTTCTCCAGTTTTTGTTGTGGCTTTATTTTGTTTTTTTAAAGCAAAACTTCACCTCATTGTGATAGTTTTACAACCCTTAAATTTTTATGTTCAGTATGTTTTTCAAAATCATTTCAGTATTTTGATCCCCAGTTTTTGTTATGACCAGCACACATCTGCTCTTTATCTAACCTTTTTAATTTTGTCCATGACCATCCTACATTGCAGGCTTCTCAACCAGATGAGTTGACCATTGAGGAACATGAGGTGTTAGAAGTGATTGAAGATGGAGATATGGAAGACTGGGTAAAGGTATATTCCTTTGCTCATATCGCCCCTTCTCATGACATTTTTAGGAGTTTGTTTTGGTTCCTGTTTTGCCCTGTCCAGATTGTGTGTGCAAACCTATTTTGTCACATGTCTTTTACTCAGGCTCGAAATAAAGTTGGCCAAGTGGGTTATGTGCCAGAAAAGTACCTACAGTTTCCCACCTCGAACAGTCTACTGAGCATGCTGCAGTCCTTGGCTGCCTTGGACAGTCGGTCACACACATCCAGCAATTCCACGGAGGCCGAGCTCGTTTCAGGCAGCCTCAACGGAGATGCCAGTGGTAAAGACTGAAACAAGGCACTCTTTATTTGGTCACATTTGGCCTAAGCAGTATTGCCCTGGAGTCAGCCTTCAGTGGGTTAAAAAGCAAAACTTTATCCCTGTTCTGTTTTCTGTTATTTGGTCACATTTATCCTCTACAGTAGAACCCTGAAGTTGATCTTCAGTGAGTAAAAAAATGACCACTGTACTGTCACCCTGTATGATGGTCTTTTAGTTGTCATGTGAGCATAGGGGTGGTTGCAGAAGGAACCCGGCTGTCCACGTCCTTATGCATTTTTCTCCCTCTTGCTACCTAGTCTGTTTCGTGAAAGCACTTTATGACTATGAGGGCCAGACAGATGATGAATTATCCTTTCCTGAGGGAGCAATCATCCGAATCTTGAACAAAGAAAACCAGGATGACGATGGCTTCTGGGAAGGGGAATTCAGTGGGCGGATTGGAGTTTTCCCATCGGTGCTAGTGGAGGAACTTTCAGCCTCAGAAAATGGTGACACTCCGCGGATGAGAGAGATTCAGGTACGTGAGAGGAGAGAAAACTGAATTTAAAGATGTTTAAAGAAAATTGCCCCAGGCGGTGGTTGACCCTTGCGGACTGGGGCTACAGTCTCAGCCCCTCCTTCCCACTCCAGCCCTCTGTTGCCGGGTTTCTGAAAACTGAGTTTGGAAAAGCAGAGACTTACCAGCATGGTTCTTGGGTAATGGCTGTATCACACCTCCCATTTGTCCACTTTCTGTGCTCTGAATCAGTTAACCGAAAGGATAAATTGTAAGTGACATACAAAAGAATGGTTTGGTAGAAAGACAGAAATCAGAGAGAGATGTATTGTCTCTGTAGTTAGTTTAGGGAGTGAAAATACTACTCTTTCCATCACGGGCAGAGCCTGCCTGCCAGTCCTTTTTAGAGGACGGATGAGCCTGCTGGAGCCCCCTTACACTGATGTGGCTCTGTGCTCAGCTCATCATAGCAAAACTTGACTTCACAGGAAACCCCTAAATCGGGTGGGTCACTGCAGGCCTGGCAGATCCACGACCAGAAGGGACATGTCTCTCCACCTTGTTTGTGTGACATTGTGACCACTTACTTAGTCCAATGTTTACAAAACGTGAGGAAGTCAGAGACAGCCAGTTATTTTATTTTCACAAAAAAAATAGAACTTGTCCCCTTTCTTTGTTCTTCACTTGATTTATTGAGTTGACCAAGTTAGTAGATTTTCAGTAGAACTCTAGAGAATGGTTTGACCTGATGACTGTTTACGATAAATTGTAATCAGTAGTGTAATGGGATCTCTGAGGAAAAAGTTAAATGCATCACAAAATCAGGTTTGGGGTTGTTATCCTAAGCTCACATGCTTCTAATGAGGCCGACAAAAATTGTATATAGTTCTATCTGAGCTGCAGAGAAAAGTACTATGTTTGAGTTAGTCAGAGAAGCCAGCTGGCCTCTCCTTCCTGAGGTGTGAGCACTTCGTAGTTTCTCTTTCCTTTGTGGCAGATCTCTCCTTCCCCCAAGCCGCCGGGCTCCCTGCCTCCACTGCCGCTGTATGACCAGCCTCCCAGCAGCCCTTACCCCAGCCCAGATAAGAGGAGCTCCCAGTACTTCCCACGCTCTCCCTCAGCAAATGGTAAGGGTTCTCCTGGCATGGATCTAAATTCATTTTCATTCAGAAATCCACATGTTCACCTGAAGAGCAGACAAATCTGCATTAGCATTCTTATTGCTCAACAACACAAATAAAATGTTCCTTCCCTTAGAAAACAGCTTCCTTGCCGAATCGCCGGGATTTTCACAGGCATCAAGGCATACTCCTGAGACCTCATATGGCAAACTGCGACCTGTAAGTCTCTTATCTGGCAGGGTTACAGAATGCACAGTTTTTCTAAGTTGAAAGCTAAAAACTAATGTCCCCCTGTGGCCCCTGTGCTATGCTCATTCCCCCATGCAAGGGTCAGGTGGGTTGGGGACAGTAAAAAGAGCTCTTAAAAATGAAGGCTATAAGGGGTCCCTGTGGGGGGCTCAGTTGGTTAAGCTTAGACCTTTTCACGTTGGCTCAGGTCTTGATCTCATGGGTCAAGGGATTGAGCCCCGTGTCCTTGGACTTCTCGCTTAGTAGGGAGTCTGCTTGAGGATTCTGTTCCTCCCCCAACTTGTGAGTGCGAGTGCTCTTTTTCTCTCTCTCTCTCCAATAAATAAATCTTTAAAAAAAAAAAATGAAGGCTATAAAAATCGGCACATCTTAGAAGGTCTAGTCTACACTGGCACTTTTCTCACTGAGCCCTGGTGAGATAGCCATGGAAGTGTATTTAACTACAAGCTCTGTGAGCATCAGAGTGGTCTTACTGTGAAACAAGAACACTATTTCTTAGCGAGCATTTATTGAGAACCTATTTTCCAGGCCTCTTTTGAGGAACAGAGATATAATGAGATATACTTCATGCTTTTTGATGTTTAAGAGCTTCTATTCTCAAGGAGAATCTACTCTTACAAATAATTACCTCTACTCACCCTTCACTCCGTGCCATCGACTTCTTCCCCCAACCTCCCTGTGAAATGGCTCCAGGGTCATAACTTTCCCACACGTACCCAGTGCATTTATTTTCCTTGAACTGCTTATCAGCATTTGACACCATTCCTTGAACCACTCACTTCCTTTGGCTTCGTTCATTCAGACATGTATTGAGTGCCTTGTTAAAGACTTTGGCTCTTTATCCTAAGTGTAATAGGAAGCCATTGCAAAGTTGTAAGCAGGACAGTGAAGTGACTGGTTTTGCATTTCTGAAACATTGCTATGGCAACTAAGTGAGAGTGAATGAAAGGTGGCAGAACAGACATGTGGAGCCATTAGGAGGCTGGAGCAGTGGTCCAAGCAAGAGAAGATGACAGCATAGACTGCTGGGTATGGGTGGGAGTGGGGAGAAGTGGGCCAGTTTGTTCCACAGCCCTTTCCTCATTTGCTTTCTGCTCTCTGGCCCTTTCTTTTTCACTGAACTGTATATGTTTCTCTGCTTCAGCCCATCTCTGCTGATGCTCCTTGGGGTTCTTCCATGGGCTGCTTGTCCTGAAGTCATTAAACTCGCTCTCCCTGTGCCAACTCATCTATTCCCACAGCTTTGATAACCATGCATTTACTGACAACTTCCAGACTTACAACTGTCAATCCAGTCTCTTCCCTGAGCTTCGGTCTTGTGGATATCTCAGTGTATACATACCAGAGCCCCAAACTCAGCAACAATGGATTAGTTGTCCTCCCTCCCAGACGTGCTCCTTCTCTCATATTGTCTGTCTTAGTGAGTGGAACCTCCTTTCTACCACTGCTCTGGCATCACTCCTGATAAGCTCCCTGGCCCTGCCTCCCACAAATAGTCATCACCAAATCCTGCCACATTTACCTTGGAGACAACTGTCCAGTCTTTTTTTCTCTCCACCCCCACCAATGGCTAGGTCAGGCTAACATTAACTCTCACTTGACTACAAGAGCCTCCTGAATTGTCTTCTTACCTATACTCTTGCCCACCAGCCCCCTCTTCTCCAAACTATTATCCCAGTCATCCTTTCATACCTTTGCTACTGCTGTTTAAAACCCACCAAAGCCTCCTTTTTTGCCCACAGAGTAAAGCTCAAATTTCTTAACTTGGCTTTATGAGGCCTCATGACTTCACCCCAGGCCACCTCTCTAGTCTTATCTTGTGCAGCTCTCCTTCCAAGACAGGCTGAAAGATGTTCAGTTCTCCAAGCATTGCTCTCTCTGGGTTCCACTTCCAGGCCTTTGCTTTGGATGAGGCTTTTAGGGCTATGGTGACTCTTAGGCCCAGGAAGCTTTCAGCCAAGGCAAGAACCTGATTTGTGGGTTCCCCATTTCAACAGCACAGCAACTCCTTGGTGTGAAAAATAGTGAGAATTACTTTGGAAGCACATGCTTTCATGGTCAGAGCATTTGAGACCCCTTGGGTGGCCAGGACTGTGGATAAACTGACCTGTTGGGATGTGGATGCTTCAGGCACCGAATCAGGAAGCTGACTGACAATCCATGTATTTGTTTCCTGCTCAGGTCCGGGCAGCTCCCCCTCCACCTACACAGAACCACCGAAGGCCAGCAGAGAAGATTGAAGATGTAGAAATCACACTGGTGTGATGATGGGTTTACCCAGCCATTACTGCTACAATCAAGGCCAGGCTTGGCGTTTGGCCATTCTTGTTCTTTAGGCACCTTTGCATGATGATGACTCTTGAACAGAGCAAAAACAAGGAGGAGCATGGGACTGGGTAGCCTGGTGCACTCCTCCCACGTTTTGAATATTTTGTGCCTTTTTTTGTTGTCATTTTCTATGTCATCTCTCCTACCATAGCACAAAGTCTAGTGGGCCCTAGAAGCAGAGGGGGACAGCCCTCAGGCCTATCAGTGGTCCATTTTTATATGAGACTGGAGACCAGGCCTCATTCGGGGCACGGTCACAGAGAAACTGATCATGGGCACTCGTACAGTATATTACTGTGGCCACAAGGATGTGGCAAAGATCCTCATCTTTCTTCAAGTGGCTTTTGCTTGTCTGATTGAGTTTAATCAGATCATGTTGGCTACATAAGGAACTAGAAAGAGGGATTTCAGGAGAGGCTGGCTCCTCCCCACAGTTAGTCCCCAGACTGAGAAAGTGAAACCTTATTGGAAAAAAAGTGGACTGCCCTGAGTTTATCGCCAGTTGCATTAATGCACATCTCTTCCACAGCTAACAGATTTAAAACAGTAACAGTGTCCTTTGTATTAATATTTACGCCATTCATTTAGTGTTAGTGGAGCTAATACGGAGGGGCTGCACTCATAGCCGATTCTGATCCATCACATAGACTAATAGAAAGGAGGCTGCGGCTGAAGCAGAAATGGAGCTTCCAGATCTGAAATGAGCTGATTTAATGTTCTTTTTGTATTTGGGTATTTTTTCATCTTAATTTTTGCAGCATATAGTCTTCTGATCAATCTCTTTTGAGTCTGAACCTCTAGATAAATTGGGGACACATGCTTCCCTTGTTGAGCTTCTCTACTGGGGAGGCCCCTCGTGCTGTTTTATTCCCAAGCCCAAGCCCAGCCGGCCAGCCTGCGGCTGCTCCCAACCAGCAGCCAAACCCCACAGAAAGTACAGCTTCCCAGCTCCCCCTGACTCGACATTTCCTTGGGAGGAAGAACCACCTGTGGCTCATGGAGGAAACCAGCTGCCCGTGCAGAAGGACTAAAGGATGGCACACCGCACACAAGTGCAGACTGACAAGTTCTCCCTATGACCAGGAGAGCCGAGGAAGCGTTCTCCACAGGCTGGCGAGCTCGCAGTGGCAAGTGGCCCGGGGGAGGTCTCTGTGGGCACTCCACCCCCTGTGGAAGATAGGGAGAGCTGAACCCAGTGACGAGGGAGTTTTTGCAGTTGCTTTTTTTTTTCTTAAGAAATCAAATTTGCAGAATTCAGTCTAAAAGTTGTATTATGCTTTGAAAACTCCATCCCTCCTAAGAATCTTTAAAAACTTGAAATGCTTGCCAAATGTCCCCATGGGATTTTTGACCAAAAGTCAGGTTATAGCTGGAGAAATCTTCAGTTAGTCGTTTGATCACTTCAGTGACAGTACCCAGTGACGAGTCTTCTCTGTGATTTGGGGTTTTTATTTTGTTTTTTGCATTTCTTAACCTGTTGATCTATTTGAGGTCTTTTTGTGTTTATCAAACTTATTCTTAAGTTTAAAAAAGAAATGAAAAGGGTGGCTTTTTTAAGATTTTAAAGTTCTCTGTCATGTTAAAAATCTTCAAAGCACTTTAAACAATCCTCCAAGTGCTTAAATCAGGCAGTTCTCGCTACCCAGTCTTGTCTTCTCTCTTTAGCTAGCCAAATTGTCCTTGAATCTGGATTTTCCACATTCTCAGAGAGTCATTTGAAATCTTTTGTTATATTTTGAAATATTTTTTGGAAGAGCTGCTAATTTTATTTAAAAAAAAAAAAGAACAAAAGTTGTAAAAATATGCCTCCTTTTTAAACAGAACCCCTCCCTCCAGGACATATAATCCAGCATCACAGTGCACAGGGCCAGGCTCGGAGGGAGTGCCTCTGTGCAGATGTGCTTTCTTTACAGTGGCTGTAAAAAGTTTGTATTTATTATGTATAAAATGTTGAATAATAAAAAAAAAAAAGAAATTCAGTTTTCTAAGTTTTCCATATAAAAAAAATTTGAGTAAATAGACCTTTCCAAACAGACAATGCTTTTTATAAAAACATTCCTAGGCCTTCCTTTTTTAAACCATAAAACAGATAAAGAGGAAATAAATTCCCAGTCAACGGCCGAGTCCCTCTGGTTGCCACAGCCACATTTGAGGGCCAGGGCTCAGTCTGTTTAGGGAAGGACCCCACAGTTCTCTTCTTCGCAGAGCTGGGTATGTACAATATGCATTCTTCCAGATATTTTCTGTGCATAAAACTTATACACATACACATTGCCTTCCTATATACATGGGATTATATAATTAGATTTCCCTCATTCTGTTTGAAGGCTCTCTTCTATTCCATGGTTTGGATGTATCATAAATTAAGCCTGCTATAGTGATGGATGTTTAGATTGTCTCCATCCATTTGCCATTAGCAAGTGGAAAACAACATCTTGGTACATCATTCTTTATAAATTTGTTCCAGTAAAAATATTGGGTAAATTCCTAAATATGTAATTTGAGAGTTAGAAAGCTATATGAGCATTTGATTTTGTTGATTTTGCCAAATTGGCCTCCAAAATAATGGTATCTGTTGACACTCCCACCAGCAGCATGAGAGATGGCAGCATGGACTTTGGAGTCAGAAGGTCGAGTTAAATCCTGACTCCCACTTGATGGCTGTGGGAACCGAGGCTCCATGTCCTGGTGGAAACCTGAGGGTAATACTGTGGATCCAGAAAGGATGCATGGAGGCTGTGGCACCAGGTGGTCACCACCAACATTCCTCACTGCCACCTGTCCCCACCTTCCATGACCTTCCCTTCACTGCTCGGGTCCTTGCTCTCTTCCAGCCTCATAGTCACACAGGGCTGTCAAGGGAAGGAATGTTCCACAGAAATATGGGAGGGTGTACATTGAATACCACATTTGAGACTGCTGTTGGCATCAGAGGCTTAGTCTTGACCAGGGGACAGAGTTAAACTAACTGTCCCACCCCAGCTAAATTTTGGCCTCCTTCAAAAGAATAAACTGTCAAACAGTGAAGCCAAATTCACAGCACATTGCCTGGATCCCTTTCCTCTCTGACCTTTGACCCTCTCCCCACCCACAAGCCAGCCAGAGAGGCAAGTAGGAGGATGTCATCTGGCTTTACCCCTGCCACCACTTGATGGGGACAACCTTCCCCTCTGGGTTTCTGCATCCCCAGCTTTGAACGGAGTCGAATGAGATGATTTCCAAGGGCTTATCCAGCTCTTCTGTTAAGCTAGATCAGCTCAGTTCCTAGACACAATGAAAACACCACACAGAAAGATCACAGACTAACACAGAGACTTCTCAGGATGGTCAGAAATTGAAATTCAAGCCATTGAATTGGCCGACATCCGGCCTCCACTCCAAGCCATTGGACTCTCCGGCCTCCACTCCACCCCGGAGAAAGCAAACCATCCTCTGGATTATCACATCTCAGGCAATTGTGTTCACTCCCTGCCCAAGACCAGCCACAGCTGTCGGTTAGGGGGCTACTGCCTAACTTGAGTGGCTTCCCAACAAAATCTAGCTGTTCTGAATCTTTGCATTTATTTTGTTCATTCCAAAGAAGCTTTTCACAACAAAAACACAATGAAGTTACAGAAATCTTAGTTTAGAAAAAGAGAATTGTAATTTGTCTTGAAATCCTACAACTTGACACAAGCCGTGTTAAGTTTCCTCCTAGACTGTTCTGTCACTGTTGATCTGCCAAGAACCCTGTGAATGCCAAAGAGCATCTTGTTCCTGGATCATTTTCCCCTGGTCCCACTGGCCAAAAGAACAAGTACTTCTGCCATGTCTGTTTCTGAGAGCTCTGGTCTGGGAATGTTTTCCTGGAGTGTTCTCCTGAAACAACAGAAATGAAACCACAACTAGGGTTCACACGCTTTCCGCACTGCGTGCTTGTTCTCATCACCCCCTTGCTCCTGTGAGGGGTAGGGGAGGAGCCCAGTCAGAAGTCCTGTATTCAAGCCCCTGGCCACCCTGATCAGCCAAGGCCTGGCTTACCCTTTCGTCTTTCTGGGCCTTGCTTGTCTCATCTGTAAAGTGGGAATGAGAAGACAATACAAATGTCCTAAAATCCAGGAGGATTAACTGAAATAATGTGCAGAGAAGATGGAAATATGTTTGAGCAGTAGATGTGTGTTCAGAGGAAGAAAACAACCCGTACACAATGTAGTATGCTGACTCTCCACAGGTGGGTCCAAACCTGGTGCCACCAGGATTCTTCCAGAGAACTTCTTGAAGGCCGTGACCACCTCTATTCAATCCCTACTGGATATCAAATTCAAATTGCCCAGGTCTTGTTCTGGGCACTGGAGACCTAAATGACTCAGATCTCATCCCCATCACCAAGGGTCTCACATCTGGTGGGGAAGACTCAGGAATAGCAGACTCCAGCTAAGGTGTGTCTTCCAGCGACATGACCAAGGGGCAGGAGGAGCCCAGAATGAGGGCTTCTGGTTGTTTCTCCCTGTCAAGTCTTAGGCTCACTCAAGCCTGATTAGCCGGGGCAGACAGAGAAGGCAGTACTCCTGCCTGCAGACCAGCCCCAGAGAAGAGCTGTGTCACCTCTGGTGAGGCCCAGAGCTCTGGGACAGCAAGTGTCATGGGTGAGGAAAATCCTCCTCCCCGACCCCGGAAGACACTGACTTGCCCAAGGTCTCTTGGTAGAAGACCACTGGGAGCAGAGCCTGGGACAGACCAGGCCAGCCCCTCTCTCAGAACCTGAGGGCAGTTTTCAGAAAAGAGGGAGTCCTGGGTTTTTATCCCACCTCTGCTGTGTGACCCTGCACAGGACCCTGGCCCCTCTCTGGGCCTCAGCCCATGTGCACACAAGGGAAAGGCCATTTCAGTTTTGTCATTAGAGACCCAACTCAGGCAGGCAGCCCGAGTACCTGAGGACTGAAAACCTGGAAGGAATGCAGACCTATAAGGCAGAGGATACTGAAGGCCTACAGAGGCTTTTAGCCCCAGGACTCTCCTCACCCTCTGCTACCAACTTCAAAGGCTAGGTGGAGGGGCAGCCTTCCCAGCTGCCTCTCCTCTGAGCTCCCCCTGCTCATTCCTTGCCAGCCCCTCCTCCTCCACACCCACCCCTTCCCTGGAATGCCTTGGCCTTTCACTGGCCCTTCCAGACTTGCTCCTCCAGGAAGCATTCCTTCCAAGCAAGCTGAGCTGTGCATGTGCTCCCTGAGGAGAAGCAACTGTGCCCCAAGGGTGTGCTGTCAGATTGGCCCATGAAGAAGGGAACACTTACAGGAAGCAGAGGGGCTGGGGCCCCCAGAGCTGAGTCCATCATTTCAGAACACCTTTTTCTAGATTACCTAAGCCCTTCACAGCTGTCTTCACCTCCGTGAGGTCCCTGCCCCAAGTGGTGTAGACGGTAACAGCCTCCTGGGATTCAAATTCAGCTCACTCTTGTGGCCCTGCATGCCCCACACTTCAAGGGACCCTGACCCTCCATAATCAGGCCTAGGTGACCAGAGCCCAGAATGGAAAAAAAAAGAGGGCACAGGGAGGGCTTTAGGGTTAGACACAAGGCTAGAATCCCCCCGTAATGGTGGCAGCAGGGCACACACAGCTTGGGTACAGAGGGTGGGGGAGGGTGCCCTGCATAACAGGGATCCCAGATTCTCAAAATGTTATTTTGTTGTTTAAAAAAAAAAAGTCATGATCTAGCTGCGCCAGCTGTGTGATCTCACAATACTTCATCTGAGTGTCAATTTTATCACCTATGAAAGAAAGAAACTACCTCCCAAGGAGCTTGAGAGAAACAAGTAAGACACTGCCTGAAAAGTAGAGCACTGTGCCTGACATATAAGCATGCAGTACTGGTGGCTATTGGAAGGACTGGCTTTTCCAGCCATGAATCCCAGGAGACTGGAGAATGGCTCAGCAGACACTAAGCAGCTGGTGACTCCTGGTGGCCAGTGGGAGCCAGGACAAGGGGGTGGGCCTCAGGGGCTGAGGCTGGAAAATACTGGACTCCTAGCATCTGCAGCTGTTAGACTTGCTGAGTTAGCCATTTAATAGACATTTCCCAAGGCTCTCTCTGGCCCGGCCTAATCCCAGGAATTACTCTGTTCCCATCCTGGCCTCTTCTAAGAGCTCCCTGACTGAAAATGGAGGGAAGGAGACACAAAGAGGAACATAAGGAGAGAGGAGGCCCCTGGCCAGCCTGGTAAGTGAGGAAAGGCTCTCAGTGAGATTATCCCAAAGGACACATTTGAATTGGGGGCTGGGAGGGAAGAACATTCTGGGCAGAGAGAAAAATCAATGTGCAAAGCACATTCAGAGTAGCAAGGAAATGAAAATGCAGCTGAGGTCAGCGGGCTCACTCCTAAAGGGTTTGGATTTAATGCCAAGCAGCTTCTCTGCAGGCAGCCTGGGAGCTTGAAAGGGTTGTATCTGTGACCAGGATACCCTGGAAAGTCACTCTGGCCATGACAAGGGGCCTGGCTGGAGACACAGCAAGACTAGAGGGGGCCCTGCGTGGCAGCTGGGTTAAAGTTAGACACTCCAGCCCCTGGTGCCGGGGTATGTGGGGCAGGAGGGGAAGAGACTTCTGTCAGGGGAGATGATGTCTGGGAGGCAGGTAGGTATGTCACCTAGAGCCCAGGGGACAGCTGGGGCAAGAGCAGTGACCGGAGAGTCAGCAGAGTGTAGACTGGGTATTTAATCAACACGTCCTTTTTGGCCTGTGCTAAGAGCTTTACAGATGCTAATACCTGGAGTCCATACAGTACGTTCTGGTTTTTTTGAGAGAGAGAAACAGTGTGTGAATAGGAAGGGGGAAGGGGCAGAGAGGGAGGGAGAATGAATCAAGCTGACTGCTGAGCGCAGAGTCTGCTGCAGGGCTTCATCTCACAACCCCAAGATCACAACCTGAGTGGAAACAAAGAGGCAGACACTTGGACTGCGCCACCTAGGCACCCTCTGAGGCGAGTACTACTATTTCCCCCTTTCACAGAGAAGGAAACTAAGGCACAAAGGTGTTAAGGAACCGGCTTAAAATCACCCAGCTACTGAACAGTGGGCTATGACTCTGACACAGACAGCCTGGCTGTGGAGTTCAGGCTCTCAGCGGCCTACTGCTCATCCTGGGAATGGCTTCCAAACCCTGGAAAGGGCAATGACCCCCAGGAGACTTTGGAAGGTCATAAAGTAGGACACTGAGAATTGCAGAGTAAAGCCTTTGAATCTCAGATGAGCAGCACTCCACAGTAAGGTCCTAGCACTTGGGGACAGAAGTCCCTTCTGTTGTCTTGTAACTGGCAGTGGCTGTCCTACTGATGACTCCTCCAAGCCTGAGGCTGACAGAGTGGCACCCAGGCTCTGCCCTGCTGGGCCTGCCTTATACTCCAGAGGCTTGTGGTGCCCCCATAAGTGAAGTCCTAACCCAGGCCCAGCCCACAGCTGTCCTCCCCAACACTCAGACCTGTACAGACCGTTCCCCCCACTTTCTGGGCTCCACCTCTGGAGCGAGAATGTGCCCCCATCTAAAGACAGGCCTGGTATACTAAGTACTTGACATCAAGTATTAGGACCCTTTCCACCAGAGCCCCTCCAGCTGCTTCTCATGCTCCTTCCTTGGAACTCCCAACCACCCCCTCCACAGCCTCAGCCTGCTCCGGGTGCCTGAAGTAGGAGGGCCCAAGGTGTTGGCTTGGTCTCTGGACCAGCTTGGCCCAAGGGTGAAATTCCCATGGCTCCAAGAGCCACTGCCCTTTGCTGCCTGTGACGTGAACAGCAGTGAGGCCAGACTGGCTCTGCCCCAGCTCTGTGCAGCAGGAGGAAGGGGGCCAAGCCCAGGTGTCCTTGAGCCACCAGCCCAAAAGCTTCTGCTACCTGAATGCTGCAAAGAGGCAAGCAGACACCAGTTTAGATGCAATTTTTTTTCACTTATGTCAAAGAAAGTAAGAAATCAGAGATTCAAAACAAACAAAATATACTATAATTCCCCCCACACACACACACACAAACTTTTTTTTTTAAACAGACAGGCCAGGTCCTGCCAGGCCTTATTCCCCATTAAATGCCCCAAGGTCACCACCCCCCAACCCCCAGCCCCACTTGCTCTGGAGTCCTGTGAGCAGTGGGAAGCTGTCCTCTGGGTTTGGGCTTCAGACTCGAGCTTCAGCCCTGGCAGGAGGAGTCATGACACTAGCGCCAGAGCACGACCTTCCTGGCCTGGTCCACGCTCACCACATGGCTCCCTGAGGCACACCAGGCCACAGCGTTGATAGCAGTGCTGAGAACAGGAAGGGACAGGCTTCAGGGAGGCATCAGAAGCCAGATCTGCAGCCTGGGTTCTGCCCCTCATTATGGGAACCAGGAATTTTGAGGCTCTCTCTGAGCCTGCTGCCTCTCCTATAAAATGGGCTCACAGAGCTGTGCGCACAGGAAAGAACCTTGAGAACTAAGAAGGGCTCAGGGGTGGGGGAGGATGTGGGGACAAGGGCTGGGGACTCCAGGGTCCCAAGCATGTCATAACTCGGAACTTGCTGAGCAGCCCTGGGGCCGGGGATCGGGGAGAGGGGTGGGCAATGGCCCTGTGGCTGAGGTGGGGTGTGGGGGCTGTGCTCACCAGTGGGGTCCCCGCAGACTACCCTCCAGCTTGCCGGTGTCTACATCCCAGATGTAAAGGGCTCCATCCCAGGAACCTGCCAGCGCATAGCTTCTGTCCGGGCTGCAGTGGCCACAGCAGAGCAAGCAAGGGATGACCAGAAGTGAGGACACACACATGCAGACACAGACGTGTCCACGCAGACACGGACGTACGCGGTCAGGTGGGGCACACTTAGGGACAGGCCCACGCTCTCACAGACACACCTGAACACAGCTTTGGTCCAATCAGAACCGCACCTGAAGCCATCAGCCCTGAGGACCCAGAGAATCAGGGTCAGAATGAACATGGCCGCCGGTCCCTGCCCTCAGGAGCTTCAAGAGCTTCCTCCCTCCATCAAGAGCTTGGGACACCTCGACAGGCCCTGGTCCCGAAGGGCCTCCAGGATGGGTCCCCCACTGAAAGGTCCAGAAAGGCCCTTAACAAAGGATGAGAAACCCAGCTGCCCCAGCCAAAGCCACAGTGTCAGGGAGCCCGGGGCAGGTACCTGAACACCTGGCGGATATTGCTGACACGAAGGTCAATAACCTTGAGCGTGTCATCTCGGGAACAGCTGAGCAGATGCAGCTGGTCATAGCTGAGGTTCAGGGAGGTGACCCGGCCCTGCACAGGGATGACCTGGGTGCAGCAGGGGACCCTGAGGATTGGAAACAGGTAGGGATGAGGAACAGCCCACCGAGGCCACTCCTGACAGGTTAACAAAGTCAGGTGGTGCCCCCGGGTCTCAGATCACTAGGACCAGGTCTGCAGCTGGCTAATCTCCCTTCTCCCACTGTGGCCAGCCCCTCCCAGAGGAACTTAGCCAGCCTCTGAGTGGAAGCTGGGGCCTCGAAACCCTGGGGTCACTAAAATAAGTGAAAACAATGAGAGCTGCCTTTCAGCGTGTGAGAGAGAGCAGAGGGTTTCCAACAACAGTCACCGCACACCCGGAAGGAGGACCTAGAGACAGGCTTGGCACTGGCTCCAACACTGGCTTTTATAAATCACCCAAACCCAGTGCTGGGCTCTAAAGTGAAAGAACAACTAGAACTTTGTTTCCTTTGATTAAAAGGTAGTAACCACGTAGAAGAGGGGGCTCCTCCATTTTGGTTGGTGAAGCCCAGGCCAAGTCCAGCAGCTGCACCAAGAGTCACTAAAAAGGTGCCATAGGTCCCCAGAGGCAGCAGAGCCTTCAAGGGGCCACACTTAGCACTTCCCTGAGGTGCCTCTGTGGCTGCATGGCCAGAGAAAGGAAAGAGAACACAGGAAGCCTGCCCCCATGCCTCAACCACGCACAGCCCATGCTTGTCACCTGCTGTCCCAGAATCGGATCTTCTGGTCATAGTGGCCACTAATGATGACATGGTCCCCACACACCACATCATTACAGTAGGAAAGGACATTGATGGTCCTGGAGCCTGGGGACCAAGGAGCAGAGCCCTAGCCTCAGAAAAAGGTTGTTGGAAGCCATCCCACAGGACATCCAAAGAAGCTGAGGTCCAAAAGCCCCAGAGGAGTACCTGTCCTCCCCACACTAGAAGCCAGGTCCTGTTTCCCCGCCCAAAGCCTGAGGTCACCAAGAAACCAGGCAGAAAGCATTATTGGGGAGGAGAGGCCATGGGAGGTTTCATCCCAAATGCCTGTGAAGTTTAGAGCCATTCCAGAGCACAGACTGAGGTATCCTTGAACCAGTTTGGGGGTGCCAGCAGGTAGGGAAGGGGAGGTAGGGGCTGGGCCTCACAGTAGGCACGACCGAGGTCCCACTCCTTCACCGTCCGGTCTCGGCTCCCAGTCACCGCCTGATGCCTCGTTAGCTTGAATTTGGCAGCTGTCACCTTGTCTGTGTGTCCAGACAGTGTCTCCTGCCCACCCCCATCCCACATATGGATCAAGGACATTGCCAAGACCCAAGGCACGACCTCTGACCCCCAGGGCTGCCTCCTCAGTCAGGCCTTACCTTGGACTGTACCTCCCCCACCTTCCAGATCTGGGCGGCCTGATTGTAAGTAGCTGCTAATACCTGTGAGCCCTGGAAAGATGGAAGGGGAAGGCGAAGGCCCTTAACCTGGACCTGGACAGAAGCAATATCCCTCAGGCCAGAGAGCTGGGGCAGGGGCTGCCTTAGAGCTTCCCAGATCATCCAAGCAGGGAGAGCAGCCTCCAGGCCCAGGGAAGAGTTGTGTAGCAGCCAGACGGACTGGTTCTAGGACACCCACGATGTTCCCTTATGTCCCAGAGCCCCCACCTGCCCAGTGTGGAGAGCGGGTTGGGGAGCCCACACAACAGGCACACCATGTCACTGAGGCTAAGTCCCCTCACCGAAGGGTCGAAGTCCACACTGGTGATGCTGCCACCAGCTCCTTCAAGGGTTTGGTTGGCCTCCAGACGACCTGGGGGTACCGGAAAAGGACAGGTGAAATGAAATCACTAACCACATGAAGAGGAGAAACTGGGAAGATTAGTCTCTCCCAAGTTAGAGGAAAGAATTCTGGGGGCCTGGGCTGGAGACTGCGCCTTCCCAAACTGCCACTGGGGGCTCTGGGGACAGCTGATCACCTCACAGAGCTGCAGAGGACCAGAGAGAAGGGACTGTCCCCAGGTCACACAGCAAGCCAGCACCAGACCTTTCTCTAGGAAGCCTCTAGGAAATGATTGTGACTCCCCACCACATCCGCCTCTACAAGCACAGGGTAGACCACTGACACTCATCTCCTGAGTTCTGAGAGCTCAAGTGATACCAGAAGAGGAAGTCACCTGCTGGACCCCAGGGACCTGCTTCTCAAGGGCCTACCCCTGCAGAATCTAATGAGAAGGGACCCCCATTTCCCCTAACAGGGACCATCTGAGCCGGGCCCTCCCCATCCCGCAGACCTGGATCCCAGCAGCTAGGAGGCTCAGACCAGAACTCTTGCCAAGGGGTCATCTGGCCACCGCCCACAGAAATATTACATGTGAGGAAACACAAACAGATCTAAGACTTTCGACCACCAAGCAGCAAGCTGAGGGTGGGCTCTGGAGAGAAAGCAAGAGGTTGGCCCATAGAGGAGAAACCCTTACCTCCTACAACATTCCAGAGCTGGATGAGGCGGTCAGCCCCTCCGGTGGCCAGGAGGCTGCTGCTGGGACCAAAACAAACAGCATTGACCTCGGAGAGGTGGGCATCCTATGGGGAAAAAAGAGGCTGGTGCCTCTGGTCCCCACCACACACACCTCTCTGCACACACTCACAGGCTCTCTCTCACACACACCCCTGCGGCTTTCCCATAGTTCCCTGCCTGGCCTCCTGACCTCCCCTCCAGCCCATCCCCGGTTACTAAATGCTGAGAGGGTTCTGCCACTGGCTGGGAAAGGAAACGTGCGCTCTAGCTGAGGAGCCAGCCTTGTCTCCTTGCACCCCTGGGGCCTACACTCCCCACACAGGAGCCTCGGGCATGTGGTGCAGCCCCTCCCTTACCAGCACATCCTGCACTTGGGTAGGAGGTCGGGCAGCCACACACACAGGGATGCTCTGATATCGCTGCTCAGGAGCTCCCCCAACCGAGTGGCCTCTCCTCTTCTTGAAACTGGGCGGGGGGGCAGGTGTGAGGAAGGCATCCGGCAAGGCCTTCTGACATGGGAGTCTCACACTCCCGAGGCAGCAACAATGGAAAGCAGACAAGACAGGTGGCAGAACATGGCCTGGGGGGGTAGGGGGCAGCCAGCTTGCTCCCAACCCAGCCTCTGACCCCAAGGGTCCCGGTGAAGACGGGAAAGGCACAGAGGTAAGGAGAAGTTGGTGGATGTGGGGCAACCCCTGGGCTGCGGTTTCAGTCCGAGCCTTGCTGCCACTTGGCTCTGGGACCCTGAGCAAGTCCTGACGCATCTCAGCCTATTTCCCAACTGAGTGGTAGTTCCTATCCAGGCTCGGGCTGGAGAGCCTGGTTCCCCAGGAGGACCACAGCTGAGGGACAAAGTGTGGAGGACAGCCAGGAAGGGCCTGGAAATGAGGGAAATGAGGTCTAGGAGAGGCAGCAGAGATTCACACAGACAGCTGGGCGAACACATGCACGGACAGATCGGGACACACACAGACCAAGCCTGGACTCCAGAAGCCTGCCACGGGCCTTCGAGAGGCCCACACCCTTCACACACCTGTGGGTGCACACATACACTTACTCCAGAAGCTCCTTCACCACATCCACACAGCGGGAGAGTGTCAGGGAGGTGGCAGAGGCAGATCTGGGGTGGAGTTAAGAGAGACTTGCTAAGGGACTGGCCAGGGAGTGTTTGGGCAACAGCCATTCATCCCTACACCTTGCTGGGGACCCTGAGGCTCATAGGCCGTTGAGCCTGGGACAAGAACTCAGCTCCTCCACGAGCAGGAGAGTGGGATGACCCACCAGCAGTCCCAGGAAGGCGGAGGCAGGGAGGGATTTGGCAATAAAATCTCCTGAAGTTTCCACCATGATGGTAAGAACTGCCCCCTGACAAAAGTTCTGGGGAGGCTGAGCTGGGGTATACTGGGGAAAGGGTGAGGTGTCCTCACGCTGGGATAGCACAAGGCTGGAGGATGGAGGGAGGTAAAACCTAGGCCCACTGAATGACCTCAAAAATGTCCAGAAGAAGATGTGTCCTGGGAAGACTTGGCCCACCAGGGCTTCCAGGACTTTGGGGACCAGCATCCCATGCCCTCCCCAGAGTTCTTTCACTGCCCCCAGGCCCAGACACCAGTGACCTGCAAGGAAGGGCTGAAAAAGAAGGCTTCGAGTTGGTGAATAGAGCGAGGGTGTGGGGAGGGCAGCTTCAATGACAAATGGAGACGAATGGGGGAGACTGAGGGGAGAGGCCCTCAGGGATGGAAACCCCAATCCCTGGGCTTCAGAAGCCCATGAGAGCTCACATCTATACATGCTCACATGTTCACTCGCACTCTGATATGCTCCCCCAAGGTTGTACACACGTGTGCCCTCATGTCCCTGTGAGTTGCACACCTTTGCCGACACACATATGCCTGTGACAGCTGAGTCCTAGGCCTTGCCCACAGTTCCCTGCTGGTGACACCCATTCACCAGAGTGACGCCCCACCCCCAGAGCTCCGGTCCTGAGAAGGAGAGAAAGAGGCGTGGGGGTCCCTAAGGTGGCAATGACCCCAAGCTCCAGGCACTGGAGATCAGACCCATCCTGGGTGGCCTGAGCTGTACTACAGCTTCTCCCCAAACTCCTCTCAACCCAAGAGCTCAGCCCAAAGCCCTGGAGGAAGACTCCAGAGTGGGGCGCAGCTCAGAGCCCTAGGACAGTCCTCACCTGAAGGGTCTCTTCCACTTGTCACCAGCCTCACTCTTCAGGGATAGGGGCTCAGCAGTCGGGGCCAGAGTCTCAGCCTCCTCTCTGATCCCCTGGCTTACACTGTGTGGGCTCCTGGGAGAGGGAGTGAAACTCAGGAAAGTCAAGGGACCAGCACCCCTGCCTCCAGCACACAACACGGTGAAGAGAGGTTGGTGTGGGCACACGTGCGATGGGCAGGCCTGCTGTTTCCTACGGCCAGAACACACGAGTCCGCATGTGTCCTGTAGACTCAGTCTATATGGGGGCCCCCGTGAGGACCAGGTTGTGGGTGGGGCAGAATTGCAGGCAGAGCCCTGAGAAAAAGGGTCCCTTAGAGCAGCGGGGCCGAGGCTGAGCGCGCAGGACCCGGCGCATCCCCACACTTACTCGCTGATGCTAACTGTCCGCTTGGCAGCCTTCTTCAGCTCCAAGGACACCTGAGCCTGCTTGGCCCTGGAGGTGAGAAGCATCCAGATAGCCCTACCCCGGCCTGACGCGACTCGGCAAGCAGAGGTGCCGCGCGGACCGTGCCCACCCCCCACAGCGCCGCGCCTCCGAGGGGCGGGGCCAAGCGCGCTCACTTCTCGAGGCGCTCAAGGCGCAGGTTGCGCTCCGCGGCGGCGCGCGCCTTGCGCTGCACGAGCCGTTCGAGCAGGTCCCGCGCCTCCTCCTCCAGCCTGCGCAGGGCCGCCTCCTGGAGCCTGGCGTGCGCGCGCAGCGCCTCGTAGGCTGCCCGCTGCGCTGCGTTCAGCTCCCGCTGTGCGTCCACTAGCCGCGCGTGCCGCGCCCTCGCCTCCTGCAGCTCCGCCACGTGCGCCTCCAGAGCTGCCAGCCTGCAGGAGGGGGGACTCTGTGTCACCGCGTGGTGGCGCCCGTCTCAGAGATGGGACACACTGTCCCTCTCATGCAGCCAGGCAGGTGACTAAGCCAAACCTCCAACCAACTACGTAGGGAAAGTTCTCGGGCCGTGCTGCAGACACTCAGGAGCACCCCGTCCCCTCTTCCCCGGCAGAGACGGCCCGAGCCACCCAGAGATGGGCGCGATCCCCCCTCGCGCTGGCCCGCGCCTACCTGCTTTGCCGCTCCTCCAGCGTCGACTCCAGGGCGCCCAGGGCAGCGCTCCTCTCCACTACCTGGTAGGCCATCTAGGAGCGATCGGGGGCGGGAGGGGGGCGGGAGGTGGACGGGAGCGCCTCGATGGGGCTCCCACCGCGCCTTGCCGGCGGGACACCACTGAAACAGTCTGCTACTCCAGCCACCCGCGGTCTTACAGAACCGGAAGTAGAGGCTCAGACAGCTTTAGGATCGTGCAGGGGAACGCACTGTTGTTTTTGTGCAACAGTGAAAGGACCTTAGGCTCTGGAGTCTAACAGCTAAATTTCGGTACTGGCAGTGCCACTTATTTTCTCTGTGACTCCAGGGTAGTCATTTAACCTCTCTGACCTGCTGTTTCCTCACCTGTAAAGTGGGAATGATAGTACTTTCCCTTCTCCGGGAATGTAGAACTATTAGGAGGAGTAATATTTCAGATAATAGCAAATGTTTACAGAGCACATGTGTGTCATGCCCCTGTTCTGAGTACTACACACATACTAACTCTTTCAATCACCATAACAACAGCAGGAGATAGGTACTGCCATTTTCTCCATTTTACAGAGAACACTGGCACAGAGAGGTTATGTGTCTTGACAAAGTTACACAGCCAAGTGGCAGGCCACGTAACATGATGCTCCAAGTACAGGACAGGTCCACAGGAAAAGTTCAAGGGATGTGGGCTCTGTTCCCCAAGCTCTAACCCTGGCCTACCCAAGCACAGATTCTAGAGAGCAACCAGGAGCCTTAAGCAGAGACACAGGGCAATAACAAGAATGGGCTGTGGGAGCATGGAGACCAGACTGAATACTGGAGCTGCCCCCAGCCCGAGAGTGGGGGTGAAGGTCAGCTCATCTATGCCCCTGCCTCATTCAGCTGTCCCTCAACCAACAGCTGGGAAAGCCACAGATAGGAAGGTTGAGTCCCACTTTTTAGAGCTGAGGGGTCAGTGGAAGAGACAGACTTCAGGCGAAGAAGTTCCTACCAGTGTGACAAGAGGAACATGAGGAAATAACCAAGGCTGGGACTCTGGTTGCTAACTTGTTCCTATGTTCTTCTCATGTGGGCCTGGTGAGGGACGGATTGAGAAGCAAGGCCAGGGCTGCTCCCCTACACTGACATACCTCCCTGTGTGAGTGCTCCCACACCTGCCTACCTTCCTAGCTGGCCCAATCCATAATGTTTGTAATTCCTTTCACCACGGAGCAATCTGAGCTCCACTTCTGCTTCCTGGCCTGTCATTTCCTTTCATTGCTATTTTGTAACACAGTATTTGGGAGGAGGTTTTTCAAAATCCAAATAATAGAGATGGAAAACAGATGAGTGATTGGTTGCAGGGTTAGGGATGGTTGGGGGAGAGGAGTGAGCTGCGGCCAAAAGGGTAGCAAGAGGGAGATCTTTGTAGTGATGAAATCGTGCTGTATATTGCTGGTCACACACATCTACATAGGGGACACCATGACAAAGAAATACACGTACATCTCATACCAATATCAGTTTCCTGATTTTGTGTACTATAGTTACATAAGAAGCAGCCAATCTTTACAACTTCCCATGATCTATAACTATCCCCCCCCCCAAGTAAGTTAATGATAACGATATATGCTTGTTGCAATGTCCGAAACAGTACTAAGAATTAAAGAAAAAGCCACTCCCCATTCCCTGCACATCCAATGGGAACTGACTGGGAGCCATTGGGCCAGGGAGGAAGTGCTAAGGGGGTTCATTGAAGTGTGCCCGACAAAGGGGAGTATGAGTTCAGAGACAGGGAGAGGGGCAGGAGGCTGGAGAACTCCACTGGGAAGGCTAAAGGCTCTGGAAGTTATATACGAAGCTGACAATGGGAGAGACAGTGAGGGGGGTTCCACTTCTTTACTCCATGGGCTTCTGTTCTCTTGAAATGTTCACAACCTTGTATGTCCGTATTGTCTAAGTGTGATCTTTTTGTTAATAAAATATATCACTCTGGGGGTACCTGCCTGGCTCAGTTGGTAGAGCATGGGATGCTAAATCTCAGGGTTGTGAGTTCAAGCCCCACACTGGGCATGGAGGCTACTTAAAAAATATGTGTGTGTGTGTGTGTGTGTGTATACATACGTACATACATATACGTATCTCTCTCTTTCTCGCTGTGAGTGCTGTATGGAGAATGGATGGGAGTGCCAAGGGAGGCATCATCCAGGAAGAGATGAGGGTAACTTGGGCCATGCCAACAGAGTTGATGGGTTTGGAGGCAGGATCCATGATCTGATGACTACTAGCTCAGGATGAAGGGCCAGGAGGGACCAGAGATGCCCCCTCAGTTTCCAGCCAGTGACTACCAGTTGGGGTGGAGGGTCTACCTCGTCCATCATTTAGTCTACAAATATTCACTAGTATGGACAAACCCCAGAGTTAAGCAGAAGCAAACCAAAGGCATCCCAGGCCTTGAGGATCACACAGCCCAGAAAGTGCCTCAAATGTCAGGCTGCAACTACAGCAGGGCCTCTGAGGGAGAGGCTCTCACTGGGTTCGAGACCCACTCCCACAGTTGTTGGGCAAGTAACGTGGCATGCTGTCACCAGACACGTGTTTATGGCCTATCAGTATCCTCCACTGGACTGGAAGCAACCTGGGGCCAGGTCTTGTTCTTATCCTGTGCCTTGGATATGACAACTGCCAATAAATCTTTGTTGAAAGAATGAATGGAGATCACTGAAGGCGGGTTTGTGTGGGAGGGAGTACAAATCCTGGCTCCACTTCTCTAAGCCTCCAATTCCTGCTCTAGAGTTGCAGAGGAGTAGCTGAAACAAGGCTTAGCCCAGCACCTACAGGCATCCCCTCTCCATGTGCAGCTGGCCACATACTGTGGGGGAGATGGTGAATCTTACTTTTTGCTGACCAAAGAGTGTGGTGCTCAGGAGAGAAGGCTGGGCCAGAAACAGGTCTTGGAGGCAGCAGTCTTTGAGGTGACAGGAGTCTGTGAAGCCACCCAAGCTCCAGGGAACACCCGCATTGAAAGGGAGGGAGAAAGGAGCCAGAGAAGGAAGTGCAGAAGCAACCGCTACAGAAAAGAGAAGAAAACCAGGACAATGTGGCAAAACTGAAGCCAAAACACCCCACAGGGTGGGGGCAGCAGTGTTGGGTGGAAGCAGCAACCCCTGCCGTGGTGGGGGGCCAGCCTGCTCATCTAGTCTGCCCATGTGCACGGTGCATCAACCAGAGCCAGGCCCCGGGTTTGGGGGAGCAGGATGCGAACAGAGCAGCCAGGACCATCTGGAAGGGGGAATAGACGTCATCTGGCCTTGTGCACCTCCTACTCTTCTCTGAGCTCTCACCTCATATCCTCTAGCTGCTGCTGGAGACCAACTCTGCCTGTGTTGCCAGAACCAAGCTGGAGAGCACTGTGGCACTGAACTTGGGGAATGTCCCTCACTTGCTGGACCACTTGGACCACATCCCCTTGCCCCCAGAGTCCTGGATCCTGGCCCCAGGCCATTCTCTCTCAGACCTCTGCCCAGCCTACCTCACCACAGACCCGCCGGAGCCCCTCCTCCTCCTCTTGCCACTTCACCCTCAGAGTGGTTGGTGATGGGATTTCATCTGAGTCAGGCCTCGAGTCCTCCTCCCTGCCAACCAATAAGAGAATGGTGTTCATTTCCCTCCGTTCACCCACAGGATGAACACGAAAAGCCTGAAACCAAAACCATGAACTTTCTCCTAAGGAAGGTGGAAGCCAGAAAGCCAGTAGAGGAAAGAGCAAGTCTCCCGAAACTGGAACTGCCCATGACTCCCCTGCTCTGGGATTTCCCCAGGCCTTGGGTTCCCTAGCTAGGACCCTCTTTCAGAAGCACCTCCCAGGGGCACCTGGGTGGCTCAGTCAGTTGAGTGTCTGCCTTCGGCTCAGGTCATAATCCCAGGGTCCTGGGACCCAGCCCCACATCACACTGCCTGTTGCTGCTCCACGGAACCCAGCTTCTCCCTCTCCCTTTGCATGTCACTCCCCCTGCTTGTGTGTGTGTGCAAGCGAGTGAGCTCTCTGTGTCAAACTGATTAATCTTTATTTTAAAAAAAGAAAAGAAGAAGAAGCCCCTCCCAGCTGTGAGGCCCAACCCACTCCTGGTTCTCATCTTCACTCCCCCTTTGGAGTATATAGCAAGACCTTTCCTTGAGGTATCAGGTAAGGGTCAGGGAGACAAAAAAAGAGGAGGGGAAAAGACAGGAGTGTAGGGTGGGAAGGGAAGAGATGAGACAAATACAGAGATGGACTGAGAAATGTGGTGGAGAAAGGACTGTCTAAGCAGCTGGTGTGGAGGAAGGTTCAAAAGCCCACCTCCTCCCTCCCCTGGGTAGCAGCTATGGACCAGTGAGATGCCCTGGAGATAATGAACCCAGCATAGTGGGGGCAGGGCCCAGGCATAGGCAGCCCATTGTACCCAGGAACACTCACACTCACCAGGGGCCCTGCAGGGTAGTGGGAGTGACATCATTTGGCTCTGGCTGCAGCTTCTCTGAGATCCAGGCCAGCAACTCAGCCTTCTCTAGGAGACGGTTATCTAGGGGTAGGGGAGGGTGAGCCTGGGGCAGAGAAAAACAATTTCCAGCAGACTCCAGGCCTACCTCTCTGGCTGGGAGGGCTGTAGGAGGAGTCCAGGGATGCAGAATGGCATGGCTGCTGGCAGGCTGGACTCTGGCCTCTGTCTGAAGGTGTCTGTGGGCTCTCCCAAGACCTGCAGCCCTGGCACAGCCTCCTCCCAGTACCAGCCCACAGGTCCTCCCAGGGGAAGACTAAAGAAAGACAACCACTGCAGGGGAAGGAGATGGCTGGCCTCACCGACCCCTTTGGATCCTGAGGGAAGGAAGGGGCCAGAGACTGATTCAGCCTTGTCCCACAGCAAGTCTTTGCCCCAAAGAGTGATGAAATAAACCCAGCTCCACCTGCCTCTGGCCTTTGGCAAATTACTTCCCCTCCAGGGGCTCTAACTTTCTACTCTGAAAAACAATCCTGTCTTCCCCAGGGTTGGGGTAAGGTTCCCCCAGGCCAGAAGAGAAAGTCCTTGAGCAACTATTCAGCAGACCTCCTTGAATTTGGTAGTTTTTGCTACAGACCCTGGAATATCTCTGTCCACCCCCACCACACTCACTTCCTCTTTTCTCACCAGTTAGGTGGGGGCAGTGTGTGGTAAGCCCAGGCCTAGCTCCTCAGCTCCTTTCCTTCACTCAGTGTCCTGCCTGTCACCTCAGCTGGGGTCACTGGCCTAGTTCTCGCACAAAACCCCACCCCAGCCCTCAGGGCACTGCACTGCTCCCTCCCCCAGCAAATCTAAAGAAGATGCCATTTTGCCCAATTTATGGGCGAAAAATCTGAAGCTTACAACCCACCCTAGACCACATAGAAAACTGGAGCTTCATTATGTCTGATCTCAGCCCTCTGGGTCTCTACAGTCTCACGGACTGCAGCTCTTGGGGAACAGGGGTAACTTCTCCCTCAACTTGGATGGTTCCATTGTCCATCAGAGCAGTGGATAAGTGAGGCTGCCTGGAGGCAGGAGGCTGGCCTCACATCCCTGAGGGAGAGGACCAGCAGCCTAGAGGGTTGCAGGGAAATGGCCCAGGACAAGAGCTGCAAATTCAGTTTAGGGGATAAGGGGGGAGATAGTTAAGCAGCAGCCAAAATTAGGACCAGTGTTGGAGCTGGTGGGATAGTAGCTGTAATCCCCCCAACCATGACCCTGGACATACAACCTCGAATGACCAGGGGCACTTACACAGATGCACCTGTTCACCCTGGCTTGAACTGCCGTACCCACTCCTGACCAGCCCCCCACCCCACAGAAACACCTAAGTATGACTTCTTGGTCTCAGCCAGCAGCCTGGAGCCCCCTGTTTCTCCCTCGGGCTGGGGTTGCCCAAGCACAGAGATGCTCCAAAAACCTGAGCCAGGATCACTTAGCAGTGGCGAAGCCTGAGACTCTGAGCTTTCTCCATAGAGATTCAGAGTTTAGAAGTAGCTGCTCTCAGAGTTCTTTCATTGGGTGACAGGGACCAAGTGGATCGACTAAATTGTACCTTGGGAACTGCCCCGGGAGGGGGGAGCATAAGAGACCCTTTAAAAAACAACACTAGCTAACAAACCCGTACCCGGGAGACCCAGTCCAGAGAGGCGGGCCCTGAGGGGTTAGGAGGGCAGGAGCACCGGGGGGAGCTGGGTCCTGGAAGGGGCTCTAAGCAGTCCGGCCTGGAAAGGGCAGGAACGGAGGCTAGTCAGAGGTGGGGCGTTTAACAGACAGAGCGACCTCCAGGCCCACGGATCCGAAGGCTGTTCTGCACGCGGCTCTCAGCCCGAGGAGCCGGACAATCCCCTGTCCCCGCGCCCGGATCCCCGTTCCCTCCACTGCCGTCTTGCACGGCCCCCGCGGCGCACTCACAGGCCGGCACCAGCTCCAGGAAGAGGGCCTTCTGCGCGCGGTCCCGCTGCCGAAGCTGCCGCACTATATGGCGTTTCCAGCGGGCGTTCGGCACGCCGAGGGGCCCGGACCCCGCCATCGCCGCTGTCCCGCCCGCACCGCGCGCCTCTCCCAAGGAAGGAGGCGCGACCGGGGCGGGGCCTCTGGGGGACTCCGTGACGTCGGCGGGCGGCCGCGGCGGGGACTCCCCAGATCGCGCTAAGAGCGTCCGCCGGGGGTGGAGGTGGGGGTGGGATGGGGGTTGCGGTGGGGGTAGGGGTGGGGGTGTGGAGAAAGCCGCGCAGATGTGCTGGGAAAGCCGCCCCAGGGCCGCACCAGAAGTTCTCACCTACGTCCGCCGCCATGACACGGGGCGGAGGTCGCGGCCTCCGGGGCAGCTTCCCCCACGCCCATGCGCGCGCTCTCGGCCGGCCGCCCGGTGGGTGTTCTTAACCCCTCGGCGCCAAGACCGCGTCCGGAAGTGACCGACGTCGCCGACGGACCCTCCGGCCGGGGCGCGCCCTGAGCTAGGGAACTAGAGAGCCCTCACGCGCGGACCCTACCCTGGAGGCGTTCCGGATCCGCGAGGGGAGGCGACGCAGACCCGAGGCCTGCACAGCGTGACGTCGAGCTGAAGCGCGGAGAAGGAAGGGGCTGAGGGGAAGAGGCGCCGCTTTCGGACGTGACGGCGTTTGAGTTGGAACGGGAGGGCTGCCATAGGTCGGTGCTGGCCGGGAGGAGAGAGGAAAGGATTCCAGGCGGCGGGAAGAGCAAGTGCAGAGGTCTGATGGTATAAAAACTCCCAGGGGATAGAAACTCGTGGAAGGGCAGGAAGCAGAAGAGCTCCTGTGCAGAGCACGGTTTAGGCGCTCAGTTCTTCGCAGAAAATAGAGGTCTCTGAGAGTGAAGGCGTGCAGCTGATTCCACCTGGCAATCCCTGGTCCAGAAGGGAGAAGCAGCTGGCCGGAGGTTGCACAGGAGCGGGTGGCTAACCTGGCCGGCAGCCCGGTGTCCCGTCTCCGGGCTCAACCGCTCGCTCTCGTGGGGCGGCCTCTGGGGGAGTAGCAGCAGCTCCTGCGGGTACACTTGACGGTGAACCATGGGTTGCAGGGAACTGCGATAAAACCGTGTCCAGCAAGGCCCCTGTCCAGAGCTGTGCGGACACGCCGGGTGTGAAGAATGAAAGGAGGGATTCACCAGACCCAGCCTCACCCTGCTCTCGGCGAGTGATTGCAGACCTGTCTACGGAAACGGAGAGAAATCGCGATTTAGGGGAGCCGCACAGGCCCTGGAAGTGACGGGTCTTTTGAGATGTTGCATGGTGGGATGGGTGGCAGGAGTTGGGAGGCAGTAAATGCCAGTGACATCTCAGAATAATGTACCCCTGCTATGCTTTGAAACCACCATGAACTGAGCTCTGTCCCCCACATTTCCCTTGCACAAGCGCCTTTGGAACACCTTCTCCTCTAGTCCTCCCGACTCCTACTCATGGGCCACCTCCTCTGGGAAAACTTTCCTGCCCCTTCACTAAGTGAAGGCCTTTCTGACCTGAGCCACATTCCAAGCCTAGCCTGTCTGTTGAAGGAGGGAGTGTAGGTGGCAACAGTTTCCAGAAGGCATGCCCAGGAGACTCCATGACCATGGAGACCCAGAGCCCGTTGGTGACAGTGAAGAATTCCTTTTAGGACTGACTGACTCTCAGGTGCCTGGAGACACCCTCATAAGTCTGTGTGCATTGAAGAATGTGTTAACAGGGCTCTGCTTGGCGGTGAGAAACAGAGGTGGTATTTCTCTCAAGTGAGGGGTTCCTAACCCTCTTTTGACTCACAAAATACTCCTAGGAAATTTGAAATCATTTGTCGTTTTTCAATAATATGATAAAGAAGTGATTGATTTTGACTAAAAACATTTATCTTCTATCTTTAGAATATAAGAGATTATGTTATAAAGATTGATTAAAATCTTAGATAACATGCATAGGACAACACATTCCCATTTTTCACATTTAACATGCTGTTTCATTCATCATTATGGAAGAAAAACGTGATTTGATGACAATATATGTAAAAAGTGACTAAATCATAATTTGGAGACCTAATGTGGTTTAGAATATGTAGTTGGCTCTTGAACAACATGGGTTTGAACTGCACAGATCCACTTCTCTATGGATTTTTTTCAATAAATATGTTACTGTATGATGAAAGAAGAAGAAAGGCCAGGCTTTGTGGTGACTTGGCTACTGAGACCTCGGAGTCTCCAGGCAGAATTCCTGAGACACAGATTGTAACAATCCTACAGCTCCCTTCAAGGACTTTCTTTAATGTTTTGCCACCATAGCTTTGCTCTTGTTAGTGTTACTTCCCTCTGACAGCCATAAACACCCCCCCACAAAGATATATGTTAGCAATTACCTTCCAAGGATATGGCCCACTAGTATACAACTGAAGGGTGTCAAGACTAATGTTTGCTAGACGGGGGTAACTAACTGTATCTTAGCAACAGCTAGCCACCCAAGCCCCTGAAGGCCTTGCTTCCAAATTCCTTACACTTTTGCTCTAACCTCCACTAACTAAAAAGTGTTTAATCATTCACTCCCTACAAACACAAGTGCAGCTCTTTCTGCCCATAGGTCCTGTTCCTATGCTATCATAAAAGCACCTTTTTACACCAAAAACATCTAAAAAATTCTTGACCATCTGCTCATGGCCCCATATCACTGTAAATATATTTTCTTTTCCTCATGATTTTCTTAATAACATGTTCTTTTCTCTTACTCTATTATTAGAATACAGTATATAATACATACAATATACAAAATATGTGTTAATCAACTGTTTGTGTTATTGGTCAACAGTATACTATTAATTATTAAGTTTTAGGAGAGTGAAAAATCCTAAGTGGCTTTTTTGCTGTGCAAGGGTCGGTGCACTTAACCCCCATGTTGTTCAGGGGTCAACTGTGGTTTATAACTTACACCTGGATTAGGGATCTCCCAGCAGCCAGAGTGACTGTTTAAAAACCTAAATCAGCTCATGGCACTCTTCTTTAAAACCCTCTAAAAGGTTTTCCAGCATATTCAAAACAAATCTCAGATCCTTTGTCATGGCCTACAAGGTCCCACTCACATCTCTGACCTTATCTCTTTCTACCCTGTGAACAAAGCCTTATTCACAACACTGAATAACTGCCTCACTCATTCCACGTTGGCACCTTTGCCTGGGATATTCTCTATTACTGGTGCTCTTCCTTCAGATCTTTTAAGAGCTGACACAGCCCCTTTTTTCCCCTGTTCATCCACTCTGAAATAGGCTTTATTCCAATCAATGTCTACAACATCATCTAATTGTTCTTCCTTTCAGAGCACTTATCACTCCCAGAGAGGATCATTTTTCTGTGCTTGTTCAGTTGTTTTTGATCTGTCTTTCCAGCCTGTGTGGAAGATTCAGGAGAGCCAGGACCAAGTCAGCTTTGATCCTGGCACTGTCTTCAGCCCTAGAACAGGACCTGGCACCAACTGAGAAGGCGATCCATAAATATTTATTGCTGTTGCTGTGGCATCAAAACTATACAAAACCAATTTTAATGGCCCAATGCTTAGAAGTTGTGAATTCAAAATTGTGGCTATATTGGGTGCCTGATGGCTCAGTCAGTTAAGCGTTTGACTCTTGATCTCAGCTCCAATCTTGATCTCAGGTTAGTGAGTAAAAGCCCTGTATTGGGCTTCATGCTAGACATGGAGCCCACTTAAAAAAACAGTAGGGAACATCTGGGTAGCTCAGTCGGTGAAGCGTCTGGTTTCGACTCAGGTCATGATCCCTGGGTTCTGGGATTGAGTTCTGCATCAGGCTCCTTGCTCTTCAGGGAGCCTGTTTCTCCCTCTGTCACTCCCCTGCTTATGTTCTCTCTCTCTCTCTTTCTGACAAATAAATAAATAAAATCTTTATAAAACAACAATTAATTAATTGAAAATAAAAAACCAAAATGGTAGCTATATCTAATAGAAAAAATAAATCACATGCACACAGCCAAAAATTTAAATAGTACAAGCGTGAGACTTTTTGCCTAACACCATCATATCGGTCAGGAGGGAACAGGCTGTTCTATGGCATTTTGTTTCTCTATTATTTAATACATCTATTTCTTAGTAGTGCTCATGATCCTTTTACAAACTGCAGGGGCACTTGGGTGGCTCAGTCAGTTAAGTGCCCAACTCATGGTTTTGCCTTGGTCATGATCTCAGGGTCATGATCTCAGGGTTCTGATCTCAGGGCAATTGTATCGAGCCTCATGGGCGCCACACTCAAAGGGGAGTCTGCTTCCCCTGTTCCTCTGCTTCTGCCCCTGCTCTCTCTCTCTCAAATAAAAATAAATCTTTAAAAAAAATGTACAAGCTTCAAGTGAACAACAAAATTTAATTTGAATGTTTTTTTTAAGATTTTATTTATTTATTTGTGAGAGAGAGATCACAAGTAGGCAGAGAGGCAGGCAGAAAGGAGGAATCAGGCTTCCCGCTAAGCAGAGAGCCCGATGCGGGGCTCGATCCCAGGACCCTGGGATCATGACCCAAGCCGAAGGCAGAGGCTTTAACCCACTGAGCCACCCCAGTACCCCTAATTTGAATGTTTTTATCAGTTGTGTACTTAATGTATCTTAATGTAACCAATTAAATTAACTGAAAGACAGAAAAGAAAGAAAATACACAAAATATTTCATGTTGGGAAGACTCAAAATAAAAATATAATTTACACAAATAATGAACTCATTATTTTCCAACTGAAATCCCAATTGCATACCTTTTTTATAGAACTTGACAAGTTGTCTCTGACACTCATCTCAAAAGAGAATACCTGAGAAAAAATATTTTAAGAATAGGAAAAGCTATTATAATGAAAATGGTGTGCTGTTGGTTCGGAAATAGGCAAGATTAATAACAGAATAGAGACCAAAAATAGATCCTCCCCTGTAGGGATTTTAATATGTGATGAAGGTAGAATTTCAAATAAGTAGAAAGAGGGGTCTAGTCAATAATTTACTAAGGACAATTATTTATCCAGTTAGAGAAAAATGCATAGTGAGATTCCTTATTTCACACCATATGCAAAAAGAATAAATTCCAAATAGATACTAAATTATGACTTATACATATACAAATGATAAATATATTAGAAACAATCAGGGTAATTTATCTATAACATTGGGATAGGGAAGACTTTCCTAAACAACACCAAAACCTAAAAATTATCACAAAAAAAGGTAGATATTTTAAACATATCAAAATGTAAAATTTCTGAATAAAAGACACATGCCCTGGGATGCCTGGGTAGCTCAGTTGGTTAAGCATATAACTTTGGCTCACGTTGTGATCGCAGGGTCCTGAGATCAAGTCCCATGTTGGGCTCCTTGCTTGGGGGGAGCCTCCTTCTCCCTCTGCCTGCCCCTCCTCTTGCTTGTGCTTGCTCTCCATTTCTCTCTTTCTGACAAGTAAATAAATAAAATATTTTTAAAAAGAAAGACACCATACCCTATCAAAATTCCAAGAGACTTTCTTGCAGAAGAGGAAATGCCAGTCCTCAAATTTGTATAGAATCATAAGACGTCCTGAATATTCAAAGCAATCTTGAAAAAGGACAGAGTTGGAGGACTTCACACTTCAAAATGTACTACAAAGCTACAATAGTTAAAACAATGTGGAATTGGCAAAGGATAGACATATTGACCACTCGATTAGAGTTGAGATCCAGAAATAAACCCATATACCTATGGCCAATTGATTTTTTTAAATTTTTTTATTTATTTGAGAGAGAGAGAGAGAGTGCGCATGAGCTGGGGAAAGGGGCAGAAGGAGAAGCAGGCTCCAGGCTAAGCAGGGAGCCCGACATGGGGCTCAATCCCAGGACTCTGGGATCATGACCTGAGCTGAAGGCAGACTCTTAAATGACTGAGCCACCCAGACACCCCATGGCCAATTTCAATTCACCTCATGAATTTTTTTAAAGGTTTTATTTATTCATTTGAGAGAGTGAGACAAAGACAGAGAGCACAAGCAGGGGGAGAAGCAAAAGGAGAAGGAGAAGCAGATTCCCTGCTAAGCTGGGAGCCTGACATGGGGCTCAAACCTGGAGATCATGACCTGAGCCGAAGGCAGATGCTTAACAATCTGAGCCACCCAGGTGCCCTGGCCAATTGATTTTTGACAAGGATGCCAAGCTCATTCAGTGGAGAAAGAATTGTTTCTTGTACAAAAGGTGTCGGAACAACTGAATTTCCATATGCAAAAGAATAAAGTTGGACCCTTACCTCACACCATGTACAAAAGTTAATTCAAAGTGGATCAAAGACCTAAGCTTAGGAACTAAAACTACAAAACTCTTTGAAGAAGCATTGAGAGAAATCTTCATGACTATGATTTTATGGTTATGATATCAAAAGCACAGACAACAAAGGAAAACATAGATTGGCTTTCATCACAATTAATAACTTTTGTGCATCAAAGGAGACTATCAAGAAAATGAGAAGACATCTGACAGAATATTTGCAAATACATATCTGATAAGGGTTTGGTATCCAGAATATATAAAGAACTAAAACTTGGGGCACCTGGTGGCTCGATTGGTTAAGTATCACACCCTCTTGGTTTTGGCTCAGGTCATGATCTCAGGGTCATGAAATCAAGCCCATGCTCATCTGGGAATCTTCTTGAAAATTCTCTCCCTCTGCTCCTCCCCTGACTCACTCTCTCTTCCTCAATTGAATAAATCTTTTTTAAAAAAGAAGTTAATACTCAGAGTTGGTAAAGGAAATGGAATTCCTCTGGTGGGAGTGTAGATAGGTCTAACCTCTTGGGAGAGCACCTGGGCCGTATAACACACATGCACCCCTTTGGACCCAGCAGCTGCACTGCAGTGTATGTGAATGGTCCAGACACTTAGGGTTTGAATGGAGTGAGTTCATCTATAGCTAATGGGGTTCTGGGGCCCCTGACCTTTCCTACACACCACATACACACACTGTTTATTGCTTCACAGGGAAGACAGAATTTGGGATGACATGAACTGAAGCTACACTCACCAAACGTGTAGTGATTTGGGCTTTCTTTTTTTTTTATTATTTAAAAACTTCACTTCTTGGGGTGCCTGGATGGCTCAGTGGATTAAAGCCTCTGCCTTTGGCTCGGGTCATGATCCCAGGGTCCTGGGATCGAGCCCCAAATTGGGCTCTCTGCTCAGCGGGGAGCCTGCTTCCCTTCCTCTCTCTTTGCCTTCTTCTCTGCCTACTTGTGATCTCTGTCAAAAAAATAAATAAAATCTTTTAAGAAAAAAACTTCACTTCTTTATTTCAAAGCAAAAATAAAAGACCCTCCCAACCATTTCCAAAAAACCCCAATAATAGTAACAATAAATCCTGCTAGAAACCATAAGGAAGCACTAAGAGTTTGAGTATTACATTTTACAAGTATGCTGTTTGGATTTTTATTTGTTTTTTAAGCTGGTGACAATACACATATTCTTTTTTTTTTTTTTTAAGATTTTATTTATTTATTTGTCAGAGAGAAAGCGAGCGAGATCGAGCACAGGCAGACAGAGTGGAAGGCAGAGTTAGAGGGGGGAGCAGGCTCCCTGCGGAGCAAGGAGCCCGATGTGGGACTCGATCCCAGGACGCTGGGATCATGACCTGAGCCGAAGGCAGCTGCTTAACCAACTGAGCCACCCAGGCGTCCCCACATATTCTTTTTTAAAAGATTTTATTTATTTATTTGATAGAGAGAGAGATCATAAGTAGACAGAGAGGCAGGCAGAGAAAGAGGGGGAGGCAGGCTCCCTTCTGAGCAGAGAGCACAATGCGGGGCTCTACCCCAGGACCCCAAGACCATGACCTGAGCCGAAGGCAGAGGCCCAACCCACTGAGCCACCCAGGTGCCCCCTATACATGTATTCTTAAAAACCTTAAAAGTACAGCTAAAGGATTTTGCTTAAAGTTAGGGCTGTTTTTTTGTTTTTAAGTTTTTATTTATTTGAGACAGAGAGAGAACACAAGCAGGGGGTTGCAGGCTGGCAGAGGGAGAAGGAGGCTCCCCACTGAGCCGAGACCCCGATCCAGGGCTTGATCCCAGGACCATGGGATCTCGACCTGAAACAAAGGCAAACACATAACCAACTGAGCCACTCAGTCACCCCTGAAATGAAGTATTAGAGGGCTACTTCAAAATACTGTGGTAAGGGGCACCTGGGTGGCTCAGTGGGTTAAAGCCTCTGCCTTTGGCTCAGGTCATGATCCCAGGGTCCTGGGATCGAGCCCCATATCCGGCTCTCTGCTCAGCAGGGAGCCTTTTTCTTTCTCTCTCTGCCTCCTTGTGATCTCTATCTGTCAAATAAATAAATAAAATCTTAAAAAAAAAAAATACCGTGGTAGGACCATGCAGCGATCCTTTGGAGAGTGATGCTGTCCCTTCTGTAGTCTAGCAAAAGTTGAGGGACCAGGTTCAAAAGTGATCATACTTCCAGGGTTGTAATTTGGGCATCATTCAGTGTGAGCTAGTGTGCACAGTGCTTTGAAATGGCCAGGAAAGGAGAAGGTGACCACTTTATTCTGCAAAGTCAGGTGAAAGTTATGTGAATGAGAGGAATACAAACTTCTTTGGTAGATGAAATATAGCAGAAGTGGAGTGGGAGGAAGTGGCCAGAGGGTCCTTCACAAGGAAGTGCCTCAAGATGTTAAGTATGTTTGATTTCAGATGTGGTCAAGGAAAAATCCAGGCACAGCCCTACAGAAGCTTCCACAGTACTCCCCTTCCTTCCCGGCAGCAGGCAGGCCTCATCTTGCCCCTCAGCGAGCTGGCACAAAGCGAAGGCCGTCAGGTTCCAGGAAGGCAGGTGGCTGTGAAATTCCCAAGGCACCAAAGGGACTGGGTACTGGAAAGGGTGGAGACACCAACTGGAAAGGCTTCATGGGGAGGGGACCATAAGGTAGAGGAGAAGGAGGGGACAGTTGCGAAGACAGTTGGGATCTCCTCTGAAGCCTCCTCATTGAGGCCCCACCCTTCATTGAAGGATGAGGGACAAGGGACAGAGTAATTCGGGCCCAGTTTCTGCCTGCCCCTCCCTCCATTCCTCCCAACTTTAAAAGATTTTAGGATGTCGACCTCTGTGAAATGCAGCTCATTCAGTGTGAAGCAGTTTTGAGGTTAGTGGGTAAAGAGATACCTGACCCAGGTGAGGAGGATCCCCACCCATCTAACGGGTCAGAGATATTCAACACCTAGTTCTTACTTGAACACAGCAGCGAGGAGTGGTTTCAACAAAACAAAACAAAACAAAACAAAAACAAACAAACCACAACAACAACCAGAAGGAGATGTCCCGGAAGCAGGAGAAAGGCCTAAGCTGGAGATTGGTGGTGGGCTGGGGCTGGGGTGGGGTCATCAGCTTTTGGGTGGAAGTGAATGAGGTCATCCAAAGAGTATGCAAGGTGAAGAGAGGGCTTGTTACAGAAACCGGAAGACCAGTCAGCCGAAGCCCAGTCAGCCAAAGACCAGCATCAGGGACAAATCCATAGTCCAATGAAGCCAAGACAATACACCAGAGGAACCATGGGGTGTCCCACCAAACACAAGAGTCATCACAGGATTTGAGAGAGAGGAGCATTAGGTGAAACTTAAATGAAGCAATATTTTGATGGCTCAGAGCAAAAGAGAGCTGTGTGCAAAGGAGCCAACATCCACTGCTAGGTGGAGCCAGGGGCCTGTTATCTTAGAAACAAGCAAGTTTAAACAAGCAAGTTTAAAAAGATGTGATATTCAGAAGTCCCTTATCTGAATCTCTGTATCTGGGCTGTAAATCTTGTCCATTTAGAGAGTTAGATACTCCAGACAAAAGTTTCTCTCATATAATTTTAAGCAGCAAAGTTTTTGATAGTCTATGATTTTAGAAAATTAAGCTGCTCAGTGAGTAAGAAAGAGGTAGTTACTCAAAGGAGGGGGTTGTTATGATATTTTATAGCTGCTGTATGTCCTAGGGAAAATAGTATATACTGTTAACTTTGCAGCTGGCTCATCCGTGTCTGTTATTCCAGCCTGATAAATAGCAGGGCAGATTTTTACAGTCCGAACTAATGTTTAGGTTTTCAAGAGACAAAAAATGGAAGAGGAATCTGTAAAGACAGAAGAGTGAGTAGGCAGGAAGAAAACCAAAGTGTAAGTCTGACAAAGCATGAGGGTGATTACTGGTGTTGAATGCTACTAAGGAGGTCTAGTTTATTGTGCTACTCTCCAATACACTAGCAACTAGGTGATTTAGATTTTAATTTGAAGTGATAATTACAGGGGCGCCTGGGTGGATCAGTTAAGCGTCTGCCTTCAGCTGAGGTCATGATCCCAGGGTCCTGAGATCCAGCCCCATCAGGTGCCCTGTTCTATGGGGAACTTGCTTCTCCCTCTCTCTCTGCCTGCCTCTTCCCCTGCTTGTGTGAGCATGCACTCTCTCTCTTTCTCTCTCTCTGTCAAGTAAAATCTTTTTTTAAAAATAAAACTAAAAAAATAATAAAGTGATAATTACAGGGATGCCTGGCTGGCTCAGTCTGTGGTGCATCCAACTCTTGATCTGGCCATGAATTTGAGCTCCACCTTAGATACAGAGATTACTTAACAACAACAACAACAACAAAAAAAAATAGGGGAGCCTGGCTGGCTCAGTTGGTAGAACATGTGACTCGATCTCTGGCTTGTGAGTTGAGCCTTACCTTCAGTGTAGAAATTACTTAAAAATAGAATGTTTTAAAGATTTATTTATTTTAAAAGATTTTTATTTATTTATTCGACAGAGAGAAATCACAAGTAGTCGGAGAGGCAGGCAGAGAGAGAGGGAAGCAGGCTCCCTGCTGAGCAGAGAGCCCGATGCGGGACTCGATCCCAGGACCCTGAGATCATGACCTGAGCCGAAGGCAGCGGCTTAACCCACTGAGCCACCCAGGCGCCCAGATTTATTTATTTTAAAGGGTGGGGGAGGAGCAGGGGAAGAGGAAGAGACTCTCAAGCAGACTCCTGCTGAGATGGGGGATGGGCGCCTATCTCACCACCTTGAGATCATGACCTGAACCAAAAATCGAGAGTCCGAGGCTCAACCCACTGAGCCACCCAGGCTCCCCTAAAAATAAAATCATTCTTTTTTAAAGAAGTGGCTAATTATATTAAACTTAAAATATTTTTTAAATTAAATTAAAATTTTTATTCTTCCATGGCACTTAGCCAAATGTCAAGCGTTCGGTGGCCACAAACTAGAGGCTACCATATTAGTGCAGATACAAAACATTTCCATCACCACAAAAGGTTCACTGAACAGCAGGAAGAGAAATGGGAGTCCCAGCGAGGGTGATCCCTGTGAGGGCAGTCTTCAAGGAGTGATGCGGGTGAGGTGCAAACATTAGCGAGCGGTGTTCTTTCTAAAACTCAGCCGTAACAGCACTATTTTCCTGTAACAGCTACTGCGTGACTCCTGCATGCCTCCAGCCCACAAGCCCCGGCTCAGAGCGCTGGGCTCCGCGGCTTCACTGCCTTTCCCGGACCCGGCAAACTCACTATGGTCCCCAAACTCCATCTCCCAACGTGCCCCGGCGGGCTTCAACGTCTCGTCTTCTTCGGCTTCTGGGAAATGTAGTTTTTAAAGCGTTCCAACTCCGGAAAGGTGCTAGGCTTGAACTAAGGCTCCCATAAGGCAGTGCGTGGGTCACTGCGGTCCTGTCCGGTCAGCCATGAGCGGGTAACGGGATGGACACCCAGGGTTTAGTGGAGAGGGGGCTGAGATGCTGGAGTCCCCAGGGAAGAAAGGATATCAACTGTGCAAGGTCTCTTCCTGCCGCTCCTTCAGATCGCCGCCGCTCTGCGGCTGCGACGTTGCTCAGCCAAGATGGAGCCGATGGGGGCGCCAGGGCACCGTAGTGGCTGAGCCGCCACGAGCACCAAGGGACTGGGAGGCAGCGTCCAACGCGGAGCAGCCTGAGGGCCATTGGGCGGCCCCTGGCGGCAAGCGCACGCGCACGCGCAAAGGCGGGACCTCGCAGCCTCAGTAAACACCGAAGAGCGTCTGCGCTAACGAAGCTTCTCGGGATCAACACTTGGGGGCGCCTTAGCGAAGATAACAGTAAAATAAATAGTATCGTTGAAGTCTTGGGTTCTTTCTGTTGTCCTTTTTCTTATGGTTTGTAAAGCACAGACCCCTTCATTGCCTGTCTTAATTTGATCTTCATAGCAGGATGATAGGTTTTGGGGTTTGGGTTTGTTTTGTTTTTGGTGTAATGTTAGTTTTCCATCATATATCCTTATTATTTCACAGCAGGTTTTTTACAAATGGGACAACGGGTCAGAGAAAGTCACACAGCCAGAGTCCTAGCATAATACAGTGTGAAGGACCAGAGACGGTTCAGGATTCACAGGCCCTAGCCTAGGCTCTGCCTCTCATTTGCTGTAGTTTGTAAATGGAAAGAGGTTGTTGGAAGGATTCAATGAGATCCAGGCATGAAACTAAATTCCCAAGCAGTCTATAAAGGCAAAATATTATAGTCAGTGGTTGCAGATTGAGGGGCCCATTTCCTCATTTTACAAATTGCAAAACTGAGACACCCAAAAGGGGCAGGAGCTTGCTGCATGTATCAGTAGTCTGTGAGAAAGGGCTGAAGCCCAGCCCTACCGCCACTGAGCCGATGGCCCTTCCCTGCACCCCAAAGATCAGTGTCTTTGTTGGATACAGGCTCAGAGATAGACTTTACTCTGAGAGCCTGGGGGAAGTCCCTATTCCCAATCCTTCTCCTACCCAACTTGGCCCTAATGAAGGAGGGCCCTACTCTCTTGAGATGGCTACCTGAGGCAGGAAGCTAAGGAGGATCTGGAGATTGCTGGAGAAAGAACAGTGTTGCTGGAGCCGTACAGACTCTGCTTCTCATGGTCCAGGCAAGGGAAGGAGCCCAGGTGTGACAGAAGAGGGGGTAGTGCTAAGGGAATAGACCCTGAATGGGAAGGAGTGGGAGGACGTGGGGCATTGTTTCAGAGCCTGGGAGGAAATGGGCACTCAGGTGGCCATTTGTGGCCAGTGACAGCTGGAGGTAGTATATAGAAAGGGCTGATGATGAGGAGAGGAAGAGATGCTCATTTTACTGAGGCTGTAGGAGCCATTCTCCTGGCTAGGTGAAGCAGCCAAGTGGTACCACAGGCACAGCATCCCATCCCCCAGGATCAGGCAGCTGCCCACCAGAGAAGTGAACTTTTCTCTGTCCCTTGTAGTGGTGGAACTGAGCGGTACCCAGCTGGTTCTCTCTGGAAGGCTTGTCCTTAGAGGTTCTGGGGATAGGTGGTGGGGGAATTCTGGGGGACCCTGAGTTCTGGTTGTAGATGGAGACTTCTCAGGCAAGTCATGTAAGGCAAATGTTTGTATAACTGGAAATCTAAGATTCTTCTCAGTTCCAAGTATCTAGTTCTCTGGGCCTTTAACACTTACCTGTTTTCAGCAGGGAATACAGGCTACAGAGGAAAGGACTCCATTAAGGACACACAAGGAGTTGGGGTAGAACCAATTTAGGATAGGGATCTTTCCATTACATGGCAGTGATCAAACATCTTCATCAAACATTTATCGAGTGTCTGATGTATACTCTGAGAGCAGCCACCTTGGGGTAGCAAATAGGAGCCAGGATTGCCATTGGACCTGGCTTTTAATCAGCCCTGTTTGTGACTTAATGCTGTTACCCTGGGTGAGTCATAACCTCTCTGAGCCTCAAGTCGTCTGTAAAGTGGCAGTAGTAAGACCTATCTGGGGTGTGACTATGAATTAATTGAGTTAGGAGCTGCTAAACACCAAGAACAGCACAAGGCATGGGGTTCACACTCAGTAAACATTAGCCACTGTCGTTACTCATGAACATGGATTGAAGCCGGGTTCTACTAGTTCCAGGCAGGGGGAGAGATGCTGCAGCCCCAAGTCTCCTGAGCTCCCAGATACTTTCCCTCCATGCCCTGGGACCCTGTGTTTCTGGAAGTCAGGAGGCGGTGGGGGGTGATGGGGACCCACATCCCCATTTCCTCTTCTAGCCCTGGAGACCTGGCCGGGAACAAGTGCCTCAAAGAGTGTTTACACCTCCACGTGCAACATGATTCCCTTCCTTACAACCTGAGGTCCAGAATGAAGGTGATGCTTGCTCAAAGCTGCGTGTTACAGCCCTGGGCAGTCAGACTCAGAACTGACTGGGGTCTTTAACCCCATCAGGGCTTGGTGTCATGCACAATCTTTCCTCCCTGCAAGGCAGAAGTCCAAAAATGCTAATAGCAGGAACTTGACCTGCCCCCTCACCCCCATCAAAGCAAGGACTGGAGGGCAGGGAGGGGCCCAGGTGGGCCTGACATCAGGTACCCTACCCCCAGCTCACCCTGTTAGACGGTAGAGGTCTGGCCCAGTGGTAATTTCAACCCTGGTCCAAGCCTCCATAATGGAGGTCTCCTTCAAACCCCCTATTTACAGAGGAGGAGAGAAAAACCCAGAGAGACCAAGAACTCACCAAGAGCTCCACAGTGAGGTAGGAGTGAGTCTGGACCGAAATTCTGGTCTCCTGACATTAGGTCAGGGCTCTCTGCCTGGCAATCAATTTGGAGAGGGCAGAGCATAGCTCCATCGCTCCCTCCCAGCGCCCCCTCAGCCCTGCTTGGATCATCCCTGATGCTGCCACCTGGGGGGGCCCTGGTGGGGGAGAGGCAGGGGGGAAGTGGGTGCTTGGAGAGGTAAGGAGAGGCGGAGTGAGAACCTGGTCAGAGACGGGCCCAGAGCTGACCTGGGACAGGTGCCCTGGGGAAGCTCTTCCTGGTGTGGTGGCTGCTGCAGGATTCCAGGGCCTTACTAATCGGTCTGAGGCAGCAGAGGATAAAAATACCGTGGGAGCATACTCCTGGAGGAGGGGAGCAAAGCAGATTCAGGAATGAGTCACAGAGCCCAGCCCTAAATTTAGAAGGTGCTGAAGGAGGCAACCTCCTCCAGGGGAGAGCACCGTGGAGATGCCCGCTGAGTGGGGGCACCAGGGCCTCAGAGCACGGGGCAGGGGCTGGGGGAAGCTGCCTGTGCAGCCTTGCCTTGTAATGAGAAAACAGACATGTTGAGTTGCCGCTTAGGCATTTTACAAGTATTCACAACCCTGCTCACACCCAGAGTCTGGACATTTAGATGAGGACCTGAGCTTCGGGTTCCCACCACAAATTCCTGCTCAGCTCTTCCTGGTCACTTCAAATGACCACTCAGAGCTGAGCCTGTGAAAATCTAGTGACCTCCACCCTGATCTCCTTAGAAGGAATAGGGGCTTGTGACCCTGCTCTCTGTCCCCTGCTGGCTGAGGAGCCGGCTAGAGGACTGCCCTTCCCCTGGCTCGTTGAGCCTGTTCTGGGATCTGAAAGTAATTCATCCCCTGACTTGACTTCCTTTGTGTGAGTGTACTGAAACTGCGCCTTCAATCAAAAGGACCTAGGGTTTTCACTTTCCCAGAGTGTAAGCTCAGATCCCGAGAGAGAGCTATCAGCCAACCCCATGTGGGCAATTCATGCCTCCTCGTTCGGCAGATCCTCACCTACGTATTCCTTTTTTTTTTTTTAAGATTTTATTTATTTATTTGACAGACAGAGATCATAAGTAGGCAGAGAGGCAGGCAGAGAGAGAGAGAGAGAGAGGGAGGAGGAAGCGGGCACCCTGCTGAGCAGAGAGCCGTATTCGATGGGGGGGGCGGGGGGTGGTTCAATCCCAGGACCCTGAGATCATGACCTGAGCCAAAGGCAGAGACTTTAACCCACTGAGCCACCCAGGCGCCCTGTCACCTACATATTCCTGACAGACCAACCCCGAGGTCTCTAACACGTGCCTCGTGAAAGCTGAGACTGTCCCGGGCCTGGACCACATATGGATTTGGACCCCAGAATGAACACTGAGCCGGGGCAGAGCCTTTAGCCCCATCCTCAGAGTCCCTAGTGTGCCTTCCCCACACCAGCCCTTCCTCTGGTCCTGGGAACCAGCCCTGGCACGTGGACATCTCAGTTCTGTCCTGCCCACTGGCTGGTCACGGCCACGCTCTTCATGTATACAGCTGTTGGACGCTGGTGGCGGGGGAGGGGGGGCATCTGTGGGG